>NC_133332.1:162637066-163850816 GCF_042186555.1 Aquarana catesbeiana | reverse complement strand
GCGCAGTACTTGTACCTCTGCTTTGTAGCTTGGGACTATGTCTCCTCGTAAGAGGGTCTCGGGGGGAGGTAACAAAGGCACAAGAAGGTCACCGCCTGTGTCTAGGGGTCCCAAAGATGCCTGCAGATTACCATCCCCCCCTGCAAGACTGGAGCCAGCGTCACGGGATGAGTCAGTGCCCCTGTCAGGTTTTGCAGCCTCTCCTAATGTTACAGCCCCAGCGTATGTCACAGAGGATTCCCTTAGGGCTACATTGGAGGGTTTTGAGGGAAGAATTATGAATTTTATTTTAGCTTCCTTAAAAGATAGTTAGGGGGTAGATCCCCTCCCTCTGCTTCACTTTCTCTTTCAGATGTTTCTTCTGATAATGAGGAGCGATCCCTATCCAGAGATAGGGATCAAGAGCAGTCTGAGGATTCAGAGGAAGAGGAGAGAGCTGCTTCCTCTCAGGCACTCAAGAAGCAGGTCCAGTATTATACTGAACTAGTGCGTTCCACATTTAAAATGCCCTCTGCTGAGGCCGCTACATCCTCTGTTTCTTCCCTTTGGGTCAGAAGGATCCCACAGACTGCCTTTTCCTTTCCAATTCATCCTTTAATGGATAAATTGTTGTATGAGGACTGGGGACATTCCGATAAACTGTTTACTCCTTCTAAAAGGTTTTCTATGCTTTATCCTCTGGAGGAAAGCTTCACAAAGAAGTGGGAGGTCCCATCCGTGGATGCAGCTGTCTCTTGTGTGAATAAAAACCTGACCTGTCCCTTGGACAATGCTCAGGTGTTTAAAGATTCCAACTGATAAAAAGCTGGAAACTTTATTAAAAGCCTCCTTCTCCATGTCTGGCACTGTAGTCCAACCTACAGTCGCAACTGTGGGTTTGTGTCAATTCCTCAAGGAACAGGTTAAGCCAGGGGTGTCCAAACTTTTTTCAAAGAGGGCCAGATTTGATGAATAGAACATGCTTGAGGGCCGACCATTTTGCCTGACATTCTTAAACCATTAAAATTTGGTCTAAGTGTGTCCGTCCGAGCGCTAATACACGGCCCAACAAGAATTCTCTTGCCTTTGTGCTGTGTGTGGTGAATAGATGAGCTCGGGCGTGTTATTTGGATATACCGTATTTAATCAGCTTATAACACGCACCTTCACTTTAAAAAGAAAGTTTCAGGAAAAAAATCTTAAATTTTAAATAAAGAACTGTGAAGCAAAATAAGGGTCAGTGCCCATCAATGCAGCCTAATCAGTGCCCATCTGCAGCCCCCACTCCATTGCCATGAATGCAGCCCCCACTGTATTGCCATGAATGCAGCCGCCACCGTATTGCCATGAGTGCAGCCCCCACAGTATTGCCATGAATGCAGCCCCCACAGTATTGCCATGAATGCAGCCCCCACAGTATTGCCATGAATGCAGCCCCCACAGTATTGCCATGAATGCAGCCCCCACCATATTGACATGAATGCAGCCCCCACCGTATTGCCATGAATGCAGCCCCCACCGTATTGCCATGAATGCAGCCCCCACAGTATTGCCATGAATGCAGCCCCCACAGTATTGCCATGAATGCAGCCCCCACTGTATTGCCATGAATGCAGCCCCCACCGTATTGCCATGAATGCAGCCCCCACCGTATTGCCATGAATGCAGCCCCCACAGTATTGCCATGAATGCAGCCCCCACAGTATTGCCATGAATGCAGCCCCCACCATATTGCCATGAATGCAGCCCCCACCGTATTGCCATGAATGCAGCCCCCACCGTATTGCCATGAATGCAGCCCCCACCGTATTGCCATGAATAAGGCCCTCACCGTATTGACATGAATGCAGCCCCCACCGTATTGCCATGAATTCAGCCCCCACCGTATTGCCATAAATGCAGCCCCCACCGTATTGCCATGAATGCAGCCCCCACCGTATTGCAATGAATGCAGCCCCCACTGTATTGCCATGAATAAGGCCCTCACCATATTGACATGAATGCAGCCCCCACCGTATTGCCATGAATTCAGCCCCCACCGTATTGCCATAAATGCAGCCCCCACCGTATTGCCATGAATTCAGCCCCCACCGTATTGCCATAAATGCAGCCCCCACCGTATTGCCATAAATGCAGCCCCCACCGTATTGCCATGAATGCAGCCCCCACCGTATTGCAATGAATGCAGCCCCCACTGTATTGACATGAATGCGGCCCCCACCGTATTGACATGAATGCAGCCCCCACATTGACATGAACGCAGCCCCCACCGTTTTGACATGAATGCAGCCCCTACCACATTGACATGAATGCAGCCCCCACCCCATTGACATAAATACGGCAGCCCCCACATTGACATGAATGCAGACTCACCATTGCCGTCAGTGCAGCCTGATTTATGTCCATCTGCAGCCTTGGAGGAGACAGGGAGGGGGCGGGACGAGCGCCAACAGATATACAGGAGAAACTCCTGTTTTTATTGGCAGCCTCTTTAATTGAAAGTCCCGCCTCCTATGATGGACAAAACAATTGTCCAATGGCAGTGCAGGAGATGGGACCTCCTTTGACACAGGACGCCGTGTAAACAGGAAATTCTCCTGTATCCTGTACGGCGCTCGTCCTGCCCCCTCCAAGGCAGCCAGCATATCTATCTTTTGTGGCCCCCAGCGCTCGGGGATTTGTTGGGGGCCACAAAAGATATACATAACAAAATTACCAGGCAGGCCGTCCGAAACCGGACCAGACTTTGGACATGCCTGGGTTAAGAAAATGCTTGGTCTCCTTCCCAGTGAGGAAGTGGAGAACTATGCAGACCTTCCACAGGTACTTTTATGTTTTTTTTTTATGTTTTATGATTGATGCCATTCTGGATTCTGCCCAGCAAGCATCTCGTTTGTCTCTCCTGTTGGTACACATGCGCAGGTCCCTTTGGCTTAAAAGTTGGGCAGCAGAGCTTTCATGCAAAAGATATTTAGCTGGCTTCCCATTCAAGGGGAACATCTATTTGGGGATGACCTAGATAATTTTATCCAAAAAATCACAGGTGGTAAATCTACACTCCTACCAGTTAAGAGGAGTAAACGTCCACCATTTAAACGGTCTCTTCCCCTGGAACATCAGGCTCTAAGCATTGCCGACGGCCTTCCCAATCTACTTTCAGAGGAAGGGCCCAGGGTCACACCCAAGGGCAGAAAAAGGCTTGGGGACGAAAGCCTGCCAAGCAGAGTCCCAAAACATCCCTGTGAAGGGGCGCCCCCACTTGGCCGAGTGGGGGGAAGGCTCCTACAGTTTTCAGGAGCCATGCGGGAAGAGGTTCAAGACAAGTGGGTGGTCTCTTCAATATCTCTAGGTTACAAAATAGAGTTCCTAGAGCTTCCACCAGCTTGTTTCCTAAGGTCAAGAGTTCCCAAAGATCCAGTAAAGCGAGAACCGCTGCTACTGGCCTTGGATCGCTTACTATCCCAGGGAGTGATAGTAGAAATGAACCCAAAAGATCAGGGTTCAGGGTTCAATCAAATCTCTTCACCATTCCAAAGCCAAATGGAGATGTCAGACCCATCCTAGATCCAAAGGATCTGAATCAGTTTCTACACATTCGATCCTTCCGAATGCAGTCAATTCATTCGGAGGTCTCCACCTTGCAGAAGGGAGAATTTATGGCATCAATAGATATCAAGGATGCATATCTTCATGTGCTGATTTTTCCCGCTCACCAAAGATATCTAAGGTTTGCGGTAGACCAGCGCGATTTCCAGTTTGTGGCCCTTCCTTTCGCTACAGCTCCTTGAATTTTTACAAAAATTCTAGACCCTCTCTTAGCAAATCTAAGAGCTCAGGGCATAACTGTGGTAGCTTATCTAGACGATTTGCTACTCATAGAGCAATCGGTGGCACACCTGAACCACGCTGTCTTCAAGACAGTAAGACATTTGGAAAGACTAGGCTGGATAATCAACCTAGAAAAGTCTTCTTTGCAACCTTCAACAAGGTTGGAGTATCTAAGCATGATCATAGACACTGCTCAAGGCAGGGTGTTTCTACCAGAGCCAAAGGACAAGGCCGTAAGAGCTCTAGTCCACTTAGTATTAAGCAAAAAGAGTCCATCCATTCGGCTATGTATGAGACTGTTAGGAAAGATGGTTGCCACTTTCGAGGCTGTTCCATTTGCCCAGTTTCACTCAAGGCCCCTGCAGAGAAGCATTCTCGCAGCTTAGAACAAAAAGACTCATGCCTTGGATCTTCTGATGTGCCTATCCCCAAGGATACGGAAAAGCCTCAATTGGTGGTTACGAACCAAAAATCTTTTGAAAGGCAAAGCCTTTCTTCCACTACAATGGAAGAACGTAACCACAGATGCCAGCCTGACAGGCTGGGGAGCAGTTCTGGAAGAAACATGCACGCAGGGAAGATGGTCTGCAACCGAGAGACGCTTGCCCATCAATATTCTAGAAATTTGGGCAATTTACTTGGCCCTCATGGACTGGTCTTACAGGCTACAGGGTCATCCTATTCGGATACAATCTGACAATGCCACAGCTGTGGCTTACCTCAATCACCAAGGAGGCACCAGAAGTGTGGATGCCCAAAGGGAGGTGAATCGCATTCTTGCATGGGCAGAAAGCCATGTTCCCTGCCTGTCTGCGGTATTCATCCCAGGAGTGGAAAATTGGCAAGCGGATTTCTTAAGCCGCCGGCAATTATGCCCAGGAGAATGGTCCCTACACCCCGACATATTCCAAACCATATGTCAAAGGTGGGAAACACCAGATGTGGATCTATTCGCGTCCAGATTCAACAGGAAGCTGGACAAATTTGTGTCTAGAACAAGGGATGTCAAGGGTCAGATGCTCTGACATGGGATCAGTACAATCTAATGTATGCCTTCCCTCAGAACCCACTTCTTCCGCGGTTCCTGGGAAGGGTCAAAAGGGAAGCAAAGTCGGTCCTTTTAGTAGCCCCGGCTTGGCCCAGATGATCTTGGTATGCAGAGATCATAAAGATGGCAGTGGGCAGGCCTTGGGTCCTCCCATTCCAGATCTGCTCACACAGGGTCCGATTTGCCAACCTGCTTTACGAAGTCTAAATTTGACGGTTTGGCTGCTGAATCCCACATTTTAAAAGACCGTGGGCTCTCGGAGTCAGTCCTTTCCACTCTGGTCAATGCCAGAAAGCCGGCCTCCAGACTTATTTGCTACAAAATCTGGAAGGCATATGTTTCCTGGTGTGAACCCAGGGGATGGCATCCTAGAAGGTATATGATTAGCAGAATCTTGACCTTTCTTCAGTCAGGCCTAGAAATGAGATTGGCTTTGAGCACTATCAAAGTCCAAATTTTAGATTTGTCTGTATTTTTTCAGAAGCCAATTGCTTCACATTCCTTGGTCCGGGCCTTTATTCAGGGGGCACTGCAGTTGAATCCGCTAGTCAAACCTCCAGTATGCCCATGGGATTTGAATTTGGTGTTGTCGGCTTTACAGGGACAACCCTTTGAGCCACTGCACCTGGCTCCTTTAGCGCTTTTGACTAAAAAATTAGTCTTCTTGATAGCCATATCCTCTGCTAGGAGAGTATCAGAATTGGCAGCTTTTTCTTGTAAAGAGCCATTTTTAATTATTCACAAGGACAGGATTTTTATGCGTCCTAATAGTTCCTTCTTCCCTAAGGTGGTTTCAGGATTCCATTTGAATCCAGATGTAATCCTACCATCCTTTTTTCCAGATCCGCAGTCCGCGGAGGAAGAATCTTTGCACACTCTTGATGTGGTTAGAGCAGTCAGTGTCTATCTGCAGGCAACCGCTCAGATACGGAAAACTGATTGTTTGTTTATTCTGCCAGATGGCCATAAGAAAGACCAAGAACCGTCGAAATCCACTCTTTCTAGATGGATTAGACACATTATTTTTCAGGCTTATGATATAAAGAGGAAGACTCCTCCTTTTCATGTGAAAGCGCACTCAACTAGGGCTGTTAGTGCTTCTTGGGCAGTGCATCACCAGGCCTCCATGGCTCAGATCTGTAAGGCTGCGACTTGGTCTTCAGGTCCATACATTCACCAGATTCTATCAGGTGGATGTAAGAGGGCAAGAGGATACCGCCTTCAGGAGCAGTGTACTGCAGGCTGCAGTTTAGTTCCTCTGGTCCGTTTGCAGTCTATATTTTCTGATCTGTGTCTCCCTCCCCTCATATGAGCATTGCTTTGGGACATCCCACTATGTAATGAATACTCTGTGTCCCGTGATGTATGATCAAGAAAATAGGATTTTTAAATACAGCTTACCTGTAAAATCCTTTTCTTGAGAGTACATCATGGGACACAGATCTCCCGCCCTTCTATGGGTTTTTACGTGGTTACCTATTGCTTTGCTACAAAACTGAGGTCCTCCCTGTATGGGAGGGGTTATATAGGGGAGGAATTAATTGGGGTTAACCAGTGTCCAATCACCGATGGTGCCTATTTAACCCACTATGTAATTAATACTCTGTGTCCCGTGATGTACTCTCAAGAAAAGGATTTTACAGGTAAGCTGTATTTAAAAATACAATTTTTTTTCCTCATTAATGTACACACAGCACCCCATATTGACAGAAAAACCACATAGTTGTTGACATTTTTGCAGATTTCTTAAAAAAGAAAAACTGAAATATCACATGGTCCTAAGTATTCAGACCCTTTTCTTAGTATTTAGTAGAAGCACCCTTTTTGATCTAATACAGCCATGAGTCTTTTTGGGAAAGATGCACCAAGTTTTTCACACCTGGATTTGGGGATCCTCTGCCATTCCTCCTTGCAGATCCTCCCCAGTTTTGTCAGGTTGGATGGTAAACGTTTAGGTCTCTCCAGAGATGCTCAATTGGGTTTAAGTCAGGGCTCTGGCTGGGTCATTCAAGAACAGTCAAGGAGTTGTTGTGAAGCCACTCCTTCGTTATTTTAGCTGTGTGATTAGGGTCATTGTCTTGTTGGAAGGTAAACCTTCGGCCCAGTCTGAGGTCCTGAGCACTCTGGAGAAGGTTTTCATCCAGGATATCCCTGTACTTGGCCGCATTCATCTTTCCCTCAATTGCAACCAGTCCTCCTGTCGCTGCAGCTGAAAAACACCCCCACAGCATGATGCTGCCACCACCATGCTTCACTGTTGGGACTGTATTGGACAGGTGATGAGCAGTGCCTGGTTTTCTCCACACATACCGCTTAGAATTAAGGCCACAAAGTTCTATCTTGGTCTCATCAGACCAAATAATCTTATTTCTCACCATCTTGGAGTCCTTCAGGTGTTTTTTAGCAAACTCCATGCGGGCTTTCATGTATCTTCCACTGAGGAGAGGCTTCCATCGGGCCACTCTGCCATAAGGCCCCCGACTGGTGGAGGGCTGCAGTGATGGTTGACTTTTTACAACTTTCTATCATCTCCCGACTGCATCTCTGGAGCTCAGCCACAGTGATCTTTGGTTCTTCTTTACCTCTCTCACCAAGGCTCTTCTCCCCCAATAGCTGAGTTTGGCAGGACGGCCAGCTCTAGGAAGGCTTCTGGTCGTCCCAAACGTCTTCCATTTAAGGATTATGGAGGCCACTGTGCTCTTAGGAACCTTAAGTGCAGCAGAAATTTTTTTGTAACTTTGGCCAGATCTGTGCCTTGCCACAATTCTGTCTCTGAGGTCTTCAGGCAGTTCCTTTGACCTCATGATTCTCATTTGCTCTGACATGCACTGTGATCTGTAAGGTCTTATATAGACAGGTGTGTGGCTTTCCTAATCAAGTCCAATCATCATAATCAAATACAGCTGGACTCAAATGAAGGTGTAGAAACCTCTCAAGGATGATCAGAAGAAATGGGCAGCACCTGAGTTAAATATATGAGTGTCACAGCAAAGGGTCTGAATACTTAGGACTAGGGATGAGCCGAATACCCCCCGGTTCGGTTCGCACCAGAACCTGCGAACGGACCGAAAATTTGCGCAAACTTTAGAACCCCATTGAAGTCTATGGGACTCAAACGTTCGAAATCAAAAGTGCTAATTTTAAAGGCTAATTTGCATGGTATTGTCCTAAAAAGGGTTTGGGGACCCGGGTCCTGCCCCAGGGGACATGTATCAATGCAAAAAAAAGTTTTAGAAAGGTACGTTTTTTCGGGAGCAGTGATTTTAATGATGCTTAATGTAAAAAAAAAGTGAAATATTCCTTTAAATATCGTACCTGGGGGGTGTCTATAGTATGCCTGTAAAGTGGCGCGTGTTTCCCGTGCTTAGAACAGTCCCTGCACAAAATGACGTTTTTAAAGGAATAAAAGTCATTTGAAACTGCTTACGGCTTTAATGTAATGTCCAGTCCCGGTAATATGGATGAAAATCATTGAGACAAATGGCATGGGTACCCCCCCAGTCCATTACCAGGCCCTTTGGGTCTTGTATGGATATTAAGGGGAACCCCGCACCCAAATTAAAAAAAGGAAAGGCGTGGGGCCCCAGGCCCTCTAAACAGCAGTATACAGGCAGTGCAAACAAGACAGGGAATGTAGGTTTGTTGTTAAGTAGAATCTGTTTGTAATTTTGAACTGGTACATTTTTAAAATGTAGCTCCAGCCAAAAAAATCTATTTTTAAGCTTCTTTGAAAACATAGGGAAAGGTTATCACCCCTGTGACATTTGTTTTTCTGTCTGTGCACCTCTTCAGAAGATTTTACCTCACTTTCTGTCCCAATGACAAATGTTTTTAGACAATTTGGGGTTTTTAGTGAAACAAGGATTGGTGATAAAGCATCAGTGGAAAGGAGATACGTTTTTCCCATATTAACTCTTACAGGAGAGAATTTCCCTTCCTAGGGGTAGATTTCATCTCACTTCCTGTTGTCTCCTTCCGTTTGCAAGTAGGAGTCGTTTGTAAGTTGTATGTTTGAAAGTAGGGGCCTGCCCTATATACTCTGCAGAAATTGGGGCCTTAGGTGTTGGTGTTGCCATAACACTGTAAGCCCTCACAGTTACTCTTGGTGGGCGCAGGAACGGGCTCCGCTGTGAAATATTAGATCATGAATTGTAATTACATGCCCCTGTTGAACAGGGTCAGAAAAATTGGGCCTTTGGTGGTGGTGGTGGTGGTGCCACAACACTGTAAGTCCTCACAATTACTCTTGGTGGACGCAGTAACGGGGCCTTGCTGTGAAATATTAGATCAAGAATTGTAATTACATGTCCCTGTTGAACAGGGGCAGAAAAATTGGCACTGGTGCCACAACACTGCAAGCCCTCACAAATACTCTAGTTGGAGCGTAGGAACGAGCCCTGCTGCAAAGTATTGCATCAAAAATTGTAATTACACACCCCTGTTAAACAGGGGCTGAAAAATTGGGCCTTAGGCACTGGTGCTGGTGCCACAACACTGCAGCCCCTCACAGATATGCTAGTTGGAGCGCAGGAACGAGCCCTGCTGCAAAGTATTGCATCAAAAATTGTTATTCCATGCCCCTGTTAAACAGGGGCTGAAAAATTGGGCCTTAGGCACTGGTGCTGGTGCCACAACACTGCAACCCCTCACAGATACTCTAGTTGGAGCGCAGGAACAAGCCCTGCTGCAAAGTATTGCATCAAAAATTGTAATTACACGCCCCTGTTAAACAGGGGCTGAAAAATTGGGCCTTAGGCACTGGTGTTGGTTCCACAACACTGCAACCCCTCACAGATACTCTAGTTGGAGCGCAGGAACAAGCCCTGCTGCAAAGTATTGCATCAAAAATTGTAATTACACGCCCCTGTTAAACAGGGGCTGAAAAATTGGGCCTTAGGCACTGGTGTTGGTTCCACAACACTGCAGCCCCTCACAGATACTCTAGTTGGAGTGCAGGAACAAGCCCTGCTGCAAAGTATTGCATCAAAAATTGTAATTACACGCCCCTGTTAAACAGGGGCTGAAAAATTGGGCCTTAGGCACTGGTGTTGGTTCCACAACACTGCAACCCCTCACAGATACTCTAGTTGGAGCGCAGGAACAAGCCCTGCTGCAAAGTATTGCATCAAAAATTGTAATTACACGCCCCTGTTAAACAGGGGCTGAAAAATTGGGCCTTAGGCACTGGTGCTGGTTCCACAACACTGCAACCCCTCACAGATACTCTAGTTGGAGCGCAGGAACAAGCCCTGCTGCAAAGTATTGCATCAAAAATTGTAATTACACGCCCCTGTTAAACAGGGGCTGAAAAATTGGGCCGTAGACACTGGTGCTGGTGCCACAACACTGCAACCCCTCACAAATACTCTAGTTGAGTGCAGCAACGAACCTTCCTTGCAAAATATTGCATCAAAAATTGTAATTACACGCCCCTGTTAAACAGAGGCTGAAAAATTGGGCCTTAGCCACTGGTGGCGGCGCACAGAACCAAAAATATTCTTACAAGCTATCAGCATGATCATTGAGGAGGAAGAGGATAGTCACTCAGCATAACAGGATAGTCACTCAGCATCAGCATAGGCAGTCTTGAAGGGATCTGACATTTCAAAAAAAAATTATTCGGTTACATCAGCATCAGGTGCTTGCTCGCTGGTGGTGATCCAAGACTGTTTTATTTTTATGAAGGTCAGTCATTCGACTGAGTCGGTGGACAGGCACACCCTGTGATCAGTTACAAAACCTCCAGCAGCACTGAATGTGCGTTCCGAAAGAACGCTGGATGCAGGACAGGCCAGTAGCTCAATTGCATACTGTGCAAGCTCTGGCCAGTGATCCATCCTCAAGACCCAGTAACCCAGAGGATTTTCGGTGGGAAAGGTGTCCAAGTCAGATCTTGCCCCTAGGTATTCCTGCACCATGTAAAACAGACGCTGGCGATGGTTGCTGGAACCGATCATACCTTGGGGCTGCGGACTAAAAAATTGACTGAACGCATCGGTCAGACGGCCACCTTCTCCACCGCTCCTTCTTTGACTGACCGAAGCCTCAGTAACATGTTGTCCAGGAACAGGAGTTTGTAACCCCCCAGTCTCTGGGAACGCGTTGCACAGACCTTTCTGCAAGGCCTCCCGAAGATGTTTCATCCTCTGCTCTCTCTGCGACGGCAAGATAAGGTCCGCAACCTTGCCCTTGTAACGTGGATCAAGGAGGGTTGCCAGTCAGTATTGATCCCTCTCCTTGATACCACGAATACGAGGATCCTTCCGCAGGTTTTGCAGGATCAGGGAGGCCATGCAGCGTAGGTTTGCTGAGGCATTCGGTACGGAGTCCTCTGAGTCACTAAGGACGACATGATCCGCAGCCACCTCCTCCCAGCCATGTCCAAGTCCATAGGTTTCTTGGGACTGTAAATGATCCCTTAAAGACTGTTGCTGATGCTGAGTGCCAGGCTCCACCTCCATGCTGACACAATCCTCCTCTTCCTCCTCCTCCTCCTCCTCGTCCTTTTCCTGTGTGATCGGCGGGCACGCAGGAACACTGTCTGGATAAAGGGGGCCTTGAGAGCTAAGGAAATCCTCCTCTTCCTGCCTCTGTTCTGCCTCAAGTGCCCTGTTCATTATTCCATGCAGCATGTGCTCCAACAGGTGGACATGGGGGACAGTGTCACTGATGCATGCACTGTCACTGCTCACCATCCTCGTGGCCTCCTCAAATGGTGACAGGACAGTGCATGCATCCCTGATCATGGCCCACTGGCGTGGGGAAAAAAACAAGCTCTCCTGACCCTGTCCTGGTGCCATAGTCGCACAGGTACTCATTGATGGCCCTCTGCTGCGTGTGCAGCCGCTGCAGCCTGGTCAACGTTGAGTTCCACGTGGTAGGCATGTCACAGATTAGGTGGTTCTTGGGCAGGTTAAATTCCTTTTGGAGGACAGCCAGCATAGCACTGGCATTATATGACTGGCAGAAATGCACACAGACTTTCCTGGCCTGCCTCAGGACATTCTGTAAGCCCGGGTACCTGCCCAAAAACTGCTTCACCACCAAGTTAAGGACGTGAGCCAAACAGGGCACATGGGTCATTTGTCCCTGTCGGAGGGCAGAGAGGAGGTTGGTGCCATTGTCGCAAACCACCATTCCTGCCTAAAGTTGGCGTGGCGTCAACCACCTCTGAACCTGCCCCTGCAGAGCTGACAGAACCTCTGCCCCAGTGTGGCTCCTGTCCCCCAAGCACACCAGCTCAAGCACCGCATGGCATCTTTTGGCCTGCATACTTGAGTAGCCCCTTGAACGCCTACAGAGCACCGCTGGTTCCGAGGACAAAGCACAGGAAGAGGCCATGGAGGAAGAAGAAGAGGAGGGGGTGGAGGACAGAATCACCAGTAGTAGCATTTTGGAGGTGTGGTGGTGGAACAACCTCCAACACTACTGCACCTTGTCCTGCATCCTTCCCAGCTGCCAGCAGAGTCACCCAATGCATTGTGAAACTTAGGTAACGTCCCTGTCCATGCCTGCTGGACCATGAGTCAGCAGTAATATGCACCTTACCGCTGACCGCCCTGTCCAGCGAGGCTTGGACATTGCCTTCCACATGCCGGTAGAGAGCCGGAATCGCCTTCCATGAGAAAAAGTGGCGTTTGGGTACCTGCCACTGAGAAACTGCACATTCCACAAACTCACGGAAGGTGGCAGAGTCTACGAACTGAAAAGGTAGCAGTTGAAGTGCTAGCAATTTTGCCAAGCTAGCATTCAACCGCTGGGCATGTGGATGGCTGAGAGCGAACTTCTTTCGGCGGTGCAGCAGCTGGGGCAGGGAAATTTGCCTGGTACAATCTGACGTTGGTGTACCGATAGCAGATTGCCCACAAGTACTTGGCTGTGACACACCTAATTCTACACCTTCATTCCTCTCAGTGCAGGTCTCAGAGAGGACTGAAGGGATAGTGGGGTTGGAGATCTCAGCTGATGAGGAGCAAGGAGAGGTCCTCTTTGTTCTTTGTTGTGGGTCTTTTAGATACGCTTGCCAACGAACTGCATGGCAGGTCAACATATGTCTGGTCAAGCATTTGGTGCCCAAGCCGGAGATGTTTTGGCCACGCGAGATACCCTTGAGGACATATGTTGCAAATAGCAGGGGTGCGATCTGATGCACTCATCTCAAAAAAGGCCCACACCAAAGAACTTTTGGAATAATGCGCAGAGACAGCAGCGCCCTGCACGTGCGGAGCTTTGCAGTGTGATGCAGTCAGTGTGCTGCCCTTAAGCTGGCCCCTGGAGGGTATCCTGCCTCGTTGGTGATGTGCCTCCTCCTCCTCCTCTCTCCTATCAGGCACCCACGTGGAGTCAGTGACCTCATCATCCCCTCCCTCCTCATCACTGGAGCAAACTTGGCAGTATGCTGCAGCAGGGGCAACATGACTGCCAAATTGCTGTCCTTCTTGGGCACCCCCTCTGTCTGGGCTCACGTTACTGCCTTCCTCTAGCTGAGTATCATCATCGGAGCCTTCAAAACGCTGGGCATCCTCCTTGAGCATGTACCCAACACTGTATGCAAACGAGAGGATCTGGACAGCCACACTCCAGAAAGTAATAATCCAAATTTCTTTATTTATTATGTACCCAACACTGTGGTCAAACAGTTCGGGGGACTCCTCAGGAGGACATGGTGGGGCTAGGGAAGGAGTGACTAATTCCATTGAGCCGTGGGAAGAGGCCAGGTTGGCAGCTGCTTTGCCAGACAAAGTACCCTGAGCATGGGTGAGAGAGGATGAGGAGGATGAGGACGGCTTGGTCATCCACTCGACCAAGTCTTCCACATGTTGCGGCTCAACACGGCCAGCTGTGAAAAAAAGGCCTAGCGTGTCCCACGGCCACATGCTAATGAGGATGCACCATGTCCACGACCAGCACTGTTGCCTCTAGACACAGAGCCTGCTTGCCCTCTTTTATTGGCTTGTGACTGTCTGCCTCTCCTTGTTGGCCTTCCAGGCATACTAATGGCCTGCATTGAGATGTAGCTGCACTAAGCTGGGATATATATATATACTGATAGTGCAGCTAGCAAAATCAACTGCCTGCCTGCAGTATTATTAGTATGAGAACACCACCAATCTTCTACAGGTAGCTTTAGCTGAACACTGTGCAGAGGTCGCACTACACTAACATGTAGCTTTAGCTGAACACTGTGCAGAGGTCGCACTATACTAACTCGTAGCTTTAGCTGAACACTGTGTAGAGGACGCACTACACTAATGTTTAAATAATGTAGCTGCCGGCAGTAGTGATAGGATCAGGAAACCACCACCAACCTTTTACAGGTAGCTTTAGCTGAACACTGCGCAGAGGACGCACTACACTAACGTTTAAATAATGTAGCTGCCTGCGGTAGTGATAGGATCAGGAAAACACCACCAACCTTCTACAGGTAGCTTTAGCTGAACACTGTGCAGAGGATGCACTACACTAATGTTTAAATAATGTAGCTGCCTGTGGTAGTGATAGGATCAGGAAAACACCACCAACCTTCTACAGGTAGCTTTAGCTTGAACACTGTGCAGAGGTCGCACTACACTAACTTGTAGCTTTAGCTGAACACTGTGCAGAGGTCGCACCAGACTAACTTGTAGCTTTAGCTGAACACTGTGCAGAGGTCGCACTACACTAACGTTTAAATAATGTAGCTGCCTGCGGTAGTGATAGGATCAGGAAAACACCACCAACCTTGTACAGGTAGCTTTAGCTGAACACTGTGCAGAGGACGCACTACACTAACGTTTAAATAATGAAGCTGCCTGTGGTAGTGATGGGATCAGGAAAACACCACCAACCTTCTACAGGTAGCTTTAGCTTGAACACTGTGCAGAGGTCACACTACACTAACTTGTAGCTTTAGCTGAACACTGTGCAGAGATCGCACTACACTAACTTGTAGCTTTAGCTGAACACTGTGCAGGGTCGCACTACACTAACTTGTAGCTTTAGCTGAACACTGTGCAGAGGTCACACTACATTAACTTGTAGCTTTAGCTGAACACTTTGCAGAGGTCGCACTACACAAACTCATAGCTTTAGCTGAACACTGTGCAGAGGATGCACTACACTAATTTTTAAATAATGCAGCTGCCTGCGGTAGTGATAGGATCAGGAAAACACCACCAACCTTCTACAGGTAGCTTTAGCTGAACACTGTGCAGAGGACGCACTACACTAACGTTTAAATAATGTAGCTGCCTGCGGTAGTGATAGGATCAGGAAAACACCACCAACATTCCACAGGTAGCTGTAGCTGAACACTGTGCAGAGGACGCACTACACTAATGTTTAAATAATGTAGCTGCCTGCGGTAGTGATAGGATCAGGAAAACACCACCAACCTTCTACAGGTAGCTTTAGCTGAACACTGTGCAGAGGACGCACTACACTAACATTTAAATAATATAGCTGCCTGCGGTAGTGATAGGATCAGTTAAACACCACCAACCTTCTACAGGTAGCTTTAGCTGAACACTGTGCAGAGGACACACTACACTAACGTTTAAATAATGTAGCTGCCTGCAGTAGTGACAGGATCAGAAAAACACCACCAACCTTCTACAGGTAGCTTTAGCTGAACACTGTGCAGAGGACACACTACACTAACGTTTAAATAATGTCAGAGGTAAATAGAAAACACCGCGCTAACCAGTGAAATAAATAAAAAGCTGCTGCATACAGTTTGACAAAAACAACAAAATAGGCATATAGAAAAATGCAGCGCATGTACAAAGTAACATAGGTCTTTATAATGGTGAAACAGTAAAGAAATCACTAATTAACCACAGGTGCCTTGAAACACAAACGTCCATAGATGGATGTGAATGTCCAACCGCACAGGAGGTGTAAGTACTCCAAGGGGTGGTGATGGTCTGATGGTTGTCAGAAAACACCTGGCATCATACAGCGACTTCCCAACCGAGAAACTGGGTCCCAATGGGTCATTCAGAGAAAGTGCAAAAAAGCCTCTTACCAGATCCTGTGGATTCCCATGTCAGCGACAGGGAATCGCATGCGCAGTTTGTCACAAATGACGTGGAATGGAAGCTCAGGAATCGCCAATCCCTTGGGTTGTGGTCTGTATGGATCTCGGCCGGCAACCGGATGGGTCCTCACAGTGAACTGTCCTCACACCGAACCGTCCCAGCGTGCATCAGAAGTTTCACAAACGGTCCCCCGAAAGGAGCAGTTGGAGGGACTGGATCTCATGCGGTAAATGTGGAAACAAAAAGAATGTGCCTCCACATGGTGCAGATAAAAAAGGGTGTTTTTATTGACAAAAACGACCATACACAAATAAAAGCGTGATCACGGTGAATAAAAACAAATGGGCAACAAAGAGAGTGGTGTATGTAACCGACGCGTTTCGACCTAGGGGTCTTCAACAGGGGCATTTACCGCATGAGATCCAGTCCCTCCAACTGCTCCTTTCGGGGGACCGTTTGTGAAACTTCTGATGCACGCTGGGACGGTTCGGTGTGAGGACAGTTCGCTGTGAGGACCCATCCGGTTGCCGGCCGAGATCCATACAGACCACAACCCAAGGGATTGGCGATTCCTGAGCTTCCATTCCACGTCATTTGTGACAAACTGCGCATGCGATTCCCTGTCGCTGATATGGGAATCCACAGGATCTGGTAAGAGGCTTTTTTGCACTTTCTCTGAATGACCCATTGGGACCCAGTTTCTCGGTTGGGAAGTCGCTGTATGATGCCAGGTGTTTTCTGACAACCATCAGACCATCACCACCCCTTGGAGTACTTACACCTCCTGTGCGGTTGGACATTCACATCCATCTATGGACGTTTGTGTTTCAAGGCACCTGTGGTTAATTAGTGATTTCTTTACTGTTTCACCATTATAAAGACCTATGTTACTTTGTACATGCGCTGCATTTTTCTATATGCCTAACGTTTAAATAATGTAGCTGCCTGCGGTGGTGATGGGATCAGGAAAACACCACCAACCTTCAACAGGTAGCTTTAGCTGAACACTGTGCAGAGGACGCACTACACTCATGTTTAAATAATGTAGCTGCCTGCTGTAGTGATAGGATCAGGAAAACACCACCAACCTTCTACAGGTAGCTTTAGCTTGAACACTGTGCAGAGGTTGCACTACACTAACTTGTAGCTTTAGCTGAACACTTTGCAGAGGTGGCACTACACAAACTCATAGCTTTAGCTGAACACTGTGCAGAGGACACACTACACTAACGTTTAAATAATGTAGATGCCTGTGGTAGTGATAGGATCAGGAAAACACCACCAGCCTTCTACAGGTAGCTTTAGCTGAACACTGTGCAGAGGACGCACTACACTAACGTTTAAATAATGTAGCTGCCTGTGGTAGTGATAGGATCAGGAAAACACCACCAACCTTCTACAGGTAGCTTTAGCTTGAACACTGTGCAGAGGACGCACTACACTCACGTTTAAATAATGTAGCTGCCTGCGGTAGTGATAGGATCAGGAAAACACCACCAACCTTCTACAGGTAGCTTTAGCTTGAACACTGTGCAGAGGTCACACTACACTAACTTGTAGCTTTAGCTGAACACTGTGCAGAGGTCGCACTACACTAACTTGTAGCTTTAGCTGAACACTGTGCAGGGTCGCACTACACTAACTTGTAGCTTTAGCTGAACACTGTGCAGAGGTCACACTACATTGACTTGTAGCTTTAGCTGAACACTTTGCAGAGGTCGCACTACACAAACTCATAGCTTTAGCTGAACACTATGCAGAGGATGCACTACACTAATGTTTAAATAATGCAGCTGCCTGCGGTAGTGAGAGGATCAGGAAAACACCACCAACCTTCTACAGGTAGCTTTAGCTGAACACTGTGCAGAGGACGCACTACACTAATGTTTAAATAATGTAGCTGCCTGTGGTAGTGATAGGATCAGGAAAACACCACCAACCTTCCACAGGTAGCTTTAGCTGAACACTGTGCAGAGGACGCACTACAATAACGTTTAAATAATGTAGCTGCCTGCGGTAGTGATAGGATCAGTTAAACACCACCAACCTTCTACAGGTAGCTTTAGCTGAACACTGTGCAGAGGACGCACTACACTAACGTTTAAATGATGTAGCTGCCTGCGGTGGTGATAGGATCAGGAAAACACCACCAACCTTCTACAGGTAGCTTTAGCTGAACACTGTGCAGAGGACGCACTACACTCACGTTTAAATAATGTAGCTGCCTGCGGTGGTGATAGGATCAGGAAAACACCACCAACCTTCTACAGGTAGCTTTAGCTGAACACTGTGCAGAGGACGCACTATACTCACGTTTAAATAATGTAGCTGCCTGCGGTAGTGATAGGATCAGGAAAACACCACCAACCTTTTACAGGTAGCTTTAGCTTGAACACTGTGCAGAGGTCGCACTACACTAACTTGAATCTTTAGCTGAACACTGTGCAGAGGTCGCACTACACTAACTTGTAGCTTTAGCTGAACACTGTGCAGAGGTCGCATTACACTAACTTGTAGCTTTAGCTGAACACTGTGCAGGGTCGCACTACACTAACTTGTAGTTTTAGCTGAACACTGTGCAGAGGTCACACTACACTAACTTGTAGCTTTAGCTGAACACTGTGCAGAGGTTGCACTACACAAACTCGTAGCTTTAGCTGAACACTGTGCAGAGGACACACTACACTAACGTTTAAATAATATAGCGCCTACGGTAGTGATAGGATCAGGAAAACACCACCAACCTTCTACAGGTAGCTTTAGCTTGAACACTGTGCAGAGGTTGCACTACACTATCTTGTAGCTTTAGCTGAACACTGTGCAGAGGTCACACTACACTAACTTGTAGCTTTAGCTGAACACTGTGCAGAGGTCGCACTACACAAACTCGTAGCTTTAGCTGAACACTGTGCAGAGGACACACTACACTAAAGTTTAAATAATGTAGCTGCCTGCAGTAGTGATAGGATCAGGAAAACACCACCAACCTTCTACAAGTAGCTGTAGCTGAACACTGTGCAGAGGACGCACTACACTAACGTTTAAATAATGTAGCTGCCTGCAGTAGTGATAGGATCAGGTAAAAACACCACCAACCTTCTACAGCTAGCTTTAGCTGGACACTGTGCAGAGGACGCACTACACTAACGTTTAAATAATGTAGCTGCCTGCGGTAGTGATAGGATCAGAAAAACACCACCAACCTGCTACAGGTAGCTTTAGCTGAACACTGTGTGGAGGTTGCACTACAATAACTTGTAGCTTTAGCTGAACACTGTGCAGAGGTCGCACTACACTAACTTGTAGCTTTAGCTGAACACTGTGCAGAGGTCACACTACACTAACTCGTAGCTTTAGCTGAACACTGTGCAGAGGACGCACTACACCAATGTTTAAATAATGTAGCTGCCTACGGTAGTGATAGGATCAGGAAAACACCATCAACCTTCTACAGGTAGCTTTAGCTTGAACACTGTGCAGAGGTCGCACTACACTAACTTGTAGCTTTAGCTGAACACTTTGCAGAGGTGGCACTACACAAACTCATAGCTTTAGATGAACACTGTGCAGAGGACACACTACACTAACGTTTAAATAATGTAGATGCCTGCGGTAGTGATAGGATCAGGAAAACACCACCAGCCTTCTACAGGTAGCTTTAGCTGAACACTGTGCAGAGGACGCACTACACTAATGTTTAAATAATGTAGCTGCCTGTGGTAGTGATAGGATCAGGAAAACACCACCAACCTTCTACAGGTAGCTTTAGCTTGAACACTGTGCAGAGGACGCACTACACTCACGTTTAAATAATGTAGCTGCCTGCGGTAGTGATAGGATCAGGAAAACACCACCAACCTTCTACAGGTAGCTTTAGCTTGAACACTGTGCAGAGGTCACACTACACTAATTTGTAGCTTTAGCTGAACACTGTGCAGAGGTCGCACTACACTAACTTGTAGCTTTAGCTGAACACTGTGCAGGGTCGCACTACACTAACTTGTAGCTTTAGCTGAACACTGTGCAGAGGTCGCACTACACAAACTCATAGCTTTAGCTGAACACTATGCAGAGGATGCACTACACTAATGTTTAAATAATGCAGCTGCCTGCGGTAGTGAGAGGATCAGGAAAACACCACCAACCTTCTACAGGTAGCTTTAGCTGAACACTGTGCAGAGGACGCACTACACTAATGTTTAAATAATGTAGCTGCCTGTGGTAGTGATAGGATCAGGAAAACACCACCAACCTTCCACAGGTAGCTTTAGCTGAACACTGTGCAGAGGACGCACTACACTAACGTTTAAATAATGTAGCTGCCTGCGGTGGTGATAGGATCAGGAAAACACCACCAACCTTCTACAGGTAGCTTTAGCTGAACACTGTGCAGAGGACGCACTACACTCACGTTTAAATAATGTAGCTGCCTGCGGTGGTGATAGGATCAGGAAAACACCACCAACCTTCTACAGGTAGCTTTAGCTGAACACTGTGCAGAGGAAGCACTATACTCACGTTTAAATAATGTAGCTGCCTGCGGTAGTGATAGGATCAGGAAAACACCACCAACCTTCTACAGGTAGCTTTAGCTTGAACACTGTGCAGAGGTTGCACTACACTAACTTGTAGCTTTAGCTGAACACTGTGCAGAGGTCACACTACACTAACTTGAAGCTTTAGCTGAACACTTTGCAGAGGTCGCACTACACAAACTCATAGCTTTAGCTGAACACTGTGCAGAGGACACACTACACTAACGTTTAAATAATGTAGCTGCCTGCGGTAGTGATAGGATCAGGAAAACACCACCAGCCTTCTACAGGTAGCTTTAGCTGAACACTGTGCAGAGGACGCACTACACTAACGTTTAAATAATGTAGCTGCCTGCAGTAGTGATAGGATCAGGAAAACACCACCAACCTTCCACAGGTAGCTGTAGCTGAACACTGTGCAGAGGACGCACTACACTAACGTTTAAATAATGTAGCTGCCTGCGGTAGTGATAGGATCAGGAAAACACCACCAACCTTCTACAGGTAGCTTTAGCTGAACACTGTGCAGAGGACGCACTACACTAACGTTTAAATAATGTAGCTGCCTGCGGTGGTGATAGGATCAGGAAAACACCACCAACCTTCTACAGGTAGCTTTAGCTGAACACTGTGCAGGGGACGCACTACACTCACGTTTAAATAATGTAGCTGCCTGCGGTAGTGATAGGATCAGGAAAACACCACCAACCTTCTACAGGTAGCTTTAGCATGAACACTGTGCAGAGGTTGCACTACACTAACTTGTAGCTTTAGCTGAACACTGTGCAGAGATCGCACTACACTAACTTGTAGCTTTAGCTGAACACTGTTCAGAGGTCGCACTACACTAACTTGTAGCTTTAGCTGAACACTGTGCAGAGGTCGCACTACACTAACTTGTAGCTTTAGCTGAACACTGTGCAGAGGTCGCACTACACTAACTTGTAGCTTTAGCTGAACACTGTGCAGAGGTCGCACTACACTAACTTGTAAATAATGTAGCTGCCTGCTGTAGTGATAGGATCAGGAAAACACCACCAACCTTCTACAGGTAGCTTTAGCTGAACACTGTGCAGAGGTTGCACTACACTAACGTGTAAATAATGTAGCTGCCTTCGGTAGTGATAGGATCAGAAAAACACCACCAGTCTTCTACAGGTAGCTTTAGCTGAACACTGTGCAGAGGTCGCACTACACTAACTTGTAGCTTTAGCTGAACACTGTGCAGAGGTCGCACTACACTATCTTGTAGCTTTAGCTGAACACTGCGCAGAGGTCGCACTACACTAACTCATAGCTTTAGCTGAACACTGTGCAGAGGATGCACCACACTAACGTTTAAATAATGTAGCTGCCTGCGGTAGTGATAGGATCAGGAAAACACCACCAACCTTTTACAGGTAGCTTTAGCTTGAACACTGTGCAGAGGTCGCACTACACTAACTTGAATCTTTAGCTGAACACTGTGCAGAGGTCGCACTACACTAACTTGTAGCTTTAGCTGAACACTGTGCAGAGGTCGCATTACACTAACTTGTAGCTTTAGCTGAACACTGTGCAGGGTCGCACTACACTAACTTGTAGTTTTAGCTGAACACTGTGCAGAGGTCACACTACACTAACTTGTAGCTTTAGCTGAACACTGTGCAGAGGTTGCACTACACAAACTCGTAGCTTTAGCTGAACACTGTGCAGAGGACACACTACACTAACGTTTAAATAATATAGCGCCTGCGGTAGTGATAGGATCAGGAAAACACCACCAACCTTCTACAGGTAGCTTTAGCTTGAACACTGTGCAGAGGTTGCACTACACTATCTTGTAGCTTTAGCTGAACACTGTGCAGAGGTCACACTACACTAACTTGTAGCTTTAGCTGAACACTGTGCAGAGGTCACACTACACTAACTCGTAGCTTTAGCTGAACACTGTGCAGAGGACGCACTACACCAATGTTTAAATAATGTAGCTGCCTACGGTAGTGATAGGATCAGGAAAACACCATCAACCTTCTACAGGTAGCTTTAGCTTGAACACTGTGCAGAGGTCGCACTACACTAACTTGTAGCTTTAGCTGAACACTGTGCAGAGGTCGCACTACACAAACTCGTAGCTTTAGCTGAACACTGTGCAGAGGACACACTACACTAAAGTTTAAATAATGTAGCTGCCTGCAGTAGTGATAGGATCAGGAAAACACCACCAACCTTCTACAAGTAGCTGTAGCTGAACTCTGTGCAGAGGACGCACTACACTAACGTTTAAATAATGTAGCTGCCTGCAGTAGTGATAGGATCAGGTAAAAACACCACCAACCTTCTACAGGTAGCTTTAGCTGAACACTGTGCAGAGGACACACTACACTAAAGTTTAAATAATGTAGCTGCCTGCAGTAGTGATAGGATCAGGAAAACACCACCAACCTTCTACAGGTAGCTTTAGCTGAACACTGTGCAGAGGTCGCACTACACTAACGTGTAAATAATGTAGCTGCCTTCGGTAGTGATAGGATCAGAAAAACACCACCAGTCTTCTACAGGTAGCTTTAGCTGAACACTGTGCAGAGGTCGCACTACACTAACTTGTAGCTTTAGCTGAACACTGTGCAGAGGTCGCACTACACTATCTTGTAGCTTTAGCTGAACACTGCGCAGAGGTCGCACTACACTAACTCATAGCTTTAGCTGAACACTGTGCAGAGGATGCACTACACTAACGTTTAAATAATGTAGCTGCCTGCGGTAGTGATAGGATCAGGAAAACACCACCAACCTTTTACAGGTAGCTTTAGCTTGAACACTGTGCAGAGGTCGCACTACACTAACTTGAATCTTTAGCTGAACACTGTGCAGAGGTCGCACTACACTAACTTGTAGCTTTAGCTGAACACTGTGCAGAGGTCGCATTACACTAACTTGTAGCTTTAGCTGAACACTGTGCAGGGTCGCACTACACTAACTTGTAGTTTTAGCTGAACACTGTGCAGAGGTCACACTACACTAACTTGTAGCTTTAGCTGAACACTGTGCAGAGGTTGCACTACACAAACTCGTAGCTTTAGCTGAACACTGTGCAGAGGACACACTACACTAATGTTTAAATAATATAGCGCCTGCGGTAGTGATAGGATCAGGAAAACACCACCAACCTTCTACAGGTAGCTTTAGCTTGAACACTGTGCAGAGGTTGCACTACACTATCTTGTAGCTTTAGCTGAACACTGTGCAGAGGTCACACTACACTAACTTGTAGCTTTAGCTGAACACTGTGCAGAGGTCGCACTACACAAACTCGTAGCTTTAGCTGAACACTGTGCAGAGGACACACTACACTAAAGTTTAAATTATGTAGCTGCCTGCAGTAGTGATAGGATCAGGAAAACACCACCAACCTTCTACAAGTAGCTGTAGCTGAACACTGTGCAGAGGACGCACTACACTAACGTTTAAATAATGTAGCTGCCTGCAGTAGTGATAGGATCAGGTAAAAACACCACCAACCTTCTACAGCTAGCTTTAGCTGGACACTGTGCAGAGGACGCACTACACTAACGTTTAAATAATGTAGCTGCCTGCGGTAGTGATAGGATCAGAAAAACACCACCAACCTGCTACAGGTAGCTTTAGCTGAACACTGTGTGGAGGTTGCACTACAATAACTTGTAGCTTTAGCTGAACACTGTGCAGAGGTCGCACTACACTAACTTGTAGCTTTAGCTGAACACTGTGCAGAGGTCACACTACACTAACTCGTAGCTTTAGCTGAACACTGTGCAGAGGACGCACTACACCAATGTTTAAATAATGTAGCTGCCTACGGTAGTGATAGGATCAGGAAAACACCATCAACCTTCTACAGGTAGCTTTAGCTTGAACACTGTGCAGAGGTCGCACTACACTAACTTGTAGCTTTAGCTGAACACTGTGCAGAGGTCGCACTACACAAACTCGTAGCTTTAGCTGAACACTGTGCAGAGGACACACTACACTAAAGTTTAAATAATGTAGCTGCCTGCAGTAGTGATAGGATCAGGAAAACACCACCAACCTTCTACAAGTAGCTGTAGCTGAACACTGTGCAGAGGACGCACTACACTAACGTTTAAATAATGTAGCTGCCTGCAGTAGTGATAGGATCAGGTAAAAACACCACCAACCTTCTACAGGTAGCTTTAGCTGAACACTGTGCAGAGGACGCACTACACTAACGTTTAAATAATGTAGCTGCCTGTGGTGGTGATAGGATCAGGAAAACACCACCAACCTTCTACAGGTAGCTTTAGCTGAACACTGTGCAGAGGACGCACTACACTCACATTTAAATAATGTAGCTGCCTGCGGTAGTGATAGGATCAGGAAAACACCACCAACCTTCTACAGGTAGCTTTAGCTTGAACACTGTGCAGAGGTCACACTACACTAACCTGTAGCTTTAGCTGAACACTGTGCAGAGGTCGCACTACACTAACTTGTAGCTTTAGCTGAACACTGTGCAGGGTCGCACTACACTAACTTGTAGCTTTAGCTGAACACTGTGCAGAGGTCACACTACATTAACTTGTAGCTTTAGCTGAACACTTTGCAGAGGTCGCACTACACAAACTCATAGCTTTAGCTGAACACTGTGCAGAGGATGCACTATACTAATGTTTAAATAATGCAGCTGCCTGCGGTAGTGAGAGGATCAGGAAAACACTACCAGCCTTCTACAGGTAGCTTTAGCTGAACACTGTGCAGAGGACGCACTACACTAACGTTTAAATAATGTAGCTGCCTGCGGTAGTGATAGGATCAGGAAAACACCACCAACCTTCCACAGGTAGCTGTAGCTGAACACTGTGCAGAGGACGCACTACACTAATGTTTAAATAATGTAGCTGCCTGCGGTAGTGATAGGATCAGGAAAACACCACCAACCTTCCACAGGTAGCTTTAGCTGAACACTGTGCAGAGGACACACTACAATAACGTTTAAATAATGTAGCTGCCTGCGGTAGTGATAGGATCAGTTAAACACCACCAACCTTCTACAGGTAGCTTTAGCTGAACACTGTGCAGAGGACGCACTACACTAACGTTTAAATAATGTAGCTGCCTGCGGTGGTGATAGGATCAGAAAAACACCACCAACCTTCTACAGGTAGCTTTAACTGAACACTGTGCAAAGGACGCACTACACTCACGTTTAAATAATGTAGCTGCCTGCGGTGGTGATAGGATCAGGAAAACACCACCAACCTTCTACAGGTAGCTTTAGCTGAACACTGTGCAGAGGACGCACTACACTCATGTTTAAATAATGTAGCTGCCTGCGGTAGTGATAGGATCAGGAAAACACCACCAACCTTCTACAGGTAGCTTTAGCTTGAACACTGTGCAGAGGTTGCACTACACTAACTTGTAGCTTTAGCTGAACACTGTGCAGAGGTCACACTACACTAACTTGTAGCTTTAGCTGAACACTTTGCAGAGGTCGCACTACACAAACTCATAGCTTTAGCTGAACACTGTGCAGAGGACACACTACACTAACGTTTAAATAATGTAGCTGCCTGCGGTAGTGATAGGATCAGGAAAACACCACCAGCCTTCTACAGGTAGCTTTAGCTGAACACTGTGCAGAGGACGCACTACACTAACGTTTAAATAATGCAGCTGCCTGCAGTAGTGATAGGATCAGGAAAACACCACCAACCTTCCACAGGTAGCTGTAGCTGAACACTGTGCAGAGGACGCACTACACTAACGTTTAAATAATGTAGCTGCCTGCGGTAGTGATAGGATCAGGAAAACACCACCAACCTTCTACAGGTAGCTTTAGCTGAACACTGTGCAGAGGACGCTCTACACTAACGTTTAAATAATGTAGCTGCCTGCGGTGGTGATAGGATCAGGAAAACACCACCAACCTTCTACAGGTAGCTTTAGCTGAACACTGTGCAGAGGACTCACTACACTCACGTTTAAATAATGTAGCTGCCTGCGGTAGTGATAGGATCAGGAAAACACCACCAACCTTCTACAGGTAGCTTTAGCTTGAACACTGTGCCGAGGTTGCACTACACTAACTTGTAGCTTTAGCTGAACACTGTGCAGAGGTCGCACTACACTAACTTGTAGCTTTAGCTGAACACTGTTCAGAGGTCGCACTACACTAACTTGTAGCTTTAGCTGAACACTGTGCAGAGGTCGCACTACACTAACTTGTAGCTTTAGCTGAACACTGTGCAGAGGTTGCACTACACTAACTTGTAGCTTTAGCTGAACACTGTGCAGAGGTCGCACTACACTAACTTGTAGCTTTAGCTGAACACTGTGCAGAGGTCGCACTACACTAACTTGTAAATAATGTAGCTGCCTGCTGTAGTGATAGGATCAGGAAAACACCACCAACCTTCTACAGGTAGCTTTAGCTGAACACTGTGCAGAGGTCGCACTACACTAATGTGTAAATAATGTAGCTGCCTTCGGTAGTGATAGGATCAGAAAAACACCACCAGTCTTCTACAGGTAGCTTTAGCTGAACACTGTGCAGAGGTCGCACTACACTAACTTGTAGCTTTAGGTGAACACTGTGCAGAGGTCGCACTACACTAACTTGTAGCTTTAGCTGAACACTGCGCAGAGGTCGCACTACACTAACTCATAGCTTTAGCTGAACACTGTGCAGAGGATGCACTACACTAACGTTTAAATAATGTAGCTGCCTGCGGTAGTGATAGGATCAGGAAAACACCACCAACCTTTTACAGGTAGCTTTAGCTTGAACACTGTGCAGAGGTCGCACTACACTAACTTGAATCTTTAGCTGAACACTGTGCAGAGGTCGCACTACACTAACTTGTAGCTTTAGCTGAACACTGTGCAGAGGTCGCATTACACTAACTTGTAGCTTTAGCTGAACACTGTGCAGGGTCGCACTACACTAACTTGTAGTTTTAGCTGAACACTGTGCAGAGGTCACACTACACTAACTTGTAGCTTTAGCTGAACACTGTGCAGAGGTCGCACTACACAAACTCGTAGCTTTAGCTGAACACTGTGCAGAGGACGCACTACACTAACGTTTAAATAATGTAGCTGCCTGCAGTAGTGATAGGATCAGGAAAACACCACTAACCTTCTACAGGTAGCTTTAGCTGAACACTGTGCAGAGGACACACTACACTAACGTTTAAATAATATAGCGCCTGCGGTAGTGATAGGATCAGGAAAACACCACCAACCTTCTACAGGTAGCTTTAGCTTGAACACTGTGCAGAGGTTGCACTACACTAACTTGTAGCTTTAGCTGAACACTGTGCAGAGGTCACACTACACTAACTTGTAGCTTTAGCTGAACACTGTGCAGAGGTCGCACTACACAAACTCGTAGCTTTAGCTGAACACTGTGCAGAGGACACACTACACTAAAGTTTAAATAATGTAGCTGCCTGCAGTAGTGATAGGATCAGGAAAACACCACCAACCTTCTACAAGTAGCTGTAGCTGAACACTGTGCAGAGGACGCACTACACTAACGTTTAAATAATGTAGCTGCCTGCAGTAGTGATAGGATCAGGTAAAAACACCACCAACCTTCTACAGCTAGCTTTAGCTGGACACTGTGCAGAGGACGCACTACACTAACGTTTAAATAATGTAGCTGCCTGCGGTAGTGATAGGATCAGAAAAACACCACCAACCTGCTACAGGTAGCTTTAGCTGAACACTGTGTGGAGGTCGCACTACAATAACTTGTAGCTTTAGCTGAACACTGTGCAGAGGTCGCACTACACTAACTTGTAGCTTTAGCTGAACACTGTGCAGAGGTCACACTACACTAACTCGTAGCTTTAGCTGAACACTGTGCAGAGGACGCACTACACAAATGTTTAAATAATGTAGCTGCCTACGGTAGTGATAGGATCAGGAAAACACCATCAACCTTCTACAGGTAGCTTTAGCTTGAACACTGTGCAGAGGTCGCACTACACTAACTTGTAGCTTTAGCTGAACACTGTGCAGAGGACACACTACACTAAAGTTTAAATAATGTAGCTGCCTGCAGTAGTGATAGGATCAGGAAAACACCACCAACCTTCTACAGGTAGCTATAGCTGAACACTGTGCAGAGGACGCACTACACTAACGTTTAAATAATGTAGCTGCCTGCGGTAGTGATAGGATCAGGAAAACACCACCAACCTTCCACAGGTAGCTGTAGCTGAACACTGTGCAGAGGACGCACTACACTAACGTTTAAATAGTGTAGCTGCCTGCAGTAGTGATAGGATCAGAAAAACACCACCAACCTTCTACAGGTAGCTTTAGCTGACCAATGTGCAGAGGACGCACTACACTAACGTTTAAATAATGTAGCTGCCTGCGGTAGTGAGAGGATCAGGAAAACACCACCAACCTTCTACAGGTAACTTTAGCTGAACACTGTGCAGAGGACGCACTAAACTCACGTTTAAATAATGTAGCTGCCTGCGGTAGTGATAGGATCAGGAAAACACCACCAACCTTGTACACGTAGCTTTAGCTTGAACACTGTGCAGAGGTTGCACTACACTAACTTGTAGCTTTAGCTGAACACTGTGCAGAGGTCGCAGTACACTAACTTGTAGCTTTAGCTGAACACTGTGCAGAGGTTGCACTACACTAACTTGTAGCTTTAGCTGAACACTGTGCAGAGGTCGCACTACACTAACTTGTAGCTTTAGCTAAACACTGTTCAGAGGTCACACTACACTAACTTGTAGCTTTAGCTGAACACTGTGCAGAGGTCGCACTACACTAACTTGTAGCTTTAGCTGAACACTGTGCAGAGGTTGCACTACACTAACTTGTAGCTTTAGCTGAACACTGTGCAGAGGTCGCACTACACTAACTTGTAGCTTTAGCTGAACACTGTGCAGAGGTCGCACTACACTAACTTGTAGCTTTAGCTGAACACTGTGCAGAGGTCGCACTACACTAACTTGTAAATAATGTAGCTGCCTGCCGTAGTGATAGGATCAGGAAAACACCACCAACCTTCTACAGGTAGCTTTAGCTGAACACTGTGCAGAGGTCGCACTACACTAACGTGTAAATAATGTAGCTGCCTGCCGTAGTGATAGGATCAGAAAAACACCACCAATCTTCTACAGGTAGCTTTAGCTGAACACTGTGCAGAGGTTGCACTACACTAACTTGTAGCTTTAGCTGAACACTGTGCAGAGGTCGCACTACACTAACTCGTAGCTTTAGCTGAACACTGTGCAGAGGACGCACTACACTAACGTTTAAATAATGTAGCTGCCTGCGGTAGTGATAGGATCAGGAAAACACCACCAACCTTCTACAGGTAGCTTTATCTTGAACACCGTGCAGAGGTCGCACTACACTAACTTGTAGCTTTAGCTGAACACTGTTCAGAGATCGCACCACACTAACTTGTAGCTTTAGCTGGACACTGTGCAGAGGTCGCACTACACTAACTGGTAGCTTTAGCTGAACACTGTGCAGAGGTCGCACTACACTAACTTGTAAATATTGTAGCTGCCTGCGGTAGTGATAGGATCAGAAAAACACCACCAATCTTCTACAGGTAGCTTTTGCTGAACACTTTGCAGAGGACGCACTACACTAACTGTAAATACTGTAGCTGCCTGACTGTGGTACTAATAGGATCAGAAGAACACCAGCAATTTTCTTCAGGTAGCTGTAAATACTGTAACAACACCTGCCTGTCTGTCAGTAGGAAGAGAATAACAAGAACAGATCTAGCTACACTGAATACAGTGTATATATATATATATATATATATATATATATAACACCTGGGGTGCATATATATATACACAATACACTGTAAGTGCAGCTAACTGACTGACTGTCCTGCCTAATCTAACTTAAATCAAAAGACACTGTCTCTCTGTCTCTCAACGCCGGAACACACTACACAGGGACGAAATGCAGGCAGCCTTATATAGTGTGGGGCGTGTACTAAACCCCCTGAGCCATAACTGGCCAAAGTCACCCTGGCTTTGGCCAATTACAGTTCTCTGTACAGACGGCGCTGTGATTGGCCAAGCATGTGGGTCATAGTGCATGCTTGGCCAATCATCAGCCAGCAATGCACTGCGATGCTGCAGTGAATTATGGGCCGTGACGCGCCACTTGAATTTGGCGTGAACTTCCCATATCGTTCGCAATTCGGCGAACAACCGAACAGACGATGTTCGAGTCGAACATGGGTTTGACTCGAACATGAAGCTCATCCCTACTTAGGACTATGTGATATTTCAGCTTTTCTTTTTTAATAAATTTGCAAAAATGTAAAAAATTCTGTGTTTTTCTGTCAATATGGGGTGCTGTGTGTACATTAACGAGGAAAAAAATGAACTTAAATGATTTTAGCAAATGGCTGCAATATAACAAAGAGTGAAAAATTTAAGGGGGTCTGAATACTTTCCGTCTCCACTGTATATAATACTAGGGATGAGCCGAACACCCCCCGGTTCGGTTCGCAGCAAAACGCGCGAACAGGCAAAAAATTTGTGCAAACACGTGAATGCCGTTAAAGTCTATGGGACGTGAACGTGAAAAATCAAAAGTGCTAATTTTAAAGACTTATATGCAAGTTACTGCCATAAAAAATGTTTGGGGACCCGGGTCCTGCCCCAGGGGACATGTATCAATGCAAAAAAAAGTTTTAAAAACGGCCGTTTTTTCGGGAGCAGTGATTTTAATAATGCTTAAAGTGAAAGAATAAAAATGAAATATTCCCTTATATATCGTACCTGGGGGTTGTTCTTAGTATGCTTGTAAAGTAGCGCTTCTTTCCCAAGTTTATAACAGTACCACAGCAAAATGACATTTCTAAAGGAAAAAATGTCATTTAAAACTGCTCGCAACTGTAATGTATTGTTGGATCCTGGCAATATAGATAATATTACTAAAAATACCACAAAAAAAAAATGGTGTGGATGTCCCCCCCCCCCCCAAAAAAAAATCCATACCAGGCCCTTCAGGTTTGGTATAGATGTTAAGGGGAACCCCGCACCAAAATTTTTTTTAAAAATGGCGTGAGGGTCCCCCAGGCACTATATACACTGAACAGCAGTAAATATATTATACTCTGCAGAAAAACTGGACCTTAGGTGTTGGTGGTACCAGAATACTGTAACCCCTCACAGTTACTCTTGTTGGGGGCAGGAATGGGCCCTGCTGTGAAATATTATATGAAAAATTTTAATTACATGGCCCTGTTAAACAGGGGCAGAAAAGCTGGGCCTTTGGTTTTGGTGGAGCCAGCACACTGTAACCCATCACAGTTACTCTTGTTGGGCGCAGGAACGGGCCCTGCTTAACCATTATTTCAAAAATAGTAATTACATGCCCCTGTTAAACAGGGGCAGAAAAATTGGGCCTTTGGTTTTGGTGGCACCAGAACACTGTACGCCCCCACAGTTACTCTTGTTGGGTGCAGGAACAGACCCTGCTGTGAAATATTATATCAAAAATTGTAATTACATGCCCCTGTTAGACAGGGGCTGGAAAATTGAGCCTTTGGTTTTGGTGGCGCCAGAACACTCTAACCCCTCACAGTTACTTTTGTTGGGCGCAGGAATGGGCCCTGCTGTGAAATATTTCAAAAATTGTAATTACATGCCCCTGTTAAACAGGGGCAGAAAAATCGGGCCTTAGGTGGTGGTGCCCTAAACCAAAAATATTGTTGGAAGCTAGCATCATCAAGATTGAAGAGGAATAGGATAGTCAGTATAGGCAGTCTTCAAGGGATCCCAGATCCATAGCAAATTCAATCAGTTAGATCAGCATCAGGTGCTTGATAGCTTCTGATCCAAGATTGATTCATTTTTTTGAATGTGAGTCTATCAACGGAGTCTGTAATTACAGGCTATTAACTGACCCCCCAAAAAGGGAAGCCTCAGCAATTAGACAAGACATTTAATCTGTTGAGCCCTAACCTTGCTCCAATAAGGGCTAGGTAACACATCTGGAACCCTCCTCCCTGCCTTCAGAAGAGGTAGGAGGGGGGCTCCACCACGAAGAAATGATGGAGGGTATGAAGTAATTCCTCTCAAGGGAATATGTATACTCTGTGTTCAATTGTTCTAAAGTTAATCATTATCCAAATAGGCACCTTGGTGCTGGGTGCCGGGCATGTGCCTCCACCTATTCCTCAGACTCCCTCGACTCTGCAGGATAGGTTGTCTGCCCTTTGCTGAGCAGACGATATTTGCTGGACTCGGTGCCCGGGGTTTGCTTTTAACCCAGGGAGCCGGTCTAAATTTACTGAAGTTGCTCTCTATAGCCTCTACATCTTTTCTTGCTATTATTTTCACTCATTCATTCTTTCCTCTTCCCCTCTGTCCTATATCCAGTCACCCCATGTGGAAATTAACAGTTTTTCTTTTCTCATTCACCTTTCAGGTTCAACACAAGATTCCTTTGTTTACAGTGTTACAGTTTGGGTGGCTCTTCTGTATGGGTAATCAATATCAGTTCCATCTGACAGTAAGTGACGCAGAGCAAGACAGCATTCACCAACATCTGCTCCATGGGTAATGCTCCCAGACCCACACTTAATAGCTACACATAACGCCCAGGGCCTGAACTCTCCCCTCAAAATGAGAAAGATATTCGATAGCTGCAGCTCCCTCAAACTAGATGTTATCATGGTTCAAGAAACCCACTTTCCTAATCGGTATAGCCCCAATTACCTTCACCATCAGTATCCCTTGTTCTACCTGGCAAAGGCAGAGGGAAAGTCTAAAGGTGTAGCTATTCTATTTTCCAAAACTTGTAATTTTTTCCTGGAAGGCGGACTATAAAGACCCGGAAGGCAGATTTATCCTGGTTAAAGGGTTTATAGATGGTCATTTATTCTCCTTTATCTCCTATTATGCCCCCAACAAGGGCCAACATAAGTTTTTTCATTTGATGATGACAACACTGAATCCCCTCTTGGAGGGGACCCCCATAGAGTGGACTCCAATGTAGCGTTCGACCAAGGGTTGGATAAGTTCAACCCATCCAAAATAATTCTGACCCGTCCAACTGGGGCCAGCTTCAGATTTGTTAGACTAGTCCATTCACAAGGCCTGGCAGATGTTTGGCGAGAGATGAACCCAATGAAGAGGGACTACACTCATTTTCTAGCCCCCACCAATCCTATGCTAGGATAGACCATATTCTCTTGTCCACACACCCAATGTCGCCAGCTACATAATTATCGACACCACACTCTCAGATCACTCCATCATGAATGTATCACTTTATAAAACCTCTCATTGCCCCAAACATTCTCAGTGGAGGCTAAACTAACCCATTTTATCAGACCCCATCAGGGTCACTGAAATCAATAAAGCGCTAATACAATATTTTGCTTTGAATAATATAAGGGATACCTGAGCAGAAGTGTTGCGGGCTGCTCATAAAGTCACCACCAGGGGAAAGATTATCCAAATCGCTTCCCAAATCAAAAGAGAGAGGAAGGCAGATATAGTTAAACTGGAACAGGCTTACTCGTCCCTTAAGGCTCAACACAAAAGGGACCCCTCAGAAATCACTATATCCCAATTAGATACAGCCAGATTGGAGCTAAACCTAGCCCTCACAGCAAGAGCCGAGAAGCAGATACGATGGAGCGGGGCCAAATTTTACACTCAGAAGGATAAATTTGGCCCGAAGCTAGCCACCAAACTTTCCCCCAGGGCGAGAATTCATTCTCTCCCTAAGATCCAGACTCATGGTCAGACCACAACATCTGATCCCACTAAAATCCTTGTAGCCTTTAGGGACTTCTGTGATAACTTTATAGCTCCACTTCACAGGGCAATAGTACCATCGCTCAATTCCTTGATACCCCCCTATTCCCACACTCTCTGACAAGCATAAAACCATTATGGAAGAACCCATCACAGTAGAGGAAATTATGGAGGTCATTAAAAACTTAAAGAGGGGTTCCGCTCCCGGCCCTGACGGACTCTCAGTGCCATACTACAAAGCATTTTCAGATATCCTAGCCCCCTATATGACTAAATTCTTCAATGCCAAACCCCCTTAGTCCTGGCCTGAATACAGCTTTCATCACTGTCATCCCGAAACCCGATAAAAACCCAGAGAAAGTAGGAAACTACAGACAGATATCACTAATAAACAACAACCTGAAAATCCTCACTAAAATCCTAGCGAACAGACTAACTTCATTTATAAGCTCCTGCCACTTGGCTAGGAACTTACTTTCCACTGTGGGAACCAGTACCAGCACACTGTCCCCGGGGCTGAAAGTATGGACCTTGGCACCCCTATCATAGACCCTCCTCTGGGCCTCCTGGACTCGCTCCATATGTTCTCGCACCAGGGCCAGGACAGCTGCGATTCGATCCTGCATCAAGGAGACATGCTCTATGATGCTTCTATATGGGGTGGCCTCTCTTTCCCATGTTCCTTTGGCGACATCTAGCAACCCCCTGGGAGGTCTACCATACAAAAGCTCAAAGGGAGAATACTCTGTGGATGCCTGCGGAAACCTCACGTATGGCAAACATGAGATATGGTAGCAAAAAATCCTAGTCTCTCCCATCTTTGTAGACCACCTTTTTCAGCATACTTTTCAAAGTTTTATTAAATCTTTCGACCAGACCATCCATTTGGGGGTGGTAGACAGAGGTAAGGAGATGGGAGATTTTGTATAATCTACACAGTTCCTTGGTAACCCTAGACATAAATGGGGTACCCTGATTGGTTAAGACCTCTTTTGGGATCCCCACTCGACTAAACACCTGGACCAACTCCTTGGCAATAGCCTTGGCTGAGGTGTTGCGCAAGGGTATGGCCTCGGGATAGTGCGTCACATAATCCAGGATCACCAGAATATGCTGGTGACCCCCGGCAAATTTCACAACCGGCCCCAATCCTCTCAAAGGGGACCTCGATTATTGGTAGAGGGACAAGGGGCCTGCGAAAATGGGGTAACAGCGATGACATTTGGCATTTGGGGCATGATTCGCAGTACTCCTTGACATCTGCATACACCCCAGGCCAGAAAAATCTCTGGTCGATTCTCTCCCTGGTTTTTCCAGTACCGAGATGTCCCCCCATTACATAACCATGGGCCAGGTCTAGAACCACCCTGCGGAAGGGTTTGGGAACCAGTAGCTGGTCTATCTCGTCCTCTCCACATTTTACCACTTGATACAATAAATTGTTTTAAATGGCCATGTAGGGGAAAGACACCCCCAGTTAGGATCTACAGGTTCCCCATCCAACATCTTAACGTTTTCCCTGGCTCTCATGAGGGTGGCATCTCGTAGTTGCTCGGTACAGAAGCCCTCTCTCCTGACCTCTAAGTCGGGTACCACATTCTGGCTACCCTCATTGTCAGGGTCAGAGATGTTCTCCTGTTCGTTACCCTCGGGCTGGGAGATAGCTTCCAGGTCCTCCGGCTACCCTCCCCAGTCATGACAGGGAAAGGAAGAGGATCTCCGGCTTCCCCGATCCCACCAACAACATCCCCTTCCTTTTGGCAAAATGGGTCTGGTGAGAGTTCCTGTGCTTCCCCAGCAGGGGGAGCTCTATCTACCAGGCTCCCTTTGCTCTCCCATAAATTACAAAAATGTGGAAAATCTCTCCCCACTAAAGCCTCATGAAGCAGTGAAGGTACCACCCCCTCTGAATGTGTTACACTGCCCCAGGGGGTATCAACCTCAACCACCACTGTCTGGTAGTCCCGAGTGTCCCCAAGGATGCAAATTACCCCAATAGTACTGGGGTGTTGTTTTGTGGGGTTTACACAATCAATCCTGACTAGAGTCACCACACTACCAGAGTCTAGCAAAGCTGTGAGTGGCTTTCCATCCACTGAAATAACACACATCTGTTTTTCAATGCGACTCTGACATGATGCAGTACATGCGACCTGTGAAAACAGAGAAATTCATCTTTTCATAAAAGCATAATCACATTGCATAGGTTCATCATCTATAGGACAGTTTGCAGCAATATGCCCTAATGCATGGCAACGAAAACACCGAATGTGGCTTACCCCCAGTCCTCTTAACGGCCCCAAAGACCTTCCTGGCTTATTTGGCCAGTCTCCAGATCTATGACCCACAGTCTCATCAGCTGTAACAAAAGTCTTATCCACCTTCCCCATGCTCTTGAACCCCGGAACAGTCTTACCAGGACCGCTGGGCGATCTTGCACCTCTAGAGACACCAAAGTGGGGCGTAGATGGATTCACCAAGTCCTCAATGGCAGTGTACCTCTTCACTAGGTCCACCAACTGGGTTGCAGTTTTGGGGTCCCCCTGTCCGACCCATTTCCTCAGGGCAGCAGGGAGCACATGCAGGTACCGGTCCATTACCATACGCTCCACGATCTGAGGGCTTGTCAAGGTCTCTGTCTGCAACCACTTCCTGGTGAGGTGGACCAGGTCAAACATTTGTGAAAGGGGTGGCTTGTTGCTGGAGTAGGACCACTGATGCACGCGCTGGGCCCAGATTGCCATGGTGACACCCAAGCGTGCGAGTATCTCTGTCTTTATAGTCTCATAGTCCTGGGCCTTATCTGGTTCTAAATCAAAATAGGCCTTTTGGGGTTATCCTGTTAGAAATGGGGCCAACAGACCCGCCCACTGCTCTTTTGGCCATCCCTTACGGACAGCGACTCTCTCGAAAGTTGCAATGTAAGCCTCAACCTCATCGGCAGGTGTCATTTTCTGTAGGTGGTAGGATGCACGTATCAGCTGTGGTTCCACTGGCACAGGAGGTGTGGATCCCTTTTTCAGTTCCACCAGAGCCTCTGCAAACTGCCGGTTCATTTCCTGCTGGGCCGCCTGTTGTGCTGCAGCGGCCTCTGCGACTTGGCGGTACATTTCCTGCTGTGCTGCAGTGGCCTCTGCGACTTGGCGGTTGGTTTCCCTCTGAGCTGCATTGGCCTGTAGCAGGGCTTTTAACATTTCCTTGATTTTCAGAAAAGTGCCCGCATTCTCCACCATGTGTGGGGAGATTAGCTCATGGGGATCACCTTTTCTGAATGACCGTCAGTAAACTGGCACTTTCTTAAAAATCTGGCGGATGCCAGGTTTTTTTACAGGAGGTTTGCAAAATGAAAATAAACAAAACAGTAAAGTAAATCCTTGCCTTCCGGCTCTAACTAAACAAATCCTCTCCTCTCTAGACAGTGCGGGGCTGGTCCCCGTCACCCACAAAACATGCAGTAAAGCAAACCTTTTAGTCCAATAGCCAGAGCTCCTCTCACTCAGGTTCCTTCCTGATTCTCAAAACCAGAGCCCTGTTGAGCTCTATTCCTGGTTATTTAAAGTCCACCTGAGTGTGGGCTCAAGTGGACCAGAACATCCAGACCGACAGGCCACTTCCACAGCATTCAACTGCAATCAACAGGTGGCCTGGAGCAGGCCAAAAAAGAAGAACTTTTTTGAAGTGGTCATTCATTGGTGTGCAGTTCTTGTTCCCTTGGTCATTTAATGGTGTGCAGCACCTGTCCCCTGCGAGTGTGCTATGGAAGGCACTTCTCATTTATGCCAGCTGATCACCCATGAGGGAAGTCCATGAGTCTCCAGCAGTATCCCTGTCGTTTCTACTAAGCCTGTTTTGACCCCCTGAGAAGGGCAGTCGCAGGCTTTCTGGTAAGCCTCCATTGTTTACTTTAAGGTGACGGGCAGCACAAGTGGTGGAGAACACAGACCCAGGGTCTTTCACAGGATTTTTTCGTTTGGACACTTTATTTATGGACTTTCTTGTTATTGCATTTTGTGTTTTAGTATGAACACATTTTTTTGACACATTTTTGTGTTTTTTATGCACATTTTCAACAAAATAATCACTTATGGACTATTTTTCACTGGATGGTCTTTTTTTGTATTTGATTATGATCACTTATATTTGATTTATATATATTGTAATTTACACTTTATTTGCACTATTGTAATCATACACATTATATATTATTATCCGGCGCTGCACTGCTATTTTACATTCATCCTGTGTATAAAAAAAGGACATAGTTTTAGTTTTTGGTTCATCAATCACACACAATTTTCAGCTCATGACTTGCAAATGCAATGTTAATACATATTAAAGAGTATCATTCTGACACCAGCATTTTTTCAAGCTGGTGACAAACATTTTTGGCCACTACTGTCAATTAATATGTAGACATTATTTTTTGGATAAAACCCTTAATAGGTAATAAATTAGAACATCTAGTTAACATCATTAATATTAGGACACTAAATATGTCTAAAAATAATATACCCGGCTCCAGATGGTTGCATCTGGTTCTTCCAGATTGGAAGTCCCAGGTTGGTCCTCAGCAGCCTCTGCTGAGGTGGAGGGAAGGGTGGAGGGAAGGGACGAAATTGATTCCCTGGCTTCAGTCTGGTCATCAAGAAAACGTAGTTTATCGAAGTACCACAGCCTGGGTACATACACATCATCTGCTGATGCTCCTGATCTCAGGGAAGTCTGGATCTTGTTATGCTCCCTCCTATACATATTTCGCAAGATCCTAATTATCTTTTCCAAAATCTCCACGGTTGCTTCTGGGATGAAAGTCTGCACAAATGCCAGAAGTCTCTCCAGCGTTGACTTCCTTACTGGTTTAATGTAATATTGAGGGTGTTTGACCTCCCACAATGTCATGAAAGACGTCCTGGTAATCCAGCTGCTTGTGAAAGACCTGTGCGCAGACTCCCTGTCAGAGGAATCAACAGGCGTGCGCGGGTGCCTGCTAGCGCGAACAGATGCACACGGGTGCGCGATGGCACGAACGAGCGCACACGGGTGCGCGATGGTGCGAGCGGGCGCGCACGGGCTGTGTGCGGGTGCGCGCAGACGTGCAGTGTGACAGCACTTGGCGCCAAGAAGCCTATTTAAAGGAGTCTGTTATCATGCCTTCTTGCTGTCTGGTCTACAGCGTTTTCTGAAGACCCTTGCTATTTAGTACCTGCTTACCTGATTCCTGACTACCCAGCCTGTTCCTGACTACTCCTGTTTGCTGCCAGCCTCTGACCCATCTTGTCCTGACTACTCTCCTGCTTTTTCCTTTGGTTTGTTCGCTGCCCACCCGTTTACGACCCGGCCTGTATCCTGACTACTCTTCTACCTCCGTCTGGTACCTGATCTGCCCACCAGTGTTGATCCGGCCTGTCTGACCACGCCAGTGTTCCCGCCAAACTACAGAACACCTCCCCGCTGTCTGCTGTTCCAGAGTTCCTTCCAAGCTTCAGAGCTTCGTCCTACAGCCAGTTGTTCCAGTGTTCCTGTCAAGTTCCGTGTACCTCCTTGCAATCTGCTGTGCCAGTGTTCCTGCCAAACTACAGAACACCTCCTCACTGCCTGCTGTTCCAGAGTTCCTGCCAAGCTACAGAGCTCCTCCCTGCAGCCAGCTGCTCCAGTGTTGCGGCCAAGTCCTGTGTACCTCCCTGCAGTCTGCTGTTCCAGTGTTCCTGCCAGTCTCTCTTCAGCTGCCTCAGAGGTCCGGATCAGCCCCTACACCTGCCACCTGTCAAGGCGCTTGTGCTCCTCTGAACGGTATGGTATCAGAAAGTCAGGGTCCTTAAACTTATTATTAATTTTTGCTGTAAGACAATACACAAGACAAAAACACTAATGTCAGCCTAAACTCACATAATCTTATCCCAAACATAATTATCACTCTTTAAGCAGTATAGGCCGCCACAAAGTAAAGAAAATTTACCTTCGCTTCGGACGCTCGTAGCTTCACTTTCTCCGCGCACAGAAAGTACGTACAGCACATGCGTGTTAAAGCCTTATATACACTGCACATGTGTGAAACTCTGCCTGCGTCGCCCGCCCCTGACATTCTTTTTCATGAATATTCTCCACCCCTTCTCTCTACGGTGCACAGTAGGAGCAACAATGGTGGAGACACAGCAGGTGTGTACTAATGACTCCAGTAACAAGGAAAGCCCAGAGCCCGAAATGTCCTGATCCAGGAAGAGGAGATTTAAGGCCTCTAATATGGCCTTTGAAGAGATGGTGGAGATGGTAGCAATTTTGCAGAGAAAAGATTACGATGGGAAGCATGGACCGTATGCCCAGCCTAATTTACGAAAGGCAAACATAATGCCCAAAGTGGTGAAGACCCTGCATCATAATTTTTTGGTACGACGCTCTAAAGACCAGCTGGATCAGTACAGACAAATCAAGAAAGTTCTTAAAAAAAAGTAAGTACTTGTCGTGTGTTCCTATTCTGATTATTAACTTGCATGCTGCTCCATGTGCTTTTCTTTACTGTACAGTTTTAATCGTTAATCGTTCATTGGAAACATCGTTCTTAGTAAACATAGTTAGCAAGTATATACAATGTATTTAGTTGATACAGGGTTTAAACAACATTTTGGTCTTGGTAATTTGTCTTATTAAAAGAAGTTTAGGACATTGATGTCTAGATGTCTTTGTAACAAGAATGAATAGCAAACTTCATTCAGTGGAATGTAAGGAGAGGACACTCAGCAGCTGTTTACACATCTGGACTCAGGAGCACTAGTGTGGGACACCAGAATACATTTTTTATAGAAACCCACACAGGTGCTCCAGTGGATACTTGTTGGGGTCTCTCTATCTGTGAAATGTGGCCAAAAAAGGTAAGTATTCCAGCTTGTTTCAAAGGGAATTTTAATCATGTCTTCAACTTGGATCTCTGCCCAGACAGACAATTGTACACCACTTCAGCACAATGTTTCATATTCCTATTCCTGGACTCAAATAGCCCCACCGAGGATGTGGAGGAAGGAGCGGTGGAGGAAGTGGGCGACATGGGCACCCCACCAGGTAAGTGTCTGACACTCCAGCTTCTGGTAATCTACGTATGCCTGCATATTTCTAAATACATCTTTTTTCATCAATCTTAGGTGATGTTCTGGTTGTGGAAGGGGAAGTGGGGGAACCAGTTCCAAGCACCAGCACCCCCCCGAGGATGTTGACGAAGGACAGGTGGAGGAAGTGGGTGACATGTGCACCCCACCAGGTGAGTGTCTGACACCCCAGCTTCTGGTAATCTATGTAAGCCTGTCTAAATACATCTTTTTTCCATTTTAAGTGATGTGCTGGTTGTGGAAAAAGAAGAACCATTTACCACGGACAGTGCCGAAAGATTAATTGAGCAGATCATGGCCTGGAATGGGGATATTGATGCCATGCGCACTAGCCTGGACATAATGCGTAATCAGCTGGACAATATGCAGCAGGAAATGAAGAACATGATTGATGTTTTGATGAGAATGTAATCCCTTTTTCCCAAAAAAAACATCATGTTCTTCATTTCTTTTTTTGCTGACCCCATTCTGGGCTTTGACTTTTAACAATTTTAGGCCTGTTTGTTAAAAAAAACTAAAAAAGAACAAGAAAAAATGAGGCCTGTTTATAATAAAAAACAAAACAAAAAAATTGATGCCTGTTTATAATAAAAAACAAACAAAAAAAATAGAGGCCTGTTTGTAAAAAAAAAAAAAAAAAAAAAAAAAAAAAATTGGGGCCTGTTTGTAAAAAAAAAAAAAAAAAAGAAAAAAAAATGAGGCCCGTTTGTAAAAAAAAACAAAAAAAAAAAAATTTTTTAAATCCCAAAAAAATATTGTTTTAAAAAAAAAAAAATATATATATATATATATATATATTTAAAAAAATAAAAAATTCCTAAACACACATGTGAATGTGCAGAGATTAAAAATTATGTTAATCAACAAAATGTTTGGCTGCTTCTTTCAATGCTCAATACCAGTTTTGTAAGTTATTTGGTGTTTACAGTGACAATGGGGCTTATTTACTAAAGGAAAATACACTTGGCACTACAAGTGCACTAGGAGAACCTAGGAGACAGCCAAAAAGAAAGGCAAGCAATAAATACATTTCTAGATTTTATCTGATCATTATTTTTTATTCAAAATTAAAGATTGTCTAGCATTGCAATGGCCCCCCCACCCGTAAAAAAATCAACATATTTATCCCGAGCTTGACGGGCGTTTTGGGGGGCCAAGCCAGTATGGCCAGTATCCAGAGGATTCTCTGTAAGTCCGGCCTTAGGCCCAACATATGCAAGATAATTCTTGAATGTTTGTGTAAATAATTGTGCAGGATGCAGCACGCTAGGACAATGTGATTAAGTTTGTAGTCCGCCATGTGGATGGTTGTCTGAAACAGGCGGAACCGGCTGGCCATTATCCCGAAGGCATTCTCCACAACTCTTCTCGCTCTGGCCAGCCGGTAGTTAAAAACCCTCCTCTCCGAGGGAGGGTGGGTCCCTTGGGGGAATGGCCTCATCAGGTGCTCGCCCAGACCGAAGGCTTCATCTGCAATGAAGACAAAGGGGAGTCCTTCCACGTTATCCGCATCAGGTGGCAATCCCAGGCCACCACTCTAGAGACGCTGGTAGAACTCCGTCTGGCGAAGACTCCTCCATCCGACATCCGGCCATACTTTCCCACGTCCACATACAGAAATTCATATTGTGCCGACACCACCGCCATTAACACAATACTATGAAACCACTTATAGTTAAAATAGTATGACCCCGAATGGGGTGGTGGCACAATGTGGACGTGTTTCCCATCTATAGCCCCTCCACAGTTATTATTATTATTATTATTATACAGTATTTATATAGCGCCAACAGTTTACGTAGCGCTTTACAACTTGAGGGTAGACAGTACAAATACAATACAATTTGATACAGTAAGAATCAGAGGGCCCTGCTCCTTAGAGCTTACAATCTAAGAGGGAAGGTCAAGAGATACAAGAGGTAATAACTATGGGTGATGTGCTGATTGAGAAGATAAATGTAGAGTTGTTAGGTGGGGTCCAGATAGGCTTCTCTGAAGAGATGAGTTTTCAGGGATCGTCTGAAAGTGGATAAAGTAGGAGAAAATCGGACGGATTGGGGTAGAGCATTCCAGAGGATGGGGGAGGCTCTGGAGAAGTCCTGAAGGCGAGCATGGGATGAGGTGACAAGGGAGTTTGAGAGCAGGAGGTCTTGGGAGGAGCGAAGAGAATGATTAGGTTGGTATTTTGTGACTAGGTTAGAGATTTAGCTGGGAGCCAGGTTGTGGATGGCTTTGTAAGTTATAGTTAGTATCTTGAATTTAATTCAGTGACTGAGTGGCAGTCAATGGAGGGATTGGCAGAGGGGTGTGGCAGACGCTGAGCGGTTTGTGTGGTGGATGAGCCTGGCAGCAGCGTTCATGACGGACTGAAGTGGAGATAGCCTATTTAGAGGTAAACCAATGAGGACGGAGTTGCAGTAGTCGAGGCAGGAGATGACCAGGGAGTGGATTAGAAGCTTTGTGGTGTCATTGGTTAGGAAGGGGCGTATCTTGGAGATGTTGCGAAGATTGAGGCGGCAAGTTTTGGATAGTGATAGAATGTGGGAAGTCCCAACGGGTGGCAAAATGGGATGCCACAGTCAACGCCATTACTGTGGCATTGAAGGAAACTGGGGAGTCAAACAAGAAAAAAAAAAAGTACTTTTGCACATAACATTGCAAGCACATTACACAAAAACATTCTTTCCCAGCATCAGCATTCATTTTAAGTATTATTAAGTATTATTTAAAGACTAAAATATAAGGCCCACATATCAGATTCCTCACCACCACTTATGGCCCATTGATAATTTTTTTTTTTGGGGGGGGGGATTATAAATCAGTTTAAGGACACACAAACTATTTGGATACATTTTTTTGGGGGGTTATAAATCAATTTAGGGACACACAGACCATTTGGATACATTTTAAGGGGGTGTTTAGGGTAAAGCACTACAATGGAGCTGAAAATAATACATTAAAATACATTGTTAAGTGACTAGACTAGGTGGATATGGGCCCAGCATAGCATGCTGGGGTGGTTAGTGAAGGCAAATATGCATGCAGGACAAATAAGAGCATTAAAAAATGACAGCATGCATAAGGACAAAGGGGACATTCTAAGCATATTGCAATCATGGTAATTAGTGTTTGAGTAAAGAAATACATTACATTAGCAAACATTAAATACAATAAAATGTGATGTTGAAGGATAAAAATCTTACCTTAATATTGTCCTTCTGCAGGACCTGGATGATTGCAAAACAGGTCTCTGGGATAATGATCCCCAGATGCCTGTCGAGAACTTGAGGTCCTGCAGGCTTCTCCCGGTCGCCAAGTACCGCAACGTGGCGACTAGCCTCTGCTCCGGAGTGATGGCTTGCCTCATGCAGGTATCCTGCCTGCTGATATAAGGGGTCAGCAAAGCCAACAAATGGTGAAAAACCGTCATCCTGAGAAAGTTCCTGAAATCCTCAGAATTATTCTCACGGATCTCACGGAGCAAAGGCATATGAGAGAATTGGTCACGCTGGAGCAACCAATTCTTCGTCCATGAACTCCTCCCCACCCTGTTCATGGACTGGACTTGGGCTGAAGAATGAACTACAGCACCAAACACATACAATGCACAAGCTCTACAACGAGCACGTACATGGCTTCAAAACGGTCGACTGGTCAGAATGCACTTAACAGAACGCACTGAAGAACAGCAAGGCCTGTGAAGAGCGAGCTGAAAATCAGCAACGAGCGGACAAGAACACACTGATAAATCAATGCGAACTGACTACACGCACTGAAAAGCAGATACAAACCTCACAAGCACAAACTGAACAACGGTTAAACGATCTGAAAAACACGAGTCTGAAGAAGCGCAAATTGTCTCTCACCAAACTTCTACTAACACGAGATAAACATGAAATTAGCAGAAGGGGCCCAACGGGTGGCGCACGAGCTATTACACTTCCTTTTTATAGTCTCGTCGGACCTGGTGTACGTCACCACGTAGTAGGCGGCCGGACTTTGGTGTGATCATGTGTAGGCAAGTCTGTTTGTTCAAAAGTCCGTCGGAAGTCCATCAAATGTCTGTCGAAAGTCCGTCGGAAAGACCGTCGGACTTTTGTTGCTGAAAAGTCCGCTCGTGTGTACGCGGCATAACAGTCAACCATGCTAGTGAATAAATACTAGCATCCTAGACAGGTTCACCTAATGATGTCCTTTACCAATTGGTGTAAATATAATGCTGTGGTTCGATCTATATCATGCACTGTATTACTTTATGTGTTCTTTTTCACATGACACATTTCACTAGTATTTATTTGTGTATTGTAGAGCTACACTGTAATTTGTATGTAAACTTTCTCTCCTTTTGGAGACAAATAAAAACTCTTCTGTTAAAAAAAAAAAATGCTCTATTAGTTGCAGATAGATGTTCTCATTGTGGTGAAAGCATAAATCACCGGCTCTGTGAAGAATAGACGGAAAGGTCACAAGGAATTGTGCACATGCTGTAATTTTAACTTCCCATAGAAATTCAGAATGCCCAATAAATGACATTGACATTATCTTAAGGCTACAGCTTTTCATGATTGCAATTCATGTTTGACATCTTGTCAAACAAGAGATAATTCTCTCACAGAATGTTCCAAATATTCCAAAATGGATTAGATAAACACACCAAGATGACAAGGCATCATCGGAACAGTGAGTTTTTAAAATAAATAGATACATACATTATCATTGCTATATATATATATATATATATATATATACAATATCTCACAAAAGTTCTCACATTTTTGTAAATATTTTATTATATCTTTTCATGTGACAACACTGAAGAAATGACACTTTGCTACAATGTAAAGTATTGAGTGTACAGCTTGTATAGCAGTGTAAATTTGCTGTCCCCTCAAAATAACTCAACACACAGTCATTAATGTCTAGTGCTGGCAACAAAAGTGAGTACACCCATAAATGAATATGTCCAAATTGGGCCCAAAGTGTCAAAATTTTGTGTGGCCACCATTATTTTCCAGCACTGGCTTAACCCCTTTTGGGCATGGAGTTCACCAGAGCTTCACAGGTTGCCACTGGAGTCCTCTTCCACTCCTCCATGACGACATCACAGAGCTGGTGGATGTTAGAGACCTTGCACTCCTCCACCTTCAGGATGCCCCACAGATGCTCAATAGGGTTTAGGTCTGAAGACATGCTTGGCCAGTCCATCACCTTTACCCTCAGCTTCTTTAGCAAGGCAGTGGTCGTCTTTGAGGTGTGTTTGGGGTCATTATCATGTTGGAATACTGCCCTGGGGCCCAGTCTCCAAAGAAGGGGATTATGCTCTGCTTCAGTATATCACAGTACATGTTGGCCTTTATGGTTTCCTCAATGAACTGTAGCTCCCCAGTGTCGGCAGCACTCAGGCAGCCCCAGACCATGACACTCCCACCACCATGCTTGACTGTAGGCAAGACACACTTGTCTTTATACTCCTTACCTGGTTGCCACCACACACGCTTGACACCATCTGAACCAAATACATTTATTTTGGTCTCATCAGACCAAAGGACGTGGTTCCAGTAATCCATGTCCTTAGTCTGCTTGTCTTCGGCAAACTGTTTGCGGGCTTTCTTGTGCATTATCTTTAGAAGAGGCTTCCTTCTGGGACTAGAGCCAGGCAGACCAATTTAATGCAGTGTGCGGCGTATGGTCTGAGCACTGACAGGCTGTCCCCACACCCCTTCAACCTCTGCAGCAATGCTGGCAGCACTCTTATGTCTATTTCCCAAAGGCAACCTCTAGATATGACGCTGAGCACAGGCACTCAACTTCTTTGGTCAACCATGGTAAGGCCTGTTCTGAGTGAAACCTGTCCTGTTAAACCGCTGTATGGTCTTGGCCACCGTACTGCAGCTCAGTTTCAGGGTCTTGGCAATCTTCTTATAGTCTAGGCCAGCGATGGCGAACCTTGGCACCCCAGACATTTTGGAACTACATTTCCCATGATGCTCATGCATTCTGCAGTGTAGTTGAGCATCATGGGAAATGTAGTTCCAAAACATCTGGGGTGCCAAGGTTCGCCATCACTCGTCTAGGCCATCTTTATGTAGAGCAACAATTCTTTTTTTTCAGATTCTCAGAGAGTTCTTTGTCATGAGGTGCCATGTCGAACTTCCAGTGACTAGTATGAGAGAGTGAGAGCGATAACACCAAATTTAACACACCTGTTCCCCATTCATACCTGAGACCCTGCAACACTAACGAGTCACATGACACCAGGGAGGGAAAATGGCTAATTGGGCCCAATTTTCACTTAGGGGTGTACTCACTTTTGTTGGCAGCGGTTTAGACATTAATGGCTGTGTGTTGAGTTATTTTGAGGGGACGGCAAATTTACACTGTTATACAAGCTGTACACTCACTACTTTATATTGTAGCAAAGTGTCATTTCTTCAGTGTTGTCACATGAAAAGATATAATAAAATTCTTAACAAAAATGTGAGGGTGTACTCACTTTTGTGAGATACTGTATACATATATATATATATATATATATATATATATATATATATATATATATACACTGTGTGTGTGTGTGTGTGTGTGTGTATGTATATATATATATATATATATATATATATATATATATATATATATATATACACATACACTATATTATCAAAAGTATTAGGACATCTGCATTTACACGCACGTGAACTTTAATGGCATCCCAGTCTAATGTCGCGTACACATGGTCGGATTTTCCGATGGGAAATATTCGATGGGAGCTTGTCAGAAATTCCTGATCGTGTGTAGACTCCATCGGACATTTTCTGTCGGAATTTCCGACAAACAAAATTTGAGATCTGGATCTCAAATTTTCCGACAACAAAATCCGTTGTGTGTACACAATTCCGAGGCACAAAATTCCATGAATGCTCGGACTCAAGCAGAAGAGCCACACTGGCTATTGAGCTTAATTTTTCTCAGCTCGTCATACGTGTTGTATGTCACCGCGTTCTTGACCTTCAGAATTTCCGACAAGATTTGTGTGACCGTGTGTATGCAAGACAAGTTTGAGCCAACATCCGTCGGAAAAAAAACATGGATTTTGTTAGCGGAATATGCGATCGTGTGTACGCGGCATTTGTCTGTAGGGTTCAGTATTGAGTTGGCCAACCCTTTGCAGCTATAACAGCTTCAACTCTTCTGAGAAGGCTGTCCACAAGGTTTATGGGAATGTTTGATTATTCTTTCAGAAGCGCAAGTTATGAGGTCAGGCACTGATGTTGGAGAGAAGGCCTGACTCGCAGTCTGCGCTCTAATTCATCCCAAAGTTGTTCTATCAGGTTGAGGTCAGAACTCTGTGCAGACCAGTCAAGTTCCTCCACCCTAAACTCACTCATCCATGTCTTTATGGACCTTGCTTTGTGCATTGGTCCAAATCACCTGTGTGTAATTAAATCTCAGTATAAATACAGCTGTAAAACCCTCAGAGGTTTGTTAGAGAACCTTAGTGAACAAACAGTATCATGAAGGCCAAGGAACACACCAGACAGGTCAGGGATAGTTGTGGAGAAGTTTAAAGCAGGGTTATTAAAAAAATATCCCAAGCTTTGAACATCCCACAGAGCACTGTTCAATCCATTATCTGAAATTAGAAAGAGTATGGCATAACTGCATCCTATCAAGACATGGCTGTCCACGTAATTGGTTGGATTGGTTGTCACATATATGTCACTAATATGTATTGTGGTAGCTAATATTTGAATTTGTGTTTAGCGCTCCATTCATATATCTTTCTATTCTTTTCACATTGTCACTACACTGTTGATGCTGGCTGCTACTTCAATTATATGTTTTTTTATAGTAGCGCAACAATATTTAGTTAATTTTTGATTTTCACTGTTTTAGTAATTTTTGTTGCTGCCACTACCATTTCACATTCTAACATGGATGTGTTTGAATATCGCACCACCCGCTCCATTGTCACAGAGGGAGGATTTGTCGCTTTAAACACCAACACAGAGATCAGTGGTTTGCTTATGCGCCTCAAGAACCTTATGGTCTCTGAGATTCATCTACTATGGGACATTGCGTTCCTTGAACAATATTCCAAGGAACGCATGGTCCCCAGAGGCCTAAGATGGGATATTCATCCCCAACAGGATGTAACAGAAGTAGAGACCTGGTTCCATTACTTTAATGAAGCAGGCATTAGTCTCCTTGGCTTTCTTGTCGATAGGAAGAGGAGTAGACTATCTCTTATTGATAGAGAGATCAAGGAGCTAAGAGAACAACTCCTTCCCCATAAAGCCACACCTGAGTACGTCTCCCTTTCTGCTAATTTAAAAAGCCATTTGGAAAAAGAAGAGAGGGATCAACGCACCAAGAAACAGAAGAAATACACACGAGACACCACTGATTATAGAAATAATCTGGTGTTTAATTGGCAGAAAAAAGACACGAATGCACCTATGGAGGTTTCAGGTACAGCGGAAAGGAACACTTCCTCTCCCCCTGATCCAGATAATAGAAGGGCCCTCACAGCCCCCTCAACACATGTCACTCACACGAACACACAGAAGAGGGCTGAACATCCTGTTACCCCTGGGTATCGCAATGGGAGGATCCCTACCCCAATCACCTCCCCATAAATAGCTACCACTATTCCAACAGAGGGAGGGGTATACCCCAGAAGGGTAGAGGGCCTTCCCACGTGAGGAATGTGAGTTATGAACACTCAGATTCAGACACCTATACCAGATCTCCGCAACGGGACTACTATGGCAAGAATTTTTCTGAACAACATCAGAATTATCATACCCCGACCTCCATTCGGACTTACAATAGATTTTCTCCCCTCAGAGAAGAACCCTATAGACACCAATATAACACTCCGTACCCTTATATGGAAAATGAACATAACCAATATGATAGATAACCATACACTTACAACCATGCACACCCCAATCCTCCCCGCAGTGAGGATTTTCCCAGGGGACCTCTAGGCCCCAAACGAAGAGCAGACGCAAACGAGGCTCCCGAGGGGGGTGGCGGGCCAGGAAAAAGAAGACGACACTAAAAACCAGTGGCATTTTCAATCTGAGCCAGAAAACCTTTTCCGGTGCTGAATTGTACGTGCTGGATAAAGGTCTTACGTTTGCCCCCTCTAAGAAACTGAACAAATTTGGGACCTTTATAGATATTTTGAAATTTATAAGAAGACTCAATATCCAAAGACACTTCTTGACTAATCCAACTAACCCTGAAACCTTGAATGTAGGGGGGACTGAAGTAAATAATAGAGGAGTTGTTCACTCTGGGTTAGCAAACCCCTCGCTCTTCAACCCCCCTAACAACATGGCTCCTTCTATCAAAGTCTTCTTTGATTTGGTATTAAAGGACCTAGACCGATTACCCGACAAACGTGTCTACGATCACCCCAAAATAAAGTTGGGCTTGAAATCCCTTTGCGAACATAAAGACATCGTGATCCGCGTGGTCTGGTAATCCTAGATAAGGAAGACTACCATCTAGAGATGTGTCGCATTCTCAGCGACGACAAAACCTACATGGTACTTAATAATGACCCTACCAAGGTTTTCAAAAAGAGATTAACAGAAATAGTAGTACGAGGTTACAGACAGGGCATCTTAAACAAAAAAGAAAAAGAATATCTTGTCCCAGTAGGCCCACGGATCCCAGTAATGTATTACCTCCCGAAAATACACAAAAGTACCACAAGACCTCCTGGTAGACCCATTATAAGCGGGATCGATTCCATAACCTCTAGAATCAGCCGCTATATTGACTTCTACCTCCAACCGCTGGTGTGTAAAGTTCCCTCATACCTCAAAGACACAGGTGATATCATCCGCCGTCTGACGTCCGTTGACTATCAGGATAACCTCATCCTGCTTACAGCGGATGTCACGGCATTATACACCTGTATACCACACGCATTAGGACTTGCGGCTGTGAAACACTATCTTGCCACCAATAACAATATTTCGCCGTTACAGCAAGGTTTTATCATGGAACATCTCCATTTTGCTACACAAACCAATTACTTCTGGTACAACAATCAATTTTTCTTGCAGAAGAAAGGCGTGGCAATGGGGGCTAAATTTGCCCCCAGTCTCGCCAATCTTTTTATGGCATTGTGGGAGGAGGATGTCGTCTACCCATCACAGTGACCAGAGCTGTATTTATGGGCACGATATATAGACGACATCCTCCTCCTATGGAAAGGTGACGAGGAAACTCTTCATGAATTCATGGCCACTCTTAACAACAACGAGAGGGGAATAGTCCTCACGTATGGGATGAGCACTGTCTCTATTCACTTTTTAGATCTGGAGATATCCATAGCTGACCGTCATATTGTGACCACCACCTTTTTCAAGCCGACGGACAGAAATGGGTATATCTCCACAGACAGTTGCCACTATGGCCCATGGCTGGAATCTGTCCCACGCAGTCAACTGCTGCGCATCCGCAGAAACTGCACAAATTCTTCTCACTTTGTAAAGCAAGCTCAATTCTTAAAGGAACGTTTTGTTGAAAAAGGGTACCAATCGTCAGTTATAGATCAGGAGATCACCAGAGTCTCCTGTATTGATCGTGACACACTTACCACTTTGCGTCCCAAGCCTACCCCCAATGACAGATTAAAATGGTTGCTGTTCACACAGTTTTCCATCCAACACAGACAAATTAAGTACATCTTGAATCGTCATTGGAAGGTTTTAAAAAATGACCCAATATTAGGCCCAGTGCTCCCCAGTAGTGCAGGTGTCACTTTTAGAGGAGCTCCATCTCTACGTAACCGTATTTCACATAACGTCATTGAAGTGCCCAACAAAGCATCTTTTTTTCCAGAAGCTAAGGGTTATTACCCCTGTAAAAGATGCAATGTCTATATGCACAATCTTTGCGGATGCAAAAAATCTGAAACCTTCCAGTCTTCGGTTACCTCCACCGTATACCATATGAAACACTTTACTACGTGTGCTACCCGCTACATAGTGTACCTCATTACTTCTCCGTGTAATAGACAGTACGTGGGACTATAAGAGCGTTTAGCACCCGAGTAAATGAACACATTACTGCCATTAAATTAGGCCGTACCAACCACAGTGTCCCTCGCCATTTCCTTGAGCATCATGATAAGAATCCGAGGGGCACTAAGTTTCAAATCATTGACAAGTTTATTCCACATTGGAGGGGGGGTCCACGTACTAGAGGGGTGTCCAGACTCGAAACTTTCTGGATTTTCCAGCTAAAAAGTTATTCCCCCCATGGGTTGAATGTCGAATGGGACCTAAATGCGTTCATCAACAAATCTTAATCTATTGTTGATTTGGCCCCTTTCTTTACATTCGATCCACCTATGCTGTATTTTGCCATGAAATTCCAATAGATGCATATAGATCAAATATAGTTGGAACAGTCAGAACACTGTATATCATTACCTATGTGCTTACAACACGGATGTCCTAGGGGCTATATGTTCAATTACTTTAGCCCATTTCTTTTTCTGTATCTTTCTATGCTTTTTCTAGATGCCTTTTTTTACACAATTGATTTCTTGTATGATTTTTTGACACGTTTGCTATGGATGACCTCACATGTCTCCAGTTGATGATACCTGCATGCATAATACATATTCCATTTGGAGATGTCTATGTATACTTATGTTTCTTATTATATATATCCCTGTGGGGAGTTCCCTGCCCGGTGCCCAGGTTTATGTTTCATTTAAACATTTTTTGTTAGTGAAAATTTGTTGTGTGTTCTGCTCTGCCGGCATATCCGCGTCCTTTTTTGGCACTTCCGGTGACACAGGAAGTTGCCGAGATACGAGCGTCTAACCCATATGTGCAATGACGCTGTTATCTGGTTTCGGGGCGGAGTTATTCCGTCCCGCACCATGTTACTACATCAGCCTCTTCCTGGTATGGAATCATCAAGGACGACGTCGGCATGTGACTCGGCATCAGGGGCCCTGATTGGTTGGTTAGATCACATGCGATAGTGATGCAGGACAATTACATATTGTCGGTCTCTTATTGGCTGTGAAGTTTGCTCTATAGCGGTGCTCGCAGCTGATAATTATTTTAAATAAATAATATGTCTATATATGCAAGCGTGATACTGGACAATAGGCTATATGCCCCAGTAGAAGGACCCTTTGTCCGAAACATGTCGGGTCGCTAAAAGCCATCTGTCCTCTGGTACCACGCTGTTTTATTCCATTTGTGATCACTTTTTTAACCATCGCAGTTGCTGTTTATACTTGTATCTGTTCATTTGTTTGGTTTATAATAAACCCGTTTTTATTGATTCATGCACTATGTGGAGTCTTCTCCCTTCCTTTTATGTCCCCACACTGGCTTAGTGAAAGCCACACTTTCCAGCCATCCAGTTGCTGGGAAGGTGATCTTATCTATACCTTGAACATCAGGAGTCCCCCAGGTTGTCCACGGTCGCTTTAAAAGGAACCATTTGAACCTGCCACACCCACTTCTTCGCAAGCACCTATCTGGATCGGTGGATCCACAAGCCTGAATGACACTTAGCCATACGGCGAACGTGTCCACCTTTTCTGGTAAGTGTATTTGCTCCTTCCACTTTTACCTGTGGATTCCTAATACATGAAGACCACTCGTGATTTAAATTGCACCTACGATACACGCTCTCTCTTTTTGACACCGGAGAAAATATGCTGTTTAAATTGATGGACATTTATTTGAGTATGAACATTATTTTTACCCTATGAGGTTTACCCCTCCCTCTTTTTCTCAAATATGGTTGTTATTCCATCACTTTGATGGATTGGTTGTCACATATATGTCACTAATATGTATTGTGGTAGCCAGTATTTGAATTTGTGTTTAGCGCTGCATTCATATATCTTTCTATTCTTTTCACATTGTCACTACACTGTTGATGCTGGCTGCTACTTCAATTATATGTTTTTTATAGTAGCACAACAATATTTAGTTAATTTTTGATGTCCACGTAAACTGACAGGCTGGGCAAGGAGAGCATTAATCAGAGAAGCAGCCAATAGGCCCATGGTGACTCTGGAGGAGCTGCAGAGATCCATGGCTCAGGTGGGAGAATCTGTTCACAGGACAACTATTAGTCATGTACTGCACAAATCTTGCCTTTATGGAAGAGTGTCAAGAAGAAAACCATTGTTAAAAGAAAGCCATAAGAAGTCCCGTTTGCAGTTTGCGAGAAGCCATGTGCGGGACACAGCAAACATGTGGAAGAATGGGCTCTGGTCAAATGAGACCAAAATTAAACTCTTTTGCCTAAAAGCAAAATGCTATTTGCGGCAGAAAACTAACAATGCACATCACCCTGAACACACCATCCCCATTGTGAAACATGGTGGTGGCAGCATCATGTTGTGGGGATGCTTTTCTTCAGCAGGCACAGGAAAGCTGGTTAGAGTTGATGGGAAGATGGATGGATACAGGGCAATCTTAGAAAAAAACCTGTAATGCCGTGTACACACGAGCGGACCTCTCGTCGGACTGAACTCCGAAGGACTTTTCAACAGAGTTATGACGGAGCTCCGACTAAACGGACTTACCTACACACGATCCCACCAAAGTCCGATCATTTTGAACGTGATGACGTACGACCAGACTAGAAAAGGAAGTCCAATAGACAGTAGCCAATAGCTGCCCTTGCGTCGTTTTCGGTCTGTCGAACTAGCATACAGACGAACGTTTTTTTCAATAGGAATCGAGTCCGTCGGAAAGATTTGAAACATGTTCTATTTCTAAGGTCTGTCAGATTTTTCGACAGAAAAGGTCAGATGAAGCCCACACACAATCGGAACGAATCCATCGGACCTTTTGTGCCGGAAAGTCCGGTCGTGTGTACGTGGCATTAGAGTCTGCAAAAGACTTGAGACTGGTGTGGAGGTTCACCTTCCAGCAGGACAATGACCCTAAACTTACAGCCAGAGCTACAATGGAATGGTTTAGATCAAAGCATATTAGAATGGCCCAGTCAAAGTCCAGAACAAAATTCAAGTGAGAATCTGTGGAAAGACTTGAAAATTGCCGACCACAGACGCTCTCTATCGAATCTGACAGAGCTTGAACTATTTTGCGAAGAAGAATGGGCAAACATTTCTCTAGATGTGCAAAGTTGGTAGACACATACCGAAAAAGACTTGCAGCTGTAATTGCAGCGAAAGGTGGTTCTACAAAGTATTGACTCAGGGCGGGCTGAATATAAATGCACACCACACTTTTTACATATTTATTTGTAAAAAAAATTTCCTGCCACTTCATAATTATGTGCCACTTTGTGTTGTTCTATCACATAAAATCCAAATAAAATACATTTATGTTTTTGTTTGTAACATGACAAAATGTGGAAAATTTCAAGGGATATGAATACTTTTTCAAGTCACTGTAGACATATTATGTATGTAGCGCTGGTAGATTTTCATCTACCGCTTATAGGTAAATTTAGTGGGTTATCTGTTTTATACATAGTCAGATTTAGCCTCTGTTCCAGTTTGGCTGTGTTGCATGTAGTTTCACACTGTGCCTGTGCTTGTCATTGTAACCATGGGTCGGTGTTGGAAAGGCAACGCGCTGAAGCGTGGATCATCTTCTGTCCCTGGGATTTATCGGTGGAGGTTGTCCTCCGAGTTGCATTCTGGGAGAGGGTATTTATGGGGCAGATGCCATGTTTTAGGGTTCGTATTCGTTCCACCTGCTGGCCCTCCTGGCTGACAGGTATGTGTTAGGAGTACTACAGCGTGGTCCTCCGACCGGGAGGACCATGTTGCTGCAGCGTGTGGGTGGGCCCAGAAGCCTGTCTGGGGCCTACCACAGCGGCAAGGGAATGGTTCTGGGCTGTCTGTCCTACGGGAAGAAGCTGGACAACTGAGAAGATCCCAGGGGAGGACCCGTCATGGAAGGATCATGCAGAGTGCTGGTCTGGAGAGGGGCCTGGTGACTCAGTTGGAGGACGCATCCTAAAGTTAACCTACCACATAGTACTGCCGGGTCGGCTTAAAGGTTCTAGTGCTGTGTGTGCTATCCATCGTAAACCATTACATCCTGTGGCAGAGGATCGTACGGGTTTCTATTCCATTCAAGTCTGTGGCAGAGACTTTTGTTCGTGCTGCGTACCAGTTGCTAGGTTAGTGAGAGAAACCTATCCGGGCGGGCAAAGATTAAACTCTAAAAGGAGAGTACATTCATCCACAAGATTCCAATTCATAATACTACATCAAGAAAAGGTATTTGAACTTCCCTGCAACTCTTCTTCTACCTCTTTCCTGCTACTTCCTTCAGTTACTCGTTATTAAAGCATTAGAAAAGATACTCAAGTGTCTGGTGTCTACACTGTCTGGCATTAAACTCAACGGGGCCCTAGACCTGGTTCTGGTGAAATTGAGGTAATGAAGGTGATGGTAACAACCTGCTTTAAACCAGCAGCTCCACCGTGAGTTAGTGCTACAGTATATATATATATATATATATATATATATATATATATATATATATATGTATATATGTAAATATTATGTCTATACCATGTTTACATTAAGGATAACAAAAAATGTATTTAAAAAAATCATATTATCATCAGTGAAAGTACCCACTGATTAATCTGATTATTTATAGGTTATGAGTTCAATTAAACAGGCCAAGTGTTTCCAAGTAATTACGGGTTAAAAAGCAGTAGCCACCAAATCATTTTGCTAGTCATTATTTTATCTTTCAGTGCCTCAGGAAGCAGAAATTTCATTTCAAGCTTCAAGGAACAGCGTACTCCAAGCAGTAATAATGTATCATTAATGGGAAGCCCACCAGCCAAGCTGCATTTGTAGCCAGGGAACACACTCTGCCTAGAGCCCACACATAACTTCTACACAGAAAAGATGTGTCTGGAATGAATGAAGATAATTCTTGGAATAATCCCATGGTATACAATCTTGCTTTTCTATTAATCAAGAGTGTTAATTGGAACCCGCAGTGAGTCACATACACAGCACATTATAAAGCTGCATCAGTCAACAGCCAGCTGGTAAATAAATGGTGATAAGAAGTAATCATTAATTTTCCAACAGTCTGTTTTCAGCTCTGGTGCCCACTTTGTCATATCATAGCCCCCATGGTGTGATGTGGTGCATATAAAATGGTATGGGAAGGAAGACATCCTTCGTAGTGTTTACAATCTTAGGATAACATCCTGCTATTATCAGTGCTGTGGCTATTTGCAGCAAATATCTATTCTGGTAAAACAAATCTGCCAATTAAAAAAAAGACTTTTGTAAGCAAAAAAAAGTTCAAAATATGAGAACTTTAATATATTTCATCACAATAGCTGTATAGTTTAAAATGAACAAAAAGGTATAATCTCCTAGAAAATGGTTTGGAGTGCAGCAGATCAAGTGGCGGGTACCCTTCGTGCGGAGCGCACTCACCAATGCCCGGGACCAGGTGAAGACTGTGGTCATGTGAAAAGTGTAACATTAAGGCAGTTCCCCGACTTAGAGATGAGCTTTCACTGTGTGCAGTAATAAAGTGCAGAGTTTCTCTGAAAAGTGACTTGTCCCATGTCAATACACACTGTAACTTGTATATTTACATTAGGAGGGGCGTGTTCAGCCTGCGACCACTCCACCGTACCCCTGTTACGTCACTCCCAGTAACAGAATGGGGTCCTGCTGAAGACCTAGCGTGGACCACATGCATGCTCTCAGGTAACTCTTTCCTTTCCGCACCTTGTGAACAGGCCATAGTTCTCCGTAACATGGGTGTGGGAGCCAGAACATCAACCCAATCGCTACCGGAGGAACTGACACCTTATCAGATATCACGTTTAACGCCTGGTTGCTTCTAGCTTGTTCTTTCACTTGGTTACCCATGGCAACCACACTCCTCTTCTTTGTCTTGCCAAGTTAACTTTTTTTGTAGTAGTGTTACTTTATACCCCATAGTGCAATTACAGACCCAAGTTCTTTGGAATACACCAGAACCAGCATGCACCCCTTGAATAACTTCAGACCAGGCTTAGAAAGGTTAAAGTGATTCTAAATGAAATATTTTTTAAAATAAAAAATAACAAACATGTTATACTTACCTGCTCTGTGCAGTGGTTTTGCACAGAGCAGCCCCGATCCTCTTATTTTTGGGTCCCCCACCGAAACTCCTGGCTCCTCCCCCTTGCTATGGGGGCACTCGAGCAGGCCATGCTCTGTGCATCCATTCACACACAGAGCGTAGCTCAGCCACACCCCCGCTCTCTCCTTATTGGCTCACTGGTTGTGATTAACAGCAGCAGGAGATAATGGCTTATGCTACTGTGTGAGCCAATGAAGAGAGAGAGACCTGAGGGAGCCGCTGCTCTCATGCACATCACTGGATAGAGATGGGGCTCAAATAAGTATAGGGGGGCTGGACCCAGAAGGTTTTTTACCCTAATGCATAAAATGCATTAAGGTAAAACATCTTGAGCCCTTAAATGTAACTTTTACTGTAAAAATGCAGTATGGCAATATAACATGAACAACGTCCTGTCCCTGATCCTAACTAACATAATGTAGTGGCGCAGGCATACCTCTGTGAGAGTCAATATAGGCAAAGTCCATGGTTTGGATACTGTCCGTGATTCCCAGTTCCTTCAGCACCACACTTGCGCGCGCAAGTACGTTTCACCTACTGTATACCCACATTCTTATCTTCAGTGCTCTTGGTCTTAGCTGTCCCTCTTTTTATATAACAGATGGGCCTGCCAAAGCCAAAAGCCCAGGAACTGAGCTAGTAAAGTTTAACCCTTTCCCCAGCGTGGGCTGGCTGCTGGATAACTAACTACATGCACATTTCAACCATTATGGTGCTCCAAGAGAGGGAGGGACTGGATGTCTCAGAGTACTATAATGATTAACATTTAGGTATTATCCCCTAAACAATGGTTTGGAACAGAGGCAATCTGCTGCCATTAAAGGCTGTATGATCACTATAGTGCTTTAAGACATGCAGGGACTGGAGTCAGCTGCCCTTTTCAACCGAAATTCACTTTGTGTTACAAATAGGAAGCACCATCTGTAATGAGTATAATGGTAGTGGGGCATTGTCATCAGGGCAGACAGTGGGGAAAAATCTCAAAAAGGAATACAGAGACCAAAAAAATAAATAAAAATAAAACTTTTGTTGCAAAGTAGGGTAAAGCAGTGGGTATACACTTTGAATTTTTTTTTTGCTCAACCAGCAGGTTAACAGCTGAAACTCACATATTCATTCCTGTATCCACAGAAGTAATGTGGATGCAGGGACCTCTCCCTCTGCGCTATTGTATTCTGAAAATGTGCACCCCCACCACCACCACCAGAATACACTGATCAGCATTGCCACCATTGGCTGCAGCGCCTAATTGAATGCTGGCTTTCAGCTTCTGTTGAACTGAGAGGGGTACGCACAGATCAAAATGTGGTCAGTTTCTGCTGAACCAGCCGAATTTCGATACGTGTATACTCAGTTTAAGACTAGAACCCCTATCTGCTTTTTATTGTTGTCTGTGTCTCTGTTGCAGATTTTCCCCTCACTTCTCTCCAACAAAAACACAAAGAAAGAGGCGCCTCCGGGTGTAGAAATAGTACAAGGTTTTAATATAGATACATTCATAGGCAACTCAGATTTTTGTGGTTAAAATGAGCATGGTCCCAACATGGGGGGTATCATCAATGCAGTCAGTCCATATCTGTCTTTTATTGCTCCAAGAATGGATATAGCCATGCATTTTGATCCAATTGCTTTTATTCCTGATTACTATCACATCACATCACTGCCTGGTGCTTGAATCGCTGCTCATGTCTTATCATGATGCGCCGACCAATCACTATGTGCTTCTTATGTTGGCCACTCCTTCCTCCATCTGCCTCAATGCTATATTGTTAGTCTCCGAGTCCCATTCTTTCAGCTTGATGAAGGAGCGCGGCTGCCACGTCACTCACAGCCTGCACGCTCACGAAACGCGTCGCATACCAGTGATGTCATCCGTTCTCGCTGGGAACCACCTGTGCCTCAAACCTCATTTTTAGTGAATCTCCACCGTGGCCGGCTGGTCACCATCCAGCGGGGTATGCAGCAAGTTGAGATGCCCCTCCAGCAGATACGGACTGACTGCATTGATAATATCCCCCATGTTGGGACCATGCTCATTTTAACCACAAAAATGCAGGTTGCCTATGAATGTATCTATATTAAAACCTTGTCCTATTTCTAAACCCAGAGGCGCCTCTTTCTATGTGTTTTTTCAGTACAATTGGAACATGGTTTTTGTTCCCCCCTGATGGCAGCCCTGAGCGTGGAATACTCCTCCTCTTCACCATCATCTCATATGGTCTGTGGATGTTCTTAAGTACCAATAAGACTGTGGATTTATGGGATATTACCCTAATTATATACACATTATCTATGCCTATACAGCACTTAATGTAAAATGGTGGGACATCCATTGCTTCTAGTTCTCTGCACCTTTTACTTGTATAATATACTTCCCTCCAACAAGACCTCAGATAACAATAATATCTAAAAAAAAGAGTAGGGAAGGTTAATAAAAAAAAAACCGAAACCAAAAACAATTACTGTATGAGTTACACTTTAACCTGTACAGGACAAACATTTTCAGATTTGTAACACTTCCTCCCTGCTGGAGACTGGGTTAGATGAGCTGATAGCTGCCACTTTTATTCTTTTTAGGTGCACCTAGTAAAAAATATTTTTCTTGAAATGGAACTTTAGTCAGAAAATGAGGTCCTGCTAGATCACTTCAGGTTGGTCCCTTTTGCAGGTATAGCTATGTAAAACATTAAAAATAAGTGTCTATACTGTTTAAAATCTGGTAATACACTGTCTACACTGCTCTGCACATGCTCAGTTGCTCTCCATGTTTAGACACTGCTGAGTTTGTAGAGGCCGATCTGCTGACAACCTTAAAGCGAAATTAAACCCTCCTATCCTTTACAGGCAAGGAAGCTGCTTCTGTTTAATCTGCAACTGCCATGGTGTTGCACATGTTATGATGGCTTGAAGAAAAACTACTATTCTGCCACATCCCAGAGATCAAACCGGTGAAAAGAAAGGGGGTGTCCCCAAGGGATAGTATGGGCAGAAAGCCAGTAAAGGATAGTAAGGATAAGGGTACCAAATGTATAAAAAAAATTAACAAATTTTATTCAAAATACAATTAGAAGACATTACAGAAATACATAAATAAATTAAAATCACAGAGAACATGATCATAAATGCAAAGAAATATGTACGACTGATAAATGCTACAGCCAACGCTTGGAAAACGCAGCTGATATGAAACCAACCACCCTACATGTTTCAGGAAAAAAAAAATCACAAAAAAGATCAGTTTCTTTCTATGAAAAAATGTGTACTTCCTTCTTCAGGGGTTTAGGTAGGTTGTGTTGTTGCATTTCTATCAGAGAAAAAAGGGGGAGTATAAATATATATATAAGAAGGTACCCAAACATTGTACAATACAATTCATTTATGTATTGACAAAAAATTATGCAATGGCAGAAGTATAGTCAGAATATGTAATTCAATACTCACAAATCAAAGATGTTCTCTCATATGACAGAAAAGTTACACAGCACGTATGCAGGCGGCTTGGGTCCCACGAATAAGAGGTCCTATTTTAGGGGATTTGTTTGCGGACAGGGAAATATTCCCAAACATAGGGGAAATTTCATCACCTCGTTTAGTCAATATCTTCAAAGGATAAGGGTCATACAGTGATGTCGGAAGCCCCCCCACACCACAAAGCAGCAGATGCGGCAGGTCAGAGCTCGCAAGAGCCACCCAGGATTGGGTATGGAGAGCACGGACCTATCAGAACACAGAAATAATATATGTGTGTATGCTACTAATTACTTCCTATAGTGCAGAGTCATTAGTATATTCTCATTCAGTAAGGAGAACAAACAGACAAAAGAGAAGCCTAACCAGGAAGGGAGAAAGAGTCAGCAATAGGAGCATCAGGCGGTAGATAGGACATGAATAGAAGCTGAAGGATAATATGCATAGAATATACTTATATAGAAAAGAAGAATGATCAGTTGTGCAGCACTGATCTGCCACACAGGTTTAGATATTTAAATATCCAACCAAGTGGGAGTGATAGCCAAAGGCAGCCAATCTGGAGGATCTTTGGAGAGGCAGGATCTGTGCGATAGGTGGAGCCCATCAGGGCATGAAACACAGCTGTGTGAATCACTCAGCTGTGTATGGAAGCTCTCCAATAAAGGCTCCTCAGTCGGCGCAATGTCCGGTGCCACCACGCCACAAGTCGCAGTGACGTAAGGCGTCGACACAGACTGCTGACACCGAAAACAGGCAGCAGCTGAGGGCGGAAGAATGGAAAACAGCCAGTGCGCATGCGCAAGAGCAGGAATCGGCCACATTTTAAATATTTAAATATCCCACCAAGTGGAAGTGATAGCCAAAGGCAGCCAATCTGGAGGATCTTTGGAGAGGCAGGATCTGTGCGATAGGTGGAGCCCATCAGGGCATGAAACACAGCTGTGTGAATCACTCAGGTGTGTGTGGAAGCTCTCCAATAAAGGTTCCTCCGTGCCACCGCGTCACGAGGCGCAGTGACGTCAGGCGTCGACACAGACTGCTGACACCCAAAACAGGCAGCAGCTGAGGGCGGAAGACTGGAAAACAACCAGTGCGCATGCGCAAGAGCAGGAATCGGCCACAGCAAACGCGCATAGCTGCCGCCTCAAGGAAAGCCTCCGGCCCCATCAAAAGAGAGGACCAGAGGCCCCCCGGTGCCAGGAAGCACTGACGAGCCACAGCAAACGGCAAGGGGGGAGGAGACAGAGGGAAGGAAGTCCCAACCAGACCATCAGGGAAAGTGACTAGCGAATGATAGTCACTATATAATAAAGACCTTATTCGTCAATATAAAAATAATAGTAATAAAATAATAGTGGACTATAATAGTAAGAAGCTATTGAAAATTAGAACCTTGTAATGAGTGTGAGAGCCATCCGCCTACATTGGGGTTACAAGTGGGTAGTGTAACGAAAAGCCTGCAAAAGACACAAAGAGAAGTGAATACATTTTTTACATCCAATACACCGTCACCTGGAGGCAGTTTTTAATAGAAATTTGCATCAGTGAATTGGAGTCAGCAACAAAAATGCCTAACTCATGGAAATCCAAGAACATCAAGGCACAACAAGAGCAAAGAAAGAGAAGAGAAGCTGAGAAAGTGAAAGGAGGAATTTGGGAGAGAAAAAAGTAATAAGACAAAGGAAACATCGTTGAAGGCAAATAGCCGCCTGTAGGTGAATTATTCATAAATCTCATAGATCCTTGTCAAATTTTCCAGTTGTGAAGCCAGGTAGGAAGGGTTTAAAGTTAAGGGCTTCGTTTGAGCATGGCGGTGAGGTGGCATTTAGATTCGAGATCCACCAAAGCTCACGCTGTAGGAGATATTTGTCATAATCTCCACCTCGTGGGCTTTGGTGTAGTCGATCAAGAACTAAAACTGATATGGTGAGGCAGATACCATTATGGGTTTGAGCGACATGTCTGCCCAATGGCAGGTCGGGATTGGCGGTCCCCTATGTTTGGGAAGATTTCCCTGTCCGCAAACAAATCCCCTAAAATAGGACCTCTTAGGTGTGGGACCCAAACCGCCTGCATACGTGCTGTGTAACTTTTCTGTCATATGAGAGAACATCTTTGATTTGTGAGTATTAAATTACATATTCTGACTATACTGGTGGTTTGAGTCTGAGAGAAAGAAAGAAAGAAAGAAAGAAAGAAAGAAAGAAAGAAAGAAAGAAAGAAAGAAAGAAAGAAAGAAAGAAAGAAAGAAAGAAAGAAAGAAAGAAAGAAAGAAAGAAAGAAAGAAAGAAAGAAAGAAAGAAAGAAAGAAAGAAAGAAAGAAAGATGCAGCCTCACCTGTGCCCAATACTGCCTCACCTGTGCCCAATGCAACCTCACCTGTGCCCAATGCAGCGTGACCCGTGCCCAATACAGCCTCACCTGTGCCCAATGCAGCCTCACCTGTGCCCACTACTGCCTCACCTGTGCCCAATGCAGCATGACCCGTGCACAATGCAGACTCACCTGTGCAGAGAAAAAGGCGAGCCAGTGGCGGAACTACCCAGGAGGATGAGGAATGCATACTGCAGCCCTCAAATGGGTGTTGGCGAGCATGGGGCTGCCTCAGAGTGGGGGGGCGAGCACCACCCGCACGGTCCCCCAGCCAGGGAAAGTGAGGAGAGGAAGAGACAAGCTGTCCGTACGAGCAGATAGCTGTAATAGCTTTCATTTGAATTTCCTGTGTTCCCGGGGCTCACCTTCACATAGCCCCATCTCTTGGCCCGGCGCCTTTGATGACGTCACATGTCCCGCATTGGACCGGTGTTCTGTCTATCAAAGGCGCCGGGCCAAGAGGTGGGGCTATGTGATGGTGAGCCCCGGGAACACAGGAAATTCTAATGAAAGCTATTACAGCAGACCATCTTGCTCTCTGCTCTTAGACAGCTTTCCACTTCCTCTCCTCACTTCCCCTGGCTGGGGGACTGTGCGGGTGGTGCTCGCCCCCCTGCAGTATGCATTACTTATCCTCCCCACGGGCCCCTCTCGGCTGCGGGCCCCATAGCGACCGTGTGGTTCGCTATGGCGGTAGTTCCGCCACTGAGGGTTTGGTATGGATTTTGGGGGGCCCACGCCATTTTTTTAAAATTATGGCATGGGGGGTCCCCTCCGAATCCATACTAGACCCAAGGGCTTGGTATACTGCAGCCCTCAAATGGGTGTTGGCGAGCATGGGGCTGCCTCAGAGTGGGGGGGCGAGCACCACCCGCACGGTCCCCCAGCCAGGGAAAGTGAGGAGAGGAAGAGACAAGCTGTCCGTACGAGCAGATAGCTGTAATAGCTTTCATTTGAATTTCCTGTGTTCCCGGGGCTCACCGTCACATAGCCCCATCTCTTGGCCCGGCGCCTTTGATGACGTCACATGTCCCGCATTGGACCAGTGTTCTGTCTATCAAAGGCGCCGGGCCAAGAGGTGGGGCTATGTGATGGTGAGCCCCGGGAACACAGGAAATTCTAATGAAAGCTATTACAGCAGACCATCTTGCTCTCTGCTCTTAGACAGCTTTCCACTTCCTCTCCTCACTTCCCCTTGCTGGGGGACTGTGCGGGTGGTGCTCGCCCCCCTGCAGTATGCATTACTTATCCTCCCCACGGGCCCCTCTCGGCTGCGGGCCCCATAGCGACCGTGTGGTTCGCTATGGCGGTAGTTCCGCCACTGAGGGTCTGGTATGGATTTTGGGGGGCCCACGCATTTTTTTTAAATTATGGCATGGGGGGTCCCCTCCGAATCCATACTAGCCCCAAGGGCTTGGTATGGACCTGGGGGGGACCCAAAGCTGTTTTTTTCACAACTTTTTTTTAGCCGGTTATTCTTTTTTTTACATTCAGCAGGGAAGCTCGTTGACAGCTGGTTGTTAAGGATGTGGCAGCCCCTTCCCGGACTCCTCCTTAGCAACCCATTATATACAGTGACTGTACAGCTAATCACAATCGCGATAAAAATGCGGTACTTGCGTTTTGGATGCGGGTCTAGTGAAGTCTATTACATGCAAAACGCTGCACTTTGCGGGGGAAAAAAGGCCCCGAACCCTTTGCAAAAATACAGAGGCACAAAATGCATTGATGTGAACATGTTCCATAGGAACCCATGTTAAAAAATTTCCCTGCATTTCTGCAAAATGCATCAAAAAACGCATTGGTGTGAATCGAGCCTTATGCCGCGTACACACGAGCGGACATTACGGCGGACTTTGCCCGGCGGACTTTTCGATGTACTTTCCGACGGACTTTCTGAATGAACGGACTTGCCTACACACAATCCACCAAAGTCCGTCGAATTCGTACGTGATGACGTACGACCGGACTAAAACAAGGAAGTTCATAGCCAGTAGCCAATAGCTGCCCTAGCATGGCTTTTTGTCCGTCGAACTAGCATACAGACGGCGGACTTTTCGACCGGACTCGATTTCAACGGATAAATTTTAAACAAGTTTCAAATCTAAGTCCGTCCAACTTTTGAGAAAACAAAGTCCGCTGGAGCCCACACACATCGAATTGTCCGACGAAATCCAGTCCACCGGGCAAAGTCCGCCGTAATGTCCGCTCGTGTGTACGCGGCATTAGAAACAAAATGCATTTCCAAATTTTGATGGGTTCATTAATTTCTATCAGAAATGTAATTTTGAAACCTGGGTACTTATTTACCAACTTTCATTGAAATTAAGGAAATTTTGCTTTGCTTGATTTCACTGACATTTCAATTTACTTCTATCATGGTTTTTGGGTTACTTTATGAAACAACAATCTCTAAGTCATGAAAGTGATTTTCAGTGAAATCTGGTGATGCAAATGAAAAACATATACCAGTATTAAGCAGCCAGAAGTTAAAAATGGGTGTAGTCTAACTGAAAATTATGTAATGGTAAAAAGGTACAGTTGTAGTTACTGTACCTACTGATGAACATGCTTTACCATTGCTAAACAAATCAGGGTACATTTGTACAAGTCAAACAGACAGCAGGAATACAACCCCTGGCAAAAATTATGGAATCCCCAGTCCCTGAGGATGTTCCTTCAGTTGTTTATTGTTGTAGAAAAAAAGCAGATCACAGACATGGCCAAAAACTAAAGGCATTTCAAATGGCAACTTTCTGGCTTTAAGAAACACTAAAAGAAATCAAGAAAAAGAATTGTGGTGGCCAGTAACAGTTAGATGTATAGAACAACCACAGGGAATAAATTATGGAATCACTCAATTCTGAGGAAAAAATTATGGAATCACCCTGTAAATTTTCATTACAAACACTAACACCTGCATCAGATTAAATCTGCTTGTTAGTATGTAGGTAAAGAGGGTAAATCATCACGCAGTGTTGCACAAGATGTTGGTTGTTCACAGTCGGCTGTGTCTAAAACATGGACCAAGTACAAACAACATGGGAAGGTGGTTAAAGGCAAGCATACTGGTAGACCAAGGAAGACATCAAAGCGTCAAGACAGAAAATTTAAAGCAATATGCCTTGAAAACAGAAAATGTACAACAAAACAAATGAGGAACAAATGGGAGGAAACTGGAGTCAACATCTGTGACCGAACTGTAAGAAACCGACTAAAGGTAATGGGATTTACATACAGAAAAGCTAAAAGAAAGCCATCTCTAACACCTAAACACAAAAAAACAAGGTTACAATGGGCTAAGGAAAGGCAATCATGGACTGTGGATGATTGGATGAAAGTCATATTCAGTGATGAATCTCGAATCTGCATTGGGCAAGGTGATGATGCTGGAACTTTTGTTTGGTGCCGTTCCAATGAGATTTATGCAGACGACTGTCTGAAGAAAACATGCAAATTTCCACAGTCAATTATGATATGGGGCTGCATGTCAGGTAAAGGCACTGGGGAGATGGCTGTCATTAAATCTTCAATAAATGCACAGGTTTACATTGACATTTTGGACACTTTTTTTATCCCATCTATTGAAAGGATGTTTGGGGATGATGAAATCATTTATCAAGATGATAGTGCATCTTGCCATAGAGCAAAAACTGTGAAAAAATCCTTGAAGAAAGATACATAAGGTCAATGTCATGGCCTGCAAACAGTCCGGATCTTAATACAATTGAAAATCTGTGGTGGAAGTTAAAGATAATGGTCCATGACAAGGCTCCAACCTGCAAAGATGATTTGGCAACAGCAATCAGAGAAGGCTGGAGCCAGATTGATGAAGAGTACTGTTTATCACTCATTAAGTCAATGCCTCAGAGACTGCAAGCAGTTATAAAAGCCAGAGGTGGTGCAACAAAGTACTAGTGATGTGTTGGAGTGTTATTTTGTTTGTTTGTTTTTCATGATTCCATAATTTTGTCCTCAGAGTTGAGTGATTCCATAATTTATTCCCTGTGCTTGTTCTATAAATCTAACTGTTACTGGCCACCACAATTATTTTTCTTGATTTATTTTAGTGTTCCTTAAAGCCAGAAAGTTGCCATTTGAAATGCCTTTAGTTTTTGGCCATGTCTGTGATCTGCTTTTTTTCTACAACAATAAACAACTGAAGGAACATCCTCAGGGACTGGGGATTCCATAATTTTTGCCAGGAGTTGTAACTGAATGGTGTACGATAAAAATTTGTTTTAATCGAAAGCGGTGATAATTATTTAATTATCAGTGTCAGACTTTTGAGTCTGACACTGATGCCGCGTACACACGGTCGGACTTTCCGGCATACTTGGTCCGGCGGACCAGAGTGTGCCGGACAATCCGCCCGTGTGTGGGCGGCAGCGGACTTTTCCGGCGGACTTCTTCCCAAAAGCCCGCCGGACCTAGATTTTAAACATGTTTTAAATCTTTCCGTCGGACTCAGTTTCGGGCGGAAAGTCCGCTCGTGTGTGTGCTGGTCCGACGGAAAGCCCGCTCGTGTGTAGGCTGGTCCGACAGACCAAATACGACACGAGGGGATGGTATTGCATCTCGCGCTCGCTGCAATAGGAAAAACAAATCTTCCTATTGCGGCGAGCGCGGGGCATACCAGGCCCTTAGGTCTGGTATGGATTATAAAGGGGAACCCCGCTACGCCGAAAAAACGGCGTGGGGTCCCCCTAAAATCCATACCAGACCCCGATCCAAGCACGCAGCCTGGCCGGTCAGGAAAGGGGGTGGGGACGAGCGAGCGCCCCCCCCCTCCTGAACCGTACCAGGCCGCATGCCCTCAATATGGGGGGTGGGTGCTTTGGGGGAGGGGGGCGCCCTGCGCCCCCCCCCAAAGCACCTTGTCCCCATGTTGATGAGGACAAGGGCCTCTTCCCGACAACCCTGGCCGTTGGTTGTCGGGGTCTGCGGGCGGGGGCTTATCGGAATCTGGGAGCCCCCTTTAATAAGGGGGCCCCCAGATCCCGGCCCCCCACCCTATGTAAATGAGTATGGGGTACATGGTACCCCTACCCATTTACCTAGGAAAAAAGTGTAAGTAATAAAACACACTACACAGGTTTTTAAAATATTTTATTAAACAGCTCCGGGGGGGGGATCTTCCTCCGGCTTCGGGGGTCTTCTTCCGGCTTCGGGGGTCCCTCCGCTTCATCTTCTCCCGGCGTCCGGTTGGTTCTTCTCCGCTCTCCGGCCTCTTCTCCCGGTGTCGCAGGTCTTCGGCCGGCCCCTCCGCTCTCTTCACGCCCCCTAAAACGTCACAGTCCCAGCATGCCCAAGGACTGTGACATCATATGGGGGCGGGGTCTCCGCCTATATAAGTCACAACGCAGCCCTCAGAGACCAGTCCAGCCGGAGAGAGCGTCGTGTCAACATCTGGGGGAAGAGAAGAGAAGCCAAGAAGCCAAGAAGCCCAGAAGTCCGGACCTCCGCTCGCAATAGAGCTACATGAAGAGAGCGGAGGGGCCGGCCGAAGACCTGCGACACCGGGAGAAGAGGCCGGAGAGCGGAGAAGAACCAACCGGACGCCGGGAGAAGATGAAGCGGAGGGACCCCCGAAGCCGGAAGAAGACCCCCGAAGCCGGAGGAAGATCCCCCCCCGGAGCTGTTTAATAAAATATTTTAAAAACCTGTGTAGTGTGTTTTATTACTTACACTTTTTTCCTAGGTAAATGGGTAGGGGTACCATGTACCCCATACTCATTTACATAGGGTGGGGGGCCGGGATCTGGGGGCCCCCTTATTAAAGGGGGCTCCCAGATTCCGATAAGCCCCCGCCCGCAGACCCCGACAACCAACGGCCAGGGTTGTCGGGAAGAGGCCCTTGTCCTCATCAACATGGGGACAAGGTGCTTTGGGGGGGGGGGCGCAGGGCGCCCCCCTCCCCCAAAGCACCCACCCCCCATGTTGAGGGCATGCGGCCTGGTACGGTTCAGGAGGGGGGGGCGCTCGCTCGTCCCCACCCCCTTTCCTGACCGGCCAGGCTGCGTGCTCGGATCGGGGTCTGGTATGGATTTTAGGGGGACCCCACGCCGTTTTTTCGGCGTAGCGGGGTTCCCCTTTATAATCCATACCAGACCTAAGGGCCTGGTATGCCCCGCGACGGGGCTCGCAAGGTGTCAATCTAGCCGATAAAAGCGGCAAGATTGACATCCTTTTCTAGTCCCGTCGCACCTGAGTCACGTTCAAAATGAACGGACTTGTCCGTGTGTGGGCAAGTCCGTTCATTCTGAAAGTCCGCCGGAACTCCGGCGAAAGTCCGTCGGAAAAACGGGCGGACTTAGCCCGCCGGAAAATCCCGGCGTGTGTGGGCAAGTCCGTTCGTTTTAAAGTCCGGCGCACCTGGCGGACAAAGTCCGTCGGAAAGTGTGCCGGACCAAGTAGGATAGAAAGTCCGCTCGTGTGTACGCGGCATGAGATTCAAATAACTACACAAGATTGTTAGTCATATTGACCATTAACTGTAAATCGGAAAATACCAAGATGGTCATGATAATTGTGAATTGTTCAAATGTTGTGTCAGAGATATAGCAGATTTTACACTGTCCACCACAAGCAATCATTCACATTGATAACATTTCTCATTTATTGCAATTTGATAAGAATGTTTTTCTGTGAGAATCTGGTAATTCAGTACTTCTTGATTTATAATCCATTTTACTGTTTTGTACTGTGACAGTGCAAGGTTCTGCCACTGTGTGTATACGGAAAAACAACTCAGGATTCCCGTTCCCACAAATGCAGAGTAAGTGTCTCCAGAGAGTCTGTACTGAGCAGAGAAAACTGGGTATTTTGTTTTCTTCTGGGTTAGTAATCCTGGATCAGGGTTTGGAGTCAGAAGGTTTCAAAGAGTCTGAGTAGGACAAAGCCTTCAATCCTGTGCCTAGGTCTTACTGGAGACCTGCAGTTTTTGTGGGTGTGCAGGTGTGCACACTAGTTATAAGCAAAGGCCTGGCCAAAGCTCAGGGCTCCCATCAGGAGACAGGTGTGCGCTTCTGTTTGGAGACAGGTATCTGCTCCTGTTAGGTGACAGAGGTGCTCTACTCAAGAGAAAGAATGGGCTCGGGCGTGTTTGGATCAAACCCGCCAGGAGGCCGGCACGGCACACCGCCAATCATAGGCAGTGTGTGTATGTGCAGCTGCCAGCCAGGAAATGCCTCACTGCCTATGATTGGTGGTGTTCAGTGATGGCTTCCTGGCAGGTTCGATCCGAACACGCCCGAGCCCATCACTACTCAAGAGACAGCACTCCATGCTGGAGGAGAGATTCTATGTTCATTCCACAGGGCGAGTCAAGGTGGATAAGCAAATCTAGGTGACTAAGAGACCTGGGAAGACTAGTTGAGTCCAGGGTACTGAGGGAATCCGGAGGTCTCAGAGTAGTAAAAGAGCCTGGGGTGTCAGGTGAACCACTATCAAGATGCTAGGGAGTGGGCCTGTGCAGCAGGGTGCTGCAACTAAAAGAAGAGCTGGGTGAAATGGTCTGAGGGATCAGGGAAATAGCAGTGTGTGCTGCTAGGAGAAACCTAGGTGGTTGGTATTTTCATTATCTGTTTTGATGGTCAAAATACCCTGCGTGGGTAACTGTTTTGTGGATTTTACTTTACGTTTGTATGATAAAAGGTGGCCGGCAAGCCTTAAAAACCACAGTTCGGACTGGTATGGACGCAAAAATGCTTCTTCCACTGAGCTAAATTCCCCGATATTACCGTACATTACGGACAGTTACTGAGGATCCTTATTGAGTCTTGATCCAAGCAGCTAAAGATGGGACAGTTTTGAGAAAAATTATAATTAACCAAAGAATATTTAAAACATGAAGAATAGTGCAACATTTAAGCAAAAAATAACAGAAAAATTAGTTTGCTTGAGAGCACAAGCAAATGTGACAGCTAGTATTTCTGGCATGCCGGGAATGTTAACTGTTTTTTGAAACTATCAAATCAATGGGTTTACTTCCGCTTTAAGCTGAATGCAAGCCTCATTTGCCCATTGACACAACACAAAAGCCTGTCTACACAGGTTACAAACCTGCAGTTTTAACCACTTCCCGCCCGGGCTATAGCAGAATGACGGCCGGGCAGTGGTTCTGTTATCCTGACTGGATGTCATATGGTGTAAAACTGAGGTTTTACACCATTGAAGAGCTGAGACAGACAGAGGAGGGCTGCTTCGGTGAGGTTTTGAAAAGGTCCTTGCAATTTTGGGTCTGTTCAGGTGGGATTTCAGGTAAAAATTCACACCTGAATTGTGTGAACAGAACCGCACCGGACTGAAACCATGCCGCATATGTGTGAACCCAGCCTCGGGGTCCTTGAATCCTTTTTGAGACAGGCACCTGAGGCCCCAGAAACACTTCAGCTGAATTATGTGGTTGCGTCTTGAGTCTGAGGACAGGACCATAAAATCTTGTTACTATGACTCGTGGCATGGTTTGCCGGAAACAAGTTTAGTAAATCAACCCCTATGCGTAGGAAAGAGAGTGTGGGACTATGGATACAAGTGGAATTTTTTACTTGCTTGCAAACTTGTAGACTATGAGGGAAATCAGGGTCCCCAGTATAAGCATAAATATAAACTATAACATACAGTATATACAATTAGCCATTTCACTTTCTAGGCATGTAGGGCTCAATTTACTAACAATATTTACTGCTTTATTTAATTTGCAGTAAGATAATGTATTACATTTTGCTGAAAAATGTTTGTATTTCATCACAAGAAAATTTGTTAATCCGAAAAAAAGACTAATTTAATTTATATGCCGCATCCCCGAATTTGATGCATGGAAACTATATTTAGAGTTAGAAAAATGATAGAAAAATAACATTTATTAAATTCAGTTTAATTTAGACAATATTAGTCGAAACAGTAGCCGATTATACTAAAATACACTACAAATGTAAAACAATCGATCCCAAATACTGTGATAATTGCATATATAGTCATTCAAGCTCAACGCATTTCTTGGACATAGTCCTTTTCATCAGGAGATATCAATGTAGACTGTAGACTTTATTTGTGCCATCTAAATGGAATGACAAGTTTTAATGCTATATAAAGAAAATATAAGAAAATTTCACACACTGTGTAATAGCATTTCCCAAGGGATTTCCGCATGTGGGCCTGGACAATTCCTATTCATTCACATATATCTCTAATACTAATATAATTTTGATGCAAGAAAATTTGTTAGATTAAGCGTGTGTTATTACTGAAATATGTGCAGTGTTTTTTTTTTAATAACACTGACACATCCCTGCCCTGCCCATTGAGGTGTGTCAGCTCCTTACCAAAAACTTTCATACATTCTTTAAATATTACATGGCTAGACCACAGCATATTCAACTACTAGCCGACTAGCCGCCACAGTTGTACTGAGGCGGTCATGGTATGTCAGCTCTTTAAATCGATATGGCAGGTGTGCGCCCACCCACAGCTTGTCCCCGGGTGGCCTGTGGGCACAATGTCTGCCGGGCACCTGCAATCACTCCTGACAGAGCCAGAACAGGGATCTGTGTGTGTAAACGTACAAATCCCGGTTCTGTCAGGGGAGTAGAGACAGATAGTGTGTTCCTACTAAGTAGGAACAGCGATATGTCTCCTCCCCCAGTAAGTTCTATCTCCCCACAGTTAGAACACACAGTGAGGGAACACATTTAACCCCTTGAGCGTCCCCCTAGTGTTAACCCCTTCCCTGCCAGTGACAATTATACAGTAATCAGTGGCTATTTTTAGCTCTGATCACTGTATAAATGTCACGGGTCCCAAAAAAGTGTCAAAAGTGTCCGATCTGTCCGCCACAATGTCGCAGTCCCGATAAAAATCTCAGATCGCCACCATTACTAGTATAAAAAAAAATAATAATAAAAATGCTATAAATATATCTCCTATTTTGTAGAGGATATAACTTTTGAGCAAACCAATCAATATACGCTTATTGAGATTTGTTTTAACAAAAATATGTAGAAGAACACATATGAGCCTAAACTGATTAAGAAATGTGTTTTTTCAAAAATTTTTGGGGGATATTTATTATAGCAAAAAGCCTGTATTTGGATCCATCCATCTTCCCATCAACTCTGACCATCTTCCCTGTCCCTGCTGAAGAAATGCATCCCCACATGATGCTGTCACCACTATGTTTCACAGTGGGTGTGGTGTGTTCAGGGAGATGTGCAGTGTTAGTTTTCTGCCACACATAGCATTTTCTTTTCCAAAATTACGAGACTCTATGGGGACCCACAAAGGATCATGGCAACTTTCCAAGACTTCTATACTAAACTTTATAGGGCAGATAAGGCAGTAAGACCTACACTCATCTCTGAGTTCCTTGATGATATCCCGCTCCCAAAATTGCAAAAGGATCACAGCTCAGAACTTGAGAAACCGATAGGAGATTCTGAGGTTTTTAGGGTTATTAAATCTTTTAAGATAGGTTCAGCCCATGGTCCAAACAGGTTCTCGTCATGCTATTACAAATCTTTTGCATCCACGCTGACCCCATATTTGAGTCGCTTCTTCAATTCCTCAATTTACCACATTGGTAAATTAAGCTAACACAGCCTACATCTCTGTTATTCCCAAACCAGGCAAAGACAACTCAGAGGTTGGTAACTATAGGCCCATATCATTGATCAACAACGATCTTTAAAGCGGGGGTCCACCTATCTATCGTTTTTTTTTTTTTGAGTTCATTCACAAACTTTTCTTCTCAGCATTACATACTCACATATTGTGTGTAATATGTCCGCCTGTGTCAGATTTCGTCGGAAAGAATAACTTATATTATTCACTGCAGGCGGTTTCCATCTTAATTGTGGGCATTTGAAGCCCACAAGCATTTATTTCCTGGATGTGGTGAATGTTGTGCTCCCAGCATTCACCGCTCGTTCCCGCACATGCTCAGTGGCATCCTGGGAAGCCTGAGACTAGCTCCCAGGAGTCTGGGAGAGGCTAGAAACACGCCTACTCTCACGGGAGGAGAACCAGGAAGTGCAAAGAAGAATAGAAAAATAAAAGGTAATTACGGCGATTTAAATTTTTTTAAACGGCATGTCAGCATCTAGGCAAGGAAGAGAATACATACAGATATTGTTCAAAATTTGGGTGGAACCCCGCTTTAAAATCCTAACCAAAATCATGGCCAACAGACTGTCAGCCTTCATAAGTGGCTATATCCATGAAGATCAGGTGGGCTTCATTACGGGAAGACAGGGGCCGGACCAAATACGCAGAGCGGCGGATATCATATACCTTTTACAAGCTAACTGGGATGGGGGTGAACATCAGGATGGGTTTTTGCTCTCAGTCAACCTACAAAAAGCATTCAATATGGTAGAAAGGCCTTACCTATTGGAGGTTTTAGACAGATGGGGGTTTGGTCTGTATTTTTAACGGGTCCTACAGGCACTATACTCAAACCCAAGCAAGCAGGTAAAATTGCAAGGTCATAACTCAAATCCCTTTCCAATCCACAAAGGGACAAGACAAGGATGCCCTTTATCACCCATAATTTTTGCCATCGCTATTGAAACTCTGGCCTTGGCCATCAGGAATAACCCAGATATTCGTGGAGTTCGGTGTGGTTAAAGCTCACACAAGTGTGCTCTTTTTGCAGATGATCTATTGCTTTTCCTCACCTCACCTCACCTCTCATCTCAACCCCTATTGTCCTTAATCTCTTGAAAGCGTTTGGGAGGATATCAGGTCTGCATGTCAATATGGACAAATCCATAGCACTGAACATCAATATTCCTAACCCCCTAGTTGAATTACTTAAAAGTCATTTCTCGTTTGCATGGAGTAACACTTCTATCCCATATTTGGGGGTCAGCCTGGCAGCCAGCATGGATCAGCTTTATAAAGTCAATTATCCCCCTCTATAAAAGAAGCTAGGGGATGACTTGACCAGTTGGTCACGTGGGGACATCTCATGGTTGGGTAGGGTTAATTCTGTAAAAATGACCCTCCTCCCCAGGTTATTGTATCTCTTTTGTTCCCTCCCGATCCCTCTTCAGAAACCTCACATTCAAAATTTTCAATCCCATGTAGTTTGCTTTATCTAGGGTTTCTAAAGGATATAGATGCCCCAAAAGTGTACTTTTTAGAAGGCAAAATCAGGGAGGATTAGGGTTTCCTATTCTATGGAAATATTATCAGGTGGCCCAACTAGCGCAGTTCGCCACAATCTATTCTTGAGGGCAGAAACCAGATTGGGTGGAGATGGAGAGACAGGCAATCCCTGGACACACCATAGATTTCCTATTTTGTTCATCCCCCAAAAGCAGGCCACCAATACTGGCCCCTACTCTTTCCCAATCTATGGCCCTCTGTGACTCCTTACACAAATCCCCAGCACTGGTCTCTGAACTTCAGCCATTAACGCACCTCTTCCACAATCCCCAATTTCCTCCAGGGCAGGATATCTGTGCTTTCCAATGGTGGGCAAATAAGAGCCTTTTTAGGATTGGGCACTTTATGTCTTCAATGGGCCCCTTAACTGCGACCCATTTCGTCAATAAATTAGAAATTCCCCAATCTGAGAGATTTAGATTGCATGAAATATGACATCATCTCCTCTTCCTATGGAGATCTAAACCTGACATCCCTAGATTCACAGCATACGAGCAATGGTGTTCGCAGATTATGGACCAGAGGGGAGGCATCTCGTTTATATTCGCCGCTCTGGCAGAGAGCTCGGGAAAACCACCATATGCAATCAGCTGGGAGAGGAATATGGAGATCAACTGGGAGGCGGACACCTGGTACGGTCTGTAACAAAGAGCTTTTAAGGGAATTGTAAATATCTCATTGATCGAAGTCAGTGTCAGAATCATTATAAGATGGTATTGAGTTTCCGCCCGATTGGCCAAAATTTTCCCGGGCACATCCCTACTATGTTTTCGAGGGTGTGATCATGTGGGATTCCTCTTCCATACCTGGTGGGAATGTCCCCGCATTAGGGGCTTTTGGAATAGGATCTCTGGCTTGCTGTGCAAGGTCACTGGTTTGGCAATTCCTAAAACCCCCGAGATTGCCTTGCTTAACAGTAAGCTGGTCAGTTGTTCTAAAAATACATTGAAACTCATCCACTTTATTCTGCTGGGTGCTAAAATCACTATAGCCCATGCCTGCAAACAGCCAAAGGTGTTTTATGCTGCAGGAAAACGAGGGATCTCTTGGTTAATGGTTCAGGAGAAAGCGGTTGGCATCCTAATGGACTCCTCCAGAGCATATGAGAAAGTATTGGAACCCTGAAGTACTTACATACATCAACCAATATGAACCAGTCCAATGTAACATGACATGCGATGTCCCTTGGTGCCTGTTTTTTCTCTGTGCTGCCTGAAAGCTTTTCTTCTCTCCTCTTTTCTTTGTACTCAACTCTTCTTATCTCTCATCTTTTTTCAAATGATTTGACCATTTGATTTTTTTTGTTTACAAAAGTTTATTTGAAAGACATATAATAAAACGGTTGCAGAGTACAACAATATGGTTTAACATGAGTAGTACATGAAAGTAGAATATACAGAGTTGGGTAATTAGTGAATAAAATATAATGAAGACATTGTATAAAGATGTAAGGGACATATAAAACAAAGCTGATATAGAAGGATGGTTAATAATATTTAATCGTTAGAATGTAGGTGATGCGTTATCATGAAAACCAACAATATACAGGAATGAACTCTAGAATGGAGTGAAGAATTATAAGCATTGAGGGTTTGATAAGGGCCAGAACTTCCATTTTTCGTTATAAATATGCATAGTGTCAAATAGGGTATGATGGATTCTTTCGGAAAGTCTAAGTGATTCCATTCTAGATTCCACCTGGGGCCATGGTAGGTTTTGTGATTTCCAATTGAGAGCTATCATCCAGTGTATTGAACTGATTAGAGAGTGGATTAATCCATTGCAGGGAGTTGGAACATCTGGAACTGTAGCGTATAATAAGCATATTTGGGGGGATAGGGAAATTTTTTTCTTAAGAGGATTTTCTAGTATATTGATTAACTTATCCCATATTGGTTTCAAGAAATCACAGCTCCAAAAGATGTGCATATAACTGCCCTCCAAAGGACAACCTCTGAAACAGTTCGGGGAGGTTGAGGGGTAGAAGGAATGTATCCTAGATGGAGTCATGTACCACCTGATGTGAAGTTTTAATGGAGATTCTCTAAATGCAGCAGCGCAATTACTTTTGCGGAGGTTTTTGATCATCTTGGTCCACGAGTCCGTTGAGAATGAGCTACCAATCTCTGCTTCCCATCTAATCATGGGACCTGTTTTTTCGGGTTGGAGAAAGTTATTGAGATTACTATATAGGAAGGATATTAGTCTCTTGTCTCTAGGAGAAGAGATACAGATGTGTTCGAATAAAGTACTGGGGGGATTGACAGATAGTGAGTAGTATGTAGAGTAGAACTCGCGGACCAAGGTGAAATGGTAGTACTCCGAAGGGGGGAAATTGCATCTGGATTGTAATGAGGCAAAAGATGGAAATTTAGAACTGAGTGTGATAGACTTTAATGTGGTAAGATTGTTTTTGATCCAGTTGTGAAAGGGTGTGTGGTCAAGGAAAGCGAGCGGAAATCTGGGGTCCCCCAAGAATGAGGCCAATGGAGGAGTTGCAGAGAGGAGTTTAAAGTTATCTTTGATTTTATTCCAAAGAAGTATAAGATGGGCAATTAAAGTGTTTTTTTTACTAAGAATATGGTGTAGTTTTGTGTTGGACCACAAAATTCCTCTGATGTTCAATGGATGAATAGAGGTGGATTCAAAGGTCAACCAGGGGATATTTGCATTAGGGGAAGACCACTGAGCCATTTGTACTAGTTTGGTTGCTAAGAAATAAAGCCAAAGGTTGGGAAGTCCCAGCCCACCTCTATCTTGTGGTCTATGCATGAGATTGTAACTACACCTGGGTTTTTTGTTGTTCCAGATAAATTTATTAATTTCACGTTGTATAGATTCCAGTTTGGTTTTGGGTACATTAATGGGAAGTGCTCTAAAATAGTATAATAATTTTGGAAGGATTGTCATTTTAAAAGCACAAATCCTTCCGAGAAAGGAAATATGGTAAGAGGACCAGATTTTTAACAGTGAGTTGATTCGTGAGAAGAGGGGAAGGTAGTTACTTTTATATAATAGATTATGGGATATTGTAATATTAACTCCTAAGTATTTAAAGGAGTGTGAAGACCAAAGGAAGTTGAAGTTTTTTTTCAGAAGTGAGGTTAGATCTGGGGGGCTGTTTATAGGTAAAATGGAGGATTTGTTGGTGTTAATAAAAAGACCAGAGAGTTTATGGAATGAATGGAGATCAGAGAGGAGGTTGGGTATTGAGATTAGTGGGTCTGTTAAAAATAAAAGTGCGTCATCTGCATAGAGACTGAGTTTAAAGTCATATGGAACTTTTTGATAGCCTTTGATGTTAGGGTTATTTCTGATGGCAACTGCGAGGGGCTCTATGGCCAAGGCGAAAAGGAGAGGAGAGAGAGGGCAGCCCTGTCTGGTTCCTCTGCTTAGGGGAAAGAAATCAGAGTTGATCCCTGGAATTTTAATTCTGGTTTGGGGTAAATGATAGAGAGCATTAAATCCATGTATAAATTTTTCTGATATGCCGAATTTAGGTATGAGGTGATTAAGATATGACCAGTTAACGCTATCGAAGGCCTTGTGGATGTCAAGGCTAAGTAGATATAGGGGGCGAGAATGAAGGTTGGCATCTTGAACAATATTTGTGACAAGTCTAATGTTATCGACTATTTGTCTGCCTGGGATAAATCCCGTTTGATCCGTATGGATCAGAGATGTGATAACTGTAGCAAGCCTGTTTGCCAGTAATCTGCCAAATAGTTTAAGGTCATTGTTGAGGACTGAAATAGGGCGAAAATTTTGGGGAAGGGAATGGTCTTTTTCAGGTTTAGGGATTAAAGATAAGTTGGCCAATAACATATCTTCTGGGAAGTGACCACCTGATAGGATATAATTGAACATTTTTGTAAGGCTGGGAGTCAGTAAAGAGGCAAATTTTTTATAGTATGATGTGGTGAAGCCGTCTGGGCCTGGTGCTGTCGATGTTTTGAGGTTCTTTATTATATTGAGAATTTCGCTGTCCGTACAAGGATCATTCAATGAAGAAGCTTGGAGTTGGGTAAGTTTAGGGAGTTGAAGGGAGTTTAACCAGTCTAATGTGGTGAGAGGTGGGTGTGTTTGGGGGCCAGAAAGGAGGTTTTTATAGAATGAGGTGAAAATGTTTAGGACATCTTGGGGGTGCGTTACGATATTGCCTTTTTGGTTTCGCAGTTTATATACGTGTGGGGGTTTAGTGTCTTGATTTAGTTTCCTGGCAAACATTGATGAGGAAGAGTTGCCATGTAGTAGGAATTTGGCTTTGGAAAATCTGAGGGATTTCTCTGTGTCTTCAGAAAGTAAAGTGTTTAGGGATTTACGTTTTATCTGAATAAGATTTACTATATCTGGAGTGGTATTGTGGTTTAGTTTAATATATAAATCATGTAGTTCTTTTGTAAGACATTTAATTTCTGTCAGTTTAGATTTATTTCTGGCTGCGGCAATATTAATCAAATGACCCCGCAAGACCGCTTTGTGGGCTGCCCAGACTGAGGTAGGGAGGACATCTTCTGAAGTGTTTATGTGGAAGTATTCTTCAATGTGGGTATTTATTTGTTGGACGGTAGAAGGGTTAGATAAGAGAGAATCATTAAGGCGCCAATTAAAAGGGGTAGGAGTCATGCCAATATGGGAGGTATCAAATTCTACTATATTGTGATCTGACCATGGGCATGGGTGTATATCAGTATTTGAAGAGTTTGCCAAGAGGATTGGTGTGCAGAAAATATAGTCTAATCTGGCAAAGCAATTGTGGGGGTGAGAATAGTGAGTATATGCTCTGATACCAATATTATGGGCCCTCCAGGAATCGATGAGCTGCAGTTTGCTAAGAGAGCGGTTTATAGTTTTACTGAAAGCTTTGGAGGAGGGGGCCATTTTACTTCTATCAAGAGCAGGGTGTGCAGAGAGGTTGAAGTCGCCTCCAATTATCAAATGAGGTGAAATATATTGCTCTAATACGCTGAAGAATTTGGTGAAGAATGTTGTCTGGGCCTCGTTTGGGGCGTATATAGAGGCTATAGTGATATTTTTCCTATTTATACAGCCTTTCAGTATGATAAATCTACTGTCCACATCTCTGTAGATAGAATGGGGTTCAAAAATTATGGAATTTTTAATAAAAATAGCGGCACCACGGGATTTGTTGGAGAATGTAGTATAATGGGATTGGTTGAATGATTTATCAAAATATTGTGGGTGATTGGAAGTAGAAAAGTGGGTTTCTTGCATTAGTATTATATCTGCACCCAATCTTTTGTATTGTTTGAATGCTTTTTTACGTTTATTGGGGGAATTAAAGCCTTGGACATTATGGGAGAATACTTTAAGACCCATAGTAGTTGAGGAAAATACTTCTAATTATATAAATAAGGAACGGTATATACCAAAATAGAGGAAGGAATACTAGTTGGATGGTAATGAAGTAGTAGGTTGTATGTGATTTCATAAATCGAAATGTGATCAATATCTTTGTGTTAAGGTTTGAATTCAGTGTGTTATTACAATGAGTAATGATTGTTAAACAGTTGAAATTACCCAAAATTGAATGAACTGTAATAAAAAGTCTTCCATAAAATATAATCTTTGCATAAATTGCCATAAGGGCGAAAAAAACAACTATTAAAATAACAAGAAAAAGGGGACTGAAGGACATAAGGTCGTTCAGCCTTTTAAATTTTTTCAAAGGACGAGAACGTCCAAATTCCACCAGCGGGGGTCGCAGCAACCCACTAGGGGAAGAAAGGGCCGCAGGCCCCTCTGGTAGAATGGGGGACAAACTAGCGACGGCGGATAGGCCAGGCATTAGTAAAGTAAAGTCTAGGTATGAAACCTAGAAAAAGATTGGTGCATGGTGAACACATAATATAAATAACATTAGTGTATCACAAAAATGGTATAAGTCTTCAAGAAATAAATGTGGAGAACATTTTTATAATATTTTATGTTTCTCTACCATTACCCTGCTATATCTGGGTTAGAGTGACACAGCAATAATATCTAAACTTAGGTAGAGATAATGCATATTAGATTAGGATACCTGAATAAGTGAGAGGAAAAAAAAAGAAAAAAAAAAACGGAAAAAACCGGAACATTATAAATAGAAAATAATGGGAACATGGGAACATGGGGGTTACCCTTCATGACCCCACCACCCCCGTTGCGACCCCTTACAAACTTTTTCTTCCCAGAAACAAAAGGTCCATGAAAAATTAGGACGAAAAAACAAAAATAGTATTGTTCGTCTGGGTAGGAGATTGAATAGGTGATTTGCTCTAAAGTTTTGAGCTAGAGTTGATTGTAGAATCAGGGGCATTTACAGTAAGCAAGAGGGTATATACTCCACTGGGGAGTTAGGTCGAAGCTGGAGATAGAAGGACATCACATGCAAGTGGTCATAAAGTCGCAGGCTTGATTGTTGTGTAAACAGATCAGGCGACACGATCTTGGGGGGAGTGTTGTTGCCATCTTCTTTGGTCTCTTGGGATGCGTCTGGTCGAAGGTGTGGACCATATAGGTGAAGATCTGGGAGTGGCGGGCAAACGCTGTGATGGTTGTGGGTCTAGTAGACCTAGTTTAATGAGTAAATCTTTTCCTTCAATGACGTTATAGACCGTATAGGAATTGCCATTATGGGTTAATGATAATTTGAATGGGAATCCCCATCTGTACTTGATTCTGGCTGATTGAAGAACATTTGTGACTTCTTTCATTCTGCGTCTTCGGTCCAAAGTCGCAGGGGAGATATCAGGGAAAATCTGCAGCCTTGTTCCATCTAATTCTATGGATGGGGAATTTCTGGCGGCACGCATTACATCTTCTTTGGTAAGAAAGTCTTTCATGCACATTATAATATCTCTTGGAGGTTTATCTGCAGTAGGTTTTGGGCGCAGTGCCCTGTGCATTCTATCACAAGCAAAAGCAGAGAGGGGTTTGTCTGGTACGAGATCATGGAAAAGCTTTGTAATAACCTTATTTATGTCAGTAACTGACTCTGGGACACCACGCACTCTTATATTGTTCCTCCTGTTTCTATTATCGAGGTCTTCGATATGAGCTTGCATGAAAGAAAAACTGTCTGCCAATGTTTCATAGTCCTTTCTGAGGTCATTGTGTGCAATGGCTAGTTCATCATGCTTGGCTTCTAATAGGTCAGTGCGGCCTCCTATGCTAGCAATCTCCTGTGAGAGAGCAGTGGTAGATTTGTGAATCTCTCTTTCTAGTTTGTCCACAAATCTGTCATAGATTGCTGAGAGGCTTGCATCAAGGTCAGCTTTAGAAAGGGGTTGAGGGTACTCACTGTCTTTAGCTGTATGTTCCGGACCGCTGGAGGCCGCATGATGGCCGGCGCCATTTTGGGTCTTCCTCTCCATAGTAATGAGGTAGTTTGTGAGGGTATGTTGGGAGCGGTTCTGTCGCTCTTTTTTGCTGGATGGCATGCACAAGTTGATCCCGCAGGGGTGATCGGTCGGATGGTGCTATTTTAAGCTGGGAATAGCCCCGGGTATCGTGCCTGGCCTGCCTCGTCGGACGGAGCTCAGCTCAGCAGCTTCCGTTCCGCATCGCGCCGCGCATGCGCCCCCCTTGACCATTTGATTATTGGTATCTCTAGAGATAAGCAAGGTACAGGACTTACCTCCTAGGAGGACCGGCTCCCCCATAGGGAGGGAAGGCTTCTCGCCATTCCTGGAACTCGCTCTTGAACTCTGACCTATTAAAGAGTTCAAGTATAATCTGTTAGTCAGTTACTAATCTAGACGATGGTCCTATCCCTTATAGGTAAGCATTTCCTGCAGATTCTTGTCATCTTTTGTTCTGCATGTTAGTTACTGTAGATGTACTGTCTCGCACAGTAAATATTTTTCACTATTCTTAGTTAAAATACTAAAGGTAAGAAGGCTGGCTCTATCGCCTTCTGCCTTATGACACAGTCTGCTCCCATATGGGGTGTCCGGAGGTGGTGGGTGATACCCATGACAATATACTAGCATTGTAAAAACTTCTGCTGTTCAAAGATAATTGTGTTTCAGACATCTCCACTGATCTCATATTTGACTCTACATTTACCTTGTTATATGTTATACTGTACTTCAAAATATATTAATGTTTTCTACTTCTTAATGAAAACCAATAAAAAAACTATTAAAAGAAAAAAATGTTTTTGGGTGTTGGTAGTGTCTTTACACCGTAACCTTCTAGAAGTACTCTTGATGAAAGCAAGAATTGACATTGCTGTAAAAAACTGAAATTTGACACCCGTCACACGGTTGCAGAAAAGTTGGTCCTTTGATGTTAATTGTGCCCATGAAACCTATACCAAAAAATTACTTCAAGACAAAATCAACACCCACAAAGCTAGGCAGCCTAGACAGTCTTGCAGAGATTTGAGATCCCAATAACACTTAATCAGTGACATGGACATCAGGGTATTGATAGCTGTTGCGAAACCAGGACTGACTTGTTTGACAAATGTCAGCCAGTCAACATAGCCTGTGGACAGACGCACTCTTTTATCTGTCACAAAACCTCCGGCAGCACTGAATGCCCATTCAGAAAGCAAGCTGGATCAGGATGCAGGGCAGCCCAGCAGTTCAACTGCATACTGGGCAAGTTCTGGCCAATGGTCTATTCTCATGACCCAGAAACTCAGTGGATAGTCTACTGGAAAGCTCCCCATGTCTGTTTTGACCCCTAGATAATCTTCCCCCATATGTTGCAGACACTGCCAATGGGATCTGGAAGCTGACAGCCCTGGGCACCAAGGACTAAAAACATTTTGAAATGCATCACTGAGGTGGTCCCTTCTCCACCACTCCTCCTTTGACCAACAGAAGCCTCAAAACTAGCTTTTCCATGAGACTGTAACCTACCAGAATCTGGAAAGATGTTACGTAAACCCCTCTTTAAGGTGTCCTTAAGATGTTTTATCTTGTGCTCCCTCTGTGAGGGCAGGATGAGTACCAAGACTTTCCCTTTGTAACAGTGGTCAAGGAGGGTTGCCAACCAATAATGATCCTTCTCCTTGACGCCACAAATTCTTGGATCCTTTCGCAGGTTTTGAAGCATAACCGAAAGTTTGCAGAGACATGAGAAGCAGAGTCCTCGGGGTCACTGAGGATTACAGTATCTGGAACTGCCTCCTCTCAGCCATGCTCTACCCCCAAGGTTTCTGGGGACTGAAAACCATCCCTTAATGTTTGACATATGTCTTCCACTTATTCTATGCCTCCAAAACTGCTGGAATTCCCCTCCTCCCTCTCCTCTTGTGTGTTCTGTGGAGTCACAAGGATGGTGTCTGCATAAAGCGGGCCTTGAGAGGAAAGGAAGTCCTCTTCTTCCCACTGCTCTTCCTCAAGTGCCCTGTCCATAATGCCATGCAGAGTATGATCCAGCAGGAACACAAGAGGGATTGTGTCACTGATGCATGCATTGATACGGCTCACCATCCAGGTCGCCTCCTCAAATTGTGACAGTACAGTGCATGCATCCTTTATCAGCAGCCATTCTGGCCTGCCTTAGAAGATCTTGCACACCTGGGTACCTGTTTAAGAAACGCTGCACCACCAAATCCCTGTTGAAGGGCGGACAGAAGGTTAGTGCCATTATCACACACAACTATTCCTGGCTCAAGCTTTCATGGCGTGAACTACCTCTGGGCCTGCCCCTGCAGAACTGAAAGAATCTCTGCTTCTGTGGGGCTCCTGTTCCCTAGACAGACCAGCTGAATCACTGCATGGCACCTTTTAGCCTTACTCGTTGAATGGCCCCTTGAACACTTAGGGGGTACTGGTGGTTCATAGGACAATCCAGCAGAGGAGGGCATGGAAGAGGGGGTGGAGCTGACAGATCTCACATAATCACTAACAGATTATGGAGTTGTGGCTCAAAACAAGCTCCAGCACTGAGCTCTGTCCTGCATCCTTCTTAGTTGCAAGCAAAGTTACCCAGTGTACTGTGAACAAAATATATTGTCCCTGACCATGCTTGCTGGACCACATGTCAGTAGTAATGTGGACCTTGTGGCTGACTGCCTTGCCCAAGGATGCCAAAACATTGCCTTCCATATGATGGTACAGAGTTGGAATGGCCTTACGTGCAAAGAAATAGCGACTGAGAACCTGTCATTGTGGTACAGCACATTCTTCAAATTCACAGAGGGGGCAGAATCCACCAGATGGAAAGTTGTTAACCCAGCAATTTGGACAAACTGGAATTTTGATGCTGGGCATGTGGGTGGCAGGGAGTGTATTTATTTTTCGATGCAGCAGCTGGGGCAGACAAACTTGCCTGCTTTACTCTACAGCTGGTGGTGTGCTGCTGGCAGACGTGTTGCAAGGACCTGTGACACCATTTCCTATACCATCATCCCTTTCAGTGGAAGCTGCTGAGAGGTCATGAGATATAGCGGGGGGGGGTAGACATGAAAGGTGAGGAGGAGGAGAATCATGTCCCTTATGTGTGGCTCTCAGGTGCTCTTGCCAACAGGCTGAGTGGTGGGAAGTTAAATGTCAAGCATGTGGTACCCAAATGGCTGGTGTTTTTGCCATGCTTGATCTGCTTGCAGCAGAATTTGCAAATTGCAACAGTACGATCAGCTGCACATGTGCTAAAAAAGGCCCATACAGCTGAGCCGTGGGAAGTGAGCCGGGAGATAACAGCTCCACAATCTGATGGAATAGGGTGGCTGTTCTCTACTCTTCCTTCACGGCTGCCTCTAGAGGACATCCTGCCTCATTGAGGTTGTTTCTCCCTCTCACTTTGCTCCTCTGCTATATCCGGCACTCATATCACATCAGTGACTTCATGATCATCATCCCCTCCATCCTCATCATCACTGGAGCCAACTTGGCAATACACTGCAGCTGGGGGAACATGACTGCCAATTTGTTGTTTGTCAGTGTTCTCCCCTTTCTGTAGGCTCATAGTACTCCCTTCCTCTACCTCAGAACCAACATCAGAATCAAGTAATGTCTGTGCATCCACAAGAAGCAAGTGGCTGACGCTGTGTTCAAATAATTCAGCTGACTCCTCCATGGATGATGCTGGGGCTATGGCAGGAGTAGCTGTGGACAAGGAGGCAGAATAAGCTGCTCTGACTAGTGTCAGCTTGGGTCATAGAGGATGAGGAGGATGAGGATGGTTTAGTAAGCCAGTCCACCACCTCCTCTGCATGCTGTGGCTGGATAGCATGGGCAACATCACTAAACAGAGACAAATGTGTGCCCAGCCTGATGACGGACCAGTGGCATGGGAATGTATGCCTCTCCTTGTTGGCCTCCCAGACATGATAGGGGGGGGGTTGTTACCCAAATTTAATAGAAACTGGGAAATGTGTGATTGGATGCACTTTATTGAATGAAAAGTGGTGTTTGGTTCACTTTAAGTTGACGATTGACTATGACAGAAATGTAAAAACTATAAAAAAAGATTAAAAAAAATAGAAAAGATGCAACACCAATGTCGCAGTCAAAAAAACTGTGGCTGACAATTTAAAAAAAAAGGGGGCAGGCAGGGCACCAAAAAAAAAAATGCAGCAACAAGAAAAAAAATGGTATACAGTGCTGGGGCGCTTGGCGGGCGAACATCACGCAGAGCATGCTGCAAATTTGAGTGTTCGTCGAACAGGTGAATAGGCAATGTTCGGGCCGAACTTTTGCTTGGCCTGAAACGTTCACCCAACACTACTGGGCACTGATAGACAGCACTTATAGGTGGTACGGATAGGCGGCAATGATAAGCACTGAAAGACACTAATAGGTGGCACTGATGGGTCCTGATGTGTGCCTGCACTGCGCTCCAAGCCCACCCAGTTGTGTGACAATAGCGAATGAACATTCACTATTCTCACACTGATCCTCCTCCCGGCCAATCAGGAAGCGGGTCTTGAGACCCGACACCCAATTGGCTGAAAGGACAGGCGATCCAATTGGAGAGACCTTGTGTGCCTGGCCACATGGTACACGAGTGAAGGAGTTAACAACTGCACGCAAGAGGTCCATGCTAGTGCAGGGCATGACCCCATTCAGTCACTGAGAGTGAGGTGGCAGAGGTATGCTGGGCTCATGGCAAGGGAATAGCCTCAGCAGTGGCCCTCCTAAATGTAACAAACCATAAGGAGCTTGATTTGCAGTGCATACATACAGTACATTATGACTTAAACCTGCAGGGGGGCCCATTTTTTAAAATTTATCAACAAGACTTTACTACTGCTTTAAACTACCGAGGGCTGGAACTATACTGCCAGAGAGCAATTTATGGCAGCTAGGCCAGTCCTAGACCCACTGGGTATGCACTGTTCAAAGGAAAGGGTGGATGGTACTGGAGGGTGCAGGGGAACAAAGGAGGTGCAAAGTACATTTGATTTAGTTTCGGTATAATGCGGTATAGGGTAGGTATTGGTGCAGTCTAAGTTTGGAATAAGTGCATTACAGAGTGCAGTACTGGAGCAGTATAGATTGGGTACATTTGGTGCTCTGCTCTCAGTGGCTCAGTCCCTACTAGCAGTATCAGCAATGAGTTAATTTTTTTTGGTTGAAAATGTACACTTTATTTTGCAAGAAAATATACAAAATACTTCAACAGGGTACATTCCACTCTGTACTGTGACGCAGCGCATAAATACACTACATAACAATACAGTTCCAAGCATACAAATAAATTACATTCATCCTGCGGTATGATGCCTGATGTGTTGCGCAGAGTTATGCCCCGTACACACGGTCGGACTTTGTTTGGACATTCCGACAACAAAATCCTAGGATTTTTTCCGACGGATGTTGGCTCAAACTTGTCTTGCATACACACGGTCACACAAAGTTGTCGGAAAATCTGATCGTTCTAAACTCGGTGACAGTGATCCTACTCCCGGCCAATCAGGAAGCGGGTCTTGAGACCCGACACCCAATTGGCTGAAAGGACAGGCGATCCAATTGGAGAGACCTTGTGTGCCTGGCCACATGGTACACGAGTGAAGGAGTTAACAACTGCACGCAAGAGGTCCATGCTAGTGCAGGGCATGACCCCATTCAGTCACTGAGAGTTAGGTGGCAGAGGTATGCTGGGCTCATGGCAAGGGAATAGCCTCAGCAGTGGCCCTCCTAAATGTAACAAACCATAAGGAGCTTGACTTGCAGTGCATACATACAGTACATTATGACTTAAACCTGCAGGGGGGCCCATTTTTTAAAATTTATCAACAAGACTTTACTACTGCTTTAAACTACCGAGGGCTGGAACTATACTGCCAGAGCGCAATTTATGGCAGCTAGGCTAGTCCTAGACCCACTGGGTATGCACTGTTCAAAGGAAAGGGTGGATGGTACTGGAGGGTGCAGGGGAACAAAGGAGGTGCAAAGTACATTTGATTTAGTTTCGGTATAATGCGGTATAGGGTAGGTATTGGTGCAGTCTAAGTTTGGAATAAGTGCATTACAGAGTGCAGTACTGGAGCAGTATGGATTGGGTACATTTGGTGCTCTGCTCTCAGTGGCTCAGTCCCTACTAGCAGTATCAGCAATGAGTTAATTTTTTTTGGTTGAAAATGTACACTTTATTTTGCAAGAAAATATACAAAATACTTCAACAGGGTACATTCCACTCTGTACTGCGACGCAGCGCATAAATACACTACATAACAATACAGTTCCAAACATACAAATAAATTACATTCATCCTGCGGTATGATGCCTGATGTGTTGCGCAGAGTTATGCCCCGTATACACGGTCGGACTTTGTTTGGACATTCCGACAACAAAATCCTAGGATTTTTTCCGACGGATGTTGGCTCAAACTTGTCTTGCATACCCACGGTCACACAAAGTTGTCGGAAAATCTGATCGTTCTAAACGCGGTGACGTAAAACACGTACTTCGGGACTATAAACGGGGCAGTGGCCAATAGCTTTCATCTCTTTATTTATTCTGAGCATGCGTGGCACTTTGTCCGTCGGATTTGTGTACACACGATCGGAATTTCAACGGATTTTGTTGTCGGAAAATTTTATATCCTGCTCTCAAACTTTGTGTGTCGGAAAATCCGACGGAAAATGTCCGATGGAGCCCACACACGGTCGGAATTTCCGACAACACGCTCCGATCGGACATTTTCCATCAGAAAATTCGACCGTGTGTACGGGGCATAATAATACCTCGAAACATCACATCATGCATGACGCCGCATTACCCTGAAAGCATTACTTCAAAAACTAGTCAAAAAAGTCAAGTCATGTACTGTCAAATAGCATTCCAATGGGCAATGGGTGTGATGGGGGGGGGTGGAGGAGGTGGGGTAGGGGAGGGAAAAAAGAGTTCAGCTTTATTGAACTGCCAAAGGATACACAGAGGGGAGAAAGGGGGGGGGGAATCTTCAGACCTCCTCTTCCTCCTTAAAGTCCATCAAGTTATAGTCTCTGAGTAGACTTTGGACCAATCTGCGACAGTCCTCGATGAACATCCTCTCCCACTGGTGGATGAGGCGCTTTCTGGCGCACCATACAGCGTCCTTAAAGCAACACAGCACCCGCCGGGCACTGTCAATGTCCTCCTGTGAATGAGTTCCACAGAAGAGTCCGTTCAACACACTAAAGTGTGTGATTGCAGTCTGTGGTACAACGTCCTTAAGTTCTGGTTCCAAGGCCCTTAACAGGTCCTGGGCAAAGGGGCACTCCCAGAAAACATGCAAAGCCGTTTCCTCCTGGATGATGCAAAAAGGGCAGTGCCTGTATCTGCACAGGTTTCTGGCATGCATGAATGTCCTGAGTGGCAATCCCCCTTGGATTGCCATCCATGCCAGATCTTTGTACCTGTTGGTGAGTCTCTTTGAAGAAACATTCCTCCAGACCACTTTGCAAGTGGCTGAAGGGAGGCCTGGAACAGTCTCAACAATGTCAGATGCTCTAATCAACTTGTAAATAGTTTTTCGCTTCCACAAGTCGGGCTTCACTCCATGCAGCCCCAGCTCCTTAATAAACTTTAAAGTGTCCAAGTAGTACCAAGGGGTGTCCCAGTTGTAGGGGATGGAGCTGTCCCATTTGTCCCATCCAAGGGACCTCCAAAGAGGCAGGAGGAAGAAACGGGACATGGAGTTACCACCAGAGTCTACAGCAAAGAACACCTTCAGTAGAGTGGCGATGTCAGGCACGCCCTTACCGCCCTTGAGAGGTTCCTTGAACATAACCACCTGCTTCACTCTGTCCATTTTGGAGCTCCAGATGAAGTGAAACACTGCCCTGGTGATGGCCTTGCAGGTGTTAACCTAGGGGGGCCAGGCCTGGGCAAGGTACTGCAACACAGGGAGAATCTCGCTGCAGAGTACCAGTGTTTTACCTTCGATGGTGAGTTCTCTGAGGCTCCAAAGTCCAAACTTTTGTCTCATCTCATCTCTCCTCCCAGGACTTCAGGGCTGCACCCTCAGCTCCAAACCAGACTCCAAGAATTTTAATGAAGTCTGCTTTGCTGCTGAAAGGAATGGGTGCAGAAGAAGGCAGGAACCACTTTCCGAAGAGCATGACCTCTGACTTCCCGCAGTTGACCTTTGCCCCTGAAGCTTGGCCGAAGCCCTCACAGGTCTGGGCGAGTGTGTCGATGGAACGCCGATCAGCACAGAACACCGTCACATCGTCCATGTAGAGTGAGCACTTGACCTCCCGTCTGTCCAGGCCTGGTGCGGTGATCCTTCTGATCTCTGAGTTTCATCTGATGCTTTTGGCGAAGAGCTCTATACAACAAACAAAAAGAAGAGGTGAGAGAGGGCAGCCTTGTCTGACCCCAGACCGAATTGGAAAGGGGTCAGTTTTCCAGCCATTTACCAACACCGAACTACAAATGTCATTATACATTACATTCATATACGAACAAAACCTTTCCCCAAGACCAAACCTGCGCAGAGCTCTGCACATAAACTCATGGGAGACACGGTCAAAGGCCTTCTCCTGGTCAAGACTGACCAGGGCTGCGTGCATACGGCGGCCATGAATGTACTGGACTGTGACCCAGACAAGCGCGAGGCTGTCCGCAATCCTGCGACCAGGAATGCCACAAGTCTGATTCGGGTGGATGATCTGTCCGATGACAGACTTCAGCCTGTTGGCTAAAACCTTGGCAAGGATTTTGTAGTCCATGTTCAGAATAGAGATCGGACACCAATTTTTCAAATCCGATCTCTCGCCCTTCCATTTATACAAAATCATGATCATCAACTCCCTCAGTGACAGAGGCATTCTGCCCTCCACCACCATCTCCTCGTACAGCTCGAGCAGGTCCAGGCCCACGAGATCCCACAGTGCTACATAGAGCTCAACTGGGAGACCATCGCAGCCCGGGGTCCTGCCTCGCCTAAAGAATTTAGCGGCAGAGTGCAGCTCCTCCAACACCAAGGGGGCGTTGACGGCTGATGAACCTGCAGGATCAGTTTGGTTAGAGATACCTGACAGAAATCTGTCGGCCGCCTGTGTGTCTGTTTCTTTCTGGGAGTAGAGGTTGGTGTAGTAGTCAATGACCACTTGCATCACAGCCTCCTTCCCCTTTTGGAGTGTTCCAGTCTCGTCACGCAGCTCTGACAAGAGTGTGTGTCCTGAGTGAAGTTTCCTGAAAAAGAAAGAATTACACTTCTCACCTTTCTCAAGATTCTGCACCTTGGCACGGAAGACAATGTGCCTGGATTCTTCCTCGAAGTGCCCTTTCAGGCTCTTCTTGGTGTCCTCCAGGGCCTGCCTAACGTCCCAGCCACAGTGATGAAGGTCCTGCAGGGACTGCAACTGACGTTGCAGTCTCCTGAGTTCCCTCCTCCTGGCACACACTTGCTGGCGTCCCCTTGCCTGAAAGAAGCTGCGCAGCTTAACTTTCACAAATTCCCACCAATCATTTACCCTTCTGAAGAATTTCTTTTCCTCCGTCCAGGTGGCATAAGCCTCCCGGAGTTCCCCCATCAATTCCTCATTTTCCAGCAGGGTGCTATTCAGCTTCCAGGAACCTGGTCCACAGGCAAAGCCTTCGGACAGGTCACCCCGAAAGTGAATAGCCCTGTGGTCAGAGAAAAAGCAGGGGATCATGGAGAACTCACGATGCTTGACTGTTCTTGAAGTGAGCACGAAGTCAATCCTTTAACTCACAGATCCATTGGGTTGGCACCACAAATAGTTCACGGTACCTTTCCCTATGGATCCCAGGGCGTCCTGCAAGGAGGCCTCCGAGATCATCTCCTTGAGCAGCCTAGAAGTAGCATCAAGTTTTGCGTACATGCTGGAGCTGCGCCCATTTTCCTCGATCGGACAGTTAAAATCACTGCCAATCACTACTGTTCTGGTGGTGACGAGTTGGGTCCGCAGTGTCTGGAAAAGTTCCAGCCGCGCATTCTTATTTGGGAGGGGCGTACACGTTGATGAGCCAAACTGGCTCTTCCACCCATGAGCCTTCTATGACCAAAAGACGGGCACAGACTAGCTCATGGATAGAGTCAACCATGAAGTGCCCGCCCCTGACAAGAATGGCTACCTCTGCAGACTTACAATCGCCACCCCCAGACCAGTAGGAGGGACCAATGGTGAATAGCCCTCTTATTAGTGCCCCTGCAGTGGTGAACATTCTGTGATGTGGGCAGTGCTGTGCTGCCCCCAGGCATCACTAGTGTTGGTGTCACTTGGTGTTGTCCTGCCACTGCTGCTCCTAGCACAAATTCCCGCCCCAAATCCCCACCTCCAAGCACAAGTTCCTTCAATCCCCTCTCCTATCACAAATCCCCCTCCGTGCACAAATCCCCCCAATTCCCTCCCCTACCACAAATCCCCCCTCCTTGCACAAATTCCCCCAATCCCCTCTCCTAGCACAAATCCCCCCTCCTTGCACAAATCCCCCCAATCCCCTCTCCTATCACAAATCCCCTCCTTGCACAAATCCCCTCTCCTAGCACAATCCCCCCTCATACCAGAACCCACCCAATCCCTCCTTTTAGCACAAATCCCCCCCCAACCTCCCTCCCAGCACATATATCCCCAATCCTTCTCCTAGAACAATCCCCCCTCCCTCCCATCATCCCCACATACAGTTTACATATGCATAGAAAAAAATGGATGTGTTGCGCTCCAAAATAAATAAACTGCTGAAATAAGATGACAATGTATATATATTCAAGCCAAGCACTGCTCAAAAATGCATCAAGCCGGGTATAGATAGAGAAATTCGGAAGAAACTATATAGTGTAGTATGTTTTAAACAATGGGCATTTTATTACACATATATCAAAAGGTCAGGTACTCACATTAAGTATAAACAATATCTACAGTGTATCCAACGAGTGGCGAACGCGTGGCAAGGACATTACTTCTGGTGTCCGTACGTCTTACGTGTGTCATCACTGTCACGTGACTTCTTCGGGGAAGTCTCTATCTATCTATACCCGGCTTGATGCATTTTTGAGCGGTGCTTGGCTATTCACCTAGCCCTGGAGAAAGGCATCTAGAGGAAATACCTCCTAAGCTCTGCATACACTGGAACCCCTCAGGAAGAACGGATAGGAGACCCTCCTCTCTCCCTAGAGTGATAATCCATCCCCTCTGTTTTTTCTGAATGCTGCTCACCTTACAGCAGTAAGGTAAGAAGTTAGTATACCTACGGGTGTTATTTGCACCGAAGATTCGCAGCACCAAAGTCACAGTGCCACTTGTTGATGCCAGCTAGCACTTTATGGTTTGCACCTTGCACCTGCTCATGGTTGGAAGATAACATTACTTCCAAATTGTGACTCATATGCACTATTTGCACTTTCATATATATGGACTATTGTTGAATATTTATTTTATTTATGCATTGTGATTTTTTTAGTATTTATACACTACAGTCACTTTATCTGCATTTATTGCACTATACTGATCATCATTATATTGATTCTCTGCTTATCTATGCATTGGATATTTTTATATATCAGTACGTGTAAGTTTATCACTTGAATTGATATACTGTATATTGTCGCCTTATTTCACCACTTTATTTTGGAGCACAACACTATCCATTGATTTTTTTCTATATATTTTATCGTGAGTAGTGTTTGACCCGCTGGGTGGCAGCTGCACCATAGAATTTGTTATAATAGATTCCACAGTAGCGCGGGAATACTTACTTTACCTGTTTACATATGCGTGTGTGACTTACATATGCGTCTATGAGCACTGAGGGACGGGGGCGCTTTAATTTTTTAATTAAGGATGGCGGGTCCTCTTTATGCAGAGATCTGGGATCAAATAGGCCACAGAGGCAATCAAAGACGATCTAGTCTTGGATCACCTCTGGGACCAGCCAGCCGCACTGTCGGATTGTTCCTCAGGCTCATCGATTTGAACAGCAAGCCCAAGAAACACCGGCGAGTGGCAAAAGGGGGGGGGGGTGTTCCCTTCTGCTGCTTCTGAAAGTGTTCCAGCGGCTCATGAGCTGCTCAAAACAATTTCATGAGAGAGCCAACCGCTGGCTGAAGAAAGAATACTGGGATTATGGTTGACTGCTTCAGCCATATCCCCAGTTAACCACTTTAAAGCTACAACGTGTATATATGTATTGCGGTCTTGAAGTGGAATCAATTCTCCATTCTCCTTACTGCACAGTACATATTTTGATCTGTAATGTAACCATTATAGTGTAGCCATTATATGGCAGCCATCTCAAACTACCACTCCCAGGATTGTCAGCGCTCTGCATAAAAGTCTATGGGCTTGCTTTATTTGTACTCTTCCCCTGTTGGCTGGAGGAGTATAATGCAGCATAACATCAGTATCTCAGTAGAGGGTGAGAAGAATGAAAGGCAATGGGGCTGATTTACGAAAGCCGCATGGGAGAATGCAATCTGTGCGCCACTATGGACATGGCTCATGGTATCTTCAATTCAATATTAACAGAAGATGGAGGTGCCAATATTATGGGGTGATGTGGGGTTATGTGATGAAGTTTAGTAACAACTGCCCAAGTAACACATATGCCCAAAATAGAATGAGAAAGTAACTTTTTCAGAGCAAGCCTGTTGTACCTGCAAGTACGTTTAGAACTGCGCAAGATCAAGGTAAGCACTGCGCATGCGCAAGGGGCCTTTGCGCTCATTCAAATGCGTTTGTTCACTGCGCTGCAAAAATCTTAGTAAATGTCAAGCAATGTAAATGCAATTGCATGGTTGAACGGGCGCACCTCTAAACTTTACTTTTTTTTTTTTTTTTTTACGTTGGTTAACCTTTATGTAATTTTTAAGGAGATTTGCACACAGGTGATGTTATGTTGCCAACATGTGACACAGACCTTGTTAAAATGATGTAAAAAGACTCTCGCTCCTCTAGCTTCTCCTAAAAGGGCATTTAACCTTCCTCTTTTAATGCATATGATTTCTTTGGGCTAGCTTTTGCTTTTAAAGGGAAACTCCACACTCCATTCTCCAATGCTTTTGTCTCCCCCCTCTAACCCCTTGGATTTCCATGGGCTAACTTTTGCTTTTAAAGGAGAACTCCACACTCTACTCAATTCTTAAAAGGCTGTGAGCTGCCTTCACCAATCCAAACCACATCCTTTTTCAGAGCATACAACAGGGCCAGCTAGGAAAGGGGCGAGAAGAGCGATCGCCCAACCCCCTCTTAAACCATACAGGTACACATGCACTCAACATAGCTGGCTGCCTTTGGGGCATGTTGGGCTCAGCCCAATACCAACCACAAAGCACCTTGTACCCACTAGTTTAAAGGGGCTTTCCACATTGCGTAAAGCCCCCTGTCTACAGCCCCCCACAACCCCAGGCTAGGGTTGTGTGGAAGAGGCCCTTGTCCCATTGAATATGGGAACAAGGTGGTTGACTTTTGGAGTGCCCGAGCCCCTCCTGCCCCAAGCAACCACCCCCTTTATGGGCTGGCTTGCTGTGTGTTTGGCTAGGGGTTTGTTAATGTTTGGGAGGGGCACAATATTTTTTTCGTTTGGGGTGGGATTTTTCACACGGGTGTTCTTATTTTAAGCCTTGAAGACCCAAGACTCAAATGGCCTTGTTAGTATTGGGGGGGGCAGGCTATTTTTCTGCATTGTAGATTTGTAACTTTTCTCTAAAGCCATACATGTTTAAAGCAGCATTTTGGATACATGCTACAGATGCACCACTTACAGGCAGAGTAAGTCCCCCCCACCAAGTTACTAGCTGTTAAGCAATTTTGCATTTTTAAAGGCATTTCTTGTTTCTGTGTCTGTGTTTTCACTTTGATTTCATTGTCTGTGCTGCATTATTTTGCAAAATCTTCCTCAAGATGTTGTGATTAATTAATGTTTAAATCCTTAATAGATGTCCGTTTGTGGGTGCACACCTGTTAATTTCCTTTGCAAAATAGTCAGACCTCAAAACCATATTCTGTTAGTGTCTCAAATTAACATACATGTGTTTTTTGATTTCCTTGCTCTTTTCCAAGTCCTGTTTTGTTGACCAATAAAATTTGTAGCAAATTTTTATGTTTTATATGTTTTGTTAATTTTCATGCAACAGATTTCCCAGCTTCAGCTTCACTAGGCTGATTGGCATGGCAAAACAAAAAAATGTGTGATTTGTCTACAAGCTACTTTCCTGGTGCCTTCATAGTAGCATATGCATGCGTATGCTGCCATGGATATTCACCGGGAAAGGAAAATTACAGAGAGGTAAATATTCAATTTTCCATTTTAGCACAGTGGCTCTCAGCCTCAGTCCTCAAGTACCTCTGACAAGACATGTTTGGGGAATTTATCTTAGCTAAAATAGTTGTCCAAAATACCAAGCCATGGACTGTGATTTAAAGCACCTGTGCAAGATGAATGAAAACCTGCAAACATGGCCTGCTGGGGGTACTTGAGGACAGGGTTGAGAATCACTGATTTAGAGCACTGAGCATTCATATGATTGCTCAGTTCTTAGTTTTAGAGCAGACATGGGACAGCTGTAACATAGAGGTGAGTAAGGAGCATTCCTGTTTGTTTTTTCGTCAAACTGCTAAACTGCTCCTTTACTGCAAGGCCTTTGGTGGAAATTATAAATCAACTGAAATGCTGTATGAGGTTCTGAGCCCAATGCTTTTGCTTATATAGCATTCATCACTTAATGTCATCTAATGTGATGATTTGCATTTCATAGACTGTAACGCTTTCCACTTTCAGCTTTTACTTATAATATCAGGAAATTCAGATAAAGCATGAACTGTAATCTCTGCTGCAGTATACACCATACTTTGTGCATTTTTACTGTTTGAAATCCCGTAGCTAATTAATTCCATTGGGTAGGCTGTTCATAAACAGAAAGTGATGTGAGATTTCTTCAGTCCCTGGAGTATGCCTTCTGTGTACCTGTTCTAAGCTCAACAAACCATTTCATTTTTTTTAAACACTTTATCAACCTAACAGTGAAAAATGTCACATCCAGTAAAAGTGATTTATAAATTATTTGACTAAATCTGTAGCCAAAACAGATGTCAAAGAAAACAGAGGGACTGGGCTTGTAACAGATATCAAAGAAAAGGAGGAACTGGGCTTGCGGCAGATGCTGAAGTAAGACATCTTTGCCTTATTCATATCGATGGGTTTAATAGGACAGGCCAGTCATGGTGCACAGATGCTCTCCAGGTACATATACACTATATTGTCAAAAGTATTGTGACACCTACCTTTACACGCACATGGCATCCCAGTCTTAGTTCTCAGGGTTCAATAATGAGTTGGCCCACCCTTTGCAGCAATAACAGCTTCAACTCTTCTGGGAAGGCTTACCACAAAGTTTAGGAGTGTATCTATAGGAATGTTTGCCCATTTTTCCAGAAGTGCATTTTTAGGTCAGGCACTGATGTTGGACAAGAAGCCATGCCTCGTAGTCTCTGCTCGAATTCATCCCAAAGGTGTTCTATCAAGTTGAGGTCAGGACAAGTTCCTCTACCCCCAATTCGCTCATCCATGTCTTTATGGACCCTGTTTTATGTACTAGTCCAAATCATTTGGTGGAGGGGAACTATGGTTTGGGGTTGTTTTTCAGGGGTTGGGCTTGGCCACTTAGTTCCAGTGAAGGGAACTCTAATGGCGTCAGTATACCAGGACATTTTGGACAATTTCATGCTCCCAGCTATGTGGAAACAGTTTGGGTATGGCCCCTTCCTGTTCCAACATGACTGCGCACCAGTGCACAAAGCAAGGTCCATAGAGACATGGATGATTGAGTTTGGGGTGGAGGAACTTGACTGGCCAGCACAGAGTCCTGACCTGAACCTGATAGAACACCTGTGGAAAAAGTTAGATCGGAGACTGCGAGCCAGGCCTTCTCATCCAACATCAGTGCCTGACCTCATAAATGCGCTTCTGGAAGAACATTCCCATAAACACATCCCTAAACCTTGTGCACCGTCTTCCCAGAAGAGTTGAAGCGGTTATAGCTGCAAAGGGTGGGCCAACTCAATATTAAAACCTATGGACTGGAATGCCATTAAAGTTTGTGTGCGTGTAAAGGCAGGCGTCCCAATTAAAAAAAAAAAAAAAAAAAAAAGTAGGCAGGGTAAAAGAGAGAGTTTTTAAAAAACGATTGAAGTGGGACATGTGGCGATTGTAAGCCATACGTTAGTTTAAATTTGTCCCAAAGGACAAGAAGATGTTTAGTAATAGGATTGGTAACATTTTTGCGATCTGACGGGTGCAGCCATAAAAGGTTAGTCAGAGACAATGGATCACAATCCACAGATTCTAACACTGCCCAAAAAGGGATTTCCGAGGTTGCATGGTATTTTGGTAGTTGCGCTAATTTAGCCACATGATAATAGGTTGTAAAATCGGAGAATCCAAGGCCGCCTCAAAGTTTAGGGAGGTAGAGGGTGTGCTTCAGTAGTCGGGGTTTTGAAGAGGCCCAGACAAAGGCAGTCGTCTTGCGTTGTATTATTCTTAAAAAATATGCTGGGACTGGAATGGGTAGGACTCGGAAAAGATAAAGGATTTTAGGTAGTATAGCCATCTTAATAACATTAATCTTGCCTATCCAAGATAAAGGAAGGGAAGACCACTGAGATAATAATTTGTTAATTTGGCGTAGCATGGGGGGGAAAATTAGCTGCATAGAGTTCTGAAAGGTTAGTTGTAAGTGTGATACCTAGATAAATAAGGTGAGTTGAAGACCATGAAAAAGGGAGGGAAGTCTGTGCCTGTTGTAATTCAGAAGGAGAGAGAGATATGTTTAATGCTGTAGATTTTGAGGGTTAATGGTTAGACCAGAAATATGACCAAGACAGTGAAGGTCAGTGGCTGAAATATGCGGGGAGGACATGAAGACTAGGATATCATCTGCAAATAGACAAAGTTGATGCTGGTGACCAGCAAGTTCAAGGCCCTTACTTGAAGGATCAGAGTGTATCAATTGGGCAACGGGTTCAAAAAGTAAGGCGAATAATAATGGGGATAGGGAGCATCCTTGACGTGTGCCTCTGCATAATTCAAACGGGTCAGATTTTTATCCAGCATATTTGACATAGGCTCTTGGCTTATTATATAGTGATGAAATCCAACCAAGGAAGTGGGGACCAAATCCCCAATGCTGCAGGACATAGTGTAGGTAGGGCCACAATACCGTATCAAAGGCTTTTTTAATATCAAGGGATATAAAGCAGAGGTACATTTGTTGTGGTCTAGCGGCATGTGACAATAGAGTGGCCCTACGTATGTTATCCCCCGCTTGGCGTAATGGTATAAAATCAACTTGATCTTTATGAATTAAAGAACCTATTACTGTGTTCAATCTGGTTGCTAAAACTTTTGCCAAGAATTTAATGTCAAGATTAAGCAACGAGATGGGCCTGTAATTGGACCAAGATGAATCATCAGTGTGGGGTTTAGGGATCATTGAAATTATAGCAGTTAAAGTCTCAGTTTGAAAAGAGTGTCAATCAAGAAGAGAGTTAAGGGCATTAGTCAATAACGGAGCCAAAATCTGTGCAAACTTTTCATAAAATGTGGATGAAAAGCCCTCAGGACCTGGACGCTTATTCGGTTTGAGAGATTTATTAGCCAATAACATTTTGTTGGTGGTAACTGGGTTTTCAAGATTGTCACGATAAGTCGGAGGTATAGCTGGTAATGTTATTTGAGAGAAAAAAGAATTTGCCGTTGTCTGGTCTAAAGAGCTTTCCATTTTATATAGGAAAGCAAGGCGTTTTTGGAAAGTATGAAGAATCTTTACAGGGTTACTTTTTAAGGGTATGGGCTAAGAGTGTATTTGGTTTATTAGCTCTAAGATAAAAAGTGTGTCTTGACTTGCTTAAAAATTTATCAGCAGAATCTGCTAAAAACAGATCAAGTCCTGCTTTATCAAGTTGCAACCTAGGCAAGGCGGTAGGGTTCTATTGAAAAAGCGCGTGAGAATAATTGAATTCTGCTTCCAGTTTTTGTTGTAACTGATGTCTTTCTTTTTAAGGAAAGATGATTGACAGATACAAGCTCGTCGGATCACTGTCTTGTGGGCCTCCCAAAGTATCAATGGGGAAACATCAGGAGTTGAGTTATTAGTTATGTAGTCTTTCAGAGCTATTTCTAAATCAGCCGAGTGAGTTGGGTGAAATGGAATAGTATCATTGATGCACCGTGTAGGGTCATGAGTCTTAGGGACCAGGGATGTTAAAGTAGTAAATACGGCACTATGATCAGTCCATGGGAATGGGATGATCGATGAAAAAAGAAGCTCAGGAATCATACCTATTGTAATTAATTTATGATCAATTCAAGAAAAAGATTTATGAGAGTAAAAGTTGTATTGACGTTTCGTGGGGTTTTTCTCTCGCCATTGAATCTATCAAGGAGTTTTGTTAGAGTAGTTGTTGTAATGAAAGTCTCTGTGAACTAAGGGCAATGGAAATGGGGGATTTATCCAGATACGGATAAAGTACTTGGTTTGAATCTCCACATATTACAACCATACCTAATTTTTGAGTTTCAACCACTTGAAGTAGATGTGTAAGGAAACAGGATGGAGTTTTGTTTGGGGCATAGTAGGAAACAACTTTAATTGGAGAATCACGTAAATATTGTGTGAGTATGGGATACCGCCCTTCAGGGTCTTTGATCTCTGCTAGGAGAGAGAAAGGAGTTGTACTGTAGCTGAAGCCGTGAATACCAGGGGGTGTAAAGTATTTAGGGGTCGATGCTACAGTAAAAAATGGGTTTCCTGGAGACATATTCTGTGTGATTTCTTAGATGCCAAGGAACGAAAAGCTTTAGTTCATTTTTGTGTAATGTTAAGACCCTGTACATTAAGAGTGTGCACATTTGACCCTTTCATGCCTAAGCCTGTTTGTGACATTTGTTGTTTACAAGTAAAAATCTGTATTTTTTGCTAGAAAATTACTTAGAACCCCCACACATCCCAAACATTATATATATTTTTTAGCAGAGAATCTAGAGAATAAAATGGCGATCATTGCAATATTTTATGTCACACTGTTTTTGCGCAGCGGTCTTTCAAGCGTAATTTTTTGGGAAAAAGACACTTTCATGAATTAAAAAAAAATAAAAACAGTGAAGTTAGCCCAATTTTTTGTGTAATGTGAAAAATAATGTTACGTCGAGTAAATAGACAATTGGAGAAAGTGGCAGGTAAGCCCGTATTAGATAAGGCACCTCATCCCAATAATTGTTAGAAAAGAAGGAGAAACGAGGGGGGGGAGTATTATTGTGGTGCCAACACAACTCAATCAAAACATTGTTAAAATGGTAAATTTTATTACAAAAAAATCAAATGCAACACAGAAATTGCTAATCAAAGTTCAGCATGAAAAAGGGAGCACAAAGGGTTTCCTAATGGTCAGTATGTTATAGGCCGAGTAAATAGATACCCAACATGTCATGCTTTGAAATTGCCCACACTCGTGGAATGGCGACAAACTACGGTACCTAAAAATCTCCATAGGCGAGGCTTTAAAAAAAATTATCGGTTACCAGGTTAGAGTTACAGAGGAGGTCTAGTGCTAGAATTCTGACGATCGCAGCAATACCTCACATGTGTGATTTGAACACTGTTTACATATGCGGGCGCGACTTACAGTGGTAAGTCTTTGCTGCGTGAGCTCACATAGACGGGGGCGCTTTAAAATGTATTTATTTTTTTCTTATTTATTTTATTATTTTTTTTTTTTTACCATGTCTCTTTAAAAAACAAAATTGTCTCACTTTTATTGCTGTCACAAAGAATGTAAACATCCTTTGTGACAGTAATAGGTGGTGACACAGGTACTCTTTATGGAGAGATGGGTGATCTAAAAGACCCCAAATCCCTCCTTTGCGCTCCAAAGTATTCAGATCACCAAAAACGACGATTCTGAATACTTTCATTTTTTCAAAATTCGCCGCCATTAGCAGCCGAGTAAACTGGAAGTGACGTTGTGACGTCGCTTCCATGTTTTTCACATAGGAGGCTGGAAAGAAGCCATTTCTAGTTTTATTCCAGTCTCACTCTAGCCAGCGGAAGTGGGACGGTAGGCCCGGGAAGAGCGGCGGAAGGCGATAGGAGGGGGGATGTCCCGTCTCGCTCCTTCGGGATAACAATCGAGCAGCTTTTAGCCACATCGGTTGTTATCCCTAAAGAACTAACCACCCGCTCTAAAAAACGGTATCGGGATGATGCCTGCAGCTGCTGGCATCATCCCAGTATAACCCTTTAATATGTGCATACGGTCGGCGCTAAGGGGTTAAGGGTGCCATGATAAGGTTAAAAAATTAAAATAAATGTGTGCACTAAATGTGCTCAAGAGCTGTAAAGTTACACACACCTTGGGGAGGAGTAAGGGAAAACAAGAAAGAAAGGAAGGAGTAGTAAGAAAAGTGGTGAAAATTGCCTAATGCCATGTTACAGACATCTTTTGTGTCTGTAACATTGCACAAAGTTTACAGCAGATAACACATTTGAAAAGGAACCTGCTCCCACATCTCTTAGCTCCAACTATCCACAGTCCAGCAGCTCATAAAGCTTCTTCAGTAAACATGGTAGTGTTGAATGAGTAAGTAGGCAAGATGATGGTGAACTGGAATCACTAAAGGATGTTTCTCTGAAAACTCTAACTTACTTTCTTTTAAACGGCCACCTACTCCCAAGAGGCCATTTACATCAAGGATTGGATCAAGATCCTTTAAAACACTGTCTTTAGGAACAGGTTTCTGGTTGGCAATGCAGTTAATTTCTTTGGCAAAGACCTCTCTGTACAGCTGAGATTATTATGTTTTTAGATGTTCTAAGTCAGCTACTGTGTAGACCTTTTTACAGTGATGCCAACCTCTGCAGTTGTCATGAATAAGTGGATCACTGTAGGACTGAGCTATGTGAATTAGGCAAGTGATAGCTTGAACAAGTGATTTCCAGGTGGAGAACCTGCTAAAACGGTGGGTTTTAAACTGATTGAGAAAATTTGTTGTAACTAAGGTAGAAACCTGAGGGCGGATTTCCTGATCCTTGTCTATATCTACTTAATCAAATGTGGCAAAGTCATTAGTGTTGCAATCTGAACTGTGCAGGAAGGTAGGACCTGCAAACCATGAAGTACTTCCAAAGCAACTGGCTGCAACAGATCTGGTTGCTAAGTCTGCAGGATTGCAGTCTGTAGGCACAAAATGCCATTGTTCTGGTTCCTTTGGGTGATAGACTCCAAATATAAGAGAGTACCAGCATTCCCTTTAAATCTTTGAGGTTTGAGACTATCTCTGCATGAACATTCTTGAATATTTTCTTCATGAAGGAAAAGAAGTGTTCTCTCATTTCTGGCTTTCCTTGAAGATTGTGTCTTAGGGAAGTGCAGCGTTTATATATTTGCTCCCTGTTAGGCAAACGTTGTCATCTTTCTATATGCTCTTTTCCATAATTTCCAAGAAGAGCCTATTCTCAATGGACATTGCTACCTGATTGTCCTCCTTTGTTCTCCTCAACAGAGTGTATCCTAAGCCATCTTGGTCACTGTCATTGGTATTGCTGTCACAGAGGGAACTTGTGAAAGGAAGAGGTACAGGGTTGCTGTGGGGTAGCTCCTTTATGAGGGTGTGATTTTGACGGAGTTGGAAACGAGAAGGATGACCATGCTCTAGTGTACTAGTGAGCAAGCTATTGACAGATGTCAGTTTGTGCGCTCCTCCCAGGCAAACATCACCTATAATGACCCACCCAAGAGCCAGTTTTTGGGCATATGGGGCATTGTGAGGGCATTAATCTGCTTTCTTGCTTTGTGGGCTTGCAAGATATCTCTCCCTAGGAGCAAGATTATCTGAGCCTGATCATCTAGTTCTGGTATGAGATGTGCTATGTGATTCAGGTGAGTCTGGTGAACTTCTGCATCTGGAGTGGGGATCTCAGATCTGTTGTCTGAGATCTGATTGCACTCTATTATGGTTGGTAAGGGTAGACGTGTCTTATCATCCATAGAATCTTTTTGTAGGCCGTCAGCCCTTCTCTCTATCGTCTCCACTGTATCTGCACAGGTCCTAAGGGAGTAAGGACTGCTGGGGCCCTTAATGTGTAGAACGTAAAAAAAACACAGATTTAGCTAGTGAGCTATTACTCTGATCATCCAAGATGGCATTGAGCTTGATTGTTTTGTCGCTGCATACTTTTTGGTAAACTCTTACTAGACAGATTTTGGAACAGGATCTGCCACCTGTAATTGCTTTTCAGACTTCAGCGCACTGTGAAGCAAGTGCTATTGCATCTGTACTAGAGTCCTTGGCCTCCCCGCCATGGTCATTGTGACTATGGGCAGGTGGGGAGGTTCTTGGAGCTGGTCCTGGATGCAGAGCTGTGTTGTGATCTGTGCTGCCAAACTCTGTACACTTTACACAGTCCTTTGCAAAGTGTGTTGATGAAGAGCAGCACTTGTAATAGATGTTGTTCTCTTCGAGGAAGGCCTTGCAATCCCGCATGTCCTTTGCTCTGAAGATTCTGCATTTCAGAAGGGGATGTGGCACCTTATGCAGAGGGCAGAACTTACAGTATCTCACAAAAGTGAGTACACCCCTCACATTTTAGTAAATATTTTATTATATCTTTTTATGTGACAACACTGAAGAAATGACACTTTGCTACAATGTAAAGTAGTGAATGCACAGCTTGTATAACAGTGTAAATTTGCTGTCCCCTCAAATAACTCAACACACAGTCATTAATGTCTAAACCACTGGCAACAAAAGTGAGTACACCCCTAAGAGAAAATCTCCAAATTGGGCCTAAAGTGTCAATATTTTGTGTGGCCGCCATTATTTTCCAGCACTGCCTTAACCTTCTTGGGTATGTAGTTCACTCGAGCTTCACAGGTTGCCACTGGTGTCCTCTTCCACTCCTCCATGATGACATCACGGAGCTGGTGGATGTTAGAGACCTTGCACTCCTCCACCTTCCGTTTGAGGATGCCCCACAGATGTTCAATAGGGTTTAGGTCTGGAGATATGCTTGGCCAGTCCATCACCTTTACCCCCAGCTTCTTTAGCTAGACAGTGGTCATCTTGGAGGTGTGTTTGGGGTCATTATCATGTTGGAATATTGTCCGGCAGCCCAGTCTCTGAAGGGAGGGGATCATGATCTGCTTCAGTATGTCACAGTACATGTTGGCATTCATGGTTCCCTCAGTCAACTGTAGCTCTTCAGTGTCGGTAGCACTCATGCAGCCCCAGACCATGACACTCCCACCAGCATGCTTGACACATTTGTCTTTGTACTCCTCACCTAGTTGCCGCCACACATGCCTGACACCATCTGAACCAAATAAGTTTATCTTGGTCTCATCAGACCACAGGACATGGTTCCAGTAATCCATGTCCCTAGTCTGCTTGTCTTCCGCAAACTGGAAGAGGCTTCCTTCTGGGACGACAGCCATGCAGACTAATTTGATGCAGTGTGCGGAGTATGGTCTGAGCACTGACAAGCTGACCCCCCCACCCCTTCAACCTCTGCAGCAATGCTGGCAGCACTCATACGTTTATTTCCCAAAGACAACCTCTGGATATGACGCTGAGCACGTGTACTCAACTTCTTTGGTCGACCATGGTGAGGCCTGTTCTGAGTGGAACCTGTCCTGTTAAACCACTGTATGGTCTTGGCCACCATGCTGCAGCTCAGTTTCAGGGTCTTGCCAATCTTCTAATAGCCTAGACCATCTTTATGTAGAACAACAATTCTTTTTTTCAGATCCTCAGAGAGTTCTTTGTCATGAGGTGCCATGTTGATCTTCCAGTGACCAGTATGAGAGAGTGAGAGCGATAACACCAAATTTAACGCACCCGCTCCCCATTCACACCTGAGACCTTGTAACACTAACAAGTCACATGACATCGGGGAGGGAAAATGGCTAATTGGACCTAATTTGGACATTTTCACTTAGGGGTGTACTCACTTTTGTTGCCAGCAGTTTAGACATTAATGGCTATGTGTTGAGTTATTTTGAGGGGACAGCAAATTTACACTGTTATACAAGCTGTACACTCACTACTTTACATTGTAGCAAAGTGTCATTTCTTCAGTGTTGTCACATGAAAAGATATGATAAAATAATTACAAAAATGTGAGGGGTGTACTCACTTTTGTGAGATACTGTACATGCATCACATATCTCCTGGACCAGCCATTTTGGTAATTAACATTAATTAGGATGCATTTCCTATGTACTCCCAAGTGTCCTGTAAACTCATCTTCCTAATTACACGGTGCTATACTCGCCTTCGCATGTTTTCGGCTGTCATAGTAATCACTATTTTAATCACCATGTTAATGATGTTTGGTTGAAAACCCCATGGTGGACCAGGATGCATGCTGAAACAACCATGTTCAATATTTCTGTGCTTGGTTCATCCTCCCTTGTGGTAATCTTTTCAGAACCATGCCAACCTAACTATAAATAATGGTAAACTGTGGTTAAACTCCCTGTCCAGAGAGGTTATGCTATATGTTTAACTAATAACATGCTTGCCAGTGGTTATGCAACCTCTGCACAAGATCATGTTTTTCACAGCCTTATGACCCCTTAACACTCCACTGCAGAAACTAGAACAACATTTTATTAGCCTTGTAGAGAAGTCATGTGCTTCAGCAGATATTTAACACTGATTAAATGCTATCTTTAGAGATCTTACTGTGCATTTCCTAAAAGAAGGTACCGTGACAGTGACAGATTGACCCATATACTCGCATTCAAACAGATGACTGAGTTTCAACTGGTATAGTAGTTTTAATATACTCTGTTTTATCCACACTAAGGTGTATATAAACATTCTAAATGTATTTGATAAGTTAATATTTGATAACTATTTAGCTATAGTTAATCTAGAAACATAGAAAAGAAATATAGAAATCTTATATAAAATATAGAAGTCATTACAGTCATTACAGTAAAACCTAGGATTACGAGCATAATTTGTTCCAGAAACATGCTTGTAATCCAAAGCACTTGTGTATTAAAGTGTATTTCCCCATAAGAAATAATGGAAACTCAGATGATTCATTCCGCAACCATTTATTCATAAGTCTTTCAGTTTATAGTCCATATAAAATGATTATAGCAATGTGATAGGTTGTGTAACCATAAAATGTCCATCCACAAAAGGCAGCCTCCACAGGGGGATTAGAAGAAAAATCCAGCAGGAGCTACAGAGTATAAAGAGTAGATATGCACCTCTAAGTGTAGCAATATGGTTACATTTAATGAAGGTACAACAGAAGCACACATGGTTGATGATGAAGAGGCACATCTAAGTATGCAGGCATCCTGGGTAAAGCTGTCCACATAGACCATCCTCTGCACCACCGACTCTCACCGCTGTCAGTCTGCAATCATGACCGGGAAGACTACCCTGCAGTAGAGAGATCTGAAAGCGAGGCTTGAAGCGCTCGTGGAGCGCAGTGTGGAAAGGATGATTTGATGGTGGTGGCGGTGCAGAGGAAGGTCTATGTGGACAGCTATATCCCAGATGCCTGCATACTTAGAAGTGCCTGTTTTAATCATCAACCATGTGAGTTGCTAAGTGCTGTACGTTCATTAAATGTAACCATATTGCTACACTTAGAGGCACCTCTCTTCTCTTTTATACACAGTTGTAACATCACGCTACTTGTATATCAAGACATTGCTCATTTATCAAGTTAAAATTTATAAAACATTTTTGCTTGTCTTGCAAAACACTTGCAGACTAAGTTACTCTCAATCCAAGGTTTTACTGTATTTTGCACCCCAATAGGCATGATGGGCCTATACTGTAGAAGCATTAGAGCCTGCATTAGGGAATTGGGGGTCTCTCCATATTTTTCTATTCATTTGGGAAACTGTTCAATGAGAAATATGAGAGGACTCTTATCAATGACTTCCTGAAAGAGCAGCTTGCCTAGCTAGCATGCTGATCCTCTGACTTTAGTGCTTTCAAGCTCAATAACCTATAACAAGCATGCAGACAGCATGTAAGAACTCCCAAATGTGTGTGCTGTTCTTTATTCTCTTACATTTTTACTGTAAGTGCTCATTCAGATGGACGGCGGGGGCGGTAAAAATGTCCAGCTGAGTTGCAGTTTTACCGCTCTCTAGCCGCCCACCTGAACTTTCCCAATACAGCTGGACTAGGTTGTCCATATACCACAGTCACAATGCTTTGCTTCTCGGTTGCAGCATTTTTAACTCGGGATGCAGAAATTTGACAGGCAGTGCCATCTCCTTACTGCAATACCTCCTCACTGCCTATCAAATGCCCTCTAAAAATAGATTTGGATGTGGATTACAGAAAGAGCCTTAAAGAACCCTACATTAAAGGATAGCTAAACCCAAGAACAAAAATGCAATATGTTGCAGCTTACAATCCATAGATGTGGTGGCTGCATTATTTACTTTTTTGCCAAGCATTTTCAGCGAATACAAAAAATACCTATTGATGTTTCCAAGCCTGTGTGTTTTTCTGGGTCAAGGTTTTGAGTGACCCAGGAAGGGCTGGAGGACTCAGCAGCAGCATCTCCAGTGACTCCTCCCTGCTTGATGGAAACTTGGAGAAGGTTCCAGAAGCAATTGGGAGGTGTCTAGGAGGAGCTATCTGGAGCATTCTGAGGGCCCTGACCAATCCCCAACAGATGGGTTGGCAGGGGCAGGCCCGCTCAAATACTCAGGGTCCACCCAGCTAGGGGCAGTGGAATTCGGGTGGAAGATGGAGTGTTAGGCTGTTGGAGGCCTTGGAGAGTAGCTCCCCAGTCTGGGTGGGGGGGTGAACTCAGGCCTGGGCTCGGGTGCAGAGGGACCTCTTCTCATGACACACAGAGGGATCCTAACCAGGAGGCACGGGAGCAAGGAGAGGACAGCAAAACACTGCTGGGCAAATCTCCAAGGAGGAAGACAGCCAAGAGGGCTGGTGAGTGTTACAGTCAGAGGATTGAGAGGCATGCCTGAAGGGACTGGATGCAAGCAGTCTGGGATGGATGCAGAGTCAGTCTGGGAGGACTGTGGAGGAGTAACCAGGAGGGCTAGTGAAAGGGGCAGCTGCAGCCAGGCGGGCTGGCAGTGCCTGAAGAGATAGTACTGGGAGCAGTAGCCACAGGAATAGGACAGCTAGCGCCAAAGACCTCTCTTTTTGTTACACTACTAAAGGGGCCCGCGGTCCCTGCCTGCAAAGGGCATTCACTTGGATCTGACTCAGATGGTTTTGGATCAAAACTGTCAGTGCTAGCTGGTCCTGGGAGATGTAGTTCTACAAGCAAGTCTGTGCTGGAGGTAGAAGAGGAGAAGCGTATATACTGGATGTATATAGTTGAGTCCCTGAAGAGTTTCTTTGCTGATCAAATGGGCATCCCATAAGATCCCTTACCCCACCCAAGTTTAATTTCCCTAAGTATAAAAAACAAAACAAAGATGCAAGGACCGCTTCTTGTCTCCAGAGTGAGTGGAAAATTCATGTGCCTGGCTGTGCAGGGTGGGAGATGCCTATATTTACCAGCGACTCCTGCGGGGATAGCGCTACACTACCAATAGCTCTGCCCTCCATGTAGTAAAGATGAAGGAATACAAACATGTTTGTAGTTCACAGTGAGTGCATAGTGAATGCACCCTGCATTCACTATATCTGGTCTCCCACAGTACACAGAACATGGAAATGCAATTACTTTAGTAAATATAAACGGCAAAATACCTTTTGTCATCAGCAGTATATAGCAGTCTTGTGATTTCTATCAGTGTCTAGCCAAGCACTAGTTAAAGCTTGTAGGAGGAGTTTTCATTCTCCTCTGACTGTTCTATGAGGCTGCATGACCCCTGACCCTCTGTCTGGACAGTGCTGATTGGCCCTGTGCTGATCACATGCACCCTTCAAAAAAAAAAAAACTCTCTAGTCATACACACCAAACTGAGCATGTGCAGAATGCCTACAAGGCTCTGTACTATTGGATTGGGGGCAGTAAAAGAAGGGGAGGATCAGAGAAGACAGGATCAAACAGCCTTTTTATACAATGTGGTGGATTAACCCCTTAGGCTCCACATTGAGTATAACAAGCATGCTTTACTGCATATACAGACATACATTTTACTGTTGTGGGTTTAGTAACATTTTAAGGTGTCAACCATGGCTTCCACCATAGATACAAAGAAGGAGTGATTTAGACACCCACGGAAAGGAAGTGTGTTATTTGCCAAATTACCAGGTGAAAATAAACCAAAAGAAGCTTAAGGTGGAATAACACCCAAAAATGGAACATCAGCTTTAAGTACTGGTGACTCCCTGACATGCCACATTTGGCATGTCATTTTTTTTTTTTTTGGGGGGGGGGGGGACCCAATTTTGACAGCCAGCTCCCACCTCCTCTCCTGGCGCTCTGGCACAGAGCGAACGTTCACCTTTCCACCCTCACTCCCTGCAATCTTCTGGGACACGTCACAGGTCCCAGAAGATTGCCTGGCTATTCACAACGGGCTCGCGTATGTGCAGTGCGTGCCCGGCTGTGGCCCACAGTTACAATGCCGGCATCACAGAGAGGAGGGAGAGAGGGGCGAAGCTTCGGACGTCCGCATCGCTTGACTGTGGCACAGGTGAATGTCTGTTTATTAAAAGTTAGCAGCTACACTTTTTGTAGCTGCTGACTTTTAAATGGGTGCAATACTCCTCTTTTTGGGTCACTGATGGTGTTCCTGGCTCCTCCCCCTGCTGAGGGCCCACCATAGCAAGCTCCCAATGGCTCCTGCTGCTCTCAGCCAAACCTGTGAGACAGGAGAAAGGGGAGAAGAACTGCTGCAGATGTGTACAACACTGGATAGAGATTGGGCTCAGTATTTAACGGGGCTGGTGGGGTGTGCTACAAAGAATGCATTAAGGTAAAAAACCTTTACACTCACTTTAAATCCCAACTAGCATTGTCAGCCTTGTCTGCTGGACTGCAAAGCTCTACCTGCCCCCCACCCCTCTTTCTCATGCCACGTGCATACAGTGATTTCTTTTTCATCAAAAGCTTAAATCTCAAGAGCCTGCCCACACACCTATGTCAATAGCTACTAGAATTTTACAAGCCTGCTGATGATATCACAGAGAGTAATAAATACAGTTTATCACTACAGGAACAATACCTGAATATACACAAATGTAAAATATCTAAAAAATACATATTCCACAATGGTTTGAATATATTCTGCCATAATGTCCAGAAGACCATTTTGGCAGTTCAGGCAGTAATAAAAACATTGTGTGTATGCTTGATCTGTCTATCTTAATGCATAATGCATGACATTCTACTGGAAACTGGCAGCTGTAAGTCTTCCAAGAATGAAACACTGCTGTTTTGTAGATAGATGACTCTAGGGAAACACATTACTCGCGAACGGCATTAACAAAATGACAAGTGTGTGCAGTAAATATATTGTTAATGTGCTATGCTTTGGCAGCACACGACAGTGCTACACATCATTATTAGCCAGAAATGAACATCTAACCAATCAAATCACCATAATACGCAATGCTGACAGGCCACATCTCCCGCCACTTAGGGAGACCTTGGAGAGGCAAGGTCATTTGATTGGCCTTTGTTGTTGCTATGGCTACTTGTAGTCCATGTCTGTCCCCCACAAAGTGACATCCTCCTAGAGAATGCAAATCAATTACAGGCTATACAATTATTAACACCTTTGCTAGTTTACTATGTTTATGTTCCCAACCTATAATTAATTTACATGTTTTATAATCCAGTTTGTACCAGTGTTAACCTTATAAATTCAGATGGCTCTATAGTGCAGCACATCAATGCTACATAACATGGAACGTGTGTCTGCACTGGAATTGAAAGCAACTGTAAGATATTATTTGACTTTAACAAGCTTTTTCTCATGTTGAGAGGCACAGCTTTAAATAAAGATCAATCAGTACCAGCAGTGTTATGCTCATAGGTGTCCGCAGTACCAGCAGTGTTATGCTCATGGGCATAAATTTATGGACACCCATGCTCAGCCCCCTTTTCGACAATGTCATGAAGGGGAGGGGCTTAGTCCGGGCGCCTGAATAGGGGATGGCAGCGGCGGCCATAGATAGATTCATGAATTGCATAGGTGATAGAGGGGTAGCAGGAGAGAGGGGGGGCAGCGCCCGTGCGCCCTTAATGCACAGGCCGCCATTGTGTTCTGGCCATATTTTATTCTTGATGAAAGCAGCTATACAGTCTGTATAGCTGTTTTCATCAAAATATGGCCACAACAGATGTATTGCAATACAAAAAGATGTACATTGCATTCTCTAGGCTATATAAACTATATGGGCTTGGACTGGTCTGGTACGCCTGGCCTGAGTAGTAACTAACTTCTAATAGAGAAAATTGAGTACTGTCCGTGATACTTTTTTTATTATTTGCACTAACATACAATTTTTCAGGACAAGCTTTCAGGGTATGTCCCCTTCTTCAAGGTCCAAGCAGTACTGATTCACACATTTTTAAGCAGCATGTTAAAGAAGAAGAAAAAAAAAAAAAAAAGAGAAAACCAAACACATACAAATCAATGGTAATAAAGATAGCAGCAGAGTTAGTGATATAAGACAGAGGGAGAGCTATAGAATGCAGGGGGGATACTAGTCACAGAGGGGTCGTAAAACTTTAGCATAATGTGTAAGGAAACCAATATCTAGATTCAGGCCGTTATTTTTCGTGTCAAAAAGAAGTATCATTCTTAGTTCAAACGTTTTCCTTTCCTGGATAGTTGTGAAACTCCCTTTAAGAACTAAAACATTGAGGTCTTCTATAGAATGTTTTAGTTCTTAAAGGGAGTTTCAGAACTTCTTTTTGACAATTGTGATCAGAATTTCCAACAACAAGTTTTGTTGTCGGAAAATTTGAGAACCAGCTCTCAAATTTTTGTTGTCGGAAATTCTGACAGCAAATGTCCGATGGAGCCTACACACGGTCGGAATTTCCGACAACAAGCTCCCATCGAACATTTGTTGTCAAATAAATGCCTAACTATTTTTGAAAATATGTGGCGACCTTGGTTACATTATTTATCTTTGAATACTAATGATTCATGAAATACAACCCTTAACTGTCCTTATCTTGCCCACATTCTTCTTCCGTTTCCTTTTTTTTTTTTTTTTTTTTTTTTATTATATATTTCTTTTAACTTGAACAACTTTAAAAACACTATTCAATTGATTAATAATTAATTACAATGATACTTATTATATTCTTTTAATATCCTATTTAAACAATGATATTCATTTAATTGTTTGGTTTTGTTAACAAATCTGGTGTGAAAGACTCACCCGAGACAGAGGCTATTGGAGGGGACTGAACGCTAGCCTCTTGCCAACAGAATATGGGCCCTGGCATTTGGGGGAATGGTGCTCTCTGTGAGCTGTATGCCTGGGGACCCTGGGGTTGGTGTTACTTTGGATTCAGCTCCATGTCCCCCCAAAACACACAGACTCTGGGGACCCTGTATTTGCCATAGTAGCAATAGTGACTGAGTCATACTGTTGGGACTCATACTGTGAGAAGATGCTAATGTCATCAACTCCACTCACCTGTCTGATGTCAGCTATAATGTGTTTAATGTAAATGAGTTTAGTCTAGGTTCTAAGGGTATTCAACTCATTGTTGTTTGTTCTAATTAACCCTGTGTTGATGTTTATGGTAATGTGTGTTAATTGAATGAGCTGATCACATTAGCCACCAGCACTGGCTAGGAGACGAACAGTCTAGGCTGAGGAGGGGGGAGATTGTTGTTTGTATTGTTAATTGTAATTAGCTCCTGCTATTGTGTTTATACTACTGTGTGAAGCTCGGTGCCCACAAGTCTGTCCTACAGGTCATGTTTCTGAGTCATCTGGTCTGGGTAAATTTTGTAGTAAATTAGCTCCTGTTAATTAGGTTAGCTTTGAGTCATCCTGCTGTATAAATTTGTGTGAGATCTCAAATAAAGAGTTAGTCCTGATGTACTCCAAGACTGGTGTTGTCTAGTTCTTGGGGGTTCCTATAGCCAGATCCATTGGACTCGTGTTCCAGAACTTAGGAAGAGGTATACTGACGGAAGCACTCAAGCGAAGTGAGGGACGTTCCGTGACATCTGGTATATCCCTACTTTCTTTTTTTATTAGGGATACATTTAAATGTCAGTTATATTTATATATTCCTCTTTTACTTGTTTAATACCTTAAAGAGGAACTGCAGTCTGCTCACATAATTTGTAATAAAAACATCTTTGCCATTCTGAAGCTTCCCTCCAACCACTTTGCATATTATTTTATATACACTGTGATTCTGTACTTGCCAAATATGCTGCAGAAATCTCCCTCCACTAAATCTGGCTGTATCCATTTTAATTGTGGGTAGCTGAAGCTGCTGCCTGTTCACTTCCTGGATTTACACAGACACACACCTCCAGCTCTGCAGCCCTCATCGACCCTCTTATGACTAATCCCCCTCCCTTTCTGTCAAAGTCTCACGAGACTGAGAAAGAGAGCTGTGCATGATGTCATAAGCCTAGGCTTTTTTTCCAGAGAAGAAACAGGAAGTGGGCTGTATAAGGTATTTACTGGCAGAAAAAAAAATGTTTTACTATCCAAAGTTAAAACAACAAGGGCAGAAGATTTAATAGATGGAAAGTTGAAAAAATGACTGAAGTTCCACTTTAAGTCTTTATATCTTGTATTATTACAATGTGTTAATTACACTATGTCAAGAAAATTCAATAAAATTATTGAACTGTAAAAAATTCAGTAATCCATTCAAAAACCTAATCGGGATGTCTCTTAACCACTTCCCGCCCGCCCTATAGCGGATTGACGTCCGGGAAGTGGTTCTGTTATCCTGACTGGACGTCATATGACGTCCAGCAGGATAACATGCCGCAGCGCGCCCCCGGGGGCGCGCATCGCGGCGATCGGTGGAGCGGTGTGTCAGTCTGACACACCGCTACACTGATCTTGGTAAAAAGCCTCCGGCAGAGGCTCTTTACCACGTGATCAGCCGTGTCCAATCAATCACTGTCATGTATAATAAATAGCGGGAGTAATACTACTAGAATAAATGATGTTCAGCTACTGTTGAATGAGTAAATGTTCAGGCATTTTTTAGATGCCCAAACAGCCACAGTTTTGGTCTAAACTTGTGTTTAGACCTAACCTTAGGCACATCACTAATTATGGATACAAGGCTAAGTGCTCATGCACGAGGACAAGAACTGATACTGGAAACTGGAACTGCAAAATGGCATTAGGCACTCTGGACTGATGAATGATACAAAGACTGCAGGCAACAGTGAAGCATGGTAGAGGATCTGTGCAGGTTTGGCGTTCCATTTCTCTACATGAATCTGGGGATTTAGCAAGAATGAATGTTCTTTTCAATGCTGAAAAATACAGCCAAATATTTATCCACATATCAATACTACCAGGGAGGAATTGATCAGTCCCAAATTCATCTTGCTGAAGACAATTAAGACAGCCTTAATCCTTAAAACTGCATTTAGTTCTCCTAGATGTTCAGAACAACCTATCTGTCTAGTTCATTAAAAAGAACATAGTCAAAATTTTGCATTTTCAATGTGTTTCTGCTTATATGACTCACATTATAATTCCTACCATATGAATATGTAACAATGTTTTGTATATTTTTAAAGACTGCAATAAAACTTCACAGAACATTCAAGCATTAACAGACTTGTAACAGTTTACCAGCGCTGGCTCTTGACAGATTTATGCGTCTCTGAATATGCCAGTTCATACTTGGAATTTTAGCTAAATAATCTCAGCATTCATTTATGATGCAGAATTATTATTGGATGCAGTCATTACCAAAAACTGATGGTTTGCTAACATTTACTGTATAAGCAACTGGCCATAGTCCTGTTACACAGTGGGGGTTATTTAGTAAAACTAGAGAGTACAAAATCTGTTGCAACTCTGCATAGAAACCAATCAGCTTCCAGGTTTTATTGCCAAAGCTTAAAGCATTTGTTAACCCAAAAAAAAAAAAAATGGATCCTGCTCCTTTAAAGCATTTTATATGATACAGTGCTTTTGGCCCCTTGTAACACCTAAAAAACCTAGCTGATCCTGCCAGTTTCTACCCTCCCCTCTGTAAACTGACCACCGTGTATCATGGCTGCTGAGCCCTGACACCGTGTTCAGTTTATGTGCCTCCATCATCCGCAGCCTGCTCTCTGCCTCCTCTCTGCTCCTGTGTCCTCTGCCTCCTCCCTGACTGTCAGCTTGTGACAGTGCCGCCCCCCCGCTGCTTGAATAACACTAACATGTATACACCATCTGCGCTGCCTCCTATTGTAGTGTCCCCCTCTGTGTATGATCTATAAATATATATGCTGCAAATACCTAATTTCAAAGCGAAGATCGCAATCACATGACCGGCTGGATCTCTCCTCCTCTCCCCCCCCCCCCACTGACGTCAGCGGGGGAATCTCAGACCTGCCCACTGCATCTCTCAGAGGAGGAAAGGAGAGATCCGGACGGTCATGTGATCACGATCTCGGCTCAGGGCTCTGGCTGGGCCATTCAAGAACAGTCACGGAGTTGTTGTGAAGCCACTCCTTCATTATTTTAGCTGTGTGCTTAGGGTCATTGTCTTGTTGGAAGGTAAACCTTCGGCCCAGTCTGAGGTTCTGAGCACTCTGGAGAAGGTTTTCGTCCAGGATATCCATGTACTTGGCCGCATTCATTTTTCCCTCGATTGCAACCAGTTGTCCTGTCCCTGCAGCTGAAAAACTCCCCCACAGCATGAAGCTGCCACCACCATGCTTCACTGTTGGGACTGTATTGGACAGGTGATGAGCAGTGCCTGGTTTGCTCCACACATACCACTTAGAATTATGGCCAAAAAGTTCTATCTTGGTTTCATCAGACCAGAGAATCTTATTTCTCACCATCTTGGAGTCATTCAGGTGTTTTTTAGCAAACTCCATGCAGGCTTTCATGTGTCTTGCACTGAGGAGAGGCTTCCGTCATGCCACTCTGCCATAAGGCCCCGACTGGTGGAGGGCTGCAGTGATGGTTGACTTTCTACAGCTTTCTCCCATCTCCCGACTAAATCTCTGGAGCTCAGCCACAGTGATCTTTGGGTTCTTTACCTCTTTCACCAAGGCTCTTCTCCCCCGATAGCTCAGTTTGGCCGGATGGCCAGCTCTAGGAAGAGTTCTGGTTGTCCCAAACGTCTTCCATTTAAGGATTATGGAGGCCACCTTGCTCTTAGGAACCTTAAGTGCAGCAAATTTTTTTTTGTAACCTTGACCAGATCTGTGCCTTGCCACAATTCTGTCTCTGAGCTCTTCAGGCAGTTCCTTTGACCTCATGATTCTCATTTGCTCTGACATGCACTGTGAGCTGTAAGGTCTTATATAGACAGGTGTGTGGCTTTCCTAATCAAGTCCAATTAGTATAATCAAACACAGCTGGACTCAAATGAAGGTGTAGAACCATCTCAAGGATGATCAGAAGAAATGGACAGCACCTGAGTAGAATATGAGTGTCATGGCAAAGGGTCTGAATACTTAGGACCATGTAATATTTCAATTTTTCTCTTTTAATAAATCTGCAAAAATGTCAACAATTCTGTGTTTTTCTGTCAATATGGGGTGCTGTGTGTACATTAATGAGGAAAAAAATGACCCTAAATGATTTTAACAAATGGCTGCAATATAACAAAGAGTGAAAAATTTAAGGGGGTCTGAATACTTTCCGTCCCCACTGTACTTACTTGGAGTGAGATTAACACTCTCAAGCCAGAGCCCATAATGCAGTTACAGCAGCACACCCTTACAGAAGTACCACATCTTCTACACTTTTACCAGCCAGTAATAAGGTCTTTTTCTATCTGTCCCAACAAATGGCTGCTGAGCAAGTATTAAAGTGGAACTTCACCCAAAAAGGGAAGTTACGCTTTTCCTCTTGCTCTCCCCTTCTTCTCCCATATTTGCAAAGTTTTTTGCAGCGATCTGACTTGAAGTGAGCCCCTCCCCCAGTATTTTTAGCTGCTGACTTTTACATTATTGTTTACAGGTTAAAAATCCTCTTTAGCTCCACCAACTTTTCTCACAAATTCACTTTGCTAATTTGAATTATATTCAGCCACAATTCTGTCTCTGAGCTCTTCAGGCAGTTCCTTTGACCTCATGATTCTCATTTGCTCTGACATGCACTGTGAGCTGTAAGGTCTTATATAGACAGGTGTGTGGCTTTCCTAATCAAGTCCAATCAGTATAATCAAACACAGCTGGACTCAAATGAAGGTGTAGAACCATCTCAAGGATGATCAGAAGAAATGGACAGCACCTGAGTAGAATATGAGTGTCATGGCAAAGGGTCTGAATACTTAGGACCATGTAATATTTCAATTTTTCTCTTTTAATAAATCTGCAAAAATGTCAACAATTCTGTGTTTTTCTGTCAATATGGGGTGCTGTGTGTACATTAATGAGGAAAAAAATGACCCTAAATGATTTTAACAAATGGCTGCAATATAACAAAGAGTGAAAAATTTAAGGGGGTCTGAATACTTTCCGTCCCCACTGTACTTACTTGGAGTGAGATTAACACTCTCAAGCCAGAGGCCATAATGCAGTTACAGCAGCACACCCTTACAGAAGTACCACATCTTCTACACTTTTACCAGCCAGTAATAAGGTCTTTTTCTATCTGTCCCAACAAATGGCTGCTGAGCAAGTATTAAAGTGGAACTTCACCCAAAAAGGGAAGTTACGCTTTTCCTCTTGCTCTCCCCTTCTTCTCCCATATTTGCAAAGTTTTTTGCAGCGATCTGACTTGAAGTGAGCCCCTCCCCCAGTATTTTTAGCTGCTGACTTTTACATTATTGTTTACAGGTTAAAAATCCTCTTTAGCTCCACCAACTTTTCTCACAAATTCACTTTGCTAATTTGAATTATATTCAGCCACAATTCTGTCTCTGAGCTCTTCAGGCAGTTCCTTTGACCTCATGATTCTCATTTGCTCTGACATGCACTGTGAGCTGTAAGGTCTTATATAGACAGGTGTGTGGCTTTCCTAATCAAGTCCAATCAGTATAATCAAACACAGCTGGACTCAAATGAAGGTGTAGAACCATCTCAAGGATTATCAGAAGAAATGGACAGCACCTGAGTAGATTATGAGTGTCATGGCAAAGGGTCTGAATACTTAGGACCATGTAATATTTCAATTTTTCTCTTTTAATAAATCTGCAAAAATGTCAACAATTCTGTGTTTTTCTGTCAATATGGGGTGCTGTGTGTACATTAATGAGGAAAAAAATGACCCTAAATGATTTTAACAAATGGCTGCAATATAACAAAGAGTGAAAAATTTAAGGGGGTCTGAATACTTTCCGTCCCCACTGTACTTACTTGGAGTGAGATTAACACTCTCAAGCCAGAGGCCATAATGCAGTTACAGCAGCACACCCTTACAGAAGTACCACATCTTCTACACTTTTACCAGCCAGTAATAAGGTCTTTTTCTATCTGTCCCAACAAATGGCTGCTGAGCAAGTATTAAAGCGGAACTTCACCCAAAAAGGGAAGTTACGCTTTTCCTCTTGCTCTCCCCTTCTTCTCCCATATTTGCAAAGTTTTTTGCAGCGATCCGACTTGAAGTGAGCCCCTCCCCCAGTATTTTTAGCTGCTGACTTTTACATTATTGTTTACAGGTTAAAAATCCTCTTTAGCTCCACCAACTTTTCTCGCAAATTCACTTTGCTAATTTGAATTATATTCAGCCCTTGGGCATACAGGAAAGCCTTCGTACTTCACATAGCAAGGCCTGGAACACCATGACCCCAGGCCTGGTTCCTAGGCAGTTCCTATACCGCGGCAGGCTCCAATATGAAGACCCTGCCACTGAGTGGAGAACATTAGGTACTGAACTGTTCCCTCGCTACCAGGTCACGTGCCAGTGTCATCGCTTCCTTTGTCAGCTGGCTGCTCTCCTTCTGGTACTCTTACACGTAACTTTGTACATAACCTCAATGATTGACTAGGTTATACTTGTTATTATACAACTCACTCTTCTTCTTAACCCAGGGGGTTAAATATGGCTTCACTCCCAGTTCCCAGTTCTTTGTTATACACGATAACTACACATGATTAAACCATTGATCTCCCTTTTCCCAGTAAATGACACAGGCAACTTTTCCTTGGAACAAAGACTTACTGAGCAGTTATATATTCTGAAGCAGAACATTCCAGCTCAGAACATCGATCTCACATGCATGGCTGTACATTACTTTCACTGACTGTGCATACATTTAGTTGTGAATAGATTGGCTGTGCTGCCCTAGTGGTGCTGCTCATAACTTTAGGTTAAAGTCCATGCAACATGCACAAGACAGTTTGCCCAATCTAAGTCAGTTCACCTAAAGCCAAATACTTGAAGAACTGAGTAATCTGTCACTCTACCATATGCGTGCACACAGGGTGTGCCGGGTGTGCCTGGGCACATCCTAATCACCTTGTGCGACTTCCCTCCTCTCCCAATGAATGCTGCAGGGTATCATTTCAGATTGGAGAGCAGGCAAGGGGCCAGTAAATATATCAGTTACCGACCCCTTCTTTTTCTAAATAAACAGAATGAGTGATCAATCACTCACTGTACTCATTCATAACTGAAGAATAGTAAACTCGGTTTACTATGCTTCAGTGTGTGAATGGCCAGGAAGCCGCTCAGAACAGAGCACTTTCCATTCATTCACTGTCCGGTGCAGCTAAACCTACAGAGAAAGGGACTGGGGAATCTCTATCCTCAGTCCCTTTCTCTGTCTCAAAAGTGAGAGGGTTTGAGCTTTGTAGTGCACACCCTAATGCAATAGGCTGCACACACCTATGCACTCTACACTGCTTACAGAGTATAGCCTTCAGCAAAATGTTCACATGCAACATACTTCCAGATGTGTTGGATGCCTGCATATCCTGTCACATGCTGTGGTTCCATTTACTGGCCCCTCTGTCATTATTGTGTTCTGTAGAGATTATTAGACTGTATACGTATCAAACCTAATATATTGCATAATAAAATAATAAACATCTTTATTTGTAGGTAAAATTGTTGCAAGATTTTTGCTGGAGAGGAAAAATTTTTACTGAGGGTGATTGCTGAATTAGTGCACTGGGGGAGTTACCTGTATCTAGTCATTGCCTAGTTTGTTGTTTGCATATTCTCATGCTTTGCAATTAATTGCCGGCATATTGTGACAGTTTGACAATTGACCATTTGTTGTCTGTGTATTCCAATAACTGACTGTTTGCAGCCTGTGCATTTATGTATAGGATAACCCATGTATGTTTATTTCCCCACATATTGTCAAGTCATTCTTTAGAAGACTATATTACTGTAATTAACCCCCCTTCCCCCTTGCAGACCTGTCCCGATCAAAGCCTACTGCTATTATCCTCTTTGTTTCTCAAAGTTGACCTCTTTTAGTCCGCTGAATTCTTTTGTTTAGGGGTTTTTTTTAAACTTATTGGTTTAACAATATAAAGAAGAGGAAAAACAAACAGTTTTGTCAGGTACAGACGTCAACAAGTACAAAACAAAACACATATGCAAATGATGGTAGGGTTAGGAGGAGCTAGAGACTTATAGATGATACTGATCTGGGGTCCCTTAGCCAAGGGATCCAGTGTTTGAAGAATCTAGGTAGAGTTTGATGAGATTTGGCAACTACGAATTCCATCATGCAGTATTGTGATGACAGTGTGTAGTGTAGGAGGTTTAGGGTTTTTCCAGCAGCAGGCCAGGAATAATCGCGCTGCAATTAAGATATGTGTAATGATTGGGTGGTGCTTGGTTAGCCAAGTGTGGAGTTCAAGTCCAAGAAGAGCTGTCTGTGGAGTCAATGCCTTGTTGGTGTGGAAGATTTCTTGTAGTAGGGCAGAGATCTGCTTCCAGAAGGGGTGTTTAGGGTTTTTTTACTGACATAAATACAGTATCCCGCAAAAGTGAATATACTCCTCACATTCTTGTAAATATTTATTCTATCTTTTCATGTGACAACACTTATCAAATTACACTTTGCTACATTGTAAAGTAGTGAGTGTACAGCTTGTATAACAGTGTAAATCAGCTGTCCCCTCAAAATAACTCCAACACACAGCCATTAATGTCTAAACGGCTGGCAACAAAAGTGAGTACACCCCTAAGTGAAAATGTCCAAACTGTACCCAAAGTGTAAATATTTTGTGTGGCCACCATTATTTTCCAGCACTGCCTTAACCCTCTTGGGCATGGAGTTCACCAGAGCTTCACAAGTTGCCACTGGAGTCCTCCTCCACTCCTCCATGACGACATCACAGAGCTGGTGGATGTTAGAGACCTTGCTCTCCTCCACCTTCCATTTGAGGATGCCCCACAGATGCTCTGCTTCAGTATGTCACAGTACATGTTGGCCTTCATGGTTCCCTCAATAAACTGTAGCTCCCCAGTGCTGGCAGCACTCATGCAGTCCCAGACCATGACACTCGCACGACAATGCTTGACTGTAGGCAAGACACATTTGTCTTTGTAATCCTCACCTGGTTGCCGCCACACACGCTTGACACCATCTGAATCAAATACGTTTATTTTGGTCTCATCAGACCACAGGACATGGTTCCAGTAATTTATGTCCTTAGTCTGCTTGTCTTCAGCAAACTGTTTGCAGGCTTTCTTGTGCATCATATTTAGAAGAGGCTTCCTTCTGGAATGACAGCCATGCAGACCAATTGGATGCAGTGTGCAGCATATGGTTTGAGCACTGACAGGCTGACCCCCCACCCCCACCCCTCCGACCTCTGCAGCAACACTGGCAGCACTCATACATCTATTTCACTCAACTTCTTTGGTCAACCATGGAGAGGCCTGTTCTGAGTGGAACCTGTCCTGTTAAACCGCTGTATGGTCTTGGTCACCGTGCTGCAGCTCAGTGTCAGGGTCTTGGCAATCTTCTTATAGCCTAGGTCATCTTTATGTAGAGCAACAATTCTTTTTTTCAGATCCTCAGATAGTTCTTTGCCATGTTGAACTTTCAGTGATCAGTATGAGAGAGAGCGATAACACCAAATTTAAAACACCTGCTCCCCATTCACACCTGAGACCTCGTAACACTAACGAGTCACATGACACCGGGGAGGGAAAATGTCTAATTGGGCCCAATTTGGACATGTTCACTTAGGGGTGTACTCACTTTTGTTGCCAGCTTTTTAGACATTAATGACTGTGAGTTCTTTTGAGGGGGCAGCAAATTTACACCGTTATACAAGCTGTACACTCACTACTTTACATTGTAGCTTAGTGTCATTTCTTCAGTGTTGTCACATGAAAAGATATAATAAAATATTTACCTTTTGTGAGATACTGTATATATTTTTTTTATATACTGTATGTATACATACAAATACACATACAGGTTCAAGTAAAAAATCTTTACTATATCCATTTTTCTGGCCATTATTGATAATCATTTGATTTTGTGATTGTCACTGAAAATAATTTTGACATATAGAGCACATACAGTATAAATGTCAGGAGGGTGTTTATAAATAATGTGCTCCAGGTTTGAAATCTGCTAAGTACGCCACTGGATATTAGTATCACAAAATGTGGAAGTCTGCTGCAGTTATGTCAGTGGATGATGGTCTGGCAAACTAACAATTGATGCTTATAGTTACTGAAAGACTGTCTTAGATGATCTAGAAATGTTTTAAAGACGGAACAAGTATGTGCGGGGGAAGAAAGTTATTTTGGCATATTTAAACCTCAAAACATATAGTATGTACAATATTTACTGTGTTTATATTCATGTTCTTTTTTTATCTTTTTTTCAGCCCTTTTCCCTTTATTTTTTCCTATTTATTTTTAAAACTTTCTTCCGGTTCCTGGGTGGCTACGCTTACTCCTTCACTGTATCTGTGCTGCATTCACATCTGAGCGTAGCGATTTACTGGTGTTTTTATTCAAGAGTTTTTGAGCATTTTAGTGTATTACAAGCGTTTTATAAACGTATTAAAAGCGTTTTACATAGTGACATAGTTGGTGAGGCTGAAAAAAGAAACCAGTCCATCCAGTTCAACCTATGATGTGCGTGTGTGTATGTGTTTATGACAATAGTACATAATATACCCCTGTATGTTGTGGTCGTTGAGGCGCCCATCTAATAGTTTTGTGAAACTATCGACACTCCCTGCTGATATCACTGCTTGTGGAAGAGAATTCCACATCCTCATCGCTCTGACAGTAAAGCACCCTCTATGCAGTTTAAGGTTAAACTGCTTCTCTTCCAACCTTAGTGAATGGCTGTGTGTCTTTTTAAATTCCCTTTCACTAAATAGTTTTTTCCCCATGCTAGGGTCACCAGTACGGTATTAGTACATTGATATCATATCCCCTCTCAAGCGTCTCCTCTCTAGAGAGAAAACATTCAATGCTTGTAGTCTTTCCTCATAACTGAGGTCCTCCATGCCCTTAATTAGTTTTGTTGCCCTTCTCTGGACTCTCTCTAGTTCCAGCACATCCTTCCTGAGGACTGGTGGCCAGAACTGGATGGCATACTCAAGATGCGGCCGGACCAGAGTCTTGCAGAGTGGGAGAATTATTGTTTTATCTCTGGAGTGACTCCCCTTTTTAATGAATGCCAATATTCTGTTGGCTTTGCTTGCAGCAGCCTAGCATTGCAGGCCATTACTGAGCCTGTCATCTAGTAGGACACCCAGGTCCTTTTCCATCCTAGATTCCCCCAGAAGTTCTCCCCCTAGCTGGTAACTTGCGTTAGTATTTTTGGCCTCCAAATGCATTACCTTACATTTTTCAACATTCAACCTCATTTGCCATGTAGTTTCCCACCCCATTATTTTGTTTAAGTCTTTTTGCAGGGTTTCCACATTCTGCGCAGAAGTTATTTCCCTGCTTTGCATTGTGCGCAAATACTGAGATTGAGCTGTTTATCCCATCCTCTAGATCGTTTATGAAAAAATTAAACAGGATTGTCCCAGGACAGATCCTTGGAGGAACCCACTTTCCACACCAGACCATTCTGAGTACTCGCCATTTATCACCACCCTTTGGACTCACCCCTGTAGCCAGTTTTCAATCCAGGTACTCACCCTATGGTCCATGCCTACATACCTTAGTTTTTACAGTAAACACTTGTGGGGAACTGTGTCAAATGCCTTTGCAAAATCCAGATACACCACATCCACATGCCTTCTAGATGGCAGCTTACTTCTTCATAGAAGGTTAATAGATTGGTCTGGCAAGAATGATTCTTCATGAATCCATGCTGATTATTGCTAATGATACCGTTTTCACTACTAAAATCTTGTATATAGTCCCTTATCATTCCCCTCAATAGCTTGCAGACTATTGATGTTATGCTAACTGGCCTGTAGTTCCCAGGGATATGTCACGGCCCTTTTTTAGATATTGGTGCCATGTTGGCTTTTCTCCAATCAGCTGCCACCATTCCCCTCAGTAAACTATCCATAAAAATTAGGAACAATGGTCTGGCTATAACCTGGCTGAGCTCCTTAATAACCCTCGGGTGTAAGCCATCTGGTCCCGGTGACTTATTTATGTTAAGTTTTTCAAGTCTATTTCTGATTTTGTCTTCTGTTAGCCATGAGGGAATTTCCTGTGACGTGTTATTAAAATTAACATTACAGTCTTGGTTACTATATCCCCCCATTTCCCTTGTGAAGACTGAGGAGAAGAATATATTCAAAACCTTCCCCTTCTCGCTATCCTTTGTAGCCAAATTCCCTTCATCATCCTTTATGCGGCCAATATGTTCTGGCTTCACTTTCTTACTGTTAATATACTTAAAAGAGAAGTATGGGATTTTTTTTCCCCATGTTCATACTTACCTAGGTGGATGCAGCATCTGTCCCGCTCTCTGCTGGAAACGGGTCACAGGAGTGCAAAACGAATTGCACTCCTGTGACCCATAGGAGAAGCCCAGCCAATTTCTTGGGGTTGACCCCTTAGCCTTGTATTTATTGAAGGCCTTTTCTTTTGCTTTTATATGCATTTTTAGGTTGGAGTTTAGTCACCCATGATTTTTTTTTAGCTCTTTTAAACTTATTTCCCATTGGAATGCACTGGCCAATCCCTTTATTTAGTATGCTCTTGAAGCACTCCCATTTTTCCGCCGTGTTTTTTGTTCTTAGGATTTTATCCCATTTAATGTCATCTAGCAAAGAGCACAGTTTAGGGAAGTTGGCTCCTTTGAAATTCTGTGTCTTTGTATTACATAGTTACATAGTTGGTTAGGTTGAATAAAGACAACAGTCCATGAAGTTCAACCTGTGTAGGTTGCCCTTGTGTTTCCTATATCTGTGACTTATACTGAAACTAATTAACCTATGGTGGCTGTTTCCTAAGTTGCCCCGTATTTCTACATCCGCGATCAGGTCTGTATTGTTAGTAATTAGTAGGTCTAGTAAAGCATGGTTTCTTGTTGGTGCATTCACCATCTGACCCATTAATTTGCCTTACAAGACATTTAGGGAATAGCGAGTCTTAGACGAATGCGCGTTACCTTCTGCCCAGCCAATATCTGGATAATACAAATCCCCCATTATAATGACATTTCCCATCCTTTTCTCCATTTCAAGCTGTGCTAAGAGGTCCGCCTCCCCCTCTTCCCTCTGGTTAGGGGGACCTATAGCATATACCCAGTTTTATCTTCCCCTTAGTTTCCTCCCTTTGGAGCTCCACCCACAAGGATTCCACCTCCTCCCTAGCTTCATACGCGATATTGTCCCTCACATTCACGTGCACATCATTCCTGATATACAGGCATACCCACCTCCCTTTTTTTACCCTCCCTATTTCTGCAATATATGGAACGCCCCTGAATAGTTGCCAGCCAATCATGTGAACTGTCAAACCAAGTCTCTGAAATTCCTACAAAATCAAAATCCTCCTTGTACATTAGCAGCTCCAGTTCTCCCATCTTGTTAGCCAGACTTCTAGCATTGGTATACAAGGATCATAATTTTATCTGGTCGCATACCATATTCTTGTTAGTTGTAATGAGGCTGCAATTTGGATTCGCCAATTTACTTACCTTGGGTTTTGGTATTCTAGCCACCCTACCGCTAATGCTCCCAATATTACAATGAACTTTTTTTTTTACGCTGGCTAGCTCTACATCTGCCCCTCCCCCATCACCTAGTTTAAAATCCCCTCTAACGTTTCAGCCATCTTCTCTCCCAGCCTTAGGAGTTTTTGTTTAGCTAATAGAAAGCACTAGGGGGAGGAGAAGGAAAGGAAATTAGGGTAGGAGAGCTGCTGTTTGAGCAGAAAGCATGTAACAAAACGCTTGTAAAACTCTCAATTCAGGTGTTTCTATTGAAGTTTATGGGGCCAAAAATGCTTGTAATCTGCCAAAAAGAAGCTTGTGTACTTTTTTGAGCGACAGGCAGTTTGCTTCAGATGACAGAATGCTCATATGTGAACAGAGAGCATTAAAATTAATGGGATTTGGCTCGTTGAGCGTATTAGAGCTACAAGCTACAAATAGAAAATCTCTTAGGTGTGAACAGGGCCTAAGGGAGCCATGGTTGCCACCTGGGCTGGCCTTTAATCCAGAGGTGTTACTAGAATTCTGAAAGACCTGGGGCATCCCTGAGCACTCCAAGGACAAGAATGCACCACAGCGCAGATGTGAGTGTGGCCTTACTGCTTTGACACTTAAAGGAGTATGCTTAAAGGGGTTGTAAACCCTCGTGTTTTTTCACCTTAATGCATCCTATGCATTAAGGTGAAAAAACTTCTGGCACTGACCAGCCCCCCAGCCCCCGTTTTACTCACCTGAGCCAGTTTGTTCCCACGGTGGAGACGCGCTCTACCACTCTGCCCATTGTCTCGGCTCTTGATTGGATAGATTGATAGCAGCGCAGCCATTGGCTCCCGCTGCTGTCAATCAAATCTAACGACGCGGGCGCCGGGGGCGGGACCGAGTCCGGCATTCTGTTTCTATGGACGCAAAAGCTGGACTCAGGAGCACGCCTGCATGGGGACCCCCAAGGAGAGGGCTACTCTTAGGTGGTTTCCCCATGCGGGGAGGAGCTGATAGCGCCACCGGGGGACCCCAGAAGAGGTGGATTGGGGGCCACTCTGCGCAAAACGAACTGCACAGTGGAGGTAAGTATGACATGTTTGTTATTTAAATAAACATAAAAACAAGGGTTTACAACCCCTTTCAATAGAATTTGAGCCTACTCAGATACGTGCAGAACATTACACATCACATCACAGTCTATCAGGGAAGTGCAGTCAGGGGAGGCAGGTGAGGCAGAGCCATGAGCATAAAAAATTTTTTTAAAAATTAAAAAAAAAGATTGACTTTGAGGGTCATAGCTCGGCGACCAGAAGTCACAGAGACTAGAATCAGTCACAGAGAATTTGGGGGGTAGGTAGCTGAAGTCCTACCCCACCACTGGTCAACATTATCATCTATGGTTCCGGAGATACAGGGCTCCTTGCGCAGCCTGTCAGAAGCTAAATACAGAGCAGCCAGTTTAAATGCAAGCTGGCACACTCTGCAGCAGACTGAGAGGATGAACTCACAGTGCCTCTCCTCACTTCTTGTCAGAGGCACTGAGCTTAGTGGACAGCTTGGAGTCTTTGACCAATGATAAAGTACCATTGGCCCAAGCTGTCCAATAAAAATGCTGTAGTGGAGGCTGGCCTCTCACTGCAGTGTCATAGAAGGGGGCATGTGTCTATGGCTGGGTTCACACCTATGCGAATTGGATGCAAGTTACCCCGCTTCCAATTCGCATGACAGGAGAATGTGACCGGCTCTCTATGGAGCCGGTTCACATATCTCCAGGGCGGCTGCGGAGCGGCTTGCACAGAAACATTGTGCGTCTTTGGCTCCCTATAACGGAGAACAGGGGCGCACAGCAGTTGTTTACCCCATCCTTAAAATACAAATACTCCCACCCAGCCCAGCCCTCCTAACTAGAAGGAAAAAACGTGTTTATGTGTATAAGATTTACCCATAATCCCATATTTTTGTCACACAGTTAAGAGGGAGAATGAGAATCTGCTGCTGAAAAGGTACAAGCTAAATCATATATTATTATGCTATATGTTATAAGATAATAATTTATTTTTTATCAATTTACTGTGAAACTACTTCTATAACTTCAAACTTCAGTAATTTGTCGGTTAAGCCACCTGCTTGAGTACAGTTTTTTTGAAAATATAGTAACTTGCCTTAAAAATAATATATAATAATTATTTGTATATTACTTACTTATAGTAATTAACCCCTTGTCACCCAGGCCAATTCTGACACTTCTCTCTCACATGTAAAAATCATCATTTTTTGCTAGAAAATTACTCAGAACCCCCAAACATTATACATATTGTTTTAGCAGATACCCTAGGGAATAAAATGGTGGTCATTGCAACTTTTTATGTTACACAGTATTCGCGCAGCAATTTTTCACAACAAAACACTAAAGTAATCCCGATTTTTTTTTTTGTATATTATGAAAGATGATGTTACATGGTGGCCACAACACATGACATTGGGCACTTCAGATTGTAAGCTCTAACGAGCAGGGCCCTCTGATTCCTCCTGTATTGAATTGTATTGTACTTGTACTGTCTGCCCTAATGTTGTAAAGCGCTGCGTAAACTGTCGGCGCTATATAAATCCTGTATAATAATAATAAAATAATAACTTCACAGCACACTCAATTGTGAGCATGGCACAGCACATTACATGGTGGGCACAGCACATTACACGGTTGGCACTGCACAATACAGCAGATTACATGGTGGGTACAGCACATTATATGGAGGGCACAGCACATGGCATGGTTGGTATTGCACAACACAGCACATTACATGGTGGGCACAGCACATGCACACAGTAGGCACACCACCTTATATGGTAGGCACAGCACGTGACATGGCGGGCACAGCTGAGAACATTACATGGTGGGCACTGCACATTACAAGTGGGCACTGCACAGCACATTATATGGTGGGTACATCATATTATATGGTGGATACTGCACATGACATGGTGGGCACTGTACAGCAATTTACAGGGTGGGCACTGCAAGGCATAGCACAACATTGTGGGCACTGCAAGGCACAGCAAATGCCATAGTGGGCACTGCACATTACATGGGGGCACTGCATGGCACAGCACATGACATGGTGGGCACTGCATGGCACAGGACATTACATAGTGGGCACTGTACATGACATGGTATGCACTTCATGGCACAGCACATGACATAGTGGGCACTGCACATGACATAGTGGGCACTTCATGGCACTGCACATGACATGGTGGGCACAAGAGAGCACATTACATGGGAGGGAGCAACAGTCCCCTAGCACAATCATTACACCCCACAGGTCAATTTCTACACAATCCTCCCTCCCTAATAAGTTTACTAACCTCATCTCAACAGCATGGGAGATGTCCTTCCTCCCGGGCTCCTGCTGGTTAGGATGACATTGGCACCCCTCCCCCAGACAGCTACATAGTTACATAGTTAGTCAAGTTGAAAAAAGACACAAGTCCATCAAGTTCAACCAAAAAAAAATAAAAAATACAATCCCATATACACAAACCTACACCCACAGTTGATCCAGAGGAAGGCAAAAAAAAAAAAAACAACAAAGCATGCTCCAATTTGCTACAGCAGGGGAAATAATTCCTTCCTGATCCCAAGAGGCAATCGGATTTTCCCTGGATTAACTTTACCTATGAATGTTAGTACCCAGTTATAATATGTACATTTAGGAAAGAATCCAGGCCTTTTTTAAAGCAATCATCTGAGCTTGCCAGAACCTCTGGAGCAGTGGTTCTCAACTCCAGTCCTCGGGACCCACCAACAGGCCAGATTTAAGTATTACCTTGGGGAGTTGCAGACTATAATATTGCAATCACTGAGCAGCAAGTGATATCACCTGTGATGTATTTCAGCTATCTTGCAAACCTGGCCTGTTGGTGGGTCCTGAGGCCTGGAGTTGAGAACCACTGCTCTGGAGGGAGTCTATTCCACATTTTCACAGCTCTTACTGTGAAGAAACCTTTCCGTATTTGGAGATGAAATCTTTTTTCCTCTAGACGTAAAGAGTGCCCCCTAGTCCTCTGTGATGACCTTAAAGTGAATAACTCAACACCAAGTTCACTATATGGACCACTTATGTATTTGTACATGTTGATCATATACCCCCTTAATCTCCTCTTCTCAAGAGGGAATAGATTCAGTTCCTCTAATCTTTTCTCATAGGTGAGCATCTCCTTATAAGCTTGGTTGCCCTTCTCTGCACTTTCTCCAGTTCCCCGATATCCTTTTTGAGAATTGGTGCCCAAAACTAAACTGCATATTCCAGATGAGGTCTTACTAATGATTTGTACAGGGGCAAAATGATATCTCTCTCTCTGGAGTCCATACCTCTCTTAAAGTGGATGTAAACCCGAATTTTTTTTTTTTTATCATACTGTAGAGTATAAGATTTCCTATCATTTGAGCCCAGTCTCGCCACACAGAGTTAATCCATCTCTGAGCAATCCTCTTTTATTGTTCAGTGAGAAAAATCTTGACAAAGTGAGAAAAACTTTGTCAAATACTCCACCTTGCTGTGAGTGACAGCCTAAGGCACATGCAGTATTTTTTAATTCCCTCCCCCACTCCTTTCTTCAGCAGCTCTGCAAGGATTGGCTGTTCCACACCTCAGCATGATTTGGCTGTGGTTACTTTCCTATCTTTTCACTGGATGTTAGAGATCATAGCAGAAGTTCAGTGTTAGAAATACACAGGGAAGTGTAGAGGTGGGCGGGGAGTCTACTGACATCACAACTCCACCGACCGAGCTCCAGACAACAGACCCACCCACAGAATATGCCGTTTTTCGGCTCTCATAACAGACAGAGGGGAGACACTTGACAGGTAAAGATACATGCAGGAGGCATGTATATCCTTATAGATAACCCCTATGGCAGTAGTTTAGAAAGGATGACATTGGGTTTACATCCACTTTAATACAAGAAAGGACTTTGCTTGCTTTGGAAACCGCAGGTTGGCATTGCATGCTATTATTGAGCTTATGATCTACCAAAACCCCGAGATCCTTCTCCACTATAGATTCCCCCAGTTGTACTCCCCCTAGTATGTATGATGCATGTATATTCTTAGCCCCCAAGTGCATAACTTTACATTTATCAACATTAACCACTTAAGGACCAGCCTCGTTTTGGATTTTAGGTGTTTACATGTTTAAAACAGGTTTTTTTGCTAGAAAATTACTTAGAACCCCCAAACATTATATATGGTTTTTCTTCTAACACCCTAGAGAATAAAATGGCAGTCGTTGCAATACTTTTTTTTTGCACCGTATTTGCGCAGCGGTCTTAAAAGCGCACTTTTTTTGGAAAAAATTCACTTTTTTGAAAAAAAAAAAAAGACAACAGTAAAGTTAGCCAATTTTTTTTTTATATTGTGAAATATAATGTTACGCCAAGTAAATTGATACCCAACATGCCACACTTGAAAATTGCGCCCGCTCGTGGAATGGCGTCAAACTTTTACCCTCAAAAATCTCCATAGGCGACGTTTCAAAAATTCTACAGGTTGCATATTTTGGAGGTCTAGGGCTAGAATTATTGCTCTCGCTCTAGCGATCGCGGCGACACCTCACATGTGTGGTTTGACCACCGTTTTCATATGCGGGCGCTACTCGCGTATGCATTCGCTTCTGCGCGCGAGCTCATCAGGACGGGGGGGGTTTAAAAATTTTTTTTTTAATTTTTATTATTTATTTTACAATATTTTATTTATTTGTACACATGTAAACATCCCTTGTAATAGAAAAAAGCATGGCAGGACCTCTTAAATATGAGATCTGGGGTCAAAAAGACCTCAGATCTCATATTTACACTAAAATGCAATAATAAAAAAAAAAAAAAAAAGAGTCATTTAAAAAAATGACATTTGAATAAATGTACCTTTAAGAGGCGTGGACGGAAGTGACGTTTTGACATCGCTTCCGCCCAACAGTGTCATGGAGACGAGTGGGCGCCATCTTAGCCTCACTCGTCTCCAGACACAGGACGGAGACGGATGCGATCGCCTCCGCCGCTACCAACGCCTCCGGTAAGCGGCAGAGGGCACCGGATCGCGGCGAGAGGGGGGGCCAAAAGAAAGATCTTTTGTCGTTCATAAAGTGACAGCGCTGAAAGTTGAAAATTGGTCTGGGCAGGAGGTGGTTTAGGTGCCCAGTAAGCAAGTGGTTAAAATATTTTTTCCAACAAGAACTCGTCTATGTGGTCTTTTATTAAACTCCAGTATCTTCCCGACCATAGAAGTTAAACTAACAGGTCTATAGTTATTTGGTAACGACTTTGATCCCTTTTTAAATATGGGCACAACATTGGCCCTGCGCCAATCCAGTGGTACCATTCCAGTTATTAACGAGTTCCTAAAAATTAGAAACAATGGCCTTAAAATAACAGAGCTCAATTCTTTTAGGATTCGTGAGTGGATGCCATCTGGTCCAGGTGCTTTATCCACCTTTATTCTGTCTAAATATTTCTGGACCATATCCCTTTTGAGCCATTGTGGATCATTTGGGGCTGTGTCAATACCACCCCTATTATGGATATGAGCTCCCCCATGCTTCTTTGTATACACAGAGCTGAAGAACATATTTAATAAATTTGCCTTCTCTTTGTCCCCAGTCACCCACTCTAGATTATTTTGTAAAGGGCCTAAATGCTCAGACCTGATATTTTTACTATTAATATATTTGAAGAATGTTTTTGGGGTTTGTCCTACTATCTTTTGCAATCTGTCGTTCGTTTTGAATTTTTGCGTCCTTGATTTCCTTTTTACATATTCTGTTATATTCTTTGTAACATTTAAACGCTGATAGCGTTCCTTCATTTTTTAGTTTTTAAAAACTCTTTTTTTATTATTTATAGCCATTTAACTTTGGCCGTGAACCACATAGGTTTTATTTTTAGCCTTTTAAACTTATTGCCCATGGGAATATACTTTGCAGTGAGTTTACATACAGTCAGTTTGAAGAATTCCCATTTCTGTTCTGTGTCCATTGATGCCAATATTCCCTCCCAGTCTAAATCCTGGAGAGCAGCCCTCATCCTTGGAAAATTTGCTCTCTTAAAGTTGTGTTTTTATCTTACATAGTTAGTAAGGTTGAATAAAGACACCAGTCCATCCAGTTCAACCTGAGTGAGTGTCTACAATTGTTTCTATCCCTGTACATTGTGTCTCATTAAGATGTTCATCAATTATATCATTATGTATTTAAGGTACCCATATAGCGCCGTCAATTTTACACAACACTCCACACATACATCGCACACTCACATCTGTCCCTACCCTCTAGGAGCCCACAATCCAAGGTCCCCAACTCACATTACTATACGAGGGTCAATTTTGGACAGAAGCCAATTAACCTACCAGCATGTCTTTGCAGTGTGGGAGGAAACCAGAGTACCCGGAGGAAACCCACGTAGGCACAGGGAGAACATGCAAACTCCAGGCAGGTAGTGTTGTGGTTGGGATTCGAACCAGCGACCCTTTTTACTGCTAGGCGAGAGTGCTACCCACTTACCCGTATGTGATTGATGTGTATGTTGCTTACAGCTAACATTAAATGAAATCATGTTATGGTCACTGCTACCCAGATGCTCTTTTATATGAATATTGGTAATAAGCTCTGCATGGTTTAAGATTTCCAGGGCCAGCAGAGCGTCATTCCTAGTCGGGGCCTCAGTAAACTGGACCATAAAATTGTCTTGTAATAGGTTTATAAATTTTTGCCCTTTAACTGCCCCAGCAGTGCCATTACTCCAGTCAATTTCCGGGTAGTTAGAATCCCACATTATTATCACTGTCCCAGCCCTTGCAGCCCTTTCCATCTGTGCAAGGAGCTGAGTCTCTACCTCCTCACTAACACTGGGAGGTCTATAACAAACAAACCTGGAGTATGCACACCCATGTACAGTTCCACCCATAATGCTTCAGACTCATCACACTCTCCATCAACTAGGTCCTATTTCACACTCACTTTGAGATCACTTCTCACATAGAGAGAGACACCACCATCCCTCTGTTTTACCCTGTCTTTCTGAAAGATAGCATAGCCAGGAATATTATTAGCCCAGTCATGAGAAGAATGAAGCCAAGATTCAGCAATACCAATTAGATCATAGTTCTCCTCGTGCACCAGAGCTTCCAACTCACCTATTTTGCTTGGCAGACTTCTGGCATTGGTGAACAAACACTTTAATTTATTGTCACATTTTGCAAACATATGTTGCATATTTTTTATTTTAGCACAAATAGTACCATTTCCAATGTATGATTGTAACATAGGAAGCTTCATATCATCTGCCATAGCTCTCCCCCCATCTATCCCCATTCCACCCACCAATAGGGACTGGCCCCCTGTCTGACCTGTGTGCCCCATTATAATCTAATTCACCCTCCCCCCACCCAATATGACGTCCTTGGCTTTGAGCGTTTATATCTGAATGATGCCTGTAGTTACAGATATCATTCAGATATTGCCGGTTTCAGCCAGCGAATCTCTACACCATAGGAACGATCATAGCGGCTGTTCCGCCGCTTGATCGTTCCTATGGGAGGCGAGAGGGGATGTCCCCCCCCTCCTGCCGCCCTCCGGTGCCTGCTCCGACTCACTGTTACGATCGGTGAGGCGGAGAGTAGATCCGCCGGCGCCGGATGTAGATCATAGAGATTTCCGGCTGACCAGATGGTCCCCGGAGTTTCTATGATCGTCGGAGGCGATGTTATGACGTCACGCCCGGCCTCTCCATTCAAAAAAACGGCGCCGCTTCGGCTTGGAAGCGGCGATCGTTTTATTTTTTTTTTTATTTCAGGCTTCCCAGCCTAGTGGTGAGATATGGGGTCTTATTGACCCCATATCTCACTATTAAGAGGGCCTGTCATGTCATATTGCTATTACAAGGGATGTTTACATTCCTTGTAATAGGAATAAAAGTGATCAAATTTTTTTTTTTTTCAAAAAAGTGTCAAAATAAAAAGAATAAATATATAATTAACAATAAAAAAAAAAAAATTTTTTAAAGCGCCGCTGTCCCCGTGTGCTCGCACGCAGAAGCGAACGCATACGTAAGTCCCGCCCACATATGAAAACGGTGTTCAAACCATACATGTGAGGTATCGCCGCAAACGTTGGAGCGAGAGCAATAATTTTGGCCCTAGACCTCCTCTGTAACTCAAAACATGTAACCAGTAAAAAATGTTAAAGCGTCGCCTATGGGGATTTTTAAATACCAAACATTGGCGCCATTCCACGAGCGTGTGCAATTTTGAAGCGTGACATGTTAGGTATCTATTTACTCGGCGTAACTTCATCTTTCACAAAATGCAAAAACATTGGGCTAACTTTACTGTTTTGTTTTTTTTTTTAAACACAAAACAGTTTTTTTCCCCAAAAAAAACGCGTTCGAAAAATTCCTGCGCAAATACTGTGTGAGATAAAAAGTTGCAACAACCGCCATTGCATTCTCTAGGGTCTTTGCTAAAAAAACATATATAATGTTTGGGGGTTCTATGTAATTTTCTAGCAAAAAAATGATGATTTTTACATGTGGGAGCAAAGTGTCAGAATTGGCCCGGTATTGAAGCGGTTAAATACTCCTCCAACCTTCCCATAAACCTCTCCCCCAGCACAGAAGACCCCTTCCATTTAGGTGCAAACCATCTTTAGCATATAGGTTGCACCCCAATAAAAAGTCAGCCCAGTGCTCTAAAAACCCAAATCCCTCCTCCTTACACCAGGTCTTTAGCCATGCATTCAGCTCTCTAATCACGCCCTGCCTTTCCTGTGTTGCACATGCAATATTTCAGAGAATATCACCTTGGAGGTCCTTCTCTTCAACTTGCAGCCTAGTTCTTTAAATTGGTTCTTAAGGAGCTTCCACCTTTCCATATATTCTGACAGCTGGGTCATGCCCAGTCCATCCAAGTAATTCATCAACCCTGTCCACCACATGCCAAACCCTGGCACCAGGGAGACAGCAAACCATTCGGTTGAGGCCTGGCGACAAATTATTCTATCAGTCCTTCTGATTAAAGAATCCCCTATTATCAGCAACTGTCTAGGCCTACCTGCACTTCCCTCACCACCCCTACTAGATGGGCTGCTCTCCCGGCTGTTAGGGGGAGCAGTGACATCTAGGGCTGTCACCTTTGAGCTTGATACCCCAACATCTTCACCCAACTTGGCAAATCTGTTAGGGCTGGCCTTCCTGTTCTGTGAGCCCTTACCACTCCCTCTAACTGTACTAGCCTATCTTCCTACCTAATAATCCTGACTTACCCCTCCACCCTCACCCCCCCCCATTAACCCCACTAACCACCTGTGAGCAGAGGAACCCTTTCAAGGTTGTCAGTTCTGCACAGTGTGCAATTTGAATGAATGAATGAGTAACTTGTAAAGCGCTACATATGCAAATTAAATTGCCTCAAGGCACTTTGCCACCAGTGTCCATCTGGATCTTCAGAAGAAATGGGTCTTGAGCTTCTTCCTGAAGGCCAGATGTTTTTTTTCCAAGCGGATATCCGCGGGTAGAGCGTTCCATAGCCGAGGTCCTTGGACTGTGAACCTTCGTTCGCCTTTTGATTTATAACGGGTCTTAGGGATGTGAAGGAGGTTCTGATTAATTGACCGGAGAGGGCGACCTGAGGTATAGTGCTTTATTTTGACGCAGAAGTATTGAGGGGCTTTCCTTGTGTACATTTGTGAGTGAGGCAGTGTGTTTTAAATGTGACCCAGTCCTTTACAGCTAGCCAATGGAGGGTCCTCAGGGATGGGGTGATTGATTCCCAGGGTTTTTTCCAGTTACTAGTCTGGCTGCTGTGTTCTGGACAACTTGTAGACATGAAATTTGATATTTGGGAAGTCCTAGGTTGAGGGAATTTGCGTAGTTGAGTCCAGAATTGATGATCGTTCCAACTACTGCTGCTGAATCTCCTTCCGGGATGCAATTTGCTCCTCTAGATATCTAATGCGAGCTTCCAGAAGGGCAACCCAGTCACATCTGTCACAGCGGTATCCATCCTGGACCTGTTGCTCCATTGTTGTATACATGTGGCACACTATGCACTGCACAAAACCGTCAATCTTGCTAACCCCCATTTTCCCAGTTACAACAATAATATTACTAACAGGAAATTTCAGATGTTACTTACGATTTTGATAACTCCGGTTATAAACTCTGGTTTTTAACTCACCACTTAATCTAGATCCACTTGGTCTAAGTTCCAGCAAGCAAAAAGGTGGCAAGCTCAAAGATGAGCAGGCTCAATATGAGTTCTACAAAAAGTTATATAGGGCCTGAAGCACCTGTGACCAATTAACCACTCCCCTTAATTAGTAGTCTGAAGGAAGGAAAGAAAAAGAAAAGGCTGTTTAAAAAGTGACAGAAAATGTATTAAGAAAGCTGCAAGAAAAGACCACAAAAAGAACTCAAAAATGCAAACACAGTAATCAAAAACTGTTTTTCATTCTCCACTCAAAGTTCCCACTCTTCAGCTTCCAATCAGCAAATCTGGTCTGGGAGCCTGCAGCTCCCAGACACAGAGGATCTGTGTGAGTGGAACAGATCCGGTGATAGGAGTCAGGCATCGGCAGAGACAGGACTCAGCTGCAGCGGCTGACACTTGTCTCCTCCATTAGTGTAGTGCACACACTGGCATGGGCCTATATTGAGGGAGGGGCCTGGAGCTGCAGCTCCAACAGCCCCTTTGTTAATCCAGCCCTGGGTCAGGGATATGTAATGTACAGCCCAGAGTACAGAGTGCAGTGGCCATAAGTATGAAAGCTACAACAGTAAAAGGTATATACTACACAAGGCAGCATACAGGGTATAGTCAGGAATATTTATTGTATACTGTTAGTCATACCTCCCAACATTTTGAGAATGAGGGGACAGCTATAAGCAAAGGTATCTAGGCTTAGGACACACCCCTTGCCATGCCCCCTTAAAGGAGAATAATACAAAAAACCTATTAGTGTTTTTTTTTTTTTTTTTACCACTACTATTCCTTTATATTGGCTTTTGAAATTTACTAACGCAGCAATTTCGAATTTGGATGAAAGGTTCAGCACTGGGAAACACTTTTTGAAAGATACAAAGTTTATTTTATATACAACGATATAGATCAGACCAAAATGAGGGACAAATGAGGAGGAAAGAGGGACAGAGGGACATTGCTCCAAATCAGGAACAGTCCCTCCAAATTAGGGACAGTTGGGAGCTATGCTGTTAGTTACATAATATTTACTGCTGAAATCTATATGCTGTGTTGTACAGTATGTTGCATACTCCTGAACACTACACCTGTATACTGCTCTATACATTATATTATCCTGAATACTACTCTCTTACACTGTGCGGTATATTACATAATCATAAGCACTGAGTGTGTCATCTTTGCTGTACATTACATACTTCTGACTGCTGAATTCTGTATATTGTGGTGTACTTTGCACACTCCTGAATGCTGCACTCCCAGCATATAGAGTAGTCAGGAATATGTAATGTATACCCTAGTGTATAGAGTGCAGTGGTAAGGAGTATTTAACATACAGAGTTCAGTGGTAAAGTGCATGTAACATAGCATACACACTGCAGGACTCAGAAATATACAACATACAAAATACTGTATAGAGTACGGCATTCAGGAGTACAGCCCAGCGGCCCTCAATACAGTATGTAACAAACAACAGTATAAGGTATGTAACATATAGCACAACATACAGAATATAGCAGTTCACAATGCTCAAGGTATTTTTTTAAACTCCAATCTGCTGTACCCTGTATGCTGTGTGTAAAGCGGAAATAGATACGCAACCAAAAAGGGTACGAATGTGTGCAAAAAGACACAAATATGTGCAACACCTGTGCTATATGTGCCCCTTTAAAACAATTCAACCCAATGAGAGCAAGAAACAGCAAAATAAATGACCATCAACATACATACATTGGGTCTGTGCTAAAATGAGCTAAAAAATACCCAGGAAGAAATCTATAGAGCATTCAGTATAGTATATTAGAAGTAGATATTAGGATGGAAAGCCCAAATAAATCCTTTTCTTAGTATAGTCCCACACGACAGCCAAGGAATAATAAGAATGCCAGATAGCCACTTACCAGAACTGTAGGACCTCTGTTACAGAGGTCTAATGGGCACAGACAGGAGGGAACACTCATGCAGGGGTGGCAGTTTTAAACATCCATCCAGATCCTCTCCTCCACCGGTAAGTCCAGGCTCCGCTATGCTCCATGGGACCCGCGTTTGAGAGTAGGAATAGGGACGTTCAAAGGGTGAGTCATGTAACATAAATAAAAGTGTAGCGCTGTAAAGAAGTGGGTTGAAAACCCAAAACCATCAATAATGTGAATAAAATTATTACAAACTAACACAGTGAATAAATATAAGGAGTAGTGTCCATGTACAAATGGTACATATGAAAATATTGATAATGATATCACATAACAAAAAAATTCCAGTTGTTTAAGATCCAAGTCTATGAAAGTAAAATAGTGGAGTCTAACATCAAAGAGTTCCAATCAGAAAACGAGTGAATCCGTGGAAGAAATTAGTGACTGTGATCAAACCACCACCATGAGTAGAGGAGGCTTACCAGAATGTTTGAACATGCCAGGGCGTACGCTCTGCGTGTCAAACAGGCTTTGTATTGCGGTGGGTAGATTCTGATGGTGCTGGTTTCTGTAGAACAAAAATACCCTGCTCACAACCCAATGAGGACGCGTGGGAAATTATCTCTCAGAAATACATAGGGGCAAAGGTAGCAGAGGAGAAAGCAAAGAGGGACCACATAACGTAATTCCGTAACATACAATAAAATTTATTAAAATAGAAAAACTCTCACATGATACTGGATAAAAAAGCGCTTGTACAAAGTCAACAGGCAGCAGTGGGGACCTTCTCGACGCATTTCGTCTCCAAGGACATAGTCTGGGGTGTCCCTCCACTGCTGCACATCACGAACATATAGGCAATATGACCCCCATCCTGAAAATCAAGTCCATGAGTGTTGGGCAGCCTATTACCGAGAGTATTTCCGGTGTTTCAAAATGGCGTCGCCGCATGCGTTCCACCACTTGTGATAGCCAATATGGAGGTGCGTTTCAAGCTCCATCTATATTATTGGAGAGGAACCTAAGTGTAGAGGCAAAGGGGCCGGCAGAACGGCCACGCCCACCCACCACCACCAATGCAAACACGTCAAAGCGTGCCAAGCAACACCACCTGTCAAGGGAGACAGGTGGGCGTGTGCATCAGTGGGGAAGGACTAAACAGCGCTGTGTGCAGTCCACACACCAGGCCGGTGTGTGTTCCACACATTACATCAGACATACTGGGCTCACGTCCATGTGTTGGTGCACATGCGCAGTGATGCCCATACGGAATGTGTACGCACTATGGGAACGGAAAAGGAAATCTTGGAATTGCCAATCTTATAGCAGGGGGACATCTAATCATGACCTAAATATAACAAAGGGGAATTAAAAAAACATATTGATATTAAGGAGAGGGGAGAAAAGGGTAACACATGAGTATTCTCTCCCATCTCCTGCAGTGGACAAAAAACATAAAAATGTGACGTATTGTATTGGTACACTAGTGACAACAGATAGTTGTCAAAGCAACACACACACAACAAAGCCACTACTTCAGTGGCTTCTGAGTGGAAAAAGGAAATAAAAACTGTAATGACATACTGAAAAATTGATAAGTGAAAAAAGGAGAGATCGTGTCCAGCCACTCATAAACTAGATCTTCATATGGAGGCACATATACAGATAATAAGTCAAAAGTACAGATTGCATTAAAAACAAGAAAGAGAGAGAAAATTATACAATGTAAGTTGACATTTCTGATAGGTACGTAATGTCAAGCTTTACTAATAAAAGAATTAATGTCCCAATCTATGTTCATGCCGTGAGGCGAATAGGAACGCAATTCATATATCCACTATGTCTCAAGTTGTGAGATACCCCTAGTTTTGGCTCCTCCCCTCCAAGGGGCAATGTACCTATCAATAATCAAAAAGGAGGTTCCCTTAGGGTCACAGTTGTGATGTGCCCTGTATTGTCTTGGCACAGTGTGTTTTATATCCCCGCTTTTGATTAGGGCAATATGTTCTGCAACTCTTATAGAAAAAGTGTGGATAGTGCGGCCCACATATTGCATCCCGCATGGACAGGTAACTAAATACACTATATAGTGGGTTGCACAGGTACAAAAATGTTTGATCGTATATTGTTTGCTGGTGACGGTGGATGTAAAATCTTCTACTCTACGTCCAACTCCTGAGTTGTGTTGGCATACCATGCACTTCCTGCACGGAAAGAAGCCAGATCATGGAAGAACGAAGGCCGTGAAGGGGGGTTTATAATATTAGGAGCTATTTTACTTTGTAGAGTGGGCGCACCTCTAAAGACAACTCTAGCTTGGTCTGGTAGGGATGGCCTTGGAATGCGATCATTTTTGAGAATATTCCAATATCTGGAAAAAATAGCCTTGATCTGAAGGTATTGAGTGGAAAACGAAGTCATCAAGGACCCCTTGAAAGTATTGTCAGTATCGCATTTGGACTTAATAGCTAGTAGGGATTCCCTATCTGTTTCCATGGCACGTAAGAGTTCTCGGTCAACATCCACAGAGTTGTATCCTTTGTCAAGTAACCGAACTTTGAGTGTATCTGCTTGTACTCTAAAGGACTCTATATTGGTACAGTTTCTACGTAATCGTAGAAACTGACTCCGTGGAATAGATCGAAGCCACGATGGATGGTGGCAACTGTCCACGGGGATAAAGCCATTTCTGTCTGTTGATTTGAAAAAGGTTTGAAATTCGAATTGTCTGTTGACAATCTGAATTTGAAAATCTAAAAAATTAATCATATCCGTACTTGAATTATAGGTCAAAGAAATACCCCTATCATTAGTGTTAAGTAGATCGAAAAATGATTGTAACGAATCAGCAGTGCCACTCCATAGGAGGAGGATGTCGTCTATGTAGCACACCCACAGGACCAACGACGGATTCCCTATGGCATAGACGACATCCTCCTCCCACTTGGCCATAAATAAATTGGCCAGGCTGGGGGCAAATTTTGCCCCCATAGCCACCCCACGGAGTTGTAAATAAAATTGTTGGTTAAACTAAAAATAGTTACGGGTAGTGGTGAATTGTAATAACTCCATGATGAATTTACACTGAAAGGGAGCAAGGGATGGTTCTTTATCCAAAAAATATTTAACTGCTTCAATTCCTCTCATGTGTGGTATGCAGGTATAAAGGGAGGCCACATCTGCCGTGACCATGATGTAGTCCCCCTGTATATCCAAACCCTCTAGTAGTCTAATGGTGCCCCCAGTATCTTTGAGATACGATGGCATTTGTCTCACAAGGGGCTGTAAGTAATAATCTATATATTGGCCTATACATGACGTGACAGAATTAATGCCACTAAGAATGCCAGATGGCCGCTTACCAGAACCGTAGGACCTCTGTTACAGAGGTCTAATGGGCACAGACAGGAGGGAACACTCAGGCAGGGGCGGCAGTTTTAAACATCCGTCCAGATCCTCTCCTCCACCGGTAAGTCCAGGCTCTGCTATGCTCCATGGGACCCGCGTTTGCGAGTAGGAATAGGGACTTTCAAAGTGTGAGTCATGGAAGCAAAAAAGAGGGCTTCATAGTGCAGTCCGTTTTAAAAATTAAAATTTCCTTTATTACAACAACACTGTAACACTGACATCTATGACAGGCACAAAAGAGCAGGCACTTCAAAGCGAAAAAACACAGCCGCGGCTCACGCCAGCTGGCTGGTGCGCGGTGATGTCTGGTCCTTTAGCTTTGCCCGACGCTGCGTTTCTTCGTATTAGGCATCAACAGGGAAAAGATGCTAGGGAGCCTCCTTAGCCTCCTTTCCCTGTTGATGCCTAGTATGGAGAAATGCAGCTTCGGGCGGAGCTAAAGGACCAGACATCACCACGCACCAGCCAGCTGGCAGAGCCGCGGCTGTGTTTTTTTGCTTTGAAGTGCCTGCTCTTTTGTGCATGTCGTAGATGTCAGTGTTACAGTGTTGTAATAAAGGAATTTTAATTTTTAAAATGGACTGCACTATGAAGCCCTCTTTTTTGCTTCCATGACTCACCCTTTGAAAGTCCCTATTCCTACTCGCAAACGCGGGTCCCATGGAGCATAGCGGAGCCTGGACTTACCGGTGGAGGAGAGGATCCGGACGGATGTTTAAAACTGCCGTCCCTGCCTGAGGGTTCCCTCCTGTCTGTGCCCATTAGACCTCTGTAACAGAAGTCCTACGGTTCTGGTAAGCGGCCATCTGGCATTTTTATTATTCCTTGGCTGTCGTGTGGGACTATACTAAGAAAAGGATTTATTTGGGCGTTCCATCCTAATATCTACTTATAATGGACTATACTGAATGTTCTATAGATTTCTTCCTGGGTTTTTTTAGCTCATTTTAGCACAGGCCCAATGTATGTTGATGGACATTTATTTTGCCGTTTTTTGCTGTTTCTTGCTCTCATTGGGTTGAGTTGTTTTAAAGGTGCACATATAGCACAGGTGTTGCACATATTTGTGTCTTTTTGCACACATTGGTACCCTTTTTGGTTGCGCATCTATTTCCGCTTTACACATATTTTCAAAGCTGAATATTCCAGTTTTTTTGTAGATTGCAGCATCATCACATATTTTTATTAGCATCTATTGCATATTTTTATATATAGATTTTCATTAGTATCCACTGGCGGTAGCACGGATTACCCACGTTACACACACCCTGTATGCTGTGCCATACATTACATTCTCTTGACCACTAAACCCTCTTTACTTTGCTGTCCCTCAGAAAATCCCCCCCTGCTACTCCCAAAGCAAAAATCCCCCTCCCATAAGTAGCCCCTGTGACAGAACCCACTGTCACTGTGTGTTTTGGAGGGGGCTGTGGGCTGGCCTCCTACCCAAAGACTATGTCCCAGCAGAGAATGGGAGATTTGGAGGGCTATATACCGTCTCTCACCACCAGAAGATGCCACCTCCAAACATTTGTGTCCATGGTCGCTGGTTCATCAGAACTGGGTGAACGCGGTATCTGTGGTCAGGCTCGTGGAATCGTTTCTGGCTACTTAAACCTATTGGCCTGGCTGAGCTAAATATATACTTTTATTCCACAAACAATGTACTTTTAGCTGATAAAGGCATATACAAGATGGCGGTATGCCCAAAGCGTGGGGCTACGAGACTTGGAGACAAAATGGTGTTGGAATAATGTAATGAAGGTCCTGTAGTTTCTGTTTGAATGTACAAGTGTTGAGTTCCCATTGGTTCTTCCTCGTCCCCTACCACCTCTATGACAAGGCTAAGGGGAGTGCACCTAACTGTGTTTAAAGGTGTATGTTTTGTACTTAATAAACAGTTTATGCTTTGCATGTTTAACCCTCAACATCTGTGTGGTTTGCCTTGTGATTGGGGGGTTAAGGGTTGGTTATGGCGAGTCTGCCAGCTGCGGATGCATTTGGAGAACAGGAGACACAGGTCTGGCGGAGGTGCCCAGCCAGGGTATCCAGGATCCATCACATTGGTGGCAGCAGTGGGATGTCTGCTGTGGTCCAGGATATCCAAATCACCACCGGGATTCAAGATCCGGGCAGCTGCCAAGGAGTGGTACGAGGTCCAGCCAGCATGAGAGCGGAGTTCGGGAGGAGGCTGCAAGGCATGCGGAAGCAACATCAGGGACCAGCAATGGAGTGCACCATGCTTGGCTAGGGGGATGTGATTCGCCGGCAACTCTGGCAAGAGACGCTAAGTAACGAGCGTCACCATCAGGGAAAGATCCTTCCCTCCCCCACAGAGATGTGCTGGATGCAGTACGTTGCACGAGAGGTGTTCCTGAGGGAAAGACCATGAGACGAGTGGAAGACAGAGCTTGGAAGATAGGTCCGGGAAAGAGATGAGGCTGGACGCCAGCTACAGAGCCCTCCGGTGGTTCGTGGCTCAACTGTGGCCAGGTACAGCAGATGGCAGCCCGATAGGTATTGGCTAAGGCTGCATGGGGCTGCTCCATAAAAAAATGTACGGAGACCCAGAATTTGGGAGCGATGGGGAGTAGCGGCTGGAAGACATCCTTGATTTCCGAGATGAGGTTCTGGACCTCCCGGAAGAGGCATGTGACCTGGAGGAATTGGAGTTCCTGGTCGAGTAGGAATGGGAGCTTGAGATTGTCTACAAGCGGCTGTTCGATGGTGATCAACAACCTGGCATGTCTCCCGTTGCCTGGGACTGTCCGGGCGAAGTAGCGGACAGTTGCGAAGATGCGGAGGAAATGGGGCCGAGGGTGCCCCTACGTTTTGTATCCAGAGAGTCCGAGATATTGATCTCCATGAGCTGTTTCCCCAGAAGCAGATATCCCCACCAGAAGTGGAGAAAACCATTCTCCCTCCCCAGCAATTAGACACTACCACAGTATTCATCTCCCCAGCAGAAGCCCTGGCTATGGGGCAGAGTGCCGCTGACCTCTGCCCAGCCCCCAGTATGTTTTTGGCGCGTTTGGGAGACAGTATGTAGAATAGGCTGCGCTGCTAATTGTGAGTGTGATTATGATTAATTAATGTGACCACAACTATGACACCCTTCTGTAGTGAACAACAATAGAAAAAATGCTGACAAACAATGAAAACTAGGATCCCATAGAATTCAAGTGATGCAGTCAATCCTTAAGATACAGGAAATCAGAAGCCATAAAATTAGAGTAAAGTCCATACAATGAAAAATTCTTGCTGAAAAAAACCTTCATAATAGAGAAAAAACACCACCAATGTTTAAACGGTGTGAAGCATGCAAAACTGTCATCCTGGGGAGCGTGATGTTTATAAGAAAAGTCCTTCACCACAAACACATCTGCCCCTTACCAGATCGCTAGATCTCCTGTCACAGAGATCCTACAAGCAAGTGGCTGTGTCCCCCAGCCACTGGGTCTCTGTTGGGAATGTTTCTCACAGGTCACCGCTCAGAAGTTCCACAGAATGATGCATAACCGCTCAGATCCCAAAGATAAAAAGAAAAATCTCCATAGTGTAACACAGTAACATTTATTTAAAAATAGAATAAGAAATACACTTACAGTGTGTGAAGTTCAAATCGCATGTAAAACAATATATGCCGGCCGGCTAGCAGTTGCTGCCCGTAGCTTCCGGGATCAGCATTGTATGGTGGTAACGTCAGCACGCCGCTTCGACAAATCTGTCGTCTTCCTGGGGTTTGGGAGACAGCCCCTGTCAGAAGTCGCCCCAGCAGCTGGTCACAGAACAGGGAGGGGAGAAAAACCCTTCCCCCTCTCCAGCGGCTGATCTCTACCTTTGTATCCATTTTCCCAACAGAAGCGCTGGCTATGGGGCAGAGCGCTGTTGGTCTCTGCCCAGCATCAGAAAAAGAGACAGAGAGTCCTGTAGATAGTCCCCACAAGATACCTCCCCAGAGGCTGGTAACTATAAGGGGAGGAAAGCAAGTACCTCTTCCTCCCCAACAGCTTAGCACTATCAGCCCATGTTCCCTACCAGCTGAAGCGCTGGCATTGGGGCAGAGGGTTATTCATCTCTCCCCAATACCTGCAACCCGGCCCCGGATCATGGGAGTGTGGACAGCCGTTCCCACTCTGCAGCGGCTGCTTTATTCACAGGATATCGTATGTGCGGTTTTGCTCCCCAGCGCCAGAGTCATGCTTTTCTTTTTGCTGTTTGCCTGGGGTGGGAGTTTGTGACTAACGCAGGTCCAGACCATTTGAGTGTCAGGGACATGGTTAGTCTGTTTTTAAAAGGGGAGAAATGTAACAGAACCCACTGTCACTGTGTGTTTTAGAGGGGGCTGTGGGCTGACCTCCTACCCACAGACTATGGCCCAGCAGAAAATGTATGTTATGTCATGGCACATAGACAAAAGGTGTGGAGACACATCCCAGCTGGGGATGTGTAAGGAGGGGCTGCATGCTTATCATAATCCCTTTATGTGTTTCAACTTTAGTTTCTGTTTGAATGTACAAGTGTTGAGTTCCCATTGGTTCTTCCTTGTCCTCTACCCCCTCTATGACAAGGCTAAGGGGAGTGTCCCTACCTGTGTTTAAAGGTGTATGTTTTGTACTTAGTAAACAGTTTATGCTTTGTATGTTTAACCTTCAACATCTGTGTGATTTGCCTCGTGATTGGGGGGTTAAGGGCTGGTAATGGCGAGTCTGCCGACTGCAGGTACGTTTGGATAACAGGAGACACAGGTCTGGCGGAGGTTCCTAGCCAGGGTATCCGGGATCCGTCATAGCCCCCCCCCCAACCCCCCACCAATGTAAGCAGCCAATGATTCCTGGCTCCTGTCCATAGCTCACCTATGCAGCCCCTGCAGCTTAATACTCCCTCCCTTCAAGAGCACAGCCCAGTGGCCCTTAATACTGTATGTAACAAACAGCAGTAAAAGGTATGTAACATAAAGCAAAACATACAGAGTATAGCTGTTCACAATGTACAAGGTAATTTTTTCAAACTCCAGTCTGCTGTACCCTGTATGCTGTGCCATACATTACATTCTATTGACCACTGAACCCTCTATGCTTTGCTGTCCCTCAGCAAATTTGCCCCCTCCCCCCGCTACTCCCAAAGCAAAAATCCCCCCCCCCCCCTAGAAGGAGCCCTCCCACCAATGTAAGCAGCCAATGATTCCTGGCTCCTGTCCACAGCTCACCTATGCAGCCCCCTACAGCTTAATACTCCCACATTTTGCTTCTGTACCCCCATATACATCACATCCAAAGCTCTCCCTGCTGCATTTACCTCTCCCTGCTCACAACTTTCAACTCTGCCAAGCCCCTTCTCCACAGATTTCATCTCTGCACACCGCCTCCATCCACAGCTCTCACCTAGACACACAGCCACCCCCAACCCTAGAGCTTTCCTGTGCATCCAGTTCCCCCCTTAAACTCAAAACTTTGTATATATATATTGTGTATATATACAGTATCTCACAAAAGTGAGTACACCCCTCACATTTTTGTCAATATTTTAACACTGAAGAAATGACACTTTGCTAAGATGTAAAGTAGTGAGTGTACAGCTTGTATAACAGTGTACATTTGCTGTCCCCTTAAAATAACTCAACATACAGCCATTAATGTCTAAACCGCTGGCAACAAAAGTGAGTGCACCCATAAGTGAAAATGTCCACATTGGGCCCAATTAGCCATTTTCCCTCCCCGGTGTCATGTGACTTGTTAGTGTTACAAGATCTCAGGTGTGAATGGGGAGCAGGTGTGTTAAATTTGGTGTTATTGCTCTCACTCTCTCATACTGGTCACTGGAAGTTCAACATGACACCTCATGGCAAAAAACTCTTTGAGGATCTGAAAAAAAGAATTGTTGCTCTACATGAAGATGGCCTAGGCTATAAGAAGATTGCTAAGACCCTGAAACTGAGCTGCAGCACAGTGGCCAATACCATACAGTGGTTTAACAGGACAGGTGTGGAGCATGAAGGGGTGGGGGGTCAGCTTGTCAGTGCTAAGACCATACGCCGCACACTGCATCAAATTGGTCTGCATGGCTGTCATCCCAGAAGGAAGCCTCTTCTAAAGATGATGCACAAGAAGGCCCGCAAACACAATAGAAATCTCTCCTGCGCTCAGGTGTCTGGTTCCTCAATATATGGTGTGACCAACTTCATACAGTAATATCTGCTGTCTTGCAGCCCTCCTCAGAATAATGGGTATTCATAGGCTAAAGAAAAAAGGAGGGCGCACCGACATTGTAGGGCCCTCCCCGACTGCACCAATCACTGGAATGCAACACCATAGGGGTTAATGACAGTAACCCCATACGTGCATAGCCAGAGAATAAATTAGATAGTATATAATATACAACAAAGTGGTGGAGAGATACATGGGGAGGCAATTAGCCTCCTATTCGGAGCCGGTCAGGCATATGATCTACCTGTACCACCCCCAAATCAGTCACCTTCAGCTGCCGTCCTTTACCGGTGGAACGCACGCCGCTCCGATATGCAGGAAGTGCGGGTGTACCTGCGTTCCACCCGCAAGTTCCGGCCAGCCCAGGCATCACTTCCGCTTCCGCTCACGCCAGAGAATTAGTGGCGTGCGCAGAAGACGCAGCCCGGAAGTGCGGGTGTATATGCGTTCCACCCGCTACTTCCGACCGCTACAACATAGGCATTCCCTGAAATTATGAGTGTGTGAATGCATGCGCATTAGAACGAATGAGCACGCCCACACTCAATGTCTGCTCAGGAATCACCCCCCCAAAGGGCCAATTGAAAAATGAACTTAGGTGAAATGGACTAGGATAAGGGGAAGAGGATAGATGCTGCATATACAGATGCTGTAAGGTGACCAAGGCGCACAAACCCACATAGGAAACAGAAATATGGAGCCCAATATCAATCAATATTGTCCATAAGGGTCCCCAGGTGAGGTAGAGAATATATAAAAAATAACAATAAAAAGTGTATATATATAAATAAATAAGATGGATTGCATATAGCACATAAAACTTTTTAAACAATCCTCATGAGAAAATATACGTAAATATATATATATATATATATATATATATATATATATATATATATATATAAAAAAAGGCCCTTGGGCCTTTAGGGGGGGGTGATTCCTGAGCAGACATTGAGTGTGGGCGTGCTCATTCGTTCTAATGCGCATGCATCCACACACTCATAACTTCAGGGAATGCCTACGTTGTAGCGGTCGGAAGTAGCAGGTGGAACGCATATACACCCGCACTTCCGGGCCACATCTTATGCGCATGGCGCTAATTCTCTGGCATGCACGGAAGCGAAAGAGATGCCTGGGCTGGCCGGAACTTGCGGGTGGAATGCAGGTACACCCGCACTTCCTGGATATCGGAGCGGCGTGCGTTCCACCGGTAAAGGATGGCAGCTTAAGGCGTCATTCCATCCAGTAGGGTTCACCCCATTATCTCTCTGATCCCTATAATATGTGACTGATTTGGGGGTGATACAGGTAGATCATATGCCTGACCGGCTCCGAATGGGAGGCTAATTGCCTCCCCATGTATCTCTCCACCACTTTGTTGTATATTATATACTATCTAATTTATTCTCTGGCTATGCGTGACTTATGTGGGTGGGTGCTGGTGGTGACTGAGGTGCACAGACACACATATATAGAGGAGACCATGCGTGTGAGCAGCCATTGCCGCTTAGGCTCTGAGGAAGGGGGTTCTCCCCTGAAACGCCTCAGCCATCGCTATATCCACTTGATGTCAGGTCCTGACTTATTGATGTTCAGAACTGCGAACCTGTAACATTGCTAATGCCTGTTATCCATGCTCGTTTATGAGTATACACTTTGCTGTTTTATGCTTTAATAAAGCTTTACCAGTGTTAAGGACCCAGTACATGTTGGCATTCATGGTTCCCTCAATGAAGCTCCCCAGTGCTGACACACACGCTTGACACCATCTGAACCAAATAAGTTTATCTTGGTCTCATCAGACCACAGGACATGGTTCCAGTAATCCATGTCCTTAGTCTATAAAATGACAAAAACAGTCTGGCGCCAGGAAACTGGAACATCTGTTGCACTGGGAACCTTGTGAATGTCCTGCAAGAGCCCAAAGAGCAGTTGTGTGGGTGAGCACACCAGGAGGGGTGTGAATACAAGTAAAAACATTCAGGGGCAACCACAGTTGAAAGCGCTGATTGGGACGGTCTTGAAAAGACAAACAATCAAAACGTTCAATGAGATAAAATCATGTGCAGATTTAATAATAACATGTACTTGGATGAACAATTATCTAGACATCTCCTTGCATGGATGGAACAACTGCAAAAGCGTGCTTCTCACTGTGACAGTACCTTAAGAAACAGTCGGTGGTGGATTGGCTTGGTGAAGCAATGCTGCAATGGCAAAACCTTCATGTGTTCCTGGAGGCCAGCATGTGCACAGCCGGATGAACAATATGAAGCCCCAATAGTATGTGGCGGAATGATGGAACAGCCACGAAACAAGGAAGGGACCGAGAGGCAGCCGGAGTAACCACCGACCGGAACTGGTAGACGGAAACACCCGAGCGTGACGTCATACGATCAGGGAGCGCAGGTCCAAAGCAAGGCTTGAAGCACAAAAGGTGGAGAGCAAGCTGAGAAGACAGTCTGCTTGGGAAAGAAGCGCGGCTATCATACCATTCATAGCACACACAGGAAGGTGTCGCATTATAGTGACGTCACAGCCCAGCGCTACGCTGTTTGCCTTCCAAGCCTCGTTCTGGATCCTCACCGCACGGCCATTTCCCATCATTGCGGACACTGGGCGGGAATTGTAAAGCTGCAGAGTGGCTTGTCACAGGCTCTGGCGCTTCACCATCCTCATCCTCCCTGGAATTTACACCCTGCAAAGCGGACTGAGATCCCACCTCACCCTCTCTGGGTTTTGATGTGCTGCACTTTGTCAGCAACAAAGGAGACTTGCTGTGACCTGCAGTTCCACCTTATCCTCCCTGGGATCTGATGTGCTGCATCCTCCAAGTTAGAAGCGGACTCACTGTGACCTGTAGTCCCACCTCCTCAGCCCGGAGATGCATCCAAATTCAACTTTACTTCTTTCCATGTGAGTGGATATTGTTCGTATAATAAATTATTTATGATATATACTCAGAGGAGCCCCTTTCCTTGTTTTTTTCCTAGTTTTACTGGAACTTGCTTCTGGTCCCCCTGGTGGCAGCCCTGACAGACTCACCTATTTCTTCCCTGATACTTGCTTCTGGACTATTATGGACCATATATTGTCATATTGAGGTATCTGAGCATTGCGCCTTCTTACTTGTTAAACACCAAATTTAACACACCTGCTCCCCATTCACAAATAAGACCTTGTAACACTAACGAGTCACATGAGACAGGGAGGGGAAATGGCTAATTGTGCCCAATTTGCACATTTTCACTTTGGGATGTACTCACTCTTGTTGCCAGTGGTTTAGACATTAATGGCTGTGTGTTGAGTTATTTTGAGGGGACAGCAAATTTACACTGTTATACAAGCTGTACACTCACTACTTTACATTGTAGCAAAGTGTCATTTCTTCAGTGTCGTCACATAAAAAGATATAATAAAATATTTACAAAAATGTTAGCGGTGTACTCACTTTTGTGAGATACTGTATATTTATACATTTTACTATATGTAGTATCACATGGCAAATATAGAAGACAAGGATCTCAACAGTATACATGCAGATTTTAGGCTAAGGGCATTTTTTAATTATTAATGAAGTGAACAAACTATTTATTTGCTGTGTGAATGTTGGAGTTGGATGCATACCTAGTCTATTACACCAAGTGAATAGATAAAGGGGTAATGGTGCCACCTAGTGGAAAACTATGGTTTAGTCAATAGTTTTGTTTTTGTGTTAATCTATGATTTAGTCATTCATTTTGTTTTTGTGTTATTGAAAACCTTTGATCTTAAAAAAGATTTTTTTCTTAACCGCAAATGCTCAGAGTCGTGTTTCCTTTCCTTAGAAACTGGAAATAGCAAAGCTAACTGGTTTCTAGGTTTAAAAGGAAAACAATGTTGTTTGGCAGATACTTCTTAAGTAAAACTAATCTGGATAATGGGGAGGTTTTAGTATGTTTTGTCCATAGTCATGAATTGCCATTACTCCTGCACCCACAGTCACCATCAGACCTGCCAAATCTGACTAATGACCGTGGTAAAATAAATAAATTTATTGATAGACACGTTGATACATAAAATGAGGTTGGCTGAATTTAATTTCACAAACTTTAACAATACTAATTAAGTTTTGTGTGCAAACACTTTTTAAAAAAATGATTGACAAACTGACATCAAACAGCTTTACTTAATTAAAAAAAAAAAACCCTTTTCTTAATACTTGTCAAAAAAAAATCAGTAATAATTAGATTTTTAGGGGCAGTAATGAATGGAAAGAAAGAAAGAAAGAAAGAAAGAAAGAGAAAGAAAGAGGGGGTGATGGAGGGAGAAAAAAAAAAACAAGGAACGAAAGAAAAAGAAAGAAAGAAAGAAAGAAAGAGAAAGAAAGAGGGGGTGATGGAGGGAGAAAAAAAAAAAAACAAGGAACGAAAGAAAAAGAAAGAAAGAAGGAAAAGAAAGAAAGAGAGTGAAAAAAAAGAAGGAAAGAAAGAAGGAAAGAAAAAAAGGGAAGGAAGCAAGGAAAGAAAAAAGAAGGACTGAAAGTAAAGAAAGAAAGATGGAAAGATAGAAAGAATGAAAAAAGGAAAGAAAGAGAAATAAAAAAGTAGTAGAAAAGAAAGAAGGAAAGAAAGAAAAAAAGGAAAGAAAGAAAGAGAGATGGATGGAGGGAGAAAGAAAGAAGGAAAGAAAGAAAAAAAAGAAGGAAAGACACAGGAGAAGAGGGCGGGAGGAGCAAAAGCTCTCTCTCCTCTCCTGACTGGCTGGGCGGGCAGCAGGGGGAGGGGGGAGAACTGTCAGCACTCGCTCTGCTGAGCTGAGCGGCTCTCCCTGGCTGTGATCTGGAGCTGTCCGTGAGCTCCGATCACCCGGTAACTTGGTCCCACTCGCAGCCTGTTTTCTCCCCCTGTAGCAGAGTGAGCGGACTCAGGACTGTGCTGATGGTGGGGCGGGGGCATCTCTGCTGCTGGAAGAGGCAACTCTTTAATTAGGTAAAGGCCGCAAGGCCCCTGTGAGTGCGAGCCCTTAGGCGACCGCCTAATTTGCCAATTTAAAGAGCCGCCTCTACCCCTAGTAACCTGGGCTCACACTGTAATATGTTGTGATGTGTGAGTGTAGTTCTATTCAGGCCTAAGGACCATTAAATTCAGAGCAGAAGAAGAAAGACTTGGGTCATATGACTGGTGGGAAGAAACCATGATTTAACCCTTTGGCTGCCACCTATGAATGTCATACATCGGCAGCCGTGGGGAGGTTTTATACTCACTCTGATGCCAACACCCTTGACCTTGACCTTGTATTCTCCTACCTATTCACTCCATGCAACCTTTCCAACAGTCCTTTTCCTCTCTCTGATCACCACCACCTTATTAGTTTCACTCTCTCCCTGTCTTCCACTATCTCCCCTCCAATCACTCATAGAAAGCTTCACCACCTCAACCCTTCTCTTCTCTATTCTTCTCTATTCTGCTACTGACCACCTCTGTGTAAAAAAATCTCACCCCTGTCCTGCCCCAATCTAGCCACTTCTGTCTACAATAGATCCCTGTCCTCCACCCTGGACAAGCTCGCCCCCCTCACTACACACAGAATTAGGCCTCAGCACCCACAACCCTGACAAACAGATAACTCCAAAAGTCTCAAAAAACGTAGCCTCGATCTTGAACGTCTGTGGTGTAAGACTAATACTATATACAAATGTTCGCTTGTTGTCGGAAATTCCGACCGTGTGTAGGCTCCATCAGACATTTGTTGTCGGAATTTCCGACAACAAAATTTTGAGAGCTGGTTCTCAAATTTTCCGACAACAAAATCTGTTATACACAATTCCGACGCACAAAATTCCATGCATGCTCGGAATCAAGCAGAAGAGCCGCACTGGCTTTTGAACTTCATTTTTCTCGGCTCGTCGTACGTGTTGTACGTCACCACGTTCTTGACGTTCGGAATTTCCGACAACATTTGTGCGACCGTGTGTATGCAAGACAAGTTTCAGCCAACATCCGTCGGAAATAAATCCACGGTTTTGTTGTCGGAAAATCCTACGGTGTGTACATAGCATAAGTCTCTCAAAGACTTCAACCAATATAAATCTGCCCTCCAAAAATACAATTCTTGCCTCCACACTGCCAAGCAGACCTGTTTTATCACTCTCATCACTGTCTCATCCAGTCCCTGTCAATTATTCTCTACCTTTAACTCTCTACTTCATCCTCCACTGCCTCCACCCACTAACTCACTCACTGCCCAGGAGATTGCTAATGACTTCAAAAATAAGATTGATTCAATTTATGATAAAATCTCCACTCTACTGGTATCTCCCCCACTTAACACTCTATGTCAACAGGTACCATCAACGCTCCCCATATTCAACCCTGCTACTATATACTAGGTTGCTAAACTGATTTCTAAAGTCCACATAGCCACCTGTCCCCTGGACCTTGTTCCCTCTCAAATACTATGGTCACCCTCTGACTCTATCCGACACTCCCTAACCCACATCTTCAATTGATCCCTCTCTTCCAGCATCTTCCCCAACTCTCTAAAACATGCACTAGTTACCCCCATACTTAAAAAGACATCCTTGGACCCTGCCAATCTTAGCAAGCTACGCCCTATCTCCTCTAAACTCCTTAAATGTCTGCTCTACAACCAACTAAGTGACCACCTCATTAAGAATAGACTTTTTTGATCCCCTTCAGTCTGGATTTCACCCTCAAAACACCACAGAAAGTGCTGACAAATAACTTACTAACAACAAAAACCAATGAACACTATTCTGTACTCCTACTTCTGTACCTTTCGGCTGCCTTTGATAAGGTTAACCAGCCCCTCCTCTTCAAAAAACGTTACTCCTTTGGTGTCCATGACTGTGCTCTTCGCTGGCTTTCATCCTACTTATCCCGCCGCACCTTCAGTGTCACCTATGGTTCGCCTGTGAAACAAAAGTATGCTGGACGGCCGCACTCCAAAAATCACCTTTTATTGCATAAAAAAGACAAAGTTTCAAGACATCCAAGTGAGCATGTACCAACACGTACAGCGAACGCATGTCACATCAAATGGTGCTTAATCATAGCTTAAAGAGCTACACATACAAACTGGCATATATACACATGCATCAGCGTAATCAAGACAAATTAAATGAAATATGTGAGACACTGATTGTTAATAGAAAACACCTGTAGACATTGGACTGCAGTCACCCAATGAGAACATTGAGATCGTTATGACAGGAAATTCTACATTAAATGTATGTGAAGCAAAAGACATACAAACCAAAACCCTGAAGTATAAAACAAAACACATCTATGTGCAATATACAACTTGTATGTACTAGAATAAAAATATGTACATGCACGGACACATACACACACTGGTTTGGAGCCAAGCTGTGTGATGTTGATTAGTCTCCTGATAGCTGACCGGGAGACTAATCGACATCACACAGCTTGGCTCCAAAATCTTTGAGGTGTTAGCCTCTGTGAGCCTCCAGTCTGTTTTTTCTACAATGCTCAAACAGACTTCCTAATCACATGAACGCTGGTCTACACTACCAGTACCTGTGCTTTTCTAGTGCTGTGTAAATGCTTACCTGTCTCCGTACATATCCAGATAATTTTGCTTACCAGCAATATATTACGTTACTCCCTCTGCGTTTGATGACTACATGAACTTTTTATGCTCCTGAAGAAGTGTACCTCTATGCGCAACATGTTGAGCGAATAGATTAATATTCTGTGCTCGGATCCACATCCTGACCCACAGCCCTCCTTATTTACATCCCTATTTGTATACTACCACAGGAATTCCAACTTCCGCTCTTTTGGATGTATTATTGTATTTTTCTATCTTACTAAGTGGTGTCAGAGTTTATGTGTGGGGTATACAATACCAATTTCATTAATTTTTATATGTATTTATATGTAATAACTTTTCATTTAATTAATTTTGTACCTAATAAACCAATCTAATCATTTTTAGACGGTCTACCTGTGTGCCTTTAAAGTCCACTCTTTTAGCCTTTAGTTTTCATATTTAGATAACTAATTATACTATGACACATTGGGGGTGATTTACTAAGAAGAAGGCACTGCACCAGTTCATACATTAATTTGTGCGCCGGAAAAGTCATTAATTGAACGTGCGAACCGGCGCACATTGAAGCGCAAATAATGATAATAAATACCCGCATATGTAAACTGAGAAAATTGTTTAGGAGAAACCTCTATTGAGAATAAGGGCTGGAAACCCATGCCACATCCCATATGTAGAAATTTGCAAATGGAGATTGTCCCAGGGATTATATGGGCATAGGAGGTAAAACCAGACCATACAGGAAGTATAGAAAAGTACAAGATCTATTTGAAAGACATATAAATATACACTAGATATACACGAATATAAGAATACCTATAAAATCAATGGTATATAGCACAAATGACAAACAGCAAAGATTTACTGATATACACATGAGGTCCAGACCTGTAGTCCTCCAAAATGTGTTGACAGTATGCCCAACATGTTTCGGAAAAATTATATGGTGTTTATTTCCTTCGTCAGGGGTAGAGCTGAGGTAAGCTGTTAATTCTATTGACAAAAGAAAAACAGGATAAGAATACAAAATTCATAGAGAGTAAATATAATGATGTATATAGTAACAGTGGCCATTTCTTCACCGTTTTCTAAGCTTGGCAGGACATCAACAAATGTAAAAAAATACTTACATAATTTGTGTCTTTTTTTAAACAACAAGATAGATTGACAGAAAGCGAGGCTGAGATCTTCCTATTCCGCTCCACCACATATTCTCAAGACTAAAAGGTATTGTATATGGAGGCCACAGAGGGCCTAACACAATTCAGTATTGTATGGATCCAGATACAGACGAGAACATAAATAAAATTACTATATATTGAAAGGCAGCAACGCTTGTCCCACCGCACAATACATCAATGCTCACAAGGGTTAAGCCAAAGGATCTGGATATATGAACCTAACATAGAATGAAAAAGTATATTGTAGTAGGCTTCCCTCATATGTTCTTGACACCATTCACCTACTTCAAATTCTTGAGGGAGTTCAGATATCTGAAAGTTCCATCCTAGCTACCACTAATGTGGCAGCTCTTTATAGCTCCATTCCCCACTCTAAGGGCCTAGCATGTTTCCAAAGGGTTTTGTCCCAGATTAGTCATCATGAGGAATCGTTTAATGAATTTATACTTCTTTCTCTGGAATTCATATTGAATCATAACATCTTCTCATTTGATAGTCATTTTTTTCCTCCAGGTACAGGGCCAATCTGTATCTGGGGGAATGGGAACACTCCATATTTGAGGATGAGGGTCTCACTATGTACCCACGCCATGTTGATATGTGGCATAGGTACATAGATGACATCTTCATTGTATGGGATGGACCCGAACAGCTGTTGGTGGACTGCTTGTCAGCCCTCAACCAGAATGAATTTAATCTCAAGTTCACCATGTCTTCTCATGCTTCCAAAATAACATTTTTGGATGTTGAAATATACAAAGATGCTACCAATATGCTGTCTAGCAAATTATTTAGAAAGCCTACTGCAGGCAACACCATTTTGCATTCATCCAGCTCTCACCCTAAAACCCCTGTCAACTCAATACCATATAGTTAATATATGCAAATCTAAAGGAACTGTTCCAACCATGTGGATTACAAAAATGAGGCTAACAGTCTGAAAGACGATTGTTAGATTGAGAGTAAAGCAACAAATGTCTTAAACAGGCATTTAACCATGTAGAAAAAAGAACGAGACATGACCTTCTATTTTTCACAAAGGCCAAGCCTCTCAAGACTAAAAATTCCAGGATCATTACCACATATACCAATGATCACCTCAGAGTGAAGGGCATTATTGATAAATATTGGCATCTCCTTATGTCTGACCCCACTGTGGGACCCCTTGTGCCACCGACACCTCAGATTGCATACAGATGGGCCACCTCTGTAGGAGATCTGATTGTTCAGAGTGATTTTCAGGGCTCCACTCGTTGCGACCCCTGTAAACTCACTGGAACATACCCCTCTGGCTCATGTAACTATTGCAAGTACATGGACCACAGCAAGAATATATGTTTGCCTAATGGCAACTTCTTTACCTCCCGACATTTCTCTAATTGCCAAACTATGGGAATGGTCTATCTACTGCAATATAGCTGTGGTTGTTACTATATAGGAAAAACAATCCAAAAACTGTGGCAAAGAATTTACCGTCACATTAGGGCCATGAAAGCAAGTGACCCCGACTCACCTCTAGGGAGACATGTAGCACAGGCTCATAGTGGTGTGTTTCCAAAAATATCCATTCTTGTTGTGGATCGCTTTCATCCCAGCCCTAGAGAAGGAGACTTCAATAAGGTTCTCCTTCAACGGGAGCTGAGATGGATATATCGATTTTGAACACTACTTTTCCACCGGGCCTTAATGAGGCCTTTAACCTAGAACCTTTTTTTACCAGGCTTCTCATCTGGAGGTTTGATAGGGATTTATAAGCTCATTTTACGTTCTATCTGTAGGCTGTAGGCCATATCTCCTTATTCCTTTGACTGTTGTAAACATCCTGTATTCTCTTTTGGACTAATATTGTGTGCTTTGATAATTATCTATGTTGTCTGTCCCACAAATTCTAACCCTATTGTAATTCTTGTATCTTTCAGTTGTACAAGCAATGGCTGATATCTGCGTTTCCACACTCCACCACATTACTATTCATATCCTATTTATTTGATATGGTAGCGCCGCGGTGCTCGTCCCTTGATGCATCAAGGCTCCCCGGCACTGGCAGGACTCCTGGTGTTTGCGCCATAGGGGCCATCCCTTTATTTGGGCTGCGGCTTTGCTATGCGATCGTGGGCTCCCTCTCTGTGAGCCCACGCCTGCGCACGTGGAGCTTTTCCATCTGGCCTCTGGTCGCCGCCCATCTGCTGTATCGGCGGCTCCGTCGATGTCTGATGTCACTGCGTCCTATGATGCGGTTGCCCCGAGCCCAAGCCGAGGGATTGCCAATGAGACATCATGTCTCACTCTCTGGATTCACAGGTGTGTTGCCAGAGTTCATCAATCTGATGACCCTGCCGATCACCTATCAAACACTACCGTTATCCATTGTATGGTTTCTGTATGTTTAAGCTCAGCCCCTCCAACAGACTTCCTTTATTAGTCAGGCATCACTGGCTTATGTGCAAGGGACATCGGTCCCGAAGATGAAGAGGCAATTATGCCTCATCTGTGCCCACGAGTACCCCCTGCCAGTGCCACCTGTCATTGCCACCTGCCAGTGCCCATGAGTGCCACCTATCAATGCCCATGAGTGCCACCTATCAATGCCCATGAGTGCCACCTATCAATGCCCATGAGTGCCACCTATCAATGCCCATAAGTGCCACCTATCAATGCCCACCAGTGGTGCCAATCAGTGCCACCTAGCAGTGCTGCCTATAAGTGTAACCAATCAGTGCCCATCACTTCCACCCATCAGTGCCCATCACTGCCACCTATCGGTGCCCATCAGTGCCGCCTCATCAGCGTACATCAATGAAGGAGAAAAATGATATCAAAATATATAACAAAATATAAAAAAATATATATATATTTTTTTTTAATTCGGTCTTTTTAAATTTTTTTAACAAAAAATAAAAACCGCAGAGGTGATCAAATGCCACCAAAAGAAAGCTCTATTTGTAGGAAAAAAATGATAAAAATTTAATTTGGGTACAGTGTAGCATTACCGCGCAATTGTCATTCAAAGTGCATCAAATCTGAAAATTGGTCTGGACAAGAAGGGGGTTTAAGTGCCCAGTAAGCAAGTGGTTAAAGGTCACCATACACTGCAACCAATTAGATCTTAAATAAATTATATTTAGTGAAAGAGCCTGTTTGATTTCCCATATTTTGAATTAATTGTTCAAGTGCATCTTCCTATTACCTATTTTGTCTAAATATCGAGTTGTACAGAGATTGACCAATTAGATTGCATAGTGCATGACCATCTTAACCACTGCAGCCCCGGAGGATTTGGCAGCTCAATGACCGGGGGACTTTTTACAATTTGGCACTGCACTGCTTTAACTGGTAATTGCGCTGTCATGCAATGTTGCACCCAAACAAAATTCGCGTCTTTTTTTTCCACAAATAGAGCTTTCTTTTGATGGTATTTGATTGCCTCTGCGATTTTTATTTTTTGCGATATAAACAGAAAAAGACCGAAAATTTTGAAAAAAAATATGTGCTACTTTTTTGTTATATAAAAAAAAAATAAACTCAATTTTAGTCATACATTTAGGCCAAAATGTATTCAGCCACATGTCTTTGGTAAAAAAAAATGCCAATAAGCGTATATTGGTTTGCGCAAAAGTTTTAGCGTCTACAAACTAGGGTACATTTTCTGGAATTTACGCATTTACGCAGCTTTTAGTTTGACTGCCTATCTCATTTCTTGAGGTGCTAAAATGGCAGGGCAGTACAAACCCGCTCCCCCCCCCCCAAATGACCCCATTTTGGAAAGTAGACACCCGAAGGAAATTGCTGAGAGGCATGTTGAGCCCATTGAATATTTTATTTTTTGTCACAAGTAGTTGAAAAATGACCAAAAAAAATTACACAAAGTTGTCACTAAATGATCTATTGCTCACATGTGCTTTAGAAAGCCTGAAGGCGGTGCTTCGTTTTTGGGGTCCTGTACGTGGCTAGGCTCCCAAAAAGTCTCACACATGAGGTATCCCCGTACTCAGGAGAAGCAGAAGAATGCATTTTGGGGTATAATTCCACATATAACCATGCCATGTTTGCACAATATATCATTTAGTGACAACTTTATGCAAAAAAAAAAAAAAGTGTAATTTTCCCGAAACTTGTGACAAAATATAAAATATTTCATGTACTCAACATGCCTATCAGCAAATAGCTTGGGGTGTCTACTTTCCAAAAAGGGGTCATTTGGGGGGGGGGGGTTGAACTGTCCTGGCATTTTATGCACAACATTTAGAAGCTTATGTCACACATCACCCACTCTTTTAACCACTTGAAGACAAAGCCCTTTCTGACACTTTTTGTTTACATAAAATTTTTTTTTTTTTTTTGCAAGAAAATTACTTTGCAACCCAAAACATTATATATATTTTTTTAAGCAAAGGCCCTACAGATTAAAATGGTGGGTGTTGCAACTTTTTTTTTTTCACATAGTATTTGCGCAGCGATTTTTCAAATGCAATTTTTTTTGTAAAAAACACACTTTTTTAATTTTAATGCACTAAAACACACTATATTGCCAAAATGTTTGATGAAATAAAAAAGATGATCTTATGCCGAGTACATGGTGACCAAACACGACATGCTTTAAAATTGCGCAAAAATGTGCAGCGGCGACAAACTACATAAATTTTTAAAAGCCTTTACAGGTTACCATTTTAGATCTACAGTGGAGGTCTACTGCTAAAATTACTGCCCTCAATCTGACCTTCGCGGTGATACCTCACATGCATGGTGCAATTGCTGTTTACATATGACACCAGACTGTCGCTTGCGTTCGCATTTGCGCGTGAGCATGGGGGGACAGGGGTGCTTTTTTTTTTTTTAATAATTTATTTTGCTTTTTTATTATATTTTTAAACTGTTCCTTTCGTTTTTGTATCATTTTTATTGTTATCTCAGGGAATGTAAATCTCCCCTATGATAGCAATAGGTAATGACAGGTACTCTTTTTTTTGAAAAAAAATGGGGTCTAGACCCTAGATCTCTCCTTTACCCTCAAAAAATCTGACCACACTAAGATTGGTGTGATAAAATGCCTTGCCAATTTCCCAATGGCGCTGTTTATATCCAGCGAAACCGAAGTCACGAAATGCTCGTAGCTTCCGGTTTCTTAGGCCATAGAGAGGATTGGAGCGATTCTGGTCAGCTGGCTGAACCACCGGCTGCATTCTCGGGTTCCCTGTTGGGACAGGAGAGCCCGAGAAAACGTTCCCTCCCACTGCTTTTATATGAAAGCCGACCGCTGGCTGAAAAGAATGATACCAAGATGATACCTAAACCTGCAGGCATCATTTTAGTATAACCACTTAAAGTCCAGCAACATACCAGTACGTTGCTGGTCCTTGTTGGGCATACATTGTAATGTTTTTTTTTTTTTCATGCAGCCTGTAGGCTGCATGAAAAAAAGAGATTGATCGGTATGCCCACCATTAGAATACTGCCCTTCATCCACCCACTTCTAATGATGGGCATACATGCACCATATTTTTTTAACTGTGGTGGTGAAATCACCTCAAACAGCGTTGGAGTCACGGCTTTATGTATCGTGGGAGCAAACACTGTTGCTGCCAAGGTAAATAAACCCGTGCTGCAGCTGAATGGCGTACCTGCTAAGCAAATGATGGTTAACAATAAAACAAACATTACAGTGTAACATACCATACCTGCAAAGCAAATACAATAAAACATAGTAAAAATAAAACAGAGAGAGAACGATAGATATAGAACAATAGTGAGCGAACAGTAGAGCGGACAGTAGAGAGTGAACATAGAGAGAACAATAAAGAGAGAGAAGAAAAATACAACCACAACTATTTTTGGATTTTTTATTTTATATTTTTTTGTGTGTTTTTTTTTTTTCACTTTTATAAAAACTGTAAACTGAACGTTGCAGATTAGGGTCTCTCAAAATGTGATGGCCATCACATCTTTCGAGACCCTGTGTCAGTGTGCCTAGGACTGTGTAGTGCTGTACCCTACGCTAATATTCAACTAGTATGTGATAACGTTTGAAACATTCACCAATGCAGAGACAAGGTTGGTCAGGACAAAAGGGACAATAAAAGCGGGTGTCACGCCTAAATGCGCGTTTGCTGCAGACATGACATCTTCTTTGGGGGGACCTTTGGATAGGGGTACCAGGGAGGACATAAGGAAAATGCCTCTCATACAGCAGGCTCACTGCATTTGCGTTGGGAAGTTGGGCAAGAGCACTGTCTGGAAACAGAAGGGCTCTGACAATCTCTTCATGGAATTTAAGGAAGGATCCAGTTCGTCCTGAAGCTCTTTATAGCACAAAAGCGTTCAGCAAAGCCAATTGAAATAAATAGACACTTTTTTGTACCAGCATCTGGCCTTATGGGCAATTAGGTACGGCGCCAACTGGTCGTTGAGGTCCACCCCTCCCATGTTGAGGTTGTATTCGTGGACACAGAGGGGTTTCTCCACAAAACCAGTCGCCGTAAGAATTTGGACTGCTGTGTCTGCGTGAAGGGAGGACAGAACGAAAACATTCCATGAATCCTTCCACTTCACTGCTAACAAATTATTACACTTCAAGCAGGCTCTCTCCCCCCGTCTAAGTCAAGATTCTACAAGCCATTGGATGAAGCCCCAGCGATTAGATCGCATGGTGCCACGTGCGCCAATTCCATTATCAAAAAGGTGACTAAAAAGTGGCACGCTTGTGTAATAATTGTCCACATACAAGTGACACCCCTTTCCGAATAAGGGTGACACCAAGTCCCACACTATCTTACCAGCGCTCCCTATGTAGTCTGGGCAGTTCTCCGGCTCTACGTGACTATCTCTTCCCTCGTAAACCATAAAACTATGTGTATAGCCTGTGGCCCTGTCACAGAGCTTATACATCTTGACCCCGTATCTGGCACGCTTGCTGGGAAGATACTGTTTGATAGCAAGCTGCCAGAAAACTTAATCAGGGACTTATTAACGCAGACAACTTGATCGGGAGTAAACAAGGCTGCAAAACATTGGTTCAAGTGGTTTACAAGGGACCAAATTTTGTAGAGCCGATCAAATCCAGCGTCACCCCGAGGATGACAGAGTTAATTGTGATTGAAGTGCGTGAACTGTAAAATCTGCTTGTATTGTGTCCTGGTCATGGAGGCAGAGAACACGGGTGCATGGTGAATTGGGTCAGTGGACCAATATGACCGCAACTCACTCTTTTTAGTTACGCCCATGAGGGGGCATAGGCCCAGGAAGGTCTTAAATTCGGAGACCCTAATAGGTCTCCAATCTCTGGCAAGGGTCAGCTGGGGATTAGCGGCGATGAATTGGCCAATTTTGGGGTTCCTGGGACCTATGGTTCTGGAGTAGGGATGGGCGAACCGTTTGGCCTGAGCATTAGTTCAGGCCGAACATTGGCTGTATGCCCATTCGACGAGCACCTGAATTATCTGGACATTCGACCACTTGTTCGGCCCGTCGAATGACCACAATGCACTGCGTCACCGCACAGTGCATTGGAATCCCTGATTGACGGAAGCAATTAAAGATTTGCCCAATCAGGGCACAGAGCACTGTCAGAACCATGATTGGACGCTGTCATGGCTCATTGCTCTTAGTCCCGCCCCACACTATAAAAGTATTCTTTCAATAGAGGCCATTTGTAGTGTGATAGCGGTGTGGAGAAAAAGAGATATAACAGGGCTCTGTTCAGTGCTCCTAGAGAGTTAGTGTGCTATAGTGTGCTATTGTGTTTCTATTGTCAGTGTAGAATATAAGTTTAGTGTAAATCTAGTTATATTTCAGTCGGTGTGAGTGTAGTGACCATTCATCTTTACATTAGGGTGAATCTAGTGATAATTCAGTCAGTGAGAGTGACCATTCGTTTTTACATTAGTGTCACTTTAGTGTGAGTCTAGTGATAGTTCAGTCAGTGTGAGTGTAGTGACCATTCATTTTTACATTAGTTTCAGTTTATTTTGTCAGGGCAGGTTTTCCTCAGTTTAGTGCGTTAGTGCATGTTTAATGCAGAATATTTCAATGCGTTACGTGCCGCTTAATGCAGTATACTGTACTTAAGTGCGTTACTGCAAGTTTAACGCCGTATATTTCAGTGCGTTACCTGCCATTTAACGCAGTATATTTCAGTGCGTTACTGCAAGTTTAACGCTGTGCATTTCCGTGCGCTACGTGCTGTATAATACAGTATATGTCAGTGCTTTGCTGCAAGTTTAACACCGTATATTTCAGTGGGTTACGTGCCGTTTAACGCAGTATATTTCAGTGCGTTACTGCAAGCATAACACTGTATATTTCAGTGTGTCAGTGAAGTTTTACTGCAGTAAATTATAGTGTATCAGTGGAGTATGTCTGTGTAGTGAGTACTCAAGTTAAAGTGCACCAAACACCACTTTCCATTGATTAAAGTGCATCCATATACACATTTCCCCATCTTTTTTACATTTTGTTAAAAAGCACCCCACTCATGTCTGGGAGGACAACAAGGAGAGGCAGACATTCCTATGGCACTGTGAGGGGACCAGCAGCATATCCACAGGCAAAGGTGGATGTGGTCAATCCTCAAGCAGGGCATCATTTCCTCTGTTTAGTGATATTGCCTATGCTATCCAGCAACAGCATGCAGAGGAGGTGGTGGACTGGCTTGCTAAACCATCCTCATCCTCCATCACCCAAGTAGAGACTAGTGCACAGTCCACTGCAGCTGCCAGAGTAACTAAACCTGCCTTCTTGTCCACAGCTATTCCTGCCATAGCCCCATTATTTGAACACAGCGTCAGCCACTTGAATCTTGATGATGCACAGCCATTACTTGATTTAGAGGTTATTAGAGGTTGGTTCTGAGGTTGAGGAAGGCAGGAACATGAGCCTATACTATAGAGAGGGAAGAACACTGGTACACAAATTGGCAGTCATGTTCCCCCAGCCGCAGCGTATTGTCAAGTTGTCTCCAGTTGTAATGAGGAAGGAGGAGATGATGATGAGGTCACTGATGTGACTTGGGTGCCGGATAGAGTAGAGGAGGAAAGTGAGGGTGAGGAACAACCCCAATGAAGCAGCCATCCTGGAAGAGTAGAAAGCAGCCTCCCTATTCCATCACATTTTGGAGCTGTTCTCTCCCAGCCCACTTCCCACAGCTCAGCTGTCTGGACCTTTTTTAGCACATGTGCAGCTGATTGCACTGTTGCAATTTTCAAACTTTGTCTCAAACACATCAAGCGTGGAAAAAATACCAGTCATTTGGGTACCACATGCTTGACAAGGCTTTAACCTCCCACCACTCAGCCCATTGGCAAGAGCACCTGAAAGCCACATAAAAGAGGCACAATTCTGTTCCTCCTTATTCTCCTCAGTCTGCCCCTGCTATACCTCATGACCTCTCAGCAGCCTCCACTGACAGGGATAATGGTATAGCACAGGGTGTCCCGGGTCCTTGCAGCGCATCTGCCAGTAGCACACCACCAGCTGTAGACTATAGCCAGCAAATTTCTCTGCCCCATCTGCTGCAGCAAAAAAAAATAATAATAGTCACTGCAACCCACATACCCAGTGTCAAAATGCAAGCTTGTCAAAGCTGCTTTGCTCAACAAATTCTGCCTTTCTGTTTGGTGGATACTGCCCCCTTCCGTGAATTTGCAGAATATGCTATACCACAATGGCAGATTCCCAGTTGCTATTTATTTTCACGTAAGGCCATTCCAGCTCTGTACCATCATATGGAAGGCAATGTTGTGGCATTGTTGGGCAAGGCAGTCAGCCTCAAAGTCCATGTTACTGCTGACACATGGTCCAGCAAGCATGGTCAGGGACAATATATTTTGTTCACAGCACACTGGGTAACTCTGCTTGCAACTTGGAAGGATGGAGGGCAGGGCTCCATGCTGCAGCTTGTTGTGCCGCCATGTCTCCATACTCCTCCTCCTCCATGCCCTCCTCTGCTGAATTGTTCTATGAACCACAAGTACCCCCTAAGCATTCAAGGGGCTATTCAATGAGTCAGGCTAAAAGGTGAAAGACAGTGCCTCTGCTGGTGTGTCTAGGGGACAGGAACCACCATTGTTCCTATGCCACAGAACACACAAGAGGAGAGGAAGGAGGAGGAGGAGGATTCTGACAGTGTTGGAGACATTGAAGCAGAGGAAGACATACCTCAAACAGTAAGAGATGTTTTTCATCTCCAGAACCCTTGGGAGTAGTAGATGGCTGGGAGGAGGCAGTTTGAGATACTGTAATCCTCAGTGACCCTAAGGACTCTGGTTCTCATGCCTCCACAAATTTGCAGTGCATGGGCTCCCTCATGCTTCAAAGCCTGCGAAAGGACCCAAGAATACGTTGCATAAAGGAGAAGGATCACTATTGGTTGGCAACCCTCCTTGACCCCTGTCTAAAGGGAAAAGTCTCAGAACTCATCCCGTCCCCACAGAGAGTGTAGAAGATGAAATCTCTTGAGGACACCTTAAAGAGGAGTTTATCCAATGCTTTTCCTGACTTTTGTAGTTACAGTGTTGTAAAAAACGTAGTTTTGAGGCTTCTGTTGGTCAAGAGAGAAGGCGGCTGCCTAAGTTATGCATTTGACAATTTTTTTTAGTTCTCACAGCCCAGGGCTGTCAGCTTCCACATTCCATCAGCAGCGTCTGCATCGCATGGTGGACGAGTATCTAGGAGCGAAAAACAGAGATGGAGAGCTTTCCAGTCGACGATTCATTGGCTTACTGGGTCATGAGAATATACCACTGGCTAGAACTTGCATAGTTTACTGAGCTGCTGGGCTGCCCTGCATCCAGTGTGCCTTCTGAACAGGCATTCAGTGCTGCTGGAGGTTTTGTTACTAATAATAGAACACATCTGTCCACCTACTCAGTGGATCATCTGACATTTATCAAAATTAATCAGTCCAGGATTACCAGCAGCTATGAAGCCCCTGAGCCGATGTCGCTGATTAAGTGTTTTTGGGATCTGGAATCTCTACAGGACTTCTAGGCGGCCTAGCGTTGTGGGTGTTGATTTCATCTGGAAGAATTTTTTGGTTTAGGTTTCATAGGCACAATTAACACCCAAAGACCAATTTTTTCTCACCTGTTTGACAGGTGCATATCATTTAAATTTTCACATCAAGGTCAACTCTTGTTTTCATCAAGAGTACCTCAGTAAGGCTACGATGTGAAGGCACCACCGACATCCAAAGACCAATTTTTCCGCATCGGTTACTTCTATCAAAAGTCTGTGGAAGAGACACCAGAATTTATCCAAAAAATCTCTAATCTTGTTCCCAGTGCATTACATTGTGGCCTCATCATAGAAACTGGCTCCCCTAGCGGTTGCTTACAAAATAAAGAAAGCTTGCAGGGAAAATGTCATTTTTTTTGACTTTTTATATGCAATTATTGCTGCAGCAGCTTCTATGCACAGTAGAGATGTTTATAGGTAGACTAAGGGGACCCGCAGGCACTATATTGAAAGGAATTTTTTATTTGTATGCTTTCACTAAGAATCAATAAATAACTGCTCAGTGCTCATCATGTGTGTGTGTGTAAATGTGCGTGTGTATGTATGTGTGTGTGTATGTATATATGTGTGTATGTATATATATATGTGTGTGTGTGTGTTTCTATGTGTATGTAAGTATGTATAAATGTGTGTGTGTATGTGTGTGATTGTAGCTATGTATGTGTGTCTATGTGTATGTGTGCGTGTGTGGGTGAGTGTGTATGCGTGTGTGTGTGTTTGTGTAAATGTTAGTGTGTATGTACAGTGTCTCACAAAAGTGAATACACCCCTCACATTTTTGTAAATATTTTATTCTATCTTTTCATGTGACAACACTGAAGAAATGACACTTTGCTACAATGTAAAGTAGTGAGTGTACAGCTTGTATAACAGTGTAAATGTGCTGTCCCCTCAAAATAGCTCAACACACAGCCATTAATGTCTAAACCGCTGGTAACAAAAGTGAGTACACCCCTATGTGAAAATGTCCAAACTGGGCCCGAAATGTCAATATTTTGTGTGGCCACCATTATTTTCCAGCACTGCCTTAACCCTCTTGGGCATGGAGTTTACCAGAGCTTCACAGGTTGCCACTGGAGTCCTCTTACACTCCTCCATGACGACATCATGGAGCTGGTGGATGTTAGAGACCTTGCGCTCCTCCACCTTCCATTTGAGGATGCCCCACAGATGCTCCATAGGGTTTAGGTCTGGAGACATGCTTGGCCAGTCCATCACCTTTACCCTCATCTTCTTTAGCAAGGCAGTGGTCGTCTTGGAGGTGTGTTTGGGGTCGTTATCATGTTGGAATACTGCCCTGCGGCCCAATCTCCGAAGGGAGGGGGATCATGCTCTGCTTCAGTATGTCACAGTACATGTTGGCATTCATGGTTCCCTCAATTAAATGTGGCTCCCCAGTGCCGGCAGCACTCATGCAGCCCCAGGCTATAACACTCCCACCACCATGCTTGACTGTAGGCAAAACACACTTGTCTTTGTACTCCTTACCTGGTTGCTGCCACACACACGTGACACCATCTGAACCAAAGAAGTTTATCTTGGTCTCATCAGACCACAGAACATGGTTCCAGTAATCCATGTCCTTAGTCTGCTTGTCTTCAGCAAACTGTCTGCGGGCTTTCTTGTGCATCATCTTTAGAAGAGGCTTCCTTCTGGGACGACAGCCATGCAGACCAATTTGATGCAGTGTGCGGCATATGGTCTGAGCACTGACAGGCTGACCCCCCACCCCTTCAACCTCTGCAGCAATGCTGACAGCACTCATATGTCTATTTCCCAAAGACAACCTCTGGATATGACGCTGAGCACATGCACTCAACTTCTTTGGTCAACCATGGCGAGGTCTGTTCTGAGTGGAACCTGTCCTGTTAAACCGCTGTATGGTCTTGGCCACCGTGCTGTAGCTCAGTTTCACGTTCTTGGCAATCTTCTTATAGCATAGGCCATCTTTATCTAGAGCAACAATTCTTTTTTTCAGATCCTCAGAGAGTTCTTTGCCATGAGGTGCCATGTAGAACTTCCAGTGACCAGTATGAGAGAGTGAGCGTGATAACACCAAATTTAACACACCTGCTCTACAGCGTTCTGTGTGTTTAACCTGATCTGATCTGAGTCTACCTGTTATTGACCCGGCTATCTGTTTGTGACCAACCCAGCTATCTGCCTGCATCTGAACTCCGGCTTGCCCAGACTATCCTCCTGTTTGATCCCTGGTACCTCTGCTGTCCGTCTGATACCGATCACTGGCCTGTCTGACGATCCTTCTACCTGATTCCTGATATCTGCCTACTTGCCTGCTGTTGTTCCTGGTTCCTGTTCAGCGTTCCAGTCTCCAGCCTACTTGCCTGCTGTATTCCTGGTTCCAGTCCAGTATCCAGTCTCCAGCCTACTTGCCTGCTGTTGTTCCTGGTTCCAGTCCAGCATCCAGTCTCCAGTCTACTTGCCTGCTGTTGTTCCTGGTTCCAGTCCAGCATCCAGTCTCCAGTATACTTGCCTGCTGTTGTTCCTGGCTCCAGTCAGCGTCCCAGTCTCCAGCCTACTTGCCTGCTGTGTTCCTGGTTTCCAGTCCAGCACTCTAATCTTCTGCTTACTTGCCTGCTGTTGTTCCAGGTTCCTGTTCAGCGTTCCAGTCTCACAGTGTGTGTGAATCTGTGTTTGAGTGTCTGTGTGTGTGTGTGTGTGTGTGTCTATGTGTGTGATTGTGTGTGTCTGTGCGTGTGACTGTGTATATGTCTGTCTGTGTCTGTTTGTGTGTGTATCTGAGTGTATGTGTGTCTGTATTTATGTATGTGTGTGTGTGTCTGTGTGTCCTTGTCTGTGTGTCTCTGTGTGTGAATCTGTGTTTGTGTGTCCATTTGTCTGTGTGTGTGAGCATCTGTGTGTGTGTCTGTGTGTATTTCTGTGTGTGTCTGTCTGTGTGTCTCTGTGTGCGTATCTGTGTTTGAGTGTCCGTTTGTCTATTCGTGTGTGTGTGTCTGTTTGTCTGTGTGTGTCCGTGTATGTATGTATGTTTTGTGTGTGTGTTTGTCTGTGTGTGTGCATGTGTCTTTGTGTGCCTGTGTGTGCATGTGACTGTGTATATATCTGTGTGTGTCTGTTTGTGTGTTTGTGTGTGTGTGTTTGTCTGTGTGAGTGTCTGTATTTATGTGTGTGTGTTTGTGTGTGTGTCTGTGTGCGTGTCTGTGTGTGAATCTGTGTTTGAGTGTCCGTTTGTCCATGTGTGTGAGCGTCTGCGTGTGTGTCTGTGTGCATTTCTGTGTGTATGTCTGTGTGTGTCTGTGTGTGTGTCTGAGTGTGTGTGTGTGTCTGTGTGTGAGTGTGGGTGTCCTTGTCTGTGTGTGCATATCTGTGTCTGAGTGTCCGTTTGTCTGTGTGTGTGAGCCTCTGTGTGTGTATTTGTGTATGTGTCTGTGTGCGTTTGTCTGTGTGTGTGCCTGTTTGCCTGTTTCCTTCTCTGAGCTGGCCGCTGAGCTGTCGGCTAATTGCCAGCTCCTATCTCTCCACAGTGACTCAGCTGTTGATGATATCCTGCTCGTAAGTCTTGCCTACTTAAGCCGTCCAGTCCAGAGGAGCTCTGCCTTCACCTTGGTCACATCACAGAAACTATCTCCTGTGATCCTGTTCAAGACTTGCTTTGCTGACATCCCTTCTGGCTCCAGATCCTGCTTGCTGTTCCACTACATTGATCCCTGGCTTCTGGCTTGGCTGACTATCCGTTCCGGTTACTGAACTTTGGCTATGTTTTAACTACATTTGTTCTTTTTACTTTTATTATTAAACAAGTGTGATTTAACTGTACTTCTGTCTCGAGCTGATTTCATGGTTTATGACAGTAGGCGAAGGCCATGAATTCAGAAGATGCAGTCAATCCACTTGTTGGTAATATTTTTTTCCAGATTGGATGAACTGGATCGCCTTTGTTGCAGGCCAACCCTGCTGCTGCTCCAGTCTCTGTGCAGGCACCCGCCTCGAGTATTATCTCTATAAGAGGTATGTCTGGTTCCGCTCCGCTTCCCCAGCGATTTGGGGGAGATCCAGTCCAATGCAGAGGATTTCTCAACCAGGTTGAGATATAATTTGAGATGCTGCCATAGGCGTTTTCCTATGGACAGAAGCAAAGTAGGTTTCATGATATCTTTGCTTTCTGCAAGAGCCTTGGCCTGGGCAAACCCTCTAAAAATCTGTTGTCTTGAGCTACCCTGAGTTTGTGGCTTCGTTTAAATGGGTATTTAACTTTCCCACACGCTCCGCTTCTGCTGCCAAGTGCCTCATGTCTATCGAACAGAGAACGAGAACTGTTGCCGACTACACCATTAAATTCCGTTGGCAGCAGAGGTTGCGTGGAACAATGAGGCCCTAGTGGCTGCTTTTTCTCATGGTCTCTTGGATACCATCAAGGATGAGATAGCAGCCTGAGATATACCCACTGAGCTGGAAAAGTTAATCATGTTTGCCATCCTCATTGACTCCAGTCTCAGAGAAAGACTCTCTTTTAAGGAGCTCTTGCAGAAGCCTCCTGTACATTTATCTCCGAGCTTTGCAGTCCCACCCATGCCTCCCACATCTCCCATGCCTCCTGGTACCAAGTCGGTCAGTGAAGGTGAACCCTTGCACTTGGGTTTCATGCGTCTCCCTGCAGATGAGAAAGCCTTTAGGAGGAGGGAGAGATTGTGCCTTTATTGTGGCCAGGCAGGTCACTTTTTGAAGTCTTGTCCTACCTGTCCAGGGAACACCCGAACCTTGAGGTCCTGTCACAGACAGACCTTAGGTGGCGTTGTTTCATCCCCAGTTATCCAGAAGGATAAGCCCCTGGTTTCGGTCACCCTTTCGACTCTGGGGCAGCAGGTCTGTTCATTGATGCTGCCTTTGTATCTAAGCACTCGATTCCGCTGCAGCTGCGTGACACTCCACTTGCCATTGAGGCTCTTGATGGGAGACCTCTACAGCCTGCCCATGTGACTCATGACATGATTCCATTGTCCATGGCCATAGGGGCTCATCACTATGAGATAATCCAATTTCAACGTATTTCCTCACCTAAGTTTCGGCTGGTTATTGGTTATCCTTGGTTACAGAGGCACAATCCCTCTTTTGATTGGCTCCGTGCTGAGGTTCTCTCCTGGTCACCACAATGCAGTGAGACATGCTTCCAGAAGGTAGCCAAGGTCCTGTGCACCTCTTCACTCTCTCCTGCCGGAGGAGTACCGTGATTTTAGCAATGTCTTTGACAAAGGTCAAGCCGATAGTTTGCCTCCACACCGGCCATATGATTGCGCAAATGACCTTCAACGTGGTGCCACACCCCTCGTGGCCAGGTTTACCCTTTGTCGGTCTTGGAGGATAAGGCCATGGAGGAGTATGTTGCAGATGCACTTTCTCGAGGTTTCATCCGCAAATCCTTGTCTCCTGCTGGTGCTGGTTTCTTCTTTGTGAGGAAGAAGAGTGGTGAACTGAGACCTTGTATTGATTATGGGGGTCTTAATCGTTTCATGATTAAGAATGGAGTGGAGTCTCCTAAGGCTGCTGGCCACCCTGGGAAGAATCTACTCTTTTGGGTGATTTCCCAACAATTCTGGTGGCCTAGTCTACGTGCTGATGTAAGTGCCTTCGTAGCTGCCTGTTCCATGTGTGCTCAGAGTAAGACTCCACGACAAATTCCAGAGGGCCTCCTACAACCCATACCCAATGGAGAGAGGCCCTGGACCCACCTGTCTATGGATTTCATTGTGGAGTTACCAAACTCCCAGGTCAACACAGTTATCCTTATGGTGGTTGATCACTTCTCAAATTGTCATTGTATTCCACTTAAAAAGTTGCCCACTTCTAAGGAACTGGCTTCCATTTTTGCTCGGAAGATCTTTTGCTTACATGAGCTACCCAAGCTGATTGTCTCAGACGGGTAGTCAGTTTGTGTCCCAGTTCTGGCGAGCCTTTTGTGCACAGTGGGGAATTCAGCTTGCTTTCTCCTCTGTGTATCACCCACAGTCTAACTGGGCCGCAGAACGAGCCAATCAGTCCTTGGAGCAATTTCTACGTTGCTATATTTCTAACCATCATAACAACTGGGCAGGGTAAATGAGTGTGGGGGTAAGCGTGAGATAATTATCACTCACACAGAGGCAACATCCCTAGTAGAAACAAAATTTGGAAAAACATAGAGTGGGACTTTGCATGTGCCTCGATGGAGTGCATGTGCCTCGATACAGTGATTTTTAAAAAGACTTCTACAAATATTTTATTTACCATCCTTGGATGAAAATGTTTAAAACATTACAATTTAAGAGAAAATACAATCTACTGTTAGGTCCAGGTTGTGCGAGTCCTGACATAGAGTGTCAATAAAGTGGCCTACGCGTTTCACGGGAACCCCGCTTTGTCAGGGCCTTTTAGAACAGCACAAATCACATGTAAATACTAAAGTTGTCCCTCAGGTTGCTTGTGTGGCATGTTGGCCCAGAGAGGACGATGAGCCTGGGGAGCCTGTGGGGATGCCCCTCCAAGCCCTGCTGAAGAAAGCACAGGGCAGACCCCTCTTAGTTTTCAAATGAAAATATATATATGTGTAAACACCATTGCAAGCCTTGAAAACATATAGTGTGGTAGTGGGATGATGATATTGAAAGATGAGTGAAATATAAAATCACTCTGTCTTAGGCTTGAATTAAGCCTGGCAAAACAGGGGATCTGAATTGGATCCAGGTGAATAAACTTTCCACGACTTGATAATGGTGTGTATATGATGTCTTCTCTCAGCGTCCCATACACAGGAGGATAGACATATTTTTCTCTCATATTTGTGATCTTCATCCCCTTTTTTTAGACCCCTTTATTTTTTCATGTCCATTCTCAATTTCCATCTGCTTGCACAGCCCTGGGGGGATGGGGAGGGTTTAGGTCCTTGTGTCTCTCACTTCCGGGGTTGCGAGGCACTATAGGTCTCTCTCCTCCCTCATCCCTGTTATAGCCATGGGGGTGGGGACCGACCTTGATGCCTCAACGTCATGCAGACCTGCCCCGCTCATGGCGAGCAGCCACGCCGTGGTGTGGGGACGCTCTCTTTCCATCAGACGTCGCAGCTGGAATGGGCGGGGTCCCACTGCGGGCGTGACCTGCATTCGCGTGGGATTCCCCGCCCTTCCGGCATTGCTTCGATGCTCAATAGGGATGGGCCGAACACCCTCCAGTTTGGTTCGCACCAGAACATGCAAACAGGCAATTTGTTGGAACACACGAACACCGTTAAAGTCTATGGGACACGAACGTGAATAATCAAAAGTGCTACTTTTAAAGGCTTATATGTAAGTTATTGTCATAAAAAGTGTTTGGGGACTAGGGTCCTGCCCCAAGGGACATGTATTAATGCAAAAAAAAAGTTTTAAAAACTGACGTTTTTTCAGGAGCAGTGATTTTAATAATGCTTAAAGTGAAACAATAAAAGTGTAATATTCCTTTAAATTTCGTAGCTGGGGGGTGTCTATAGTATGCCTGTAAAGTGGCGCGTGTTTCCCGTGTTTAGAACAGTCTGAGAGCAAAATGACATTTCTAAAGGAAAAAGTCAACTACTCGCGGCTATAATGAATTGTCGGTCCCGGCAATACACATAAAAGTGATTGAAATAACAGAAAGGGATTCCCCTACAGGGGAACCCCGAACCAAAATTTGACCCGAGACCCAACAATTCATTAATAGCCACAATTCCTTTTAAATTAAAAATACTCACGGCTATATGAATTGTCGGTCCCGGCAATACACATAAAAGTGATTGAAATAACAGAAAGGGATTCCCCTACAGGGGAACCCCGAACCAAAATTTGACCCGAGACCCAACAATTCATTAATAGCCACAATTCCTTTTAAATTAAAAATACTCACGGCTATATGAATTGTCGGTCCCGGCAATACACATAAAAGTTATTGAAAAAAACGGCATGGGATTCCCCCACAGTCCATTACCAGGCCCTTTGGGTCTGGTATGAATATTAAGGGGGACCCCGAACCAATATTAAAAAAAAAAAAAAATGCGTGGGATTCCCCCCAAATTCCATACCAGGCCCTTCAGGTCTGGTATGGATATTAAGGGGAACCCCGCGCCAAACTTTAAAAAAAAAAAGTGGCGTGGAGGTCCCCCTTAAAATCCATACCAGATTTATCAGGTCTGGTATGGATTTTAAGGGGAACCCTGCGCCAAAATGTAAAAGAAAAATGGTGTGGGAGTCCCCCCAAAAATCCATACCAGACCCTTATCCGAGCACGCAACCTGGCAGGCCACAGGAAAAGAGGGGGGTACGAGAGAGCACCCCCCCTCCTGAACCGTACCAGGCCACATGCCCTCAACATGGGGAGGATGTCCCCATGTTGATGGGGACAAGGGCCTCATCCCCACAATTCTTTCTCGGTGGTTGTGGGGGTTTGCGGGAAGGGGACCCCCAGATCCCGGGCCCCCCCATGTGAATTGGTAATGGTGTACAAGTGTACCCCTACCATTTCACAAAAAAAGTGTCAAAAATGTTAAAAAAGACAATAGCCGGTTTTTGACAATTCCTTTATTAATGTCTTCTTCTTTCCCTACTTCTTCTTCCATCTTCTTCTGGTATTCCTTCGGTTTTCTTCTTCTTCCTCCATCTTGTTCTTCCCCCGCTTCTTCCTCTATCTTCCCCTGCTTCTTCCTCTATCTTTCTCTGCTTCTTCCTCCGGTCTTCTCCGGCATCTTCCTCCGGTCTTCTCGTCCGGCATCTTCCTCCGGCTTCTTCCCCGCCTTGACCTCCGGACAATCCGCCTCAATGGGAAGCTCCCGCTGTGTGATACTTCTGTTCTTGTGACAGCTCTTATATAACTGAGGGCGGGGCCACCCGGTGATCCCGCCCCCCTGACGCACGGGGACATCCCTATGGCTTCCCCCGTGGTGTCAGAAGGGGGCAGGGTCACCCGTTTACGTAATGAATATTAAGGGGGACCCCGAACCAAAATTTTTTAAAAAATGCGTGGGGCCCCCAAATTCCATACCAGGCCCTTCAGGTCTGATATGGATTTTAAGGGGAACCCCACAGCAAAATTTTTTTTTAAAATGGCGTGGGGGTCCCCCTAAAAATCCATATTTGGGTCTGGTATGGATTTTAAGAGGAACCCCGTGCCAAATTTTTTTTTAAAAATGGTGTGGGGGTCCCCCCAAAAATACATACCAGACCCTTATCTGAGCACGCAACCTGGCAAGCTGCAGTAAAAGAGGGGGGGACAAGAGAGCGCCCCCCCCTCCTGAATCATACCAGGCCACATGCCCTCAACATGACACCACACGGGGAAAGCCATAGGGAAGCCCCCGTGCATCAGTGGGGGGCAGGGTCACCGGGTGGCCCCGCCCTCAGTTATATAAGAGCTGTCACAAGAACAGAAGAGACACACAGCGGGAGCCTCCCATTGAGGCGGATCGTCTGGAGGTCGAAGCGGGGAAGAAGCCGGAGGAAGATGCCGGACAAGAAGACCGGAGGAAGATGCCGGAGGAGAAGACCGAAGGAAGAAGCGGGGGGAAGAACAAGATGGAGGAAGAAGAAGAAAACTGAAGGAAGACCAGAAGAAGATGGAAGAAGAAGCATTAATAAAGAAATCGTCAAAAACCGGCTATTGTCTTTTTTAACATTTTTGACACTTTTTTTTGTGAAATGGTAGGTGTACATTTGTACCCCATTACCAATTTACACAGGGGGGGCCAGGATCTGGGGGTCCCCTTGTTAAAGGGGGTTTCCAGATTCTGATAAGCCCCCCACCTGCAAACCCCCACAACCACCGGGCAAGGGTTTTGGGGATGAGGCCCTTGTCCCCATCAACATGGGGACATCCTCCCCATGTTGAGGGCATGTGGTCTGGTACGGTTCAGGAGGGGGGGTGCTCTCTCATCCCCCCTCTTTTCCTGTGGCCTGCCAGGTTGTGTGCTCGGATAAGGGTCTGGTATGGATTTTTAGGGGGACGCCCACGCCACTTTTTTTTTAATATTGGCGCGGGGTTCCCCATAATATCCATACCAGACCTGAAGGGCCTGGTATGGAATTTGGGGGGACCCCCATGCATTTTTAAAAAAATAAATTTTGGTTCGGGGTCCCCCTTAATATTCATACCAGACCCAAAGGGCCTGGTAATGGACTGTGGGGGAATCCCATGCCGTTTTTTTCAATGACTTTTATGTGTATTGCAGAGACCCAACAATTCATTAATAGCCGCAATTACTTTTAAATGACTTTTTTCCTTTAGAAATGTAATTTTGCTCTCGGACTGTTGTGAACAGGGGAAACATGGCCATTTTACAAGCATACTTTAGTCACCCCCCAGGTATGAAATTTAAAGGAATATTTCACTGGGGCAGGACCCAGGTCCCCAAACACTTTTTATGACAATAACTTGCATATTAACCTTTAAACTTAGCACTTTTGATTTCTCCCATAGACTTTTAAAGGGTGTTCCGCAGCTTTCGAATTTTCCGCGAACACCCCAAATTGTTCGCTATTCGGCGAACAGTCAATGTCTGAGTCAAACTCATGTTCGACCCAAACATAAATCCCATCTCTAATGCTCAAGCATGATGTAGGCAGGGACCCGCCCTCTACCAGGGGTACATATACAGCAGGAGTTAGCCGGCACATCACAGCCCACGCTCTCACTATAAGAATAGGACACCATTCATGGCACCTGTACATCACTAGGTAAACTCTGAGCTAATACTTGTTTGTTCTCCATGCACTGTTATTGGAGTATGCTCAACTTATTCATTTCAAACCCTTATTAATACTCTAATGTTTCACTCCACACAGTCCACCTCTCTTATTTTTTTTTTACAGCAAAAGGTTTTTATTTTCAAAAAACAAATTAGCATTACAAAACAATCAGTGTACGACAAAGAATATCTGAATCCTTACAGCGTTATAATAAGACATCTGTTCAATAATGCAGCATCTCGCAAGTACATTTTTGCAGGTTTCCTGTACATCCGTTAGGATATAAAAGAGGTGATGAATTAGCTACTCAACATTGGTGTGTGTTTCAAATACTACATACAGTTTCATATTTAGATTTACATCAGAGTATTTAGCCTCGTTCATAGTCTCCCTCTAATCCATAACTGCCCACTCCCTTTCTAACCCGATAAGGTCTGAGGATGTTCCTGTCTGCGTTTATCCCTAAAAATCAGCAGATCGCATAATCACCACCACCATTGGTCCAGCAAGTGTATAAATTCGTCAGATCGGAATCAATTATCCATCAGTATGACCCGACAGCGCCCGTGTCCAAGGGGGGGGGCATTGCCCCTGACCACAAGGGGGGAATCCATCAGTAGGTCCCCCACTCCCGGTCCCTCAGCCACGCACCGCCGCCCAGGTCGACCAAACCTTGTCAAATTTAGCCGGACACTGTCTGCTTTCATATGTGAGTTTGTACAGTGGCAGCACCGAGTTTACCGCTTTCTTCCAAGAACCAATGGTGGGTGGCTCAGCTGATTTCCAATGTATCATTATCTCCCTCCTAGCATAGAATAGCAGGAATGTAACAGAGAGTTTGGTGTATCTGTCCCCCTCCACATCTCCCATATAGCTCAGCAAGAGCAGCATAGGGTCAAGTGATAGTCTGAGGTTCCATATGTCGTTAGGCACCCCCGTCACTCCCTCCCAATATTGCCCGAGCTTCGGGCATGCCCATACCATGTGCCAGAATGTCCCCTCTCCGGTCCTGCACCAGGGGCATAAGGGGTCAATATGGGGATAGATTCTAGCCATCCTGTGTGGAGTGAAGTATGCCCTATGGAGAAATTTCAACTGTATAAATCTGTCCTTAGCTGCTATTACAGTTGGGATATAGGTCGAAACAATGTCCTCCCATTCGTCATCTCCCAATGCCTGAATATCCACCCTCCATTTATCAAAAGCCCGAGTGGGCCCAATGTCATGTGCTACCGTCAAATACATGTACAGTGTGGATAAGGGCTTCCCCATCACACTTGAAGTCAGAAGTCGTTCAACCAAGTCCGGTTGCAGAGTTAATCTGTCCGGGAACTGTGCCCTCATTGCGTGTCTCAATTGCCAATATCTGAACTCAAAGGATCGGGGTAGGGAGTACTGCCGTTTAATGTCCTGAAAGGACATAAGCTTCCCATTAGCTATGATATGTTTTAGGGTGGTTATTCCCCGTGTGGCCCACTGGGAAGGATCTGGCATGTCATAAAGATGTGGGAGGGTGGGATTTCACCAAAGCGGTGTGTGTGGGGATACTCGATTTGGCTCGGCATAAATAGCCCTAGCCTCCCTCCATGCTCTAATGGTGGTTTTCATCAGCGCTGTTAGGGCATAAGGTGCTTTAGGGCCCCTATAAACTAGGTTTGACAGAGACGCATAAGAGCCAACAATGGCAGCCTCAAGCCTGACTGCAGGGTTTTGTCTGGGCTGGGAGAACCACCAGCGCACCGTGACCAGCACAGCAGCCCAGTAGTATATTAAAAAGTTTGGAAGGGCAAGTCCCCCCCCCCCAAAGAGGAAGATAGAGTACCCTCTTCGCCACTCTGGGTGTCCTCCCAGCCCAGATGAAAGAGGTTAGAATCCCCTCCAGACGTCTAAAGAAGGACCTAGGTATATGGGAGGATGTGTTACGGAAGAAGTAGAGAAATTTTGGAAGAAACACCATTTTAAGCAGATTGATTCTACCTACTGGGGTGAGCGGTAGGGAATGCCAGGCCATGCATTTCACTGTAAGCTGAGAGAGGAGAGGCTGCACGTTTTTTTCCATGAATTCATGGGTGGTATTACTAATTTTGATGCCCAGATAGGTAAACTCCCCCACCCACTGAAGTGGGGTGGCAGTATCCACCCTGGGAAGCGAGGGGTGGAGCGGGAACAGGACCGACTTATCCCAGTTTGTGCAAACCCCTGAAAACCGAGCGAAGTCTTTGAATAAGCCCAGAGCCTTCTGCAGTGACTCGTTAGGGTCTGCGAGGTAAAGCAATGTGTCATCCGCATATAGGGACACTTTTTCTTCAAATGTGCCTACCGGTATCCCCCTCACCCCGGCCTCTGCCCTCAGGGCAATGGCAAGAGGTTCTATCGCTAAGGCGAAGCGTCCCGGTGACAAAGGGCACCCCTGACGAGTGCCCCTCCCCAGGGGGAAAGTTTCAGAAAGGGCTCCGTTTGTACGGACCCTCGCTTTGGGATTTGCATAGAGCATTCGTATCCATGTCAGAAAGTTCGGGCCAAATCCGAATTTTGATAGGACCCCCCATAAGAACTCCCATTCTACCGAATCGAAGGCTTTTTCGGCATCAAGGGACACTACCACTCCTGCTGAGTCTGCCTGTGCCCTATCCATATGAATGAAAAGCCTTCTAATGTTGATATCTGTCCCCCTCCCCGGCATGAAGCCCGTTTGGTCTGGGTGTACCAGGGCGGCTATTACTGTGTTAAGCCTCCTGGCCAACACTTTGGCCAGGAGCTTAGCATCCACATTAATAAGAGAGATGGGGCGGTAAGAGGAGCACAGAGTTGAATCTTTACCTGGCTTGGGGATTACAACCACCACCGCCTCACTCAATGAGCTCGGAAGCGTCTCCAGGCGTTGTGCCTCCATAAACATAGTATGTAGTTTCCCCGTCAGCTCCTCTGCATATTGCTTATAAAACTCGACGGGTATCCCGTCCAGGCCTGGAGATTTGCCTGCCTGGAGAGTCTTAAGAGCCTTCAGCAGTTCGTCTGTGGTGATAGGGGCGTCAAGACTGTCACGGTATTTTGCAGTGAGAACCGGGAAATCAAAAGGCTCTAGATAAGTGGTCAACTCCTTCTTGGTGTATGAGGCCCTGGAGCTGTAAAGATTTTTATAAAAGGAGGCGAAGCATTCGTTTATCTCGTCTGGGTCATATTTGAGACATCCGTCAGGTCCCTTTATGTGTGGTATACACAACCCCCCCTGTTGTTCCCTGGACAACCATGCCAATAGCTTCCCGGACCTCTCCCCCTGCTCGAATATGCGGTGTGTCTGAGCAAGAAGGCGTTTCTGGGTGAGAGAGGTGCGGATGCAGACAGCCTCTCCAGTCAGTCGCTGAAGCTCGTCATAGTCACCAGAGTTTTTGGTCCTAAGAAAAAGTGCTTCCTGCAGATCTGCCTTCCTCTCTACTGCCTCCAAGTCTGCTCTCCTCTCCCTACGTACTCTGGCTATAATGGTCTGGTATCTTCCTCTAGTGTATGCCTTAAAAGTGTCCCAGACTGTAGCTGCGCTGGCTGAACCTGGATTAATATCCCAGTATTCCCCCATTGCCTCTCTAAAATTACCATCCACCATCTCGTCCGACACCCAAAATCTGGATAGTCTCCACAGGGAAACTCCCGGTGTGGAGGAGACCTCTAGCGTCAGGGGGAGAGGTGCATGATCCGAGATGCCCCGGGGGAGAATGCTGATGTCCCTCACCCTAGATAAGGCTGTGTGGTCCACGTAGGCCAAATCGATCCTGGAGAAGGATCTGTGAGAAGCGGAGTGGCAGGTATAGGCCCTAAGGTGAGGATTTCTCCACCTCCACACATCCGTCAAGCCGTATAGTTCAGCCCAGTCCGCCAAGCCGAGGTGGGAGTGCCCAACGCTGGACATCCTGTCGACCTCCGGATTGGGGGCTAAATTAAAGTCGCCTAAAATGGTTATGTTGTCACTTTGGAAGTCAGCTATTCTGGAGGCCACTTGGTGCAGGACAGATATTGAGGCCGGGGGAGGTAAATACACTCCCACTATCACCCATCTCATAGAGTGTATCTGAGCATGAACCACTACGTATCTACCCTCCGAATCCAACACCAGGTCCAGCAGCCTAAAGGGGAGAGATTTATGAACTAGGATGCTTACGCCCCGTGCAAAATTGGAATACGTGGAGTGATAATGATACCCAATCCAGGGTTTCTTTAGGGCCATAGTTTTACTACCCAGTAAGTGGGTTTCCTGCAAAATGCAGATGTGTGGGCTATGAGCTTTGATGTATTGGAACACCAGTGATCTTTTGACCGAAGAGTTCAGACCAATGGTGTTCTAGGACAAAATGTTAAGGGATGCCATAATTGTGTATTAGAATGTGTGTGCTTGGATTTAGAGGACACCCCCCCCGAGGCTGCCCACTCGGTCCGGAGGATACAACATCCCAAATCGTACAGTACTGACATTTGCAATGCATTCAGAAAACATGTTATCAAAATCAAACTTTTAAAAACCAAAAAGTTAACCCAAAACAATAAACCTGCCCTTATGGGGCAACTACCCTTCCCCCCCCACCCCACCCAACCGCTTGAAACTGAGGCAGGTATCCATCCCAACCGAAATCAGCACGCCGGCTGCAAAAGGGGGTCCTGTGCAAGAGGTGTTTCGACCCCTCAAAAGTTCCCGAGGGGCTCAAGTGAGCCTAGTCACTCTCCGCTGGCCTGGGGCTCCGCCGGAACATCACTAAATCTGTCGGGGGGCCCCGCCATAAGAAGGGTAAAAAAAATACAAAATAGTACAACAGTGTGCAGAGCCCTTCCCTTGCTTGCATACGGATAAGAGTAAATGGTGAAATAGAGGGGGAAAAAAAAAAGGGGAAGAAAAAGAAAAAAATTTTTTGTGAAGAAAAAGAAAAGGGGAAAAATCCGCCATCAGTAGTGCATGTGGCATTCCAGTTCCCTTTGTTCTCTACGTGAGAAGGGACAGTACTCTTTTACAATTCAACTATAACTATAACGGTCTCCTGGTGCAGCTGACCAAGGGCTCTGACTTGATATTTACGGGAACCTTATAAAGGCAGGCATTTTAAAACAGGTAAACTGGTGCATCCGAACAGCCTCGGTTTAAGTATCAGTTTAATGGAGGCAATGTTGGTCTTTGCAGGGGCTTAGTATTCAGGGCCCAATTGATTGCAAACACATTTGTATTATAATCACGTGTCAGGCTCTCTGCTGTCGGTCATGGGGAAGTGTATCCAGCCAGGCCGATGCCTCCCCAGGGGAGGTGAAGAAGCGAACCGATTCTCCATCCTGGACCCTCAGGCGCGCCAGAAATAAAACACTGTAGCGAATATTACGGGCCCTCAAGGCTGCTTTCACATGGTCGAATGACTTCCTGAGTTTCTGTGTTTCTATCGAGTAGTCAGGAAAGATCATCAATTTGTTGTTTTGGTGCCTTAAATCACCCACAGACCTAGAGGCGCGTAGAATCTCGTCCCTATCCCGGAAATTGAGAAGTCTCAAAATGAAAGTCCGAGGGGGAGCCCCTGGGGGACCGGGTCTGGGTGGAATTCTGTGTGCCCTTTCCACTGTGTAGTGAGGAGATAAACGGGCGTCCGGCAGAAGGTTGCGCGGCATGTCTTCCACAAACCCTGTTGGGTTGTTTCCCTCGCCCCCCTCCGCCAGACCCACTATGCGTAGGTTATTGCGCCTGTTCCTGTTTTCCGCGTCTTCTGCCCTGTATTCCAGGGCCTTTACCTTGGTTTGGAGTGTATGAAGTGCTGCGCTATGTTCTTCGACTGTGTCCTCTGTGTTGCTGACCCTTTGCTCTGTTTCTGTCACCCTGTAACGAAGCTTATACATGTCCTGCCTCAATAGACCCACATCCGCTTGCACTGCGTCTATTTTTGCGGTGAGCGTGGACTGACATGTGGCTATGGCCGCCATTACTTCCGCTAACCATGGGGGTCTTGCTTCCTCAGCCTCCATTAGCACAGTCTGTGATGCTCTACAGACACTGCGGGTAGGCCTGGGTGTTTGAGAAGGAGCTGGCTGTGAGGGGGTTATCTCAGGGGAAGGAGGGAATTAATACTTTTTCCCCTTACCGGCCGTTGCGCCCGACTGGCGTCGCCTCATTCAGGTCCTCCGCAGTGTTACTGGGATCTCCGGCACCTCTGGGACCAGGCAGACCGCCCCTGATGGTGTTGGAGCAGGGTGGGAGAGGGCTCCTGGGTCTCTCTGTCAGCGCTGTGACTTCCACCGGCAGCTCCGGCCGTCTGCTCAGGCAAGACCGCGGTCTCACTTAAGGCCTAGTGAAGTCCGCAGGCCGCTGCGTCTGCAGGGGAGGATCCAGATGAAATCCTGCAGTCAGCAGCTGTATTAGGAGGGAGGAGAAAGCCAGGTATGGTCCGGGGAAGCTCCGGACGTAGTCCCGTAGTGGCCGGCAGGCCCGCCACTCGATCCGGCAGCAGGAAAGAACTCCGGTCCAGCGCTCCCTACGTGAGGCCCAGGCCTCAAGTAATCACAGGCCTATGCGTCCCGGTTTGAGCCCTCCGGGGCTCGGGAGGCAGGTCTCCAGTCGGGCAACGTCCCAGGCCACTTCAGGCCACTAGTTAGAAAGGCTTTGGATCCGATGGCTTCGGATTAAATTTAGGCCCCGGCGGAGCTCTGAGACATGCGACTGCTCACGCAGCCATCCTGGACACGCCCCGCTCCACCTCTCTTATAGGCACACACAAAACCAAGCACATTAATTCTATACACTTACATAACCATCTCTGTGTTGATACACAGGTGGTTCATCCATTTTCAATATTTTGTTCTCCTTCATTATATTTCATCCTCACACTTACCTTTCCTCACTGTTTCACTCACCTAACAGTTGCACATGCTTTTCCACATACTGTTTTTCACATATTGTTTTTTAGGTAGTGGGTGCATGCACCACACACATACAGAGACTGTGCTGTGATGTTTTGGTATACCTCCTGGCTGGCTCCCCCGACCCCCCCTTTCTCTTGGAGGGAGGGGGGAGGAAGTGGAGGGTCTCCTACCTCTGCCCCGGGTGAGATGCACTGCCTGGATCAACCATTTTTCCACTAAGAAGCAGGGCACAGTCTCTTAGCTGTCTTGTGATTGACAAGTATTGTGTTACTCTGCATGGGGATCATACAATAATAATAGTTGTCTATTTATTAATCTTTCAGCATAGTCTTGCATCTTTCACTCCTGATGATTGGCTTTAGGCCATGAAACGCTTAGAGTCTTCGTTTAAAAGGGTGTCAAGACAATTCGGTTTTTATGATGAATTTTAACTTTCTCACATTATGTATCAATCTATACTGGATGTATGTTGTTACTATGTATTCAATTTATTAATCATGATTACTGTTTCTGTATCCAATTTATTAATCATGATTACTGTGATTTATATATTTTGCCTAGTCATGTTCATTGCTTATTGATTAATTGTATCAAATATTTTTAGGATCCTTATTCGACAAGTTGAGCATCTACAAAATAAAATCATGTTGTTATTATTATTATTATTATCATTATTATTATTATTATGAATATTTACACTATGATTATTATTGTCGTTAATATTGTCATTATTATACAATAGTTCATCATGTGTCCATTAATCTTGCATACTGTACGTGAATGTGGCACTGAATCAATTATTTGTTATAATTTCAGTACATTGTGTGTCTATCAACCATGTATACACTCTACGTGATTGTGACATTCAATTGAATTAGAAATTATTATTTGAATTCCATTTTCGTATTTTTGCAGAGACATGGCCCATGTAAAGTCCCAACCTTGCTTCTTTTTCATGTATATTCATTTATTCAGGATGGGGCCATGCCTTTGCTAGTTGTGCCAGGTCACTTCTACCTTTCAATTGTCCATATATATTTGGGTGGAAGACACCCACTCCTTCAGTGACCTGCCACACATCTATGATTTATGCACTCATATAGTTTTACCATACATCCTTAGATAATCCTTATAGATATTATTTTTCTCTCATATTTGTGATCTTCGTCCCCTTTTTTTATACCCCTTTATTTTTTCATGTCCATTCTCCATTTCCATCAATTATGGTTTCCAACCTTCCATGTTGACTGACTCATTTGTTCCACAGAATATTCCTGCATTAGAGGAGCATCTCCGTGGTCTTCGTTCCACTTGGGCAGAAGTCCAGGAGGTTTTGCAACATGCTAATGATAGGTACAGACTCCATGCTGACCGCAGACGCTTGACTGTGCCTTCCTACCAGGTTGGGGACAGTGTCTGGCAGTCATCCCGAAACCTCGGACTTCATGTTCCCTCACTGAAGTTCACACCTTGGTTTATTGGGCCTTTCTGTATTCTTCACAGGATTAACCCAGTGGCTTACGCATTAGACCTTCCTTTTAATAGGCGTATTTTGAAGGTATTTCATGTCTCCTTTTTAAAACCGTTGGCCTGCAACCGCTTTACCATCTCGGTGCCACATCCTCACCCTGTACAGGTTGAGAACCATGAGGAGTATGAAGTATAGTCCATTGTTGATTCCCGTAGGCCCATAGAGTACCTGGTGCATAGGAAAGGGCACGGTCTGGAGGAACGCTCTTGGGTCTCATCCTCGGACATACATGCCCCTGTCCTCCTCCGTGATTTCCATAGATGTTTTCTCCACAAGCCTGGTGGTCCTCCGAGGGGAAGGGGTTTGAGGAGGGGGTACTGTCAGGGCTGGGCTCTCAGCTATCGGCTAATTGCCAGCTCCTATCTCTCCACTGTGACTCAGCTGTTGATGATATCCTGCTCGTCAGTCCTGCCTACTTAAGTCGTCCAGTCCAGAGGAGCTCTGCCTTCGCCTTGGTCACATCACAGAAACTATCTCCTGCAATCCTGTTCAAGACTTGCTTTGCTGACACCCCTTCTGGCTCCAGATCCTGCTTGCTGTTCCACTATATTGATCCCTGACTTCTGGCTTGGCTGACTATCCGTTCCGGTTACTGAACTTTGGCTATGTTTTGACTACATTTGTTCTTTTTACTTTTATTATTAAACAAGTGTGATTTAACTGTACTTCTGTCTTGGCCTGATTTCATGGTTTCTGACAGTGTGTCTCTGCATGTGTGTTTGTGTGTCTGGTGTGTGTTTCTTTCTGTTGATTTCAATGGGCAAGAGCGCTTTAGGAGCGGTGTGTATATCGTTCCTACAGAGCTGCAAAGATGCTGCTTGCAGGACTTTTTTTACCGTCCTTCAAGTGCACCGCTCCAGTGTGAAAACACTCAGCCTTTCACACTGGAGTGAGAGGAGAGGCTCTTTACAGGCGCTATGCAGGCACTATTTTTAGCGCTATAGTGCCTGTAAAGTGCCTCAGTGTGAAAGCAGCCTTAAGGGGGTGCCACATGCTAAAGAAAAAAAACGTGTGAGCTCCCTCTAAAAGATCCACATCAGACTTTTATCCGAACATGCAGTCTGGCAGGCCAGGAAAGAAGGGGGGAGAGCATGTGATCGCCCCACAAGCATACCAGGCCACATGCCCACAATGATGGGGGGTTACCTGTACCTTGATATCAAAAATATAGTGTAGCGCTGAAATGAAAACAACTAAATCACCTCAAATCAAATAAAGTGGAAATAAATAAAATCTGTGAACGAAAATAAATAAAAGTGACATCAAAATGCTGTGAATATATTTTTGATCTCACTACTTGGACTTGGTTTGTTTGTGTGTTAGCAGCTTATTATTTTCTCACGTATTCTGTGGGTTTAAGCGCAGTATTTTCACCCTTTCCCTGATGTTACCTGTACCTTGTCTTCCCATGTTGATAAGGATGAGGACCTCTTCCCCACAACCTTGGCCTGGTGGTTGTGGGAGTCTGGGCAGGGGGTTTATTGCAATCTGGATGATTCCTTTCACAAGGGGACACCCAGATATTGCCCCAACCCATGTGAATGAGTAAGGGGTACATAATACCCGAATTCATTCACAAAAAATGTAAACTATAAATAAAGACGGAGACCATTTTTAAAAAGTCCTATAATGAAAATGGAAAAAACAAACATAAAAGTCCCACGATATAAATCCACCATCAATCGTGTTGCACAGTGATCCATATCAATCAGGACCATAGAAAAAGGTACCCCCCTTGGAATGGGACTTTAATAGACCACCAACTCTTAAGATAAAAAATATATTTTAATAGTGTACTATAAAAAGACGTACAAATGTCTATGACATACAAAGATACAGAAAAATACTTTCCATACAGAATCAGAACAAAAAATATACAAATGATGATACTAAATGTACTCTCCTGGGGGTGGTGTACCCCAATACCTGATGCGTTTCCGATATTCTGATACCTTCATCAGGGGTTTGAGAGTTGCAAATATTTTATAAGTGTATGGGTTCTAAAAATATACAAAGAGGCAGATCAGAAAAAGAACATCACATTATAGAAATGAACAGTGAAAAAATCCTAGGACCAAACGAGTAGAAGCATTGGTTAATTGGACATATATGAAAGAAGTAGTAAGCAAGTTACTGAAAAAACGAGCGTATGAATCATAAAGGAAAAATTACATCTAGGTTGTAAGTAAAAACAAAATGCAACGAAATGACACATACCCATTGGAAAGAGTTTGTGTTCAGGCAGCACTTGTGGCCCCTAATGTCAAATGACGTGTTGCATGGACACAGACCCAGATGGTAGAAAGATTGTATGTATATTGTGTTGCCAATATCTACGGAGGAAGTATATGCATTAAATAGTTGTCCCACTCCCATATGAGGCAGACCACCTGAAGGGGGGAGAGGAGCATGTAACAAATGAGAAGTGCAAAAAAGTAAGAAAAAAAGTAAGGTGGTGCAGAACAGGCACTGATATAGGGCCCTCGCACTACTGAAAAAAATAACCTTCAACTGATGTGAAATCCACAGATTGGATATGAAAAGAGTTACTGGAGAGAGTTGCACAGCCTAGCGGTGTCACCCAGAAAACGGAGTAGAAAGAATGACAGTGTCGGCGCACCGATTTTGGTGTGTAGGGTGGTAGGCATCACACGGGGAATTTATATGGTCACCAAATAGTGAGGGACTCAGGAAAAGGATTCCCAAAGATGTGACGGATCTAAAAGGAGGATATATTTACCCAAGGATGTTAGATAAGCAAAAATGGGATAAGCATTCGTTGGAGCCTATAAAATACAGGCTGCATAGCTGGTGGATAAATATCCAAAGCGGTCCCACAGTGGCTGTCTCCTGGGTATGGCCCTATGAAAACATTATATTTTAAAAAAAGTGAATACATAGATTGCCTGCGGGGGGGGGGGAGGAAAAAGGCCTGGGGCTGAGAAAGTATCGCCACCTGATAAAGACCTACCTTACAGTGTCCGGGTCCGGTGTGGGGTGCCTTCCCATTATTTGTGCTCACCAAGACCTGACGTTTCCCCTGGTTTTTATGTGTGGGCGCCGAACACCGGTGCCTGCGCACGCGGGGTAAACCGCATTGCGCCTGTGTGAAATTCTCACAATTGCCGGTCATTTGGATAGCGGCGCCCCCTGACGTTGACATCGGTGGAGTGCAGCGTACCCATGACCAGGAGGGATAGGCTCTGATTAGAACGTGCTACAGCGTCCCGTCCACTCACCCACATGCGTCACCGCAAATAGTGAGTGTAATGATAAAAAGGCTGCAGGTGAGGTTAAGTACTTAGACAGGAAAGGCTGAACAGAACAAAGACCAAATATAGAGGAATATACGTGAGATCACGAATTTATGTGTGTGGAGCTCAATCAATGGTCTGGCGCCATCTAGTGGGGAATAAGAACATTGTGCTGATAGAACACACTACACTGTCATTTCACATGGTGGCAATACACATTAACAATATAGATTTGATAACCCCGCGTGCGCAGGCGCCGGCGTTCGGTGCCCACACATAAAAACCAGGGGAAACATCACGTCTTGTTGAGCACAAATAGTGGGAAGGCACCCCACACCGGACCCGGACACTGTAAGGTAGGTCTTTATCAGGTGGCGATATTTTCTCAGCCCCAGGCCTTTTTCCTCCCCCCAGGCAATCTATGTATTCACTTTTTTTAAAATATAATGTTTTCATAGGGCCATACCCAGGAGACAGCCACTGTGGGACCGCTTTGGATATTTATCCATCCGCTATGCAGCCTGTATTTTATAGGCTCCAATGAATGCTTATCCAATTTTTGCTTATCTAACATCCTTGGGTAAATAAATCCTTCTTTTAGATCCTTCACATCTTTGGAAATCCTTTTCCTGAGTCCCTCACTATTTGGTGACCATATAAATTCCCCGTGTGATGCCTACCACCCTACACACCAAAATCGGTGCGCCGACACTGTCATTCTTTCTACTCTGTTTTCTGGGTGACACCACTAGGTTGTGCAACTCTCTCCAGTAACTCTTTTCATATCCAATCTGTGGATTTCACATCAGTTGAAGGTTATTTCTTTTTCAGTAGTGTAAGGGCCCTATATCAGCGCCCGTTCTGCACCACCTTACTTTTTTTCACTTCTCATTTGTTACATGCTCCTCTCCCCCTTCAGGTGGTCTGCCTCATATGGGAGTGGGACCACTATTTAATGCATATACTTCCTCCATAGATATTGGCAACACAATATACATACAATCTTTCTACCATCTGGGTCTGGCGTCCATGCAACACGTCATTTGATATTGGGGGCCACAAGTGCTGCCTGAACACAAAGTCATTCCACTGGATATGTGTCATTTGTAATCTGAATTTTGTTTTTACTTACAACCTAGATGTAATTTTTCCTTTATGATTCATACGCTCGTTTTTTCAGTAACTTGCTTACTACTTCTTTCATATATGTCCAATTAACCAATGCCTCTGCTCGTTTGGTCCTAGGATTTTTTTCACTGTTCATTTCTATAATGTGATGTTCTTTTTCTGATCTGCCTCTTTGTATAATTTTAGAACCCATACGCTTATAAAATATTTGCAACTCTCAAACCCCTGATGAAGGTATCAGAATACCGGAAACGCGTCGGCTATTGGGGTACACCACCCCCCGGAGAGTACATTTAGTATCATCATTTGTATATTTTTTGTTCTGATTCTGTATGGAATGTATTTTTCTGTATCTTTGTATGCCATAGACATTTGTACATCTTTTTATAGTACACTATTAAAATATATTTTTTATCTTAAGAGTTTGTGGTCTATTAAAGTCCCATTCCAAAGGGGGTACCTTTTTCTATGGTCTATGATGTGAGGGATGGGACCATCATACTCTGTATTTGTCATGATGGAAGCCTCTTTCTTGCTTCCATATCAATCAGGATGACCCGCCAACCTGCAGAGAGAAATAAAGCCAATCACTGACACACATCTGTTTTCGTTGCTTCACTCTGCTGAATGATAGGTCTGGAAAATTACATCACCTGATTGCAGTAATTGTCCATATGTTGTTTGGACCAAACCTTAAGCTCTTTCCTAACCACTATCACCACTGAGTGAAAGTGAAAAAAATCTCAAATTTTGGGTTGTCAGCTGTAACGAAATATCCCACACTCCGCTTGAGTGCTTTCGTCATATACTGCTTCCTCCCAATCTGAATATAGATATCAGATATTCCAACTGCTGACAACCACAAACTAGGCAGTACTCATTTGGTTGCTCAAGATTATTGAAACACAGGTACACAAGTAATACTCAGGACAATCCCCTCCCCTTTGGCATTCTGGGCGGGGTACACTGTCCAATCAGCAGGGAGAGTTGTTGGAGGAATCCCCCCTCCCTTCTCACAGCAAACACATTCTCACATCCCATAATACATAAGGCAAACACAATAAAACAATAGAATACAGCCACACCCCAAATGACCCAGCAAAGAGTACACAACAAAATGAGACAATATACTATATATATATATATATATATATATATATACACACACACACAACATTCTAGTGTGGTTGTACAGTGAGTCTGATCAGTACAGATCAGACTGGATTTCTCGGCCACCCTGTGCCCCTATTAGTGACGCAGGGTGACTTAGACATAGGAGGTGTGTGGGGATATAAAACAAGGGTTTCCCAAACTCCCCAAGGGATTTTGGGTAACACGGGCCCCCCGTCCAAAGTGACTCATGTCACATCAACAGAACAGGTATAGAGGGGAAATTTTCCAATAGGGACATTAGTTCTGGTGACAACCAAGGATTCCTTCACTTTGGAGGAATTTCCCCTCACTTCTTGTTTTGACTATGGGACAGAAAGTGAAGGGAAATCTCTGAAAGGGCTTATAACCCTCCCTTACTCTATCCAAACTGAAAACGGAAAACTGCTTAAAGTCTAAAAAAAAATGTTGTCAGGAAGGCCTTTACTGCAGAAGAAGCTCTGTATTGTCTGCAACGCTATAAAAGCATGTATCTTACCTGCCAGCTATTTGTTTTTTATGTACACTGGCTGTGCATGTGCAGTACCTTTTTCAGCATGCCTTTGATGCGGAGAAGCTTTAAATCCCACGTGCGGGCTATGTTCTCCCAGCCAATCAAGATGGACGAACCGATGAATAAGACTGGGTGAAGATGTCAGTTACGGCAGTGGAGATCTCAGCTCTCACAACCCGACCTGATGTGCAATTCCGTGCACACTGACACATTCTTGACCTGCAGCAGAAATCAGCCCCAATTGTACATTGAATTGAATTTTTCTTATTTGGGGTGAATGATAATCATTTGGATCAAATTATTTTTATTTTTTTATTTCAAGAATGTACCAAAGATTATTCTGCTGCGACAGTGCATATAACATACAAATCTGTAGACGGCGTTCAGCTCACACTTTCCTCTAGTAGAGTATAATAACTTTGTTACTATTTCCGTCTTCCTGCAGATCTGCAACATTCTGCACCCAGGTGTACGCTTCATTCTGTTACTATTATTAGCAGCAGCATGGTATATTGGTCATGTGACAGAGGCGGCTCAGGACGCGTGATCCAATCGCAAACAGCGACACCCGGAGACCAATGAAGAAGTGATCGCTAGAACCAATGGCTGCGAGCTTCTCATGGTAGCAGGAAGAGACGGAGCCATAACACACACAGGCCGGGAGCTGGGATGGGGAAGAGGGTGTTTGTCACGGTGGGGACCACCAGCTTTGATGAGCTCATCTCCTGTGTGTCCGCTGAACGCTGTACAAGTGTAAGGCCTCTACTAGTGACAGAACTGCGAGGAGCTTCGTGTGTGATCTTTACTGGGAGGGAGGAACTGCTACTGCGTGCTAGGGACACAGGGGTTTATTTACTAAAGCTAGAGAGTGTGAAATCAGGCACATTTCTACATAGAAACCAATCAGCTTCCAGGTTTTATTGCCAAAGCTTAATTGAACAAGCTGAGGTTAGAAGCTGATTGGTTTCTCTGCAGAAGATGACTTTTTTTTTTTTTTTTTTTTTTGCACTCTCCAGCTTTAGTAAATAAACCCAAATGTATTGTAACCAGACTGGTGGAGGATGGGCCCTGATAGGATGTTCTACCTGATTGCACTTTAAGTGGACCTTCACTGACTTTCCATAATATTAGAAGCTCCTCCTTTCCCACAAATGTATGTATGTGTGTTTCTGCACTACTTTTTGCGATTTCGGGGTGTGATTTCCATAGACATCTGTGCAGAAACCCCCACAGTTGTCTCTGAAATTGCCCCCAAAGTAGGGACTGACATGTGGGAATGAAATTTGTGCGAGTTCAGCTGAACTCAATTTAATTCCCACTGTCAGTGTGGACCTGGGCTTAAAGAGAGCCTGCACTGAGAGAACAGTGGAGGCTGATATGGAGGTAACTACAGATCATGGGGTTCCATAGCAGCATTTTGATGGGGGGGGACTGCAACTCGCACTCTCTACTTCTGCTGGTCTTTTATGCGTTAAATGATGTCCAGTATCATTGAACAAACTGCCAGTGAACCCAGGCTGCTGGGCTCATAGGAGAATGTTGCAGCATTCATGACTGCCCCTGACCACAGGGAAAAGAGGACCCAGAATGTCACATTGGAAGAAACCAAGTGAAGAGGTATGTATAAAAAAATAAAAAACTGAGAGATGCGAACTGCCTTGTTTACATAGGCAGACTGCCGTTCTGTGTCTCTCGGGAACAATCGCGGGTGGCGGTGGACATCGGCCACCCGATGATTGGCTCCCCTTCTAGCCAATCAGCAAGCAATCACGCCTCTGGCGGCATGTGTGTGTCCCCTAGAGCTCCTGCACGAAATGACGTACAGGTATGTCATTTCGCACAGGAGATCTGATTTGCCGCAGTACATGTACATTAGGCGGTCGGCAAGTGGTTGTCATAATGTGCTAGTATGCATCATATAATATTATAATACAGGATTTATATAGCGCCAACAGTTTACACATCGCTTTACAATATAAAAGGGAGACAATGCAGTTATAATACAATAAAATACAAGAGAATTAAAAGGGCCCTGCTCAGAAGAGCTTACAATCTAATAGGGTGGTGCAGGTGAAAAAAAGGTTGTAACTGTGGGGAATGAGCTGATGGAAGTGGTAAAAGATTAGTTGGAGACGTGATAGGCTTCCCTGAAAAGATGAGTTTTCATGGATTGGCTGAAGCTAGCAAGAGTAGGGGATAGACGGACAGGATGAGGTAGCGAGTTCCAGAGGATGGGAGAGGCTCTGAAGAATTATGACAGACTTGCTTGAAAACAAAGCCCTCCATCTTCACCCAGTCTTCTTTCCGGGTTTGCCGGTTTCGGCTATATGAATGGCCGATCCAACGATGACTCAACTGTTTACGACATGGCTCTGAAGGAACAGCACAGGTATGCCGTTCCTTCAGAGCACATGTGCCGGTTGAATCTAAAGTATATCTCTCCCAAACTGAGATATTAAGGGTACCTATAGGTAAGCCTTATGTGTTTTTACTGCCGCTTTTAGCGGTGTCAGACATTTCTTTTTACAGCTTCAGAACTCCTCTCCATGTTATGTGTCCATGCACACATAGGCGTTTTAAAGCTGTAAAAACAAAAAGAAACAGGGTCAGCGCGTTCTGGAGCTGCAGCCTTTTAGCAGAAAAGATGCTGTCCGCTCCTAAACGCTACAAAACTCTGCTAAGTGCTGGTGTTTTGGTTTTTTTTTTTTAGTGATTAGCTGGTTGTTGAGGAGCGGGTCGCGAAGCCGGTCGCCACATCCTTAACAATGGATGAGTCATCAGCTGAATGGAAAAAAAAAAAAACATTGCCGGCTGTATCAGTTGTGGATGTTTTTAAACTGATTGTGGATATTATAACTGATTCACCGGCAATACAAAAATGTGAAATAAAATGGCATGAGGGTCTCCCCCAAAAATTCCATACCAGACCCATGCCAAAATAAAAGAAAATGTAAAAAAATAAATGGCATGGAGTCCCCCCCAGAATCCATACCAGACCCTTATCCGAGCATGCAGCCTGGCAGGCTAAACCATACCAGGCCACATACCCTCAACATGGCGGAGGGGTTCAGGGAGGGGGGGGGGGGCTCTGCCTCTCCCCACCCCAAAGCACCTTGTCTCCATGTTAATGGGGACAAGGACCTCTTCCGCCACTACCCTGGGTGGTGGTTGTGGGGGCCCTCTTTAACAAAAATTCCGCTCCCCCCCCCATGTGAATGAGTAGGGGTACATTGTACCCCTACTCATTCACCAAAAAAAAGTGTCAAAAAGAAATACAAACACACACAGTTTTTGACAATTTTTTTTTCTAAAAATGAAAAAACAATTCCGATGTAGAGGCATCGTCCATAACAACGCCCGCCGCACTGCCCGACCTGAAAAGGGGGGAAAAAAAAAAAAAAAGCTTGCCCTGCGACAAAGGCTACCACCATCTGCCTGCTCCACCATCTGACGGTTTCTAAATAGCTTGAGGGCAGGGCCACTCGGCGACGTTACCTGGTGGCACCGCCCCCTTGTGATGTCACCAACCAACCCAGCATGCATCGGTCGGTGACGTCACTGAGGGCGGTGCCAGCAGGTGATGTCGCCAGGTGGCTCTGCCCCTTACCTATTTAAGAACTGTCACGTGTCGTCCCCCCCCCCCCCCCCCCCCCCCCCACTCCTCTTTCCTGGCCTTCCAGGCTGCATGCTCTGATAAGAGCCTGGTGTGGATTGGAGAGACACCCCACCCCATACCAACACCATAATTTTTATATGTACATTTTTGTGTTGCTGGCAATTTTTTTTCTTTTTCTTCCTTTTTTTTTTTTTTTTCTTTCAGTTGTCAGCGGGGAAGAAAGCTGATGACTCATCCGTTGATAAGGATGCGGCGGCAGGCTTCCCGGCCCGCTCTTTAGCAACCAGCTCTTCACTGGTTGTTAAGGACGCCGGCGACCCCGAACCTTAAGGCAGCAGCTACTAAACATGGCTTACACACTAGACTAAACACCGACAAAAAAAAAAAAAAAAATATGCTAAAACGTTAGGGTTTTTTGTCTGGCGTTTTTACAGCAGTTTTTAGGTAAGGCCTGGTTTACACCTGTGCAGGTGATTGCCACTGCGGGACTGCACTTGTTCCCGCAGCCTCAACCACCCACACAGAAAACCGCAGGAGATGCATGTGGGTGCCATTAGGATTAGCACTGGAAATCGCAGTAGCCGCTTCCCGCACTGAGAACTGCACTTGCAATTTCTGTGCGGGCTGCAATTTCAAAACTTATGCAGGGACCTTTACCCTGTATTTTTAGGAGTGTGGCTGCCGCACCCATCCAAAACACAGCTCATAGAGGTGCTATAGTGTAAACCAGGCTTGAAGCACGATCCAGTCCACTCCAGCAGGGGAAAAGATTCTCCCTGATCCCCCAAGAGGCAATTGGATATTCTCTGGATGAACGGCCCCTGGGGGTGTAATCTATAAATGTTAGTATCCAGCTATATTTTGTGCATTTAGAAATACATCCAGCTCTTTTTTATTTTTATTTAACACTGTCTACTGATGACCTGTCCACAACTAGTTCTTGAGGGAGTCTCTTCCACATTTTCACAGCTCTTACTGTGAGGAATCCTTTCCATATGTAGAGGTTACCTTTTTTTTTCCTCTTCAAATGTATAGAGTGCCACTGTTTCCTTTTGAATTGTGAAAGTGAACTCAACACTAAGTTCATTATATGGACCACTTATGTATTTATGCATGTTGATCATATCCCGCCTTAATTGCCTTTACTCAAGACAGAATGAATTCAGTTCAGTTAATTGTTTTCCATAGCTGAGCTCCTGCATGCCTATTATCAGTTTGATTGCCCTTCTCTACACTTTCTCCAGTTACCTTTTTAGAGAACTGATTCCCAGAACTGAACTGCATATTCCAGCTGAGGCCTTACTAATGTTGTACAGGGGCATGTCTCTCTCTGAGGTCTATTACTCGTTTAATACAAGATAGAATAAGTCTATCTGTTTTATAATGCATAGCTTTTTGTCTTTATGCAGATCCTCAAAGAACTTGGGTACAACAGAATGATTCTTCAGATCGGAAGAGGAACAGTGGAGCCAGAGCCATACAGTACTCCTAATTTTACTATGGATGTTTTCAGATACAAAGATTCCCTTGTCCAAGACATTAGGAATGCAGATTTAGTTATAAGCCATGCAGGTAGCATGTTATTTTCTGTGTTTTTAAATATATTTATGTGAAATTGAAATGGTTACATTGTAAATATTATCATCCTATAAATCTTTTCCATATATTCCTAGATTACCATCTGCCCTCTCTAGGAATATGTATAACTGGTTATGTCAGAGCTGAGGGCATTATTTTACTTACGTTGGTTGTTCATTCTTGATCAAAACTGCGATATGCAACAAAAGAGAAACAATCCTGCACAATACTTGATAAACTATTCTTGTTCAACTAAGCGTATACTGTATACCAGCCCTCAAATTTTTAGTGGAAAACGAGGGCTGCCTCGGAGCGGGGGGGGGGGGGGGGTGGGTGAGCACCGCCAGCAGGCAGGGTTGAATGGGAGCTGTTCTCGCAGCGGTCGCCCCGGGGAAGAGAGAGAAGAGCAGGCAGCCGCATCATAAGCGCCGAGGAACATCGCTGTAACAGCTTTCATTAGCATTGCAGAATGTTCCCCACACTCGCTTTCACACACAGCCCCGCCTCCTGGCTCGGGTACTTTGATAGATCACCCGTCCAATGCCGGGATGTGTATAAAAGTTCCCGGGGCCAGGAGGCGGGGCTGTATGTGACGGTGAAGGGTGGGAACACACGGCAATTCTAATGTAATCTGTTACAGCGATGTTCCTCGGCGCTCTGATGAACCGGCCAGCAATCCTCTTCCTCTCTTCCCTTGCACAGGTGAGGCTGTATTGTTGGGCACAGGTGAAGCGGCATTGTTGGACACAGGTAAGGTTGCACTCAGTGGTGTAACTAGAACCTTCAGGGCCCCAGTGCAAGAAACCATAAAGGGCCCCCTCTGACCCCCAGCTGGGGCCCTTCCCTCCGAGCCGGAGGTGGAGACGCCAAGGCCCGGTCGCAAGTGCGACGTTTGTGACCCTGGTAGTTCTTCTAGTGTCCCTTTTTATTTATTTAAAATATTTTAAATACTTTTTTTTTTTTAAGTGTCCCGTTGGGGGGGCTTTGGTGAGATATCAGGGGTCTAAGCAGATCTCTGATGTTTCACCTTTGAGACAGAGAAAGGAGATTGAAAAAGCCTCTGCTGCACAGAATGAATGGACAGGAATAGCTCTGTATAGAGCTAGCTGCCCCTTCATTTGCCAACTGACGCATAGAAAATACAGTTTATTATGTTTCATTTATGAATGGACTGAGTCCATGATCAGTACAGATCACTGACTCTCCATTCAGAAAAGGCTTCATTCTGACAAATTCCCCGCAGGAGAACTCTGGGAACTCTGCGGAGCTGTGGGGACAAGTGGAGGGGCCAGGAGAGAGCACGGGAGGGCCAGGAAAAAGTACAGAGGGGCTGGCTGCAGAGCACACGGGGGCAGCAGAAAGAAGCTGCATAGGAGGAGCAGTGGGGGCAGCTGCATATAGAGAAGCTGATCTTTCCATTTCCCCCATTTCTCCTCTCCCTCCCGCAAGCTTTCAGCAGCTGCAGGAGGAAAATGGAGAGATCAGTTTCTCTGTAATCAGTGTTTCTCAACATTTTACCAGTCAAGGCTCAACATATTGCCTCTTCACTGCCAGTCAAATGCCTCTAAAAAGCAATCTGAGCCTGCATCGCTTTTCAGAGGAGTGGTATTTTCTTGTTGGTATTATGAACCCACCCTAAAAAAAAAAAAATTTTGATTGGAAGACCGGTTTCACACTGGGGCGGTGGGTGTATTTTTAGCGGCGCTTTACCGTCGTTCTAGCGGCGCTATTTGGCCGCTAGCAGGGCGGTTTTAACCCCCGCTAGCGGCCGAAAAAGGGTTAAAACCGCCCGCAGCACCGCTTTGCCGGCAGTATAGCTGCGCTGCCCCATTGATTTCAATGGGCAGGAGCAGTGAATACACCGCTCCAAAGATGCTGCTTGCAGGAGGTTTTTTTTCCGTCCTGCAAGCGCACCGCTCCACACTGGAGACACAGCAGCGGCTGTTTCAGGGCACTTTGCAGGCGCTATTTTTGCGCTGTATCGCCTGCAAAGTGCCCCATTGTGAAAGGGGCCTAAAGAAAAAGGGGGTCAGGATTAAAAGTAATGTGTATACATACGCATGTAAACACACACACATGCGCACACACACATATAAGCAAACATATATAGATAGCCTTTTTTCAAAATTGGTAGCTGCAGCACTGTACCTTCACTCTCTATGCCGGGTACTGCACTGTAGGGGGAGGCAGAGAGCACAGCAAACGCTGTTCTAGACACCTCTCCCTTGCTTTCACTTTCAGAGTAAACACAGGGTGACCGAGCTCCTGCACTGCTGATTTTACATATCGGCTGAGGATCAGGGAGCTCGGTCACATATGCAGCCACCGCTCGGGGAGGAGCACATGGGCCCCCACGAGCCCCTGCAGCATAGGGCCCAGTTGTAATGGCGACTTTTGCTACCCCTATACTGCCGCCCCTGGTTGCATTGTTGGGCACAGGTGAGGCTGCACTGATAAAGTTGTTAGCATTTATTTTTGTAACTTAATTCTGCATAAAACATTTTAAGTGTCATTTCTTGAGATAATTTATGAGGGCGTGTTTAGGAGCAGAATTAGGGGCAGGGTAGGGGTTGGGTGGGGCAACTGGTGGAGAGTAACCCTTAAGGCCTGGCTAGCGGGTAGGGACTTGAAATTTTGAGCCCTGCTTTTTTTATACAGTTAATAGTTTTATCCTTTTCTATCACATCTAATATTTATATCCATGTATCCTCTTCTTAACTATAACATATGAAATATGTTGCCAACAAAAGTACATTAAACTGAATTGCTGGCTATTTTTAATTTTTTTTAGGTGCTGGAAGCTGCCTAGAAACACTTGAAGAAAAAAAACATCTAATTGTTGTGATTAATGAAAAACTGATGTCCAACCATCAGCTTGAACTGGCCAATCAATTGCATAAGGATGGACACTTGTATTACTGCACATGCAGGTATAACACTCAGGCTTGTCGTGTCAAGAATGTCTTGTGGTATAGCTGAATAAGAAGTGTGCATTTCTTTCCATGCAGATCTGCATTGGCCGCACAGGGCATTCGCATAAAGTAGTTTTCTTACATTTGTCATTAAATAAAGGTCACTGAGGGGCTCATTTCCACACCTGCTCACCGGCTGCAACACAGTGAGTGATTTATTTAATGATCAAAAGCTGGAAGACATGTATGTCTAATGAAAAATTGCATCTCTTATGTGTCAGCCCCTGACTTCGTAGGAGAATGGACAATAGCCCCACTGCACTGGACTTTTTGCCATGGGATTGCAATGTGCTTTGTGCTTGGAATGTGCCGCACAGTGACCAGGATCTCACGGAGAGCCCCGGGCCGCGCTCTAATGATTGGGACATGGATCAGTCCCAGTGAAGCCCACTCCCATGTTTTCTGTCTCTGTGGATGGATGAGAAAGATACATTGAATCTTTCTCTGTCCTTGCAGAGGTAGAAAAAAAATGTGTAGAAAGAAAATAATATTTAAAAACATGCCTAGATCAAGGTTGGGTCCAAGTCAACGCTAGGGTTAGTATTTGGGTCAAAGGTCAGGGTCAGGATTTTTTTTTTTGCACAGGATTTTTTTTTTAAATTAGAGTTAGTGTCAATGTGTTTTAGGTAAGATTAAAAAAAAAAAAAAAAAAAAAAAAAAGCAAAATGCACACTTTTTTTTTTTTTTTTTGTTCTGGGCTATACTACAGGTACATACAACAACTAACATATGCATATGTATCCCTTCGATTGTAAGGAGCGGGAGAATTTTATTTGTGGTTGTTTTTTGGTGGTAGGTTATGGTAGTAGCAAGAAATATACAGCTACATTATTTTTTTTATATATATATATATATATATTTATATATTTATATTTATTTATTTATTTATTTTTACCATTTTGGGCCAGTTTCAATATCAGGAGATATCCATTACCATTTACCACCAAATGAAAGCCCGATTAATCGTGGAAAAAAACAAGTTCTAATCCACCTGGATGCACAAAGTAGTTGTAATGATATGTACGGCTTTACTAATACACGTCAAAGATGCAAAATTGGGCTTAGGCGCTTAAAATTGTTTTACCCTTGGGTGCGAAGGGGTTAATGACATTAGTTGTGTTACGCTTCATGTTTATGGGGACTGCCCTTTGTATTTAAAATGAGGCTGCAATACTGATACATTTTTATACGAGAGGGCCACAGCATTAGCTTAAGGCCCCTTTCACACGAGGTGGACTCCGCTTCCACGGAGTCCGCCGGCTCAGCGGGAGATCTCTCTGTTGATCTCCGCTGAGCCGGCGGATGACAGGTCCCTCTCTGCTCACTGAGCTGGGAGGGGCTTGTCAGGCGCCGCTGCCGCCTATGGAGGGATCGGATGAAAACGGACAGCATGTCCGTTTTCATCAGATCTCACCCGATCTGCCAGTGACGGACCTGGACGTAGGGCCATCCGTCTGCTTTTAGCGGATCGGACCGGGTTGGATGTCAGCGGACATGTCTCCGCTGACATCCGTTGCTCCATAGGCTAACATGGAGCGCCCGTTCAGGTCCGCCGTCAAAACTGACAGGCGGACATGAACGGTCCGATCGTGTGAAAGGGGCCTTAGTCTAATAGCAGAATTTTGCTCATAAACAAAAGTGGTATGTCTTGTAAACGAGACTGATTTACCAGCACAGAAATGTGCATGCAGAATTGAAAATTGCAAACACTTAAAGCAGTATTAAACCCAAAAGCAAACATTTAATTTATTGCAACTTACCAATTAGATGTAATGGCTGCATTAGGTTTCTTTTTTATGCTTTCTACTTTCATCTGGTGACCCAGCTAGTAAGTCTGTTTGTTTTTTATCAACAGAACAAGTTCTTATCCAGATGTATCTGTTTTTACAGGGATGAGAAAAAACATTTGACACTGGCAGGGGTGCTTACAATGATCAGTGTTTTATTCACGTAAAACCTTTTTTCCCAAAAGAAAAATAATTGTTTGCTGGAACTTGATTTTATAGTGTGAGCTGGAGTTTGGTTTCAATATGCACATATTCTTGCAGAAAGTGTATTTATTGTTATTTCCTGCAGGAGCCTGGAAAGCATTGCACCTGAGATAGATCATGGGTGCAATGTGGGCTCCTGCAGACATGTCCTCCAGCATTCGGCACGTACCTCTATTTGGGCTTTCTGTTTTGAAAGCTGAAGAACATGTCAGTATGAGTACTCATCAGCATCCCCGCAGCCCATTGAAATTGTAAGTCCATCTGCCTTGGCAGAAGACAGTAAATGTAGTTTTTTTCATTCACAGGAATCTGTGAATTAATGCTACATTTGTGTGGGAGGAGCCACGCTGTTTCAAAAAGTGACAGCGGGTTAGAGGAGAAGAATCCAGGCCTGCTGTCACAGGGAGGGGGGATTGGGATAGGAGGCAGGAGCTGGACCATGTTGCACCAACCTAAATACGGATTAAACATGTAACATGTTTCAAAGGTGAACGTAGCCTTTAACACCCCCCCCCCCTTAGTACTGACAATGCTGCTGTCTGCTCTGCCCCCTGTGCTACTTCATCCAGAGTGGGAGCACTCCAAATACAGGAGGTGTGTTACTGGCCAGGTCACCAGGTGAAAATAGAAGGAAAATGCCTTAAAAAAAAAAGAAAACTAATGCAGCCACCACATCTAACGACTGGTTTTGGGCTTAATACTGTTTTAATCTATCTAGAATTGATGCATATTCCTAAATATGCCTGAAATGTGGAAAAGTTTTCCATGCGTGTCCCAAACTTACAAAGCCACAAACTCTACATAATTTCTAGAGATGCCAGCTTGCATTCTTGGTAGTTGTATAGGTTTTCTATTTGCTCCTTTTGTATGTCCATCCAGTGGCCCTGTGTTTATAGAAAATATATTTACCGTGTTGCTTTTCATTTTGATAAAGGATCATTACAAACGAAAGGGATAGGACAGCAGCCATATATGTTTAGAATATAACAAAAATAGTAATGATTATTGTATTTTTAAACCAAGTCAATAATGAAACACCAGACAATCTTCACTTTTGGATAAAGTGGCAAAAGATCAGAACATCTGAAAAGTTTTCATGGCCAGACATTTTTCCTGTCTAGCAAGTTTTCCTTCACAGGACAACCAAAGTGAGAGGGAGGTTCTAATATAGATAACAATCACAGACAGCAGTATAAAAAAAGATGTTGAGTGGGGTTCTAAAGTACAAGTGAAATAGATGAGATAACAGAGATTATGGGTTTAGAACATCTGTGTACTTTTTTATTTTTTTTTAACATACTATCTAAACTGTCCTATATCAATATGTAATTTTCTGTTTCTTTATTTTTTGCTCAGTACCCTGGGGAACACGTTAAAGTCCATGGATCTTTCATCTCTGAAGGTTTTTCCACCAGGCCAACCTGAAAAGTTTGCTGAATTTTTAGATCAAGCAGTGGGGTTTACATAGCAGTTTATAAGTAGAAGAAATCTATTTCCTATGGGAATATTTAGACACATTTATAATGTGGACTCCTCCAAATGTTTATAGAACTAGTACTTTAAACTAATAGCTTTCATTATCATGGCATGTTTTTGCCTATTTCTTAACCACTGTCCTAAAAGCCTGCTACAGATGTATTATCCTAATGTCTCCACACTGTGAAGGTGAAATATGCTGTATGTGTTTGTTAGTGAACAGGAGGTAATGCACCAATGCTCTAAAAACATGACCTTGTTAGTTGCCTGAGAATAAATTGTGAAAAGTCTATACAGGCAACAAAACAGATCCTCCTTTTATTTTTTGTAATCTTTCATTTGAATGCAAGGCAGAAGCTAGAGGGTTGCTGTGGGTAGTTATCATCTTTAGTTCTTTCTACAATGTTGTCCTATATGAACAGAACCATTTCATATTTGTTTTAAATTAATTACAGAACCGTGCATGAGAGTGAGCCAAATGGCAGGAAAAGTGAAGCACTCTTTCACTTACTGAAAATAAGTGAAAAGTTCCTCTGTCACTAAGTCATCTTAGTAGGCTCCTATATCTTCTACCATTGTGGTGGATGGTTCTTAGTTCAGCAGCCCTGGTACCTTCAACATATACATATTTTCTTCATCTTAGGCTGACATAACATCCATAATGGAGTGCAAAAGCTTGTGGCCTGATTATTTTATCATCATGGAAACTCCTGTTACCTGAGCTGACAATATCCTATTTTTTTTGTCAGAGGGACCACTACTCCCCTTACTTAAGTGTTTCTGCCTCAACTAGAATGATCATTTAATTGGCCGATGCCTTAAAATCATGTACTTTTGGTGATGTTTCACTATTACAAAGATAAATAACTTTTGACCCTACTAACCACTACAAGCTGCCTGAACATAATCCTGCAGCTCATTATACAATGCTTGTACTTCTCTGTATGGTATGTTTTATAGGGGGGATATTCACTCATGGGGTATGCTTGGCTTTCATGTGCTAGGGTTTAGGGTTCCTCAGGGTGTGCAGGAAGAACGTTTGCCCTTACCAGAGTTATGTGCAGAAATCTTGTTAAGCCTACTATTAGAAGCATATGTCAATTAAACTGCTGTGGCATGTTCACTTTAAGATGTTGCTTTTCAGGAAAGTTTGTCAAAATATTTTATTTAACAAGTTTGTATTATATTTTGTGTATTGTTTTACCTGTCTTTACTATTACATTTTATACTGTGTATTTTGTATATGCTCATCCTGTTTACTGTGTAGAACATTTCTATAGGTGTAAAAGTGTGTGTTTGAGTAATGGGTTTTCAAAATGAATGGGACAAATAAAAACGGGGTGTTCATAGAATTTTTCCAGTCACTTTAGGTAACGCTCAAGTTTAGCTTAAAATTGTTTTTAGATCTACCACTTTATCAGCCTAACTTGCCTGTAATGCAGTATGTCATGCAGAGAGCTGGATCCTGGAAGAATTTTTACTGCGGGGATCCCAGTCCTTTTTTCTGTCTCTGAGCTCCCAGTACATGGAGGTTAGTAGTTTTGGGTCTCTAAACTGAATTAAATAGAAAAACATCGCAACTGGGACCCACCCCTTCTCCCATCTCATCCATTGAGTAGAATTCATTTCATAATTTCACTGTCTGTAGATGGGGGAGCATCTGATGCATCACATAATCCTCTTCCCCAGTCAAATCATGTTACATGCAGTGTACACCATGAAGGAACTTTTCTCAATGGATGGGGAGAAGGGGGAGGGTTCCCGTTAGGGGCCTTTTTCTACTGAATTCAGCCCTGAGATATGAAGCTATTAATTCCCTGTGCATCAGAAGTTTAGAGACCTGAAGTGGACGAAACATCCGTGCAGTAAAGATTTCTCTAGGATCCTGCAAAGTGTATTTCCATAAAGCAAAGATGGGTAACTAAATCTTTAGGGTTAAAAATAACTTATCTAAACTTTTGGCTTTACTCTTAACCCAGAGCACACTGTAAGTGATGAGCAAGTGGTTGGATTCTGCTTGCATGATCATTACATACCACTTACATAAGTGTTCATTGATGAACATTTCAAGCATAATATTTATTACATTATTGACTTTTAGAATTCTCCCATTACACAAAATTATGTAGAGTACATAGAGCCTTTACATTAGTTCTTGCATAAAGAAGCTCATATTCTAATGTTAAAACCACAGCCATACAAGTACATTTGGGAGAAAGCCAGGTAAACTAAATTAATATAATTTTTTTTTTGTAGTTTGAGAGCACACCAGCGTATCCAGGCAAATATGATCACACATTGGATTGACATAGGCCTTCTCTGCAGCACAGATTGCCTTTTCACACATAGTATAGGATTGAATTATGCCATTTAGAAGTTCTGATAGGCCCATATACCTAATATTGGATTGGCCTTCTATACAGTGTAGAATGACTGATCATACATCGTATAGGTTTGATATGAGCCTTTTTAGGTTTTGCTCAGTGTCTTACAGTTATTCAAAAAGTTGTCTGTGAGGAGTGATCAGTTTGAGAACAGGGAATGATGTCACAAGTACAGGCATATGTGTCACAATCAGAGATGGCCAAAAGCAAATACATTTCTGGCTTTTAAAGAAGCAGGAGAATAAGTATACCTCTCAGATTTCATGTTAGAAATTAAATTGTTCTATGGTTAAACGAGTGGATGAAAAATGCATAATTAGCTTTGCATAAATGTAATGCAGAGAAGCCTTTTTTTAAATATATCAGTGGACATTAAGTCCCATTCACACTATTATGCTGCATTAGGGCATGTTGTGCTGTGCGTTAAGTGAATGGGCTGCCTAACGCACCAAAATATGTGCATGTAGCATATTTGGCAGCACATCACCTGGCTAAAATGTTACCATGCATTGTGCTGCAATGCATGTGTATAGGTGAGGTGCATGCAAGTGCCATTTGGAGTGAGTAACGTTTGTTGAAGTGCTCAGTAGTGAGAATGGATCGTTAGAGGTCTATTTACAACTGATTTCACAAAAGATTAACACTCAGACAATTGGACAACTTAATTCAATTAGATAAATGTGAAAATCTTGGGTAAAAGTTGTGTACATTTTGTGTGAAACCATTTTTATAAATGGAGCTCTGGCATCTTTGTAGATATTTGGAGAACTTTGTAGAGACAATTTCAAATTTTTTGGGGTACAGCACCTAAAGTATTGGTGCTTGTGCCCAAGTCACAGATGGGTATGCAATTTTGTTTGTCTGCAGTGGGAAAGGAGTGTCCACACCGGATCTCTGTGTTTCTCTGTCTCAGTCCTGCCCTCTCTTCCTGGCCACTGCGCCAACCATACTGACAGGCATTTGACCAAAGATTTTTATATACGGGTGGGCAGGGTCTGATGGGGAATTCCATGCCACTTCAATCCACTCCGCTCCACTTTTGATTGATGGTGCATAGGAGTGGGTAGATCCTTGGCCACTATTTAGTCCAATAGCACCTTCCTTTTGAATCTGCCCACTGCTGTGTAATGTCACACAGAACTGAAGCAGACCTGACGGGAAACTAGTCCTTCAGGTCCCCATCAGGCTCCAGTGACAAGTCATTTCCCATCTTTGGATACCTCCGTAGGTCAGATCAGAGTTGGTCTTGTTTACCACCACTTTTCTAAGCTGAGAATTGGCGGTAATTATTTAAACTGAATTCTCTCAACCAACATTTTAAACTATTTTTAATCCTTATGCTGCCAGCATTAATGAATCGATAGGACGGTATATTATATTAACTCGGTTTAACCACTTCAATACAGGGCACTTAAACACCTTCCCGCCCCGGACCAATTTTCAGCTTTTAGTACTCTCACACTTTGAATGACAATTACTCTGTCATGCTACACTGTATCCAAACGACATTTTTTTTTCTCACAATTAGAGCTTTCTTTTGGTGGTATTTACTCACTGCTGGGTTTTTTCTTTTTTGCGATATAAGCGAAAAAAGAGCGAAATTTTGAAAGAAAAACACTTTTTTAGTTTCTATTGTAAAATTTTGCAAATAAGTCATTTTTCTTCATAAATTTGGGCCAAAATTTATACTGCTACATATCTTTGTTAAAAATAACCCAAATTAGTGGATATTATTTAGTCTGTGTGAAAGTTATAGAGTCTACAAGTTAGGGTGCAAATCACTGAAAATTGATCACACCTGATGTACTAAAGGCCTATCTCATTTCCTGAGACACTAACAATCAAGGAAAGTATAAATACCCCCCAAATGACCCCTTTTTGGAAAGTAGACAGTCCAAGGTATTTAGTAAGAGGCATGGTGAGTTTTTTGAAGTTGTAATTTTTTCCCACAATTCTTGGGAAAATGAAGAATTTTTTTTTTTTTTTAACACAAACTTATTGTATTGACAGGTTATTTCTTGAACAAAGCATGCGCATACTTGCAACCACACCCAAAAATACATTCTACTACTCCTGAGTATGGCGATACCACATGTGTGAGACTTTTACACAGCCTGGCCACATACAGAGGCCTAACATCCAAGTAGCACCTCCAGGCATTCTAAGAGCAAAATTACACATATAATTTCATGATGACCTATCTCACTTTTGAAGGCTCTGGAGCACCAGGACAATGGAAACGCCCACAAAATGACCCCATTTTGGAAAGCAAACACCCCAAGGTATAATCTATGAGGCATAATGAGTCTTTTGAACAGTTCATTTTTTTCCAGAAGTTTTCAGAAAACGTGGGAAAAAAATGAAAACGCATTTTTTTTTACACAAAGTTGTCCATTTATAAGATATTTTTAACACATAGCATGTACATAGAAAAAATGACACCCCAAAATACATTCTACTACTCCTCCTGAGTTTAACGATACCACATGTGTGACACTTTTACACAGCCTGGCCACATACAGAAGCCCAACATCCAAATAGCACCTCCAGTCATTCTAGGAGCATAAATTACACATATAATTTCATGACTACCGATCGTATTTTTGAAGGCCCTTCATATTTCTAACACATAACATGTAAATACCAAATAACAAAAGATTACCTGTGGTTTTAGTAGTGTAGTGGTCCACAGAGGAGAGCATCGGTCCAGGCAGCAGGCAGGGATGTGGTCAGAAACAGCAAAAGCAATCGTCCAGGCAGCAATACTGTCCATAGTTAGTTCAGGCAAAGATACTGTCAGCACAGCCAAAGCATTGGTCCAGGTAGCAGGCAGAGATGTCCAGGCAGAAATATTGTCTATAGTCAGTAGAGGCAGCAGGCCAAGATATGGTCAACACAGCCAAAGTATTGGTCCAGGCAGCAGAAATAAACACAGTCCATAAAGTCCTGGGTCATTACAGGCAGCGATATGGTCAGAACAGCCAAAGTATTGGTCCAGGCAGCAGGAAGGACCATCAAGCTTAGGGCCAGGGGGACAGGGGTAGAGGCTTCTCCCACCCAAATCTCTTTGAAGCCTCCGGGCAACCAGACCCTGTTCTGGGAACACAGAAAACCAAAAAATGATTTTCTCTACTCAGAACGCTATTCTGAAGCCCCTCACATATGTGAGACCCCTGTGTACTGAAGTAGAAGGGCAAAAGATCAGTCCAAGTGGCAGGCAAAAACATGGTCGATTTAACAGGCAGAGGTTGGTCACGTGGAAGTCAGAAACGTGGTTAAAACGGCAGGCAAAGGCATCGTCGGTAAACAGGCTGAGGTTGGTGCACGTTGAAGTCAGAAACATGGTTAAAACGGCAGGCAAAGGCATCGTCGGTAAACAGGCTGAGGTTGGTGCACGTTGAAGTCAGAAACATGGTTAAAACGGCAGGCAAAGGCATCGTCGGTAAACAGGCTGAGGTCGGTGCACGTGGTAGTCAGAAACGTGGTTAAAACGGCAGGCAAAGACATTGTCGGTAAACAGGCCAGGGTCAGTTAACATGGAAGGTAGAAACATGGTGGCAGGCAAATGATGCACACAGGTAATTGAAATGGGGAAATATAGTCTGTTACTAATAAGGGGAACTAATATCTGATGGATGTGTGATAATTTTTGAAGCAATCACCGATAGACAGGCCAGGTTGGGAGGGACAATAATAACTTGTATCTCTTCTGGCTCCTCTACTTGAGCATACACGACATTTCTTTTGGCGTCTTCTTCCGGATTCTGCAGGGGGAATGGTATAGGGAAAATGTTGCTCATGAAGTCGACTCACACTATCAGAGCGAATGCTTCCTGGGGCGGGTCCTTGCTGGTAAATAAGGGCAGTGATAATATTTTCAATATATTTGAGGTAGGTGATGGGTTGGTTTTCGGGTGATTTTTGATAGCAGACAAATGAATTGAACATGGCCATATGAAACAGATGAAATGCAACTTTTTTATACCAATAATTGGACTTGCGGGTTGACAAATATGGTTGCAGCATCTGATCATTTAAATCCACCCCTCCCATATACAGATTGTAGTCATGGACACATTCAGGCTTTACTACAGGGCCACGTCTTCTCTGAACCTCCACCAAGGTGTCATTGTGAATGGTAGTCATCATGTGAACATCCTTCTTGTCCTGCCACTTCATGGCCAACACCCCCTCATTCCTCATGAATGCGGCTTCCAACTTTTGTAGCCATTTTGAAAGTAAGTTCTGTGGGAAGCCCTTCCTATTTTTTCGGAAGGTTCCACAGGCCAGGGTTTTTTCACGATACAGGTGACGGAAAAGGGGCAGGCTGCTGTAGTAATTATCTACATATAAGTGGTAACCTTTTTTAGAACAGGGGGTATGCAAGGTCCCACACAATTTTACCACTGGTTCCTATGTATGTGGGGCACTCACGGGGCTGGAGCTGGGAGTCTTTTCCCTCATAAATGCGAAATGAGTACACGTAACCAGTGGCTCGGTCACATAATTTGTTCATTTTCACCCCTGTACTCTTACTTGGGATATACTGCTTGATATTGAGCCGGCCGGTAAAGTGGATAAGGGATTCGTCTACACAAATATTTTGGTCAGGGATAAAGACTTCCGAAAATCGCTTGGTAAAAGAATTTATTAGGGGGCGAAGCTTATATAATTTGTCGTGGTTGGGATGATCTTGGGGAGGGCACTGCGAATTATCATTAAAATGTAAGAAACGCATTATCATATCGTACCGTGTCCTGGACATAAAAGAAGAATATAGGGGTATGTGGTGGATGGGGTGGGTGGACCAGTAGGCAAATAGTTTGTTTTTCTTTGTAAGCCCCATATTAAAAGTAAGGCCCAGGAACAATTTGAATTCATCTAGTGTGAGACGTCGCCAATAGAACATACGGGCGTAGGACGAACTGGGGTTGGCAGCAATAATTTGCTCTGCGTAGAGATTTGGTCCACCATGTACTGCAACAAATCTTCCGGGAAAAATAAATAGAAATAGTCCAAATATGAAAAATTCGAAGTGTTGGGCTGCACACCTGGCTGTGCAGTAAAAGGGGGGATTGTAGCGGATCCTGAATTGGCAGGCAACCATAAGGGGTTTGCCAGGGCATTGGGAAGGTGGGACTGGGCCCGGATTCTTTGGGTTGGGTGTGCAATTCCAGTACTGGTACTGGGCTCCTCTTCCTGGGGTCTGGCGCTGCTGGTGGTAGGCAGGTGTTCTGATCTTGGTCCTGATCTCCTTACTCTTTTAGGAGGGGCGATTTCCTCCGCTGACTCGGACTCCGATCCACTACCCTCCACTGGCTCGTATTCCGAACCAGAATCGGATAATGAGAGCTCCCCGCTGCTCTCATCATCCGACATGGCAAGGATGGTATATGCCTCCTCAACTGTGTAACCTCTTTGGGACATGATGGTGGTACTTTTGGCGGGCCTGTGTGACGGAACTGGTGGTGCTATTGACAGCTCACTGATGGTGGGCCTGTGTGACTGACTGACAGGTTACTGATGACCTGTGTGACGATACTTATGGCGGGACTATGCGACGGTAGTGATGGCGGGCCTGTGTGACAGATGGGCAATGACAGATGGGCTGTCAGATCTAGATGGTACCGATGGTGGTACTGATGGCGGTACTAATAGCGGTACCGTTAGTGGTACTGATGGCGTTCTGTGTGACAGATGGGCTGTCAGATCCAGATGGTGGCGGTGGCTGTGCTGATGGCGGTGGCTGTGCTGATGGCGGTACCGATGGCGGTACTAATAGCGGTACCGTTAGTGGTACTGATGGCGGTCTTTGTGACAGATTGGCTGTCAGATCCAGATGGTGGTGGTGGCTGTGCTGATGGCGGTGGCTGTGCTGATGGCGGTACCGATGGCGGTGCTGATGGCAGGCTGTGACAGGTTCTGATGGGCTGTGACAGGTTCTGATGGGCTGTGACAGATCCAGATGGGCTGTGACAGACCCTGATGGGCTGTGACAGGTTCTCTTTATTGGTGGTGGGGGGGGGTGCGTGTTGTGTAGACAGTAGACAAGTGTTATGAAAGGTGTTTCACTCACTGATCAGATCTCTCCTTCTCTCTCCTCACACGATCGGTGTGTGAGGAGTGAGAAGGAGAGATCCCTGGAAACCGCTACTTTGTTTATACTTGTGACCGGTTGTGATTGGACACAGCCGATCACATGGGTAAACAGCCATTTCATTGGCTGTTTACCCTGATCGGGATGGGACTGTGTCCAAAGGACACTCGGCATCTCCGATCGGCGCGCTGCGCGCCCCCGGCGGCGACCATTGTGCGCGCATCCGATTTGTTATGACATGTGACCGGCTGTTATTGGACACAGCCGATCACATGGTAAACAGCCAATTTCATTGGCTGTTTACCCTGATCGGGGATGCGCTGTGTCCGAGGGACAAGTGTCATCCCCGATCGCCGTGGTGCTCGCCCCTGGGGGCGCGCAATAGCGGTGAATCCTGCGGACGTCTATTGACGTCCAGTCAGGGTTTTCAAACCACTTTGCTGCCGTCATTTTGCAATAGGGAATGCGGCAAGTGGTTAAAGTGGATGTAAACCCTCACATATACCCAGTGAAGTGAACAGCCTCAGATGATACACAGGGATGAAACAAATCTCCCTACATAAGTTTTACATTTATATCTGCTGTCTTCAGCTTGCTATATTCTTTAAACAGTGCACATTGTGTTAGAGATTCTTTTCTTTCTGTTCAGCACTGGGTGTGGATTCTTGGCATACATTGTGTGACAGCTGATTGGAGGAAAGGCACACCCCCTCCACATAGGTGAAGGAAGGAATGTTCAGAGCTGTGCTTTGAATAGACCAGCCCTCTGCTAATCTATTTATAGCACCCACCCCAGCACAAATTTCAGGCTGGTTTTATCTCGTTTGTCAGAAGTTATCATGCTGATAACAGAAGAACAGAGCAGCAGAAAGACACGGGACTTAGGGATTTGGAGAGTGATAAGATATATGTGCTTAGGTCAAATTTAATGAATCGGGTTTACATCCACTTTAAACTTTTTTTTTTTTTAGGGGGGGGTGGCTAAGGAGAGACCCTCAGATAAGCACACCTTCCTGCCTGCATGTTTGAGTTAAGGGGAGATGGATACCAGGAAGTAAATGCTACATCAATCATCTGCCCTAAGAGCAGGTTCACACTGGAAAGCATGTGTTCCCATGCGGTCCAGTTTTGACAGCCTATTCGCTTGATCTAGCTCACACTTTTTTCCTTTTCGGATAAAGGTTTTGCATAAATATATAGAAGTGGATCATTTTAATCACCCCTGCCAGTGTTAAGTGGTTTGTCTCATCCATGTAAATTGATGCTTTCTGTTGGAGAGCTTTTGAAAACCACAGACTTGCTGACTGGATGAAAATAGAAGCACGAAAGCCTTAAAAAGAAAATGAATACAGCAATCACATCGAAGAATTGGTAAGTTGCAATATAATGTTTTTGCTTTTGAGTTTAATACTGCTTTTAATATTTTCTTTAGTAAAAGGGGCTAAAAACAAGGAAGTCATCTGTCCCATATACCATTAATCAGTGTGTTTAGTGTCATAAGCTATGCAGTTATAACCCCAATTCCAAAAACAGGGCACTGCATAAAATCTACATCACAGAATGCAATGATTTTCAAATCTCATAAACCCATAGTTTATTCCCAATAGAAAACATACCAAATGTTTAAACTGAGAAAATGTACCATTTTAAGAAAAAAATAAGGTCATTTTGAAATTGATGGCAGTAACAAGTCTCAAAAAGGTTACGTATAAGGCAACAAAAACCTGGTAAAGTAAGTATTACTTACAAGGAAGAACATTTTGCTACTAATTAGGTTAATTGGGAACAGGTCAGTAACGTAAAAAGAGCATCTTAGAGAGTCCGTGTCACAAAAGTAAAGATGGGCAGGATTCACCAAGCTGCATCTAAAAATTGTCTAACAAAATTGCAAAAAATTTAAATATATTATTATCTACAGTACATAATATCATCAAAAGATTCAGAGAATCTGGAGAAATCTCTGTGCACAAGGGACAAGGCCAAAACACAATATGGAATGCCTATGATCTTCTGGCCCTCAGATGGCACTACTTTAAAAAGAGGCATGATTCTGTGGAGAACATCACTGCATGGGTTTAGGAATGCTTCCAGAAATTGCTGTCTGTGAACAAAGTTCGCTGTGGCATCCAAAAATGCAAGGTAAAGTTTTATTATGCAAAGAAGAAGCCATGTCTGAACATGACTCAGAAACACAGTCGTTTTCTGTGGGCCAGAGTTCATTTAAAATGGTCTGTTGCAAGATGGAAAGCTATTCTGTGGACAAACTAATCAAAATTTGACATTCTTTTTGGTAAACCATGGGCGCTGCCTCCTATAGACTAAAAAAGAGGGGGACCTTCTGACTTATCAGAGCTCAGTTCAAAAGCCTGCATCTCTGATGGTATGGGAGTGGATTAGTGTGTATGGAATGGGCAGCTTGCACATCTGGAAAGGCACTATCAGTGCTAAAAGATATAGCCAGGTTTTAGATCAGCATATGCTCCCATCCAGATGACATCTTTTTCAGGAAGCACCTTGCATATATCAGCAGGACAATGCTAAACCGCATACTGCATCTATGACAACAGCATGGCTTTGTAGTAGAAGAGTCCAGGTGCTTAACTGGCCTGCCTGCAGTCCAGACCTTTCACCAACTGAAAATAATTTGGGAATTTTGAAACAAAAAATAGGACAAAGAAGGACTGTTGAGCAGTTAAAATCATATATCAGGTGAGAATGGGACAACATTCCTCTCCCAAAACTCCTGTCTCCTTAGTTCCAAGACATTTACAGAGTGTTTTTAAAACAAGAGCTTCTACACCATGGTAAACATGGCCCTGTCCCAGATCCCTGACCCTCATCTATCTATTGAATGCATGTGCTCCCACTGTGGAGACGCTCATAAATTCAGTAGTGTTTAGGACTGCAGGCATACTCAGGGTGCCGTGAAGAGGCCTTGCAGCTTATGCATGCATTTGCAAGTGCGTGTTAACTAAACCCCTGTTTTTAATGCTGACTGTTGGACAGGTTAATTCAGTTGGTCAGCAGACTGGTTGGTAAGTTGAGCTATGGAATGTTCTGTTTTTGTCTTTTATGCATTTGCCCTTCCATGTGCTCCTTGTTGTGAAGGCCAGTTATAGGTGGGGGCAGGGGCCATTTGTTTGTTTGAGACGTGTTGCCATCAATTTGTGAATAAAATATGGGTTTTTGAGATTTGCAAATCATTGCATTCTGTTTTAATGTAGATTTTACACAACATCCCAACTTTTTTGGAATTGGGGTTGTAGTAAAGAAACTGACAGTAAACTACTGGAAAATGGGATGATCAACAGTATAATATAGAAAGATATTTATCTGCAGTCTAGGACTGAGCACAAGGAGAAAGGTATCAAGGATCTCTCTGCAAGAGCATTCAGGTTTTCAGTCTCCTAGCTAGGTATATATGGGGTGGACATTGCTTAGCTGAGTATGCAGGATCAGTATGCCTCTCTGAGCTGGGCTAGATTCTGGGGCACGTTTGTAGATGTATACAACATCAACCAATCAAATTCTTGTTAAAAGTTTGCCCAAAAGCAAATGGTGAAATATCATTGGTTCCTTTTAGGTATTTCTAGTACTCTGCATATTTCAATTCTCAATTTTAATGTCATGCTTGGGCTCCATTCACACTGATGTGTTTTTTCATGCTTTTTGCAGAAATGCAGGCCATTTTTTTTAACCACTTGCCAGCCGCCCACTGTCAAATGACCGAGGGCTAGTGTGGCTCTTGTTCTGGGTGGACATCATATGACGGCGCACCCGAATGGCCGCTCCCGCATGCCGTGAGGGGCACTTAGCGATTGTGGCCGTGCTGTGTTGCTAGGACACGGCGTGACCCCCCATCTCTTTAACCAAGTGATTGGCTGTGTCCAATCACAGCCCATTACATGTAAATACAGGAATTGCCGGTAATCGGCTCTCATCTCCTCACACTGACAGAGCGTGTGGCGAGGAGAGCCGATCAGCAGCATCTCCTTGCAAGAGATGTACAGTAATTGGGGCACTGATTACAATAAAGCCAGCAATCAGTTCCCATTAGTGATGTCAGTCAGTGCCGCCTATCAGTGCTCATAAGTGCGGCATATTAGTGTCTCCTCATCAGTGCCCATAAGTGCAGCCACATCAGTGAAGGAGAAAAATTGCTTATTTACAAAATCTACTGACAAACTAATAAAAACTTTTTTTTTTTTCAAAATGTTCAGATTTTTTTATTTCTATTTTTTTAGTAAAAAAAAACAGCAATTAAATACCACCAAAAGAAAGCTCTATTTGTGTGAAGAAAAGCATACAAATTTCAAATGGGTACAGCGTTGTATGACTGCGCAATTCTCATTCAAAGTGTGACAGTGCTGAAAAATGGCAAGGACAGGAAGGGGCTGAAAGTGCCCTGTATTGAGGTGGTTAAAGTAGCTGTAAACCCTGTTACACCACTTTTACCTACAGATAAGTCTTGCCTGTAGGTACCCTTAATATTTCCCAAACTTGCATCGTTTAGGAGATATTCACTGTATCCGCATGTGACGTCATCGGCACATGCGCACTAAAACGGCTCGCTTGTGCCGTTTCTTCAGGAGCTGTGCCATGACTGGCGGCTCACGCGCGCATGCGCGGGAGTGACATCATCATGGCTCCATCCAATCACAGTGCTGGAGCCCGGAAATAACTCCGGGAGACATGTCGCCGGTCACAGTGGTGTACAGGGACCGCTGCAACAGCTTCGGTCTAAGGTAAGTATTTCATAATGAGCTAGTATCAATGCATATTAGCTCATTATGCCTTTGTCTTGCAGGTTGCTTTTTTTCAACCACATTAACATGGGTTCCTATGGAACATGTTTACATCAATGCATTTTTTGTGTTACTGCATTTTTGGAAAGGTTCAGGGACTTTTTTAAATGCAAAACGGTGCTTTTTTTGGTTCAATAGATTTCAATGGAGAAGCTGCAGAAAAGCAAAGGGGTAGTCAGCTCCCGGGACGGACTACTCCTATGGCTTCGGTTCTGCTCATACTGCACACCGTCGCTATTTACTGGCACGTAAGTACGCAGGGTGGACGACATTATATCTTGTCCTGCTGTACCTACCCCAACACTAGGATTAATTCTTACGTTATGTTTTTATAGATACTCTACAACATCCGCCCCTGAAGAACTGCTTTTACACAAACGCGTCAGACTTTAAGGATGTAGCTATGTGCCCCACTAGAAAAATATCTGGATATGTCGTATTTTTAACCTTTTGAATTACCAATCAGGCTGCCAGCTATTATGTGAATCGATCATGCTATATACGATTGCCATGTGTTTACCATGTATACATTTGTGAACATGATGATACTATTTTTATGCATACGTACAAATATATTTACTTGTTGACTTTCTTATATGAATTTTACTATTGTTATGCATTTATATAATTTTTACTCCAAAAATAAAATTTGATTGCATTTAGCTACACGAGTCAACCACCTCATTTAAAGTCCCAAATTTCACTTTTTGTTTTCCTTATTGAAACCAGGATGGAGGCATATTACATGTGCCTCATCTAAAGTCCCAAACTCCCCATTTATACTGCAGAAAAGCATGTCGTGCGTTTTTACCGCGATTTGCATTAAACAAATTTTCGCTCCCAAAAAGAGCATAAAAAATGCAAATCGTGGCAGAAACACGGTTAAAAAGCACTGCAGAAACGCTCAAAAACAACATGCATAGATGTGAATCGAGCCTAAAGCTGGATACACACTATACAACTTTTGTTGTTAGATTTTCTTTAGAATTACCTTAAAGGGGTTGTAAAGGTGAAAAAACATCCAACAATGCCGGCCCCCGCAGCCCCCTCGTTTTACTTACCTGACCCCTCGAAAGTCCCGTGCTCGCTCCCGACATCCTCTTCGCCGCTCAGCCTGGCCGTAGATTGGCTAGAGTGGATGGATTGAAAGCAGCGCAGCCATTGGCTTGCGCTGCTGTCAATCACATCCAATGATGTGGCACGCCGGGGGGCGGGGCCGAGTGATACAGTCAGCGGCTATAGCCACCGGCTGTATCACGGGAGCGCGCCCGCAAGAACTAAACACCATGCGAGAGAGCTCGCATGAAGGTGTTTAGTTCTTGCGGGGAGGAGCTGAGACAGCCGCCGAGGGACCCCAGAAGACCAGGTTTGGGGCCACTCTGTGCAAAACGAGCTGCACAGTGGAGGTAAGTATAACATGTTTGTTATTTTTAAAAAAAAAATACCTTTACAACCCTTTTAAGGCTACATTGATAAGAAGGGGAAAAGGGCAAAAACTGCCCCAAGGTCAGACTTTAAAGGCACTTTGGACGAGAGTTGAAATACAAAAATATATTTTATTGATAACAATTCATAAGGCAATAGAACAAAAAAGATTAACAAAGTTAGAAATACATATCATATAATGGACGAGAGTGCATGGCACAAAGAAAAATAAAAAGAGAGAAAATCTGCACCATATGAACAACAATGAGCCCCTGTGCGTCAACGCGTTTCACCGTTTTGCTTCGTCAGGACACATTCAGGGGTTGTTGGAAAGAATGGGTCTCACTATCTAAAATAAAACACATGGATAAGACTTTGTGTAATAATCACATATATAAAAAAGCATATAAAAACATGAAACGTCAACATATCCAGGTAACATGCATAGCACAAATATAACTACCTTGTCAGCAGAGTTCACTGAGGAGTCCACTAAGCATCAAGCGACACCATATATAATGTTCAAATATATGTGACCAAGGGTAAGCTGGAATGATTTGTATAACAGTGGACATTACCATCATGTATTTGACATAGTGATTTTTTAAATAGAGGATGAAAACCACATGAATATACTCGCTAGTATCACTCCAAGCATATATTAGTGCTATATTATTCCTCCAAAGTAGGTAAGGAGAAAACAAAGCATACCAAGAAACAAAAAAGAAGGGGGGGGTATGGACACAACCATAGTATAAATGGTGTTCATATAATGTATGTATTTATTTGTTGGCTCGGCAGAACCACATTTTCATAAACAATGAACATCCTGACCTGCAATTGGTAAGTATTTACGGAGAGTGACTAACTCCTTAAAGCCACCTGAAGGGAAAAAGAAAAAAAGGGGGAAAAGGATAACAGCAGACTGTTAGTATAGATGGCTACGTTTGCAGGACTCTAGCAGTATCTATGTCTGTTAGATATAGCTGACAAAGCTTACCATAGGTGAAGTTGTGTCCAATCTACCCCCCTCACACATAGAGCACGTCCACCACATTGAGAGTATCACATGGGGAGCTATTTATAGCCCCTCGTGTGGATTGTGGCTATGAGCAGATCCCTCTGCACGTGGCGTGGATCACACGCCGCATTACCTCTGACGCCGAATGACATCACATAATCATATGGCAGTTGACACGCCCCCCGCCTGACATCAGTGAGCTGCCAGTGTGAATTGGATAGCTGGGGAGGAGGGAGGATCCACCATCCTACACCACCCTATCAGTGCACAGCCATAGGAGAAAGGGTAGAGGGAGCAGCGGACACAAACAGCCACACATCCGAGCACAACCTGATCGTAGAAAAATAACAGAATAAAAAACAGCTGCATCGAAAATCACACATAGAAACATAAATAAACAAAAATTTAAAAAAATGAAAAAGTAAAAGTAAATATAAATAATGAAATTAAAATAAAAAATAAAAAAATAAAATAAAAATAAAATTAATAGTAAAAATAAATATAAAAATTAAAATAAAAAATAAAAATGGCTGTGCACTAATAGGGTAGTGTAGGATGGTGGATCCTCCCTTCTCCCCAGCTATCCCATTCACACTGGCAGCTCGGAGCCCCCAGCTCAGCCAGGAACAGCAAGTGTCCATGAAGACCGTTGTGCACCACCATCATCCCATCTTTTCCTCTCGGCCCGGAAGGCCAACCCTCACCACTCATCATGTGGAAACCTGGTCCATCCAACAAGCCCCTTACCGAGTTCCAGAAGCCATCCAGAACACCATAAAACAACAACTGAACGAAATGTTGGACCTGGGAATTATCCAGCCCTCCCTGGGCCTCACCTGTTGTTGTACCCAAAAAAGATGGCACCATTCGATTTTGTGTAGACTACCGATGTCTTCATGACCACACCGTTAGCGACTCCTACCTGATGCCCCCTATAGATGACCTGCTGGACCGTCTGGTTGGGGCTTGCTATGTCACTACACTGGACTTGAGCAAGGGTTACTCTCAAATCCCCTAACCGGGGAAGGGAGGGAATGTTCCGCCTTCATCACCCCCTTCATGCTGTTTGAATTTGTCAGCATGCCCTTTGGGATGAAGAATGCCCCTGCCACCTTCCAGCGCACGATGGATCAGTTGCTGCAGGGCTACCAAGACTTTGCTTGCACCTACCTTGATGACATTGCCATCTTCAGTGAAACATGGGAAGACCACCTCTGGCATGTGGGCACCGCCCTAGACCTAATTACAGGGACCAACCTAGCTATCCGGCCGATAAGTGCCAGATGGGAATGGCCGAGGTCCAATACTTGGAACCCCGGGTGGGGGAGGCAGACTGCTCCCCGAACCAACTAAAATGGAAGCCATTAGGGACTGGCCCACTCCTCAGAATAAAAAACAGGTTATGGCCTTTTTGGGCACTTCTAACTATTATCGCAAATTTGTTCCCCATTTGAGCACAATTGCCAAGCCACTGACGGACCTGACCAAGAAGATTATGTCCAGGGTGGTGACATGGACCCTGGCCTTTGACCAGCTGAAAGAGACCCTCTCCCGCGACCCCGTCCTGGCAGCTCCAAACTGCAAGCTGTTCATTGCACAGACGGATGCCTCCACATATGGGATGGGGGCTGTCCTCAGCCAGGTAAATGAGGAGGGGGAGGAGCTCCCGGTGGTCTTCCTTTAGCAGAAAGTTGCTGGACAGGGAGGTGGCCTATGCCACCCTCAAAAAGGAGTGCCTGGCTATAGTATTGGCCTTGAAGAAACTCCAACCCTATTTGTACGGCAGGAAGTTCACCATTCTCACTGACCACAACCCCCTCGTCTGGCTGAATCAGGTCTCAGGGGATAACGGCCGCCTGCTAAGGTGGTGTTTGGCCTTACAACTGTACAACTTCACTATTCAGTACCGAAGGAGAAGCCACCACCAAAATGCAGATGGGCTCTCCCGTCAACAAGATTCCCAGTAAAGGCCAGCAACCCACAAGTGCCTCTGGGGTAGCATGTTAAGGTGGAGGAGGGAGGGGTTGTCACGGGGACCCTACTTCCCCTGATTGCCCTACTGTTCCCCAGCACCAGCCCTACAATTGTTTGCACCAAGTGTCACTGTGACGGGAGTCACTTTGGGTGTGGCTGTATTCCATTGTTCTGTTGTGTCTGTTGGCCTTGGGAGAAAAGTATATTATGGGATGTATGTCTAGCTGTAGGGGGGAATTCCTCCAGCAGCCCCTCCCTGCTGATAAGACTGTTTACAGATGAGAAGTTTGAATACACCTGACCTGTGTGTCTATTGTTATTGGACAGTTTACCCCGCCTTGAATCCAAGGGAGGGGGGGAGTGTCCCTGAGTTGTATATTTGTTACATGTGTTTGAATAAAGAGTCTGATGTTTTTCATCCTACACTGAGTTACGGCTAGTGACTGGGTGGGATAAAGGGTCTTGGATCGTGTGATACCGGACAGAGGAAGCATTTACTGCGGACATAGTCCTGTTGAGGATGGAGGTCCGTTACAACTATGCTTAAAATGCCATACCTGAAAGTCAACTTTAAAAGAACAGTTAAGGTATAACTAAAGGCAAAACTTGTTTTCATTTTGGATAGATTAGGGAGGGTTATGACCCCTGTCAGTTTTTTTTGCCATCTGTGTCCCATTGGGGAGATGTTCCCTGGAATTCCCGTCCCATAGCCAAAAAAAGATGTGAGAGGAAATCCCTCCAAAGTGAGGGAATCTCTGATTGTCTTCACAGTCACCAGAACTAATGTTTCCACTTGAAAATGTTCCCTCTATTACTGTTCTAGTGTCAACTCAACCCCATTTGGCACTTTTACAATGATAATGGAAGCAAGACAAGCAGTGGGGGCCCGTCCATTAGGGGCGCCCGGGCGCCACCCTCTTTCTCCTCGCCACCCCCCTATATGCAATTGATAGGTTCATGCATTGCATGAAGTTATCCACGGCCACCACCTATTCAAGTGTCCGGCCCCTTTCAGGTCACCGGGCACATGAATTAGAGTGGCCAGGGTTTTTTTTTTTGACGCACCTGATTAGAGCCAGAGGCTCTAATAGGCTTCAAAATAACGCGGGCTCGGGTCACAGAGAATGCGTCCAGAGCCCACCCAGGTGTATTGCAACTGCGAATGAATATTCGCTGTTGCAACACTGATCCACCTCCCGGCCAAACGGGAAGCAGGTATGAAACCCATTTCCCGATTGGCCAAAACGTCAGGCGTTCCTATTGAACGCCTAGTGCTGGGAGACACACCATGGAAACTGCTCCAGGAGAGGACACCGGAGCAGATTTCCCCGAGCCCGTCACACTGGAAGACGAAGAGCTCCGACTGCTGCTCTCACTGCCCGCATCCAGGGTAAGGAGGACTACAGGTGGTGGTGGGGTATTAGTGCCGAGCTGTGGGGGGGTGGGTGGCAGTTGTGCTAGTGCAGCTCAACCAGGCCCCGGGGGGGGGGTTGTTTGCCCCCCCAAAAAAACTGAAGACAAGTAGAGAGGGTGAATCTCCCTAATGGGGGGCACAGACAGCAATAAAATCTGATAGGTGTTCTAATCCCTCTTCACACTATCCAAAACTAAAAAAAAAAAACTTTTGCCTTTAGTTATACTTTTTAGCATAGAATAGATATGAGATTTAAATATGACTATTTTTGTTATTGACTTTTGGGGGAAGTGAGGACGACACCGTGTTCCGTACTACTCCTACATTCTCCCCACAAAGTTTGCAGTTCATCAGACCTCATTAGTGCCACAAAGGCAGTGCCGGGACAAGGTCAGTCAGTGCCCAGGGCAAAGATGCCAAACTGCGCCCCCCCTTATATGCAAGCTTAGGGGATCCTACCCCCAGTAGTCACCCGCTTGTCAACAGGAGGGTTTTTTATTAAGAGTGGAGTCATCATAAGAACTGAAGCTGGGCGAGGGGAGAGCACAGCCTCCTGGTTCTCTACTGCTCGCCTCATTTCTCCCAGTGTTTGGCTGACAAGAGAAGTGATGCTGCTATCACTACTCCTGTCAGCCATATAGTTAGAATGGCTGTGCCCCCATCCCTGCAGTATACAACTGCGCCCAGGGTAGTCGTCCCTCCTGCCCACCTCTTGTCCTGGCCTTGTACAAAGGAGTTACCTTTTCACTTGATTTCCACATCCTATGCTCCAGAGCAACAAGAGGATAGGCCAGTAAAAGTTTGCCTATTATGTAGAGAGAACACTGCCACCCATAAGGCCTTGATCCATACCATGGCACCAAAGGGGCAATCTCTATTGGTTTATTCACCTAGTGACTGGGAGTGTGAGCAGCAGACCCTTACCTGCTCCCCAGACACAGCAGTGGATTAATAAGGTGCATCCCCATAACTGGTTCACATGAGTAGAATTCCCCAACCTCTTATCAAATCTGTAAACTTACTGTTTTCAAGTGAAAATTATTCTCTCTACCAGTCTTGTCAAGGCATATATTTTGTAAATAATATTCCTGAACAGACTGCGTAGTGAAAAGATACTCTGAATTCTTGGGCTACAAGTGAACAATTGCAATCAGAGACCTAGTTTACTAAAGCCGGTATTCCATTTCTTACACAAGTGGCTGCCTGAAGAGAATAATGGAAAGTAATGCACTATAGTAGCATATGTGTTGTGCACAGATCTGCTGTCATTGTCAATGGCTTGGTAAGGCGAAATGCACATAGAGTGGAATATAGACTGTAGGATGATGGGGCCTTGGACAGGTTAGGAAGTGAGCAGAGAACGACTTCTCTGGATCAAGAATCTGACACTTACAAATGTAATCAGAACGACAAAGGGACTGAATGTAAGTATAGTGTGCAGCATAGAGTTCTGGCAAGCCCGTGCTTGTGTAAAGCCGGCCATACACTAGTAGAAATTTGTTACAAATTTTTCATTTTTAAGAATGTTGGTTCAATTTTCTGAACATTAGTGGGGGTAAAATCGACATTTGATTTCTACCACAGTAACAAGAAAATGTGAAGGAGCAGAATGGAAATTTTTCTTAAATTTCTAACAGTGTATGTGGATTCTGTTAAAAGATTGTTTTTGCTTTGTTAAAACAAAGTGAAATTTTGAAGTATTTTCAAATGACATTTGTCAAGTTGTCGAATGTACTAAAAAAAAAAAATTGTCATATAAATGTTTGCAGAAAGGTTTGTTCAGAAATTTACTAGTGTATGGCAAGCTTTAGTATGCGTCTTCTTTAGCTGTCCATGTCTACCTGATCCCAAATAATTATTTTAGTATAGGCCAACGCAGTATCATTTTGAGAGGACTATAGATTGCAGTATTCTCCACTCTCCATTCTCCGTTTTCCCTTAAAGCTACTTTCACCTGAGTCGGTTTTCAGGCGCTTTAACATTAGTAATAGCCTCTGAAAAGCGCCTCCCATTAATTGCAGTGTGTCTTTTCACACTAGAGCGGTGCCCTTGCAGAACGTTATGAAAAGTCCTGCAAGCAGCATCTTTGGGTTGGTTTGGGAGTGCTGTAAATAGTGCTCCCAAAATGTCCTGCCCATTGCAATAAATGGGCAGCGCTTCCAAAGCGCCTAAAAAAGAGCGTTGAAAGCGCCGCAAATCTGGACTTTTTACTTTTTTTTTTTTTTTTGTGGTAAAAAGCGCCCTGCTAGTGGCCGAAAAGTGCTGCTAAAGCGCCGCAAAAAAGGAACGGCGGTTTAGCGCTAACGTCCGGGTACTGCCAGTGTGAAAGGGGTCTAGGACTACATTCGCATTGGGCAATTAGCTCTGGTGCAAATGACAGCACCAGGAATTTGCTGTTTCTACCACCTCTGAATGGCTAGCTGCAGACGCCAAGGCCTGTGCACTTCAATGACAGGTCAGTGGTGGCCGCAACTATCTGTGGCTGTCCCCCTAGCTAGCAATTACCTGCTGATAGCTGCGGCTGCTGCTGACTTGTCATTGAAGTGTACAGGCCTTGGCAACCACAACTAGCCTCTCACAGGTGGCAGAAACAGCTGCAAGAGTCAGTAGATTCCTGCTGCTGTCATTCTCCCCGGTACTAGTCACACATGCAAATGTAGCCTTATTAGCTTAGAAAATACTTTGTTTCTCATGGGACCTTGTATGGTTTTCCTATTAAATTAAAAACAAATGCCTACTTTGCCTGGATAATGAAAAAGAGTATTTCGTTTTTGAAATACCTCAGAGCTGCATCAAATTTATGGAGTCAAAGGGTATATGCACACAGACATATATAAGTATCAAATATGCATAGCGTAAAAAAACCCTCTGTTTTCCCATGACTGGGGAGCTTCAGATGGGGCGTATGGCCTCTCTTATGCCCCGTACACACGATCAGAAATTCCGCCAGCAAAAGTCGGATGTGAGCTTTTGGTCAGAAAATCCGACCGTGTGTATGCTCCATCGGACTTTTGCTGGCAGAATTCCAGCCAGCAAAAGATTGAGAGCAGGTTCTCTATTCTTCGGTCGAAAAAAGTTCCTATCCGAAAATGGGTTCGTCTGTATGCAATTCGGACGTGCAAAAAATCACGCATGCTCGGAAACAATTCGACGCATGCTCGGAAGCATTGAACTTCATTTTCTCGGCTCGTCGTAGTGTTGTACGTCACCGCATTCTTCACGGTCAAAAGTTCAGAGAACTTTTGTGTGACCGTGTGTATGCAAGTCAAGCTTGAGCGGAATTCCATCGGAAAAACCATCCAAGTTTTTTCTGATCGTGTGTACACGGCATTAGGCTTCATGTACACATAGCCTACTTTGATTGCCCGCCGTGGGAAAACGCAAAGCAGGGCAAAATCGTGCCATGATTTTACCGTGATTTTGCTGCATTTTGTACCCGGCGGTCAAAACATACCTATCCTGAATGCAATTCTTCCACATTCAGGAGAGGGAGGTTGAAGCTCCCCTAATCGCAGCAGCAGCAAACTCTAGTAAAAGCCTATGGGGTTTATTTACTAAAGGCAAACCCACTGTGCAGTACAAGTGCACTTATGCCCCGTACACAGGATAGGACATTCCGACAACAAAATCCTAGGATTTTTTCAGACGGATGTTGGCTCAAACTTGTCTTGCATACACACGGTCACACAAAGTTGTTGGAAAATCCAATCGTTCTGAACATGGTGACGTAAAACACATAAGTTGGGACTATAAACGGGGCAGTAGCCAATAGCTTTCATCTCTTATTCTGAGCATGCGTGACACTTTGTGCGTCGGAATTGGGGACACACAATCGGAATTTCCAACAACGGATTTTGTTGTCTGAAAATTTTATAGCAAGCTCTCAAACTTTGTGTGTCGGAAATTCCTATGGAAAATGTGTGATGGAGCCTACACATGGTCGGAATTTCCGATAACAAGGTCCTATCACACATTTTCCATCGGAAAATCCTATCGTGTGTACAGGGCATTATTGGTGCAGTCGCTGTAGATCTGAGGGGGACATGCAAGGATAATAAAAAAACAGCATTTTTGCTTGCACATGATTGGATGATAGAAATCAGCAGAGCTTCCCCTCATTTCAGATCTTCCCCTCAGATTTACAGCGACTGCACTTCCAAGTGCACTTGTAGTACACAGTGGATTTGTCTTTAGCAAATAAACCCCTATGTGTACAGTACATGGACACATAGGGGGTGATTTACTAAAACTGGAGCATGCAAAATCAGGTTCACCTCTGCATATTAACCAATAAGCTTCCAGATTTTATTGTCAAAAAAAAAAAAAAACGCTAAAAAGCTTGTAAACTCAGGTCTAAGAGCTGTACTGTACACATCTGGTTCTCAACCCATGGTACTCGTACCCCTGGGGGTATGCACACTAAGGGCAGGAGGTACGCCGCTCAGAGCAGATGCCAACAGCAGCATCAGGAGAAAGGGGCTGACTACCTGGTGTGTTCTGCCGAGAAATCCATCTCGCCCTCAGCAGAACACCAGCGCGGCCCAGTGACATAAAAAGTCCCGCCTCCAGCTCCTATGATGGACGTCACACTGGTCCAATACTGAGACGTGAGACATTCATCATAGGAGCCATGGGTCCAGGAGGCAGGACTTAGCTGACGCTGCAGCGGAAGATCCCGGCTCAGTGTAAACCAGAGAGCGGCGGCTCTACTCTCCCCATGGCAGCGCTGATGGGCAAGGCGACTGGCAAGGCTGCACTGATAGGCACTGGTGACTGGCAAGGCTGCACTGATGGGCACTGCCGAGGCTGCATTGATGGGCACCGGTGACTGGCAAGGCTGCATTGATGGGCACTGGCGAGGCTGCGCTGATGGGCACAGGTAAAGCTGAGCCGATGGGCAATGATCAGGCTGCATTGATGGGCACAGGTAAGGCTGCATTTATGGGCACTGATCAGGCTGCATTTATGGGCAAGGCGGCGCTGATGGGCACTGGTGACTGGCAAGGCTGCGCTGATGGGCATTGGTGACTGGCAAGGCTGCATTGATGGGCGCTGGAGAGGCTGCGCTGATGGGCACAGGTAAGGCTGAGCTGATGGGCACTGATCAGGCTGCATTAATGGGCACTGATCAGGTTGCATGCACACATACAATGATTTTGCAAATGAACAACAACCATCACAAATGACACCCAAACAATAGCAATTACTTTGTCGAAACAATGGTACTTTGGAGATTTTTTTAGACCTGCAGGGGTACTTCACCATAAAAGGTTGAGAAACACTGCTGTACACAAAGCCTTATTCCGCGTACACACGAGCGGACTTTTCGACCGGACTGGTCCCACGGACCGAGTCCGGCGGACAATTCGATCGTGTGTGGGCTTCATCGGACCTTCAGCTGACTTTTCCAGTCGAAAATCTGACAGACTTTAGATTTGAAACATGCTTCAAATCTTTCCGACGGACTCCAGTCTGGTCGAAAAATCCGCTCGTCTGTATGCTAGTCCGACGGACGAAAACCCATGCTAGGGCAGCTATTGGCTACTGGCTATCAACTTCCTTATTTTAGTCCAGTCATCACGTATGAATCCGTCAGACTTTGGTGTGATCATGTGTGATCGTGTGTAGGCAAGTCCGTTTGTTCAAAAGTCCGTGGAAAGTCCGTCGGGCCAGTCCGGTCGAAAAAGTCCGCCCGTGTGTACGTGGCATTAGAATTGACTCTATTCACCTCTATGTGTGTGAAAACAGATGCTACATAAGTATTTATGTGCACATATGTATTTTCTTGAATGCATTCAGGAAAATACGTTGAACGCAGATGCACAGGTAAAGGCTAATGCAATTAAGCATCAGTGTTTATATGAGTACAGGGGTCTACAGCCATTCCTTGTATTACAAGCTGCATATCCCACCTGAGTTTCTCCAGCCACAAGAAAAGGCATAGCTATATTTAATGCCATCTACATCTCTGTGCATGAGGCCATAAGGAGGGAAAACTTTCTGTTTCATAGTAATCAAAGAGGGTTTGGGGGATAATAATATGTCATTTTTCTAATGTAAATACCGGCACAGTATTTTCTGTGCACCAATTACACCAAATCACTTTAAGCCCCCATTCCCATCTGAAAGCTTTTCTGTTTGATACCCTACGCTTGGCTATGCAGAATCCCATTCTTTCAAATTGTCACCGTTCATACTTGTACTCTCAGTCACCCTATGCTGTTTTGCCCTACGCCTGAAAAAGTACATGAGTTTTTTTTTATTTCATAGACTTCAATAGGTAAGCCTGAAAATGTGTGCTATGTGAATTTTCACACCTGAAGAACTCTTATCCTTCCCTCGCCCAGCCCAGGAAACAAACCCCTGAAGCTTGGTACATGTGTAAAAATGCCCGTAATTTACCTGCAAAACAGCTTCAAAATCACCAGGAATTTGCGCTCTGCTCAGGTGTGAATGCAGGGCTCATCCTCATGTGCTACAGCCCTTGCTGCTCCACTGAAATGCGATCGGTGGTGGGTTGCTTTTTAGAGGGCATTTGCAGTGGGGAGGTCTGTTTTAACCCTGAAAATGCACACACCGCACTGCAACCCACACACCGCACTGCAACCGTGTGCATTGCAGCCTCATTAACGTCAATAGGTTGTGGATGTACTGCCCGCCAAATGCGGGGGGGGGGGGGGGTTTAAGCATAAGTTCAGCTTTGGAACATGTTATTTGTTTCCCCGTTTTTAGGCCCAACATCTGCAGCCTCTCCCCCAACGATCCCCTCTCCTTCTGACAGAGGTCAGGGAATCTTCTATCCCTTGTCACAATTTGAAAATAGCGTGGCCTGTAAGGGGTTCCACTCACACAGCAGCATCATTCATTCACAGTTTTCTGTGAATGAATGCCTACAAGTACCGTCAGCCATTGTGGCTGATGGCTTGTAGTTCTGGATGAAAGGCTGGTGAGGGCCCTTGTAGTTCATTGATCTTCCTACTCTCCAGTAACTGCCTACGGGCAGACGGCTATCCTAAAGCCCCGTACACACAATCTGAAAATCAGACGACAGATTGTCCTTTTTTTTTTGCATGTTAGTCGCATATCTGAGCTGAAGAGTTTACTAAAGTTCAGAAAATTGTCGTACGACAGAATAAAAAAAATCGGACGCAATGTCATGTGTTGTAGTGTATTTGTATTGTATTTTGGGATGACAACTGTACTGATTAAATGGAAATCGTACGATCTAGTATCGTACGAGAATAATTTTTGTGCATGTCCGATCAGATAATATCGAATGAACTGTAGTGATCGGCTTTTGAAAGCTCTGTACTAACGATCTGATTATCGCACGATCGTTTCGAAAGCGGTATTTTTCGTACGATTTTTGGATCGTGTGATCATGTGTACAGGCCTTAAGAGTCTGCAGGAGCCTGAGATTTCTCCTGCCATCTGCTGATCACGGGGCAAATGCTCTGCAGACTTCTTAGAAAAAATAATAGATGCCCGTTTTTTTTTACCTGCATTTTAATTTTTTTTCAAAAGGGGAACATATCCTTTCATTTTTGCCAAAGCAAAGCATCACATCCGTGATATTTGTACAGCCCTGAGCAACTGCATGCCCTTTTTTACATGGGTGATCGGGGCGGCACAACCACCTGCATTTACCACCCCCACCGCACTTACGCCAAAATTCTGAGTTATAAATTGTTCTGAAATGTATACCATTAGCACAGTACTATAGTGAGGACAGACAGGGAGGAGCAGCAGATGAGCTCCGGCGTGTTCGCAAGCTGCACGTGTCGAGCCCGCCAGGAACTTGGCACTGCACAGCACTAATCACAGGCAGTGAGACATTGCTCGATGTGCGGCTGCAGAGATCGGGAAATTTCTCACTGCCTGTGATTAGCGCAGCGCACTGCCGACTTCCTGGCAGGCTCGGCACGTGCAGCATGCGAACACGCCAGAGCTCATCCTTAATGAACGCACAGCTCACTAGTATCCTGAGGCCTGGATCACACCTATGCAGGTTGCAGTTTGCATATTCCAGGTGCAGTTTGCATTTTTCAATGCATGTTTTTGATTCATTAAAGTCTATGGAACCAAAAACCAGTAAAAAGTCCCTGGCCTTTTCCATAAAATGCACAGATGTGAGTGAACATGGCCCATAGGAAACTATGCTAAAATTGACTGTGGTAATGAGGTAGCAGGTAAGGTAGGTAGGATATTGGTAATGACTGCTGCTGGACAATGAACTTCTGGTATGCGAGATTTTTATTCCATTCTTCGCTAGCAAGAATGGACACTCCTGGCCCGACTCGTGTCTATCACGCCAAGAAGTGCCCATACAGACAAATTCAGTTGTACATATAACTTCCATTACATTACGTCACAAGCGTACAGACAATACATTTCCGTTATAAGACATTTTTTTTAACCTCTTATCCTTTGTAAGCAGTTAACCTACTCTTATGGTTGCAAAGCAGTTAGCAAAGCAAATTCCTTTTGTACTCTTGCAGTTTGCAGATTCTTGCCTTTGCGGTTTCCTTATCTTACTTACTAATCAGCTTGACATTTGCTAACTTATAGGAAAGTGTACGTCAGTGTGCTAAACCCAAGTGTCTGTGTTAAGGGGGGGTGAAAGGGTGAATTCAGTGTCTTTAACCACAGCCTGTAACATATTTTACAGACCTCATAAACTGTTCTTAGCATAATATATACAAGAATGGCTTCTTAGCTGAAATTCTAAATCAGCCTTACTGCACACATAACCATGGCCATATAAACTGACCCCCGTTCCTACTTCATTCCCCCCTTTGATCATAATCATAGCGATTAATATGAGCGAGATTAAGCATCATTAAATACCATACCGTTCTGCTTTCTAATGGATCAGAACCCAACGTTACTGAGATTTTTATTTAGTCTTGGGGAGTTAATGGCTGATATTTCCACATAGCCATAATATGGGTCGCAGCCTTTCTTTCTACGGTGGCCTCAATGAAACTCTGGATCATTCTAGTCCCGAGAGGAATCAGACAGGGTAACAGCAGACATGCTACAAGTATTACTACAACGATCCCCAATATAGCCTTCACCCCATATACACTGGGGAAACCCCAATCCCCGAACCAGTTACCAGCGTTGAAACCATCCCATGTTTGGACCGGCACATGAGCTAACTTTTTCACTCTACCAGTGATTTCTTCAACTACTTTTCCTGTGTTGTCCACTTCTAAGCAACAATTACTCAGATTAAATTTTCCACAGACACCACCCTCAGTAGCTAACAGATAGTCTAAGGCAAGTCTATTCTGATACACATGAGCACGTAAAATTAGTTCCTTGTTTAGCAAGCAAATTTAAGGCAGTAGCAGTTTCGTTAGTAATTATTTCTAGTACAGCCTGTAACCTTATAATTCGATTAAGCATATAAATTGGTGTTCTATAACGTAACTACCATCTTCGGCCCATGTAGCTGGACCATAATACTGGACAATACGTTCTGGGGGCCATTCATTTTCTTTCCAGTTTCCTATCTTCAAGCTAGATGATCTCCGCTTCCTCTTTGGACCTGTGTACACCGGGACTCCCAATTCTTCCCTATTCCCCAGTGGAAGAAGGAAAAATGAGGGTTTTAAGGTACCTAAGACACAGGCTCCTGACCAGTCTTGAGGGAGCTCTGAATAGGCTTTGTTCCCACAAATCCAATACAAGTTTTCTGGAGCCTTCCAGTTAGATTCTTTGGTGAGATTTTTCCATAGCCCTTTTAGATGAGTGAAATTGGTAAAGGGGTGTGGGTCAGGCACGGGTATGTTTGTATCACTCCACCAGGATGTACTTTTAGAAGTGTTGTTATAAAACTGTTGTCCTAAACAGGCCATTTCTCCTACATGTGTTCTATACTGGGGACCCGACCTGGCTATACAATATTTCCCAATTATTGATGTTTTCAGGTGCCATTCTGACCTTATTCGTTCAGGAGGCTGCTCAGAGGTGGCACTGAATGGCACATCATAATCTTTTTCCCTGGCTTCCCAAGGCCATTGGTCTCCCATGGTAGTTCCTCCGCACACATAGCAATCTGTCACTTGTAAATTGTCAGCCACACTTTCTGCCAGTTCAATGAACAGGTTCTTTGTGCTAGGAGGCATCTCCATACCAATGGCCAGTTCTTCATAAAGGGAATGAAATAGCTGATGATTAACACTCTTTGTTAGTTCAGTTTCTAGTGAGACATACACAATTGTACCGGGGTCTGATCCTTTACCATAAATATGAACTCCAAACTTATTTCCCCATTGTGCTAAAAACCGGACAGGGTCATGTATGGTAAAATTCACAGGGGTGCAACTTCCCACTGTGCAGCTGGATGAACTAGCTAAGGATTGTAGGATTGCATCCTGATTTTTCATTCCCCATGTTCCCCAAGCAGCACACCCCCAGGTGGGGCAGTAGTTCCATTCCTCATTTGCACAGCTAGGTCCCAGTTTCCCTGAACAGATGTACCTATCATTTCTCAAATACTCTCTCTCCCATTCCAATCCCCCACACCCTCCTCTTGGGAAGGGGTTGAGATTGATCGCAGCACACGCATCAAAAATTAGGCTTGCTGCAGTGCTGGGGTCAGTGATCAGTGTACGGTTTATAAGCTTCCCGGTGGAACTAAAGCTCCGGACGGTTAGCCAGGTTTTGTAAGATGCATAAGTGGGATCATAGCAGGTTATCTGATCTTCCACAGAGCACATTGAATAGGTAGTCCCATTATGTATGCAGGTACCAGTGTCTGTACCCTTGCATTGATAATGGGAGTGCCACAGTAACATCTTGGTAGTTACGGATCCTACTCTGGTAGTCTTTATACAAGGGTCACATGAATTACTCTCCCCCTCTTTTAACCCGGTCAGTATCACTATTATGACTATCAATAGTCTCATTATAACGGTTTTAGTAAACATTACACCGATGAATATCCTCAAGCTTCAGCTTGTGCGTAGACCAACCAGCGTCCGGGCTGTGGTTGGAGCAGAGCTTAGTAGATATCCTTTATCTTCCGCCGTGCGTTGAGCCAGCAGCTTCCAGGAGTGTGTTGGCCGCAGGGCTGCAGTCTGTCTATCTTCTGCCGTGCGTAAATTCAGCAGCTTCCAGGGGTGTGCTGAACACAGGGCTGGAGTTCTTCCTTCTGATTTCTCTGGTCAATCTCAGTCTCAAAGGATCTTAGGGGTCTAATGTACTGTGCCCGGAGTCTGTGAGGTCAGCAGCTCGCTTTACCCTGGAGTGGTGTATCCAGGGTGTCACCTCAGCTACCCTAATGGCTGTTGGGGTAGATAGCAGAACAGTGTAAGGACCTCTCCATTTTGGCCCTAGTGGGGTTATGTTCCACTCCTTTACCCACACTGTATCTCCTGGTTTAAAGGGGTGTACTGGGTTCGACAAGCTTATGGGAAGTTTCTCTTGAACCCATTTCCCTATGTTATACAACACTGCATACTTTCCCCAAGTTTCTGTATCAGTTAACAGTTAGCTACCCCTCCTATCTGATGCAAGTCTCCTCTTATCCCTCTAATGATGGGTGGGGGCCTACCATACAGTACCTCAAAAAGAGACAGATTTGTCCTCTTTGTTGGGGTACTCCGAATTCTCAGTAAAGCAATGGGCAACATCAAGGTCCATTTCATTCGGGTTTCCTGACAGAGCTTGGCCAGTTGTGACTTGAGCGTGCAGTTCATTCGTTCAACTTTTCCAGAGCTTTGGGGCCTATATGCATTGTGTAGTTTCCAAGTAATCTTAAGTGCTGTTGCTAATTCCTGGAGGCACTTGTGGACAAAGTCAGGGCCATTGTCTGGGCCTATATCTGGGGATAAACATCTTTTACAAAACTGCTTCCGTCAGTAAAGTACGCAACGTTTGGATTTTCCAAGGGGCTGTCTTTCAAGTCTGGTCGGCTTGCATATCCATTACCCGGAGACTGTCATGAGTTAGGGGTTCCTGTGAGGTGGGGAGCAGAGTTGCTGGGTTTAAAGTGTTTACAGTCTCTAAGTGGATACGGGGATTTTCACACAGCATAGCTTGATATTTAACCATTCGACTGTTCGTGAACCAGTGATTTCCCTTGTAATCCATTAGTGCCTGTACCTGGTGAGGTACTCGGACATAAGTCTCCTGACCTAATGACAACTTGTCAGCTTCCGCCACAAGGAGGGCTGTTGCTGCGATAGCCCGCAGGCAGGATGGCCATCCCTGAGCTACGGTGTCCAGTTGTTTTGAGAGGTATGCTACAGGGCGCTGCCAAGACCCAGAGTATTGTGTCAGGACTCTTACTGCTATTCCTTGTTTTTCACTGGCATACAAATAGAAGACCTTTTTGGCTATCTGGCAAGCCTAGCGCAAGAGTCTGCATTAGGGAGACCTTAATGTCCTAATGCTCTGTTTTGCTGTTCTCCCCATTGGAAGGGTTCCTTTTCTCCCCCCTTTGTGGATTCATAGAGGGGTCTGGCTTTTATGGCAAAGTCCGGTATCCAGATTCAGCAGAATCCTGCCACTCCCAGGAATTCACGTACTTGCCGTCTGGTAGTCAGGGTGGAAATCTGACAAACAGCTTCTTTCCTGCCTTCTCCCAATTGTCTCTGCCCTTGTGATACTCTGAATCCCAGGTACTTTACAGTCTCTTGTCAAAATTGCACCTTTCTCCGGGACACCTTATAACCTGCCTCCCACAGTAATTGTAACAGTTCATTAGTGACCGCTGGGTGCATGGTCATTACAGCCTGATTGACCGCTCTGAGGTCTTGAACAGGACAACAGTGAGCTGTTTCGGGTTTCTGCGCTGGAAGTAGAGGTGTATTCCAGGGAGACTGACAGGGTTTTAGAATTCCATAGTGTAGGAATTTGTTTAAGTACTTTTGTATTCCTACTAGGGCTTTTCGAGGGACTGGGTACTGTTTCAGGCTGACTGGAGTGGCTCCTGATTTTAATTCGATAAGGATTGGGGGAACATGTCTGGCTAATCCTGGTAGGTTGTCTTCTGCCCATAGTCCCGGGATGTCTTGCAGTATGCGGGCTTCAAAGGGATGGGGCAATTTTAGGATAGCCTATCCCTATCCGTCAGATTGGAAGTATATGTGTGCTCTGAGTTTAGCAAGTAAGTCTCTGCCCAGCGAGGGAATAGGGGAATCCGACATGTACAGGAACTGATGTTGGACTTGATGCCCCCCCCAAAAACTACAAAGTCTTTCTAATAGGAAGGGTCTTTTGCCTTTATACTTCTGCACTGCTTGGTTAATTCTGTGTCTTTCTTCAGTATTAAAAAGGGTCAATAAAAGTTGCTGGCAGTCCGACCAAGTGGGGTTATTGACCAGAGCAAATCTGTGATGGCTTGGGGCTTCTCAGAGTAGGCAGGGTTATGAATCTTCCAGTTCAGTAAATCTGTTGTGTTAAAAAGGGGTGTAAACTAGAGTCCGAGATCCCCCCACCGCTTGTTCTCTTAGGGGCATTTGCAGAGGTATGTTGAAAGACGGGCAAGGGTCCGGCTATTTGCATCAGGATTTCTCGGAGTGGAAGTGGACACTTGATTGGGGAGCCCATTGACTACTACTGAGTTCCCTATTTCTGTCCTGCCTATACCCAGAGTGTTAAGGTCAGGAGTATATTTACTGAGATTTGGCATTGACAAACTTGCTGAATCTGATGTAGGTGGACAACAACTTGAGTCCTCTTGTCCACTGGACGGGGCATTTGGACATGGCTCTGACCTATCTCTATCTGAGGTCTGTTCATCTACATACGGGGGAGGCTGATCTGTCTCTTCTGGTTGAGAATATATATGTTTTGTTTGTTTTGTCAGTGGCACTACTCTTGTCATAACCATAATTCTATACTGTTTCTCTTTTTTTTTTTTTTTTTTTGTGGCTTCTATCCACTGCAGGTCTTTATCTCCCATTTGTCCAAAGGATGCACAATCATCCAGACGGACGTTTTCTCCTAGCTGACTGACTCACTGACTGCCTGAGGATTTATCCGAAAGATGCACAATCATCTGGACGGATATTCATCCTGACTGGCTGGCTGAGGATTTATCCGGGAGATGCACAATCATCTGGACGGATATTCCTCCTGACTGGCTGGTTGAGGATTTATCCGAGAGATGCACAATCATCTGGACGGATATTCCTCCTGACTGGCTGGTTGAGGATTTATTCGAGGGATGCACAATCACCCGAACGAACAGTCCTCCTGGAAGGTGCGTCTTGGTCATGTTTCTGTGAGTCTGACATAATATTCTCAAATAATCAGTCAATGCTCTCTAAGTCAAGGGTTCCCTGTGGGGGCCACCGCGCTCCATAGCAGGGCCATTCTTTCTCACACAATGCTGTCAATTTCTCAGGACTAAGTTTTAAATTACAGTTCTTAGAAAATCCCTTCTTAAAGTATGGTTTGTAGGGGAGATTCAACACTATGTTTCCCACCCATTCTTATAACCTAACAAACACCAAGACAGACACAGAGGGTAGGGTAAATGATGAGAATTCAGTAAGGGGTCTGAATCCTCGACACAGGTAGGGACAATAGACAACGCTTCCCTCGGTCAGTGGCCTGGACGTGGTCTCCCAGCCAGAAAACGCACTTAAAAGAGGACACGGTCACTTCACCACAAAGTGATGTCTCATACACACAGCAATCATACCAGACACTCCCACCCAAAAATTACTGACTGACTGAGAATTCGTCCGAAAGATGCACAATCATCTAAACGGAGGTCTCTTCTCGGAAGGTGATCAGGCTTCCCTTCTCTCGATCCGTCGAGAGGCCGACTGGCTGTCTGACAGTTATCCCAAAACCAAAAGTAAAAAGCTCTCACCTGTTCCCGTTGGAGCTCCAGCTATCTACTGCTCGGATTCCCAGGTCCTTTTGACGCTACGAAGGTCGTCCACAGCAGGCCACCAAATGGGACACAGCGCAGTCTCCTAGATAACAGTTCTAGAAGGCGCCTTTTGAGACTACGATATAACCCACAGGGCTGGCCTCTCGGACCATTCCTTGTAGGTCTGGTGGAAAACAGTGCCACCTGCCTCAACAGGTCACACCGATATTCCCCCCTTACGGCCAATGCACCAAATGAGGTAGCAGGTAAGGTAGGTAGGATATTGGTAATGACTGCTGCTGGACAATGAACTTCTGGTATGCGAGATTTTTATTCCATTCTTCGCTAGCAAGAATGGACACTCCTGGCCCGACTCGTGTCTATCACGCCAAGAAGTGCCCATACAGACAAATTCAGTTGTACATATAACTTCCATTACATTACGTCACAAGCGTACAGACAATACATTTCCGTTATAAGACATTTTTTTTAACCTCTTATCCTTTGTAAGCAGTTAACCTACTCTTATGGTTGCAAAGCAGTTAGCAAAGCAAATTCCTTTTGTACTCTTGCAGTTTGCAGATTCTTGCCTTTGCGGTTTCCTTATCTTACTTACTAATCAGCTTGACATTTGCTAACTTATAGGAAAGTGTACGTCAGTGTGCTAAACCCAAGTGTCTGTGTTAAGGGGGGGTGAAAGGGTGAATTCAGTGTCTTTAACCACAGCCTGTAACATATTTTACAGACCTCATAAACTGTTCTTAGCATAATATATACAAGAATGGCTTCTTAGCTGAAATTCTAAATCAGCCTTACTGCACACATAACCATGGCCATATAAACTGACCCCCGTTCCTACTTCAGTGTGTTTCTGCAAAACTGAAAATGCACTAAAAAAATGCATAGGTGTGAACCAGGCCTCACCCCTATGGTTCACACCTATGCATTTTTTGTGCATTTTCAGTTTTGCAGAAACACACTACAGTCCATTTAACATGGTTTCCTATAGATGTAGTTCACATCTGTGCATTTTATGGAAAGGACCAGAGATTTTTCTCTGGTTTTTGGTTCTGTAGACTTCAATGGATCAAAAATGTGTATTAAAAAACGCAAAATGCACCTGCAATATGCAAACTGCAACCTGCATAGGTGTGAACCAGGCCTTAAACAAACTAACAATTTGTTGTGTGACACTTGTATGTTTTTGGTGTATAAAAACACTAAATAAATACATTTTCTTTGTTACTCCCCCAGAGACTCTCAGATTGTTTAGTCTTTCAGACCCTTTTATAAAACCTGAGTGTGGATGGCTAGGACTAGTTAACATCACAGGTGATGTAATCCTAATAAGCACACATTTATCCCCCACCTGTGCTCACACATGGAGTAATCCTGAGTTCCCTTCATATCACAGCACATGTTACATGAATCCTTATAAGAAAGCCAATAGCAAAAAAAAAAAAATTCTCATATATCCAACTAAAATGTAATGTTGAATATGTTGGTAGAATTACTACTTTAAATGGACTTTATGTACATGAATGCAATGATAGAACGTTGCCCATTTTTTAAGACACTATACTTTATTAACAGTATTTAAAAAGACCAGCGCTTGGATACAACCCCCAATTTAAGCAATTTATAGCAGCTATGAAATGTAGGCCATACATATAAAATACTTTATTAATGTAATACTTTAAAAGCAGGCTGGTGCCCATGCCAATGTAAATGTCAGTACTGCAGTGTATAGAGGTGAAGATTTGTTTTTCTTACTTTCAGTTTTTTTAATTAAAATCCAAACAAGATCCATTTTCCAGTTTTGGATAGAGCAGGGGATGGTTTGGGCCTAATTCAGATGGGTGAATAGGTTATAGACACGTGTAAACTGGATAATTAGCTGCAGCCAGAAATGCTGTCCCTGGGCACAAACTGCCAGGCCTAGTCAGAGTCCCTAGAATACGTGTGACCTTCGTCTGGTGAGCTTTGATTTGTAAAGGTACAATATGGCTGTGCTTTTTCCCCACACACTGTGTATATAGGAATAGCTTCTCCACTGTCGAGAATCCCAGATTCTCCCCAGTGGTCGCCCACCTGTGTGAATGGATCTTAAAACTCCTGTCAGGTATTTTTGTTGCTTGTGTCTCATTGGGGAGATTTCTGCACTTCCTGCCCTGCAGACACAACAGGAAGTGAGAGGAAATCTTGGGAAGGCGGGGGACACCGTGGGGGTTATTTACAAAAGGCAAATCCACTTTGCACAACAAGTGCACTTGTAAATCTGAGGGGTAGATTTGAAATGAGGGGAAGCTCTGCTGATTTTATCATCCAATCATATACAAGCTTAAATGCTGTTTTTTATTTTCCTTGCATGTCCCCCTCAGATTTACAGTGACTGCACTTCCAAGTGCACTTGTTGTGCAAAGTGGATTTGCCTTTTGTAAATAACCCCCCGTGTCTCTCTTAGCTGTCTCCGCACTGTTTGGAACATCCCCCTCTACTTTTTTGGGGGTGACAAGTCTCAGTTTTCAATGGTCGATAAGAAATATGGTGAGGGTAAATCTCAGCAATAATAACCTGAGATTTACTTTTTAATCACACAATTCAAAATGGAAAGGTTCTCTCCTCAGGGGACCATTCACATCACGGGTACACCTTATACAATGTAGAAGGATTGGCGGTATGCCGAGGCAGTGCGATGCGTTGTTACAACACTTCGTTTATCTTTTTTTATTTTTTATTGATATGTCTCAAAATGGCATTTCATTCAACTTTCCACAGGACAGCTTGTAGTGATGTGATGAAATGCAGCTAGTCTTCTACCAATGCACTGAGACAATGGGGCAGGAGACACATTGCCTTGTCCATGGGGTGGGAGATGTTGGGAATGGGCCCAGGATATGGAATTGTACAATAGCCCAGTGGGTGAGGATGGCATGACTTAAAGGGTTAACATTTGCTTTTCTTTCCAGACTTGAAGTGGAAGGAAGTTGGGACTACTTGTGGAGGGTGTCGGCTCCTGTACTCCAAGGTGTTAGTGAGCCGGACACGGCAGCGTTGTGAGTAGAACGGCTCCGGCTCGGACGGCTGACTGGGAGGAGAGTCGGACTATTTAAAGGGCGCTGAGGCGGCCGCCTCCACTCAAGTGGCCGTGTGTTGTAGCGCGGCGTGGGGCTCGGGAACGCTGGCAGCCATGCACAAGGGCTGGAAGAAATACTTCGGCCAGAAGTCTCTCAATGAAGTCACCATGGACGAGTACCTGGGGAGCCTGGGACTGTACAGGAAACTCACAGCCAAGGACGCCTCCTGCCTCTTCAGAACCGTGTCCGAGCAGGTGAGGGGACTGAGAGACTACTGACATGTATATGGATACATTGCAACACGGCTTTCCTCTTTCCCGAGATTGGGGGGCTTTTTATTCTTTATTGAATTCATCTTTTCTTCTATTACATGTGTAAAAACTGAACTTCACTTACTATGTGAGGCACCTATATGTTACCTCATCTACCTGACGTCATGGGCACTGTCCTGAGAGCGAGATATATATATATTCTATCTACACACCTCTGACCAAATAGTGTGTGTGTGTGTTATCTATCTATCTATCTCTCAGGACAGTGCCTGTGAGGTCAGAGGTGAGATATATAATATCTATATCACACCTCTGACCTCATAGGCACCGACCTGACAAATATACACTAGGGATGGGCTTGATGTTCGTAGAATAAACGAACATATGGGGCGCTCGTGGCTAGTTCGCCTGCCGTGGAGTGCCCCATAATGCACTGCAAAATCACAGTGCATTGACAGCTGCTGATTGGCCAAAGCATGCACCTGATCTGCATGCTTTGGCCAATCACAGCGTAATGTGCTATAAGAGCCACAATTGGCCAAAGGCAGGGTACCTTTGGCCAATCATGGCTCAGGAGCTAGGTCCACGCTCCACACTATATAAGGCTGCTGCTTACACGGCAGCCGTATATAGTGAATGGAGATTAGACAGGTAGTAAGTGTAGTGTGCAGTCAGTGTGTGTCCAATAAAAATCGATGATCACCGCCATTACTAGTACAAAAAAATGTTTGGGCATTTATTTATTGGGCACCTAAACCCCCCTTTCTGCCCAGACCAATTTTCAGCTTTTAGCGCTGTCACTCTTTGACAATTGCACGGTCATACAACACTGTACCCAAATATATTTTTTTCCCCACAAATAGAGCTTTCTTTTGGTGGTATTTGATCACCTCTGGGTTTTTTTTTAATGTTAAACAAATTAAAAAAAAACGACTTTTTAAAAAAAAAATACAAAACAGTTTTATATTTTGTTAATAAATTTTGCAAACAGGTAATTTTTTCTCCTTCATTGATGTACGCTGATGAGGCTGCACTGATGGGTGGCAGTATTCGGCGCTGGTAGGTGACACTGATAGGCAGCACTGCTCGGTGGCACTGATGAGGTACTGATTGGCACCACTGGTGGGCATTGATAGATGGCACTCATGGCCTTTGATGGGTGGCACTGATGTACTGGTGGTCACTGTGGGCACTGATTCGTGGCACTGGCAGGCAGTACTGGTGGGTACATATATGAGGCGACTACGCCTCTTCCTCTTCGGGACCAATGTCCCTTCAACAGAAATTGGTGATCGGCTTTTTTCTCCTCACACTGTGATCTTCTGTTTACATCACGTGATCAGCTGTCATTGGCTGACAGCTGATCACATGGTAAGGGGTCGGGATCGACCCCTTACTACGATCTGTGATCACCCGAGTCTCGTTGACTTGGGCGATCAGTGTGGGGCGAAGCCAGTGTGCAAAGGGGAGGACGTCTATTGACAGCCTACCGGCAAAGCAGATCCGTGCTGTAGCCGTTATTCGGCTATAGCGCGGATCTGAACAAATTAAAGTTTGCATGTAATATTAACATGGCAGTTAAAATATTAGCTCTGGTATGAGAATAAGAACCATTCCAAATACATAAAGTGCAAACACAGAATTATACATGGCATGGAATGTCAGTTGTATGAAAAGTCTGAGGTGTTTCGACCCGTGCAATTGGGGTCTTCTTCAGAGGATTGGTTTGCTGCAAAGAGATTTCGCATGTCAAATTTTGACAAATAATTCATAAATCGTAGTATAAGAGTATGGCTATAACACATAGTTACCAAATGGAAGGTGTATTCGGAAAAAACCTCCTAGCCAGAATTCCCTTAAAAGTTGTCAGATGATCCCACGTGCTCCCTGGCCAGACAATACCCCAAGGGAAGACTACACTCCAAGAGGTATGGCTTACAAGAAGTCACACGTTCGGGCACCCCCTAAGAAGTGCCAGGTTGGGTGGTCAGCACCTGCAGTAAATTCCCAGGATTTCATTATATAGTGTATTAAAAAAATCAATTGTGTATTACACAAAATCAATTAAAATTTCAAGTTTGCTAACGAACGGTCTATTCTTATCTATTTCCATCTATTCTTAACCCTTTCATGACTAAGCCTATTTTTGAAATTTGGTGTTTACAAGTTAAAATCCGTATTTTTTGCTAGAAAATTACTTAGAGTTCCAAAACATATATATATATATATATATATATATATATATATATATATATATATATATATATATATATATATATATATATATAATATATAATTTTTTTAGCAGAGCATAAAATGGAGATTGTTGCAATATTTTATATCACACGGTATTTGTGCAGCGGTGTTTTTTAAACGCAAATTTTTGGAAAAGGGACACTTTCATGAATTTAAAAAAATACAAACAGTAAAGTTACCCCAATTTTTTTGTATAATGTGAAAGATGTTAGGCCGAGTAAATAGATACCAAACATGTCACCCTTTATAATTGCACGCATTCGTGGAATGGCGAAAAACTACGGTACCTATGAATTTCCATAGGTGACAATTTAAATTTTTTTTTTTTTACAGTTACCAGGTTTGAGTTACAGAGGAGGTCTAGGGCTAGAATTATTGCTCTCGCTCTGACGATCGCGGCGATATCTCACATGTGTGATTTGAACACCGTTTACATATGCGGGCGCGACTTGCGTATGCATTTTCTTCGCTGCGCGGGGACAGGGGCGCTTTAAAAATTTTTTAAATTTATTTTTATACTTATAAATTGTGTTTAAAAAATTTTTTTTTTTTTTTCTTGCTGTCACAAGGATGACAATGTAAACATCCCTTGTGACAGTAATAGGTGGTGACAGGTACTGTTTATGGAGGGATCGGGGTTCTAAAAGACCCCCGATTCCTTCTTTGCACTTCTAAGTATTCAGATCACCGAAAACGGCGATTCTGAACTCTGTATATTTTTTTTAAAACCGGCGCCATTGGCAGCCGAGTAAATGGATAGTGACGTCATGACGTTGCTTCTGTGTTTGCATTGAGAAGGCTGGAATGAAGCCGCCCACAGCTTCGTTCCAGCGCGCCCCCAGCCGCCGAAGGCAGCCGATTGGACACCGGGCCTCCCGATCGCACGGGAGGCCCGGTAAGAGCGGCGGGAGGGGGGGGATGTCCCCTCCCGCTCCTCCGGTATAACAGCCGAGCTGCTTTTAGCCGCATCGGTTGTTATACTCGGATAGCCGATCGCCGGCTCTAAACAACTGTACTGGGATGATGGCTGCAGGTATAACCCCGGAAACCCGAGTACGCAGATCTGCGTACGGTCGGCGGGAAGGGGTTATAATTGTACTATGCAGGGTAAGTGTTTAATCAAAAATAAATGGCCGAAAAGATCAAATAGTTATGCAATTTTTTTTAAATATGTAGCAGAATACATATTGGCCTAAACTGATGAAGATTTTTTTTTTTTAATTTTTTTTTGGGGATATTTATTATAGCAAAAGGTAAAAATATTATTTTATTTATTTTTTGTTTTATAGAGCAAAAAATAAAAACTGCACAGGTGATCAAATGCCACCAAAAGAAAGCTCTATTTGTGGTAAAACAAGGACGTCAATCTTGTTTGGGTACAGCGTCGCACGACTGCGCAATTAGCAGTTAAAATGACACAATGCAGTATTGCAAAAAATGGTCTGGTCAGGAAGTGTAAATCCTTCTGGGGCTGAAGTGGTTAACCACTTCAATAACGGGGCGTTTTCAGCTTTCAGCACTGTAACCTTTTGAATGACAATTGCGCGGTCAAGCAACACTGTACCCAAATTACACTTTTATCATTTTTTTTTTTCCCCACAAATAGAGCTTTATTTTGGTGGTCTTCGATCACCTCTGCGGTTTTTATTTTTTGCGCTATAAACAAAAAAAGAGCGACAATATTGGAAAAAAAAATATTTTTTACTTTTTGCTATAATATTCCAATTAAAAAAAAAAAAAAAAAAAAAAAAAAAAAACAACAAAAAAACTTTTTTTTTTTTTTTTTTTCTTCAGTTTAGGCTGATCTGTATTCTTCATATTTTTGGTAAAAAAAAAAAAATCGCAATAAGCATATATTGATTGGTTTCCGCGAAAGTTTTATAGGGGTTTTTATTTATTTATTTTTTTTATTGTGACTGCGACATTGCGGCAGACAAATCAGACATTTTTGACACTATTTTGTGACCAGTGACACTTATACAGCGATCAGTGCTATAAAATGCACTGATTTACTGTATAAATGTCACTGGCAGGGAAGGAGTTAACACTAGTTGGCTATCGAGGGGTTAACTGTGTTACTTAGTGAGTGATTCTAACTGGGAGGGGGAGGGGATTGACTAAGGGAGGAGACCGATCGGTGTTCATGTATACTAGGAACACACAATCTGTCTCCTCTCCCCTGACAGGACATGGATCTGTGTGTTCTCGGCTGCCAGGCATGCGCATTGGCTTCCGAGTGACGTGGCGTGCCCCCTATACTGCCAGGAAGCCAAGGACGTCATATGACGCCTGCCCGGAGGGACAGAATGTTCCTGTGGATGTCATATGACTATGGGCGGGTAGGGAAGTGGTTAATAAAGGAATTGTCAAACTGCCGTGGTTCTTAAATTATTTTTTTTTTTTTGTGAATGGGTAGGGGTACAATGTACACAAGTGTAAATTACATTTTATTTATTTTTTTTCCTTCAGAGATTTATTATTGCTGCGGCATGTTCTATACATCGCACAGATGTGCCACTTTACAGGCAGACTAAGGGGACCACCCAGGCATGATATTTAAAGAATATTTAATTTTTATTGTTTCACTTTAAGCATTATTAAAATCGCTGCTCCTGAAAAAAGATCGCTTTAAAAACTTTTGCATTGATACATGTCCCCTGGTGCAGTACCCGGGTCCCCATACACTTTTTTTTTTTTTTTTTATGGCAATAACTTGCATATAAGACTTTAAAATTTAGCACTTTTTTTCATGGTCGTGTTCCGTAGACTTTAATAGGGATTGCATGTTCACTAGAACCGTTTGCCTGCTCGCGGTGTTCTGGTTCGAACCGAACTGGGGGGGGTCTTCGGCCCATCCCTAATATACACCTCTGACCTCATAGGCCCTATCCTGAGATACAGTATCTCACAAAAACCGTATCTCACTAAACCGTTTGCAACAAAAGTGAGTACACCCCAAAGTGTAAATATTTTGTGTGGCCACAATTTTTTTCCAGCAATGCCTTAACCCTCTTGGGCATGGAGTTCACCAGAGCTTCACAGGTTGCCACTGGAGTCCTCTTCCACTCCTAGACGGCATCACGGAGCTGGTGCATGTAAGGCCCCTTTCACATGGGACGGATCCGTGTTGATCCGCCCCGTGTTTATCCGCTGCTCAGCGGGGATCGCTCCGTTTTCCCCAGCTGAGCAGGCAGATGACAGGGCGGGACCCGCACACTGTGCAGGGACCGCCCTGTCAGATCTCCGCTCTCCCCTATGGGGGATCGGAGGAACACGGACCGTCTGCAGATGGATAGAAAAATAGGATTTTCTTCCGTCCGCAGAATCGGACGAGAGCGGAGCCGGACAACATCGGGTGTTAGCGGATGTACATCCGCTGACACCCGCTATCCCATAGGGATGCATGTATGTCCGTATTTCATCCGAAAACGGATGGATGAAATACGGACATACTGTCCGCATGTGTGAAAGGGGCCTTGGAGACCTTGTGCTCCTCCTCCTTCTGTTTGAGGATACCCCACAGATGTTCAATAGGAGACATGCTTGTCCAGTCCATTACCTTTACCCTCAGCTTCTTTAGCAGGGCGGTGGTCATCTTGGAGGCGTGTTTGGGGTTGTTAACATGTTGTAATACTGCCCTGCGGCCCAGTCTCCGCAGGGAGGGGATCATACTCTGCTTTAGTATGTCACAGTACATGTTGGCATTCATGGTTCCCTGAATGAACTGTAGCTCCCAAGTGCCAGCATCACTCGTGTAGCCCCAGACCATGACCATCCCACCACCATGCTTGACTGTAGGCAAGACACACTTGTCTTTGTACTCCTCACCTGGTTACCACCTAAACCAAAAAAGTTTATCTTGGTCTCATCAGACCACAGGACATGGTTCCAGTAATGCATGTCCTTAGTCAGCCTGTAAACAGTTTGCTGAAGACAAGCATTCTTGTGCATCATCCTTTAGAAGAGGCTTCCTTCTGGGACGACAGCCATGCAGATCATTTTGATGCAGAGTGCGGCGTATGGTCTGACCACTGACAGGCTGACCCCCCCCCCCCTTCAACCTCTGCAGCAATGCTGGCAGCACTCATACATCTATTTCCCAAAGATAACCTCTGAATATGATGCTGAGCATATACACTCAACTTCTTTGGTTGACCATAGTGAGGCCTGTTCTGAGTGGCACCTGTCCTGTTAAACCGCTGTATAGTCTTGACCACTGTGCTGCAGCTCAGTTTCAGCGCCTTGGCAATCTTCATTTCAAGATTGCCCCATTCACACCTCAGCGTTTTGGAGCTTGATATCTCAAGCTCCAAAACGCAGGAGGAAAAAAAAATGGAAATCGTTTACATCCCCACTTCATGTTGCTTGAAGCTCAATGTCGTCATGGAGCTTTTTTTTTTTTTTTTTTTTTTTTTTAGCTCTCTTCGGGCAGATTTGGGCGTTTTTTCTGCTTTTTACATTGGTGACCTTTTTGACCTGTTCAAAAAACGCTGTAAAAATCGTTTTACTTTCTGCCTGAAAACGAAATGCTCAGGTGTGAATATAGTCTAGGCCATCTTTCTGTAGAGCAACAATTATTTTTTTTTCATATCTTTTACCATGAGGTGCCATATTGAACTTCCAGTGACCAGTATGAGCGAGTGCGAGCGATAATACCAAATTTAACACACCTGCTCCCCATTCACATCTGGGACCTTGTAACACTAACAAGTCACATGACACCGGGGAGGGAAAATGGCTAATGTGGCCCAATTCTGACATTTAAACTTAGGGGTGTACTCACTTTGGTTGCCAGTGGTTTAGACATTAATTATTTCAAGGGCACAGTGCATTTACACTGTTATACAAGCTGTACACACACTACTTTACATTGTAGCAAAGTGTCATTTCTTCAGGTTTCTGTGATGTAAAAAAATGGGACCAAGATATAGTTGCTTAGTAGGTGAGGTTGAGAAAAGACGGTCCTTCCAGTCCAACCTATGTGTGTGATTTTATGTCAGTATTACATTGTATATCCCTAGAAAAGGGGTGTTTGGCTAGATAGTCCTCAATATAATACGGCACCTCATCCCAATTAATTTTGTAGCAACAGTGGGGAAAGAGTAGGGGGATTATAGCAGTGCCAGGATTTTGAATACTATAAAGTAACACACTAGTATTAAAAATATAATATTTTATTGACAAACAAATTAAAAGAAGGGTATACAAAAAAAGTATACGCAACAAGGGTGTAAACAAACAAAGGGGGGGATATACAGAACCAGCATATGCAGCAATAATGCAAGAACCAGCCAGTGGTATGACGGCAGGTCTTGTTAACAGGTACTGTGTTCCTACATGTTTCGCCAACATTGGCTTCCTCAGGGAAAGATGGTTATACCTGTATTAATTTCATGAATTCTGAATAAAGAAATAAAAAATCAGAAAATGTAAATCTATATAAAACAAAAGTTCAATTGCACATTCAGAGGCTGCCGGACATGGCCAAAAGTCCCCCCCAAGAAAGAAATTGCCAGGGCAAGTGACCACTCCAAACCCCCCTGATAGGAACACCTTCCCGCCCATCAGGTCATCCCAACCCCACCTCCTGTTCCAATGGTTGTTGGGTACCTACCGGTAATTCACAGTAGGCGGATATACAATCCCCCCGGAGTGAACCGAAGATCCTATGTCGCAAATAGGGTGGCTGCAGGGGGCGAAAAAAAGGGCCTAACAAACAAAAAAGAGAACAAAGTATAAATTCCATAGTATTGGTGGATGCCCAGAATAGGTCTGAATATCCAACCATAAGGAAATAGGGCTAACATAGCCTCTGAATTACTCACAGTCTGTATCTTAGTAAAAACAAAAGAAAATAAGGGCGCCCAGTATGCTGATAATCATGTGAAAAATTAGATGGGGTCACAGACGAGTAGTTATTGAAAAAAAGGAAGTACAAAAAAGGGGAATAAGAACAAGTGGGGACATTTTTTTACCATAATGGTATATATTCAAAATGAGAAATGGGGCCAATGGTACTCAAACATAATAAACCAAGAAGACTCCTTAACTTAAGATGAGAAAACTCACCCATAAGTCCAGCGTGGCTATTGAAGAAATAATTTGGACCATGGAAATGCAATAGGTATAAGTTGGTATACTGGACACAGCGGAGCTATGCTGTAAGAAAAAAGCATGTAGTCATGCTTGATATCCAGAGTCTAATGGACCCAGGAATCACCAGCACTGGATAAAAAGAAGGCTTACCTAGTTTTAGCTGACAGCAGGTATGGGCGCCCTTGAACACCGGCAACGGAATGGCCGGAGAAGCCGGCCTTTTATGCCCCCCACACACGAGCGGCGTCTGACATCACCAATCGTGTAAGCGGACACACGGAGCCATTGCGCATGCGCCCGTCAACAGCTCCATGGGCCTACAAGACCCATAGGGCTGTGCGGGATCATGTGGCGCGTCATGTGATGTAAACAGACGCAGAATGCTGGAGAGCCAACCTAAACGGTGGCGCTGCAGAGTGCCAGAGGATGTTATGATGATCCAAGTGGATCATACAAAGTGCTAATGGCAGAAAGCGAGCTGGCACTGCTGGAGGGCAGTGCCGCCCTTGCGTGTCCATACAGCCAAGGCAGCACAGGGAACTGCACTTCCCCTCAGGGGGCTGGCTGAGCACGCCCCTGTGGCTAGGACATCGGAAGGGGAGAGGAGAGGTGGGGGGGGAAACTGGGGGCGGCAAAAGGAGAACCACACCATTGCCGGTGTTCAAGGGCGCCCATACCTGCTGTCAGCTAAAACTAGGTAAGCCTTCTTTTTATCCAGTGCTGGTGATTCCTGGGTCCATTACACTCTGGATAACAAGCATGACTATATGCTGTTTTCTTACAGCATGGCTCCGCTGTGTCCAGTATACCAAGTTATACCTATTGCATTTCCATGGTCCAAATTATTTCTTCAATAGCCACGCCGGACTTATGGGTGAGTTTTCTCATCTTAAGTTAAGGAGTCTTCTTGGTTTATTACGTTTGAGTACCATTGGCCCCATTTCTCATTTTAAATGTATATACCATTATGGTAAAAAAATGTCCCCACTTGTTCTTATTCCCCTTTTTTTTGTCCTTCCTTTTTTTCAGTAACTACTCGTCTGTGACCCCATCTAATTTTTCACATGATTATCAGCATACTGGGCGCCCTTATTTTCTTTTGTTTTTACTAAGATACAGACTGTGAGTAATTCAGAGGCTATGTTAGCCCTATTTCCTTATGGTTGGATATTCAGACCTATTCTGGGCATCCACCAATACTATGGAATTTATACTTTGTTCTCTTTTTTGTTTGTTAGGCCCTTTTTTTCGCCCCCTGCAGCCACCCTATTTACGACATAGGATCTTCGGTTCACTCCGGGGGATTATATGTCCGCCTACTGTGAATTACCGGTAGGTACCTAACAACCATTGGAACGGGAGGTGGAGTTGGGGTGACCTGATGGGCGGGAAGGTGTTCCTATCGGGGGGGGGGGGGGTTTGGAATGGTATATATGTTACATTTTTCTGATTATTTATTTCTTTATTCAGAATTCATCTTTCCCTGAGGAAGCCAATGTTGGCGAAACATGTAGGAACACAGTACCTGTTAACAAGACCTGCCGTCATACCACTGGCTGGTTCTTGCATTATTGCTGCATATGCTGCTTCTGTATATCCCCCCCTTTGTTTGTTTACACCCTTGTTGCGTATACTTTTTTTGTATACCCTTCTTTTAATTTGTTTGTCAATAAAATATTATATTTTTAATACTAGTGTGTTACTTTATAGTATTCAAAATCTTGGCACTGCTATAATCCCCCTACTCTTTCCCCACTGTTGCTATTGTATATCCCTGTATGTCAGGGCTTGACAAATTTGCTTGGAATCTAGGAGCCAGCTAAAAAAGTTAGGAGCCATTTTTTTTTTTTTTTTTTTTTTTTTTTTTTTATTTTAACGACCGACAGCTTTATTTTCAATATAAAAATTAACCAATCTTAAATTTACACAGAAAGCCTTCTAGAACGAATGTGACTGCTTTTATTTCCTGTCATGCAGGGACACAAGACCGCCATATTTCCGCTAAGGGTCCGATCAGGTCCGCCTGAAAAACTGACAGGCGAACCTGATCAGACAGCCCATGTGAAAGGGGCCAAGCAGGGAGATGACCAATAATAAATTCATTTTAATTAACCGCTTCCTTCCCGCAGGACGACTATATACGTCCTGTCTTTGAAGAGAAATACCGTTGTTATGGTAGCAGCTAGCTACCATAACCCCAGTATCCTCTTCAAGAGTCAGCGGTTCTCTTTCAGATAAAAGTGGTCTCTGCAGCAGATTCATGGGAGATCACTTTTATCGGAGGCGGGAGAGGACCCCCCGCCCACTGCCGCACTCTGGTGCCCTTCACCGCTTATCGTGGCCGTCGGTAACGGCGGAGGCGATCTGGACCTGTTCCTGGCCTGACATGGAGACTAGTGAGGGGAAGATGGCCCCCCGCCTGTCTTCAAGTAATTGCAGGTCAGAAGCGATGTCAAAACGTCACTTCCGCCCATAGCTCTTAAAGGGACATTTTTTATTTATTTATTTTCTCCCTTCGCCTTTCAGGACAGCACCTTGGAGAGAGCGTAGCTCCACCTCTTAGACAGGAAACACTGCGTGACAACGCCCCTTTAAAAAGCAGCTGCTTCCACCATGCCATCAGTTTTTAGTGTTTCCTCCGCCATGGTGGAAGCACTGCTTGGGGAACCAGAGGGGCTGCGCTCTCTCCAAGGAGAGGGTTTTGGCAGGACCTCCACGTTTGGGTACTCAGACCAACCCAGCTCCTTCCCTTACGTGAGGAGGGTGCTCCGGTGTCCCTTCCTTCTCCGGCTCACAGGAGTAATGGTCTGCCGGAAGTTTTCCACCCGGGGTGTTCGGGGGGCCGCGGTTGTGCTCAGTAAGAGCGTCCATGCCAGGCCTCTGCATGGCGGCGCCGAATCCCGGACAGCAGGTGATGTCAGTTCCGGTGGGCGGATACTTCCGGCGGGGCGTAGCAGCGATTGGTTCCTGCTGCTGGAACGCAGGAGGAAGGGGCGGGTCCTCTGGCCGGGACTTCCTTTTGTTTGGCACATGGAGCCTAGTACACAGTGCAGCAGCTGCGGATTGCACTATGGAGACAGCGGAATCGTCAGCAGCAATGGCGGATGCAGGCGCCCAGGTTCCCGGCCAGGCCCAGGTAGGAGAGGTGCGGTGGCACCTCTTTCCTTTTATATCACTGGGTGTTTTATCTTTGATGTGGTTATTCAAAACCTGCTGCTGTCTGCTATGAGGTAACAGTTTCCATTAGCAGTTCAGCAAAGGAGTGAGACTCTGGGCACTTAGGGTGTTGGCTGGAGGTACTACTTTTCTCTGAAGCCTTAGTTCTAAAGGACCTGGGTTTTTTCTTGTTTTCTCTGTTTCAGAAAGCTACTGCCAAATCAGAGAGAACAGGGAGAAAGTGCCCCTCATGCAAAAATCCTTTAAGGGACTCTTGGCCCAAACCACTGTGCAAATCCTGCATTGTGGATTTAGTAAAAGAAGAATCCTCACAAGAGTGCAAAGAGCTCTTATCTTCTGTGAGGAAGGAGTTAGCAGAGGCCCTAGGGACAGTGCGTTCCCTTGTAAAGCACGGCCAGAGTTCCAGCCAAGAGCAGAGTTCTCACTCCAGTTTCCCTCAGTCCACTTCCAGACAGGTGGAAAGTGAGTCGGAGGAGGAAAGGGAAAGCATTCCACCCTCAACCATTGATTCTGAGGAGGAGGAGGTGGAAGAAGAGTCAAGATCATCTAGATATAAGCTGTCACTTGAGGAGGTGGATGAATTACTCAAGGCAATTTATACTACCCTGGAGATCCAGGAAGAAAAGGCTCAGCTGTCTGTGCATGATAAGATGTACCTGGGGCTGGAGGAAATTAAACACAGGGTGTTCCCTGTGCATAAAGTGTTAACAGACACTATTAAAAAGGAATGGAAGAACCCAGAGAGAGGACAGTTTTTTTCTAAAACCCTCAAAAGGAGGTTTCCTTTTGAGGAGAATGAGGAACTATTGTGGAATAAAAAACCAAAAATAGACGCTGCCTTTTCTCAAGTATCTAGGAAGACTGATTTAGCTTTTGAGGACATGGGTATTCTCAAAGATGCTATGGATAAGAGGGCAGATGGGCTACTGAAGAAAGCCTGGGACTCATCTCTAGCTAATCTTAAGCCAGCAATGGCGGCTACGGTTGTGGCTAGGAATCTGGAGTGCTGGTTAGAGCAACTTAAAAATCATGTTGTGGCAGGTACCTCCAGAAAAGACTTATTGGAGTCCTTCCCTACCCTGCTTAAGGCAGTAAAATATATGGCAGATGCCTCTGCAGAATCTATCAGGATGTCAGCCAGGTCCTCTGCGCTTGTTAACTCAGCAAGAAGAGCACTCTGGCTAAAGACCTGGTCAGGGGATTCAGCTTCTAAAGTAAAACTGTGCGGAATTCCCTTTTCAGGAGACCTGATGTTTGGGCCAGAACTAGAGACTGTCCTTGACAGGACAGCAGACAAGAAGAAAGCTTTCCCACAGAAGAAGAAAACGGTACAGCAGAGGAAAAATTTTCGTCCTTTTCGACAAACCGATAAGGAAAAGGACCACACACAGAAGAGACCCTGGTCTTCTCAGAGAGGAAGAGGTAGAGGTGGGGTACTCTTTAGAACCCCAGAACAAACCCCTAAAAAACAATGACCATCTAGTAGGGGGGAGACTACAGGACTTCTTACCAATCTGGGAAAAAACAACAAAGAGTCCTTTTGTTCTGGGGTTAATCAAAAAGGGTTATCAATTGGAATTCTCACAAAGCCCCCCAAGTCGGTTTTACATCACAAACCTGCCAAAGGATCGGGAAAAGGCTCTGGCCATGAAGTCTCTGTTACAGGAACTGATGCAACAGAAGGTCATTTCCCAGGTTCCGAAAGATCAAGAGGGGAAGGGGTTTTACTCCCACATTTTTATGGTCAAAAAGCCATCAGGAAAGTTCCGCCTGATTCTCAATTTAAAGGTTCTAAATCGATCCATAAAATACAAAAAATTCAGGATGGATACGATTTTCTCAGTAAGGAACTTGCTAACCCCCAAATGTCATATGGCTTCCATCGATTTGAGAGATGCCTATCTCCATATGCCAATAGCGCCCCCATCACAAAGGTTCCTGCGTCTTGCAGTCAATCTGGGGGGAGGGGAGATTTGGCACCTGCAGTTTCGGGCTCTGCCTTTCGGTCTTTCCTCTTCTCCCAGGGTATTCACAAAAGTGATGGCGGAATCTTTGGAGCCCCTGAGACTGAAGGGGATTTCAATAGTACCCTATTTGGACGATCTGCTACTGTTTGCAGACTCAAGGGGTCAAGTAGAGGTCAACCTACAGACAGTTCAAACACATTTAAGAGGTTTGGGATGGCTTCTCAATCTTCAGAAGTCAAACTTAATTCCATCTCAAAGGGTAAGGTTTCTGGGGTACGAAATAGACTCGATAGAACAGAAAATTTTTCTGCCCCAGGAGAAAATAGAGAAGATGCAGTTGACCCTGATAACACTTCAATCCAACGGAGATCTCTGTAAGACAAGCCATGTCTGCTCTGGGTCTGTTGACAGCAGCAATTCCTTCGGTACAGTGGGCCAGGTTGCATTCCCGTCCTCTGCAATCGGATATCCTGATGAATTGGTCATACCAGGAACCTCTGGAGAAGAAATTCAACTTGGGGGCAAGAGCAAAAAGGTCTCTCTGGTGGTGGAGGAACCTAGGAAACGTTTCAAAAGGGCTTCCTTGGGTCTTTCCGGTAACCAGAAGGCTGACTACAGATGCCAGCGCCTGGGGATGGGGAGCTCACCTGGAAGAAAAAACGGTTCAGGGAGTTTGGACCAAACCAGAAGCAAGAAGATCTTCAAATTGGAGAGAGTTAAAGGCTGTTCACTTAAGCCTCCTCTCCCTCCAGGAATTTCTAGTAAATCAACATGTCCAAATATTGTCAGACAATATGACGACAGTATTATATTTAACAAAGCAAGGGGGCACAAAAAGCAAAACCCTAATGGGTCTAGCGCATCAGATCCTAAGATGGGCAGAGAACAATGTGGCCTCTCTATCAGCAGTCCATCTAAAGGGGACGGAAAACACCTTAGCAGATCTCCTCAGCAGGAAAGAAATAAGGGAAGCAGAGTGGTCTCTCAATCAGGAATTATTCGAAAAGATTTCCAAGAGTTGGGGTCATCCCCAAGTGGACCTCTTTGCAAAAGAGGAAAATGCAAAAATACCAGTCTTCTTCTCTCTTCAGAGACAGGATCAAGCTCTCGGAGTAGATGCGTTAGCTCACAAATGGGACTTCCATCTGTCCTACGCTTTTCCCCCGTTCCAACTGATACCAAAGGTGTTAGCCAAATTCAGATTGGAGTCCACGGAGCTAATATTAATAGCTCCTTATTGGCCAAAAAGACCCTGGTTTTCAACCTTGATGAACCTCTCAGTGAAACCTGCTTGGAGATTACCAATCAGGACAGACCTGTTGAGTCAGGGCCGAATTCTCCATCCAGATCCAGCTTACCTCAAACTAACAGCTTGGTTTCTGAAGAACAAATCTTAAGACGGAAGGGTTTATCAGAGAGGCTTATTTCTACCCTTCTTGCAAGTAGAAAAAAAGTGACGAGAGACATTTACTTTAAAGTCTGGAAGATCTATAATTCTTGGTGTTCCAGTAAAAACTTTGATTTTCGTACCACATTTTCAGTTTTGGAATTTCTTCAAGAGGGATTGGAGAAGGGGTTAGCAGCAAGTACGCTCAAGACGCAGGTAGCTGCTTTATCAGTTTTTTTGGAAAGAACCCTGTCAGGGGAACCTTTTAATAATCAGATTTTTTAGGGCAATGGCAAAAGTAAAGCCTAGACCTGTTGTTAGTTTTCCCAAATGGGATTTATCTTTAGTTCTTCAGGGTCTAACTATGGCACCGTTTGAACCCATAGAAGAAGCATCATTACGTTTCTTGACGTTAAAGACTATTTTATTGGTAGCAGTAACTTCCGCACGTAGAATTAGTGAGTTACAAGCCCTTTCAATTAAAGAGCCCTTCATGAGATGTCTACAGGATAGGGTAGTCTTAAGGACGGATCCAGCATTTCTACCAAAGGTGGCTTCAGTTTTTCACCGTACACAGGAAATCATTCTCCCTACTTTTTGTCCTTTACCTTCGGGAGCAGGAGAAGAAGCTTTCCATACCCTTGATGTCAGGAGGTGCCTGCTTAAATATCTGGAAAGAACAAAGGAAATCAGAAAGTCATCCTCACTCTTTGTTTTAATGGAAGGTACTCACAAAGGAGGTAAAGCTTCCAAAAGCACCCTTGGAAGATGGTTAAAGCAGGCCATCAAAGAGGCATACATATCTTTGGGTCTGGAACCTCCGGAAGGGGTATTACCTCATTCTACTCGAGCAGTGGCGGCATCATGGGCAGAAAGGGCTGGGGCATCTCCTGAGCAAATCTGCAAGGCTGCCACATGGTCCAGTTTTTCGACCTTCATAAGGCACTACCGCTTGGATCTACTATCAGCCTCGGACCAATCATTTGGTAGGAAGGTTTTGCAGGCAGTAGTCCCACCCTGAAGTAAGTTTCTCGGTTATCCTCTCCAAGGTGCTGTCCTGAAAGGCGAAGGGAGAAAACCTTAGTTAGACTTGCCGGTGACGGTATTTCTACGAGCCTTTCAGGACAGCAGCCTACTTCCCTCCCTTGGTTATCATATGTAAAGTATAATTATAGGACCTGGTAATTGTCTGATTATATTTTCCAGCATGTCGGAGGATTTCTCGGTAACAACTGATGGCATGGTGGAAGCAGCTGCTTTTTAAAGGGGCGTTGTCACGCAGTGTTTCCTGTCTAAGAGGTGGAGCTACGCTCTCTCCAAGGTGCTGTCCTGAAAGGCTCGTAGAAATACCGTCACCGGTAAGTCTAACTAAGGTTTTTTTTAAGAACAGTGAAAAAATAAAAAATAAAATAAAAAAAATAAAAGTTAAAATAAAGAAAAAGGAAAAAAAATTTTGAACGCGCCCCGTCCCGCCGAGCTCGCATGCAGAAGCGAACGCATATGTGAGTAGCGCCCGCATATGAAAGCGGTGTTCAAACCACACATGTGAGGTATCACCGCAGTCGTTAGTGAGAGTAATAATTCTAGCCCTAGACCTACTCTGTAACTCAAAACATGGAACCTGTAGAATTTTTTTAAACGTTGCTTATGGAAATTTTAAAGGGTAAAAGTTTGTTGCCATTCCACGAGCGGATGAAATTTTGAAGCGTAACATGTTGGGTATCAATTTACTCAGCATGACATTATCTTTCACAATATAAAAAAAAAAATTGGGCTAACTTTACGTGTGTGTGGTGTGAGTTTTTTTAATTAAAAAAAAAAAAAAAAAAAAAAAAAAATTTTTTTCCCAAAAAAGTGCGCTTGTAAGTCCGCTGTGCAAATACAGTGTGACAGAAAGTATTGCAACGACTGCCATTTTATTCTCTAGGGTGTTAGAATAAAAAATATATATTTAGGGGTTCTAAGTACAGGGAAGGAAATGGGTGGGCAGTGAAAACAGGCAGGGGAAGCTCCATTAGCATTGGTGGTTGTCTTGTCATATCAACGGCCACCACAAGAGGGCGCCCGATTCCAGAAGGAACCATAGGACTGCAGAAGGCCGCGGCCTCAATTACCGGCACGTCCCAACGTCATCGTGCTGGGAGGAGGGGTGTCGCACGGAGACAGGATACCCCAGCTGTGCCGCCCCAGATCGCTAATTCTAGTCGCAAATGCGACCTGGCGCCCGGGGTTTGTCGAGCCCTGCTGTATGTTGTGGTTGTTCAGGTGCCTATCCAATAGTTTTTTTTTTTTTTTTTTTTTTTTAATTATCGATGCTCCCCGCTGAAACCACTGCCTGTGGAAGAGAATTCCACATCCTAACTGCTCTTACAGTAAAGAACCCTCTACACAGTTTAAGATTAAACTGCTTTTCTTCTAATTTTAGTGAATGGTCGCGTGTCTTATTAAATTCCCTTTTGCGGAAAAGCTTTATCCCTATTGTGGGGTCACCAGTACGGTATTTGTACATCATATTCCCTCTCAAGCGTCTCTTCTCCAGAGAGAACAAGTTCAGTGCTCGTAACCTTTCCTCATAACTAAGGTCCTCCAGTCCCTTTTATTAGTTTTGTTGCCTTTCTCTGGACTCTCTCCAGTTTCAGCACATCCTTCCTGAGGACTGGTGCCCGGAACTGGAGGGCATACTTCAGGTGCGGCCTGGACCAGAGTCTTGTAGAGTGGGAGAATTATTGTTTTATCTCTGGAGTTGATCACCTTTTTAACGCATGCCAATATTCTGTTTGCTTTGCTTACAGCAGCTTGGCATTGCATGCCATTGCTGAGCCTATCATCTACTAGGACCCCCAGGTCCTTTTCCATCCTAGATTCCCCCAGAGGATCTCCCCCTAGTGAGTAGATTGCATTTATATTTTTGCCACCCAAATACATTATTTTACATTTTTCTACATTAAACCTCATTTGCCATGTAGTTGCCCACCCCATTAATTTGCTCAGATCTTCTTGCAGTGTTTCCACATCCTGAAGAGAAGTTTTTGCCCTGCTTAGCTTATTATTGTACTGTCCGCAAATAGAGATTGAGCTGTTTATCCCATCCTCCAGGTTGTTTATGAATAAATTAAATGGGATTGGTACCAGGACAGAACCGTAGGGGACCCCACTTTCCACCCGGACCATTCTGTGTACTCCCCATTTATCACTACCCTCTAAATCACCCCTGTAGCAGAGCTGCACAATTGTTAAAAGATCGCGATCTCGATTCAACTGACCCCCCCCCCCCATCTATATTGTGTAGATTCTTGATTCTTTCATGTAACAAGTATGGAGAGTTCTCTGCTTACTCTGGCAGTCTGCCAATCTGCCAAACCGGGCAGTCTGCCAAGATTTTAACATTGTAAATCTTCCATCTTGGATCAAAAGGATAAAACTTCTGTGTGAATACTGTATGCAGGAAGTTTAACCACTTAGTATAAACCTTTTTCTGACACTTGTTTCTTAGTTAAAATCTGATTGATTGATTTATTTATTTATTTATTTTTTTTTCTTCTTTCTCGGACATCACGGGACACAGAACCACAGTAATAACTGATGGGTTATGTAGATACCATTAGATATTGGACACTGGTCACACCCTAAGCAGGAAGTTCGACCCCCCCCCCCCCCCCCCCTATATAATCCCTTCCCTTCCAGGGATACCTCAGTTTTTACGCCAGTGTCTTAGGTGTTGGACATGTTAAGATGTCCTGTGCTGAAGCTCCAAAGGGAATATCCTGATATCCTATACTGGGGCAAGCCAGGCGAACCGTATCCATTCAAAGTGTCCTTTCATGGCCGAATTGATGGTACCCGGGCCTCGTGTCCGAAGAAAAGAGGTTTTTACCTGTAACGCTTCTCTTTTTAGAGAGCTGGACCCCGCAGATCAGAAAATGGCTTTAAAACTCCTAATTTCTGGCTGGGTGCTTTACAGGGCCAGAACTGCAGGATCCCCCTATTTGTAGGGGGCCCCCAGTCTGACGGTTTTTTTTAAACGGAGCCCACAGTGAGAGGTGAAGATTGGGTCTGTGTATACAGAACCCTGCGGTTGGATAAGGTAAGCGGAGATTCCACAGAATTTTTGAATTCTAGTAGGTTTTCTCCTTTAAGGTAAATGCATGCTATGCCTATTGTGACCACCGGGGGCTGCCAAGTGCACATACCTTCTCATGCTAATCTGTCTCAGCGTTCGACGCTGCACAGCTCCTCCGACCGGCTCCAGGTAGGATGGGATGGGGGGATTTCTCCTCAGGAATGTTCCCCCCAGGCTAGGGGGAGGCTACAGATGGGCTGTAAGGCGGTTTCAAACCATACTGCCGCCGCCATTGCTTATGCAGGCCCCATCACTGCCGGCCTCCTCCTTCTTCCTCCACCCCCAGCCTGCCTCCAGGCTTGTCCCGGAAGGGTCGGCTAGCGTGGGAAGCGCTCGTTTTTCCGAAAATTAAAGGGGGGGGGGGGGGCGGAGCGTCAGCGTGCTCAGACGCTCACAGTGCCAGGAGCATGGCTATTTAAAGCACACTTTACAGGTGCTCTGAGCCTTGGAGGGACACAGAGCTGACGGTCGCATGTAAGGTGGGACACAGGCATTCTCCTAGGCTGCATTTACTAAGGGAACACCAGACTGGGCATTTGGTAGCAAGGCTTTGCCGGACTACATCGCTCAGCAGTCAGTGTTCATTTTGGATACCTCACACCTTGTTGCTTTTCACTATGGGTAGAAGAGGTTCAAGTACCCCCAGAACCAGACACACTAGGGGATCTCGTTCAGTTTCTGAGGACCCCCTGTCTGCTACACCCCCCCCCCCCCCACACCGAGGGGCCAGGGACGGCTGGTCAGGGGCTGTACCTGCTTCTGGCACTTCAGCCCCTGTATACATTACACAAGAGGTTTTTTTCCTCAACCATTACTGGGTTAGAGGAAAGATTAATGGCTGTGATTACTTCTTCACTCAGTAGAAAGAAACGTACTAGGCCTTCCTCTGCTTCCCAAGACCCTCAGGTAGAGGAGCTCTGGGATAAAGGAGACGAATCCCTTTCAGAGGATCAGGATGGGACGGATGATTCCTCTTCGGAGGAATCAGGTGGGGAGGGACCCTCTTCGGCTTACCAAGAGGAGAAGGTCTTAGTACAGATCCTTACTGGATTGGTCCGCTCCACATTTAAGTTGCCCGTACCTAAATCTGTTAAGGAATCCTCTTCTTCTTTGGGGTCGCTGAAACCCTCTCAAACAGCACCTGCTTTTCCTGTTCATAATTTACTTGAAGAGCTCCTTTTAATCTGAGTGGGATCACCCAGATAAGCGCTTTCTTTCGCCAAAAAAGTTCAACACTTTATCCTATGGAAGAAAAATTTATTAAGATGTGGGGAATGCCAGCCATTGATGCGGCCATTTCCTCTGTAAATAGTAGTCTGACTTGTCCTGTAGACAACGCTCAGATGCTCAGGGATCCTGTGGATAAAAAGATGGAATCCTTATTAAAGGATGTTTTTTCCTTAGCAGGATCAGTGGCTCAACCTGTAGCAGCAGCGATTGGAGTCTGTCAATACTTAACAGACCATGTTAAGCAGGTCATCAAGGTTTTACCTGAACAGCAGGCCCAGGGGTTCGCTAACCTTCCAGCAGCCTTATGTTATGTTATTGATGCCATCAGAGATTCTATCATGCAAACCTCTCGTCTTTCACTTGGGTTGGTACATATGCGTAGAATCTTATGGTTGAAAAATTGGTCAGCCGAAGCACCATGTAAGAGGCTGTTGGCTGGGTTTCCTTTTCGTGGTGCAAGGTTGTTTGGAGAAGACTTGGATAACTATATCAAAAGAATCTCTTGTGGGAAAAGCACTCTCTTACCTGTTAAGAAGAGGAGTAAGCGTCCCTCTTTCAAACGGACTCTTTCCCCAGCGCCAGGGGCTTCATCCTCCAGGCAGTCACGACGGCCTCCTCCGTCTGGGGCAAGAAACGAGTCAACCCCAGGGACAGAAGAAGTCCTGGGGGAAGAAGTCTTCTAGACAGGACACTAAGGCCTCCTCATGAAGGGGCGCCCCCGCTTGCTCGAGTGGGGGGAAGACTGCTACAATTCTCAAAGCTCTAGCAGTAGGACTTCCAGGACAGATGGGTAATCTCCACAGTAACCTTAGGGTACAAGTTGGAGTTCCAAGAATTTCCCTCTCCTTGGTTCCTCAGATCAAGTGTCCCCAGAGACCCAGAGAAGAAGCAGTCGCTCCTTCTAGCGTTAGAGCGACTTTTGTCGCAAGAGGTCATTATGGTGGTTCCCACAAAGGATCAAGGATTGGGCTTCTATTCCAACCTTTTTACGGTCCAAAAGCCAAATGGGGATGTCAGACCCATTCTGGATTTAAGAGATCTGAATTGATTCCTAAGGATTCAGTCCTTCCGCATGGAATCGATTCAGACAGTTGCCTCCATCCTGCAGGGAGGAGAATTTTTGGCATCGATAGACATCAGAGATGCATACCTACATGTGCCCATTTTTCCCGCTAATCAGAAGTTTCTACGCTTCGAGATAGGAGGGCGCCACTTCCAGTTTGTGGCTCTGCCTTTTGGGATAGCCACTGCGCCTCGAGTGTTCACAAAGATCTTGGCTCCTCCTCTAGCCAGATTAAGGGCTCAGGGTATAGCTGTCATAGCATACCTAGACGACCTGCTCCTGATAGACCGGTCGGTAGCTGCCTTGAACGGGAACTTGAGGACCACGGTCAAGTATCTGGAACATCTAGGTTGGATCCTCAACCTAGAAAAATCTTTCCTAAAACCAGTAAAAAGACTGGAGTATTTGGGTCTGATCATAGATACAAGCCAGGAGAAAGTATTTCTTCCTCAGGCAAAAATCACTGCCTTAAGGGAGCTGATTCGGACAGTCAGGACCAAGAAGGGGCCTTCTGTCCGCCTTTGTATGAGGCTGCTAGGAAAGATGGTGTCTTCATTCGAAGCAGTTCCCTATGCTCCGTTCCATTCAAGACTACTGCAACACAGTATTCTGTCGGCCTGGAACAAGAAAAGTTCAGGCACTAGACTTTCCGCTGCACCGTCGCATGCGGTGCGTCAGAGCCTCAATTGGTGGCTCATACCCGAAAACCTGCAGAAGGGGAAATCCTTTCTACCGGTGACCTGGATGGTGGTAACAGATGCCAGTCTGTCAGGTTGGGGAGCAGTCCTGGAACAGTCTGCGATCCAGGGGCTATGGTCCAAGACCAAGAGGACCTTACCCATCAACATTCTGGAGATCCGGGCGGTATATCTAGCCCTAAAAGCCTGGACTCTCAGGCTACAGGGTTGTCCGGTCAGGATCCAATCCGACAATGCCACAGCAGTGGCTTATGTCAATCATCAGGGAGGCACCCGGAGCCGGGCTGCTCAAAAGGAGATGAACCAGATCTTAGTCTGGGCAGTGATGCATGTGCCATGCATATCGGCAGTGTTCATTCCAGGGATAGAGAACTGGCAGGTGGACTATCTAAGTCGCCAGCAGTTACTCCCAGGGGAATGGTCCCTGCATCCCGACATCTTTCGGGCCATATGCCAAAGATGGGGGGGGGGGGGGGGGGTGTCCCAGATGTAGATCTCTTTGCATCTTGATTCAACAAAAAAGATAGATTTGTGGCAAGAAAGAGGGATCCTCTTGCATGCGGGACGGATGCGTTGGTGATTCCGTGGCATCGGTTCTCACTGATTTATGCATTCCCGCCTATTCTGCTACTGCCACGACTCCTTTGCAGGATCAGGCAGGAAAGGAAGTCAGTACTTCTGGTGGCCCCCGCTTGGCCCAGAAGGACTTGGTATGCAGAAATAGTAAGGATGACTGTGGGTTCCCCGTGGACCCTACCGGTACGCCCAGACCTGTTATCTCTCAAGGTCCAGTGTTCCATCCTGCCTTACAAATGCTAAATTTGACGGTTTGGCTATTGAGACCCACGTTCTGAAGAGTCGTGGGCTTTCAGGTCCTGTCATATCTACCTTGATCAATGCAAGGAAGCCAGCTTCCAGAATGATTTATCATAGAGTCTGGAAGGCTTATGTATCCTGGTGTGAATCCAGGGGTTGGCATCCCAAAAAATATGCGATAGGTAGAATTCTTGATTTTCTACAATTAGGATTAGAGATGAAGCTGGCCTTGAGTACCATCAAGGGCCAGGTCTCGGCCTTATCAGTATTGTTTCAACGGCCACTTGCTTCGCATTCTTTGGTCCGAAACTTTATGCAGGGGGTATTGCATCTTAATCCTCCGGTTAAAGCGCCCCTAAACCCCTGGGACTTGAACTTGGTTCTGTCGGTGTTACAGAAACAGCCTTTTGAACCAATACGTCAGATTCCTTTGATCTTGCTGACAAGGAAACTAATTTTTTTGGTAGCTATCTCTTCTGCTAGAAGGGTATCAGAATTAGCAGCTCTTTCTTGTAAAGAGCCTTATTTAATTGTACACAAGGATAGAGTGGTACTGCGCCCTCATCCTAGTTTGAAACCGAAGGTGGTTTCAGATTTTCATCTAAACCAAGACATTGTTCTGCCTTCCATTTTTTCCAGATCCCTGTTCTCCGGAAGAAAGGTCACTACATTCTTTGGATGTAGTAAGAGCAGTCAAGGCCTATCTGGAAGCAACTGCTCAAATTCGCAAAACGGACGTTTTTGTTCATGCTGCCAGAGGGCCCCAGCAGAGGACAGGCAGCGTCAAAAGCTACCATTTTCTAAATGGATTAGACAATTGATTATTCAAGCTTACGGTTTGAAACAAAAGATTCCTCCGTTTCAGATCAGGGCACATTCCACAAGGGCTATTAGTGCTTCTTGGGCAGTGCATTACCAGGCCTCTATGGCTCAGATCTGCAAGGCCGCAACCTGGTCTTCAGTACATACATTCACCAGATTTTATCAGGTGGATGTGAAAAGGCATGAGGATATCGCCTTTGGACATAGTGTGCTGCAGACAGTGGTACAAGGTCCTCAGGTTTGATTGCACCCTACTTGGCTGTGATTTTCCCCCCCTCAGTTGGCATTGCTTTGGGACATCCCATCAGTTATTACTGTGGCTCTGTGTCCCGTGATGTGCGAGAAAGAAAATAGGATTTTTTTCTAACAGCTTACCTGTAAAATCCTTTTCTTTCGACGGACATCACGGGACACAGAGGTCCCGCCCCTCTTCTAATACACTTATATTGCTTTGCTACAAAACTGAGGTATCCCTGGAAGGGGAGGGATTATATAGGGGGTCGAACTTCCTGCTTAGGGTGTGACCAGTGTCCAATACCTAATGGTACCTATTAACCCATCAGTTATTACTGTGGCTCTGTGTCCCGTGATGTCCGTCAAAAGAAAAGGATTTTTACAGGTAAGCTGTTGTAAAAAATCCTATTTTTTTTTTTTTTTTGCTAGAAAATTACTTGGAACCCCCAAACATTATATATATTTTTTAGCAGAGACCCTAGGGAATAAAATGGCGATTGTTGAAATATTTGCACAGTGGTCTTTCAAATGCAATTTTTTGGGAAAAATACACTTCGATGAATAAAAAAAAAAAAAAAAAAAAAAAAAAACACGGAACAGTAAAGTTAGCCCAATTATTTTGTTTAATGTGAAAGATGTTACGCCGTGAGAATCATGAGAGAATTGTAATCTATCTTCTAAGCAAAAAAATTGCGATTCTCATTTTAGCCAGAATCGTGCAGCTCTACCGTGTAGCCAGTTTTCAATCCATGTACTCGCCCTATGGTCCATGCCAATGAACCTTACTTTGTACAGTAAATGTTTTATGGGGAACTGTATCAAAATCCAGATACACCACGTCTACAGGCCTTCCTTTTATCTAGATGGTAACTCACCTCCTCATAGAAGGTTAATAGATTGGTTTGGCAAGAATGATTCCTCATGAATCCATGCTGATTACTGCCAATGATACTGTTGTCATTACTAAAATCTTGTGTATATAGTCCCCTTATCCCCTTCAAGAGCTTGCATACAATTGATGTTAGGCTAACTGGTCTGTAATTCCCAGGGATGTATCTTGGCCCTTTTTTTTAAATATTGGTGCTACATTGGCTTTTCTCTAATCAGCTGGTACCATTCCAGCCAGTAGACTGATCGTAAAAATTATGAACAATGGTCTGGCAAGACTGAGTTCCTTAAGGACCCTCAGGTGCAAGCCATCTGGTCCTGGTAACTTTTATTAATGTTACGTTTTTCAAGTCTATTTCTAATTCAGTCCTCTGTTTAGCCATGAGGGTGCTTCCTGTGACATGTCATGAGGATAAACATTGCAGTTTTGGTTACTGAAGCCCCCCTGTTTCCCTTGTGAAGACTGAGGAGAATAATAAATTCAATACCTCTTGCCATCTCTCCATCCTTAGTAACCAGATTCCCTTCATAATTCTTCATGGGACCAATATGATCTGACCTCCCTTTCTTAATATTTATGTACTTAAAGAATTTCTTGGGATTTTTTTTTTTTTACTCTCCTCCACTATGTTCCTTTAGTGTTCTGTCTTAGCCGCCCTGATTGCACCCATGCATTTCCTGTTGCATTCATTTGTAAAGTTGGAATGCTGATCATGATCCCTCAGCCTGGTATTTTTTGAAGGCCTTCTCCTTTGCTTTTATATGAATCATTTCTGAACTTTTTCCACTTTTTTAGCCCTGGTTCACATTGATGCAATTTGACCTGTGAAATCGCATGCCAAATTGGCAATGGCACCGTCCGAATTGGTGCGACGCCACACCAATTCCCTAAAGTAGTTTCTGTACTACTTTTTGGCGATTTTTCGGGGTGTGATTTTTTTTTTTTTTTTTTTTTTTTTTTTCCATTGACATTTGTGCAGAAACCCGCACAGATGTCTCTGAAATTGCCCCCGAAGTCCGGACTGCCATGCAGGAATGAAGTCGTGTGAGTTCAGCTGAACTCAAATGATTTCATTCCTGCAGTCACTGTGAACCTAGGCTTAATGTGCCCTATAAACTGTACAATTCAATTGAAAAACAAACTGAAATCTTTTAGGGTGCGGAGGGAACTAAAATAATGTTTAAGTGTACACACCCTCTTTTATAACTGGGGAATGTAGCTGTGTTCCAAATTAACCACTTAAGGACCGAGACTCTTTCTGAGATTTGGTGTTTAGTCGTTAAACTATTTTTTTTTTTTTTTGCTAGAAAATTACTTAAAACCCCCAAACATTATCTCTATCTCTCACCCTAGAGAATAAAATGGTGGTCATTGCAATACTTTGTCATACCGTGTTTGTGCAGAGGTCTTACAAGCGCACTTTTTTTTTATAAAGAACCCCCCAAAAAACGCAGAGTAAATTGATACCCAACATGTCACGCTTCAAAATTGTGCCCGCTGGGGGAATGGCGACAAACTTTTACCCTTAATCTCCATAGGCGTTTAAAAAATTCTACAGGTTGCATGTTTTGAGTTACAGAGGTGGTCTAGGGCTAGAATTATTGCTCTCGCGCAAGGATCGTGGTGATACTTCACATGTGTGGTTTGCACAGCGTTTTCATATGCGGACGCTGCTCACGTATGTGTTCGCTTCTGCACGCGAGCACGACGGGGCGCATTTAAAACATTTTTTTATTTTTTTATATCTTTATTTTTACACTGTTCTTTAAAAAAAAAGTAATTTTTATTCCTATTAAAAGGAATTTAAACATCCTTTGTAATAGAAAAGCATGACAGGACCTCTTAAATATGAGATCTGGGGTCAAAAAGACCTCAGCTCTCATATTTACACTAAAATGCAATAAAAAAAGAAATCGAAAAAAAAGTCTCTTTTTAAGAGCTATGAGCGGAAATGATGTTTTGATGTCGCTTCCGCCCTGCAGTGGTATGGAGACGGGTGGAGGCCATCTTCCCCTCCACTCATCTCCATACCACTCACGGAAGAGGACCTGATCGCCTCCGGTAAGTGGGGGAGGGGGGGGCCCCTCTCCAGCCGCCAATAAAGGGGATCTCATGGCGATTCCGCCACCCAGACCACTTTGATCTGAAAGAGGACCGCCCGCTGAAGGAGAATACCGGGGTTATGGTAGCTAGCTGTTGCCATACCAACGATACCCCTCTTCAAAGTGCTGACGTATAACGGCGGGCGGTCCGTAAGTGGTTAAGCAATCACATTCAAACTCATGTTACATAGGAGTCGGTACACACCTGCCATCATTTAAAGTGCCTCTGATTAACCCCAAATAAAGTTCAGCTGTTCTAGTAGGTCTTTCCTGACATTTTTTTAGCCACATTCTACAGCAAAAGCCATGGTCCACAGAGCGCTTCCAAAGCATCAGAGGGATCTCATTGTTAACCACTTGCTTACTGGGCACTTAACCCCCTTCCTGCCCAGGCCAATTTTTAGTTATCAGCAATGTCACTCTTTTTCAATGACAATTGCGCTGTCATGCTACGCATCCAAATCATCAAAGTAATGGCTTCACCAGAAGAAGATTAGTTTTGGAATGGCTCAGCCAGAGCCCAGTCCTGAATCCGATTGACAATCTGTGGGGTGATCTGAAGAGGGTTGTACACAGGAGATGCCCTCTCAATCTGACAGATTTGGAGTGTTTTTTGCAAAGAAGAGTGGGCAAGTATTGCCAAGTCAAGAAGTGCAATGCTTATGGACTCAAACCCAAAAATACTGAGTGCTGCAATAAAATCAAAAGGTGTTTCAATAAAGTATTATTTTAAGGGTGTGCACACTTATGCAACCATATCTATCTATCTCTCTCATGTCAGGTGTCTGTCTATACATACCTCTGACCTCCATAGGCACTGTCCTGATATACAACTGCATCTCAAAAAATTTGAATATCATCAAAAAGTTTAATTTTATTTCAGTAATTCAATTCGGAAAGTGAAACTTGTATTTGGTTGATTACACACAGAGTGATGTATTTCAAGCATTTCTTTCTTTTTAATTTTGATGATTATGGCTTACAGCTAGTGAAAACCCAAATTTCAGTATCTCAGAAAATTCGAATATTACATAAGACCAATAAAGGATTTTTAATACAGAAATGTTGGCTTACTCAAAAGTATGTCCATGTACAGTATAGTATGCGCTCAATACTGGGTCGGGGCTCCTTTTGCATGATTTACTGCATCAATGCAGCATGGCATACAGGCGAACAGGCTGTGGCACTGCTGAGGTTTTATGGAAGCCCAGGTCACTTTGATATCAGCCTTCAGCTCGTCTGCATTGTTGAGTCTGGTGTCTCATCTTCCTCTTGACTATACCCCACAGATTCTCTAATGGAGTTTAGGTCAGGCGAGTTTGCACAGTGATACCATGATCATTAAACCAGGAATTGGTACTTTTGGCAGTGTGGGCAGGTGCCAAGTCCTTCTGGAAAATGAAATCAGCATCTCCATAAAGCTGGTCAGCAGAGAGAAGCATGAAGTGCTCTACAATTCCCTGGTAGAGGGCTGTGCTGACTTTGGACTTGATAAAACACAGTGCATCAGCAGATGACATGGCTTCCCAAATCATCAAGGACTGTGGCAACTTCGCACTGGACCTCATGCAACTTGGATTCTGTGCCTCTCCACTCTTCCTCCAGATTCTGACACCTTGATTTCGAAATGAAATGCAAAATTTACTTTCATCCGAAAGAGGACTTTGAAACACTGAGTAACAGTCCAATCCTTTCTCTCCTTAGCCGAGGTAAGACACTTCTGATGCTGTCTGTGGTTCAGGAGTGGCTTGACACAAGGAATGTGACAGTTGTAGCCCACTCCTTGTTAAACCCCCCCCCCCCAAAAAAAAAAATAAAAAAATTCTGGAATGGCCTTTGCATCCCAATCCTCAAGGCTGCGGTTATCCCTGTTGCTTGTGCACCCTTTTCTACCACGCCTTTTTCCTTTCCCTCAAGTTTCCATTAATGTGTTTGTATACAGCACTCTTAACAGCCAGCTTCTTTAGCAATGACTTTTTGTCACTTACCCTCCTTTTGTTGAGGGTGTCAATGACTGTCTTCTAGACAACTGTTAAGTTAGCAGTCTCCCCCATGATTGTGTAACCTACTGAACCAGACTGAGAGACCATTTAAAGGTTCAGGAAACCTTTTACAGGTGTCTTGAGTCAGTTAGCTGATTAGAGTGTGACGCCATGAGTCTACAATATTGAACTTCCCCCCGTTCGTCTTTCAGGACAGCTACCATAGAGAGACCTTGGCTCCTCCGATCTCAGGAAACACCACCTTATACTGCAAGATTTAAGCCTCACTGTCCCGCAGGCCCCTCGGTTCTGGTGTTTCCTCCGGCGGGGAGACACCGCTAAGTTGCCGGGACTGAACAGCCGGGGGGGCTGAGGCCAAGTGTTCCCTGAGAAGGGGGAAGACGGTGGTCTCTCTGATTCCACAGCCAGGTAGGCTAGGGAGCTTGAGAATACCTGTATGGCAGCATCTTGCGCACCCCAGCTTCTCTTGGGGAAAGAGGAAGCCTGGGAGGTCCGCTATTCTTCCGCCCAGGGGGGTGCTGAGGGAGGTGCGCCAGGTCCCCCCTGCATTATGCAGCCAGCGTTGGAGCTCTAGAAGCCAGGCCGGATGATGGGCGACATGGGTTCCAGTGGGGGCGGGCACTAACGCTGGTCCCGCGTCTTCCGGTTCTGGACATGGGATATGAAAGTGGGCCGGGCTGGTGTGACCTTATTCTTTGCTGTACAGACAGCTGTCGGAGGCACAGACGACCATTCATCCTCAGCAGGAGATAACGGAGGCTTCACAAGCAGCTCCAGGAGATGACTGCACCAGCCACTCCAAGGTAAGAGGAACCCTAGGGCGGTGTTCCCTTACCTATTCCCGGTGGCTCCATGAGCGTTCCCCCTCCCTGGTGGCTGGGGGGGGAGTGCGTCTGGGACCCTGGTGGTTGTTGGTCCCGGTGGGCTTGGGCATTTATGGCTTCTGTCTGTCTCTCTGTTTCAGAAAGCCACAGAAAAAAACAAGTCACCACACTTTTCCAGGAAGAAATGTCCCTCATGCAGAGGGAATCCTGGGCCAAGGTGCTCTGTAAAGAGTGCATTGAGGGGTTAGTGAGGGAGTTGGTGGCGTCAGTCAAGGAGCTGACACCTTTTTCAGTCTTTTTTTTTTTTTTTTTAAAGGCACTTTTCTAGTTTCCAGTTGCCGCAGCCCCAGGGCAATCCTCCACCAGCACAGCAGAGTGTTACACCTAGCCCAGCGGATGCTCCCTCCGTTAGTGGGGAGAGACCAGGGGGCTCCAGAGAGGAAATTGAGGAAGAGCCAGACAGCGCCGCTTCAGACTCCCAGGGGGAGTCGGAAGGAGAGAGTGGATGGGGAATACACAAGAACCTCTCGCTTTATAAGCTTTCCCTTGATGAAGTGGAGGATCTCTTAGGAGCTATCCATACCACTTTGGGAATACAAGAAGAAAAGAAGGCATTGTCTCCGGTTTTAATTTAGTCGACTAAAACATTTTAGTCGACTAAATGAATACTATTTTAGTCGACTAAAACTAAAATGCCATTTTAGTCAAAAGACTGACTAAAACTAAATTGCAATTACTGAAATGTACTGGAGATTTAGTCGACTAAAACTAAAACAATTGCAGAAGACTAAAATGGGACTAAAACTAAAATGCCATTTTAGTCCTATGACTAAAATTAACACTGGCTGTCGCTCCCATGACCAGATGTACAAGGGCCTGGGGTAATAGAAAAAGAGGGTGTTCCCAGTCCACGATGTCTTGGTTGAAGCCATCAAGAGCAAATGGCAAGATCCCGAAAGGAAACCTTTCTTTTCAAGGGCTTTACAACGAAGGTTTCCTTTTGCAGAGGAAGATGCTCTAGTCTGGAATAAATCCAGACCGGCTACCGGCTGGAGTTTTCAAAACTGCACTTCTTGTCACTGAGCTGCCAAAGTGCGCAGAAAAGTCATCGGCTCTTCTATCTTCCCTACAGGAGCTGGAGGAACAGGAGGTGGTGGTACGGTTTCCAACAGGAGAGACCTGGCAGAGGCTTCTATTCCGAAATCTGTGTGGTCCGCAAGCCTTCGGGAAAGTTCAGACTTATCCTGAACCTAAAGCCTCTGAATGCCTCCGTAACCTACAGGAGTTTCTGAATGGACTCGATCTTCTCAGTGAAGGTACTGTTTCATGGCATCGATGGCTTTGAAAGACTCTTATCTGCACATCCCCATCACAGAGGGCTACCAGAAGTTCCTCAGGTTGGCGGTAAAAACCGGAGAAGGGATGTTTCCTCCTCAGTTCAAGGCCTGCCCTTTGGCCCATCTTCCAAATCCCCCCCCTCCCCCCTTTCTAGGCAGCCTAGAAAACTTGGGATGGCTCTTGAACCTAGAAAAATCCAACCTGGTTCCATCCAAAAGTGTCACCTTTTTGGGCTATGTGTTGGATTCAACAAAACAGAAGATCTTCCTTCGCCCTAGAGAAGATCCAGAAGGTGAACAGGGCAATGTTGTTGCTCCAGGACAGCAGCCATATCTCGGTAAGACAGGCCATGTCAGCTCTGGGCTTACTATCCTCTACGCTCCTGGCAGGGCTGCATTTCCGCCCTTTAAAACTGTTCATCCTGGGGGTTTGGGACTACAGTCAGTCCCTGGACTCTCGGATATTTGTACCAAGTCAGGTCAAGAGGTCTCTTGTGGAGAAAGCGGCAAATCTGTCACAGGGCCTGGAGTGAGTCCTACCGGTCTTCAGGATTGTCACGACCGATGCAAGCGTCACCGGTTGGGGAGCTCACTTAGATTCCCAGATGGTGCAAGGTACCTGGGGAAGGGAGGACGCAAAAGTCCTTGAACTGGAGGGAACTGAGAGCGATTGCTTTGGCACTCAGCTTTTCAGAGGGAACTCCAGAGACAGCATGTGCGGGTCCTTTAGCGGTGGCCTATATCAGAAGGCAAGGGGGTACCAGGAGCAGATCCCTGTGGGTCCTAGCGGAAACCATTATCAAGTGGGCCGAAGCCAATGTTCTATCCCTCTCGGCGGTACATTTGAAGGGGGAACAGAACCTGGTAGCAGACTTCCTCAGCAGGAAAATGCTAAGGGAGGGCGACTGGGTTTTGAACAAAAACCTTTTCGAGATGGGGCCCCCCCCTTTGAGTGATCATGTGTGGACCTCTTCGCTTTGAGGGAGAACACAAAGGCTTGCCTCTTCTCCCTGAGCAGATGGGATGGGGCGGTCGGGGGTGGACGCACTTGCTCAGTTGAATGTTCTCCAGGTGTTATGACCCCCCCACTTCCCGTACTGTTACCAGCAGTGTTTGAGAAAATTCCAGTCAGAGAACACAGCTCTGATTCTAATCGCACCACACTGGCCCGGGAGGCCGTGGTTCTCCATCTTGAAGGGTCTGGCTGTGGAACCTCCCTGGATTCTACCTATCCGGGAGGATCTTCTTTCTCAAGGGCCGATCTGTTGTCCCCAGGTGGGGTGGTGGAATCTTGCAGCCTGGTTACTGAGGAGGAAATGCTGAGGGGGCAAGGGTTTCTTGGATAGTTTAGTGGCGACTCTCCTAGGTTGCAGGAAAAAAAGCAGACACAGACTATCTACCTGAAGGGGTGGAGATGCTTCAATGGCTGGTGCGCAGAAAGCTCCTTCGACATACACAGCTCAGTAGCAGTGTTGGAATTTCTGCAATCGGGTGCGGACAAGGGGTTAGCCCTTAGCACTTTGAAAGGACAGGTGTCAGCCTTGAGTGTATTCCTGGAAAAGCCTCTAGCAATAGATTCATGGATAGCCAGGTGTTTTTTTTTTTTTTTTTTTTTTTTTTTTTAAAGCCTTAGGCAGACAGAAACCCCCCCCCCCCCCCCTTCCCCAAGTGGGAGCTCTCCTTAGTGTTGCAGGCCCCCTCAGAGAAGCCATTTGAGCCACTGGAGTCTGTGCATTAAAATTGGTCACCCTCAAGATGGTGTTTTTGGTGACGATCACTACTGCTAGGAGGGTTAGTGAACTCAAAGCCCTCTCCATTAGGGCACCTTTTTTTCAGGTTTTCCCAGACTGTGTGGTTTTTACAACAGATCCGGCATTTTTGCCAAAGGTGGTCTCTAAGTTTCTTAGAGGCCAGGAAATTATTTTGCCTACTTTCTGTTCAAGTCCTGTGAGGGAACAGGAACACATTTTTCATAAATTGGACGTTAGAAGGTGCGTCCTTCAGTACTTAGACACTACAAAACCGTTTAGGACGTCTGACTCCTTTTTGTATTTTCAGGGGCTAGTAAAGGCTCCCTAGCCTCTAGGCATACGATAGCCAGATGGTTGAGGTTAGCCATTATTCAGACCTATGTGGTTGGGGGGTTGGAGCCCCGGAGGGTATTAAGGCACATTCCACCAGGGCAATGGTGACTTCTCAGGCAGAGTGGGCAGGTGCTTCTCCAGAGCAGATCTGTAGAGTTGCAACATGGTCCAGTTTTGCCACCTTCGTGAAGCACTACAGGTTGGACCTGCTAAAGACCAGGCCTTTGGGCATAAAGTGCTGCAGGCGATGGTCCTACTCTAAAGTAAGGTGCTCTCTTATCCTCTTTATGGTGACTGTCCTGAAAGATGAACAGGGGAAAAAGGAGTTGCACTTTACCGGTAACATGCTTTTCCAGGAGTCTTTCAGAACAGTACCAATACCCACCAAAATTGTTGGTCTAGCCATGAGAGCTCTTCACATGAGACCATCAGGTAAGATAAAGATTAGTATGATGTATTTTTGTGTCTCCCCAGCTTCTTGTGTCTCCCCATTTACTCATGAAAAACTGAGGGGCTGGCGGGACAGTGAGGCTTAAATCTTGCAGTATAAGGCGGTGTTTCCTGAGATGGGAAGAGCCAAGGTCTCTCTATGGCACCTGTTCTGAAAGGCTCCTGGAAAAGGATGTTACCGGTAAGTAACTCCGTTTTTCACAACATTCAAATTTTCTGAGATGCTGAATTTTGGGTTTTCACAAGCTGTAAGCCATAATTATCAAAATTTAAAGGAAAAGTGCTTGAAATGTATTACTCTTGTGTACTGAATGAATATATAATATGAGTTTCAGTTTTTGAATTTAATTACTGAAATTAACCTTTTGATATTCTAATTGTCCAAGATGCACCTGTGTATAGACACCTGACCTCGTAGGCCCTGTCCTGAGAGATGGGTCCCTCTCTCCCTCTCTCCAATATAAATTAGTGAGTGTACAGCTTGTATAACAGTGTAAATTTGCTGTCTCCTCAAAATAACTCAAAACAGCCATTAATGTCTAAACCGCTGGCAACAAAAGTGAGTACACCCATAAGTGAAAATGTCTGAGGATCTGACAATAAGAATTTTTGCTCTACATAAAGATGGCCTAGACTATAAGAAGATTGCCAGGACCCTGAAACTGAGCTGCAGCACGGTGGCCAAGACCATACAGCAGTTTAACAGGACAGGTTCCACTCAGAACGGGCCTCGCCATGGTTGACCAAAGAAGTTGAGTGCACGTGCTCAGCATCATATTCAGCGGTTGTCTTTGGGAAATGGATGCATGAGTGCTGCAAGCATTGCTGCAGAAGTTGAAGGGGTGGGGGGGTCAGCCTGTCAGTGCTCAGATCATATGCCACACGCTGCATCAAATTGGTCTGTATGGCTATCATCCCAGAAGGAAGCCTTTTCTAAAGATGATGCACAAGAAAGCCCACCAACAGTTTGAAGACAAGCAGACTAAGGACATGAATCTGATGAGACCAAGATAAACATATTTGGTTCCGATGGTGTCAAGCGTGTGCGGTGGCAACCAGGTGAGGAGTACAAAGACAAGTATGTCTTGCCTACAGTCAAGCATGGTGGTGAGCGTGTCATGGTTGTGGGCTGTCTGAGTGCTGCCGGCCCTAGGAAGCTACAGTTCATTGATGGAACCATGAATGCCAATATGTGCTGTGACATACTGAAGCAGAGCATGATCCCCTCCCTTCAGAGACTGGGCCGCAGGGCAGTATTCCAAAATAACGACCCCAAACACACCTCCAAGACGACCACTGCCTTGCTAAAGAAGCTGAGGGTAAATGATGGACTGGCCAAACATGTCTGCAGACCTAAACCCTATGGAGCAACTGTGGGGCATCCTCAAACGAAAGGTGGAGGAGCACAAAGTCTCTAACATCCACCAGCTCCGTAAAGACGTCATGGTGGAGTGGAAGAGGACTCCAGTGGCAACCTGTGAAGCTCTGGTGAACTCCATGCCCAAGAGGGTTAGGGCAGTGCTTGAAAATAATGGTGGCCACACAAAATATTGACACTTTGGGCCCAATTTGGACATTTTCACTTAGAGGTGTACTCACTTTTGTTGCCAGTGGTTTAGACATTTAATGGCTGTGTGTTGAGTTATTTTGAGGGGACAGAAAATTTACACTGTTATACAAGCTGTACACTCACTCCTTTTATATTTTAGCACAGTGTAATTTCTTCAGTGTTGTCACATGAAAAGATATAATAAAATATTACTCTACGTTATTGTTTGGGTCAGGGTCGAAGTCAGTAAGGGGTGTGTGTGTGTGTGTGTGTGTGTGTGTGTGTGTGTTTGTATTTATTTTATTTTTAAGTTTTATAATCTGTGTCATTGTCCAGTGTGTAAGCAAACTGGTAAGAAACCACTGCTAACTTATTTGGTGGTTCTTTGGAAGGTTATGGTGGTAGCAAGAAATATACAGCTAAATTAATTTTTTTTTGTTTTGTTTTTTTTTCAAAGGAAAATTGGCCCAAATAGTAAAACAAAGAGATCATTACCATTTAACACCAAATGAAAACCCAATTTTTGTTCTGAAAATAACGTGGTATAATCCCACCTGGATGCACAAAGTAGTTGTGATATGTGTGGTTTTACGAACACATCTTAAAGTTACAAAATTGTGCTTAGGCATTAACATTTGTTTTACCCTTAGGCGTGAAGGGATTAATTTACAGTGCAGGGGCGGACTGACAACTCATGGGGCCCCCGGGCAATAGGAGATTATAGGGCCCCCAGGCAATCAGAGATTATGGGGCCACATAGTATACACACACACAGTATACACATAAATGTACACACAGTATACACAGACATGTTTCTATTGGCTGTCCCTGGTCCATACTGTCTATTGGCTGTCCCTGGTCCATACTGTCCCTGGTTTTACTCAGGCTGGCAACTCTGATGGGGCCCCCTAGTGGCCCAGGGCCCTCGGGCAGTGCCCGAGTGGCTCAATGGTCAGTCCGCCCCTGTTACAGTGTTTTTTACACTGGCCTAAAACGTTTGCACAGTACTGTGTATATACCTGGCATTGTTCGCTCTGTCGAGAGAGAGCTGTAGATGGGTATAGGCATAATTAACTCTGTCTTAGTATATCTGACCTCATTGGCTGGGAGGGCCTGGGAAAAACAGAAAAAATTGGAGAAAAATATATCCTCCATTCCCCCCCCCCCCCCCCAGGATAATTGAAAAAAGTGTGTAATATGTGATTTTACAATGATACATTTATCTGTGACATGGTATTCAAACTATATAACTTGAAGACCTTAATGAAAAGTTTCTGAGATTTTTATGTAAAGGTGTGTGTTTTTTTTTTTTTTTTTTTTGTTTTTAGCAAAACCACCTGCCCGCTGAAGAAGAGGATACCGGGGTTATGGCAGCTAGCTGCTGCCATAACGCTATTCCTCTTCAAATTGCCGACTAATGCCGGCGGGCGGTCGACAATGCATTAATCATTTTAGTTTATTCAGTATGAAATGGATCTTAGTTATGTAGCATGAGGCTGTATATTCTGCAATATTTACATTTTTGGTAAACTCATTTGATGAACACAAGCTCTGCAAGCAGAGTTAACGTGCAATGTTATTATTCTACTCAAATTCTTTTAATTAATTCTCTAACTGTGTGAATAACCTATTAACCTAAAATTGGTTCTGATATAGCTGTTTTACTAACGTGACAGCTTATTATAAATGGGGAACCTTCATTTTTTTTGCAAGTATTAAAGATTCTAACTACCAGCAAGAATGAGTCCTCACATTTAAAGAGCACCTGTCATTTTAGATCCATCTTGTCAGCGCCTGTTAGCAGGCATCCACTCACCTGCTGCTGCCACATACCTCACCTTGATGTCGCTGCCGCTTCACCAGCCATCCCATTAAAGTGAATGGGACTGTCGGTGAGTCAACAGCAGGTCAGAGGAGGAGCTGCTGCGGGACAGAGATGACTGTTGCTCTTTAACCACTTCCTGCCAAGACCAATTTTCAGCTTTCAGTGCTCTCACAATTTGAATGGCAATTACTCAGTCATGAAACACTACCCAAACAAAATTTTGATTTTTTTTTTTCCCCACTCAGAGCTTTCTTTTGGTGGTATTTAATCACCACTGTTTTTTTTTTTTTTTTTTGCGATATAAGTCAGAGTGAAAATTTTGAATCCAATTTTTTTTTTTTTCTTTTTTTTTATATAAAATTTTGCAAAGAAGTCATTTTTGTTCATAAATTTGGGCCAACATTTATACTGTTACATATCTTTGGTAAAAATAACCCAAATTAGTGGATATTTATTTAATCTACAAGCTATGGCGTAAATCCTAAAAAAAATGCTCACACCTGATGTACTGACGGACCTATCTCCTTTTCTTGAGGCCCTAAAATGTCAGGACAGTACAAACCCCCCCCCCCCCCCCCATGTCCCCTTCTTTTGAAAAGTAGACAGTCCAGGGTATTTAGTAAGAGGCATGCTGAGTTGTGTCCCCCCCCCCCCCCCCCCAACACATATCTTGGGGAAAATTAAGAATATAATATTTTTATTTATTTATTTTTTTACACGAAATTGTCATAAGTTATTTCTCACACACTGTGCATACTTCCAAAATACATTCTGCTACTTCTGAGTATGACGATACCACATGTGAGACTTTTTCATAGCCTGGCCAGATAGAGAGGCCCAACATGCAGGGAGCACCGTCAGGTGTTCTAGGAGCATAAATTGCCCATCTAATTCCCTGATGACCCATCACACACATCCTTGAGCACCAGGACGGTGGAACTGCCCACAAAATGACCCCATTATGAAAAGCAAACCACCCCCCCCCCCCCAGACATAAATTCTATGAGGCATGGGCTGCAGATAGGTACTCTGATGGGTTGGTGGCAGGTACTCTGGCTGGTGACAGGTCCTCCTTTTATTTAGGGGGGGAAATCGGGCACTGTACTGTACTTTTTCAGCCAGGTCTCCTCACACACTGAGGAGGAGAACCTGGAAACGGCACTACAGCCATTTGTTGTCATTTGTGACCGGCTGCGATTGGACACATGGTCACATGGTAAAGGGCCCTGATTGGGGAGGGGCTGTGTTCGAGGGACATTCTTCATTGCCACTCTGCACGCCCCCGGGGGGGGGGTGCGCACGAGCTGCGGGATTGATCACCGCTCGTGTGACCAGCTGTCACACTGATCGCCACGTTGCGCGCCCAGACCAGGCAGACGTCATGACGTCCACCCGGAGGGACAGAGTGTTCCTGCTGGTGTCATTTTACAATGGGCCGGTATGGAATTGGTTAAAAATTATGATTTAAATCAACCTATTTTACTAGTGAAATAAATCGACTTGATTGAAATCCATTCCACTCTGCTGCATGCTCCCAGAATGGTAGCCGGTGGGGGATTGGTAAGCTCATGATGTATACTTGTGATCGGGTACTTTCCAATCATGTGACAGCCATTTACAGTGGTCACATGACTTGAATGCCCACCTCTGCCTCCCAGCTTTTAGAACTCCTATGGCTACTTTCACACTGAGGTGCTTTACAGGTGCTACAGGACTAAAAATAGCACCTGCAAAGAGCCTTCCCTGTCTCTCCAGTGTGAAAGCCCGAGGGCTTTCACATTGGAGAGGTGATCTTGCAGGATGGTAAAAAAAAAAGTCCTGCAAGCCGCATCTTTGCAGTGCTGTAGGAGCGACGTATACACCACTCCTAAAGCACCCCTGCCCATTGAAAACAATGGGGCAGCAGCTCTTTGCGGGTGTTTTTTAAACTTTTTCGGCTGCTAGTGGGGGTTAAAACCGCCCCGCTAGTGGCCAAATAGCATCGCTGAAACGGGGCTAAAAATAGCACCGCTTTACCGCCGATGCCCACCCCAGTGTGAAAGTAGCCTTAAAGACCCGGGAGGCAGTCGGCACCAACAGGTTATTCTCCATTACAGCATAATGTTTACCTGTAGTCTGGTCAGTAAATGTGTGGGTTTTTTTTTTTTTTTTTTACCCCTCCTCTCAGTAAAATGGTGAGACCAGCTTCTTTATCAATTATTTCCACAGTGCAATTTCTGCTGAGAGCAAAGCTGCAATTTCTGCTGAGAGCAAAGCTGCAATTTGCATATATTGTGAGAATATCTATTCTTTTCCAAATGCTACAAGAATGACAAAACACATCATTGAATGCCAGAAGTGCCCAAAAGACCTACTTGAGCTCTGGAAGGTTTTACCCTCTTCAGGACCAGGGCATTTTTTTTGCTATTTAGAACTGCGCTACTTTAACTGATAATTGCACAGTCATGCAATGCTATACCCAAATGGAAACGCATATCAATTTTTTTTTTTTTTCACACAAATCATTTTCTTTTGGTGGTATTTGATCACCACTGGGTTTTTCATATTTTTTTTTATTATATAACCGAAAAGACGGGGCGTGACATGAACAGACACTCTCTAATTGGGCTCCAGTAAGACAGGCAGCAGTAGCATGGCGGGCTCCTGACAGACAGACATGTCCACACGCCGCCGTACAGCTGCACATCTGTTCGGCAGGGGAAAGAGCCAGGTAAACGTGCTCAGAGCCTACCTCACTGTGCAGAGCATAGACCCCGGGTGTAAGGCAAAAAGGACGCTGGTCCAGGAGGGAAAGAAGCATGGCTCCCCTGACCTTATGGGAGGGCAGAGGATGGCCGGATACGATTCCCCCCCCCCCCCCCCCCCCCCCCCCACACACACACACACACACACACACACACACACACACACACACACACACACACACACACACACACACACAGGGCCGAGGGGCGGCTGGTCTAGGAAAGGGGGTTATATAACACCTGGTCATGGCCATTCACCCCTAAGCCTAAAGCAAAGCCTTACAATCCCAGAGGTGGAACTATTGGGAGAGGGTGGGGGTCGAATGACCCATGCTTGGGAGGCTGCTGATTCAGACGGGGAACATGGAGGAGCAGATCCGGGTCTTCATGAGGTGGAAGGGACACCAGGAAAGTAGCTCAATCTGTGGAAAGTGCGTGTCGGGGAGGAAAAAGTGGAACTACAGAGCCCAGCAGTAAACATGCACTGACCGGCAGAGGAATTGTGACTAAATCGGGGACAGCCTCTGCAGGATAGGTGCAGTACGCTAACTCTTTGAATTGTGACCTTAATATTGAACCAATTATATCTCAACCAGTTTTTATAGTGGATTGGGATTTAAGAGAACATCCCAACAAAGAATTATATTCAGTTACCTATAACTGCTGTTGAAACATCATGTAAACAGGCTGTGGAGGGGTTAAGGGAGGATATAGGAGCACTGGGACACAGAGTGGAAGAAATGGAGATGGGTCAGGAGGATATTGGACAGGCAGTAATTGATATTCAAGATATGACAAAAAATCATGAAGTGTTGGATCAGATGGATAATCATGAAAACGGAGGCCGTAGGCAGAATATACGTATAAGGGACCTGCCTGAAAAAAAAACATACTGAACTGCTCCCTAAAGTGATCCGTCAATTCTGGGGACATCTGCACTGGATAAGATTGAAATAGACAGAGGGCACAGTGCTCTTCTCCCAACCTCCTAAAACGCAGAGAGACCAAGAGATGTCATTTTGTAAAATGCACAGATATCCAGTAAAATAAGCTATTATGAAAGCGGTCTGTAATAGACCCATGGTTGATTTTGCGGGTGCACAAATAGCTTTGTTGCCAGGTCTATCACATAGAACACTTATGCAATGAAGAATGATTAAACCTCTGCTGGAAACCTTGCGGGCAGTTGATGTCAAATATCGTTGGGGGGTATCCCTTTAAGGTTATAGCAACACTGAATGGGAAAATGGCAACACAAACTAAAGATGATCTCCAGCACTTCAAAGAAGTGCTGGAGCTACAGTGCCTTGCAAAAGTAATCACCCCCCCTTGGCTTTTTACCCATTTTGTTACATTCCAGCCTTTAGTTCAATGGTTTTTTTTTAATCTGAATTATATGTTATGTTATGGATCAGAACACAATAGTCTAAGTTGGTGAAGTAAATTTAGAAAAATACATACATAAAACTATTTTTCAGAAATAAATAAAAAAAAATAATTGGCATGTGCGTATGGATTCACCCCCTTTGTTATGAAGCCCATAAAAAGCTCCTGGTGCAATCAATTCTCTTCAGAAGTCACATAATTTGTGAAATGATGTCCACCTTTGTGCAGTCGAAGTGTCACATGATCTGTCATTACATATACACACCTTTTTTGAAAGGCCCCAGAGGCTGCACCACTAATCAAACACTATCAATCATAACCAAATGGAAAGAACATGGCACAACAGCAAAGAAATGGCTGCACACCAAAACTCACCGACCGCGCAAGGAGGGCATTAATCAGAGAGTTATGAGCGGTATGTCCTTTCTCCTCGCTTCAGGAATTTGGTACGGTTTGAGCTTGACACTGACCCCAGGTTCAGCAACAATATCATGCTGAAGTCGTGCCAGGTAAATCTGAAAATTTCTCTATTCCTTATCAGGAACTCTCTAGCTTCCTGTTTTTGGGAATATGACAGGGTGTCTGGAATCGTGACCTCAGGGATCAGAGGGGACTCGGTAACCTTAGGCGTTACCGGGAGGGACCTCGCAGTTAACGCCAGTCTATCCTTCTTCTAGGGTTTTAACAGGTTTATGTGGTAAATCTGTTCGGACTTCCTTTTTCCTGGTTGATATACCTTGTAATTGACCTCCCCAACCCTTTCAATTACTTCAAAGGGACCCTGTCACTTAGCCAGGAACTTGCTCTCAACAGTGGGAACTAACACCAGGACCCTGTCACCAGGTGAGAAAACACGGAGTTGGCCCCCCCGTTGTATATCCTCTGAGCTGCTTGGGCCTGCAGTAAGTGTTCTTTTACCATCGGCATGATTGCTGCAATCCTGTCCTGCATTTGAGCGATATGCCCAATTACACTTTTATGGGGTGTCTGCTCCCCCTCCCAGGTTTCTTTGGCTATGTCTAAGAGTCCCCGAGGGTGTCTCCCATAAAGCAACTCAAATGGAGAGTACCCCGTAGAGGACTGGGGAACCTCCCTGATGGCAAACATCAAGTATGGTATCGGGAAGTCCCAGTTTTTCCCATCCTTGTCAACAATCTTTAACATGCTCTTTAACCACTTGCCGCCCACCATATAGCAGAATGACGGCGGCAAAGTGGTTTCAATATCCTGACTGGGTGTCGTCCGCAGGATATTGAGCTGCTGCGCGCCCCCGGGGGTGCGCATCGCGGCGATCGTTGTTGCGGGGTGTCAGTCTGAGACCCTGCAACACCGATCTAGGTAAAGAGTCTGACGGAGACTTTTTACCACGTGATCAGCCGTGTCCAATCACGGCTGATCACGATGTAAATGGGAAGAGCCGGTGATCGGCTTTTCCTCACTCGCGTCTGACAGACGCGAGTAGAGGCGAGCCGATCGGCTGCTCTCCTGACAGGGGGGTCTGTGCTGATTAGCAGCACAGTCCCCCCTCGGATCCCACCCAGGACCACCAGGGAAGCCGCCCAGGACCACCAGAGAAGACATCCACACTGGACCACCAGGTATGCCCCCTAGACCCCCAGAGAAATGACAATCTGTGCCCAGGCAGCTGCCAATCATGCCCACTCACAATGCCTGCCAGTGCCACCAGGGATGCCTATCAGTGCCCATCAGTGCCACCCATAAGAACCCATCTTTGCAGACTGAGTGCCCATCAGTGCTGCATATCATTGCCACCTATTAGTGCCGCCTACCAGCGCCCATCGTCAGTGCCACCTCATCGGTGCCGCCTTATCAGTGAAAGAACTTACTTATTTACAAAATTTTTTTAAAAAACAAAAGCAAAACTTATTTTTTTTCAAAATTTTTGGTCTTTTTTTATTTGTTTAGCAAAAAATAAAAACCGCAGAGGTGATCAAATACCACCAAACGAAAGCTCTATTTGTGGGAACAAAATGATAAAAATTTAGTTTGGGTACAGTGATGGATGACCGCGCAGTTGTCATTCAAGCTGAGACAGCGCTGAAAGCTGAAAATTGGTCTGGGCAGGAAGGTGTATAAGTGCCCTGTATTGAAATGGTTAATGTCTTATTGAAGCGTTCCACCAAGCCATCCGTTGGAGGATGGTACACCGAGGTTTGCAACTGTGTCACTTTAAATAACTTGCACAGCTCCCTAGTTATTCGTGACATAAATGGGGGGGGGGGGGGCTGGTCTGTAAGGACTTCTTTAGGGATGTCAACAGGACTGAACACCATAAACGGCTCCTTGCCAATGTTTTTAGCAGACGCGGTGCGTAAGGGAACTGCCTCGGGGTAACGGGTAGCATAACTCATGATTACAAGGATATGCTGATTACCCCGGGCAGATTTGGGGAGTGGACCCACAAGGCAATCCTCTCAAAGGGCACTTCAATAATGGGCAAGGGCACTAAAGTGGGGTAGTAGGGCTGACGTCTGACACACAGGACAGGATTGACAATAAATCTCAATATCTTTCTGTATCCCGAGCCAGTAAAACCTGCGCAACACCCTTTCAGTAGTTTTCTCAACCCCTAAATGGCCTCCTAGCAAGTGCCCATAGGCAAGTTCCAACATCACCTGTCTGTATGGCTTGGGGACCACCAACTGTTCAACCACGTCATCCTCAATCTTTTTACATACACGATACAGTAAATCCTCATTGCTGCTGAAATAAGGAAAACAGGGCCCCTGTCCCCTGGTTCGACAGGTACACCATTAATCACTATTACATTTTCCCAGGCCCTGGCAAGGATAGGGTCTTTTCTCGGTACCTTGTGCACATTAAGGTCAGCAAACTCTAACGTAGGCTCAGATTCAGAAGAAGGCTGTCCAGCTCCACTGGTTGTGGGGACTTCCTCAGGCTTCTCCAGCTCTCCTGCTATAACTGAGAAAGGAAAACCCGGGGAGCCCTGAGAGGAGTCCCCTGAACCCACATTGTCAGTAGTGGCCAGGTGTTCTGGCTCTGCCACTGAGTCAGCTACTGCGACCGGGTCGGGACGATCCCACAGTTCCCAAAACTTAGGGAAGTCCCTACGAACGATGGCCTCATGCACCAAGTGGGGCACAAGTCCGACCGGATGGGTCACCGTACCTAAGCCAGTTTTAAACTGAACAGTGGCTATAGGATACTCCCGCGTATCCCCATGGACACAGACCATAGCAACTTTTTCAGCATGAAAATTCAGTTTCAACCATCTCAAAGTCACTAGACTTCCAGAATCTAGCAAGGCCGTAATAGGCTTATTATTAACTGTCATTTGGCACATGTGTTTTCCCATATTTGGCACTGCAGCGCATGCAACAACCGCAAACCTAGACTGCCTTCTAATAGATAGATCACACTGCATTGGTTCATCTGTCAATGGACAGTTTGCTGCAACATGTCCCAGTTCTTGGCAACAAACACCTGATGTTTCCCCAGTTTGGTTTGCTGACAGGCAGCGGCTTCCCTTGTTTGGGACGACAAACTTCAGTCCTGGCACCAAAAATCCTCCCTTCTATTTCCTTGCCATGGTTACCACCCACTTCCCCTGGAACAGTCTTACCGGTTGCCTGGGGAGACCGTGGCTTTGGGTGGAAAGTCCGTGCGGCTGTAGGGGTGGTGACCAGGCTCTCTGCAGCAAAGTACCTTTCAACGAGTTCCACCAGGTTGTCCACTGAGTTGGGGTCTCCTTGACTCACTCACTTCTGCAGGGGAATTGGTAGTGACCGCAGGAACCGGTCTATGACCACACGCTCCACTATTTGTGGTCCAGACAGGGACTTCGGCTGTAGCCATTTTCTCACCAGGTGAATTAGGTCGAACATCTGCGATCTTGGGGGGCCTCTCGTCTTGGAAGAACCAGCTGTGGACCCGCTGTACTGGAGCTGCCAAGGTGACACCAAGTCACGCCAGGATTTCCCGCTTGACCTTTTCATAGTCTCCTGCTTCTACTGACTCCAAATCATAGTAGGCCTTCTGCGATTCTCCAGAAAGCAAGTGGGCGACCAGTCCTGCCCACTGGGTTTTAGGCCAACCTTCCCTCTCAGTGGTCCGTTCTTACTACAGCTGGTCGCAGCCTCCACCATATGTAACCTGGGGGACAAGCAGGCTTTCAGGCACAGATACCAGAACAAGTGAAGTAGTGACAAACAGTGAAGTGTTTAATGGTGATATTTACAAGTCTATAGATGTGCTGTACAGTGTTCAAAACAAGCACAACAAAATGGCCAAACAAAAACCTAGCCGTGGCTCAGCTCTAACTATACACTATACAGGCCCTAACTACCAGGCTGAGCAAGCCTACTGCTTGTCAGTTTCCACATTAACTGCTTAACAGCTTTTTACCAACCTTTTTTTTTTCTCTCACAGACCAGTGTTGTCTGTGTTTTCCCAGGCAGAGAGCCAAGGCTGTCTGGTCAGGTGAACTTAAATTAGCCTGGGGGAGAGGACCAAGACCCGAACTGGACCATGGATCAGAGATCCCTGAATGTAAGAGGAGCCTGGGAGATGTACAAACCCCGAACAGGACTTTTCCTGGCTCTCTGGGACGCTCTGCTACAAAATGTGTTGTGTGTGTGTGTATGTATGTATGTATGTATGTATGTATGTATGTGTGTATATATATATACATACATTTATTTCTGATCCTTGGTCCTCTCCCCCAGGCTAATTTAGTGCCCAGAATTGAAGTGGTTAAAGATGCCATGGACAAGATTGCAAATTCCCTCCTTAACCACTTCAGCCCCGGAAGGTTTTGCCCCCTTCTTGACTAGAGCACTTTTTACAATTTGGTACTGCGTCACTTTTAACTGGTAATTGAGCGGTCATGCAATGCTGTACCCAAACGAAATTTGCGTTCCCCCCCCCCCCCCCACAAATAGAGCTTTCTTTTGGTGCTATTTGATCACCTCTGCGGTTTTTATTTTCTGCGCTATACACAAAAAAAGCGAATTTTGAGAAATTTTTGCCATGTCCCCAAAAATTGCTTTTAAAAAACAAATTTCTTCATCACTTTAGGCCAATATATATTCTTCTACATATTTTTGGTAAAAAATCGCAATAATCGTATACTGATTGGTTTGCGCAAAAGTTATAGCATCTACAAACTATGGGAAAGATTTATGGCATTTTTATAATTTTTTTTTTTTGTGGTATTGCGATGGACAGATCGGACACTTTTTGACACATTTTTGGGACCATTGACATTTTATACAGCGATCTGCACGGGGTGTCGCGCAGGGGAGCCATTTTGCCCCGTACATAGACGTGAGCTGGTCTGGAACCGGTTAAAAAGCGCGGGACTCCACCCTATCCAATCTTAAGACAGCTATGGCATCTATGGTGATAGCCAGAAATCTCAAATTTTTGGCTTGGCCAGATGGAGCATGTAGAGGTGGTACCCCTAGACTTTGCTGGATTCCTTTACTACACTGTGACAGTCAGATACATGGCTAACGCCTCGGCTGAGTTGATCAGAATGTCAGCCAGAACTTCTGCCCTTAAGTCAGTCAGTCATCTGGTTAAAAAGATGATTGGGAGACTCAACTTCACAAATTAAGCTTTATGGCATCCTGTTTTCTAGAGTCCTTTTTTGTTTGGTCCTGACCTGGAAGCAGTTCTGGAAAGACATCAGACCAGAAAATGTTTCCGGCCAAAAAGGAGAAATAACCAGTTAAGTGAAATTTCTCACCTCGTCTTTCAGGACAGCATCTGGAGAGAGAGAGCAGCTCCACCCACTTCCCAGGAAACACGGCAGTCATTCCTTTAACTACTTCACTTCAATACCAGGCACTTGCTCCCCTTTCTGCCCGTGGCAATTTTAAACTTTCAGGCTGTTGGACTTTAAATGACAATTGCACGGTCATGCAAACAAAATTTTTATCATTTTCTTCCAACAAATTGAGCTTTCTTTTGGTGTTATTTGTTTACCTCCTGGGGTTTTTATTTTTTGCTAAACAAACTATAAAAAAAGACATTTTTGAAAGTTTTTCTTTGTCATAAAATTTAGTTTTTTCCTTCACTGATGAAGTGGCACTGATGGGCAGCACTGATGAGGTACTGACAGGTGTTACTGCTGGGCTATGATTGGCACTGTGTTGGGCTCTGATTGGCACTTTGGTGTTTTTGATGGGGCACAGACTGGCAGCTTAGGGGCACTGATTGGCAGCTGATGGGCACATCTGTTGGGGGATGTGCTGATAATCAATGTGCTGATTATCAGCACAGACCCATCCCTCTGACTGGGAGTGCTGCCAATCGACTCTCCCTGTCAGTGTGAACCAAGGACTGCTTTTTATTGGCACTTCCTGGTTCACGCGATGATCAGCTGTGATTGGCTAATTCTGGTGCGAGCTCACAGGTTACTCCTTTGATTGACCCAACGCTTGTACATCCTTCCAAAATCTTGAGATTGCCGGACAACTCCACCATATGTGTGAAGAAGATCCTAGGTTTACACAATCCCTCCAGCAAGTGGAGGGGGAAGACGGGATGATTTTGCATAATTTTTCTGGAGTGTAGTACCATAAATGTAGCAACTTTTGAGTTGTTTCCCAATGGGTAAGGCATTTGGAAAACCGTAGGGTGGCGTAGGATGCTTGGTGCCATATGTTGGAGGGTTCTGAGAAGTTGAAAGCTCTTTCCTGTTTATACATCCCTGGGAATTTTTGCGTAGTCGAAGGGGAGTTTAGAATTTTATAGATGCAGGATCCCCTTTTGGGAGGGACTAGGTTGTTCGTAGAATTGAAGAATCTCTACAATCTGGATTCTGACCAGTGTACCTCTTTAACCACTTGACCACTGGGCACTTAAACCCCCTTCCTAACCAGACCAATTTTTAGCTTTCGGTGCTCTCACACTTTGAATGACAATTACTCAGTCATGCAACACTGTACCCATATGAAATTTTCAGCCTTTTTTTCACACAAATAGAGCTTACTTTTGGTGGTATTTGATCACCTCTTGGGTTTTTTATTTTCTGTGCTATAAATGAAAATGACCGAAAATGTTGTTAAAAAAAAAATGCATTTTTCTTCATTTGTATTATAAAATTTTGTAAATAAGTAATTTTTCTTCATAAATTTGAGCCAAAATTTATACTGCTACATATCTTTGGTAAAAATAACTCAAATTAGTGGATATTATTTAGTCTGTGTGAAAGTTATAGCGTCTACCATCTATGGTGCCAATCGCTGAAAATTGATCACGCCTGATGTACTGAGGCCTATCTCATTTCTTGAGACCCTTACAAGCCTGGAAAGTACAAATACCCACAAAATGACCCCTTTTTGGGAAGTAGACATTCCAAGGCATTTAGTAAGAGGCATGGTGAGTTTTTTGAAGTTGTCATTTTTTCCCCACAATTCTTTGCAAAATTAAGATTTTTTATTTTATTTTTTTTTTTCACACCAAATTGTCATAACAGGTTATTTTTCTCACATGGCATGTACATTCCACAAATGACACCCCAAAATATATTCTGCTACTCCTCCTGAGCATGGCAAAACCACATGTGTGAGACTTTTACACACCCTGGCCACATACAGAGGCCCAACATTGAAGTAGCGCATTCAGGCGTTCTAGGAGCATAAATTGCATATCTAATCTCTCAACCACATATTACACTTTTGAACCCCTGGAGCACCAGGACAATGGAAACGCCCACAAATTGACCCCATTTTGGAAAGCAAACACCCAAACATATAATCTATTAGGCATAATGAGTCTTTTGAATGGTTCATCTTTTTCCAGAAGTTTTTGGAAAATGTGGAAAAGAAATAAACGCATTTTTTTTTTTTTTTTTTTTTTTTTTACACAAAGTTGTCAATTTCTAAGATATTTCCAACACATAGCATGTACAGAGCAAAAATGACACCCCAAAATATATTCTGCTACTCCTGAGTATGGAGATACCACATGCGTGAGACTTTTACATAGCCTGGCCACATACAGAGGCCCAACATTGAAGTAGCACATTCAGGCGTTTTAGGAGCATAAATTACACATCTAATTTTCTTACAATCTATTACATTTTTGAAGGCCCTTCATATTTCTAACACATAGCATGAACCAAGAATTACACCCTAAAATACTTCTGCTGAGCAAAGGGTAAACAAAAGATTACCTGTGGTTTTAGTAGTGCAGTTGTCCACAGGAGGAGAGCCCTGATCCAGGCAGGGATGTGGTCAGCGACAGTGAATGGAATTATCCAGGCAGCAGGCAGGAATATTGTCCATAGTCAGTACAGGCAGGGATACTGTCCATATACAAAAATTAAAATAAAAATATACAGTCCAGGGTCAGCGCAAGTAGAGACATTGCCAGCAGTGCCAAAATATTGGTCCTGGTAGTAAGCAGGAACATGGTCCATGTAGCAGTCCAGGAAAGAATGGAGACAGGGGTAGAGGCTTCTCCCACCCAAATCTCTTTGAAGCCTCCGAGTCTCCAGACCCTAATCTGGGAATGAGAAAACTAAAAAAATTAGTTTTCTTCATCCAGAAAAACAATTCTGGAGCCCCTCACATATGAGGGACCCCTGTGTTATGAAGCCCACTACTCCAGTAACATAGTAAAAGACCAGTCCAAGAGGCAGGCAAAAACATGGTCAAACAGTCCAGGGTCAGTTCCAGAGCAGGCAGAGGTAGGTGCAGTTTAGCGTTAGGCAGAAGCGTGGTCCTTTAGCAAGCTAGGGTCAGTTCCGGAGAAGGCAGAGGTAGGTACAGTTTAGCATTAGGCAGAAGCATGGTCGTTTAGCAGGCCAGGGTCAGTTTCGGAGAAGGCAGCGGTATGTACAGTGGCATAGAGGGGTGTGGCGGTAAATGACAATTAAGTTTACCATACTTCCCTAATAATGTAGAGAAGTATGGTATGGTAACAAAAGTATGGAAGTATGGTAACAAAACTATTGTAAATGGCCAAACTGAAAAGATATATGGAGACTTTTTTTATACCAAAAGCAGCTTTTTCTTGTGGGAAGGAAGGGTTCAATCATCTGATCATTGAAGTTGACTCCCCCCATGAACAAATTATAATCATGGACACATTTCGGTTTCTGGATTGGGCCGTTTCTTCTGGGGATTTCCACGTAGGTGTCGTGGATCGTGAGCATGTGGACGTTTCGTCTGCCCCTCCACCTGAGAGCCAATATCTCTTCATTACGCAAAAACGCCGTCTCCCCTTGTCGTAGTCTTTCAGTAACGAGCCTTTGCGGGAAGCCCTTCCTATTGGCTCGCACTGTACCACACGCTGGAGTGTCCTTGCGGTAAAGATTGAGGAAGAGGGGCAAGCTTGTATAGTAATTATCCACATAAAGGTGGCAACCCTTTCCAAGGAGTGGATATACAAGCTCCCAAACAACCTTTCCACTGGCTCCGATGTACTCTGGACATTCAGGGGGATGCAGTTGGGTGTCCTTCCCTTCGTACACCCTGAAGGTGTAGATGTACCCCATTTCTCGGTCACATAGCTTGTAGAGCTTAACCCCATATCGAGCCCTTTTACTGGGGATAAACTGCTTGAAGCCAAGCCTGCCTGTGAAGTGGACCAATGACTCATCCACGGTGATATTTTGGTCGGGGATAAATAACTGGGGGAATTTCTCAGAGAAAAAAATTTAGAAGTGACCGAATTTTAAATAATTTGTCATGTGATGGGTCATTTCGGGGAGGTCACTGGGTGTTGTCATTGTAATGGAGGAAACGCATTATCCTGAGGTATCTTGATCTTCGCATAATGGATGAATAGATTAGCATATGGTGGATGGGGTTGGTGAACCAATAGGAGTATAATTCATTTTTTTTTTTTTTTTTGAGTCCCATATTGAATGTTAGCCCTAAAAATAATTGTAATTCCTCCCCTGTCAATGCTCTCCACTCATAGGGATGGGCATAACTTGAACCAGGGTTGTTTGTTATAAATTGTTGTGCATAGAGGTTGCACTGGGCCACGATGGAGGACAATAGGTCTTGGGTAAAAATTAAATTAAAAAAAAATCAATGGGGGCAAAATTCTCTGTGTTCACCTGAACACCTGGCTGGGCGGTGAAAGGGGGGATGTTTGCTACTCCTGAATTAGGGGAAGCCACAGAGGGTTTTCAAGGGCATAGGGAAGGCTGGCATGGGTCCTAACGCTTTGGGGCCGAGATGACACCCCGCTAGTTCTTTGCCTTTGCTGCAGTGGTACTTAATTTCTTCTTCTGGATGGCACTGTGCTACTGGTGGATGGCACTGAGCTGCTTGTTGATGCCACTGCATTTCTGGTGGATGGCACTGAGCTGCTGGTTGATGCCACAGCACTACTTATGGTAGCCTGCTGCTCCATGCCAGAGCACCTTCGTTTCACAGGCACACTTTGCTCTTTCTCAGCTTCTGTATCAGACCCACTGCTTACAACGGGTTCATATTCTGAATCAGAATCAGACGCAGACTCAGAGCTCCCCGCTGCTCTCGTCAGTCAAGCCAAGCTGTTGGTATGCCTCCTCAGCGGAAATTTTTTTTTTCCGCCATACTGGTGACTGTGGGCTGTGGTGACAAACTGCTGTGGTAGGAACACTTGGACAGATATGGCTGCACTAATGGGTGCTGATGAGGCTGGTCTAATGAGGGTGCACTGCTGGATACTGATGAGGGTGCACTGATGTACACTAATGCACCACACTGAGGATGCACTGATTATCTGGCACTGATGTGCACTAAGGTCGCACTGATGAGTGCTAGTGCTAGGCTCCCAAAAAGTCTCACAAATGTGGTATCCCCGTACTCAGGAGAAGCAACAGAATGTATTTTGGGGTGTAATTTCACATATTCCCATGGCATTTTTGAGCAATAGATCATTTAGTGACAACTTTGTGCAAAAAAAAAAGTCTTTTTCCCGCAACTTGTGTCACAATATAAAATATTCCATGGACTCTACATGCCTCTCAGCAAATAGCTTGGGGTGTCTACTTTCCAAAATGCGGTCATTTGGGGGGGGTTTGAACTGTCCTGGCATTTTATGCACAACATTTAGAAGCTTATGTCACACATCACCCACTCTTCTAACCACTTGAAGACACAGCCCTTTCTGACACTTTTTGTTTACATGAAAAAATTATTTTTTTTTGCAAGAAAATTACATTGAACCCCCAAACATTATATATTTTTTTTAAAGCAAATGCCCTACAGATTAAAATGGTGGGTGTTTCATTTTTTTTTTTTTTTTTCACACAGTATTTGCGCAGCCATTTTTCAAACGCATTTTTTTGGGGAAAAAACACACATTTTAATGCACTAAAACACATTATATTGCCCAAATGTTTGATGAAATAAAAAAGATGATCTTAGGCTGAGTACATGGATACCAAACATGACACGCTTTAAAATTGCGCACAAACGTGCAGTGGCGACAAACTAAATACATTTTTAAAAGCCTTTACAGGTTACCACTTTAGATTTACAGAGGAGGTCTACTGCTAAAATTACTGCCCTCGATCTGACCTTCGCGGTGATACCTCACATGCATGGTGCAATTGCTGTTTACATTTGACGCCAGACCGACGCTTGCGTTCGCCTTTGTGCGAGAGCAGGGGGGGACAGGGGTGCTTTTTGCTTTTTTTTAAATCTTATTTTTAAACTGTTCCTTTAATTTTTTTTTATTTTTTTTTAATCATTTTTATCATCTCAGGGAATGTAAATATCCCCTATGATAGCAATAGGTAGTGACAGGTACTCTTTTTTTTGAAAAAACTGGGGTCTATTAGACCCTAGATCTCTCCTCTGCCCTCAAAGCATCTGACCACACCAAGATCGGTGTGATAAAATGCTTTCCCAATTTCCCAATGGCGCTGTTTACATCCGGCGAAATCTAAGTCATGAAATGCTTGTAGCTTCCGGTTTCTTAGGCCATAGAGATGTTTGGAGCCACTCTGGTCTCTGATCAGCTCTATGGTCAGCTGGCTGAATCACCGGCTGCATTCCCAGGTTCCCTGTTGGGACAGGAGAGCCAGAGAAAAACATGGAAGACGGTGGGGATGGGGTGGGAGGATTCCCTCCCACTGCTTGTAAAAGCAGTCTAGAGGCTAATTAGCTAGGATTGCTTTTACATGAAAGCTGACCGCTGGCTGAAAAGAATGATACCAAGATGATGCCTAAACCTGCAAGCATCATTCTGGTATAACCACTCAAAGTCCAGCAACATACCAGTACGTTGCTGGTCCTTGTTGGGCATATAATGTAAACTTTTTTTTTCGTGCAGCCTGTGGGCTGAACGAAAAAAAGATTGATCGGTGGGTATGCCCACCATTAGAATACCTCCCTTCATCCACCCACTTCTAATGATGGACATACATGCACCGTATATATATATGCCGAAGCATGGGGGCATCCTCCCGCAAAAGTTAGGAGCAAATCGCTCCTCCGCCCTCTCCTACCCCCACGCTTCGGCATATATGCTGAAGTATGTAACTGTGGTGGTGAAATCACCTCCGACAGCGCTGGAGTCACGGCTTTATGTATCGTGGGAGCAAACGCTGTTGCTGCCAAGATAAATAAATCCGCTCTGCAGCTGAATGGCATACCTGAAAACAAAAAAATGATTACCAACAAAACACAGTAATCGGTAAAGTATAAAAAAAAAATTGCATATCTGAAAAGCAAACATGGTAAAACATAATAATAAAACATTGCAGAATAGAATACAGTAAAAGAGAGAGAGAACAATAAAACGATTAACTATTTTTGTTTTTTTTTACTTTTTAAGTAACTTTAACTTTTGTAACTGGTACCAGGTTTACATCTCTCAAAATGCGATGGCATCTTGGGAGACCCTGTGAAAGTGTGTCCTAGTCTGTGCAATGCTGTACCCTATGCTAGTGTATGGTAGCGTTCAAAACATTCACCAATGCATAGACCAGGATTGTCAGGACAGGAGGGACAATAATACCGGGTGTCATGCCTATATCCGCGCTTGCTACAGACACGACATCTTCTTTGGGGGGCTCGTTGGGTAGGGGTACTCGGGAGGACATAAGGAAAATGCCTCTCATGCAGCCGGATTACTGCATTTGGTTGGGGAAGGTGAGGTGGAGCACCATCTGGATACAGAAGGGCTCTGACGATCTCTTCCTGGAATTTAAGGAAGGATCCAGTCCATCCTGAAGCTCTGTATAGCACATGAGCATTCAGCAAAGCCAATTGAAATAAACAAACAGACACTTTTTTTGTACCAGCGTCTGGCCTTACGGGCAACTAGTTACGGCGCCAACAACTGGTCGTTGAGGTCCACCCCTCCCATACTTTGGTTATATTCGTGGACGCAGAGGGGTTTCTCCACAACACCAGTCGCCGTAGTAATTTGGACCGTCGTGTCTGCATGAAGGGAGGTAAGAACGAAAACATTCTTATCCCTCCACTTCATAGCGAGCAAGTTTATTACACTGCAAGCAGGCTCTCTCCCCCAGCCTAAGATGGGAATCTACAAGCCGCTGGGGAAAGCCCCGGTGATTAGGTCGCATGGTGCCACATGCTCCAATCTGTTGATCAAAAAGGTGACTAAAAAGTGGCATGCTCGTGTAATAATTGTCCATGTACAAGTGGTACCCCTTTCCGAATAAGGGTGACACCAAGTCCCACACTATGTTGCCAGCGCTTCCTATGTAGTCAGGGCAGTTTGTCGGCTCTACGTGACTATCTTTGCCTTCGTAAACCATAAAATTACATGTATAGCCTGTGGCCTTGTCACAGAGCTTATACATCTTGACCCTGTATTTGGCACGCTTGCTGGGAAGGTACTGTTTGAATGACAAGCGGCCAGAAAATGTAATCCGGGACTAATCAACGCAGACAACTTGATGGGGAGTAAACAAGTCTGCAAAACGCTGGTTGAAGTGGTTTACGAGGGGCCGAATTTTGTAGAGCCGATCGTATCCAGGGTCTCCACGAGGACGACAGAGTTCATTGTTGTTGAAGTGCATGAACCGCAAAATCTGCTCATATCGTGCTCTGGTCATGGAGGCAGAGAACAAGGCATATGGTGAATTGGGTCAGTGGACCAATATGACCGCAACTCACGCTTTTTAGTTATGCCCATGTTGAGGGAAAGGCCCAGAAAGATCTTAAATTTGGAGACCGTAATTGGTCTCCAATCTCTGGCAAGGGAGGACTGGGGAATAGTGGCGATGTGTTGACCAGCATATAAATTGCTTTGGTCCACAATAGATCTATAGAGATCTTCGGTGAAAAACAGCGAATAAAAATCCAGTGGAGTAAAATCAACTGTTTCCACCTGAATTTCGGGTTGGCCAGTGAATGGGGGAAGTACGGTTGCTTCAGAAGTGGTGGGTTCCCAATTCGGATTGGCGAATGCAGAAGGAAGGGCACGACGGGCCTGTGTTCGTCTTCTTGGTGGCAGTGGGACACTACTAGTGCTTGCCACCTCGCCAGCTTGAACTGCACTTATGGGACTCGCCACGTCACCACGTGATACTGCAGTGCTGGATGTACGACCAGGGTGTACTAGGCCGCTGGTGCTTGCCAGAAGGAATAGCGGCGCTAGTACTGCTCTGCTCCATACAAGGAACCTGCGGTTCTTGCACTTCAAGGACAGAAGAAGATTGGGGTCTGGTACGCCTGACCTTAGCAGGGACCACAACTCCGTCGTCAGAGCTATCTGTCATGGAGCCGCTGTCCTCTACAGGATCGTATTCTGAGCCTGAATCTGACAGATGAGTGACTTCCTCTTCACTATCTGTCATGCTCAGAAATGTGTAGGCCTCTTCACTAGTGTACCTTCGATTTGCCATTTTGGGCTCTAAATTTAGGGGTACACTAGTGAGACTCGCAGGCAAAAAAGCTCCTGACTGTTAGCGACTGATTCAAAACGCTAACAAAAAACTGTTAGCGATCGCAGGGATCAGGCCTGACTCTGCGAACGCTGCAGTTGTGTGCTTAGTGTTTTGTAAGTGTCAGTGATCGATTGATACTGCACTTGGGTGGGCTGGGCAGGGCTGGGCCGAGGGGCAAAACGCAGGTGCTAGCAGGTATCTGGGCTGATCCCGCTAACACTGTATTTATTGGAACCCTAAACTGCTGGGGATGCTAGTATAGATCTGATCGGATCAGATATTGATCCGTTCAGTTACTATAGCACTAAGGGAGGTGTATGCTGCGTGTGTGGGTGTTGGTGGTACTGGCACTAACCTGATGCTGCCTGGGGCAACGCAGACCTTATCTGACTCTAAAAACGTTATGACCGCCGGGCAATTAGGGGGTTAAACCTTTATAAGGTAATAAACGGCGGGTGCCCTAAAACTATAATAAACTATAAAAAACAAACTAACCAGCATCACCCGTAACAGTTATACGGTGATCACTGGTGAAAGGGTTAACTAGGGGGCAATCAGGGGGTTAAAACCTTTAGTAGGTAGTATATGGGGGTCCCTGTCGCTATAAAACGCTGACGGCGAACCTATTTACTTACCTCCCTAACTAGCGTCACCAGTGACACTAATACAGCGATCAGAAAAGCGATCGCTTAGTGACACTGGTGACGAGGGGTGATCAAGGGGTTAACCTTTATTAGGGGGGTTAGGGGATTACCCTAGACCTAAAGGGGGCTAACCCTAACTGCCCTAACACTTATAACTGTCACAAACTGACACCAATGCAAAAAAAAAAAACTGCTATTGGTGTCAGTGTGACAGGGGGTACAGGGGGGTGACTGGGGGGTGAGAAGTGTGCCTGGCATGTTCTACTGGAAGTGTAGTGTTTGGTGCACTTACTTGATGTTTTCTCTCCTCGGCGCCGGAACGAAAAAGACCGGCTTGAGGAGAGATGACTTCACTTCTTCTGCCTCTGTTTACATTAGAGGCAGAGGAAGATTCTCATTGGCTGGGAGCGATTGCGAGGGGGGGGGGGCATGAATGGATGGCCTCCCCCTCACGTCTGATCGCTGCCAGACAGAAGCCGACCGCCTCGGGCACTGGGGGGGGGGGGGGGACCCTCCGCCCGTGGGAGGCAGATCACGTACAGGTACGTGATTCTGCCTGCCCGTGCCATTCTGCCGATTGTATATCGTCGTGAGGCGGTCGGCAAGTGGTTAAAATTAAAATAATATAATAGATGAGCATCTTAATGAGACACAATGTACAGGGGTAGGGAGAATTGTAGACACAAACCCACACTCATTCAGGTTGAACTGGATGGACTGGTGTCTTTATTCAACCTTAGTAACTATGTAACTATGTGACTTAAAGCTTCATGTGGCAGGCCCTTGGTTTGTTGTACCATGTATTCCCACACTTTAATAGTTACATTGACTGCATTGAGGAAGGAGCGTTGTGGTCTGTGGTGTAATAGAGGTGCAGCAGGAAGTTGGGAGCTTTTAGCCTGAAGGGCTGTGTCTTCGATTTGCACCCAGGATGTTGTAGAAATGGATGTCCACCATTGTTTGGCTTGGTTGAGGAGTATGGCTTTGTAGTAAGCTCGATGTGGTGCTCCAAGTCCCGCTTTCATTTTAGGTGTGCAGAGGGTGTCGGATCTCACTCTTGGATGTTTATTGTGCCAAATGAAGTTGAGAATATGTTGTATTGAGGCAAATTGCGATGAGGAAGGTGATTGAAAGGGTCCAAAAACGATGTATATAATATAGGTGGCATCAGTAACATTTTGTAAGGGTGATCTTACCGGCCCAGGATGATCTAAGCTTTGCATAGTTCAGAGCACATGTTTAGTTTAAGTAAACCTTCAAAGTTAAGGCATAGTATACCTGTGGATGGAACTGTTAAGTTAATGCTTAAGTAAGTAATAATTGCAGCTGGGGCCCATGGGAAGCGGGATGAGCACGATAGATTGTTTTAGAGAACTATTAGGACATACACCGAGCATAGTATGTTTGGTACAGTTTATTTTATATAGTGATATGTGTCCAAACAGTGGAAGTAGGTCATAAAGGATTGGGAGGGATTTTTCTAGATTAGTCATGACGACTATAACGTCGTCTGTGTAAAGCCCCATCTTGTGGGTCATTTCACCTACCTGTAGACCTGTAATCTGTGGATTACTTCTAATTGCTCCTGCCAATGGTTCCATTATTAGAGCAATATAAGGGGCAGCCCTGCCTTGTACCATTTGAAAGGGCTTACAGACCATACCAGAGGTCAGGACCGTGAGGAGTATAGGACAAGAATAGCTGTGGATATATGTCCTGTAAGACCAAATTTTTGTAGAACTGATTTTAAATAGGTCCAATCTACCCTATCAAATGCCTTCTCTGCATCCAGAGAGAGGAGCAGAGAAGGTGTGTGGTGATGCTCTGCCCATTGAAGATCAATCAACCTTCTGGTTCCATCAGATGCTTGTCTGTGTGGGACAAATCCAACTTGATCAGGGTGGATCAGTGTGGGGATATAAGGAGATATGCCGGAAGCTAAGATTTTGGCATATAGTTTGATATCCATGTTTAATAACCCAGCAAATTACAAGCCTATTTCGTTATCTGATGGCTTGTCTGTTTTGAGGATAGTAACAATTAGCGCTTCTAGGGATTCTGCAGGTATTTCTCCAGACATAGTAAAATGATCAAAAGTTTGATGCAAGTATGGGGCCAGGGTGAAAGAGTAAGTTTTTTAATTATTCACTGCAGAAGCCATCGGGTCCAGTCGCTTTATGTAGCGTAGAGCTGCACGATTCTAGCTAAAATGAGAATCACGATTTTGTTTTTTGTTTTTTATTAGAACATAGATCACGATTCTCTTGGCGTAACATTATCTTTCACAATAAAACAAAAATAAATTGGGCGAACTTTACTGTTTTTTTCTTTTTTTTTATTAATTGAAATGTATTTTTTTCCAAAAAATTGCGTTTGAAAGACCGCTGGGCAAATACAGTGTGACATAAAATATTGCAGCAATTGACAAACGGTCAGGTGACATCATCTTGACTTGCCCCGCCCCTACCGGAAGAGTGCTCCGAGAGTGTCTGTCAAAATAGCTTTTGTAATGAATGCAGAGTTATAATCCATTAAGTGGCCATCGCTGTATGTGTTTTTTTTTAAATATATGCAGCTTCATACCTCATTTCTTAGTGTGTGTATAACTGTATATGCCGCTCATGTGACTGCCCAGTCTGGCCCGCCTCTCTCCTCTCATCTCTCGTGACGTCTGCCCCGCCCGCCTCTCTTCTGATCTGATAGCTACAGTCGGTGGGCGGGGCTGAGAACTCCCACTGAGGTCAGGAGAGACGTGAGACAGAGGAGAGAGGCGGGCTGGACCGCGCAGTCACATGAGCGGCATATACAGTTATACAGACACACTAAGAAATGAGGTATGAAGCTGCATATATTTTAAAATGCACATACAGCGGTGGGCACTTAATGGATTATAACTGCATTTTTTACCACACCAGTATTTTAACAGCAGTATGTCGAGTACAAATGTGTTTGTACTCTACTTACACTGGCTCCTACACGTGCTCTGTGCTGACATTTCCCCAGCTCCCCCCCCTTTGCACATTCCACTGTGTTAACGCCTAGTGTGCTGGAAGGTGCAAACGAGGGAGCCCAGAGAAATGTCAGCACAGAGACAGTACAGGGAACTTCACAGGGCTGTTTGTCATTTGTGGATTCTAATCCCTCCCAGCAGCTGTGTGTGTGAATTCCTGTAGTGCATTGGATTAGTGCACTCCTTAAAGTTGCGTTCCACCCGTTTTTTTTAGTTTATTAAAAGTCAGCAGCTACAAAAAGTTTAACTGCTGACTTTTAATAAACAGACACTCGCCTGTCCCACAATCCAGTGACGTGGCCACCCAAACCCTCCATTCTCTCCCCTGCCTGTCCACGGCGCTGGCAATACTACTGTGGTCATCCGGCTTTGACAGCTTGCAGCTTCACGGCCGGGTGCGCATGTCTCACTGCGCTGTCCTGCACAGCCGGGCAATCTTCTGGAACCTGTGATGTGTCCCAGAAGATTGCAGGGAGGAAGGGGGCCCAAGCAGAAGTGGGAACTTGTCAGTAATCGTTTTGCATCGTGATATTGAATCATTGCCCAGATAATCGAATCGTGAGACCAGTGAAGATGCTCACCCCTAATTTACACGTTAAAAACTTGGCAGACTTCCTGGATTTTTTCTTTACACACAGAAGTGTATCCCTTTTGATCTAAGAAGGAAGAGTTAGTTACAATGTTTCATGTTAAAAACTTGGCAGACTGCCCGTATGTTTTCTTTTGACAGCTTAGTGAGCAGAGAAGTCTCTCCACTTCTTATATGAAAGAATCAGCAAACTCTGCAATAGAGATCGTCAGGGGGGTTGAATCAAGATCACAATTTTTTAACTATTGTGCAGCTCTAATGTAGTGGGAGCGATCGAATGGCTTTTAAAATTTCAGTTTCAGAGATTGGTTTATTAAGTGTCTGTAGTTGGTCTAGAGTAAGAGCAGGGAGTTGTAAAGATTACAAAATTTCAAAAATTGGTCTATTTGGGCTGGTTCTGGTGTGGGCTCTAATTTAGAGGTATGCATATTGTATAAATTTGAGTAGAAGTCGCTAAAGCAGTCTGCAATATCCTTGGGATTACTGTCTTTGTCCTTGTAGGGTATACATGCAGAAAATGTTAGAAAGGGCTGCTTTTTTTTTTTTTTTTTTTTTTTTTTTTACCTGTTTGGCCAATAGGGTTCCAGGTTTGTTGCCATATGCATTCCAGTTTAGGCGTACTTTCTTGATATGGTGATCAAAAGATGATTGCATGTAGTTACGAAGATCTTTTCTAAGTTTGAGGAGTAGGGCCGAATCATTTGTGTTGGGGTGGGCTTTGTTTCTCTGTTCAGCCTTGCGTATTTGGTCAGTAAGGAATTAAGCATCTCTACTCGTTTTCTCTTCTCATGGGCACTCAGCTTTATAAAGATCCCTCTAAAAACCGCCTTATGGGCATTCCATAGTAGTGGGGCACTGGTTACAGATCCATCATTTAGGCAAAAGAGATTCCAATTCTGTCTTGATTTGTTCCTGATATAATGGGTGAGAAAGTAGGGAGGTGTTCATACGCCAGGTTGTGCATCTCGGACGTGTTGGGTTAATACATATTGTTAAGGTTACTGGTGTGTGGTCTGACCAGGTGATTAGGCCTATGTTAGCTTGAGATACTGTCTTGAGAGTGGATTTGTGCAGCAAGAACAAATCGATTTTAGAATAGGACTCTTGGACAGCAGAAAAAAAAGAATAATCTCTTTCTGAGCCATGCAAGAATCGCCACGAAGCCTATAGGTCTTCCAAAAGCATGAAAGGGGGAAGAGCTGTTGGGGTCTTTCTGCAGGGGGAGGAGGAGTCTAGAGTAGGATCTGTTTATATCGTTGACGTCACCACATAATACTATTCTATCCTTGGGGTAGTGTGATAATTTGTTGTAGATCATGCGGTAAAACCGTTTCTGATGTGTGTTGGAAGCATATAAGTTAACTAGCACATAGTGAACATTGTCAAAAAGGGCAGATAGAATGAGATATCGGCCCATAGGGTCACATTCTGTTGGAGCTGAAAAGAATATAGATCCATGCACAGCCTTCATAACCCCTCTCGTTTTTTAATATTAGCAAAGAATTGTTGGGGGAATGTGCGATGATTACAGGAGGGGGCTTTCCCTTGTGCAAAATGTGTCTCCTTCACACACAATGTCTGTCTGTTTTTAGGGCTTCCTTCCATAAGCTTGATCTCTTGAACGGGCTATTAAGCCCCTTTGCATTGATGGCGGTTATACGAAGCATCATTGTTATACCCCACCCCCCAGCGTTTATTAGGTGGGAAAGAGCGAGAGATATGACCCCGAGGGTCAGAAGGTGATGGTCAAATGAATATGGGTGTAAACGAACCAATTCAATTTTACAGCCTTAGTTTAAGTTTCAGTATAGATAACGCTTTAAGCAAACCAAATAAGGGAAATAAAATATATAATAAAAGAAAGTGAGGTGTGCCTAGCATACAACGTATCAGGGTACGTGTGAAAAGGTACAATTGCAATACAACACAGTAACTACACCACGAGGGTATGATATATAACAACTTGGGCATCTATAGAGAATGCTGCCTGCTGCCAATAAACATGCGATTAATTATTTGTTACAACACAACAGAATTACCGAACACCTATGAGGAGGACTGTTTAGAGCCTCTTTGGGGAACGGTTGTTTCCTACCTCCAGCTGGGAGGTTTGCGTGATTATACCCCAATTTTGTAGTTGCTTGAAGCCATCTTTTGGGGAGGTAATGACCAAATGTTGAGATTGGTAGGTTATTAGAAGCTTTGTCTGGAAACTCCAACGATAATTAGCTTCATGCTCCCTTAAGGTTGCAGTTATGGGTGCAAATTCTTTTCTTTGAGATGTTGCTGCAGAAATATCCTGGTAGAGCGCAATGTTGGCACAGGGGGGAGATGGCGAACGTTTTGACCTGGCTGCACGCAGCAAACACTCTGTCATAAACCAGATGTGACCAGAACTGTGTGACTACGACAGAGTAAACCAAACATAAGTAGGTGAAAGTAAGTGATTTTATTAAGATAAATGCATATAAATGTGATTACACCACCAATACCAAACAGAGTGAGAAAACCAAATAACTAAAGCGGTGACAACAAACCAACCAGTATATATAACAAAAGGGGATACCGGAATCTTAGTCAAGCCAGGCCAGGGTCATAAACGGGAGGTTAGCAGATGGTGGGGGGGGGGGGGGGGAGACAAGGAGAAAGGGATCAGGTTGCAAGACAAGGTCCCAGGGATGTAGGAATAGACCAGATATGGTACAACAGGTTCAGGATAACAGGAAACAGGATGCAGGTCAGGGTTAAAGTACAATACCATGGCAAGGTGTGTGTGCACCTGCCGGGTATTTATACTACAGCTGCTAATAGTCAGGTGATGCCTGTCTGCACAAGGAATACCTTCTCCATACTGCCAGGATCCCTCCGCTGGTGGACGCCAGTACTTCGGCCCAAAGATGACAAAATACCAGTAAGAAAAAGCTCTTCTGACAGCTCCAAACTGCCAGGAGACACCTGCTGGTGGACCTCAGTACTGCACGCCAAATTATCGATATTACCAGTGGAGGGGACCTTTGCTGACACACTCTTTTATATGATAAAAGTACTCTGACCAGGACATCTATAGGGATCGTATAAGGTAGGTGGGTCGGGTTTGGAACTCTGTGCTCTGTCCAGTAGCATATCCCTTGGTGTTAGGTCTGGGATGTGTTTGAGGAAAAGTTGGTGTAGATAAGCAACCATGTCTTTTTGCTTCACCACATCAGGGATACCCCTGAGTTTGATATTATTTTGGCGGGAGCGATCCTCGAGGTCTGCCACTTTAAGTTGGAGTTTGCGGATCGTTTCCGTTTTGATCCTCATGTGCGTCTATCAGTTCATCATGCGCTTTGACCACTTCTCCTATCTGCGATTTATAAGATGTCAGTGCAATCCTCGATGAAGTCGATGCGATTTGGTTAAGTGAGAGATAGAAGTAAGCAGTTCTTGTTGCAATCCAATTTGCAAGGATGGTAGCATTGCTTTCAATGAGGTTTGAGGCTGGAGCATCAGAGGCAGGGAATGCAGATAGTGGTGTTGTGTGTTCTGCTGCTGTGTCAGATTGTGATTGTGAGGAAGCTGCCCAGTGATATTTCTTTGTCTGTGGAGGCTTATGGGGTGAGTGTGGTGAGTATATGGTGAGAGCCATTCTCTTACCTGTCAGCAGAGGAAATAGCTGCTTCTTGTGATGTTTCCTCCATCGTGTCTGGGAGCTCCTGCTCTATTTGTTCTGCTGACGTTTGTGGAGGGGAGGAAGAACGGCCGTTCTCTGCGCCATCTTTCCCTCCATCCCCTGCCTGCATGCCAAAGTAATGTGTGGGGCGGCACTGATGTTCGATTTTTCTTGCGAGAGATAGCCTGTAAGGTGCCCTCTGTCTTCCCCTCCTAGGTGGAATTGTTTTCAGCAAAATTGGTTGCTTCTAGCCACTGTTATCACCCGCGGTAGTGCAGTGAGGCCGGTTCAAGCAGCCATCACGCTCTGCAGCAAGGACACTCCCAAGGTCACAAGATTTTATCAGGTAGATGTTAGAGCGGTCGATGATTCGGCTTTTGGCTATAGTGTACTACAGACTGACGTTTAAAGTCTGGCTATTTATTTTTATTTTTATTTTGGCAGGGTGTCTCCCTCTCCTCAAGGCTATTGCTCTGGGATGTCCCAGTAGGTAATGAATATTAGCCTAACTCTGTGTCCCATGATGTGAAAAGAAAATATATATATATTTTTTTTTTTTCGTCATACCTGTAAAATCATTTTACTTTGATAACATCACAGGACATAGGTCCCTCCCCTCTTTGAGGATTCAGTGCTTGCTACAAAACTGAAGTACTTCCTGTATGGGAGGGGGTTATATAGGGGCGGACTTCCAGTCTAAGATTTTGTCTGCCAGTGTCCATTCTTCTAGAGATGGCTTATAACCCAGTAGGTAATGAATATTAGCCTAACTCTGTGTCCTGTGATGTATTCAAAGAAAAGGATTTTACAGGTAAGTGTGATGCAAAATCCATAGATCTTTGAGATGCATACCTACACATTCCGATCTTCAGTTCTTCATAGAAAGTATCTTCATATAGCAATCAACTTGAAAGAGAGGATCTGGCACCTTCACTTCTTCAGAGCCCTCCCCTTTGGCTTATCCTTTGTCCCCAGGTTATTAACCAAGGTCATGGCAAAATCCTTGACCTCCAAGATTGAAGGGGATCTCAGTGGTGCCTTACTTGGATGATCTACTGTTTGCTGATACCAGAGCTCAATTGGTGAGCAATCTACAAGAAATGCAGGAGCATGGGAGGAATCTAGGCTGGCTTCCAAATTAAAAAAAAAAAATTTACAGCCTAGATTGTGACGCGTTTTTTGGGTTACACCATCGATTCAATTGAGCAGAACTTTTTTTCTACCTGAAGAGAACATGGAGAAGATTTTCCTGGCTTTAGGTCAGATTCAAACCAGTCTTTAGATTGTTGTTTGGGTGGCCGTGTCCACCTTGGGACTGCTTACAGCTTTCATCCCTGTGGAGCCCTGCTTCAGCATGACATTCTTCGGAATTGGAGGCATCTGGAATCGTTAGACAAACCAGTCAAGATTTCTGCTCAAGTGAAGAGGGAATTGTGATGGCAGGATCTGGCCAACCTAACAAGGGGCCTCTCTTGGACCCCCACAGCCGGATGTGAGTGCCTGGAGATGTGGAGCCCATCTGGCAGATCAAGTAGCACAGGACTGTTGGTCAAAGATGAAAGCCAAGAGGTCTTCCAGTTAGAGGGAGCTCAAGGCGGCGATTTCAGCTGGGCCTTCTATCTTTTCATCTGTCAGGGGGACAGCATGTGCAAATTCTTTTGGACAATATGACAGCAGTGTATTATGAAATGGGAATCCGAGAAGCAAAGCCCTGTTAGCCCTAGCATATCAAATTCTATCCTGGGCAGAACACTTGGCCTCTGACAGCTGTCCACCTGAAAGGAAGTCGGAATCAATAGGCGGACAACTAAGGTGTATCATCACAAACTTACGGCCTGGTTTCTGATGGCTTCCTGAAGGGCTTGTCTTTCAAGCTCATTTCTACCCTTCTGGCCAGCTAGAAAAATTAGTTACCAGGGCCCTTAATTTTTAAAACCTGGAAATGTTGTTTATAACTCGGTGCTTATCAAAAAAAAAAAAAAAAACTTTGTTCCTAAAGAGTTTTGGTATTGGAATTTCTTTCTCGAACATCACGGGACACAGAGCCACAGTAATTACTGGTGGGCTATATAGGGTATCACTGGTGATTGGACACTGGTACACCCTATCAGGAAGTTTAACCCCCTATATAATCCCTCCCCTTGCAGGGATACCTCAGTTTTTACGCCAGTGTCTTAGGTGATGGACGTGTAAAGATGTCCTGTGCTGAGCTCCAAAGGGAATATCCTATACTGGGACAAGCCAGGCAGACCGGATCCATTCAAAGTGTCCTTTCTAGGCCGAATTGGATGGTACCCGGGCCTCGTGTCCAAAGAAACAAGGTTTTACCTGTAATGCTTCTCTTTTTAGAGAGCTGGACCCCACATATTAGAAAATGGTTTTCTAGCCTAATTTCTAGCCGGGTGCTTTACTGGCCCAGAACTGCAGGATCCCCCTATTCGTAGGGGGCCCCAGTCTCTGACGTTTTTTCAAACGGAGCTCACCGTGAGAGGTGAAGATTGGGTCTGTGTAAACTGAACCCTGCAGCTGGATAAGGTAAGAGGAGATTCCACAGAATTTTCTAATTCTAGTAGGTTTCTCCTTTAAGGTAAATGCATGCTATGCCTATTGTGACCACCGGGGGCTGCCAAGAGCACAAACCTTCACATGCTGGATTGTCTGTCTCAGTGTTTATGCTGCACATGTGTTTCACAGCATCTCAGGCCAGCTGCAAAGGTAGGATGAATGGGGGGATTTCTCATGTTTGAATGTCCCCCCCAGGCTAGAGAGAGGCCACAGGGGTCTAGCAGGTGGTTATACCGCTCGGGCACCGCTGCCTCGGCCGCCATTTCTGACCATTGCCGTTTAGGCAAGTCTTCACTACTAGCTTCTCTCCCTCCTCCCCCTCCCCCAGCCTTCCTCCATAGTATTAGTATTACAGGAGAGTCGGCCAGCGCAGGAAGCGCTCGTCTTTTTTCAAAATTCGAGGGGGGGGCGGTAGAGGGGGGGGGGGGGGGTGACGTCAGCACAGGTGCTTAGACTCCCACTCAGGCCAGCTGCAGGCTATTAAGGCACTCTGTACAGGTGCACACAGCCTTTGGAGAGACACAGAGCTGACGGTCGCATGTAAGGTGGGACACAGGCATTCTCCTAGGCAGCATTTACTGAAGTAACACCAGACTGAGCATTGGGTAGCAAGGCTTTTAGCCAGACTACATCGCTCAACAGTCAATGTTCATTTGTATACCTCACACCTTGTTGCTTTGCACTATGGGTAGAAGAGGTTCAAGCACCCCAAGAACCAGAGACACTAGGGGATCTCGTTCAGGTTCAGAGGGCCCCCTGTCAGCAGCATCCTCCCCTCCTGATGGGCCAGGGACGGCTAGCCAGGGAGAGCCGTTGGGGTCAGCGGCTACACCTGCTTCTGGCACTTCAGCCCCTGTATACATTACACAAGAGGTTTTTTCCTCAACCATTAATGGTCTAGAGGAAAAATTAATGGCCGTGATTACATCTCCACTCAGTAGAAGAAAACGCGCTAGGCCTTCCTTTGTTCCCCAAGACCCTCAGGAAGAGGAGTTCTGGGATAAAGGAGATGAATCCCTTTCAGAGGATCGGGATGGGACGGATGATTCCTCTTTGTAGGAATCAGGTGGAGAGGGGCCCTCTGCGACTTCCCAAGAGGTCTTAGTGCAGATCCTTACTGGATTGGTCCGCTCCACATTTAAGTTGTTAGTACCTGAAACTGCTAAAGAATCCTCTTCTGCTTTGGGATCACTGAAACCTTTCCAAGCAGCACAGGCTTTTCCTGTTCATAATTTACTTGAAAAGCTCATTTATTCTGAGTGGGATTACCCAGACAAACGTTTTTTTCCGCCGAGAAAGTTTTCAATGCTTTATCCGATGGAAGAAAAGTTTATTAAAATGTGGGGACTACCGGCCATTGATGCTGCCATTTCCTCCGTAAATAATAGTCTGACTTGTCCTGTAGACAATGCTCAGGGATCCTGTAGATAAAAAGATGGAATCCCTATTGAAGGATGTTTTTTCCTTAGCAGGTTCAGTGGCTCAACCTGCAGTAGCAGCGATTGGAGTCTGTCAATACTTAAGAGACCATAGAATTCAAAAATAATAATGCGCCAACCACAAAGCAAAGCAGCCAACACCACAATCAGACAAATTGTAGAAAAATTAAAATAAAAATAAGTGTGGCGCTAAAAAAAAAAAAAAAAAAATGTCCTTTATTGGGCGAAGCCAAACAGAATGGTGTCTGGAGGGCAATATGCACAACAAAGATTATTAATGGAAAAAAGGTCCTGTAGGGACTGTTGATTAGCAACAACAAAACAAATAAATCTAACCACAAAATGAATGTGTACAAATAAGTGAATCATAAATAAAGTAAAATGGCATGTGAGGTGAACCAATGTACACACCAATATATGTACATAAAAGGGGAAATGATGTAAGGGGGACCACACACCCAACAATAGGGAAGAGTGGTTATAAAATTGTGAAGATAGTGTACATCACGGGCATATTGCACATGAAAAAAATTGTGTATAAATTTGTGAAGGTTGTGCACAACACAAGTGTATTACAAAGAGGATAAAGTTCATTACGTGAAAAGAACCAATAACTAAAAGTGCCGGGCTGCTAATACAATAAAAAGTCCATCCGGAACTTAAGTGAGTGAAGTGATGACTATAAGTCCAAATAATACAATGGAAGGCGATCAACAGCCACCAAACTCAGTGTGGAAGGACCAATGGATCCAAAGATGGTATCCGCGAGTTGCGGTCATAAACTTCTGTGTGAAAGGTGTAGGCATAAATACCCTTACCAGAGAGGATGGACTCCCAGTCAGCGACTTGGGAGTCAAACAGGCAGTTAGAGGGAATGAGCATATAGCCAATATTAAAAAAGGCCTTACAAACCATAGTGTACCCAAACACTTCCGGCATTGTCATAACCAAGATCCTAATGGAACCCAGTTCCAAGTTATTGATAAATTCACCCCTCATTGGAGAGGAGAATCAATGAAGAGGGGCGTATCCAGATTGGAAACTTTCTGGATACATCAATTAAAGTGTTATTCACCATTTGGCCTTAACATCGAATGGGACATTAATTCTTTTATCAATCAGTCATAACTCTTTTCTAGTTTATTGTTAGTGTTTTTTCTTTAGGGTTTCAAACTAGTCCCGTTCCCCTTTGAATACGGGCTGGATGAATAATTCTTATGCCTAACATATCTGTATGGTGCATATGGAGTCCTTAAATTTTATGGGGTTGGTCGTTATTCAATTCAGTCATTTATAAATTAAAATAGAGGTTTTCGTTTAATTTATTCAGTTTAACACATAGCTTTCTTTCCATTTATACATTTTATTATTTTTATTACTTTTGATTACTCGGCTCTTGTGTATAATTTTGGAATTCTTTTGAGCCTCTTGGTTTACACTTATGTATAGAGGTTTTTTCTTTCCAGCTACATATCAATTTTCATAATGATAGGGACCTATATACCTCATTATCGAATTATCGAGTTCCAGCGATATTGTACATTGTCCATTTCCATTGTGTATTTGTTTTACTGTTGAGTTTAGCAATGTTCGTGCCATGTCAGCGTCTTTGGGTATACATCCATGTCTTTTGATAGTTGGACCGCACTGCGCTCCAAGTTCTAAGACTTCCGCTTTACATTTCCTATCAGAATGAGTTGTGGTACGCTTTTGCGGTTCACCACCACTTGCGTCCTCGTCACTTCCGGTTGTACGCCGGATTGACGTCACTTGTCCTCACCACATCCTCGGATTGGATGTTACGCTTCACCCCTGTCACCGGTGATAGGTTGAGGACAGGGATGAGCCTTACTGGATACTGCATTGTATGTCCTGGGATCCTATAGGAGGAGTGACATCATGTGACCCACTCTTTGATATGCTTTTGATGACGGGACATACGGCATTACTATGATTGGCCTACTCACATTGAGGCTTGGTTTTAGGCCGATTTTAGCATCATTGTGATTGGATAATGATGGATACGGACACCATTTTCCCATAACCCGGAAATGATGGTTTACATGGCGCGAACAGCTGTCATACTTTGATTATTATTAGTTTATCTATATATACAGGCACAAGTGGCAGACGAGCATATACCCCAGTAGAAGTCCTATCGGACGAAACGCGTAGGGTCTGTTATGCCTGTTTTGCCACCATTTGTATTTTAGCGCTACTTTTATTGTTTGTTTTTTAAAGAGCCAGAGTGTTTTTATTACTTTATTTTAATAAAGCTGGTTCTTAGCCGACTCACACTATGGGGAAGCCTTTCTTTTCCCCTTCATTTTTGAGGAGTGACATCCTTCCTACGAAGTTGGATCTTTAACAACCACCTACCATTGACATCTTTGAAGCGACAGGTTGGTGAGATCAGAGAGATCGGGTCGGTGAACATTTACCACTCTTTCATCATCCTCTATCGTTGGGAACCAGGAGCTACTCCCCCTACTCTGATATAAGCCTGTTTGACTCCCAAGTCGCTGACTGGGAGTCCATCCTCTCTGGTAAGGGTATTTATGCCTACACCTTTCACACAGAAGTTTATGACCGCAACTCGCGGATACCATCTTTGGATCCATTGGTCCTTCCACACTGAGTTTGGTGGCTGTTGATCGCCTTCCATTGTATTATTTGGACTTATAGTCATCACTTCACTCACTTAAGTTCCGTATGGACTTTTTATTGTATTAGCAGCCCGGCACTTTTAGTTATTGGTTCTTTTCACGTAATGAACTTTATCCTCTTTGTAATACACTTGTGTTGTGCACAACCTTCACAAATTTATACACAATTTTTTTCATGTGCAATATGCCCGTGATGTACACTATCTTCACAATTTTATAACCACTCTTCCCTATTGTTGGGTGTGTGGTCCCCCTTACATCATTTCCCCTTTTATGTACATATATTGGTGTGTACATTGGTTCACCTCATATGCCATTTTACTTTATTTATGATTCACTTATTTGTACACATTCATTTTGTGGTTAGATTTATTTGTTTTGTTGTTGCTAATCAACAGTCCCTACAGGACCTTTTTTCCATTAATAATCTTTGTTGTGCATATTGCCCTCCAGACACCATTCTGTTTGGCTTCGCCCAATAAAGGACATTTTTTTTTTTAGCGCCACACTTACTTAAGAGACCATGTTAAGCAGGTCATCAAAGTATTACCTGAACAACAGGCCCAGGGGTTTGCTAACCTTCCAGCGGCCTTATTCTTTGTGGTTGACGCCATTACAGATCCTATCGTGCAAACCTCCCGTCTTTCACTGGGGTTGGTGCATATACGTAGAATCCTATGGTTGAAAAATTGGTCAGCCGTAGCACCATATAAGAAGCTTCTGGCTGGGTTTCCATTTCGTGGTGCAAGGTTGTTTGGAGATGACTTGGATAACTATATCAAGAGAATCTCTTGTGGGAAAAGCACTCTCTTACCTGTCAAAAAGAAGAGTAAGCGTTCCTCTTCCAAACGGACTCTCTTTCCCTGGCGCCGGGGGCTTCAGCCTCCAGGCAGTCTCGACGGCCGCCTCCATCTGGGCCCAGAGACCAGAGTCAACCCCAGGGACAAAAGAAGTCCTGGGGGAAGAAGCCTAATGGGCAAAACACTAAGACCTCTGCATGAGGAGGCGCCCCGCTCACTCGAGTGGGGGGAAGACTGCGACAGTTCTCAGGGCTCTGGCAGGAGGATTTCCAGAACAGATGGGTAATCTCCACGGTAACCTTAGGGTACAAGCTGGAGTTTCAGGAATTTCCCTCTCCTCGGTTCCTCAGATCAAGTGTCCCCAGAGAAGAAGCAGTCGCTCCTTCTAGCGTTAGAGCGACTTTTGTCGCAGGAGGTCATTATGATAGTTCCCGCAAAGGACCAGGGATTGGGCTTCTATTCCAACCTTTTTACGGTCCAAAAGCCAAATGGGGATGTCAGACCCATTCTGGATTTAAGGGATCTGAACCAATTCCTAAGGATTCAATCCTTCCACATGGAATCAATTCGGACAGTAGTTCCCACCCTGCAGGGAGAAGAATTTCTGACATCGATAGACATCAGAGATGCATATCTGCATGTGCCCATTTTTCCTGCTCATCAGAAGTTTCTGCGCTTCGAGGTAGGAGGGCGCCATTTCCAGTTTGTGGCTCTGCCTTTCGGGATAGCCACTGCACCTCGAGTGTTCACAAAGATCTTGGCTCCTCCTCTGGCCAGATTAAGGGCTCAGGGTATAGCTGTCATAGCATACCTAGACGACCTGCTCTTGATAGACCAGTCGGTAGCCTCTTTGAATGGAAACTTGAGGACCACAGTCAGGTATCTAGAACACCTGGGTTGGATCCTCAACCTAGAAAAGTCTTTCCTAAAACCAGTAAGAAGACTGGAGTATTTAGGTCTGATTATAGATACAAGCCAGGAGAAAATATTTCTACCCCAGGCAAAGATCGCTGCTTTTAAGAGAGCTGATTCTGGCAGTCAGGACCAAGAAGGGTCCCTCTGTCTGCCTTTGTATGAGGCTACTAGGGAAAATGGTGGCTTCATTCGAAGCAGTTCCCTATGCTCAGTTTCATTCAAGAATGCTGCAACACAGTATTCTGTCGACCTGGAACAAGAAGCTTCAGGCATTAGACTTTCTGATGCACCTGTCGCATGCGGTGCGTCAGAGCCTCAATTGGTGGCTCATACCCGAAAACCTGCAGAAGGGGAAATCCTTTCTACCGGTTACCAGGACGGTGGTAACAACAGATGCCAGTCTGTCAGGTTGGGGAGCAGTTCTGGAACAGTCTGCGGTTCAGGGGATATGGTCCAAGACCGAGAGGACCTTACCCATCAACATTCTGGAGATCCGGGCGATAGTCCAGGCTTTTAGGGCTAGATATATCAGGCTACAGGGTTGTCCGGTCAGGATCCAGTCCGACAATGCCACAGCAGTGGCTTATGTCAATGATCAGGGAGGCACCCGGAGCCGAGCTGCTCAAAAGGAGGTGAACCAGATCTTAGTCTGGGCAGAGATGCATGTGCCATGCATATCGGCAGTTTTCATCCCGGGAATAGTGAACTGGCAGGCGGACTATCTAAGTCGCCAGCAGTTACTTCCAGGGGAATGGTCTCTGCATCCCGACGTCTTTTGAGCCATATGCCAAAGATGGGGGATTCCAGATGTAGATCTCTTTGCATCCCGATTCAACAAAAAGATAGACAGATTTGTGGCAAGGACAAAAGATCCTCTTGCATGCGGGACGGATGCGTTGGTGATTCCGTGGCATCAGTTCTCACTGATTTACGCATTCCCACCTATTCTGCTACTACCACGACTCCTTCGCAGGATCAGGCAGGAAAGGAAGTCGGTACTTCTGGTGGCCACCGCTTGGCCCAGAAGGACTTGGTATGCAGAAATAGTAAGGATGACGGTGGGTTCCCCTTGGACCCTACCGGTACGCCCAGACCTGTTATCTCAAGGTCCAGTGTTCCATCCTGCCTTACAAACGCTAAATTTGATGGTTTGGCTATTGAGACCCACGTTCTGAAGAGTCGTGGGCTCTCAGGTCCTGTCATATCTACCTTGATTAATACAAGGAAGCCAGCTTCCAGGATGATTTATCATAGAGTCTGGAAAGCTTATGTATCCTGGTGTGAATCCAGAGGTTGGCATCCCAGGAAATATGTCATGGGTAGAATTCTTGGTTTTCTACAATTAGGATTAGAGATGAAGCTGGCCTTGAGTACCATCAAGGGCCAGGTCTCTGCTTTATCAGTATTTATTTCAGCGGCCACTTGCTTCGAATTCTTTGATCTGAAGCTTTATGCAGGGGGTGATGCGTCTTAATCCTCCGGTTAAAGCGCCCCTAAACCCCTGGGACTTGAACTTGGTCCTGGCTGGGTTACAGAAACAGCCTTTTGAACCAATAAGTCAGATTCCTTTGGTCTTGTTGACAAGGAAGTTAATTTTTCTGGTGGCCTTCTCTTCTGCTAGAAGAGTTTCAGAATTAGCAGCCCTTTCCTGTAAGGAGCCTTATTTGATTATACACAAGGATAGAGTGGTACTGCGCCCTCATCCTAGTTTTTTACCGAAGGTGGTTTCTGATTTTCATTTAAACCAAGACATTGTTCTGCCTTCCTTTTTTCTAGATCCCTGTTCTCCGGAAGAGAGATCTCTACATTCGTTGGATGTAGTAAGAGCAGTTAAGGCCTATCTCGGGGCAACTGCTCAGATCCGCAAGACGGATGTTTTGTTTGTGCTGCCAGAGGGTCCCAATAGAGGACAGGCAGCGTCAAAAGCTACCATTTCTAAATGGATTCGACAATTGATCATTCAAGCTTACGGTTTGAAACAGAAGATTCCTCCGTTTTAAGATCAGGGCACATCCCACAAGGGCTATTGGAGCTTCTTGGGCAGCGCATCACCGGGCCTCTATGGCTCAAATCTGCAAGGCCGCAACCTGGTCTTCAGTCCATACATTCACCAGATTCTATCAGGTGGATGTGAGAAGGCATGAGGATATCACCTTTGGGCGTAGTGTGCTGCAGGCAGCGGTACAGGGTCCTCAGGTCTGATTGCACCCTACTTGGTCGTGCCCCCCCCCCCCCCCCCCCCCTCAGGTAGCATTGCTCTGGGACATCCCACCAGAAATTACTGTGGCTCTGTGTCCCGTGATGTTCGAGAAAGAAAATAGGATTTTTAAAACAGCTTACCTGTAAAATCCTTTTCTTTCGAAGGACATCACGGGACACAGAGGTCCCACCCCTCTTCTAATGCACTATATTGCTTGGCTAAAAAACTGAGGTATCCCTGCAAGGGGAGGGATTATATAGGGGGTTGAACTTCCTGATGGGGTGTGCCAGTGTCCAGTCACCAGTGATACCCTATATAACCCACCAGTAATTACTGTGGCTCTGTGTCCCGTGATGTCCTTCGAAAGAAAAGGATTTTACAGGTAAGCTGTTTTAAAAATCCTATTTTTTCCATGATGGAATAGAGAAAGGTTTGGCTATAAGTGTACTCAAAGAAAATGTATCTCCAAGATTAGTTGGTTGCAACTGTGTTGTTTTTAAGACTCTGGCTAGGTCCAAGCCTGTGTCTAAAAAAAAAAAAAAAAAAATTCCTTTTATGTCTATCATTTTGCAAGGGCTCTCAAAGTTTCTGTTTTTAAACTTTTTGAAAGAATCCTTGTTAAAACTTTTGACTTTAAAGACCTTTTAGTGGCTGTTACTTCAGCCTGAAGAGTGAGCTACAGGCCTCATCAATTTGTGAGCCGTTAGTTATATTCCTGGATCTTATCGTTACATAGGTTGAAAAAAGTCCATTCAGTTCAACCTTAAAAACAATAAATAAATAAAAAAAATATTGTACAATCCAATATACCCAATCTTATACCTTCACTTGATCCAGAGGAAGGCAAAAAACCCCAGCAGAGCATGCACCAATTTGCTACAGCAGGGGAAAAAATTCCTTCCTGATCCCCCAAGAGGCAATTGGATTTTCCCTGGATCAACTTTACCTATAAATGTTAGTACCCAGTTATATTATGTACATTTAGGAAAGTATCCAGGCCTTTCTTAAAGCAATCTACTGAGCTGGCCAGAACCACCTCTGGCGGGAGTCTATTCCACATTTTCACAGCTCTTACTGTGAAGAAACCTTTGCATATTTGGAGATGAAATCTCTTTTCCTCTAGACTTAGAGTGCCCCCGTGTCCTCTGGGTTGACCGTAAAGAGAATAACTCAACACAAAGTTCACTATATGGACCCCTTATATATTTGAACATGTTGATCATATCCCTCCTTATTCTCCTCTTCTCAAGAGTGAATAAATTCAGTTCCTCTAATCTTTCCTCATAGCTGAGCTCCTCCATGCCTCTTATCAGTTTGGTTGCCCTTCTCTGCACTTTCGCCAGTTTCCCGATATCCTTTTTGAGAACTGGTGCCCAAAACTGAACTGTATATTCGAGATGAGGTCTTAAATGATTTGGGGGCAAAATTTTCTTGTCTCTGTCTCTGTCTCTCTGTCTCCTTCCAAGAAAGGACTTTGCTCGCTTTTTAAACAGCAGCTTGGCATTGCATGCTATTGAGCTTATGATCTACCAAAACCCCAGATCCTTCTCCACCACGGATTCCACCAGTTTACTCCCCCATGTATGATGCATGCATATTCTTAGCCCCCAAGTGCATAACTTTACATTTCTCAACATTAAACCTCATCCGCCACATAGTCGCCCAATTAAACAGTGCATTGTGGTCGGCTTGTCAGTTGGAGACATCCTGTAAGGATGTTATTCCACTGGATAGCTTGGTGTCATCTGCAAAGACAGAAATGATACTTTCGATCCTAGACCCAATATCATTTTATAAAGATATTAAACAGTAAGGGTCCCAGCACTGAGCCTTGGGGTACACCACTGATAATCTTAGACCATTCAGAGTTGGAATCATTAACCACTACTCTGAATTCTGTCTTTTAGCCAGTTTTCTATCCATTTACAAACTGATATTTCCAAGCCTGTAGACTTTACCTTACACATGAGCCGCATGTGGGGAACTGGGTCGAACGCTTTTGCAAAATCCAAGTATACCATGTCCACAGCCACCCCTCTGTCCAAGGTTTTACTTGCCTCTTCATAGAAAAAAATCAGCTTTGTCTGACAACTTCTGTCTTTCATGAATCCATGCTGTCTGTTGCTTAAAATGTTTTTTTTTTCTAGCAAGAACTCGTCTATGTGGTCTTTTATTAAACGCTCCGGTATCTTCCCGACTATAGAAGTTAAACTAACAGGTCTATAGTTACTTGGTAAAGACTTTGATCCCTTTTTAAATATAGGCACCACGTTCGCCCTGCCCCAATCCAGTGGTACTATTCCCGTCATTAATGAATCCCTAAAAATTGGATACAATGGCTTTGAAATTACAGAGCTCAATTCTTTTAGGATCAGTGGGTGGATGCCATCAGGTCCAGGTGCTTTATCCACCTTTTTATTCTGTGTAAATATTTCTGGACCATATCACTTTTGAGCCATTGTGGATCATTCTGGGCTGTGTCACTAACACCCCCATTATGGACATGAGCTCCCTCATGCTCTTTTGTATATACAGAGCTGAAGAAAGTATTTAATAAATTTGCCATCTTTTGTCCCCAGTCACCCACTCTAGATTATTTTGGAAAGGGCCTACATGATCACACCTGGCCTTTTTACTATTAATATATTTGAAGAATTTTTTGGGGTTTGTCCTATCTTTTGTAATCTGTCGTTCGTTTTGAATTTTTGCATCGTTTATTTCCTTTTTTACATATTCTGTTAAATTCTTTGTAACATTTAAATGGCACTAGTGTTCCTTCATTTTTATATTTTTGAAAAGCTCTTTTCTTATTGTTTCTAGCTTCTTTAACTTTGGCCGTGAGCCACATAGGTTTTGTTTTTAGTTTAAACTTATTGTCCATGGGAATATACTTTGCAGTGAGGTTCCAAACAGTCTTTTTGAAGAATTCCCATTTCTGTTCTGTGTTTATCAATGCAAATATTCCCTCCCAGTCTAAATCCTGGAGAGCAGCCCTCATCCTTGGAAAATTTGCTCTCTTGAAGTTAAGTGTTTTTTATCTTTCCAGTGTGTATTTCTTGTTTACAGCTAACATCAAATGAAATCATGTTATGATCACTGCTACCCAGGTGTTCCTTTATCTGGACATTAGTAATAAGCTCTGCATGGTTTGAGATTACCAGGTCCAACAGAGCTTCATTCCTAGTTTGCGCCTCAATGAACTGGACCATAAAATTGTCCTGTAATAGGTTTATAAATTTTTGCCCTTTAACTGTCCCAGCAGTGCCATTACTCCAGTCAATTTCTGGGTAGTTAAAATCCCCCATTATTATCACTGTCCCAGCAAGGAGCTGAGTCTCCACCTCCTCGTTAACATTTGGTGGTCTATAACAAACTCCAAAGATTAACTTTGAACTACGCCCATCTATATGCAGTTCCACCCATAATGCTTCAGACTCATCACACTCTCCATCAACCAGGTCCTCTTTCACACTTGCTTTGAGATGACTTCTCACATAGAGACAGACCTCGCCACCTTTCCTTTTTACCCTGTCTCTCCGAAAGAGTGCATAGCCAGGAATATTAATAGCCCAGTCATGTGAGGATTGAAGCCAAGTTTCAGCAATACCGATTACATCATAGCTCTCCTTATGCACCAGAGCTTCCAACTCACCTATTTTGCTTGGCAGACTTCTGGCATTGGTGTACAAACACTTTAATGCATTATTACATTTTGACGCGCTGACGTCATTGTTTCCATCCTATCTCGTTAGAACGGGTGTATGCAAGCCGGCCGGCTGTTCTCTTGATCTTTATACTACGATTTTATGTAAGTGTATTTTACCCTTATTTTAATAAATGGTCTTACGGATTTACACTATGGAGGAAATTTTTTATTCTTCTGGGTCCCTCTGGCATGCTGTTTGAGGTTCACTGAAAGAAAGTTCCTGCCTACCCCTTCCTTGTGAGGAGATCTAAGGAGTTGTGTCCCCTGTGTGGATGTCCACAGATAAGCTGTTATCTAGCTTACCTCTGGTAAGCGTACATCTATTAAGGTGGAGGATTTCTCACTGGGTGCTGGGTGTTTAACCGTAGGATCACCTATTCTATCTACTTTGGCTCTAAGGACTAATTCCCTTCGAACATTTCCACTATACTTTTGGATATTTTTTGCCATTTGACACATTTGTTTTCAATATTACAATTTTGTGTTATATTTGGTTTACTACATTGATAATTCATTTTCACTGTATTGTTTATACTCACAATATGTGTTTTGATCACCTGATTGATTGAATTTATACTCACAATATTTGTTTTGATCACCTGATTGATTGAATTTTTTATTATCTACATAATCATATATGTTGTCAATTATGTGTCCTTTTTCTTAGCGCAGTCTTTTTTTGATTTTTATTATTACATTTTGCTCTGGTGTTTTTCATATCATGTTTAGTAGTACAAATGGCACTATAGTTTCCAATGGCTGTTTGCAACATGGGAAATTTCTTCTTGTCACCTGCCATAGCCCTCCCCCAATCTATCCCCATTCAACCCTCCATTAATGTCTGACCCCTAACTGACCTGTCTGCCCGATGTAATTCTAGTTCACCCTCCCCCCTCAATCCTAGTTTAAATACTCCTCCAGCCTTCCCATAAACCTCTCCCCCAGCACAGCAGACCCCCTTCCATTCAAGTGCAAACAATCTTTAGCATATAGGTTGTATCCCAATGAAAAGGACAGATCCTGGTTTCCTGACTTTTTTTTTTTTTTTCATCAGACACAGACACAAGATTGATTTGTCCCTTAGTCTTGTCCTGGGAAAGAAGCTTTTCATACACTGGATCTGGATGTCAGATACCTTTTTATCCAATTCCTTGTTTGTTCTTTTCTTTTTTTTTTTTTTTTTTTTTTTTTCCTGGAGCTAGGAAAGGTAGCGGTGCCTCTTAAAAGTACCCTGGGAAGATTGCCTAGACTGGTCATTAACAAAGCTAATATGGCTTTGGTATTGAAGCTCCTGTGTAAATTACAGCCCATTCTACCCATGCAGTGGCTATGTCCTGGGCAGAAAGGGCTGGTGCTTCAACAGATGAGATCTGAAAAGAGGCTACTTGGTAGAGCTTTTTCTATGTTTATTCAGCACTATAGGATGGATTCCCTATCGGCCACAGAGCAGTCATTTTTCAGTTAGGTCCTGCAGGCGGTGGTCCCACTCTAGGATAAGTTCTTCGTTATCTCCAAGTGCTGTCCTGAAAGACTATTTGGGGAAAACCTTAGACTTACCGGTAACAGTATTTATAGGAGTCTCTCTACTACCCGCCCTTACTTTGGTTGTTTTTTGTATTCTGTTTTGAAGCATGTTATTTACCCTGTCTACTACTGAAGGTAACTGCTGCCATGGTGGAATTATGTCCCTTTTAAAGTTAGTGCTGCAGTGTTCCCTAGGGAAAAAAAGGTGGCGCTTCACTCTATCCAGGTGATTTTGAATGGGGTTTGGGTTTAGCACCTGAACTTTGTAGTAGGCTGAACCCCACATGGACCTAAATCGGGACAGTTTGTCTCATCCCAGCTGGGGAAATTCACTCCTGATCTTCTGACCATTGTTGCTGAAACAGGAAGGGAAAATCCAAAAGGCAGCCACTAGAGCAAGAGGTGAGAGAGAATCATCCAGTAGAAACAAATATTCTGATAACTATCTGACCTAAGTGGGAATCTCCCCATATTAAGGGGAATTCCTATTACCTATTCGGTTTCCAAGACCAGAAGTGAAGGGAAATCTCCAAAGTGGAAGTGGATGCACTTCTCTACTCTATCCAAAACCTTAAAAAAATCTAGAAAAGAGTTTTCATACGAATGTTAAAATTCAAAGCAAAGATTTGTGACCTATATAAAGACACTCCTTTTTTTAACCTTCTCATGCTATTTTAAGTGTCATTAAAACTATTGATAAATGCTGTATTACATGATGTTCATACTCCCGTCCCTATGGGATTCATTTCCTTGATCACATCTGAACAGCCCATGAGTGGGAGTATGCACAGTGGTAAATGACTGTCCACTCCCTCCCTCCTCCATGCCCACTAACCAGCTAAATACAATAGGGATGGGATATTGCATCATGATTGCTGGAGGCTTCACCTCTCTTATTCTACGATGTAGGCTGGAGGGGCGTGACACAGCCTGTGACTGGCAGAAATTCATCCACACCATGTTCTTGCCAAAAATTATAGTCCATTTCAAAACCATACTTCTATGACAATTTTAAAACAGTTTTCATATTAAGTATTTTTTTTACTCTATATCACAAAGGCGGTTTTATTAACATGTGACCACTGCAGACAGGCTGGGAAAGAGCTGGGTCATTTGACAGCTGTATATCAAGGGGGAAAAAAAGGGTACTTAGAATATATGAACATGTAAAAAAAAAAAAATATAAAATATATATATATATATATATATATATATATATATATATATATATATATATATATATATATATATATATATATATATATATATATATATATATATATATAATTTTTTTTTTTTTTATTAAAAGAACTACAGTGCCATCATCCACATATTAGAAAGAGAAGGGATAATGCAAATTAAACCGTGTATGTTTAGTATCACGTTAAGGCAATCTCCCCATTTCCAAATATCCTGTAGGGGCCTCACTTTCACATATACAGTGATACCTCAGTTCATGAACTGAATTCGTGAAATTACTCTGGTCGCGAACCGAGGCAAATTTTCCCATCGGGTTAATCCGTTCTGAACTTTTTTTTGGTTTTTGAAACAAAGTACAGCTCAGTTTGGAGAGAGAGCACCAACCTTGCTTGAGATGACTTTTACTGCTGATTACCGCTCTGCACTTTATCAACAACATACTTGCACTGAACAGTCTTGTCACCTTCATTAGTGCTCCGCACTTTCTTCTTACCACCATGCTTGCTCTGTTTTTTTTTTTTTTTTTTCTTTTTCTTTGGAGCCATACTGGATGTCCGGTACATCACAGTACAGGGGGTGCCCTACTTACAAACATCCGACTTACAAACGACTCCTACTTACAAACGGAGGGAGACAACAGGAAGTGAGAGGAAATCTACCCCTAGGAAGGGAAATTCACTCCTGTAAGAGTTAATATGGGAAAAAGGTGTCTCCACTGATGCTTTATCACCTATCCTTATTTCCCTAATAACCCCAAATTTTCAAAATCCAATTGTCATTGGGACAGAAAGTGAGGTGAAATCTTCTGAACAGGGGCACAGACAGCAAATCAAATGTTACAGGGGTGATAACCCTTCCCTATGCTATCTACAAAACTTAAAAATAGATTTTTTGGCTGGAGCTACACTTAAAAAATGAACCTGTTCAGACTTGCAAACAGATTCAACTTAAGAACAAACCTAAAGTCCCTATCTTGTTTGTAACCTGGGGACCCCCTGTATGTGATAAAAAGCGCACACAATAAAGCTTTACAGCAAGTGTGCACAGAAATGTACAGTATGTGCTAAAAAGCACACCAAAAAGCTTCACAATATAGAGTCAGAGCAGAGAAAATGGCCATGGATTGTGTTCGTGAACCGAAGTGGAGTTTGCGTACCGAAGCAAATTTTTGTAAACTCATCTGTTCGCGAGCCGAGGTATCACTGTACATAGTTTTCATTGTAACGTCTGGCAAAGCTTTTACTTTGCAAATGCTAAGAAACAGAATTATCGCTTTCAAGTCAGGCCAATCACAGCCCCGGGCCTGCAAACCCAGCCGCATCACCGGGTAAGATGTCGCCCGCCTCAGCAGTGTGCGGGGCTTCGTTCTAAGCTAAGCATTTCATAATGAGCTAGTATGCAATGCATACTAGCTCATTGTGTGTGTGTGTGTGTGTGTTTTTTTGTCTTTAGGATGTACAACCTCTTTAATAAAACTGAACTTGAGGCCAATTCAATTTTGTCTCATCTGACCACCGTAAATACACCTTGAAGAGTCTGAGGCCACATGGAAAAAGGGGTTACAGACAGATGAGACTAACATTGAATTATTTGGCCTCAACACCACATATGTCTGGTGGAAATCTAATAAAGCCCAAATAACACCATTCCTACAGTAAAGCATGGAGGTGGTAATATCTTGTTATGAGGTTGTTTATTTGCAGCAGAGCCTTGAGCACTTGTCGGGTTAGAAGGAAAATGGATGGGGTTAAATACCATCAAATTCTTGCGGAAAACCTGCTGCCCTCTGTCAGAAAGTTGTCAATGGAAAGAAGGTTTACCTTCCAACATGACGATGACCCAAAGCACACAAAAAATGGCTACACAGTGGTTGAAGGAGAAAAAAGGTGAATGTCCTTGCACGATCTAGTCAGAGCCCAGACTTAAACCCCATTGAAAATCTGTGGAATGGCTTGAAGACTGCAGTCCACAAATGGTCACCATTAAATTTAGCTGAACTTGAGCAGTTCTGCAAAGAGTGGGCAAATATTACTGTCTAGATGTGAAAAGTTAGTAGAGCCATATCCCAACAGACTAAAGGCTGTAATTAAAGCAAAAGGTGGTTAAACAAAATACTGACATAAAAGGGGTGCCTTTTTCCAACTCAGTGATTCTGTTTTTGAATTGTTTTATTTTTTTTCTGTTGGTGTTCTATCTTTCACTTGAATGTTATAAGTTGCACTAGTAAATATGGCTGGATAAAACAAACCGTGTCTTCAATCGAGTCTGCAAAGCAACAAAGTGTGATTATTTTAAAGGAGGGGGTGATTCTTTTCTATACCCACTTTATGTATAAGTGTTACCATATCCAGTGATCTATTTCATGCATATTTTTCTTTTAATTTTGATGATTATGGCTTACAGCTAGTGAAAACCCCAAATTCAGTATCTCAGAAAATTAGAATATTAAAGAAAACCAAAAAATAAAAAAAATGTAATACAGAAATGTTGGCTTACTGAAAAGCATGTCCATGTATAGTATAGTATAGTATAGTATGCACTCAATACTTGGTCGGGCTCTATTTGCGTGAATTAATGCATCAATGCGGCTCGGCATGGAGGTGATCAGCCTGTGCACTGCTGAGGTGTTGTGGAAGCCCAGGTTGCGTTGATAGCGGCCTTAATCTCGTCTATGTTGTTGGGTCTGGTGTGTCTCATCTTCCTCTTAACAATACCTCACAGATTCTCTATGGGGTTTAGGTCAGGCGAGTTTACTGGCCAATCAAGCACAGTGATACCATGATCATTTAAACCAGGTATTGGTACGTGTGGGCAGGTGCCAAGTCCTGCTGTAAAATGAAATCCGCATTTCCATAAAGCTGGTCAGCAGAGGGAATCATAATGTGCCCTAGAATTTCCTGGTAGAGGGCTGTGCTGACTTTGGACTTGATAAAAACAGTGGACCAACGCCAGCAGATGACATGGCTCCTCAAATTATCGCTGACTGTGGAAAAATTTGCATGTCATTTGGAAATCGAGGTCCCAGAGTCTGGAGGAAGAGTGGAGACGCACAGAACCCAAGTTGCATGAAGTCCAGTGTGATGTTTCCACAGTCTGTAAAAGATTTAGGAAACCATGTCGTCTGCTGCTGCTGGTCCACTGTGTTTTATCAAGTCCAAAGTCAGCGCAGCCTTCTAGGAAGTTCTAGAGCACTTCATGATACCCTCTGCTGACCAGCTTTATGGAGATGCAGATTTAATTTTCCAGCTGGACTTAGCACCTGCCCACACTGCCAAAAGTCCCAACACCTAGTTTATTGATCATGGTATCACTATGCTTGATTGGCCAGCAAACTCGCCTGACCTAAAACCCATACCGAATCTAGAGTATTGTCAAGAAGATGAGACACCAGTCTCAACCATGCAGATGAGCTGAAGGCTACTATCAAAGTAATCTGGGCTTCCATAACCCCTCAGCAGTGCCACAGGCTAATCGCCTCCATGCCACGCCACAGTGATTCAGTAATTCATGCAAAAGGAGCCCCAACCAAGTATTAAGTGCATACTGTACTTTACATGGACATACTTTTTTAGTAAGCCAACATTTCTGGCATTTTTATTGGTCTTGTGTAATAATCATCTAATTTTCTGAGATACTGAATTTTGGGTTTTCACTAGCTGTAAACCATAATCCTCGAAATTAAAAGAAAGATGCTTGAAATAATCACTCTGTGTGTAACTCATCTACATTAAATGAGTTTCATGTTTGGAAGTGAATTACTGAAATTACCTTTTTGATATTTGATTTTTTTTTTTTTTTTGAGATGCACCTGTATATAGCTGGTTATTTTAATCTGTTTTAGAACTACATGTGTTTATTTTTATTTCCAGCTCTTCTACTGCCAGATTCATCACAATGAAATTCGTAAAATATGTGTAGCTTTTATGAGGAAGAATGAAAAGCTATTTGAATCTGTGAGTTTGACTTAAACAATTGCATAAAATAAATTGTATTCTGTTCCTATTGAGAAGAGGTGAACTAGAAGACAATGCACAATACTGTGCAAAAGTTTTAGGCAGGTGAACTAATGTAAATTAAGAATGCTTTAAGAAATAGAAGTTTTATTAGTTTATTAATTAACAAAATGGAAAGTAAATTATCAGAGCAGAAATTCAAATCAATATATTGGTGTGAGCACCTTTTGCCTTCAAAAGATCATCAATTCTAGGTACACCAGCACACCAATGCTGTGGTCCAGAGAGCGTTACACCCCTCTCTTGGCTTTTCTCCAACACACCACTATCTTGCCGGCCAGAACAGCTTTCAGAGCGGCCGGGACGACTCTTCTTGTGGACCAGTGCCATCACTGTACTATACACATGAAGATGTGCCCATCATTGAGTATTAAAAAGTGATATTGTGGTTTACTACTAATGCAACAGTTCACACTTAGAGGTGCCTGCATTATTTTCTTCTTTAACTGTTTTTCACAACCTCCCCTTAGTAGCAGTGTTTGGCTATTCCTCACCCAGTTTTAAGCCTCCTACACAGCTATTTGTCAGTTAATGACTGCTTCAACCTACATATGAAATGGATTATCATTAGCCCCTGCTTGGTATAATTGGTTAACCATACACTTGACTCTAATTCCACAAAATCACAGACTTTGTACAAATGTGCAAATGTAAGAATTGATGCTGGTTTGAAGCCAAAGGGTAATTGCACCAAATATTGATTTGATTTAGATGTTCTGTTTGCTCACTTGGCATTTTGTAAATTGATAAAAATTATTTAAAATATAGATTTCTCTAGTCATCTCCCAGGATGGCACACCTGAGAGATGACTGGTCCACCTGACAGGAAATACAATCAGCACATGAGGTTAAAAGGCCCCTCCCTATCCCCTGCACCCTAGTCCTTGATTGTGTTTCCCCGCAGCGAAACGTTTGACATTTTTGTCAGACCTGAAGTCGGTAGTGGACGGTCCCCCCCCCCCCCCCCCCCGGAGCTGCGGGTCCAGCCAAGGCTCAGTCCCTGCTCAGGGGGCCCCAATGGCCGGGGGGGCACCCCCTGGCAAGGAGCCTCCTGGGCACAGAGGGGCATCCTGGAGCTCCTGTGTGCACATACCTCCTCCTTTGTCTTCCACCTAGACCAGGTGCATAGGAGCTGGAGGGTCAGCTGGAGTCCAGGCCACTGGAGGGGGCGCAGGGCATCTGTTTCCTGCAATTGCGGTTCCATGGGGAATGCTGGAAACACTCCTGGGATAGGAGTGAGCGTTTTGACCGGGTGGAGCAAGATGGTGCCGCTTCCGTTTCTGGGCGCCATCACTTCCATTTCCAGTCTACGCGGATCCGGAGATACTAGAGGCCAAAAACGCTCCCCATGGGACTCCAGCAAAATGCCGCCAATCGGCGGCGCCCTGGCAATAAGAATCCGGGGGAGCCAGGTGGAGGTCCCACAGGCCCCTCTTACCTCCTGGCTCGCAGCAGGGCTCCTTGGAATGGAACCAGCGGGGACCAGGAATGGAAAGAGAGGAGGACACAGCAGTGCCTACAACCCAGGAGGAGGCCATGGGTGGTGAGTCTTCCTCTGTTTGGTAGGTGGTGGGTTAAGAGGGATCTTGCCTACACCCCTTGCAGGAGGAAGAGTACTGATTGTTAAAGTATGGGTTCTGTCTTGTCTTTTGTCTCCTTAGAACCCAGTGGATCTGCTCAAGGGGCCCACAAGGCTAAGGGCAAAAACCCTTCTCCCCCTAGAACAAAAAGGTGTGGGTATTGCAATGAAAAGCTCACACAAGATCATGTAAAACCTTTTTGTTACAAATGCATACATAAATTGTCGGGAAAGAAAACCTCACGGGTTATGAGGGACTTCCTTATAGTACAATTAGAGATGCTTTCTACGCTCATCTCTGAAGATGGTTATAGCATCTAAAGAAAGGACTAGCACTAGTGGCAGAGAAACTGTCCTCTAGAGAAGGTACTGCCTCTCAGGAGGGTACATCCGTCAGAAGTCCGAAAACCCAGCAGAGGCCTCCCTCCTCTTTCACTTCGGGAGTAGACGAGTTTGAGGATCTGGAGGAGTCAGATGAAAGCTCATTGGAGGAGGGGGAAAACTCAGACTCTGAGAGCCAGGATAGTGATAGTCCTAGACGTAATAGACACCTTTTTTCCCATGTAGGACATGGGGCAGTTACTGAGGGCAATCTATGTCTCTGAGGATATCCCAGAACCTCCAGTTCAGGTGACAGCCCGGGATAAGATGTACAGGGGTTGGGTAAATCTAAGTCCAAGGTATTCCCAGTTCATTAAACTCTGAAAGAGGTAATTTTGAGAGAGTGAAAGGACCTGGAAAGAAAGGCCCTTAAGCTCAAAACTTGGAAGAGGAGGTTTCCCTTTGGGGAGGAAGAAGAGAAGTTCTCGGGTAACATTAAAGACCAAATGGACCGAATGGCTGAAATGCTACTGCGAAGAGCGTGGGATGCCAATGCAACAGCCACGGCTCCTGCCTGCGTAGCAAGGAATGTGGATGCTTGGCTGGGCAGGCTCTCCGACCATGTTGCTAGAGGGAGTAATTCCAAAGAAGTCACAGACTCTTGAGATAATAAACAAGGCTGTGGCATACTTGGCAGATGCAGCAGTGGAAACTGTTAAGACCACGGCTAAATCAGCGGCCCTCCTTAACCACCTCAGCTCCGGAAGAATTTACCCCCTTCCTGTCAAGAGCACTTTTTGCGATTCGGCACTGCGTCGCTTTAACTGACAACTGCGCGGTTGTGCGACATGGCTCCCAAACAGAACTGACGTCCTTTTTTTTTTTTTTTTTTTTTTTTTTCCCACAAATAGAGCTTTCTTTTGGTGGTATTTGATCACCCCTGCGTTTTTTTTTTTTTTCTGAGCTATAAACAAAAAAAGCGACAATTTTTTGAAAAAAATGCATTTGTTTACTTTTTGCTATAATAAATATCCCCAAAAAAATTCAAAACATTTTTTTTTCCTTAGGCCGATACATATTCTTCTACATATTTTTGGTAAAAAAAAAAAAAAAAAAAATGCAATAAGCGTTTATTTAATTGGTTTGCGCAAAAGTTATAGCGTTTACAAAATAGGGGATAGTTTTATGGCATTTTTATTGATAATATATATACAGTATATTTTTTTTTTTTTTTTTACTAGTAATGGTGGCGATCAGCGATTTTTATTGTGACTGCGACATTATGGTGGATACATCAGACATTTTTGACACATATTTGGGACCATTGTCATTTATACAGCAATCGGTGCTATAAAAATGCACTGATTCCTGTGTAAATGACACTGGCAGTGAAGGGGTTAACCACTAGGGGGCAGGGAGGGGTTAAGTCAGTACTAGGGAGTGATTCTAACTGTAGGGGGATGGGCTAGCTGTGACACATCACTGATCTCTGCTCCCGATGACAGGGAGCAGAGATCAGTGACACTGTCACTAGGCAGAACGGGAAGATGCTTGTTTACATCAGCATCTCCCCGTTCATCCTCTCCGTGAGGCGATCGCTGGTATCCGGCGCGCGTGCGATGGCACGATGGGGAATTCAATGGGACTTACAGGTACGCCCATTTGCCCAGCCGTGCCATTCTGCCGACGTACATCGGCATGCGCTGGTCAGGAAGTGGTTAACTCTGCAAGGAGGGCCGTGCGGTTTGTGGGAAGGGGACCATATGTCCAGGTCACGACTCTGGGTTGCCCTTTGAGGGTTCCCAGCTTTTTGGGCCTGGCTTGGATCAGGTCTTATCACGATTGGCGGAAAAGGGAAAAAAGTTCCTGGTAAAAGACAGGAGCGAGAAAGGCAAAACGTTTTTTTCGTGCCCCCCCTAACCAGGGCCAATTCAAGGCCAAGAAGGACACGAATAGAAGGTGGGGGAAGGGAAAGGGTGGACAGCAGGGTGGCCTGCTCTTTTCTGGACCTAAGGACACCAGCAAGTAGTCAGTGACACCAGCATCAGGGTAGGGGGGAGACTTTTTTGCTTTGTCCCTCAGTGGAGGAAGATCTCCGAAAGCCCCTATATCCACAGATTTTGACAGAGGGATATTGGCTGGAACTTCTCTCCCCTCCCCCGCAAAACTTTATTTTGACCCATCTCCCCAAGGATACTTTGAGGGCAGCAGGGTTGATAGACAACTTGCAGGGATTGGCGAACCAGGAGGTGATCGTCCCCGTTCCACCGGAAGAGCTCTACCAGGGATTTTACTCCCATGTTTTTGTTGTCCAAAAACCATCAGGGAAATTTCGCCTGATATTAAGCCTCCATAAGGCTGAACGGGTTTTTGCGACAAAAGAGCTTTTGGATGGAGAGCATATACACTGCGCAAGCATTTATTGAAGGATGCTTTTATGGCCACAATAGATCTGAGGGATGCGTATCACCATGTCCCGATTGCCTAGGAACACCAATCCCTGTTGAGGTTCGCAGTCCTTATGAGCAAAGGGGTACAACACTGGCAATTCCGAGCTCTTCCCTTTTTGGATTAACTGCGAGCCCAAGAGTTTTCACAAAGTTCCTGGCAGAGGTGGTAGCTTACCTGCATCTACAGGGGGTATCACTTATACCCTATCTAGATGACCACCTGATCTATGGGCAGTCTCTAGAACAAGTCAGAGTAGACGTAGACAGTGATCCTCACTTTGGAGACCTTGGGCTGGATAGTGAACCGGGAGAAATCATCCCTCGTACCATCCCAAATAAAAACCTTCCTAGGATACTTGGTGAATTTGGGGGCTCAGAAACTTTCTCCCAGAGGAAAAAAGGTTAAGTGGTAACATCAGTCTCCTCTCTAACAGAACCCAGGGACTGCTCTCGCAGACAGTTTATGAGGGTCCTAGGCTTGATGACCTCCTGTATTCCAGCGGTTCCCTGGGCTCAGCTCCATTCAAGGGAGTTGCAGTTCTTCCTACTATCCTCCTGGGACAGAAAGAGGAGTCACTGGACGGAAAGGTGTCCATTCCAGCAAGGGTAAGGACCTCCCTAAATTGGTGGAAGGGTCAGGACAGGCTCACACTGGGTCGTCCCTGGGCCCAGTGGAACCCTAGAAGGATTACCACTGATGCAAGAGCTTGGGGTGCTCACTTGGGGGACGTCCAAGCACAGGGATTCTGGACCCCAACCCAAGCAAGGGCCTCCTCCAACCACAGGGAGCTCCTTGCGGTGGGTCAGGCATTGAAGGCTTTCGGAGACAGGATTCAGAGACTAGAGGTCCAAATCCTGTCAGACAACATGACAGCTGTCTCTTATCTGAACTGTCAGGGTGGCACGAGGTCTGGGAAGCTACTGAACCTGGCTTTGGCTATTCTAAATTGAGCCGAAGGAAACCTTCAGTCCATATTGGCGGTCCACATAAAGGGGACCGCCAATGTGGTGGCAGATTTCCTAAGCCAACAGCTCATACTCCAGGGATATAAACCAGGACATATTCCTCCAGATAGGACAGATGTTTGAATCTCCAGAGATAGACCTTTTCGCCCACAGAGGGAACAGAAAGGTGGAGTGTTTTTTTTTTCTCTCACTAGAGAGGGGGATCGCAGGGAGTAGATGCTTTATCTCAGGACTGGGGTTGCCACCTAGCATATGCTTTCCCTCCACTAGCCTTAATACCCCGGGTTCTACAGAGGTTGGCCCACTCAAAGTGCGAGCTGATCCTGATAGCCCCATGGTGGCCAATGACATGGTTTGCTACTCCTGAGAAAATGGTCGGTTTCTCCTCCACTCCGTCTCCCGCCGAGGCAGGATCTCCTTCTACAAGGGCCACCCCCCCCGACCCAGGGTTCTTCAAGTTGATGGCATGGCTCTTGAGCGGGAGATTCTCAGAGACAAGGGATGCTCCGATAGAGTAATTTGAGACCCTCCTAGGTAGCTGTAAACCGGTCACTAGGAAGATCCACTCAAGAATCTGGAATTTCTTCACACTGGTGCCAGGACAGAGAGGTTTCTAAGACTTCAGTACCAGTGGTACTTGAATTCTTAAAAGCTGGGGTGGATCAAGGAATTGCCCCGAACACCCTGAAGGTACAGATAGCATCCCTGTCTATATTTCTGGACCAGAGGCTCGTGCTAGAGCCCCTGATTAAGAGATTTCTACTAGCAAGGGAGAGGTTAACCCCTGTAAAAATGAATAGATTCTCACCATGAAATGTAACGCTGGTCCTGGAGGCGTTGATGAAAGCGCCTTCCGAACCAGCTCAGGAGATCTCAGTAAAATCTTTGACGCTTAATCATTGGCCATCACTACAGCCAGAACGGTAAGCGACCTGCAGGCCCTATCAATTAAGGAGCCTTTTCTTTTGGTATTGGGAGATAGTGGTGCTGTGGCAAGACCCATTATATCTTCCCAAGGTCGCATCCCAGTTTCATAAATCTCAAGAGATCTTTTTTCCCTCCTTTTATGAAAACCCAAAAAACGAGGGAGAGAAAAAAATGTAAGTTATTGGATGTCAGGAGGTGCTTGCTGACATACTTAGAGTGAAAGATTTCAGGAAGTCGAGTCACCTTTTTGGTTCTATTTAGTGGCCCTAGAAAGGGAGGGCAGGCATCTAGATCTACAGTGGCTAGGTGGATCAGACAAACCATAGGAATGGCTTATGTGCCAACAGGTTCCCCAGTACCAGTTAACCTTAAAGCCCATTCAACAAGATCTTTGGCGGCCTTTTGGGCAGAAAGAGCTGGGGCCTCAATAGAACAAATCTGTCGAACAGCCACATGGGCAAAGAAGGACACCTTCTTGAAGCACTATAGAGTGGAACTGCTATCGCCTCAGGATCTGACATTTTGGAAGGAAGGTCTTACAAGCGGCGGTCCCACCCTAAGGTAGGCCTTGAACTTCTTGTCCATCCCCTCAAGTGTGCTGTCCTAGAAGATGACTAGAGAAAATTGACAGTTGCTTATCTGTAACTGCTTTTCTAGGATATCTTCCAGGACGGCAGGCCTACTTCCCACCCCTGGTTTGATGTAAGTACTATGGGAAGAGTTTTTCTCTCTGGCACCTGTATAACCTATTACTTTGGGAGAACTGAGGTGCAGGAGGAAGGGAGGGTCCGTTTAACCTCATGTGGTGTTTGTGTTTCCTGTCAGGTAGACCAGTCATCTCTCAGATGTGCCATCCTGGAAGATATCCTAGAAAAGCAGTTACCGGTAAGTAATTGTCAATTTTTTGATTCTTATTTTATAGCATTTCTTTATACCTGCCTAAAACATTTGCACAGTAGTATACTATATTTTGTGTGTGCTGCTAGTGCAGTAGAAAATCTGCTTTACTGGTTAATCTCTAGGGGGTGAACTCCTCCATTATTTACTATTGTTGATGTATTGGTAAATATTGGTTCAACTGAGATCCTTCTATAAAAACTACAGAGAGATTTCATGCCCTAAAAAGGAAGTAATAAACCATTTCCATATTAGGGGTATCGTTTGTCTTCTCCAGGTACAAGGAATTTTGCCCCTTAATCACTGTGGCTATACATTCAGCACTTCATTTTATAAAGGAAGTAAAACACTGATGGGTTTTGCTTCCTTTTTTTTCCCCCCTGCAAAGTAAAAGCATGATGTGCTAGTATGCATTGCATACTAGCACATTATGTGACACCTGCAAGCGAAACCTGCACTGTCCCCACTGCAGGCCACATTAATGTTTGCCCCTCTTTCTTCCGGGGTCGTGGGCTTCAGTTCTGTGACTGTCCGGAGTCGCTTGACGTCACCCCTGCGCATGCGTGAGGGAGCAGCTAGTCACGACACTCGCTAGTGCAGAAAATGCACAGGCAGCCGCTTCTTCACAGTGCATGCGCCGATGACATTGGTGCAGTTTACAGCAAATATCTCCTAAATGGTGCATGTTTAGGTTATCTTTACAGAACCTATAGGTAAGCCTTATTATAGGTGTACCTAATAGGTACAACTTGCCATTGGAGGTTTACAACCTCTTTAGGGGAAAATGTCCTGGTTAGGGGATGGGGGTTTCTAGAATGTATTGCATCATTATGAGAACCTTCATCTCAAATTTTTTGTTCCTAGTATGTGGAAGGTCCTTTTGAAAAATACCTGGAACGGTTAGAAGACCCCAAGGTAAAACATCATGGGTAATTGTACACAGATTTGCTGTTTGTGTGATTTGAAGGTTTCTGTACCGCTTGTTTACAGTAAGCCTCTCCATCTGTTTTGCATACAAGTTTTCGAAGTTCTGTTACTGGTTTTGATTTGTTGCTCTTCATTATTATTTTGGTCTTTTTAGGAGAGTGCTGGTCAACTTGAAATAACTGCTCTTTCATTGATCTTTAAGTGAGTAACCAAACAGATATGATATCCATACAATAGCTGTTTTCTGTCAACTTCAACCACTTTCAGCTAGCTTTTGAATGTATCGCCAACAGTTTTTGGCTTGTTTGATGTTAATGCAAACTTGGTAGGTAGCCTTGAACCATCAGTCACTTTTACAATTTGAAATCCAATGACCAATTGCTAAACAAAACAACTGTTATCACTCTTGTCAAACTTGTCTCTAGGCTAAAATGATCCACATTTGTGCAAATGCTACTGAGCCCTTGCTGATATAGCCAATCCTATCTGTTGGCAAGGGGTTTTAGGTTGCCACTCACATTATTCACTGTAAGACTAAAAACATCTGTTACCTTTGTCCTAGGCTCATTCAGTAACTCGCCTAGTAAAGTCCAAAGCCACTGAAGATTTATTTTGTGTGAGAAGAGTGCTTAAGGGTTATAGCCTCTGTCAGGTTTTTGTTACTGTTTGTACTGTAGGTGTCCTAATTTGGAAGATTTCCCCTCATCAGGATAGGAAGTGATGAGAAATCTCTCAAAAAAGGGCCAAAAACGCCTTATTTGTACAGAATATGGGATCTATAGTCATAGACTGTGGATTCAGGTGACTGGACACTGGCAAAGCTTTGTAGGTAATGCCCCCATGTGCAACCTCCTATAACCCAATCTACTTCGTGGGACTCCAGTTTTTTTGCTTGTGTTAAATGATGGACCTCTTCTCTGTAGAAGTTTCTACGCCAATCCTCCCTTTTCTTATTTTTTTTTTTTCCTCTTCTTTGTCTAGTACTTTTATCAAGATCGAATTGCGTGTTGTCTCAAGGCTCACTAAGTGTTCCTGGATCAGCTGCCCTCGATGTACATCTTGAGAAACTGGACTAGCTGGCCTGTAATGTTTGCTTTGGGCACTGTATCCTGCATTCACTTTGGCACAAGTGAAGTCAGCCACAAGGTGCTATATAGGTCCATGGACATGATCCATTTCTATGGCATCCATGGTTTTGTCCCTTCTAGAAATCTGCAGCATGGTTAAGGTATTTAAGGTGGATGTAAACCCGGTTCATGAAATTTGAGCTGGGCACATATATCTGCAGAGTTTTTTCTTCTCTCTCCAAAGCACTAAGTCCCATGGCTTTCACCTGCTCCATTCTTCTGTTATCAACATAACTTCTGACAAGTTCAACATCAACCGAGCTAAAACCAGCCTGATCTTTGTGTCGGAGGGGTTGTTATAAATTGATTAGCAGAGAGCTAAACTATTCACAGAACAGCTCTGATAGTCTCTGCCTATGTGCAGTGGGGGTGTGTGTGCCTTTCCTCCAATCAGCTGTCTTGGCTGTGTGCCCAGACTTCACACTCAGTGCTCAAAAGGAAGAGCAAATATATAAAATGTGAACTTTCTAAAGAATATATAAAGCCGAAGACAGCAGATATGCATGTAAAACTTTTATAGGGAGAGACTGTTCATTTCACTGGTATATGTTAGGGTTTACATCCACCTTAGCCCCTCCCAAATCTCTCTACTACATTGGTGGAAGGCAACTTTTACTGTCCTTGAATTTGTCAGGTTTCCTTTTTTCTTTTTGATACAGATCAAAAAAATAGTTTAGTATAATAACCAATACGCTCAACATAAGCGTAGGGAATACAAAATTCAGTACACAAATACAGAACATATCCACAATTGCATATATAAAGTCTTTGCCGGGTTTTAACGTCAACATTGCTGCTTGAGTGGTGACGTCGATTCAAAGGCCTTCTGGCTGACTTGCGTCTGCCAGACCTTTCTGCAAGAAGCATGCTTGCGCCTTGCTACCTGCTTCTCAAACACCAACAGGACGTTGGTCAGCAGCTGGGATATAGTGGCTTCTTTCCTGGATATGCAAAAACACTCTCCTTCCACATCCATTTTGTGAGTACCCCACAGGTGATCCCCCTCACAAAGCAATAGTAGCCATACAGCATAAAAGAGCGGATTTAAAAAAAAAAAAGAAAAAAAAAAAAGCCTAATAGCATTTGGACAATAGATGGCACCACAAGAAAACTAGCAGAATGTTCAAGGTGATGGTGGTTACCCTGCAACAGAGCAATAATAAAAAAATCTGTCTTCCTCTAATTCTAGCTGCCTCTCTGGCATGCATCCAATGGCCTATCTGACTAAGGCAGACTTTACTACGACAGTGTCTGATTTCTTTGGGAAACATTCTGCCCTTCTGGAGCCTTCAATCTTTAGCACCCCAAAGTGCTCTTCTGCCTCTCCACCATCTGAATCTATTCAGGAGAATGATCCCAATCATCTTAACCTTTTCGAGGAAGATATTGAAAAGAGAGAGGTGGATGGAGTAGTGGATCCAGCAGATATGCATTTTGAGACACGATAGAAGGCTTCATGCAATGTTCTTTATACCATGAGCTAATTGATGCATTGTTTACTAGCCTTGATCTAACAGGGCCGGAATCTCCACAGTCCAACATAAGCTTCTATGAGCACTATACAGCTGTAGAAGTCTAAAAACACTTTTCCTCTTCACACACACACAAGTTAACTGTACTGTGCATGAGGATTGGGCAAATATTGACAAGGTATTTATTCCCTACTGACCAAAGCATCTAGTACCTACAGTAGTCGATTCTCCCCATGAATATTCTGGAACAGAGAGCAATAAGAATGATTCTCCTACACTGGACACCTCTTACACATTCACCCAGTAAGGGTAGAGTCGGACAAAGCCATGGCTGTGACCTACATAAACCACCAAAGGGGAAACAGAAGTCAGGCTTCTTAAGGAGGCAAGCCTGATTTTTCTTAGGCAGAGAACCATGTTCAAACACTCTGCCATCCACGTACCAGAAGTGGAAAATTAACAAGATAACATTGGGTCACCAGTGCATAGACTCAGTGTTGCCTTCATCCCAAGATCCATGGATGTTCTGTCAGAAGTGGTGGACATCATTGTCTCCAGTCTCAACAGGAAAGTAGACCCTTTTTTTTTTTTTTTTTTTTTTTTTTTTTTTTTTTTTTAATAAACCAGATCACTAGCACTGATCTGCTTGCCTATGCAGTGAAAGCACTGGTGATTCCTTGGACACTGTTCAGTCTGTAAAAAAAGAAAAAAAAATCTACCCAACCAGGTCTGCAGTTATCAACTATAGCCAGGTGAGGTAGCACAAAATTCAATGTAATACAAACAATCAAGAAAATGGATATGGGCTCTTTCTCCTAGCCCTCCAAATAAGAAAAATGTTTTAAGTCCTGGTTCACACTGGAGCGTTATGACATGTGTTTTAACATGTCAAATCGGCGGCAATTGTCAATGGCACCTTCCTAATCGGTGCAATGTTGCATCTGCGGCGCTGCACTGATTTCAAAAAGTAGTCTCTGTACTACTTTTTGTGTTTTCGGCTGCGATTTACTTTGACGTGGGCAAAAATCCTGCACAGATGTCTCTGAAATTGCGGCCGAAATCGGGACTGACATGCAGGAGTGAAATCGATTCCCGCAGCTCAGTGTGAACCTGGGCTAAATAATATTTGGAAATGCGTGAAGCGTGCATCGTAACTGGACACCTACAATATCTTTATTAAACCCAATTAAAATCCCATACATAGGACAACAAAGTAAGGTAAAGAAACGATCACCCACACAGTCACCACCTAGTGTAATGAATATGGTATACTTTTTAGATATTTATTGTAAAGGTGGCCAACTGTACCAGCTATATGTATGTTAAGTTGGCTGCTAACAATTTCAATTGAATTTGACGGTTCCTCATGTGTAAATAGTATTGATATCTTGTTACTTGTTAGGCACAGTTCTAACCGTGTGTAGGTTTAAATACTGGTCTGTCATTAAAAGCGTTTGTTAACCTAAATAAAAAAAAATAAAAAATGTATCCTGCTCCTTTTTTTTAAAGCATGTTATACAGCACAGTGCTTGCGCTGTGTAATTTGGCCCACTATATCACCTGAAATACCTGGCTGATCCTGCCTCCCCCTGTAAACTGACCACGGTATATGATGGCTGCTGAGCCCTGACACTGTGATCAGTTTGTGCCTCCGTCATCCGCAGCTCTCCTCTCCCCCCTTCCTCCTTGCCTGTCAGGTTCTGAAAGTGCCTGCCCCCACCCCTCCTGCTGCTGAAATAACTTGTCTGTTGTACTATTGGCTATGTGTCCTAATGCTGTGCCCCCCTGTGTCTGCTATTTATTAAAAAAAAAAAGCCTCCTATGCCGATCGGCGCTCACGTGACCCGCCGACTCTCTCCTCGTTCCGCCTGACGTCAGCGGGGGAATCTCGGCCCTGACCACTGCAGCTGTCAGACGGTGAGAAAAGAGAACCGGCAGGCCACGAGTGCTGATTGGCGCTCTCAGAAAGGAGGTATAGCAGGCATTTGTTTTAATAAATATCACATATGGGAACACATGCTACGTGATGCTTATGATTCCAAGATCTCATGACCGCTAGTTAATTGGAATCCCATGGTCTCCCAATCATGTCCCTCTTTTATGAAATCTGTGGTTCAGAATAGACCGTGTAGTTTGTATGGATTCAAAATATTGTGTAAAATTGCTGCAATCTCAGGATGGCAGTTTATGCTGATGGTACATAACACCAAACGGTCCAACTGTCTCCCTCGGATAAATCCTAGAGTTTTGTAATGCGTCCCTTAAAAATAGAATCCACTGGACTTCAGACCATAGAAGTGAATTATTCAAGTGCTGTGGTCTAGAAGAGTATTTCAACACATCATCTCTCTATAGCATCTAGCCACCTTCCTCGCACAGGCACCCATATAATTGAAATGACCTATATAAGCTCTTGTCACACGAGGGTCACCGAAGTCCACAAACAACCAAGGAAACCATGATATCTTCCATTAGGGTATCCAATGCTAACCCACAAAAAAAAGCAGAAAGAGGGCACCTGGGTCAGTGGGAGTAAAAGCAAGTAACATTTTATTCAAATGCATAAAAGTATCTTACAAGGTGGATGTGGATCAGCAGTCAGCCATCACAAGGGATGAGAAGACCACTGTGGGGATAAGCTCAGACCTGCCATATGGAGGTGTAAAACCAGCAACGTCCTTCTGCTGGTTTTTTATCTGAGGGAACTCCCATTTTCCTGCTGAGGAGCTGTCGGTGACTGTGCAATCCCCATCCACCTGTGGACTTCTCCTTGATATCCCTTACTACTATGGACTAATTCTTATTCATTTTGGGTATTTTTTGTTGTCCCCCCCCCCCCCCCCCCCCCCCCCCGTTATTGATCCCTTATGATCCACCTTATAGTTGCCAGTGAGCGCTGACTCGCACACTACCTGACAGTTCTGTGTGATATATTGCTTGAATGCTAACCTACATGTGCAGTCAAGGGTTTAGCACGGTTCCCCCAGTGGATGGATTCAGCATCAAGCATAAGCTTGAGGGATAAACAAAGTCCCAAAGTAAGCTTCAAGCAGTTCTTTGCACCATATAGCAAGACCAGTTGTGCAGTCACTTTTTCAAATGTATCGTTATCAATTTAGTCCTGATTGGCCTTGGGTGGTGGTGGTGGGGGGGGGGGTTCCAGTGATCCTTTATCACTCCAAATTGGCCCAGGAAAATTTGGTACACAGACATACTTGGGACTCCTGTCACGTGAGCCTTGGCCTCTTCATACAGGCATGCTTCTCAGTTGCTGGCTTTAATGGTATAGCTGTTGAAACCCATGTCCTAAAGGATTGGGATAGCTCATTCACATCTGGCTCAAAGCGAGAAATCTGCTGCTTGTAAGAACAACCATTTTTGAAGACCTTTTTTGGCTTGTGTGAAAGCAGGCATTTTGACACTCAAGTTCTGGTCTTCCTCCAGTCTGGCCTAGACCAGCATCTGATGCTTAGCACTCTAAAGGGACAGGTTCTTCCCTTATCCATTCTCTTCCTAATGACCTTTTGGCTTTACACACTTTTTGTATTAGAGAAAAAACAAAAGAAAAAACTTTGGCTCTTTTTTATCCCCAACTTTGACCTCCTGTGTCTCCCTGGGATCTAAATATGGTACTTTCAGTTCTAAAAAGAGCTCCTTTTCAAGCAATCTGGGATATCCTTTTGTAAGATCTGACCAGAAGTGGCCTTTTTGGTAGCCATTGCTTCTGTGGCAGGTGTGGGACAGAACATACAGAAAGAGTAGTTTAATGATCCTTGGCGCAGAGGTTTCTTTATTGAGGTGCTAGACACAGTTGGGCAAGGGTCTAACCCCAGGGAAGAAGTTTGGGTATAATTGTGGGATCTAGGGGTATGATTAAAAGTTGGTATGCCACCATCCAGAGGGGATAAGTCCAGGTCCTTGGGCACTAATCGGGAAAGGCAAAGTTTAAGACCAAGGCCAGAGGGCATTAATCTGGCCACAGCAGAGGCTAAGGCAGCAGTCTGACTAGCAAGGGTTAACATCTAACAGCAAAGATCATTGATTCAGGCACAGTAAGATTTAAGGCAGGAATCTCTCATAGGCAAATTGTTGGGTCCTGGGGGAAGGATGTGAGGACCTAGGGGGCCTGGCTATAGCTTTAGGAGCACATGGGCAGTGCGGGAAAATATACCCAAGTCAGGGCGTGATCCTGCAGCTCAGGCAAGCTGATGTCCAGCATCAGATTGCCCTATCAACATGCTCAGCACCTCTATTGTACAGCTGCATTAGGTGCATGGCTGGGGCGAGCTCTTGTCTCCTGCAGGACAGTGTATCATGCCCACCAGAGCTCTGGCTCCTGAGGGGAGTGAGTCTGCGGCCGGCAGGAGAAAATTCACATACTGGCTGCAGTGGTTTTTGGTTCCTCTTGACCCTTGTTTGTGTGCTGCATTGCCCACCCCTGAGTTTATTTCTGGGGGACATCCCATAGGCTTATGACTAAAGATCAGATGTCTTGTTCTGTACAATTTTTAAAATAGGAATTTTAATTTGACTTTTGGTTCCATATCTTGGAGTACAGTACATCAGGAAAGTCCTTCACCCCTGCTCTTTTTCTCATTCTTGTTTTCAATATTCAGCTTACCTCCCATGGTTCTGGCTTTAGCAAGAATGGCATCTCTGTCTTTGTAGTTTAAGAGCTTAAACAGAAAAGCACGAGGGTGATTGCCAGGGGGTAGTGGACGAGATGGCACTCCTATGCGCTCTCTCCACCGCAAATAGTGGAGAAAAAGCTTCTTTTCCAAATGTAGTGAGGAGCCATTGTTCTATGAAAGTGACCGGGTCTTTACCTTCTATCCTTTCTGGGAATCCTAAGGCGCGGACATTGTTGCGGCGCATGCAATTTTCCAAATCATCTAAGCGCGCTGCATGCTGATCTGCAAGATGGCAGTTATACTTTAAATCTCTCTGCATGGGTACTAAATCATCTTCAGTTACACTGACCCTGCTCTCTATTGCAGCTGTGCGCTCTCTTAGCTTTTGCATGTCCTGTCTCACAAAGGATATCTCAGCTTTGACACCTTTAACTTCATCAGTCAGGGTTGAGATGGATCTGTTGCATATAGTCACTGCTGAGAGTATGTCTCTGAGAGTGGGTTCAGCATTATCCGGGGGCAGGATTGATGTCTGAGTGCCCTGATAGGAATGTGAAACTGTACTCACTGCGGCCCAGTCAGCAGGGGATCCAGTGCCATCCTCCAGTGGAATAGTATTATCCATCTCCAGCTGACTTCCTTCTTCTTCACTAAGGTCAGATGTGGGTGATGGTAGTTCTTTTGATGCTTTATTGCCAAACAGGAGCTTTTGGGCAGCCTCCTTATATTTCTCCTTTTGTGATCGCTGTGGCAGAGCGCCATCTTGGGCCTGAACTGCGGGTGGGCCGCCACCCTCCTTGCCCCATTTTGGCATGTTCTGCAGCCGCAAGTCGATCGGGTGAACGGGTCGGCTGAGGCCCAGATAGTGTGCGGTTCCGATCGGGGGTATCAGCGGGCTGGATGGGTGATCCAGAGGATAATTGTCAGGATTTTCGGAGGAGCTGAGAAGTGCGTCCTGCTACATGCGCTGCCTGGCCACGCCCCCCTCTCATTCTTGTTTGCTACAAAGCTGGGTTATGAGGGCACACTCTGGAGCATTTCCAGCTAAGCTTTTGCCAATCTAATGTCCAATCTCCTGAAGGTCGCGACATATAACTTGGGCTCTTTGACTACAGATCCTGTGTCCTATATTTACTCCAAGATATGGAATTTACAAAGAAGTTAAGCCTGGGTTCGCAATAGCGCAATCTTAGAGATCGCATGTGATTTGCACCCGCACCGCAGGTGCTGCTCACATGCGATGTCTGAGCAATGCGAGTGAACTTGCATTGGATTCGCACAGAAAATATTTTATTTTTTTATTTCAGGTTACTTGTATAGCGCCGTCAATTTACGCAGCACTTTACATATACATTGTACATTTACATCAGTCCCTACCCTCAAGGAGCTTACAATCTAAGGTCCCTAACTCACATTCATACATACTAGGGACAATTTAAACAGGATCCAATTAACCTACCAGCATGTCTTTGGAGTGTGGGAGGAAACCGGAGTACTCAGAGGAAACCCACGCAGGCACAGGGAGAACATGCAAACTCCAAGCAGGTAGTGTCATGGTTGGGATTCGAACCAGCGACCCTTCTTACTGCTAGGCAAGAGTGCTATCCACTACACCACTGTGCAGGGACTTGTTTTTCTCCGCATTAGAATTGGATCGCGTGGGTGTTTCCACCTATGCAATACGATTCCTGTGCAAGTTCACAGTTCGCACTGTGATCTGTGAACTAAACTGGGGGTGTCATTAACTTTAATGATCCCTTGTTAATGACACCCGCAGCGGTTCACACAAGACAGTGTGGACTGCCTGCAGGAGAAGAGCGATGCGGGAACTGGTGTGAACCCCAGGGTAAACCTTCTAATTTTTTTTTTTTTTTTTTTTTTTGAGTGTTATTGGTTGAAGCCTGATTTTATTGTGATCTGTACCTTCAATATACAATCATTTCCCAGTTTTAGGTGCCTCTTCTTTTTTTTTTTTTCATTAGTTTTCCCCCTCAAAGTAATTTTGCATAATAAGTTTTTATAATATGCATGTACTTGTGTCTCTAGGAAACAGGTGGTGGGACAGACGCTCTGCGTCTTTATGCAGTAGATATGACTAACCTTTCCATAAATAGACTGTTGTGGACAAATCCTGAAACAAAATCCTTTTTTGTTCAGATCTCTAAGAAGTTTAATCAGTCAGTTTGATCTTTTAATGGGCGTTTTCAGTGTCCTGACTGGGGTGCTGATTGAAGTAGATGGCACTGCCATCATAGCATTTTCTGCACAGATTATAGAAATTGCCCTAACTGATTTAAGGATATGTGAAAGAGGGCAATGATGAAAAGCAGAGGATCCTGAATAAACATTTATGAAGCCCAGTAAAGACTGCCCTCTTGCCTACATCAAACAAATGATGCGCGTCTTCTATGAAGCCTCTTTTGAAATTCGGGGAGCATATGCAGTACAGAATCAAAACGTGGGGACTTTGACTACACCACTCTTAACTGTAAGTGGGCAGAATGTTTTGGGGAGAAATTCCACAGGAAAAGAAGAAAAATTCCTGATTATACTAGAAATTTTTTCAAATTTATGATGGCTAATTGGTATTATGTACTCATATTTTTATAAGCGAATATATAGGCACATAATGCAATTTGCTTTTTGCACATGTGTATAGTAATAGTTTTCTGAAAAAAGATGGTCACTAACTTGTTTTAGTGTTTTCAGGTTTGGTGACTTATATCTTTTACAGTAGAACCGAAGGCACATATTTTATTTATTTTTTTTTGACCCTCTGTGTCCCATTATAGAGATTTCCCTTAATTTCCTGCCCCATACAAGAAGTGAAAGGAAATCCATCCAAAGTGAGTTTTACCTGGTAGTTACTGGGGTCACAAAAACTAATGTCGTCAAATGATTACTTGAATTTGGAAGGACCAATAATCTAAAAATAAATTTTAGGTTAAAACTAGCTCATGCATGGGTTATCTAGTTTATACTCTTTTTATGATTATTGGATTGCTGGATCTGTTTTGAGTAACACAATATTTCTTTCCTTTTTTTTTTTTTTTTTTTCCCTCCTAGTCAGAACTTTATTTTGTATAAAAGCCCTGGAAAACCACCTACATATGCCACTGATCTTAACTGTGATGGAAAGGTAGGTTTCACAGAGGTGGGTCTGGTGGTAACATTTTGTGCACTTATGTAAACGGACCTACAAATGTTGTTGCAAGCACCCAAAGACGCATGCATATATTTTTGCATTAGAGCACCATTAACCTTAACCACTTAAGGACCAAGCCTCTTTCTGAGATTTGTTGTTTACACGTTTATAAGTGTGTTTTTTTTTGGTAGAAAATTACTTACAACCTCCAAACATTATACATTTTTTTTTCTAATACCCTAGAGAATAAAATAGCGCTTGTTGCACCGTATTTGCGCAGCGTTCTTACAAGTTGACACTTTTGGGAAAAAATACACTTTTTTGAATTAAAAAATAAGGCAACAGTAAAGTTAGGCAAATTTTTATTTATTTTTTAATATTGTGAAAGACTAACCAGTTAAGATCTGCGCTATAGCTGAATGACGACTAAAGTGCGGACCTGCTTTGCCGGGACTACGTCTATTGACTTAGTCCCGTGCCCAAGCGGCCTGCGCGGCGCGCTCTGTGATCAGCGAGTCTGAGACTCGCTGGATCACAGATTGGAGTAAGGGGTCGATCCCGACCCCCTTACCATGTGATCAGCTGTCAGCCAATGACAGCTGATCATGTGATGTCAACAGAGCCGGTAATCTGCTATTTTTTCTCCTCGCGCTGACAGCGTGAGGAGGAAAAAAAGCCGATCACTGGCGGCTGTGAGAGGGACATCAGTCCCGATCACGGCAAGCTGCCGCCAGATCAGTGCCCACCTGTGCCCCCTGCCAGTGCCACCTAGTGATAGGCAACAGTGCCACCCATCAGTGCTCACAGTGCCGCCCATCAGTGCCACCCATCAGGGCTCATCAGTGCCGCCTTATCTGTGCCCATTAGTGCCCACCAGTGCTGCCTCATCAGCGCATATCAATGAAGGAGAAAAATTACCTGTTTGCAAAATTTTATAACAAACTATTAAACATGATTTTTTTTTTTTTTTTTTCAAAATTTTCCATCTTTTTTTGTTTGTTTAACAAAAAATAAAAATCCCAGCTGTCATTAACTGCCACCAAAAGAAATCTCTATTTGTGGGAAAAAAATGATAAAAATATAATTTGGGTACAGTGTTGTATGACCGCGCAATTGTCATTCAAAGTGCGTCAGCGCTGAAAGCTGAAAATTGGTCTGGGCAGGAGGGGGGTTTAAGTGCCCAGTAAGCAAGTGGTTAATGTTGCGCCAAGTTAATTGATACCCAACATGTCACGCTTTAAAATTGCGCCCACTTGTATAATGGCGACAAACATTTACCCTTAATCTCCATAGGCGACGTTTAAAAAATTCTACAGGTTGCATGTTTTGAGTTAGAGGAGGTCTAGGGCTAGAATTATTGCTCTTGCTCTACTGATCGTGGCAATACCTCACATGTGTAGTTTGAACACCGTTTTCATATACGGGCACTACTCACTTATGCGTTCGCTTGTGCACGTGAGCTCGGTGGGTTTTTTTTTTTTTCTTATTTTACTTTTTTATTTTTACACTGTTCTTTTAAAAAAAAAAAAAAAAAAAAGTCACTTTTTATTCCTATTACAAGGAATGTGAACATCCCTTGTAATAGGAAAAAAAAGCATGACGGGACATCTTAACTATGAGATCTGGGGTCAAAAAGACCTCAGATCTCATATATTCACACTAAAATGCAATAAAATGGTCATTTGAAAAAATTAAAAAAATGGCCCTTTTAAGAGCTATGTGCAGAAGTGATGTTTTGACGTCATTTCCGCCCTGCAGTGGTATGGAGAGGGATGAAGGGCCATCTTCCCCTCACTCGTCCCCAATACCCAGCCTCTACCTACGGCTCCGGTAAGCGGTGGGAGGGGGGGGCGCCCTTTCCCGCTGCCGATAAGTGATCTTGCGGCGAATACACCAGAGACCACTATTATGGGAAACCGGACCGCCTGCCAAATAAGAGGATACCAGGGTTATGGCAGCTGGCTGCTGCCATAACAAAGATTTCCCTCTTCAAAGTTAGGACGTATATCGGCATGCGGCGGTCCAGAAGTGGTTAAGTTGGCACTCGAATATGCAAATATTAACCTCTGCTATCAAGACTGCCTTTTATTTTGATGTACCACTACAGAAATGATGTGGCCAACTTTTAGTTGAAATATCAAAACACCGGGTATTTAGGGCACTGTAGAACATCACTGAAGATAAATGCAAGCGTCTCTTGATGCCTACATAAGTCTAGTGCAGATTTACAGTAATACATGTCATACAGATTAGCTGTTAAAGGAACACTTTTTTCCCTCATTGTAGTGCATTTCTTTTCTCAAATGGACTGCTGATAGGGGGGGGGGGTGTTAAGTGATAAAGGGACCGTCCTGGGATTAGGCATGTAGAAGCCTGCTCTCCCTAAAAATTAAAACTTGTATTGAAGGCAGGCTTATAATTTGATTTCAAGGTCTGTCAAATTTCTGGAAAAGCAGTAAGCTAATCACATGAGTGGGCAAAGATGTATAGGGGTGATCTATAAAACAAGTATAAAGAATGCTTACAGGCTGCTCTATTGCAATAAAGACACACCAATTTTTGGTTGTTTGCTACATGCACTTGTAGTAAAAACTACACTGTATTTAATATGCTTTAATTTGCAATAAAGGTATATCAGGACAAGCTTTCAAGAGATCTACTGCCATTAAGATAACTTTGCATTCTGAAAAAGTGGAAAATGCTGAGATACACAAATGAGCTTGATAAGTATTAAGTGGGCTGGGGTATTGGCATAAAGGGGGTGGGAGTCAGAGGAAAGATCAGTTGTAAAAGTACATGATGGTGAGCTAATAAGCTGATGCTGGCATTCTTTAATGCAAAACATTTTTTAATTCTTCATTTTCCTTTAAAGCTTTATTCACACCAGCTAGGAGAGTTTGTGCATGGGCTGGTGTCTGTTGTGTACCCCAGTCATGAGGGAAGGTGCGATCTGTCACACATTACACAGCTTACATATTTTTTTTTCCATCTTTAATGAAATGGCCTCAGCTGAGCTGCAGTGTGATGATGTGGTGCGGTGAGTTGTGAGGCAATAAAATTGCAGCATGCCTGCATTTTCTGCATTTCAAAACTGCATTGTGGTGTTGACGAGGCACATAGAGAACAATTGTTTCCCTAATGATGAGCTGCAGTTACTTGTGGCCTTGTGCACAAAAATACAGGTGCACACTTGTTTATACAAGCCATAAATCTCTTTTTGGAATTCCCCTTAGACCCCTTTCACACTGAGGCGTTTTTCAGGTGTTTTAGCTCTAAAAACGCCTGTAAAGCGCCTTTCAAGCCACCCTAGTGTGAAAGCCAGAGCGCCTTCACACTGGGTGGTACGCTTGCAGGCCGGGAAAAAGTCCTGCAAGCAGCAACTTTTGGGGCTTTGTGGGAGCGATGTATACACAGCCCCCGCACCGCCCCTCCCCATTGAAATGAATGGCAGCGCTGACGAAGCAGCTGCAAAGCGCTTTGGTGGCACCGCAACATGGGCACTATTAACTTTCTTTGGCCGCTAGCAGGGGTTAAAAGCTCCCCGCTAGCGGCTGAGAAGCGCCGCTATAACAGCATTAAAGCACCTCTAAAACTAGCCGTGCCTTACTGCTAATGAGAATGAATGAGGTCTCACAGATGAGCATAAGTTATCCTCTGTTATGCTGTGAAGTTGTATGGCTATGCAAGTGTTTAGCCTGAAATTTGTCAAGTTTTCATGTGTGCAACAATGTATGAGCTATGCCACACTGCTTGCAGCTGTATAAACAGCATTCAAAATCCTCTTGCATGTATGATGGTTGTTTAGTGTAACGTTTTTGCGCATAGATGCAAGGGAGGACGACACAATTGCACAGCTGTTGGACATCAACAAAAGCAGACCACTGGGTGGCCAGTCAGGGCCGTAAATAATTTTTCTTCCTGAAGAGGGGGGGGGTTCAGCCCTCTAACATTGCAAGAGTGACACAAGATTTGTGCCCCATAATTGCTGATTTGATCCAGTGGCCAAAATGAGTGAGTGAGGAGGGCTGCATTTAAGCAGCACAGCAGGCATCCGGTTGGTCATATTAGATCAGACAATGCACATGGACCAGCTGCAGTGCAGACCACTCTGGCAGGTTATCATTCTTGGGAACTTTTATAAGTTGGTGAGTCTGCAATGGGGTGCTGCAAAAAAGGCAATAGCGGCATGTGTAGCGTGCCATGCTGACATAAGTGTATTAGTCACGCATATACCACTCCAAAATGGAGGAAACAATTGAGGCATGCTAAATATCACAGCAAGCTAAAATATGGGGCTGACAGTGAAATAAAGTAGGCGAAAAAAAAATACCCTAGCATTGGTGGTGTCAGTGAGAAGAAAAATTGTTAGTTGGAAGGCAGAAAGGGGAAAGGGATTGGGGAAAAGAGGGGAGAGGGAGAATAGGGAATGGAAGAGCAAAAAGGGAAGCTATGTGCCAGAATTTTGCTTCTATTGCTGCATTTTCATAAGTAAAAACCTCTGTGCATTTTCAAACATAGTAAGCCAGTAGATAAATGATTCTCTGATGAAAACTTAGTGCTAATAACAATCCACCTAAGATTGAAATATCAGGTCTGGCTGGACTGGGGACTGGCTCTATAAAATGGCTTAGGGCCCATTTACTGTACGCTGTGTTAAAGCAGCTCATTAAAATGAATGGGCTACCATTTTTTTTTTTAATCATTGCTGAGATGTTTCTACACCTTGATTGGAGTACGCCTGTGGTAAATTTAAATTTGATTGGACATGATTTGGAAAGGCACATGCCTCACAGCTGACAATGCATACTGTACCGGAGCAAGCCATGAGGTCATGAATGAACTGCCTGCAGAGCCTAGACAGGATTATTGCAAGGCACAGATCTGGTCAAGGCTACAGAAAATTCTCCTGCACTGAAGGTTCCCAGAGCAAAGTGGCCTCCATAACTCCAAGTGGAAAAAAATTGGAACAAACAGGACTCTTCCAAGAACTGTTTGTTCAGCCACACAGAGCAATCATGGGGAGATGGGCATTAGTAAGAGCTGACCAAGAACCCTATGGTCACTCTGACTGAGCTCCAGAGATCCTGTGTGGAGATAGGATTCATTTTCAGAAGGACAACCATCACTGCAGCCCTCTACCAATCAGGACTTTGACAGCGTTACTAGAAGGAAGCCTCTCTTCAGTACAAAACACATGAAAACCGGCTTGGAGTTTCCAAAAAAGCACCAGAAGGACTCTCAAACTGAGTAACCATATTCTCTGGTTTGATGAAACAAGTATTGAACTGTTTGGGCTTAATTCTAAACATTATCACCAGGATGTTCAGGCTTGGGATTTGAAACCGTTGTCCTGGTTTGGTCGGGCAGCCGCCCTGAAAATGATTGTCCTCCCCTGCTTCCTCTGTTATGCATGTGGTTTCCGATAGTGTTGCCTACACTGGGGCTGTATGTAAGGCTTAAGAAAAGGACTTGGAATGTCATTTAGAGGCGGAGGACTGGGCATGTATCAATACTTTGGTGCATAACGATTTCCTCAATGTCCATACGCAGGAGAATGCTTCTAAAATCCGTACACCAGCTGGTACAAGGTGCCACATCTCTTGCATAAAATTTTTCTGACTGCAACAGACCGTTGGCGCTCCCATGCAGATGAGGGCACTTTTCTCCACATTTGGTGGATGTGTCTTAAGTTGATCCCCTTTTTTGGACCAAGGTCCATAAAATATTAGCCCGGATGTCAGGGATACACACCTATAGGAAATTTTCAGAGCCGAATGATCAATTCTGCACGGTTGTATGTCTCGGTTTGTTGGAGGGACATTTTGCCCCCTAACCTGAAGGGATGGTTCATCTGCGTGACAAGGAGGGATGTTCACATCAACTTGGGCATGTTGGATTCACTATAAAACTTCAGATGAATATACACAAACGTCTATGGTGTTAATGGCTCCTGGCGCTTGGGTCACGGCTTGGGTTGACCAGTGGTCCTGATATTGGGTTTCTTTCTTGTTGTATCTGTCAGTATGGTCCTGCCTATGGGCACTGCTGGCTGGTCTGAGTACTATTGGTGGTTGGGCTTGGATGATGGGGTAGGGTTTTAATTTGTGATGTTTGATGAGTACAGCAGCTGCCACTTCAACATATATACGTATAATATAAAAGAAGAAATTTTTTTTCACTCCTTACTGCTCTAATTACAGGAGTTTCCTCTAGTTTTTGAACACAGATGCTGCTCTTACTGACATCTGGGCTTTTAATGTTTAACGGTGAATGATGATCCTACAACCATTGGTGGGTGCATTGAGCTCTTATTTTCAATTTGTTAATTTGTTTTTTTTTTTTCTTACCTTGTACTTTGCTGGGAAATTTTGGCTTTGTGCATTGTAACTGCACAAAGGTTTGTACAGGTTTGGACCCCGCTACAATGCCTGCACTTGGTTGGCTGGGGATGGTCTGTGGGCAATAATGAGGACTTGGAGGGGTTATTGGGAAGGGGGTGGAGTTTTTTATTTTGTAAGTTTTTTTTTTTTTTTTGTTTGTTTGTTTTTGTACTAACTCTTGAATTAAAAATCTCATGGAACAAAAAAAATCGAAACTTTGTCTGGAGGAAACCAGGCACCATCAATCACCTGCTCAATACCATCCCAACAGTGAAGCATGGTGGTGGTAGCATCATGCTGTGGGGGTGTTTTTCTGTAGCAGGGACTGGGAGACTGGTCGGGGTTGAGGGAAAGCTGAATGGAGCAAAGTACAGAGATCCTCAATGAAAACCTTGTCCACAGTGCTCAATACCTCAGACGGGGCCAAAGGTTCATATTTCAACATAATGATCCTAAGCACACAGCCAAGACAACACAGGAGTGGTTTAGGGACAACTGTTATTGTCCTAGAGTGGCCTGGCCAGATCCCTGATTTGAACCCTTTTGAACATCTCTGGAGAGACCTGAAATTAGCTGTCACAGTCCCCATCCAACCTGACTGCGCTTGAGAGGATTTGCAAAGAATGGCAGAAAATCCCCTGATCCAGGTGTGCAAAGCTTGTCGTGTCATACCTTAAGACTCAAGGCTGTAATTGCTGCCAAAGGTTCTTTAACAAAGTAAAGGGTCTGAATACTTCAGTACATTTGCTATTTCAGTTTTTTTCTTTAATAAATTCAGACAGTTCTAAAATTTCAAAAATTTTCACTATGATGTTGTGGGGTCCTGAATGTAGATTTAATGAGGGAAAAAATGAATTTAACCATCTCAATACAGAGCATTTTAACCCCCTTCCTGCTCAAGCCATTTTTCAGCTTTCAGCGCTGTCACACTTTGAATGACAATTGCGCGGTCATACAACACTGTACCCAAATGAAATTTTTATTATTTTTTCCCCACAAATAGAGCATTATTTTGGTGGTATTTGATCACCTCTGCGGTTTTTATTTTTTGCGCTATAATCAAAAGGGACAAGTTTGAAAAAAACACAATATTTACTTTTTGTTATAATAAATATCCATTTTTTTTTTAAACAAATTTTTTCCTCAGTTTAGGCCGATACTTATTCTTCTACATATTTATGGTAAAAAAAATTGCAATAAGCATATATTGATTGGTTTGCGCAAAAGTTATAGCGTCTACAAAATAGGGGATAGTTTTATAGCATTTTTATTATTTTTTATTTTTTTTTTTTACTAGTCATGGCGGCGATCTGCAATTTTTATTGTGACTGCGATATTGTAGCAGACACATCGGACACTTTTGACACATTTTTGGGACCATTAACATTTATACAGCGATCCGTACTATAAAAATTCACTGATTACTGTATAAATGTGACTGGCAGGGAAGGGGTTAACACTAGGGGGTGATCGAGGGGTTAACTGTGTTCCTAGGGAATGTTTCTAACTGAAGGGGGAGGGGACTCTAGGGGAGGAGACCGATCTGTGTTGCTCTGTACTGAGAACACAGATTGGCCTCCTCTCTGACAGGACGTGGATCTGTGTGTTTACACACACAGATCCACGTCCTGCCATGTTACTGGGCAATCACGTGTGCCCGGCGAACATCGCGGCCGCCGGGCACGCGCATCGGGTGCCCAGTGACACGGCAGGCGCGCGATTGCTGTGTGGTGGGTAGGGAAGGCGATGGCGTCATGACGCCCTCCCAGAATGAGAGCCTCGCCGTCATATGACAGCCGGCGGGCGGCAAGCGGTTAAACTGTAGTATCGGGCTGCAACATAAAATTAAAAGTGGTCTGAATACTCTCAGTGAACTGTATGTAAAATATAGCCAGTTCCTATTGACGATCTTCCATGGGAAGACTAGGGCTCTACGCGTTTCCCATAAAATCTGCTTCTTCAGGAGAACCAAGGATCAAATACTACATGGACATTAAGTAAACCTATAAATGTTCAAATAGTACATTTTACATGCCCAAATTATAAACTGGTTGTATAGTGCAGCAAAGTACTTATTCTTCCAGGAAGATGGAAATTGGGCTCAAAACTGCTGCCCGAACAGTGGATAAAAGAAGGGACCCACCAGTTCCCTCAAAAAGAGCAGGCCCATCTCTGGGTTCATGTCAGACACTCTTTACACACGACAGCTGGTATGGCAAGATAGGGAAAACTATACCTTGAACATTTGTACTAAAAAGTCTGTGCTTAGGTGTTCATATCCGGGTACTGTGTTTGGCGGCAGCAGTACCTTCATCGATAAAAATTTTGAAAAGTATGGCGCTGACCTGGTTCTCAAACACGTGAAAAGGTGAAAAATATAAAAATAAAGCAATAAAATTATAGTTGTAACACCACTATGCTACTAATTTCTCACAAATGCTTAAAAGTACTAATTGTATACATAATTGAGTGAAAGTACCACTTTTGGTGCCCATAACCATGTACTGGTAATATGAGATAACTTTGCATATAAAAAAATGAAACCAGTCAACCTATAAAAAAATGAAACCAGTTAACCTATATCACTGTAGTGGTAAAGATGTATCCCAATGCCGTGGTAATATATGATAGCACTCCACACCCATGTGATTACAAATCTGCTTACATGGAGGTAGAGGCATAACCAGAACCTTCAGGGCCCCGTTGCAAGAAACCATAAAGAGCCCTTTAACCACTTCAGCCCCGGAAGGATTTACCCCCTTCCTGACCAGAGCACTTTTTACAATTTGGCACTGCGTCGCTTTAACTGCTAATTGCGCGGTCATGCAATGCTGTACCCAAACGAAATTTGCGTCCTTTTCTTCCCACAAATAGAGCTTTATTTTGATGGTATTTGATCACCTCTGCCGCTTTTATTTTTTGCGCTATAAACGGAAAAAGACCGAAAATTTTGAAAAAAAAATGATATTTTCTACTTTTTGTTATAAAAAAAATCCATTAAAATCAATTTTAGTCATACATTTAGGCCAAAATGTATTCGGCCACATGTCTTTGGTAAAAAAAATGTCAATAAGCGTATATTTATTGGTTTGCGCAAAAGTTATAGCGCCTACAAACTAGGGTACATTTTCTGGAATTTACACAGCTTTTAGTTTATGAATGTCATTTCATGAGGTGCTAAAATGGCAGGGCAGTACAAACCCCCCCCCCCAATGACCCCATTTTGGAAAGTAGACCCCCCAAGGAAATTGCTGAGAGGCATGTTGAACCCATTAAATATTTTTTTTTTTTTGTCCCAAGTGATTGAAAAATGACAAAAAAAAAAAATTACAAAAAGTTGTCACTAAATGATATATTGCTCACACAGGCCATGGGCATATGTGGAATTGCACCCCAAAATACATTCAGCTGCTTCTCCTGAGTACGGGGATACCAAATGTGTGGGACTTTTTGGGAGCCTAGCCGCGTACGGGCCCGAAAACCAAGCACCGCCTTCAGGATTTCAAAGGGCATACATTTTTGATTTTACTCCTCACTACCTATCACAGTTTTAAAGGCCATAAAATGCCAGGATGGCACAAACCCCCCCCCCCCCCCAAATGACCCCATTTTGGAAAGTAGACACCCCAAGCTATTTGCTGAGAGGCATGTTGAGTCCATGGAATATTTTATATTTGGACACAAGTTGCGGGAAAGTGACAATTTTTTTTTTTTTTTTGCACAAAGTTGTCACTAAATGATATATTGCTCAAACATGCCATGGGCATATGTGGAATTACACCCCAAAATACATTCTGCTGCTTCTCCTGAGTACGGGGATACCACATGTGTGGGACTTTTTGGGAGCCTAGCCGCGTACGGGGCCCCGAAAACCCAGCACCGCCTTCAGGATTTCTAAGGGCGTAAAGTTGTGATTTCACTCCTCACTACCTATCACATTTTTGAAGGCCATAAAATGCCCAGATGGCACAAAACCCCCCCCAAATGACCCCATTTTGGAAAGAAGACACCCCAAGCTATTTGCTGAGAGGCATGATGAGTACATGGAATATTTTATATTTTGACACAAGTTGCGGGAAAGTGACAATTTTTGGGAGCCTAGCTTCATACGGGGCCCCGAAATCCAATCACCGCCTTCAGGATTTCTAAGAGCGTTAATTTTTGATTTCACTCCTTACTACCCATCACAGTTTTGAAGGCCATAAAATGCCAAGATAGCACAAAACCGCCCCAAAATGACCCCATTTTGGAAAGTAGACACCCCAAGCTATTTGCTGAGAGGCATGGTGAGTATTTTGCAGCTCTCATTTGTTTTTGAAAATGAAGAAAGACAAGAAAAACGTATTTTTTTTTTTCTTTTTTCAATTTTCAAAAGTTTGTGACAAAAAGTGAGGTCTGCAAAATACTCACTATACCTCTCAGCAAATAGCTTTGGGTGTCTATTTTCCAAAATGGGGTCATTTGGGGGGGGTTTGTGCCATCTGGGCATTACATGGCCTCCGAAACTGTGATAGGCAGTGAAGAGTGAAATCAAAAATTTACGCCCTTAGAAAGCCTGAAGGCGGTGCTTGGTTTTCGGGGTCCCCTATGCGGTTAGGCTCCCAAAAAGTCTCACACATGTGGTATCCCCGTACTCAGGAGAGGCAACAGAATGTATTTTGGGGTGTAATTTCACATATTCCCATGGCATGTTTGAGCAATATATCATTTAGTGACAACTTTGTGCAAAAAAAAAAAAATAATTTGTCTTTTTCCCGCAACTTGTGTCACAATATAAAATATTCCATGGACTCGACATGCCTCTCAGCAAATAGCTTGGGGTGTCTACTTTCCAAAATGGGGTCATTTGAGGGGGTTTTGAACTGTCCTGGCATTTTATGCACAACATTTAGAAGCTTATGTCACACATCACCCACTCTTCTAACCACTGGAAGACAAAGCCCTTTCTGACACTTTTTGTTTACATGAAAAAATTATTTTTTTTTGCAAGAAAATTACTTTGAACCCCCAAACATTATATATTTTTTTAAAGCAAATGCCCTACAGATTAAAATGGTGGGTGTTTCATTTTTTTTTTTCACACAGTATTTGCGCAGCGATTTTTCAAACGCATTTTTTGGGGAAAAAACACACTTTTTAAAATTTTAATGCACTAAAACACACTATATTGCCCAAATGTTTGATGAGATAAAAAAGATGATCTTAGGCCGAGTACATGGATACCAAACATGACATGTTTTAAAATTGCGCACAAACGTGCAGTGGCGACAAACTAAATACATTTTTAAAAGCCTTTAAAAGCCTTTACAGGTTACCACTTTAGATTTACAGAGGAGGTCTACTGCTAAAATTACTGCCCTTGATCTGACCTTCGCGGTGATACCTCACATGCATGGTGCAATTGCTGTTTACATTTGACGCCAGACCAACGCTTGCGTTCGCCTTTGCGCGAGAGCAGGGGGGGACAGGGGTGCTTTTTTTTTTTTTTTTTTTTTTTTTAATTAATTTTTTGATTTTTTTATCTTATTTTTAAACTGTTCCTTTCATTTTTATTTTTTTTAAATAATTTTTATTGTTATCTCAGGGAATGTAAATATCCCCTATGATAGCAATAGGTAGTGACAGGTACTCTTTTTTTGAAAAAATTGGGGTCTATTAGACCCTAGATCTCTCCTCTGCCCTCAAAGCATCTGACCACACCAAGATCGGTGTGATAAAATGCTTTCCCAATTTCCCAATGGCGCTGTTTACATCCGGCGAAATCTAAGTCATGAAATGCTCGTAGCTTCCAGATTCTTAGGCCATAGAGATGTTTGGAGCCATTCTGGTCTCTGATCAGCTCTATGGTCAGCTGGCCGAATCACCGGCTGCATTCTCAGGTTCCCTGTTGGGACAGGAGAGCCAGAGAAAAACATGGAAGACGGTGGGGGGGGGGGGGGGGGGGGGCATTTCCTCCCACTGCTTGTAAAAGCAGTCTAGAGGCTAATTAGCCGCTAGGATTGCTTTTACATGAAAGCTGACCGCTGGCTGAAAAGAATGATACCAAGATGATACCTAAACCTGCAGGCATCATTCTGGTATAACCACTCAAAGTCCAGCAACATACCAGTACGTTGCTGGTCCTTGTTGGGCATATATTGTAAACTTTTTTTTTCATGCAGCCTGTGGGCTGAACGAAAAAAAGATATTGATCGGTGGGTATGCCCACCATTAGAATACCTCCCTTCATCCACCCACTTCTAATGATGGGCATACATGCACCATTTATATATGCCGAAGCATGGGGGCATCCTCCCGCAAAAGGCAGGAGCAAATTGCTCCTCCACCCACTGCCCCCACGCTTCGGCATATATGCTGAAGTATGTAACTGTGGTGGTGAAATCACCTCCGACAGCGCTGGAGTCACGGCTTTATGTATCGTGGGAGCAAACGCTGTTGCTGTCAAGATAAATAAATCCGCGCTGCAACTGAATGGCGTACCTGCTAAGCAAATGATGGTTAACAAAAAACAAAGTAACATTACAGTATAACAGTAATACTTACCATACCTGCAAAGCAAATACAAAAAAAAACCATAGTAAAAAATAAAACATTTAACGCAACCTGTGCCTACCTAAAATATATATATGCCGAAGCATGGGGGCATCCTCCCGCAAAAGGCAGGAGCAAATCGCTCCTCCACCCACTTCTGTCCCCACGCTTCGGCATATATGCTGAAGTATGTAACTGTGGTGGTGAAATCACCTCCAACAGCGCTGGAGTCACGGCTTTATGTATCGTGGGAGCAAACGCTGTTGCTGTCAAGATAAATAAATCCGCGCTGCAACTGAATGGCGTACCTGCTAAGCAAATGATGGTTAACAAAAAACAAAGTAACATTACAGTATAACAGTAATACTTACCATGCCTGCAAAGCAAATACAAAAAAAACACCATAGTAAAAAATAAAACATTTAACGCAACCTGTGCCTACCTAAAATATATATATGCCGAAGCATGGGGGCATCCTCCCGCAAAAGGCAGGAGCAAATTGCTCCTCCACCCACTTCTGCCCCCACGCTTCGGCATATATGCTGAAGTATGTAACTGTGGTGGTGAAATCACCTCCGACAGCGCTGGAGTCACGGCTTTATGTATCGTGGGAGCAAACGATGTTGCTGTCAAGATAAATAAATCCGCGCTGCAGCTGAATGGCGTACCTGAAAACAAAAAAATGTTTAAAACACAGTAAACTATAAAAAAATTACATACCTGAAAAGCAAACATGATAAGACATAACAATAAAACATTGCAGAATAGAATACAGTAAAAAAGAGCAGAACAATAGAGAGAAAATAGAGAGAGAGAGAACAATAAAACGACAACTATTTTTGTTTTTTTTATTTATTTTTTTTTTTTGTGTATTTTTTTTTTTTTTTTTACTTTTTTTTTTTTTTTATAACTGTAACTTTTAAAACTGTAACGGTTCCAGGTTTGGGTCTCTCAAAATGCGATGGCATCTTGGGAGACCCTGTGGAAGTGTGTCCTAGTCTGTGCAGTGCTGTACCCTACGCTAATACTCAACTAGTGTATGGTAGCGTTCAAAACATTCACCAATGCAAAGACCAGGATTGCCAGGACAGGAGGGACAATAATACCGGGTGTCACACCTAAATCCGCGCTTTCTGCAGACACGACATTTTCTTTGGGGGGCTCGTTGGGTAGGGGTACTCTGGAGGACATAAGGAAAATGCTTCTCATGCAGCCGGCCTACTGCATTTGGATTGGGAAGGTGAGGTGGAGCACCGTCTGGAAACAGAAGGGCTCTGACGATCTCTTCCTGGAATTTAAGGAAGGATCCAGTCCGTCCTGAAGCTCTGTATAGCACATGAGCGTTCAGCAAAGCCAATTGAAATAAATAAACAGACACTTTTTTGTACCAGCGTCTGGCCTTACGGGCAATTAGGTACGGCGCCAACAACTGGTCGTTGAGGTCCACCCCTCCCATATTAAGGTTGTATTCGTGGACACAGAGGGGTTTCTCCACAACACCAGTCGCCGTAGTAATTTGGGTCGTCGTGTCTGCATGAAGGGAGGTGAGAACGAAAACATTCTTCTTATCCCTCCACTTCATAGCGAGCAAATTATTATACTTCAAGCAGGCTCTCTCCCCCAGCCTAAGACGGGACTCTACAAGCCGCTGGGGAAAGCCCCGGCGATTAGGTCGCACGGTGCCACATGCTCCAATCTGCTGATCAAACAAGTGACTAAAAAGTGGCACGCTCGTATAATAATTGTCCACGTACAAGTGGTACCCCTTTCCGAATAAGGGTGACACCAAGTCCCACACTATCTTGCCAGCGCTTCCTATGTAGTCGGGGCAGTTTATCGGCTCTACGTGACTATCTTTGCCCTCGTAAACCATAAATCTACATGTATAGCCTGTGGCCCTGTCACAGAGCTTATACATCTTGACCCCGTATCTGGCACGCTTGCTGGGAAGGTACTGTTTGAAGGACAAGCGGCCAGAAAACTTAATCAGGGACTCATCAACGCAGACAACTTGATGGGGGGTAAACAAGTCTGCAAAACGTTGGTTGAAGTGGTTTACAAGGGGCCAAATTTTGTAGAGCCGATCGTATGCAGGGTCTCCACGAGGACGACAGAGTTCATTGTCGTTGAAGTGCATGAACCGCAAAATCTGCTCGTATCGTGCCCTGGCCATTGAAGCAGAGAACACGGGCATATGGTGAATTGGGTCAGTGGACCAATATGACCGCAACTCACTCTTTTTGGTTATGCCCATGTTGAGGGAAAGGCCCAGAAAGATCTTAAATTCGGAGACCGTAATTGGTCTCCAATCTCTGGCAAGGGAGGACTGGGGATTAGCGGCAATGTGTTGACCAGCGTATAAATTGCTTTGGTCCACAATAGATCTATAGAGATCTTCGGTGAAAAACAGTGAATAAAAATCCAGTGGCATAAAGTCAACTGTTTCCACCTGAATTCCGGGTTGGCCAGTGAAAGGGGGAAGTACGGGTGCTGCAGAAGTGGTGGGTACCCAATTCGGATTGGCGAATGCAGCAGGAAGGGCACTATGGGCACGACGGGCCTGTCTTTGTCTTATTGGTGGCAGCGGGACACTAGTTGTGCTTGCCACCTCGCCAGCTTGAACTGCACTTATGGGACTCGCCACGTCACCACGTGATACTGCAGTGCTGGATGTACGACCAGGGTGTACTAGGCCGCTGGTGCTTGCCAGTTCACCAGAAGGAGTAGCGGCACTAGTACCTCTCTGCTCCATACGAGAGCCCTGCGGTTCTTGCACTTCAAGGACAGAAGAAGAAGATCGGGGTCTGGTACGCCTGACCCTAGCAGGGACCACAACTCCGTCGTCAGAGCTATCTGTCATGGAGCCGCTGTCCTCTACAGGTTCGTATTCTGAGCTTGAACTTGACAGATGAGTGACTTCCTCTTCACTATCTGTCATGCTCAGAAACGTGTAGGCCTCTTCACTAGTGTACCTTCGATTTGCCATTTTGGGCTCTAAATTTAGGGGTACACTAGTGAGACTCACAGGCAAAAAAGCTCCTGACTGTCAGCGACTGATTCAAAGCGCTACCAAAAAACTGTTAGCGATCGCAGGGATCAGGCCTGACTCTGCGAACGCTACAGTTATGTGTGCTTAGTGTTTTGTGACAGTTATCGATCGATACTGCACTTGGGTGGGCTGGGCTGGGCTGGGCCGAGGAGCAAAACGCAGGTGCTAGCAGGTATCTGGGCTGATCCCGCTAACACTGCGTTTTTTTGGGGGACCCTAAACTGCTGGGGAGTATAGATCTGATCGGATCAGATATCGATCCGTTCAGATACTATAGCACTAAGGGAGGTGTATGCTGCGTGCGTGGGTGTTAGCGGTACTGGCGCTAACCTGACGCTGCCTGGGGCGACGCAGACCTTATCTGATCCTAAAAACTTAACTTCTATCACCGCCGGGCAATTAGGGGGTTAAACCTTTATAGGGTAATAAACGGCGGGTGCCCTAAAACTGTAATAAACTACAATAAACTACAAAAAACAAACCAACTAACCAGCGTCACCTGTAACAATTATATGGTGATCGCTGGTGAAAGGGTTAACTAGGGGGCAATCAAGGGGTTAAAACCTTTAGTAGGTAGTATATGGGGCTCCCTGTCGCTATAAAACACTAACAGCAAACCTATATACTTACCTCCCTAACTAGCGTCACCTGTGTCACTAATACAGCGATCAGAAAAACGATCGCTTAGTGACACTGGCGATGGGGGGTGATCACGGGGTTAAAACTTTATTAGGGGGGTTAGGGGGGTACCCTGGACCTAAAGGGGGGTACCCTAGACCTAAAGGGGGCTAACCTAACTGCCCTAACACTTGTAACTGTCACAAACTGACACCAATGCAATAAATCAGAAAAAAAAAAAACCTGCTATTGGTGTCAGAGTGACAGGGGGTACCGGGGGGTGACTGGGGGGTGACAGGGGGGTGACAAGTGTGCCTGCGTGTTCTACTGTATGTGTAGTGTTGATGCACTTACTTGGATGTCTTCTCTCCTCGGCGCCGGACGAAAAGACCGGCTCGAGGAGAGATGACATCACTTCCTCCGCTTCTGTTTACATTCACAGAAGCCGAGGAAGCTTGTCATTGGCCAGGAGCGATCGCGAGGGGGGGGCCACGAATGAGTGGCCTCCCCCTCACCTTTGATCGACCCTGACCTCGATCCGACCGCCGCTGGCACCGGGGGGGTCCGATCGGACCCCCCACCCGCGGGCAGGCAAGGACGTACAGGTAAGCCCTTTTGCCTGCCCGTGCCGCTCTGTCGACGTACATCGTCGTGCGGCGGTCAGCAACTGGTTAACTCCCCGCTGAGGGCCCCCCTATGGCAGAACACCAGGGCCTGGCCGCATGTGTGACCTTCGCAACCCTGGTAGTTTGTGTGGTGTGTTGTGTTTTTTTGTTGTGTTTTTTTTGGGGGGGGGGGGGACTTGGTGAAATATCAGGGGTCTAAACAGACCTTTGTTTCACCTTTTTGAGACCGAGGAGATTAGGAAAAAAGCCCTTAATCTTTTTATCTGTACCCTCCGCAGCACAGAATGGACAGGGATAGCGTTTCACAAAGCTTCCTGTTCATTTATAAACGGAAGTATAGTAAACATTGTTCATTGAATAATATTATTAATATCTAATCTTGTATCTCAGAGGCGCTTCCGGATGAATAGCATTGATAGTCAAACTGACTTAAAACAAAGTGTGAGTTTATTGTCACACAATTGGCATCATAAGTACAATGTAAAAAGTATAATAGTTCAGTGTGGATAAAAATATATGAAATAGAATAAAAAGTTATAAAGCTGTAATAAGCTTATGAAAGCATGTGTGCTTCATGGATGCTGTCTGTCTCCATGGTGTCTTGAGTGTCGTCCAAGAAGAAGCAGGAAGTTACGTTCTTAGTCTACTGGCAGAATTGACAGCTATCCCAACTTGTCAAAGTGTCTTGTGAACATGTCAGTGTCATCTATTCTAGTGGCTGTGGCTGTGTGTGTGTGTGTGTCTGTCTTACCTTCAGTATAGAAACGTTGGCTTATATGTTACATGTGAACGTCATAACCTCACACCAACTTAGAACCTTGTATGGCGCACATTCATTTCTGCTAACTTCAGCAATATGCTATAAAAAAGGAGGTTCTAACTCCGAGTCATATATGGCATTCAATTGACAAGCCCACATGTAACACTCCATACTTGAAGTAATGTGCTGATCATGTAATGTCATATAACCAAACATCTACATAATATGAACACGTATTACCAAACTTTACATTATGTAACGATATACTAATACTTATTAATATGACTGGAACTACAAACTAGCTTAACTTAACAGGATATAATCCACAATGTATATTCCTTTAGCTACGTGGACACGTGTCTATTTTTGTCTTCTCATGACATTCTATACCAAGAAATCTTAAATGTCATACTCAAATTGGCTACACCAGAAAAAAACAGCAATGCTCAGCGTTAGATGAAGAATCATGTCAAATCAATTGATCAAGGTCATTCACACATACTCTATTTATTATGATTAATCCTAAAACCAAATATGTTTTGCAAGCTTGCCATGAATATAATATAACACCTAAAGGTGCCGAATTATGAATTTGGAATAACATTCTAACATTCATTCATAACAGACATAGTAAACTACTCGGAGTCTGTGATCAGTACAAGATCACTGAAATTGTTCTTTAAGACAAGGAAGGGGCCATTAATTGACACATTTACTGGCCCCCTTCCCTGCTCTCCATCCTGAAAGATCCCCCACAGCAGCTGGTGGGAGAGGGGAAGCTGGCAGTGTTGAGAGGGGGGGGGGTATATAAGAGGTTGAAAGCTGCACTAGGAAAATGAAAGTTATCAGATGACTTGAGTAGCATTGTACATGTTATGATGATCTCAATGTGGAGTTCTTCTTTAGAGTTGCTCAGTATCCCTGTTTTTTCAGGGATTTGATTTTTACTGAGACACAGGTCCTTGTGCAGCAAGCAGTAAAACAGCGTGTTGTTACCTTTTATTTATTACTGCCAGTTTGTTGTAAAGCCATTTGCTTAATCCTAAGCCATGAGTCACCTCATTCTGGTAGCCAGTCATTGCAAAGAAGGTCCTTTGGGTCAGTTTTTCTTTAGGTATATGGGCAGCAAACTATGGACTCTTGCCATCTAGTCCCCCCCGTATTGGCATGCATAATGCACCACCTAAATTGGGCCTCTGCTGCTCATGCCTTGGCAGGCAAAGCCCCGTGTGAATCATGACAACTCCTAAAAGGTTGTAACGTTCATTAAACATGTGGGCAATACACTGTAAATTAGTTGGTTTGATCTCCCCTTGTGCAAGAGTCATCTATTTTCGCAAGGTCCAGTTTTACTTCCAAAAGCAGTAACTGGTCTCAAGCTTTCTCAGGCCAACCAACCTTCTTCAGACTCTACCAGATGAGGATGACCTTTATCCAGTTTTTGATCCCTCCTTTTGTAAGGCTGGTGAGATGTCTTGAGATAAAAGGAAAGCAGGGGGAAGTATTTCAAGTGCCTCCAAAGACAGCTTTGGAATTTTCCTATGGTCACTGAATTGAGGCTCATTCTGGAAGAATGGAGCAAGAAGCATGTTTTCACAGCAGAAGTTATGCCCTTGTGAAGGGGAAGGTGTCCAGCATTTGGAGTCACCCCTTTTTGGTTGGTGTGTCCTTTATGGGATTGGCCAGATATATTGCTTTACCATTAGAGGATGTGTCCATCAAGGAAGTACTCATTTGCTGCATTTCTCAGAGAAGATGATGCCTAAATTGACAGCAAGGTTCTGTGATTGTGGATTTCAGCCTCAAGATACTGTAAATGACTGTCAGAGGAGACTGCAGTGCAAGAGTCTGTTTCCAAAGGGGGTTAGCCTCTGCAGTCCTGGCTGGGAGTCAAGGAAAATATGGAAAGCCAACACATCATCCAGAAGTCAAAGCGCTCCATGCAAGGATGCTTCCTGGTGTTTTGGGAATTGTATTACCCATACATGTATTAGGGCACTTGGTTGCTCCTCTTTCAAAATGGGTACAGTCTTGGACGCTTGGGCCCTCAGGACTAGCGCTTAAGGCCATGTTTGAAAGGTAATTTATCCTTCTCAGATTGTGCTACAAAAATTCCTTGCTTTGGTGACCGGGGATAATGGCTGTCCCAGCAGATGAGGTCTTGGGACAGGTGTTTGGTTGCCGAATAAAGAACACTGTCAGCTGACCCCTACGTAGTCCTTCTGTAATTTAAAAGCCCAACTAATCCTGGTCCAAACTATGCCTTTCTTTGCTGCTAGAGAATGTACCATGGTAAGGTGCTGAATTGTCCTGGCATTCCTCTCTTCACCTGTCAGCGCCTGACTGCCTGAGGAATGGGACCATGGTCTCTTCTGTCCTTGTGTTGAGTAGCTCAGTGGAAAAGATACCCTTTTCCACAGGGGTTCAATGGTGGATTTGCACCAAACTAGTCATATCTAAGACACCTAGTACCAAATCTCAGTTGTCAGACGGTAACACAAGGTTTATTTCTCCATCCGGCTCTGGAGAAGGCCTGGATTTTGGGAGGTGAAGGTTTGCGGATTTAGGTTACTCTTCAAGAATGGTAGATACCCTCAGAGCACGGAAGAGCAGCATGTTCTCTGTTTTCTTCAATGAGGTCTCGACATGGGCCTGAAGTGCTTACGCTCAGGCCCAAGTACACGTCTCTGCCATCTCAGCCCTTACCGGGACTCGGTGGGCCACCGATTCTTCAATTCTTAAGGCCATAGTAAAGTTGAGGCCTCCCAGAGCCCCCATCTTTCTACATGGAACCTCACAATTGTACTCCACTACCTGTCTGCGCCTGAAATCCATAATGGTGATGTCGCTATAGGAATTACCATTAGACGGCATTCCTGGTAGAAGTAGAAATTGTTGCCTACTTTTTTTTCATCTGGAAGATGGACAAGAAGTTGGTATCAGGAACCATGAATCAGACCGAGACAGAAGTATAGTTAAATCGCACTTGTTTGTTAATAATAATAAGGTCAACAGAGTAAGTGTAGTCAAAACAAGCCAGAGTTCAGTAACCGGATCCGGTAGTCAGCCAAGCAAATGTCAGAGAGTCGGAGATAAACGTAGTAGAACAGCAAGCAGGATCAGGAGCCAGAAGGAACGTCAGCCGAGCAAGTCTTCAACAGGAACGCAGGAGAAAGTCTCTGTGATGACAAAGGCGAAGGCAGAGATCAAGTGAGCTGGATGACTTTAAGTAGGCAGGACTGACGAGCAGAATCAACAACAGCTGGGTAACTGTGGAGAGAGATGGGAGCTGGTAATTAGCCGACAGCTGAGTGGCCAGCTCAGAGGGAAGGGCTGAGCCCAGCCCTGACAGTCCCCGATCCTCCAATGACCCCTCGCCCTCGGAGGACCATCGGGCTTGAGGGGAAAACGTCTATGGAAATCACTGAGGAGGACAAGAGCATTTATGTCCGAGGATGAGACCCAAAAGTGTTCCTCTGGACCGTACCCCTTCCAATGCACCAGGTACTGTATGCACCCATGGAACCTACGGGAGTCAACAATAAATTGTACTTCATACTCCTCATGGTTCTCAACCTGTATAGGGCGAGGACGTGGCACTGAGCTGGTAAAGCGATTGCAGACCAAAGGTTTCAATAAGGAGACATGAAACACATTTGCGATGCGCATACTAGGAGGAAGATCCAAGGCGTAAGCCACTGGGTTAATCCTGCGAAGGATATGGAAAGGCCCAATAAAACGAGGTGCGAACTTCAAAGAAGGAACACTAAGTCGGAGGTTGCGAGACGACAGCCAGATTCTGTCCCCAACCTGGTAGGAAGGTGCAGGCAGGCGTCTGCGGTCAGCATGGAGTCTGTACCTATCGTTCACATGTTGCAAAGCCTCCTGAACTTGTGCTCAAGTGGAACGAAGACCACGGAGATGCTCCTCTAACGCATGAATACTCTGCGGAGCAAACGAGTCAGGCAACATGGAAGGTTGGAAGCCATAAATTCACCATAACGGGGACAATTGGGAAGCAGAATTCAAGGCACTGTTGCAAACCCTGCCCACGGTAATGGGTCTGACCAGTTGTTATGGTCAGAAATATAGCAACGTAAGAATTGCTCCAAGGACTGCTTGGCTTGTTCTGCGGCCCCATTAGACTGCGGGTGATACGCAGAGGAGAAAGCAAGCTGAATTCCCAACTGTGCACAAAAGGCTCGCCAGGACCGGGAGACAAACTGACTACCCCTGTCCAAGACAATCACCTTGGGTAGTCCATGTAAGCGAAAGATCTCCCGAGCAAAAATGGAAGTCAGTTCCTTAGAAGTGGGCAGCTTCTTAAGTGGAATATATGATACATCTTTGAGAACCGATTAACCACCATAAGGATAACCGTGTTGGGAGCTGGGTAACTCCACAATGAAATCCATAGATGGGTGGGTCCAGGGCCTCTCTCCATTGGGTATGGGTTGTAGGAGGCCCACTGGAAGGTGTCGTGGAGTCTTACTTTGAGCACACACGGAACAGGCAGCTATGAAGGCAGTTACATCAGCCCATAGACTAGGCCACCAGAATTGTAGGGAAATGGCCCAAACGAGTTGATTCTTCCCAGGGTGGCCAGCTGCCTTGGGAGAATGGTTAGTCTAGAGCACGGCAGTATGGAGACTCTTTGGGACAAAGCAGCGGTCACAAGGTTTCTCAGGAGGAGCATGGACCTGAGCAGCAAGAATTTTGTCACCCAAAGGAGAAGTATGACTGGTGCGAACCATAGCCAGGATACGATCAGGAGGAATCTCAGGAACCGGAACCAACTCCAACTTGGAAGTGGAGGAAAAGTGTCGTGACCAGGCGTCAGCCCTTACGTTCTTAGTACTGGGTAAGAATAAGACAATGTAATTAAAACTCTACAAGAAAAGAGCCCATTGCACCCTTCTGGGAGAGAGGCGCTTAGCCTCAGACAAGAATGTGAGATTCTTATGATCAGTAAGAATGAGAACCAGCACAGTGGTACCTTCGAGGAGATGTCTCCATTCTTTCAGGGCTAAAATGATCGCCAACAGCTCTCTGTCACCAATCTCGTAATTGCACTCTGCAGGTGACAATTTCTTGGAATAGTAGCCACACGGATGCATAGCGCTCTCAGAGTTAGGACGTTGAGACAGAAGGGTGCTAACTCCAGTCTCAGAAGTATCAACTTCTAGGATAAAAGGCAATGTAGGATCAGGATGTGCCAACACAGGAGCAGAAACAAAGGCAGCCTTGAGACTCTCAAAGGCCTTAATGGACTCCGGAGACCAACTCTGTGGGTTACCGTCCTTTCTGGTCATATCAGTCAGGGGCTTGACCAGAGACGAGAAGTTACGAATAAACTTCTGATAATAGTTGGCAAAGCCCAGGAAACTCTGCAGAGTCGGGGCCACTGTAGGACTGCCGAAAGTTTCTCTGGGTCCATTGAAAAACCAGCAGTGGAAATGACATAGCCCAGGAATTTAACCTGTTCATGATGGAACTCTCACTTCTCCAGTTTACAATAGATCGTTTTCTCTTAGTTTCTGTAGCACACGACTGATATGTGTGGTGGCTCTCCAGGGACTTGGAAAATGAGGATATCATCGAGATAAACCACCACACATAACTGCAACAAATCTCGGAGGACATCGTTAATAAATTCCTGGAAAACTGTTGGGGCGTTACAAAGGCCAAAAGGCATTACGAGGTACTCATAATGGCCTGTTCTGGTATTAAACACAGCTTTCTACTCGTCGCCCTCCTTAATCCGCACAAGATTGTATGCCCTTCTCAAATCAAGCTTTGTTGCTCCCTTGAGGTGGTCAAATAACTGTAATCAAGGGAATTAGGTAGGCATTCTTAATCGTGAAACGATTGAGACCCCTATAAACAATACAAGGTCTCAGTTCCCCGCTCTTCTTCACAAAGAAGAAACCAGCACCAGCAGGAGGTGAGGATTTGCGGATGAAACCTCGAGAGTGCGTCCGCTACATACTCTTCCATGGCCTTATCCTCCAAGACCAACAAAGGGTAAACCCGACCATGAGGGGGTATGGCATCAGGTTGAAGGTCAATTGCACAATCATAAGGCCGGCGTGGAGGCAAACTACTGGCTTGACCTTTGTCAAAGACATCACTAAAATCGTGGTACTCCTCCGGCAAGGAGGAGAGTGAAGAGGTGCACAGGACCTTGGCTACCTTCTGGAAGAACGTCTCGCTGCATTGTGATGACCAGGAGAGAACCTCAGCACGGAGCCAATCAAGAGGGGTTTTGCCTCTGTAACCAAGGATAACCAATAACCAGCGGAAACCTAGGTGAGGAAATAACTTGGAATTGGATTATCTCATGGTGACAAGCCCCTACGGCCATGACTTGGAATTGGATTATCTCATGGTGACAAGCCCCTATGGCCATGGACAACGGAACAGTCTCTTGAGTCACATGGGCAGGCGGTAGAGGTCTCCCATCAGGAGCCTCAATGGCAAGTGGAGTGTCACGCAGTTGCAGCGGAATCGAGTGCTGCGATACAAAGGCAGCATCAATGAACAGGCCTGCAGCCCCAGAGTTGATTAGAGCCTGTATCACGATGGACGATTCAGCCCAAGAAAGGATGACCGAAACCAGGGGCTTATTCTTCTGGATAACTGGGGACAAAACAGCGCCACCTAAGGTCTGTCCATGACAGGACCTCAAGGTTCGGGCGTTCCCTGGACGGGTAGGACAAGACTTCAAAAAGTGACCTGCATGACCACAGTAAAGGCACAATCTCTCCCTCCTCCTAAAGGCTCTCTCATCCGCAGAGAGACGCGTGAAGCCCAAGTGCATGGGTTCATCTTCACTGACAGACTCGGTACCAGGAGGCATGGGAGGTGGGGGAGGCAAGGGTGGGACTACAAAGCTCGGAGGCAAACATACAGGAGGCTTCCGCAAGCGCCCCTTAAAAGAGTCTTTCTCTGAGTCGAGTCAATGAGGATGGCAAACGTGATCAACCTCTCCAGCTCATTGGGTATATCTCGGGCTGCTATCTCATCCTTGATGGAATCCGAGAGACCATGAGAAAAAGCAGCCACGAGGGCCTCATTGTTCCAAGCAACATCTGCTGCCAGAGTACGGAATTCAATGGCGTAGTCGGCAACAGTTCTCTTACTCAGTTTTAATAGACATGAGGCAATTGGCAGCAGAAGCTGAGCATGCAGGAACATCAAATACCCTTTTAAAGGCGGCCACAAAGTCAGGGTAACTCAAGACAACAGGTTTTTGCGTCTCCCATAGAGGGTTTGCCCAGGCCAAGGCTCTCTCCGAAAGCAAAGATATCACAAAACCTACTTTGCTTCTGTCCGTGGGAAATGCCTGGGGCAGCATCTCAAAGTAAATCTCAACCTAGTTGAGAAACCCTCTGGATTGAACTGGATCGCCCCCAAATCACTGGGGAAGCGGAGCGGAACCAGACATACCTCCTTATAGAGGTAATACTCTAGGCGGGTGCCTGCACAGAGACTGGCGCAGCAGCAGGGACAGCCTGCAACTCAGGTTGTACCAGAGCAGCCACAGTGTGAGTTTCCAGGAGCGTTTGTAACGCTATGGCAAACTGATCCATGTGGTGATCTTGCTCATCCAATCTGGAAAAAATATTACCAACAAGTGGATTGACTATATCTTCTGAATTCATGGCCTTTGCCTACGATCAGGAACCATGAAACAGACCGAGACAGAAGTATAGTTAAATCACACTTGTTGATGAATAATAATAATAAGGTAAACAGAGTAAGCGTAGTCAAAACAAGCCAGATTTCAGTAACCGGATCAGGTAGTCAGTCAAGCAAATGTCAGAGCCAGAGATAAACGTAGTAGTACAGCAAGCAGGATCAGGAGCCAGAAGGAACGTCAGCCAAACAAGTCTTCAACAGGAACGCAGGAGAAAGTCTCTGATGTTGACAAAGGCGAAGGCAGAGATCAAGTGAGCTGGACGAGCTGACAGTTGGTCCCTTGGATGCTGGGGAGACTCGTCTATAAATGCTACCCCTACTTTCAGGTCTTCAGATTGCCTGTTTGTGATTCCTAGAGGGGGCAATGGGCAGAGCTTCGAGCAGAGTGATTGATTGCTTCTTGAATTTGTGAAATCTCCCTCTCATACAAGGATATCTTTTCTCTACAGGAAACATCACAGCCTTCCTTCTCAATGGAGTCAAGATGCAAGACGGCAACATGGTCATCCATACACCTTTTATTTCTCATTATTGCATAGATGTGTCATTGTCAAACAGAATATTGGCGTGCATTAAAAAGGGATTAACTCCAGGGATGAAGCGATTAACTCTGCCACTCTACAAGGCTTTGGTCTGGCCGCACCTAGAGTGTGCTGTCCAGTTCTGGGCACCAGTCCTCAGGAAGGATGTACTGGAGTGAGTACAAAGAAGGGCAACAAAGCTAATAACGTTTCTGGAGGATTTTAGTTATGAAGAAAGGTTGCGAGCACTGAACTTTATTCTCTGGAGAAGAGACGCTTGATATTATTTCAATTTACAAATACCGTACTGTTGACCCCACAATAGAGTTAAAACTTTTTCACGGAAGGGAGTAAACAAGACACGTGGCCACTCATTAAAAGTAGAAGAAAAGAGGTTTAACCATAAACTACGTAGAGGGTTCTTTACTGTAAGAATATATATAAAGGAAATTGTTGGATCAGTTCTAGGGACAAACTGTCATATCCACATCCCTGAGAAATTAGTTGAAAACAAAATTGAAGAGAGCACCACTCCCACATGAGGTGATGGGACTTTCCCGGATATGTCGCTGTTGGGACATATATTGGGACACCAGTAGCTACACGTGGTCAATCGGTGAAGGGCACAACCCCGATGTCAATTTTTTGGGGGATGAGAATGTTAACCCAAATACATATAAAGAACAAGGAGCAACCCCAAAAGCCAACCAAATACCAACTCGGGTACAGTCCCTTGAGGCCCAGCTCACACAAATGGGGAAAATAGACCCATTCGTAGTCAGATACAAATTCAACGGGATTAGATTTAGTTAACCTATCCTCCTACTCTTTGCCCATAATTGAAACTGAGGTACTAAAGTTGGGCCTCAGTTTTTGTTCCCTTCAAAAGATTAACAAGTTTGAATTGGTAAAAGATCTGCACCTATTTGCAAGAAATCTAACTTAGAAATATATTTTTGACAAAGACAGGGCAAACAGGAACACGGAAGGAGGATATGTATAAAGGCTTCAAGGCGCAGGATTTCCGCACTTTAAAAACTCTGATACAGCTACTGGATGAAAATGAAAGCGCTGATGGAGCTGAGCAAATGGCCCTCTCCTCTTCGGATGAAGAGGATATAGCGGTGGAACCGGAACCAGTGAAATTTAAAGCCAAGTCTAAAAAATTCCCTCATCTTCAAACATGCCCAGCGATTTGGGCTTTTCTTAAACAAACCATGAAGGAAATTGATAGTTTTTCCCTTACACAGGTGCAACAACAGGTCCTAACAAGCCTTATCCAGAATGAACAGATTATTCTTAAACCAGCCGATAAGGGCGGTAATGTGGTTGTGATCGATAGGAATCGGTATATACAGATGTGACACGATTCTGAGCAATACAGAATGGTATCAACAAGTCTCAGAGGATCTGTTTGATACCAACTGTTTTCAGGTCTTAGTACAAAGCCATTATAGTTCAGGCATATCAGAAATGCCTCATTGATAAGGATCTTCTAGAGTATTTAAAAGTCCAATGGCCCATCGCATCCACCTTTTAATGCCCTCCCGAAGATCCACAAAAATCTTAACCCCCCCTGGACGCCTCATAGTCTCGGGAATTGGATGTCATATGGAAACAGCAAGTAAATATGTAGACAGTCAACTAAGACCCCATGTCATGAGGTTACCATCATATTTGAAAGACACTCTGGAGTTGTTAAAAGTAATTGAAGGCCTTACTGTTCTAGCTGGAGAAATTTTAGTGGCTATCGAGGCCCTATACTCCAGCATCCCCCATGGCAAGGGGATTGAGGTAGTCTCACTTTTGAGGGAACAGGATAGAAACAATTGGCAATTATGTAACTTTGTTACAATATTGTTGGAACATATTTTGACATCCAATATCTTCCTGTTCAATGGGTCCACTTACCTTCAAGTTCAGGGGGTTGCGATGGGGACTTTATGACAAACTGTACCGGGGGGGTGGGAGAGATCCCTGTTTTCGGATGACGGTGCCACATTTTACTGTGGTGGAGGTACATCAACGATGTGCTGGTCATCTGGACAGGCACATTGAACTGTGACATTTTTCTCAGTCAATCAATTTAACTTGAAATTTACCATGCAGTCGGATGAACATAACATCCCTTTTTTGTCAGTAATACCATTCTACATTATTCTAGTGCCCATCCTCATTCTCTGATACCTAGTATAACATTCATTTAGTACCTCAGGCTGCGTTGAAATTGCGCCAAAGAGGAGGATTCTGAAATTGAAGCCAAAGCTCTCTTTGGGCGCTTATTAACTAGGGGCTACAGCAAAAAAGTCCTGAAAAAGGCATATCAGAGAGCAAGGATTAATCAACGAGAACAACTTATCTTCAAACCCAGGGCCAAGAACAATAACTCTACCACCAAGTTAATTACCAATTTTAGTGCCCACCAGGACCTGCTCCGTGCATTACTAGCCCATAATTGGCACTTCCACGCAGAGGACCCCGTACTTTCTAAATGCATATCAGATCATCGAGGTGCATCAATAGTTTCAAAAAACTATTAGATAAGCACCTGAATGACCAAAACATACAGGGATATACAATGTATTACTGACTTATAATCACACACATTAGGATAGACTTGACTCTTTTCAACCTCGCCTACTATGTAACTATGACAACTGTTAATTTTGGCAAAATGGTCATCTCTTCAGCCAGGGGTCATAAATAGCCTTATTTTTGTTTCTGTATTATCCCACCCTGATTAGCTAGTTAATTCCCAGTGGTAAGCTGACGTGAAGCTGTCAGGAAAATGGAATATTAAATACTTATCGCAGTTTTCCTTTCCCAACGAGTTCCATGTCAGCAGGTGCGGAAATCTAGTTCTAAAACACTAACCAGAGTGAGGGAGTCAAGTTTTATGAGTTGGGTCCTGCAGGTGGGGGTATGGATGGGCATACCCAATGGTAGGCTGACATGGAGATCTTCAGGAAACAATTTTTTTTTTATATTTTAGTTTAGTATCGGTGTTGTGTTTTTGGGTAGGATAAAAAAGCAAAATGTGCACTATTGTTTCAGAGCCCTATGTGCACATAACATACACATATGTGATATCGCTGTGGTCGTCAGGAGTAGGACAATTTGTTTTGGATTTAGTAATATGTCATGGTAATGGCAAGAAATGTCCTGTTAGATCAAAGAAATAAAAGGGGAAAAGAAAAATTTAAAAATCGGCGATTATACCAATAACTGAAGGCCCAATTCTTTGTGAAAAAAAACCCCTAGTGGGGTCCCCCAGGGTTCTGTGCTGGGACCAGTCCTATTTAATTTGTTCATAAACGACCTGGAGGGTGGGGTAAACAGTTCAATCTCTGTATTTGCGGACGATACTAAGCTAAGCAGAGCAATAACTTCTCCACAGGATGTGGAAACCTTGCAAAAAAATCTGAACAAATTAATGGGGTGGGCAACTACATGGAAAATGAGGTTCAATGTAGAAAAATGTAAAATAATGCATTTGGGTGTCAAAAATATGAATGCAATCGACACACTCGGAAAAGGACCTGGGGGTCCTAGTAGATGATGGGCTCAGCAATGGCATGCAATGCCAAGCTGCTGCTAACAAAGCAAAAGGAATATTGGCATGCATTAAAAAGGGATCAACTCCAGAGATAAAACGATAATTCTCCCACTCTACAAGACTCTGGTCCGGCCGCACCTAGAGTATGCTGTCCAGTTCTGGGCACCAGTCCTCAGGAAGGATGTACTGGAAATGGAGCGAGTACAAAGAAGGGCAACAAAGCTAATAAAGGTTCTGGATTATATTGGTTATGAGGAAAGGCTGCGAGCACTGAACTTATTCTCTCTGGAGAAGAGATGCTTGAGAGGGGAAATTATTTCAATATACAAATACCATACTGGTGACCCCATAATAGGGATAAAACTTTTTTGCAGAAGGGAGTTTAACCAGTTCAGATCCGCGCTATTGCCGAATGACGGCAACAGTGCGAACCTGCTTTGCCGGTACTACGTCTATTGACGTCGTCCCGTGCATGAGCAGCCTGCGCGGCGCACTCGGTGATCAGCGAGTCTGAGACTCTCCTGATCACAGATCGGAGTAAGGGGTTGGTCTCGACCCCTTGCCACGTGATCAGCTGTCAGCCAATGACTGCTGATCATGTGATGTAAACAGAGCCGGTAATCAGCTATTTTTTCTCCTCGCGCTGACAGCGTGAGGAGGGAAAAAAAAGCCAATCACCGGCGGCCGTGAGAGGGACATCAGTCCCGCTCACGGCGATCATCTGTGCCCCATGCCAGTGACACCTAGCAATAGGCAGCAGTGCCGCCTACCAGTGCCCACCAGCGTCACCCATCAGCGCCCATCAGTGCCCCCCATCAATAGTACCTATCAGTGCCCATCCGTGCCACCCATCAGTGCCGCCTTATCTGTGCCTATCGGTGCCGCCTTAACTGTGCCTATCAGTGCTGCCTTAACTGTGCCTATCCCTGCCTACCAGTGCCGCCTCATCAGCGCATATTAATGAAGGAGAAAAATTACCTGTTTGTAAAATTTTATAACAAACTTTTTTTTTCAAAAATTTTCCTTCTTTTTTTGTTTAGCAAAAAATAAAAATCCCAGCTGTGACTAAATACCACCAAAAGAAAGCTCTATTTGTAGAAAAAAAATGATGAAAATTTCATTTGGGTACAGTGTTACATGACCGCGCAATTGTCATTCAAAGTGCGAGAGTGCTGAAAGCTGAAAATTAGTCTGGGCAGGAGGGGGGTTTAAGTGCCCAGTAAGCAAGTGGTCAACAAGACTCGTGGCCACTCATTAAAATTAGAAGAAAAGAGGTTTAACCTTAAACTACATAGAGGGTTCTTTACTGTAAGAGTGGCAAGGATGTGGAATTCCCTTCCACAGGCGGTGGTCTCAGCGGGGAGAATCGATAGTTTCAAGACACTATTAGGTAAGCACCTGAACGACCGCAACATACAAGGATATACAATGTAATACTGACATATAATCACACACATTGGTTGGACTTGATGGACGTGTGTCTTTTTTCAACCTCACCTACTATGTATCTACGTAACAAAGGATAATTCACCTGAATACACAAATTAGTTGCAATGATGCATATAGTTTTACAAACACATACTAAGGCTGCAAAACTGGGTTCAAGCTTTAAATTTGTTTTACATTTTCTCATGAAAGGATGAAAAGGGGAAAATGGAAAGGTAATTTTTTTTAATTTTTTTTAAGTGGAAGTTTAAACAAAACCTAACTCTAAACCTACTCTCTGCCACATTCAAAGCCTAATCTATCTAGCCCTGTAAATAAAAAAAATGCTATACTTGCCTGTTCTGCAGCCACTCTAGTCCCGGTCTGGTCCCAGGCTGAGCTGTCAGTGGTGGCTTCAGTTTGTAGGCGTGTGCAGGAGAGGCAGCTGATAACGCAAGCCCCATAGTATGTCTATGGGTGAGATCACTTCCCAGGCATTTCACAGCCGTTGTCTGTTCTCTCCTGCACATAGCAGCATCCACTGCAGACCAAAGCAGCTGCGGAACAGGTGAGGTATAGTGTGTTTTTTGTTTTTTTTCTTTTTTTTTTTTTTTTTTTTCTTTTTTTCTTTACAAGACTAGATAGGTTTGACATAGAATGTGGCAGAGATTATTATTATTATTATTATTATTATTATTATTCAGGATTAGGAGTAGGATTAGCATTCAATTTTGACTTTACTTCTATTGTTTTTTAATCTAAAGTAAAACTAGAACAATTGTAGTTTTCTTGTAGTAAAGTTTGGTAGGTGTCTTGCAGCTTTTGCTATTACAGGATACTGTCTGTGAATAAGAAGGGGGGGGGGGGAGGAGACCCCCAAAAGCTTGTCCTGAAAGTTAAATCGTTAATGCAGATAAAGTATCATGGCAAGTGTACGAATACAGCTACAATCGCCTTGTAAAACTTTTGGGTTCTTCCTTTTTGTTTTTTTGCATTACATTATTATCATAGAAGAAAAATCAATCTTGTAAATATCCTGAGTTCTTCATAGCCTTACATATTAGTTTTAGTACTGCAGCTGTATGGCCCACAAACGAGTCTGTTTTTTCATTTATAGTCTGGAACTGTAATATTCCTAGTAGCTTCAGACTGCATAGATTTTTAATTTTTTTTGTCTGTTATGCTGATTTATTTTGAATTTTTTTTTTTTTTTTTTTTTTTTTTTAAACTCTACCACATGAACCAGTTTTGTAACAGACTAGTGCACACAGATGAACACATGTAATGCCCTGGGCAGAGCAAATATGTTGGTGTAAAAATTCTGCTTATAGAGACACAATGTGCTGGTGGGCTTCCTGAAAACGAATCATTGAGATGGAGGCAGAAGCTTATTGCCAGCTTTGAAGGTTTATTTCCATCATAAATTGGGGATGGATTAAAAAAAAAAAAATCTTGCATAACTAAGTAACTTTTATCACTTGTGTTGGTGAATGAGAATTTTTCAGTTCTTGATTTTGTTAATTATTTGTCTTGCAGATAATGTTGTGTTGTTCCACCAATGGTCACTATGACTCAGTGTTTACAAAAAATTTTCAAACAACTGCTGCAGTTTGCCAAGGTATGCATGTTTATGCACCATGGGTACGATTCCATTTTACTACTTGAATGCCAGCATTTAAGAAATAGTGAGAGAATTGGGAAAGATATTAAAGGCTCTACCATGGACTCAAATTCCATGTGTGTGTGTGTGTGTAAAAAAAAAAAAAAAAAAAATATATATATATATATAGGGTTTTATGTATCAATCCTCTAAATATGGGATTCCCTATTATCATTCCATTAGACTAAATTCTAAAATGCAGATCTAATAGTTTCAGGATTTCAGGAAACACATTCAACTAAAGCATGATTAATGCATTTACAGAATTGAGGTCTGTCTTTAACTTCTCTTTATTTCATAGCTGTTCTCTATGAGTGCCTATACAGAGATGTTTTTGGGGTAGACGAGCGAGAGCTGATCGCAGCTGTTGAGCTTTTTCGAAGTGGCACAAAAAAGAATCGTAACAGTGCATCTACCGGCAGTGAAGATGCCAATTTTGATTGTATATCTGAACATAACAAAGCGTTGACTGACATCAGGTATCTTTTCCCTTACTGCTGAGGACTTAAAGGACTTAAAACAGCATGTATATGTGTGTATATATGTGTGTGTGTGTGTATATATGTGTATATATATATATATATTTATTTTGAATTTCTCTTTCGTTAATTGACGGACACAGCACTCTTAATCTTCACCTTAGGGTTATATCGCCACCTTCAGGAGTAGGACTAGGCAGAACATAAAAAAATAAGCACAGCACCGCCTAGGTGCGGTCCTTACTGGCAGTAACCCCCCCCCCCCCCCCCACTCTGCTCCCGGCAGCTCATTTTTTTTCTGCCTAGTCTAGAAGGACCTGGGACCTGTGGTTCTTTGGATTTTGTTTATTTTCTCTTTTTTTCCTGTGATCTGCAATCAACAGCCAGGCTGGGTGACAGGCTGGATAATATAGATTCTGGTAGTCTCCCCAGCCTGGTCATCGGGCGAGTGCAGACCTTAGCTCCGTGCTGGGTCGGCCGCGACAGGCCCCATTCTAGACCGGTGTGGCCGGCGAGGTTGGTCTCGCAGGGACACATATGACTGGGCTACTGCTGTCTGGATCAGTGTCGCCCTGGCCGACAGCCACTCTGTCTAGGCGGGAGATGGATCTGTCTGTGGAGTGCGTTCAGCAGTCCCTGCAGGAGGGGTAAGTATGGGCACCACTGGTCCAGGCACGGTGGAGCAGCTGGGCACTCCCTGGGGGGGGTCAGTTTGGGGAACCATGCTCTCCCTCTCTCCCCCCCTTATTATTCCCTCTCCTCCTTCCCGGGTGCTGCAGTTTGCTGACACGTACCTAGCCTAAGTGGGGTCTCCTCCTGGTGGGCTCTGGGCGTCCTGGTACAGGGGGGGTAGCTGGCGTTCTGTTCGTGTGCAGTGCTGCCATTGACGTGGGAATGGTCGCTGCAGGAACCACGGCCATTTTTCCTTGAGCCGCGGCCATTTTTCCTTGAGCCGCGGCCATTTTTCCTTGAGCCGCGGCCATATTCTTTGAGCGTGGTGGCCATTTCCCTGATGGTTCCAGGCACTTGTGTCTGAGGCGGCTGGCGGCCATTTTCCTGTAGCCGAGTGGGAGGTATTCTGTTGGGCCTCTAGCGCTGGATTCGGCAATTGAAACCTGGAAGAACGCGAGAGACACATGGATCGCCTCATGGCTTGGCGCTTCTGCAGCAGGACGGACGGCACAGCACGGCCTTGGTCAGGGTGGTGAGTCCTTCGGGGGGCCCCTCAGTCTGTGGCAGGAGGGTGGTCTTTTGTCTTCTCCAGCCTTGAGGTCCCGGGTAGTGATGGCAAGCGTGGGGCAGGCATGGCGTCTGAAGCTGGTGGCTCTCCCCCAGACACCCCTGTGATGGCAGCTGGCTCCTCTGGGTCTGCGGTGCCCCTGGGCGCTCTGTCGGCGGTCCTGGAATCATTCATTTCCAGGGTGGAAGTGGCGTGCGGGCGTAAGGTGGGTAAACACCCCCCACTCAGGCCCCGCTGTAGCGTGCGCCCCCTGTTTGGATGGTTCAGATGATGTGAGCCCTGAACTTTCGGACAATGAGGAGGAATCTTCTGCGTCCGTTACGGTGCAGGAGAAGGCGCTAGTGGGTGTGGGATACTTTAAAAATGGAGGATACGGCTGGGGCATCGGCGGAGGTGTTGGTCCCTTTTGGGTCTCACAAGCCGGTCCGCACTGCTAAGGTGTTCCCTTACCTGACTTATTTTGATAAGTTTATTTACAAGGATTGGGAATGCCCTCAACGTTCCTTTTCAGTTCCGAGGCGGTTTGCCGTGCGTTGACCCTTTGAGGATAGTTTCTTGAAGAAATGGGCAACACCTCTGGTCGTTGACCCTCCGGTGTCCAGATTAAATAAGACGACCATGATTCCAGTGAAGGGGTCCCCACTTTCAAGGATCCTGATGACAGAAGAGCCGAGGCGGTTGCTCGGTCAGTGTTTACAGTGGTGGGGTTGGCGCTTCGTCCGGTGTTAGCCACGGCTCTGGTGTCACAAACACTTACTGAATGGGCTAAGTTGTTACACCTTGAGTTGGGTAATGAGCAAGTTTCCCCAGCATGTGTGGAACTGGCAGACCAGTTGGTGCAAGGGCTTAAGTATGTCTGTGATGCGGCCCTAGATACGGCCCTGTTGCTTTCAAAGGGTCTCGGCGTCGGCCGTAGTTCTGCGCCGGCTGACTTGGCTCAAGTGTTGGTTGATGGACCAGACATCTAAGAAAGCCTTGGCGGAGTAGCCTTTCCAGAGTGGGAGGCTATTTGGCGCCTCTCTGGATGACCTTATTAAGGACGTCACTGGGGGGAAGCGTTCTTCTCTCCCACAGTCCAGGAAAATTAAGGAGCCCCGTCGTAAGCAGGGCCCCTCTTTTTTTTCCGCTCAAGCGGCTTTTTCGTCCGCCCAGTTCGTCGGGTAAGCGTTCTCAGTCTAGCAAGGTTCCCGCAGATGGACAAAGACGTCCTTGGCATCGCAAGCCAAACAAGCCTGCGGACAAGTCCGCTGCCGCATGAAGGTTCACCCCCGTCCCATTTATGGGTAGGGGCGGTCGCCTTTTGAGAGTTTGCAGATCGGTGGACTTCGCTTCTTTCCGACCAGTGGGTCTGCGAACTGGTTTTGTCAGGATACAAGATAGTTTCTTTCTTGTCCGCCGGACAGATTTTTTTTTCCCTCCAGTCTCCTTCTCCCGTCTCGTCAGGAGGCCTTGTTTGGAGCGGTACAGGACTTGCTGCTGCAGGGAGTGACGCTTCCTGTACCAGCTTCGAAACGGTTTTGGGGATTCTACTCCAATCTGTTCATGGTTCCGAAGAAAGAAGTTGTACATCCGATCCTGGATCTCAAGGCCCTCAATTGTTTTGTGAGGGTACGGAGGTTCAGGATGGAATCTGTTCGTTCCGTGGTGGCTGCGCTTCATCAGGGGAATTTTCTGGCCTCCTTGGATATCAAGGACGCATACTTGCATGTCCCCATATGCGTCAGCACCAGAGGTTCCTGGCACTTCCCTTTTTGGCCAAGGGTCTTCACCAAGGTGCTGGCTCCTGTTCTGGCGTTGCTGAGACAGCGAGGGATCGTGATTGTGGGTTACCTGGACAATCTCCTCCTGAGAGCAGCTTCAGCCTCGGAACTGAGCGAGGATGTGGCGATCACCATGCAGACCTTACAAGAGTTTGGCTGGGTGTTGAATCTCCAGAAGTCGGTGTTGCTTCCGACCCAACGGCTGGAGTACTTGGGGTTGATTTTGGACTCTTCAAAGGCGAGGGTCTTTCTTCCGTCGAGCAAGCTGCAGACTCTTCACGCCACGGTGCGGTTACTGATGTCCCGCAAGTGGTTGTTGCTGCGGTTCTGCATGCGAGTTCTGGGCCTCATGGTAGCCATTTTCGAGGCGGTTCTGTATGCTCAATTTCACACTCGGGTCTTGCAGAAGGAGATCTTGTCCAAATGGGACAAATCGCCGACATCCCTGGATTGTTGGATCCGGGTGAGCCATCCAGCCAGGGCTTCGCTTCTTTAGTGGCTAAGGTCCCCAGCCCTTTGGTGCAGGAAGTCTTTTCTCCCTCTCCATTGGACAGTGATCATGACAGATGCCAGCCTGACTGGCTGGGGAGGAATTTTGGGCCTCCTTTCGGCTCGGGGCCGCTGGACGCCTAAAGAATCCTGCCTGTTGATCAACGCTCTGGAGCTGCGGGCGATCAGGCTGTGCCTCTCCACGTGGTTGCAGCAGCTGCAGGCTCGCCCGGTCAGGATCCAGTTGGACAATGCCACGGCTTCTGCCAATTATCGGGGGGGGGGGGGCGCGAGGAGCTCAGTAGCGGCGCTGGAGGTCTCTCACATTCTGCAGTGGGCAGAGCGTCACGTGCTGACCCTGTCAGCCGTCTACATTCCGGGCATAGAAAACTGGCAAGCAGATTACCTCAGCCGTCAGTTGCTGGACCAGGGGGTGTAGTCGCTGCATCCGGAAGTGTTTTGTCTCATTTGAATGCGGTGGGGCACACTGGACATGAATCTTCTGAGCTTCTCATCTCAATTGCAAGCTGCAGAGATTTGTGGCCAGGACACGGGATCAGTGGCGGACGCCCGCATCAGACGCGCTGGTGGCTCCATGGGGGCGTTATCAACTAATTTATGCCTTCCCTCCTCTCAAACTCCTTCCTCGTCTGCTGTGCAGGATTCCGGTAATTCTAGTCGCTCCACACTGGCCTTGGCGTCCTTAGTAAGCCGACGTAGTACGTATGGTGACGGACGTTCCCAGGTTGCTGCCGGTGCAGGAGGACCTTCTGTCCCAGGGTCCGATATTCCACCCTGCTTTACCGTCTCTGGCTTTAACGGCATGGCTGTTGAAAGCCAGGTGCTGAGGGACCGGGGGCTTCTGGCCTCTGTGATTCTCACTATGTTGAGGGCGCGCAAGTCCACTTCCCGGAAGATTTATCATCACACCTGAAAGGCTTACATCTCCTTGTGTGAGTCTGCGGGATGGCATCCGCGTTCCTATTCGGTTTCTAGGAACCTGGTGTTCCTGCAGCAAGGGATTGATCAGAAGCTTGCTTTGAGCACCATCAAGGGGCAGATATCTGCTCTGGCTATCTATTTTCAGCGACCGTTGGCAGATCACTCGTTGGTGCGCATGTGGCTCCCCCGGTACGCCCCGGCAGATCTGAATCTGGTACTCGAGAAACCGCCGTTTGAGAACATTAGGGAGATCCCCTAGTTGTCTTTCTAGTGGCTATTACGTCCGTGAGGCGGGTTTCTGAGCTGGTGGCCTTGTCGTGCAAGTCTCCGTATTTGATTCTCCACAAGGATAAGGCGGTGCTGCGTCCACAACCCTCGTTTCTAACTAAGGTAGTATCTGCATTTCATCTAAATGAAGACGTGCTTCCTTCCTTGTGTCCTTGACTGTCTCATCCCAAGGAGATCACCTTGCATTCTTTGGATGTGGTCCGGTCTCTCCGGGTATATCTGTTTACTACGGCTCCTTTTCGTAGGTCGGATTCACTGTTTCTCTGTGGCTGGTCTGAGGAAGGGCCTGGTGGTTTCGTCGGCCACTATCTCTCATTGGATCAGACAGATTGTCGTCCAGGCTTATGTCATAAGGGGGTGGGTGCCTCCCTTTCCCGTTACGGCGGGAAAAAGAGCAATTGGTGCATCCTGGGCCTTCCAGCATCAAGCGTCCATTTCTCAAGTGTGTAAGGCGGCTACCTGGTCGTCGTTACACAATTTTACCAAATTTTAGGTGGATATTGACGCATCTTCGGATGTGTGTTTCGGCCGCAAAGTTTTGCAAGCGGCCGTCTGTGGTTGCGGCTCCTTTTATGGGGAGTTCTTTTGTTGTGGGTGGAGTTTATTTTTTCTGTGTTCCCACCCCTTGTTGTGGCACTGCTTTGGGACATCCCCAAGGTCAAGATTAAGAGTGCTGTGTCCGTCAATGAACGAAAGAGAAAATGGGATTTTTTTTTCTATTTACAGTAAAATCCCTTTCTCTGAAGTTCATTGACGGACACAGCACCCACCCCTCCTGTTTATGTTTGTACTGCTTTATGATGAATTGAGCTGCAGGGAGCAGGGGGTTACTGCCAGTAAGGAGCGCCCCTAGGCAGTGCTGTGCTTTTTTTACGTTCTGCCTAGTCCTACTCCTGAAGGTGGTGATATAACCCTAAGGTCAAGATTAAGAGTGCTGTGTCTGTCAATGAACTTCAGAGAAAGGGTGGTAAGTAGAAAAAAAAATATATAAATATATATTTTCCCATTCATTTTCAATGGTGCCTAAACAAGGTGTGATTTTGCACGGCTGCAGATGGCCATGCAAATTATTGCGGCAAAGCCACACCACAGTTTAAGTGCCATTGAAAATGTGCAGGTGCGTGTTTTCAGTTGGTTGGTTATCAGTTCGTTCAGACAAATCATTTCCCATTGGCAGGGCAATATACAATGATCTGCTTTTATTTATGTAAAACCTTTATCCCAAGGGCAACAAAACTGTTGATGTTATTGCTTATAAAGCGTTAGCTTGAGCATGGCTTCAATTGTAGTATCTAAATCTGCTAGTACATCTAATGTTGCCCTCCTCCCAGACTGACAGTGCTGTTGTCTAAAAGTCTCTGTTGCGTCTTCATCAAGCGTATAGGCACTCCAATCCAGTTGTGTTACTTGCCAGATATCCAGGTGCAAACAGAAGGGAAAAAGCCCAAAGTAGAAAACGAATGCAGCTACCACATATGATTGGTAAGCTAAGATGTATTCCATTTTTGTTTTGGGGTTTAACATACCTCACAACTTTTTAAGATGGGAATGAGAGACAGCTATTAGTCAGCGTATGTAGGCATAGGATCCACACCGTTAAAAGAGTTCTACAAAAAAATTATTAGTTAAACCCACATGTTCTTTCTTTATCGTACATCATGGGACACAGAGCCTTAAGTAATTACTTAATGGTTATGGGCTACCTTCAGGTGTTGACACTGGTATACCTAATACAAGAAGTTCACTCCCCTATATAACCCCTCCTCCTTCCAGGAGCACAACAGTTTTTTCGCCAGTGTCTAAGGTGTTGGTCACGAGTGAAGATATGCTCTGAGGAGCTCCAGGAGGGTTCCATGCTGGATTTAAATTCCTCCATTGACTGGATCCATCCAAGCCACTGTGGCCACAGGATGGTACTCGGTGCCTCGCATAGAAGAACGAGGTTTTGCCTGTAAGCCTCTCTTTTGAGGGCTGGACCCCAGGGACCAGGACTTTTTTTGGTCATGCTACATTACCTAAAGTTGCTCCTGAGGGGTGCTATACGGGTCCAAAGGATTGGAACCCCTATAATGGGGACCCGGTCTTTGAAGGTTTACTAACGCTGCCCGCCGTAATGGGTGAAGTTTGGATCTGTCTGTTTTAGCAGTATCCTGCAGCGAGGAAAAGGTAAGGGAAGAAGCTTAGGAACTGCAAAGTCCACCTATGTTATCATGGATGTAAGGAGGTATGAGGATATCGCCTTCAGGCGCAGTGTGCTGTAGGCAGCAGTATATGTCCTCAAGTCTGGGGGTACCCTGCGGGTTGTGTCTCCCTCCCCTCAAGTAGCATTGCTATGGGACGTCCCATTAAGTAATTACTTAAGGCTCTTTGTCCCATGATGTACTCCAAGGAAAGGATTTTACAGGTAAGCTGTTATACAAATCCTATTTTTTTAACCACTACTATTTCTTTATACTGGCTTTTGAAATTTAGAAATGCAGCAATTTAGAAATTGGATAAAAGGTTTAACACTGGGAAACTTTTAAGAGATAAAAAAGTGCATTTTATACAACTATATAGATCATACCAAAATGAGGGACAAATGAGGAGGAAAGGGGGGAGGCTTAGTTGCAAATCAGGGACAGTCCTTCAAAATCAGGGACAGTTGGGAGCTATGGGTTTAAAAGAAGAAGCAGAAGATAGGGGCACCTTCTAAGTGTAGCCTGTATAACATTTATTTGAACAGATAAAAAAAACACTCACATTGAGGTAAGTAATATCAGGCATATCGTAGACCTGCAAGGTGAGTCTCGGTGCATGCTGGTCTGGGCATTATTCTGCTGTGTGTCCGGTAAGAGTTGTCAGCCGGCTCTGTGTGTTGATTGAACCAGGAGGGAGGGCTGGAACACACGTAGACCGCAGCGGCTGGCGTGTGACATCACCGGAAATGACTACGATGTTTCTGAGCACGCGCACTGTCAATGACCAGGACAGGTGTGCTCATTTTTATCAAGCTTAATGGGTTAAAGATCGCTTTAAGCACTCAAGTTTTGAATTCACAATGGAACATTTTAAAGCAATGGGCAATTTCAGAATATCCAAAATTGGCACATCTGAGATTTGATTTCCGTTGCATCTGCAATGTCCTTGCCAAGAACACAAACCAGCAGAATGATCTTAAAATGATCTTCAGGAGTGGAGGGGTATCTTCCTAATGCCACTATGTACCTAATCAAGACCACTGTAAGAAAACCAATTATGGGGAGCAGATTGAGTTTTCTCCTTATCCAGTGGAACCAGGGAGGGCTTGTCTAAGATTTACAAAGGTTCACATACAGCATGTAAGCCTTGACCGTGAATACCAGGGTGTTGGCCCTTTGTATTCTACCCTTGTTTTAAGCAGCAGAAGGATCTGAAAAGGGTAGGCACATCTCTTGGATAGAGGGTTTCTTTTGACCTCCTAGGATCTTTTGCGAAATCTAGACATCAGTCCTGCTAATGAGGGTCTCCAATCTTAGTTCCAGTGATATCTGATACCACTTCTGCTTGATGGTAGAAGATGCACATATCTTAATAGGCATTTTCCTCTTATCTGGCTCTTTTTAAAGGCTTTCTCCTCCTTTTGCAACCTGTTATACCTGTATTTATAGAGTAACTAACGTGCAACAAGCAAACCCCTTCCCCCAGATGGTGTGCGGGGGATTCTTCTGTCAGGGGTTCTGCCCACCCACATAGCCATGTCCTATATTCAGAGATCTGTGAATTGAAGAGCTACAAGTTCCCTCTGCCACTGTGGCAGCTGACTTGCAATTTTCAATGGAATAAAAAGTACAGTAATTGCCACAATTTTAGTTCATTGATACTTCCTCCAGCTTAGTAATGGGCAGGGAGCTGGGGGAAGAGTCTACAGGAACCTGGCATTACACCGGCGATCCACTGGTTGCATGCTCCTGTGAGAAAAATGCACTTTTTTATCTTGCAAAGATATGTGCTTTTTGCTTATTTTTTTTATTTTAATTTTTTTTTTAGATGCATTTAGACTTTAAGAAATGTGTTAGCTTTCAGGTAAAAAAAATACAATGCTTCCTCCTCCCTTTTGGTGATGGTACTGCACTTTCCCTTATTTTTAAATGTTGCAGGGCTGAAGAGTGGGAGAAGAAAGGTGGTGAGCTTTCAGCAGAGGAGAAATCAAAGGGCAGTGCAGAAGAAGTGAAGGTAAGGTTCATTAACCATTAATTTTTTTTTTTTTTTTTTTTTGATGAAGGACCAGAACACAAGTGAAGCTAAAAGCCATGATTTAAAAAAAAAAAATTCTAAAAAAAATAAAGTAACCTATACATAAGTTATTTTATTTAACTCGTGTATTGCAAAATTATGACCTCCATAGCAGTCTTTCAATACCTATTAAATATAAGAATTCAGTATCACAAAACAGCAGTGAAAAGAAAAAAAAGCCAAAGTGCAACTAAAACTATAAAATCAGCACAAGGGATACAACTTGGTGCTAATGCTGCATCTTTTAGGTGAACCCCCCCCCCCCCCCCCCTTTGAAAGAGGGGATGGGGCAGAAATAGTGGGCATAGTTGCGCACAGCCCCTTAGTTCTGCTAACTCCTGCCTCACTGTACGATTATGACGATGGTGGGTAGTCATAGGAGAAGGATGTCATCTAAAAGAGGCAGCACAAGGGACACACCCTACGGACTCTGTCATGTCCCTAGAAAGTCATGTTTTCTTGTCGAGCTAAAATACTTGACCTCACACACAACTGCACCTTTTGGCTAAATGGCAACAATTTTCCACAAATTCACACAAATGCTTCTGGAAAGGTTTTTACAAGTGAGGCTATTACAGCTGCAAAGGGTGGGGTGTGACTTTATACAAATGCCCATGGTTCGAGGATACGTCCCAACAAGCTTTTAAAGATGTCATGGTCTTGTATTCTCAAATGTTTGGTCTTTGTGTATGCGTGTGTGTACAATCATCTATGGGCAAGATGATACTACCCAAATCAATCGATCAGCAGTAATTGTATTCCCCCTGCCAGGAGAACACAATAGCTCTGCGGGAGGGATTCCCCCATCAACACTGACCGTGATGGTGGAATCGAGAAACCTGTGGTTGAAGGAAATTAAAGAAATCCAGCCTGAGCTTTTTAGGCTGGGCTTTTTTTCTAAGGGTCACAGGAGTGCAATTCATTTTGTGCTCCTGTGACTCGTTTTCAGCGGAGAGCGGTCTGAAATACGCTCTCCGCTGATGTCCCTGCCATCAGTCGAGACAGAGCGACATCCCCACTTCCCAAGTCTGGATCCACCAGCTGCCTTGATGTATGGCAGTTTCAGCGAGCTGCTGAGACAGTCGCTTTCCGCCCCTCCACAGCTCAGCACTCCAGTGAGCGTAGAGAAGCTGAGAGGAGAGACAGTGACAGTCAGCAGCTCTCCTCTATGGGGATCTGTGAAAACTGAGCCATCGGTGATGTTCGGTGGCTCGGTTCTCAGTGCAGAGACGGCGGGGGATAGATGCAGCATCAGTCTGATGTTGCATCCACCTAGGTAAGTATTAATCAAAAAAAAAAAAAAAAAAGACTTCTCTTTTAACCACTTCAGCCCCAGAAGGTTTTACCCCCTTTCTGACCAGAGCACTTTTTCCAATTTGGCACTGTGTCACTTTAACTGCTAATTGCGCGGTCATGCAATGCTGTACCCAAACGAAATTTGCGTCCTTTTTTTCCCACAAATAGAGCTTTCTTTTGATGGTATTTGATCACCTCTGCAATTTTTATTTTTTGCGCTGTAAACGGAAAAAGACCGAAAATTTTGAAAAAAAAATATTTTCTACTTGTTATAAAAAAAAATCCAATAAACTCAATTTTAGTCATACATTTAGGCCAAAATGTATTCAGCCACATGTCTTTGGTAAAAAAAAAAAGTCAATAAGCGTATATCTATTGGTTTGTGCAAAAGTTATAGCGTCTACAAACTAGGGTACATTTTCTGGAATTTACACAGCTTTTAGTTTTATGACTGCCTATATCATTTCTTGAGGTGCTAAAATGGCAGGGCAGTACAACCCCCCCCCCCCCCCAATGACCCCATTTTGGAAAGTAGACATGCCAAGGAAATTGCTGAGAGGCATGTTGAGCCCATTGAATATTTAATTTTTTTTGTCCCAAGTGATTGAATAATGACAAAAAAATATATATTTTACAAAAAGTTGTCACTAAATGATATGTTGCTCACTCATGCCATGGTTATATGTGGAATTGCACCCCAAAATACATTTTGCTGCTTCTCCTGAGTACGGGGATACCACATGTGTGGGACTTTTTGAGAGCCTAGCTGCGTACGGGCCCTGAAAACCAATCACCGCCTTCAGGATTTCTAAGGTCGTAAATTTTTGATTTCACTCCTCACTACCCATCACAGTTTTGAAGGCCATAAAACCCCATTTTGGAAAGTAGACACCCCAAGCTATTTGCTGAGAGGCATGGTGAGTATTTTGCAGCTCTCATTTGTTTTTGAAAATGAAGAAAGGAAAAGAAAAATGTATTTTTTTTTTTTCTTTTTTCAATTTTCGTAACTCTGTGACAAAAAGCGAGGTCTGCAAAATACTCACCATACCCCCCAGCAAATAGCTTGGGGTGTCTACTTTCCAAAGTGGGGTCATTTGGGGGGGGGGGGGGGTTGTGCCATCTGGGCATTCCATGGCCTCCGAAACTGTGATAGGCAGTGAGGAGTGAAATCAAAAATTTACACCCTTAGAAACCCTGAAGGTGGTGCTTGGTTTTCGGGGTCCCGTACGCGGCTAGGCTCCCAAAAAGTCTCACACATGTGGTATCCCTGTACACAGGAGAAGCAACAGAATGTATTTTGGTGTGCAATTTCACATATGCCCATAGCATGTTTGAGCAATATATCATTTAGTGACAACTTTGTGCAAAAAAAAAAAAAAAAAATTGTCTGTTTCCCACAACTTGTGTCACAATATAAAATATTCCATGGACTTGACATGCCTCTCAGCAAATAGCTTGGGGTGTCTACTTTCCAAAATAGGGTCATTTGGGGGGGTTTGAACTGTCCTGGCATTTTATGCACAACATTTAGAAGCTTTTGTCACACATCACCCACTCTTCTAACCACTTGAAGACAAAGCCCTTTCTGACACTTTTTGTTTACATGAAAAAAAAAAAATATATTTTTTTTTTTGCAAGAAAATTACTTTGAACCCCCAAACATTATATTTTTTTTAAAGCAAAGGCCCTACAGATTAAAATGGAGGATGTTTTTAATTTTTTTTTCACAGTATTTGCGCAGCAATTTTTCAAATGCATTTTTTGGGGGAAAAAAACACACTTTTTTTATTTTAATGCACTAAAACACACTATATTGCCCAAATGTTTGATGAAATAAAAAAGATGATCTTAGGCCGAGTAGTTGGATACCAAACAAGACATGCCTCAATGTGCCTCATTTAAAGTCCCAAACTCCCCCCCCCCCCCCTTTTTGATATATGCAATAGGGATGGAGGCAATTGATTTTTTTGAATTGGCAATTTTCTCCTGTCGTCCATGTGTGAGGTCTGTTTTGGTTGGTAGTGCACCTTATATAGGGTCCACACACTCGATACATCTATTATGACACGTCTATGGCACTTGGTGGTATACCTGACATTGTACTATAAGTATAATTCAATTTGATCAACAAAATGTTTATATAACCTATAATAATGACATATGCAATAACTGTATTAGATATACTATTTGATACCATGCCCATTTTTTCTAATTATTTATATACCAAAAATATTTTTCTACTGGGCCTCTGTTCTATATGACTCTTCACACTGAAGCTGGTCGGGGATGGGGGGTGCCCCATTTTCTTGTCTTGATTATGGAGCTGCGATGCGCAGCAGTGCTTCCCTTCTGAGTCTCTTTTGAGATATTGGCGAGCCCTCCTGCGCATCGGCGTCCTGATGCGACCTGTTTGCGGCGTCTTTTGACACTGCAATACAGGGACGCCCTTGGTCCATCTCACGCCGGAGATGGGGTTGGCAGGGCTCCACTTCGGTGCTTGCGCCGGTGGTGGATTTCACTGCCAACTCCGATTCTCATTCGATGTTGTGCATGACGTTGGTCGGGGACCCGCCCCATACCTGGATTACTTAAGCAGGTGGGCTTGATTGCCTTACCATTTCACTATGTTTTTGACATCAGGGAGGCAACACACGCAGCCCATTCACTGGATACACTACACATACACGTAAGGTATGCACAAGTTTTTCTTTTTCAGCCCTTTTTTCTTACCCCTTTTTTTTTTCCTTTGACACATTTAATACACCCATGTACCGTGTATGTAAATTTATACACACATAACATTCGTTAGAATATACACACATCATCTTACATAATTTTTTTTCACTTCTCACGTTTTTTCACCTTTTATATTTTTCTCACACATGTTTTTCACATTTGTTTACATATATTTTTTCTAGAACACCATATTTGCAATTCTCCCCACACATGTGGAATGGTTGTGGCAGTCGAGCATGCCATGTGGGTGTTTCCTGGCTGGGGTGGGGTCCCTTGCCTCAGCTCCGGAACAGACAACCATTTGGGGTCCCATCTCCCTCGCTGCCAGCCAAGTACAGTGTCATAGCCGACCTGTGAGTATAGATTTATTTCTCCCCATGAGGTCTTTCCTCCCCTTAAAGGGGTAGGACATATTAATTAATATTAGATATCCATTTATATTTACAGTTTACCTCTGTACCCAACTCCTGATGAATGGCAGATATCCATGAAACGCGTCGAGTTTCCATGGGGTGCTCAGTCCAGCCTGGCTTACTACCTTTTCACTGGCCCATATATATCTTTTATACATTTAAAATTCATTGAGTAGTATGTAACCACTTATGTGTATGTGCATCTATCTTACAACAGCTTTGTTGTATATGGGTTACCAATGCCTGTTAATAGGAAATACCTTGTATTATACTCTATTATTACCTACTATTTCTTATGTGCTGCCAAGTCGACATATATGTATCTATTACGTTTATGTCATGTGTATGTGCAGATATATGAAAATACTTTTTTTTATCTGTTTTATATTATTGTTACAAATAATTACCGACCACTCTACCTCCACAAGTCAATTGCCTCATTTAAAGTCCCAACCCCCCCCCTTTTTGAAACACGACATGCTTTAAAATTGCGCACAAACATGCAGTGGCAACAAACTACATACATTTTTAAAAGCCTTTACAGGTTACCACTTTAGATTTACAGAGGAGGTCTACTGCTAAAATTACTGCCCTCAATCTGACCTTCGCAGTGATACCTCACATGCATGGTGCAATTGCTGTTTACATTTGATGCCAGACCGATGCTTGCGTTCACCTTTGCACGAGAGCGGGGGAGGGGGGGGGGGCAGGGGTGCTTTTTTTCTTTTTTTTTTCTTTTTTTTTTTTTTTATTGTTATCTCAGGGAATGTAAATATCCCCTATGATAACAATAATTAGTGACAGGTCTCTGATCAGCTCTATGGTCAGCTGGCCGAATCACCGGCTACATTCTCGGGTTCCCTGTTGGGACAGGAGAACCAGAGAAGACGGTGGGGGGGGGGGGGGGACATTCCCTCCCACTGCTTGTAAAAGCAGTCTAGAGGCTAATTAGCCGCTAGGATTGCTTTTACATGAAAGCCGATCGCTGGCTGAAAAGAATGATACCAAGATGATACCTAAACCTGCAGGCATCATTCTAGTATAACCATTGTATCTATTTTCTCTAGTATAACCATTCAAAGTCCAGCAACATACCAGTACGTTGCTGGTCCTTGTTGGGCATATATTGTAATCCCTTTTTTTTTTTTTTTTCATGCAGCCTGTGGGCTGAACAAAAAAGAGAGATTGATCGGTGGGTATGCCCACCATTAGAATACCTCCCTTCATCCACCCACTTCTAATGATGGAAATGCATGCACCATTTATATATGCCGAAGCATAGGGGCATCCGCCCCAAAAGTTAGGAGCAAATCGCTCCTCCGCCCCTGCTGCCCCCATGCTTTGGCATATATGCTCCTTTTTTTTTTTTTAACTGTGGTGGTGAAATCGCCCCCTACAGTGCTGGAGTCACGGCTTTATGTATTGTGGGAGCAAACGCTGTTGCTGTCAAGATAAATAAATCCGTGCTGCAGCTGAATGGCGTACCTGAAAACAAAAAAAGGTTAACAATAAAACACAAAAAACAGTAAAGTATAAAAAAATTCCATACCTGAAAAGCAAACCTGATAAAACATAATAACAAAACCTTGCAGAATAGAATACAGTAAAAAAAGAGCAGAACAATCGAGAGAGAACAATAAAACAACAACTTTTCTTTTTTTTTTTTTTTTTTTTTTTTGTAAGTAACTTTTGTAACTGTAACCGGTTCCAGGTTCGGGTCTCTCAAAATGCGATGGCATCTTGGGAGACCCTGTGAAAGTGTGCCTAGTCTGTGCAATGCTGTACCCTACGCTAAAACTCAACTAATGTATGGTAGCGCTCAAAACGCTCACCAATGCAAAGACCAGGATTGTCAGGACAGGAGGGACAATAATAACGGGTGTCACGCCTATATCCGCTCTTTCTACAGACACGACAGTTTCTTTGGGGGGCTTGTTGGGTAGGGGTACTCGGGAGGACATAAGGAAAATAAGATATATATATGTATAGATATATATCTATATATCTATCTATATATATATATATATATATATCTATCGAAGCATGGGGGCACCCGTCCCAAAGGTTAGCAGCAAATCGCTCCGCTGCCCCGATGCTTCGGCATATATGCTCTTCTTTTTTTTTTTTTTTTTTTTTTTTAACTGTGGTGGTGAAATCACCTCTGACAGCACTGGAGTCACGGCTTTATGTATCGTGGGAGCAAACGCTGTTGATGTCAAGATAAATAAATCCGCGCTGCAGCTGAATGGTGCACCTAAAAACAAAAAAAAGGTTAACAATAAAACACAGTAAACAGTAAAGTATAAAAAATTACATACCTGAAAAGTAAACATGATAAAACATTGCAGAATAGAATACAGTACAAAAGAGCAGAACAATAGAGAGAATAGAGAGGGAGAGAGAGAATAATAAAACGATAACTATTTTAGTTTTTTTTTTATATAATAAATATATATATATATTTTTTTTTACACTTTTATTTGTAACTGTAACGGTTCGGGTCTCTCAAAATGCGATGGCATCTTGGGAGACCCTGTGAAAGTGTGCCTAGTCTGTGCAATGCTGTACCCTACGCTAAAACTCAACTAATGTGTGGTAGCGCTCAGAACACTCACCAATGCAAAGACCAGGATTGTCAGGACAGGAGGGACAATAATAGCGAGTGTCACGCTTATATCCGTGCTTTCTACAGACACATTTTCTTTGGGGGCTCGTTGGGTAGGGGTACTCAGGAGGACATAAGGAAAATGCCTCTCATGCAGCCGGCTTACTGCATTTGGATTTGGAAGGTGAGATGGAGCACCGTCTGGAAACAGAAGGGCTCTGACAATCTCTTCCTGGAATTTAAGGAAGGATCCATTCCGTCCTGAAGCTCTGTATAGCACATGAGCGTTCAGCAAAGCCAATTGAAATAAGTATACAGACCCTTTTTTTTTTACCAGCGTCTGGCCTTACAGGCAACTAGATACGGCGCCAACAACTGGTCGTTGAGGTCCTCCCCTCCCATATTTTGGTTATATTTGTGGACACAGGGGTTTCTCCACAACACCAGTCGCCGTAGTAATTTGGACAGTCGTGTCTGCATGAAGGGCGGTAAGAACGAAAACATTCTTTCTTATCCCTCCACTTCATAGCGAGCAAGTTATTACACTTCAAGCAGGCTCTCTCCCCCAGTCTAAGACTGGAATCTACAAGCCGCTGGGGAAAGCCCCGGCGATTAGATTGCATGGTGCCACAGGCTCCACATGGTCCCTGCCAAGGTCAGGCGTACCAGACCCCGATCTTCTTCTGCTGTTGAGGTGCAAGAACCGCAGGGCTCTCGTATGGAGCAGAGAAGTACTAGCGCCGCTGATCCTTCTGGTGAACTGGCAAGCACCAGCGGCCTAGTACACCCTAGTCCTACATCCAGCACTGCAGTAACACTTGGTGACGTGGCGAGTCCCATAAGTGCAGTTCAAGCTGGTGAGGTGGCAAGCACAAGTAGTGTCCCGCTGCCACCAAGAAGATAGACAGGCCCATTGAGCCCATAGTGTACTTCCTGCTGCATTCGCCAATCCTAATTGGGAGCCCACCACTTCTGCAGCACCAGTACTTCCCCCATTCACTGGCCAACCCTGCATTCAGGTGGAAATGGTTGATTTTATGTCACTTGATTTTTATTTGCTGTTTTTCACCGAAGATCTCTATAGATCTATTGTGGACTAAAGCAAATTGTGTGCTGGTCAATACATCGCCACTAATCCCCAGTCCTCCCTACCCATAGATTGGAAACCAATTACGTTTTTCAAATTTAGGATCTTTCTGGGCCTATCACTCCTCATGGGCATAACCAAAAAGAATGAGTTGCAGTCATATTAGTCCACTGAACCAATTCACCATATGCACGTGTTCTCTGCTTCCATGGCCAGGGCACGATACAAGCAGATCTTGCGGTTCATGCACTTCAACGACAATGAACTCTGTCGTCCTCGTGGAGACCCTGGGTACGATCGGCTCTACAAAATTTGGCCCCTTGTAAACCACTTCAAGCTGACTTGTTTACTCCCCATCAAGTTGTCTGCGTTGATGAGTCCCTAATTAAGTTTTCTGGCCGCTTGTCATTCAAACAGTATCTTCCCAGCAAGCGTGCCAGATACGGGGTCAAGATGTATAAGCTCTGTGACAGGGCCACAGGCTATACTTGTAATCAGATGGTGCCACAATGGTACATCAATCAAAATGAATCTGAAAAAATCCCCCAAAAAAACAAAAAGCTTATGCGCATAAGTGAGAAACTGGAGAATAAACAAAGTAGTTCTTTGTTTATTCTTTGCTCTTTGCACATTGGACTGTTTTTTATTTATTTTTTTTAAGAAGAAACAATACCACTGAACTGTTTGTTTATTCTCCAGTTTTTCACTTATGCACATAAGTTTTTTTTTTTTGGGGGGGGGATTTTTTCAGATTCATTTTGATTGATGTATCATGGTGGCACCATCTGATTGCGATGTGATTGGAGTGTGTTACACACCACTTTGCACTTTCCATGCGATTTTGCACATTTTTACAGGAAAGTTTTAGTAATTGCTGTGTTTGCACATCTATTTATTTGCACCTTATGTCCAGGGCTGCACACATTGCTCAGTATTATTTTATGACTTGATTATTTGCACAATACGTTTTATTTCTGTTTTTTGCATACTTATTGCTGTACTTTGTACATTTATCTATTCACACTTTACGTCCAGGTCTGCACATTAGTGTATATTATTATGTGATCGTCTGCAGATAGAATTTTATTTATTGCAGTATTTTGCACATTCATTTTGTTTGCACTGTCCTTTAGGGCTTTAGATATTGCACATTTACTTGGGACTGCCCCTTATTATTAATAGTGTTTTATGATTTTATATTACACCACAATACACACAACCTTGTTGCTGGCAGCTTTCATTTCCCACTGGGCTGCAGTATTTACCTCATACTGCTACCTGTAGCAGCACTTTCTCACTTCACCCGGATAGTGCAGCACCCACCTCCACCCTTTTTTCATTTACCTATGAGCTTTGTTTGACCCCATTTGGTTCCTGCAACTGTTCCATTTGTAGCTCTCCCCCATGGTAGCGCAGGAATAACTTACATCACATTCCACAGGCTATACATGTAGTTTTTTGGTTTACGAGGGAAGCGATAGTCACGTAGAGCCGACAAACTGCCCTGACTACATAGGAAGCGCTGGCAAGATTGTGTGAGACTTGGTGTCACCCTTATTCAGAAAGGGGTACCACTTATATGTGTACAATTATTACATGAGCGTGCCACTTTTTAGTCACTTGTTTGATCATCAGATTGGAGCATGTGGCACCGTGCGACCTAATCGCCGGGGCTTTCCCCAGTGGCTTGTAGATTCCCGTCTTAGGCTGGGGGAGAGAGCCTGCTTGACGTGTAATAATTTACTCGCTATGAAGTGGAGGGATAATGAGAATGTTTTCATTCTTACCTCCCTTCATGCAGACGCTGGTACAAGAAAGTGTCTGTATACTCATTTCAATTGGCTTTGCTGAACGCTCATGTGCTATACAGAGCTTCAGGACAGAATGGATCCTTCCTTAAATTCTAGGAAGAGATCGTCAGAGCCCTTCTGTTTCCAGACGGTGCTCCACCTCACCTTCCCAATCCAAATGCAGTAAGCCGGCTGCATGAGAGGCATTTTCCTTATGTCCTCCTGAGTACCCCTACCCAACGAGCCCCCCAAAGAAAATGTGTCTGTAGAAAGCGCGGATATAAGCGTGACACCCGCTATTATTGTCCCTCCTGTCCTGACAATCCTGGTCTTTGCATTGGTGAGCGTTTTGAGCGCTACTATATGTTAGTTGAGTATTAGCATAGGGTACAGCATTGCACAGACTAGGCACACTTTCACAGGGTCTCCCAAGATGCCATCGCATTTTGAGAGACCCGAACCGTTAGTTACAGTTACAAATAAAAGTGTAAAAAAAAAAAACTATATATATATATATATATATATATATATATATATATATATATATATATATATTATAGTTGTTTTATTATTCTCTCTCTCTATTCTCTCTATTGTTCTGCTCTTTTTTACTGTGTTTTATTATGTTTTATCATGTTTGCTTTTCAGGTATGTAATTTTTTTTTATACTTTACTGTTTACTGTGTTTTATTGTTAACCATTTTTTTGTTTTCAGGTACGCCATTCAGCTGCAGCACGGATTTATTTATCTTGACATCAACAGCGTTTGCACCCACGATACATAAAGCCGTGACTCCAGCGATGTCAGAGGTGACTTCACCACCACAGTTAAAAAAAGAGCATATATGCCGAAGCATGGGGGCAGCAGGGGTGGAGGAGCGATTTGCTCCTAACTTTTGGGGTGGGTGCCCCCATGCTTCGGCATATATATATTTTAGGCACAGGTTGCGTTAAATGTTTTATTTTTTACTGTTATTTTTTTGTATTTGCTTTGCAGGTATGGTAAGTCTTACTGTTATACTGTAATCTTACTTTGTTTTATTGTTAACCATCATTTGCTTAGCAGGTACGCCATTCGGCTGCAGCGCGGATTTATTTATCTTGACAGCAGCAGCGTTTGCTCCCATGATACATAAAGCCGTGACTCCAGCACGGTCGGAGGTGATTTCACCACCACAGTTAAAAAAAAAAAAAAGAGCATATATGCCGAAGCATGAGGGCAGCAGGGTTGGAGGAGCGATTTGCTCCTTACTTTTGGGGCGGATGCCCCCATGCTTCGGCATATATAAATGGTGCATGTATGCCCATCATTAGAAGTGGGTGGATGAAGGGAGGTATTCCAATGGTGGGCATACCCACCGATCACTCTTTTTTTTTCGAAAAAAAAAAATTACAATATATGCCCAACAAGGACCAGCAACGTACTGGTATGTTGCTGGGACTTTAAGTGGTTATACCAGAATGATGCCTACAGGTTTAGGTATCATCTTGGTATCACTCTTTTCAGCCAGCGGTCGGCTTTCATTTAAAAGCAATCCTAGCGGCTCATTAGCCTCTAGACTGCTTTTACAAGCAGTGGAAGGGAATGTCTTCCATGGTTTTCTCTGGCTCTCCTGTCCCAACAGGGAACCTAGGAATGCAACCGGTGGTTCCGCCAGCTGACCATAGAGCTGATCGGAGACCAGAACAGCGCAGTGCTGGCTCTGCCGCGACAGGCACCATTCTGGTCTGGGGCGGCCCGTGAGCTATATGCTCCGGGGCACACATATGACCGGGCTACTGCTGTCTGAGTCACAGTGTGCCGTGGTCGACAGCCACCCTGTACTGCTTGGGTGATGGGTCTGTCGGTGGAGTGCATCCAGCAGTCCCTGCAGGAGGGGTAAGTATGGTTCCACCTGTTTAGGCAGGTTGGAGTAGCTGGGCACTCCCTGGGAGGTCGATTAGGGGGTCTCTCTCTCCTTTTCTTCTCTCCCTGCCTCTTCCCTCCTTCCCATTCTAAGGGGGCGCTGTGTGGCTGGGCATAGGGGGTGCGGTGCACGTACCTGGCCTGGGGGTCCTGTCTCTAGGTCCTGGCAGGGGGTTGTGCTGAGCGTTCGTTTGTTCCGCTCGTTTATCCCTTCGTTTTAAGTTCGGTTGTTCCAATTGTTTATTCTTTTGTTTTAACTTTGTTTGGTCCGCTCAGTTATCCCTTCGTTTGCCGCCATGCGGGGCGAACGTTTGGTGCGGGAACCGCGCCCATTTGCCTTTGTTTGCCACGTGCAGGGGGGAATGTTCGCCGCGGGAACTTCGGCCATTTTCCTGTAGCCGCGGCCATGTTCTTGTGGCCACGAGGGACGGTGTCTGTTAGTTCTCTAGCACTGGGCGGCTGTTTAAGCCAGGAACACTGCGAAACTGACACAGAACACCACGTGTTTTGGAAGGCAGAAGGGAGAACGGACAGCGGCACAGCACAACGCCTTGGTCAGGGTGGTGAGTCCTGCGGGGGGGGGCCCTCAGTCTGTGGCTGCTAGGAGGCTAGGCATTTTTTGTCTCTTGCCTTAAGCCCCGGTGACAGGCGAGTGTGGGTCAGACATGGCGTCAGATGCTGGCGCTTCTTCCCCATACACCCCTATGATAGCAACTGATTCCACTGCACCTGCTGTACCCATGGACACTTTGTTGGTGGTCCTGGAATCACTTGTTGCCTGGGTGGAAGCAGCGTCCGGGCGCAAGGTGGGTAAAAAACACCCCCCCCATCTGCCAAGGAAAGCTCTGATTCAGACTCGGGCCCCACTGTAGCAGGCGGCCCCTGTTCTGACACTTCAGAAGTTAAGGACCATGACCCGCCTGACAGTGAGGAGGAAGCCTCCGTGTCCATTTTTAGCACAGGAAAGCGCTAGAGGGATAGAGGATGCGGCTGGGGCATCTGCACATGTGTTGGTCCCTTTTGGGTCCCACAAGCCGATCCACACCACTAAGGTGTTTCCCTACCTAACTTTTATTTTGATAAGTTTATTGACAAGGAGTGGGAACGCCCGCAGCGTGCCTTTTCGGGGCACTTCTTCCTCAGACACCCCTATGATAGCAACAGGTTCCCCTGCACCTATGGTGCCCATGGACGCTCTGTTGCAGTCATGGAATCATTTGTTGCCAGGGTTGAAGTGAGGTGAATGGCGGTGCGTTACTCCTGTGAGGAGGGATTCCTGAAAAATTGGACATCTCCTCCGGTATCTCCTCCGGACCCCTCGGTATCTAGGTCAAATAAGGTGACCACGATTCCAGTGGAAGGGCTCTCCCTTTTTCAAGGACCCTGCCGACAAAGGCAGAGGTGGTTGCCCGGGCCATGTTTACGGTTGTGGGGTCAGCGCTTCGGCCGGTGTTAGCCATGGCTCTGGTGTCACAAACACTTACTGAATGGGCTAAGTTGTTGCACTGCGAGTTGGGGAAGGAACAGGTTTCCCAGTCTGTGTGAAACTGGCAGACCAGTTGGTGCACGACCTTAAGTATATCTGTGATGCGGCCAGGGATACGGTCCCTTTGCTTTCTAGAGCCTCGGTTTCAGCAGTAGTGCTGTGTCACCTGGTTAGGTTCAAGTGTTGGTCTGCGGACCAGACATTTAAGAAAGCACTGGTGGAGTTGCCCTTTCAAGGTGGGAGGCTGTTTGCCGCCTCGCTGGATGACATTATTAAAAATGTTACTGGGCGAAAGAGTACTTTGCTCCCACAATCCAGAAAAGGTAAGGAGCTACGCCGTAGGCAAGGGCTCCTCTTTTTCCGTTCAGAAGCGTTTTTTTCATCCGCCTGGGTCGACGGGTAAGCACCTCCAGTCCGACAAGGGGCCCTGGGGGACAAAAGCGTTCCTGGTTTCGCAGGCTGAATAAGCCTGCGAACAAATCAGGTTCCGCATGAAGGTGCGCTCCCGCCCGGCTCTCGGGTGGGGGGACACCTTTGGGAGTCTGCAGACCGGTGGACTTCTCTCTTTTCAAACCAGTGGGTCTGCGAGCTGGTTGTCTCAGGCTACAAGAGAGTTTTTTATCCGCCAGACAGGTTTTTTCCCTCCAACCTTCAACCTTCATTTCCTTCCAGCTCGTCGGGAGGCCCTGTTTGGGGCAGTACAGGACTTACTGCTGCATGGGGTGATAGTACCTGTACCGACGTCGGAAAGGTTTCAGGGATTCTACTCCAATCGGGTTGTAATCCCAAAGAAGGAAAGGTTTCGTCCGGTCCTGGATTGCAAGGCCCTCAATTGTTTTGTGAAGGCTCAGAGGTTCAGGATGGAATCCGTTATGTGGTCGCTGCACACCAGAGGTTCCTGAGATTTGCGGTCGGGGACGAGCACTACCAATTGGTAGCTCTCCCCTTTGACCTAGCGTCGGCACCAAGGGTCTTCACCAGGTGCTAGCTCCAATTCTGGCATTGCTGAGGCAACTAGGGATCGCGATCGTGGGTTACCAGGACGATCTCCTCCTGAGGGCTGCTTCTGCCTCAGGACTAAGGGAGGATGTGGCCATCAGCATGCATACTCTTCAGGAGTTTGGCTGGGTGTTGAATCTCCAGAAGTCGGTGTTGCTGCCGACCCAGTGCCTGGAGTGCATGGGGTTAATTCTGGGCTCCCCAAAGGCGAGAGTCTTTCTTCCTTCAGGCAAGCTGAAGCTCTCCAATCTGTGGTGTGGTTACTAATGTCCCGCAGGTGGTCATCGCTCCGTTCCTGCATGCAAGGTCTGGGCCTCATGGTAGCCATTTTCGAGGCGGTACCGTATGCTCAATTTCACACTCGGGTCTTGTAGAAAGAGATCCTGTCCAAATAGGTCAAGTCTCCGACATCCCTGGATTATCAAATCCGGGTGAGCCAGCTAACCAGGGCTTTGTTTCTCTGGTGGCTGAGGTCCCCGGCCCTTTGGTCCGGGAAATCGTTTCTTCCTCTTCATTGGTCAGTGATCACGATGGACGCCGGCCTGACCGGCTGGGGGGGAATTTTTTGGCATCCAGTCGGCCTAGGGTTGCTGGGAGCAGGAAGAATTCCGTTTGTCGATCAATGTGCTGGAGCTGCGGGCGATCATTCGGTGCCTCTCCACATGGTCGCAGAGGCTGCAGGGTCATCCAGTTATGATCCAGTCGGACAACTCCACGATGGTGGCGTATGTCAATCATCGTAGAGGGACAAGGAGCTCAGTGGCGGCGCTGGAGGTCTCCAACATCCTACAGTGGGCGAAGCAGCGCATGCCGGCTGTCAGCCGGGTACATTCCGGGCGTAGGCAACTGGCAGGGGGACTACTTGGTCATCAGTTGCTGGACCAGGGGGAATAGTCACTGCATCTGGAAGTATTTCGGCTCATTTGCCTTAGGTGGGGCAGGCCGGATGTTCTAGCTTCTCGGCTCAACTGGAAGGCGCAGAGGTTTGTGGCCAGGTCAAGTGATCCCTGGGCGGACGCGTTGGTGGGAACCATGGGGGCATTATCGGCTAATTTTATGCCTTTCCCCCTCTCAGGTGCCTCCCTCGTCTGCTGCGCAGAGTGGAGGCCGAGGGGATTCTGGTGATTTCAGGTGGCCCCAGACTGGCCTTGACCTCCTTGGTACGCCGACATGGTGCGGATGTTCCTGGGCAGCTGTCTGTGCAGGAGGTCCTTCTATGTCAAGGTCAGATACTCCACCCTGCCTTACCGTCGTTGGCTTTAACGGCATGGCTGTTGAAAGCCAGGTGCTGAGGGACCAAGGGCTGTAAGCTTCGGTGATTACCACTATGCTAAGGCGTGAAAGTCTTCTTCCCGGAAGATTTATCATACCTGGAAGGCCTACATCTCCCAGTGTGAGGAGATGGGGTGGCATCCGCGTTCTTATTTGGTTTCCAAGATCCTGCTGTTTTCTGCAGCAAGGAATGGATCAGAAGCCTGCATTGAGTACCATTAAGGGGCAGATATTCGCTTTGGCTGTCTTTTTTTCAGCAGCCATTGGCGATTCGCCCATTGGTGCATACGTTTGTTCAGGGGGTTTGGCATGGGCCCCTCAGGTATGCCCGCCGCTGCCCCCGTGGGATCAGAATCTGGTGCTTTCGGTGCTTCAGAAACCACCATTTGAAAATATTAGGGAGATCCCTTTTTATGGACGCTCTCTCAGAAAGTAGTCTTTCTAGTGGCCATTACATCTGCAGGGCGGGTTTCTGAGTTGGTGGCCTTGGCATGCAAGTCTCTTCATCTACATGAGGATAAGGTGGTGCTGCATCCGCAGCTCTCTTCTCTTCCAAAGGTTGTTTCGACCTTCCATTTAAACAAGGGCATTGTACTTCCGTCCTTATATCCTCGGCCGTTGCATCCCGAGGAGGTCGCTTTACATTCTTTGAATGTGGTCCGGCGTCTGCTACGGTTCCCTTTTGGAGATTGGATTCTGTGCCTCTTGGTGGCTGGTCCTAGGAAGGGCCTGGCGGTGTCTTCGTCATCATTTCTCGGTGGATCAGACAGATTGTGGTTCAGGCTTTTGCCATAAGGGGGCGGGCGCCTCCCTTTCCTGTCACAGCGCTTTCTACCAGGGCAATTGGTGCTTCTGGGGCTTTCTGGCATCAAACGTCTGTTTCTCTGGGCGTAAGGCGGCTACCTGGTCGTCCGTACACGCTTTCACCAAATTTTATAAGGTCGATGTGGACACATCTTCGGATGCAGGCTTCGGCCGCAAGGTTTTGCAGGCGGCCTTCTGAGGTTGCGACTCCTCTGGGGAGTTCTTTTGGTGGTGGGTGGAGTTTATTTTCTGTGTATTCCCACCCCTCGTTTTGACACTGCTTGGGGACGTCCCTAAGGTCAAGATTAAAGTGCTGTGTCCGTCAATGAACGAAAGAGAAAATAGGATTTTTGTACTCGCCATAAAATCCTTTTCTCTGATGTTCATTGACGGACACAGCACCCACCCCTCCTATTTGTTTGTACTGCTTTTTGACGAACTGAGCTGCTGGAAGCAGAGTGAGGGGTTATAGCCAGTAGGACCGCCCCCTGGGCGGTACTGTGCTTGGTTTTTGTGTGAGACTTTTTGGGAGACTAGCCGCGTACGGGACCCAAGCACCGCCTTCAGGCTTTCTAAGGGTGTAAATTTTTTATTTCACTCCTCACTACCTATCACAGTTTCGGAGGCCATGGAATGCTCAGATGGCACAAAAGCCCCCCAAAATGGCATTTTATGGCCATCAAAACTGTGATAGGTAGTGAGGAGTGAAATCAAAAATTTACGCCCTTAGAAATCCTGAAGGTGGTGCTTGGTTTTCGGGGCCCCTTACGTGGCTAGGCTCCCAAAAAGTCCCACACATGTGGTATCCCCATACTCAGGAGAAGCAGCAGAATGTATTTTGGGGTGTAATTCCACATATGCCCATGGCATGTGTGGGCAATATATCATTTAGTGACAACTTTTTGTAAATTTTTTTTTTTCATTATTCAATCACTTGGGATAAAAAAATAAAATATTCAATGAGCTCAATATACCTCTTAGCAATTTCCTTAGGATGTCTACTTTCCAAAATGGGGTCATTTGGTGGGGTTTTGTACTGCCCTGCCATTTTAGCACCTCAAGAAATGAAATGAGGCAGTCATAAACTAAAAGCTGCGTAAATTCCAGAAAATGTACCCTAGCTTGAAGACGCTATGACTTTTGCGCAAACCAATAAATATACGCTTATTGACTTTTTTTTTTTTTTTTTTTTTTTTTTTTACCAAAGACATGTGGCTGAATACATTTTGGCCTAAAAGAGTTTATTGGATTTTTCTTATAACAAAAAGTAAAAAATATATATATTTTTTTTTTCAAAAGTTTCGGTCTTTTTCCATTTATATCACAAAAAATAAAAATCGCAGAGGCAATAAAATACCATCAAAAGAAAGCTCTATTTGTGGGGAAAAAAGGACACAAATTTTGTCTGGGAACAACATTGCATGACCGCGCAATTACCAGTTAAAGCAGAGCAATGCCAAATTGTAAAAAGTCCTCTGGTCTTTGGCCAGCCAAATGGTCTGGGGCTTAAGTGGTTAAGCTGAGAATACAAAACTATTCTAATGTAGTTTGTCTTTTTTTTTTAACACTCCCATTAAACATTCACAGTGCTGGAGGAAAATAAGTGAATCCTTTCAGGTAATAGCTGGTCGAACCTTCTTTGGCAAGGACTTAAAGCAAGTGCTCTCGGTAGCTCAAGATCAGACCTGAAAAACGTTCAGGAGGCATTTCTGACCATTCCTCATTACAAAGCTACTTCAGCTCGGACATGGTGTAGGATGTCTGCTGTGAATGACTCTCTTGAGTTCACTCCACAGCATCTCTATGGGGTTAAGGCCTGGGTTGTGACCGGGCCGCTCCAAAAGACGCATTTTTCTTTTTATGAAACCACTCTGGTGGATTTACTTTGATGCTTAGTCATTGTCCTGCTGCATCACCCAACTTCTACCAAGCTTCAGCTGGTGGACAGCCACCCGGACATTGTCCTGCAGGATATTATGGTAAATTTGGAAATGCAAGTGGAAATCGTATTGTTTCGTCCACCATACTAAACTCTTTAGATAATATTTTGATGTTGATAAGCTGTGCCTTTTTTGCGCTATACGTAGTGCTGAGAATTCCTCCCGAACAATTCAACCTTTTTCACTAGCCCACAAAACCTTTTCCCGGTAGTTTTGGTTTGCCAAGGTTCTCTCTGGCAAACTTCAGGTGCGCAGCAATGTGTATGGGGGTTTTTTTTTTTTTTTTTTCTTTTGTAGAACAGGGGCTTCCTCTCGTTTTCTGCTATGGACACCCTACCTGTTCAAATAGTTACATATGGTAGACTCGTGGATGTTTGCCAGTTCCAGTGATGTCTTCAAGCCTTTAGCTGCTACTTGTGGGTTGTTCTTTACCTCACTGAGGATTCTGTGTTGTGCCTTAGGAGTCATCTTAACTGGGTGCCCACTTCCAGGAAGAGCAGCCATAGTACTAAACTGTCTCCATTTTTATAGATAAATTGTCTGTCTACTGATGGATGCCTAAACACTTTCAGATTGCTTTGTATCACTTTCCAGCCTTACACAGATAAACTACTCTTGATTGTATGTCCTCAGAGCTAATTTTTGGGAGGTATGGTTCACATCAGTTGATGTTTCTTATGAACCGCAATCTTAAAATTTTTGAGTTTATATTGTCAATGAAAATGCAGGTACATCTCAAAAAATTTGAATATCAAAAAGTTAATTTATTTTAGTAATTCAATTCATAAATAAAACTTGTATATTGTATAGATTCAGTACACACAGAGTAATATCGTTCAAGCATTTATTTCTTTTAATTTTGAGGATTATGGTTTGGAGCTAGTGAAAAAACAAATTTCTGTATCTCAGAAAATTGGAATATTGTGAAAGTTCAATATTGTAGACTAATGGTGTCACACTCTAATCGTCTAATTTTAACTCAAAACACCTGTGGTTTCCTGAACCATTAAATGGTCGCTGTCTGGTTCAGTAGGTTACACAATCGTTGGGAAGACTGCTGACTTGACCGTTGTCCAGAAGACCATTATTGACACCCTCCACAATGAGGGTAAGTCACAAAAGGTCATTGCTAAAGAAGGCTGTTCAGAGTGCTGTATCAAAGCATATATATATTTTTTTTTTACAAGCAATGTGGTGTTTTTATTTAAAGAATAAAGACATACAGAGTGTATACATCAACAATATAAATTGTCCATTATCTACAAGAAAGTCCATATGGTTTACAAATATTACATTCCGTACATGTACAATATCATAGAGTCCAAACATAACAAATTGCATTCTATGTAGTGAAACATCAAAGGCCCAGACATCAGATTTATGCAAGGGAGAAAATAGTAATCTATAAAGATCAATCAGGTAATACATTACAAGTGGCTGCGTTTTCTAACCAAGTGTTCCAAATTTTGCCATATTTGGCAGGACATCATCTAGGAGCGTAAATTTCTTTTTTATACGGTAAAACATTGTTTACAGCCGAGATCCACTCCTGCAGTGTCGGTGGTGTGGCCTGAAGCCACTTTCTCGCTATAAGTAGTCTAGCAATGAAAAGTGTTTCCTGAAGGAATATTTTATGAGATTTATCCGAGTCTGGATCGGGAAAACCCCCAGCAGACATTGCTTGGGGCACAGTTTCAAAGGGGATCCCATCTTGTCATGAATAAATTTCACTATGTGGGTCCAATAGTCCTGTATCGCTGGGCAGGACCAGAGGGGATGGAAAAAGTTACTGGACAAACTATCACATCGAGGGCACAGTGGATTTCGGTCAGGTTTGTATTTAGCCAGTCGAAGAGGGGTTAAATATGATCTATGCATAATATAGAGTTGTGTGAGACGGTCTGACAGTTTTGTGGAGACCTTTTTGCAGGTGTCCAATGCATCATGCCATTTATCATCCTCCAGCCCCCCCCCCCCCCCCCACATCTCCAGACCAGTGCTCTTTCAGATTATATGCAAGGGTAGTTGCTGCAGGGAGAAGTAGTAAGTTGTAGAGTCCACAAATAAGTTTTATGAGAGTCTAGTCCCATTATGATATATGAGATATCTAGACGTTCTATATTGGGGGAAGTGCTACCAAACTGGGTCTGAAGGGCATGGCGGAGCTGGAGGTAACGGAAATGCATAGTTAGGGAGGTCAAACTCCACCCTAAGCTGTTGAAATTATTTGAAAGTGGTATCACAGTAGACATCTGATAGATACCTTATCCCTTGCCTGAGCCATAGGGCATGATCTGGTATCGTTAGCAATTCTTTTAGACCAGGGTTATCCCATAGGGGTGTGTGAAAGTGTATAGGTGGTAGTTGCCGTCTACGTCCCGCTATCTCCCAAATTTTATAGTGATGATATAATAGGCCCTTACAGTCACCTATCCCATATGTACCTGTAGTGCCCTTAAACAAAATCTGGAATGGATGAGTGACCTCGCGGTTATGGGGAGAGCATATCAGGGACAGGTAGCGACCCTTATGTTTATCGATGTGAAAAAAATGGGACAGCTGCGCCGCCAAGTAATAGAGATTAAAGTTGGGCAAAGCCACTCCCCCTCGGTCAGTGGGGTTTGAGTGCTTGCCAGGACAGCTTATGGTGACTCGTCCCCCATTCAAGAGTTGAGGAGAGCGTCAATGGCTTTAAAGACCTTAAGGGGTAGATAGGCCGGAGCATGCCAGAAGACATACATAAATTTGGAGAGAAGAACCATCTTGATCTTGTTTACCCAACCCATTACTCCAAGGGGCAGCTTGGCCCATGTTTGTGTTTTGGATTTTAAGTTCGCTATTAGGGGTTCTATATTTAGTCTGGTAAAGTCTTCTGGTGAACGGGTGATCACAATCCCAAGATATGTCATGGAGCTAACTCTAAGTAGTGGGGAGGAGGACTGAAGTGCTGTAGGGACGCTCACATCAATAGGAAGAATCTGGGATTTATCCCAATTTATCTTTAGGCCAGAGTATCTACCAAAGTGTTGAATAACTTCAAGAGCAAATTGTAGGGATGGGCCTGCGTCTTCTAAGTACAATAGCATGTCATCCGCATATAGGCTGATCTTTTCTATCAGATCTCCTCGTTGCAGTCCACGGACTCCTTGATGTGTCCTAAGCATAGAGGCAAGGGGTTCTACTGCAAGGGCATATTACAAATGGGACAAGGGGCATCCCTGGCGTGTGCCCCTAGAGAGAGGGAAGGGGTCGGAGACTTTACCATTGACCAAGAACTTGGCAGACGGGTGTTGATATAGGAGTTGGATCTATTTAATAAAATTTGGTCTGAATCCGAATTTTGCAAGGCATTCCCAGAGGTAATCCCACTCGACTGAATCGAACGCCTTTGCGGCGTCGAGTGAGACCACCACCCTAGATCCCAGCTGGTCGTGCTCAGCCTGCATGTTCATGTGGAGCCTGCGCAAATTATATGCCGTGTTTTTAGCTGGCATGAACCCGGTCTGATCTGGGTGAATCAACGTAAGGATCACTGCATTTAGACGCAACGCCAGGACCTTGGCCAGAATTTTAATATCTCATTGGAGGAGGGAAATTGGACGATATGATTCAGGGAGTTCTAGGTTTTTACCAGGTTTGGGTATTAACACAAAGTGGGCCTCTCCCATAGAGCAGGGTAGGGAGCCATGTTCAAATATATAGGAGAACAATTCGTGAAGCCTGGGGACGAGGGTCTCCCTGTAAGTTGTGTAGAATTCAAGAGGTAGGCCATCAGAGCCTGGCGCTTTGGAAGGGTTGAGCAGGGATATCGCCTTTGTAATTTCGTCTACAGTAATAGGGGCCTCAAGGATCTCAATTTGGGGAAGAGTGGGTAGTGTTATGTCTGCCAGAAAGGACATTATCTCTTCTGTGGAGTTATTGGTGTTTGAGGAGTATAAGGACATGAAGAAAGAGCGAAATTCATCGACCACATCATCGGGGTCAGTCAATAACTCGCTGTCAGCTGTACGGAGAGAGACCACCGTGGGGGGTTTGTGATCTAGATGGGCTAAATAAGCTGGAAGACGACCCGCCCGTTCTCCACATTCATAATGTCTCTGTTTAGAGTAGTATATTTTCTGTTCTGCCTTTTCAAAGAGAAGGTTATTTACCACCCTTGTATGGAGTTTTAGTTGGTCTGCAGTAGATGGTGAGGGACTATCAGTAAAGTGTTTCTCTGCGTCCATAAGAGCCTGCTCTGCCTGTCTGAGCACCTGGGAAGAGGTCTTTTGGTATCTAGCTATGCGATGAGACAAAACCATACAGGCATGAGATTTGAATGCGTCCCATATCACATCAAGTGGTGCAGTGTCTCTGTTAATCTGGAAAAAAAAAAATCCCATTCGGTGGCGGCCTCCCCCAATGCAGGGACAACCGTCAACCAAAACGGATTAAGTTTCCAATTGTAGGTTGTGGGGAGGGAGTATAGACGGAGAGTGATCCAGTAGGGGGCATGGTCAGAAAGAACACATGGGTTAAAGCCTACCTCCCCTAATAGAGGGAGAAGGTTACGAGATATTAGGATAAGGTCTATTCTTGACATGGAACTATGTGTGGTTGAGAAGCTGGAAAATGCCCTGTCTTGGGGATATTGATGTCTCCAGGTGTCCACCAGGGTGAGGTCAGCGAGAAGTCTACCAAATCTAGTGTGTGAGCGAGGGGGATGGTCGTGAGAGGTCATTGAAAGTCTATCCAGATTACCATGTACAACATTGTTGAAATCTCCTAACCAAATCGCAGGGACAGTAGGAAATTGGGACATAAAAGCTATACCTTCGGTGATAACATTAAATTGGAAGGGGGGAGGTATATAAATTGCAAGGATCAATACTTCTAGACCGTTCAGTTTAGCATGTAAAAATAAAAGTCTACCCTGAGGGTCAGATCTAAGTGTCAACAACACAAAATGCACCGTTTTTGCTATCAGTACCGCAACACCCCTGGAGTGTGCAGAATAGGGGGCCTGATACAACCAGCCCAACCATGGTTTTTTTTAGTGCCATTTGGAGTTGGCCTGTGAGATGAGTCTCCACTAGCACCATGAGGTCTGCCCGTTGCGCTTTAAGGTATGATGAGACCGCATTACGTTTAGTTTTAGGTCTAAGACCACGCACATTCCACGTAATTCATTTCAATTCAATCATGGTGGCAGGTAACAAATCTCAGAATACCCAACACCCGGAGCTCCTGTCTCGACGCCCTGGGCCATCCCAGAAGCAGGAGGACCTGTGACATCGCCCCCATAACATGGGGCGAGCTCACAAGGATACTGCAATACAAGCCAGTAAATCCCCGGGATTCCATTGCAATGTAAGGCATCTGTATATTTAATAAAACACCAATATCTTATATTCTTGTACACATACTATATAAATTGAACAGTAGACCAACAACAAAACCTTAAAAAAAGAAAACAAACCAATACTCTGGCATATCCGGGTAGGCAATGCACCAAACATACATCAAGTGCAGTTTGCTGGGACCGGACAGGCCAGGGAAACCATGCTTGTGCCTTATGGCAAACGTTACATCCAGAAAATAGAAAGACGGGATCCGTGGGGATTCCCGCAACTAGTGGGATGGTTATTCGCTGCAGAACGAGCAGCAGCAGTAGGAGTGAGACTCCTGGTCTGGGATCTCCAGGATAACATATACGGGGAAAGATGCAGGATGCAAATTTCCAAGTCCATGTACCAGGTGTTATAACGGGCATTGGCTTGCCACAAAATGAAGAAAAAATTTTGAAATGCGGGGCTAAAACTCATGTCCGTCCACAAAGCTTACATGTATGCCAGAGAGGGGGAAGGAGGATATGTGACATTGGAACCATACCATGAGTTTTGCAATAAAGGGGTAAGTGGCCAGAAGAGGAGCAAGATGGGGGGGGAAAGGAGGACACAGTACCTTCAATAAAAGTGAGCTCAGGGTCCCTGCAGAGTGCAGGATTACGGTACCGTCTGTCCTCCGGTATGAACCAGGCGATCAGGAGCCAGGACTCTAAGCAGGTTCCCTACCCGGTGCTGTTTTAATTTCCAACCAGGTTAGGACAGCCTCCGGTGTGTCGAAGAAATGCGCCCTATCCTCTCCAACAACACGCAATCTGGCCGGGAACAGCATAGCATATGAATAGTGGTGGCTCCTCAGCTGGCACTTGGCTTCCATGAAATGAGCTCTTTTTTCTTCTGGACCTCCGCCGAGAAGTCTGGGCACACTTTAAAAATGAGATGTAGCGCTAATAGTAATGACCAATGGAGAAAAAATACATCAATATCAGTGGCCCTTAGAGAAGGCACATAGATGAAACACATGTGACATGGTACATGATGGTGAGTAATAGGTAAAATGCAATAGTGTCCCAATGTGTGGCCATAAATCAAACAACGGAAAGTCCCAAAATACGCTGTATATAAGATATTGAGCTGGTATGGGAATCTTCTCCTCTGTATGTCATAGATTGTACGGCCGTATAATGGAAACAGATAAAATACGCTTACCAAAGGAAGTGGATTCGGATGCCAGTGACACCGAATCAAACAGGCTCTGAGATCCTTGATGGACGATGGTTGGTCCCAGAAACCCCGGATCTCAAGGGGGATCTTTCTTCTGTAATCCAGATCACGACAGCCGGTTCAGAAGACCAAGCAAGGATCACAACCCCAGGAAAGTCTCCAGAGTATGGGTGGTTCCCAAAAAGATATAAAAACGCCAATAGTGCAGATCAAATGACGAATTTTTCTTGGATATCACCATTAATCAACAAGCAGTATAAAAAGCGCGATCACGTAAAAAACGATAAAAACAAGTGTAGGGAAGAGTAAGGCTCGCCTTTTAGCCTGGTAAGGCGCAAAACAGTGTCTCTCTCCTGGAAATTCAGCATTTTAGCAATGAATGTGTGCGGTGGTGCACCTGGAGGTGGAGGTTTAGCAGCCAGCCTGTGTGCGCACTCGATCACAAAAGAGGTAGAGAACTAATTTCTTCCAAATGTGCTGACCAACAAATTCTCCAGGAAGGAGGGGGGGTCAGGGCCCTCCGAGCCCTCGGGTAGACCCACAAATCGCAGGTTGCATCACCTGAGGCGATTCTCCATGTTGTCCTGTTTAGCTAACACCATGTTCAGTTGATGTTGTAAGCGTTCAGTGTGAACCTGTAGTGGCGGTAGCTCATCCTCCACATGGCTGATGCGGGCCTCCGTCTCTGTGACCCGGTCCCTTAATTTCTGCAGATCTTGGCGGACCAAGGAGACCTCTATCTTCACCTCCTTTATCTTGCTGGTTAAAGTGCTTTTGCAGTCAGAGATAGCCTCAAAGACTCGTGCTGTGTCTTCTGCAGCTGCATCAGGAAGGTAAAAGACGAGCCGGCGCCATTTTCCTCCCCAGTCCCCTTGTCCACATGTTTGTATTTGGCCAGCTTTGTGGCCGAATCAGTAGCTTTCTTCGGTGGCGACATGGTCTCCATGGGCAGGAGAGTCAAGGTATCTGACGGAGGGTAAGTATTGCGCAGTACTTAGCCCCAGGATAAAAGAATTCGGGCAAGCGGAGCTCCCGTTCAGTGCTTCCTACGCCATGCCGATCCATGCCACGCCCCGTATCAAAGCATATTAATGAAAAGTTAATGGAAGAAAATAGTGTGGTAGAAAAGGGTGCACTATCAACCGGGATAACTGCAGCCTTGAGAGGATTGTGAAGCAAAGGTCATTCAAGAATTTGGGGGAGATTCACAAGGAATGGACTAGGCTGGTGTCTGTGCTTCAAGAGCCACCACACAGACGTATCCGGGATATGGACTACAACTGTCAGATTCCTTTTACCTGGTCTAAGGAGAAAAAGGACTGGACTGTCGCTCAGTGGTCCAAAGTCCTCTTTTTGGATGCAGGTAAATTTTTCATTTCATTAGGAAATCAAGGTCCCAGAGTCTGGCGGAAGAGTGGAGAGGCACAGAATCCAAGTTACATGAGGTCCAGTGTGAAGTTTCCAGTCAGTGATGATTTGGGGAGCCATGTCATCTGCAGCTGCTGGTGTTGGTCCTCTGTGTTTTAATCAAGTTCAAAGTCTGCACAGCTCTCTACCAGGTAATGCTAGAGCACGTCATGCTTCCCCCTGCTGACTGGCTTTATGGAGATGCTGATTTCATTTTCCAGAAGGACTTGGCACCTGCCCACACTGCTAAAATTACTAATAGCTGGATTAATGATCATGGTATTCCTGTGCTTGATTGTCCAGCAAACTCGTCTGACCTATACCCCATAGAGAATCTGTGTATGCTACCTCTACCTCCTATCTCTCAAAAGCTTTTCTTTTAGGCAGGTGTGAAAAAGTTCTGTACAGCAAGAATGCTAATAGAAATAAGTGTGAATAGTTTATTAAGAAAATGGAAAGTAAATGAAGAGAAATCTAAATAAATCAATATTTGGTGTGACCACCCTTTGCCTTCAAAACCGCATGAATTCTTCTCGGTACACTTGCACAGTTTCTGATGAAACTCAGCTGTCCTAAAATATTTTGGAGAACTAACGACAGATCTTCTGTGGATGTAGGCTACCTCAGATCCTTCTGTCTGTTTGATCCAGACCAAATCTTCAACTCCATTTTCAGCCCCAAACTTGCAAGGAACCTTCACCATGTGTCACTGTTCCCTGCAGACATATTTTTTGCACCGCGCTCCAGCCCTTAGGTGAACAAGCTGCCTCCTGCTACAGCTAAATATTTCAAATTTTGACTCGCCAGAGCACCTGCTGCCATGTTTCTGCATCCCAGTTCCTATGTTTTTGCACATAGTTGAGTCACTTAGCCTTGTTTCCACATTGAATGTATGGCTTTTTGGCATAAAGTATGTTATCTGCTATTGTGATTTGAACGGGGGGGGGGGGGAGAGATGCTTGTGTGTCATTTAAAGATTGATTTTATACATGGTTACATTAGTCCAACTTGGACTAATGTAACCATGCATTTACCATACCTGACATATCCCCCCTGGAAGCTGGAAATCTTAGGTAGACACCTGTACTCTAGTGTGATCTCCACTTGCTTCTGGCTGCGGTCAGTCACTTGACGCCGGTGCCATTCAGAGAATGTGTTGCATGGTCTGAGTGCATGCAGAGCGTTCTCTGGACAAGGTGAGGTGGCGAGTTATAGCTTTCTTTGAAGCTGGGTCCCAGCGGCTGACCTCCTGTGTTTAGAATGCAGCTGCTTTGCACATGACCCAGAAGCAAGTGGGAATCACTGGAGTGGAGTTGTGATTTCCTGCTTCTAGGGGGAATTGCCACGTATGGTATATACATAGTATAAGCAGAACTGTAAAGGAAAAATAAAACCCACTTGTGCCAGATGGCAGCAAATGTTGAAGCTGCATGGGTTTTATGCATTTACAGTGGATATAAAGTCAACACACCCCTGTTAAAATGTCAGGTTTCTGTGATGTAAAAAATTAGGCAAAGATCAATTCAGAAGTTTTTCCACCTTTTTTAATGTGACCTATAAACTGTACAACTCGGTTGAACAACAAACTGAAATATTTTAGGTGGAGGGTAAAAATAAACTAAAATTAATATGGTTCCATAAGTGTGCACACCCTTAACCACTTCAATACAGGGCATTTTCACCCCCTTCCTGCCCAGACCAATTTACAGCTTTCAGCGCTGTTACACTTTGACAATTGCGCGGTCATGCAAATATGAAATTTTTGATATTTTTTTACCCACAAATAGAGCTTTCTTTTGGTGGTATTTGATCACCTCTGCGGTTTTTATTTTTTGCGCTATAAACAAAAAAAGCGACCATTTTGAAAGAAGCACTATTTTTTACTTTTTGCTATAAATATATCCAATTAAAAAAAAAAAAAAAAAAAATTTCCTCAGTTTAGGCTGATATGTATTCTTCTACATATATTTGGTAAAAAAACCTCAATAAGCTTATATTGATTGGTTTGCGCAAAAGTTATAGCATCTAAAAAATGGGGGATAAATTTATGGCATTTTTATTGTGTGTGTGTGTGTGTGTGTGTGTGTGTGTGTTTTTTTTTTTTAATTGTGAATGCAATATTGCGGCGGACACTTTTGACACTATTTTGGGACCATTCACATTTATACAGCGATCAGAGCTATAAAAATGCACTGATTACTGTGTAAATGTGACTGGCAGGGAAGGGGTTAACACTAGGGGGCGAGGACGGGGTTAAATGTGTATCCTAGGGAGTGATTCTAACTGTAGGGGAAGGGGACTCCAAGGGGAGGAGACCGATCAGTGTTCTTGTGTACTGGGAGCACACCATCGATCTCCTCTCCTCTGACAGGACGTGCATCTGTGTGTTTAAACACACGGATCCACAGTCCTGCTGTGTTCACAGGCAATCGCGGGTGCCCGGTGGACATCGCGGCCGCCGGGCACACACATCCGGTACCTAGTGACGTGGCGGGCACGTGCCCCCGCTGGCACGCGCTCGCCCCCTAGAGGCTCAGAAAGTAAAAGACGTCATATGACGGCGGGACAAAGGGTTCCTGTCGCTGTCATCACTATGCACAGTAGGGAAGTGGTTAAACTCATACTTGTTGAAGCACCTTTTGATTTTATTGCAGCACTGTCTTTTTGGGTAGGAGTCTATCAGCATGGCACATCTTGACTTGCCGATATGTGCCCACTCTTCTTTGCAAAAACACTCCAAATCTGTCAGATTGCGAGGGCATCTCCTGTGCACAGCCCTCTTCAGATAACCCTACAGATTATCAATCCGATTCAGGTCTGGACGCTGGCTGGGCCATTCCAAAACTTTAATCTACTTCTGGTGAAACCATTGCTATGTTTTTTTGGATGTATGCTTTGGGTCGTCATGCTGAAAGATGAAGTTCCTCTTCATGTTCAGCTTTCTAGCAGAAGCCTGAAGTTTTTTTGTCAATATTGACTGGTATTAGGAACTGTTCATAATTCCCTCTACCTTGACTAAGACCTCTGTTCCAGCTGAAGAAAAACGGCCCAAAAGCATGATGCTGCCACCACCATACTTCACTGTGGCTATGGTGTTCTTTTGGTTATGTGCAGTGTTGTTTTTGCACCAAACGTATCTTTGGAATTGTGGCCAAAAGTTCAACATTGGTTTCATCGGATCATAACACATTTTCCCACATGATTTTGGTAGACTTCAGATGTGTTTTTGAAAAATGTAGCCGGCCTTGGATGTTTCTCTTTGTAAGAAAAGGCACCTGTCTTGCCACTCTACCCCATAGCCCAGACATATGAAGAATATGGAAGCTTGTTACACAGCCAATACTTTCAGTACAGCTTGTCTTTTCATCAATTTTGGACGGACGTCGAGTTCTTGGTAATGTCACTATTGTGCCATATTTTCTCCACTTGCTTGATGACTGTGTTCCATGGTATATCTAATACCTTGGAAATTCTTTTAACACACTTCTCCTGATACCATTTTAACAATGAGATCCCTCTGATGCTTTGAAAGCTCTCTGCGGACCATGGCTTTTGCTGTAGGATGCAACCTAAGAAAACTTTTATTTGGGATTAATCAAAGGCACTTCAAAGCGGGATTCCGGCCAGCGAATTTTTTTTTTTTTTTTTTAAAGTCAGCAGCTACAAACACTGTAGCTGCTGACTTTAAGTACACTTACTTGTCCTGGGCGCCCGCGATGTCGGCCGACCCGTCCCTCGGCTCTCGGGTCCCGGCACTAAGGGAAACAGGCAGTGGAGCCTGGCAGCTTCACTGCCACTTTCCTACTGCGCACGCGTGAGCCTCTGTGGATGGCCCCATGGTTTTCTTGAAAACAAACAAACACACACACACACAAACACACACACACACAAACACACAAACACACAAACACACAAACACACAAACACACACACACAAACACACACACACACACACAAAAACACACACACACACACTTCCCAGAAGGCAACGGGGCCGCTCACCGAGGAACAGGACATGCCGCGGAATAGGAAGAGGCAGATTAGGAAGACTGGCTAGCAACAAGGGTTCAGGTAAGTTTAAATTTTTTTTTTTTTTTTTAAGGATTTTTGGTGCAATTTTTTTTTTTTTTTTTTTCAGGGTGGCCCTCCACTTTAAATGATGGAAGGTGTGTACTGACTTCTATTTAACATGAGTTTGAATGTGATTGCTTAATTCTGAACACAGCTACATCCACAGTTATGAGTGGAGGTAAATTGGGTATCTGGCGCTCCAGGAGGCAATGCTCTTAGTTTGTAATGTACATTTGATTAGTCAATCTTTAGGTAAAAACAAAGTTGAACTACAGGGGGCAGGCAGCCATCCTCAGTGTGCCCAGCAACTCTGCAAAACATATAAAAGAAACAAGGGGCAAGGTGACTCTAAGTGTAGTATTAACCACTTCAGCCCCGGAAGGTTTTACCCCCTTCCTGACCAGAGCACTTTTTACAATTCGGAACTGCGTCGCTTTAACTGCTAATTGCGCGGTCATGCAATGCTATACCCAAACGAAATTTGCGTCCTTTTCTTCCCACAAATAGAGCTTTCTTTTGATAGTATTTGATCACCTCTGCCGTTTTTATTTTTTGCGCTATACACGGAAAAAGACCGAAAATTTTGAAAAAAAATGATATTTTCTACTTTTTGTTCTAAAAAAAATCCAATAAACTAAATTTTAGTCATACATTTAGGCCAAAATGTATTCGGCCACATGTCTTTGGTAAAAAAAATGTCAATAAGTGTATATTTATTGGTTTGCGCAAAAGTTATAGCGTCTACAAACTAGGGTACATTTTCTGGAATTTACACAGCCTTTAATTTATGACTGCCTATGTCGTTTCTTGAGGTGCTAAAATGGCAGGGCAGTACAAAACCCCCACAAATGACCCCATTTTGGAAAGTAGACACCCCAAGGAATTTGCTGAGAGGCATGATGAGCCCATTGAATATTCATTTTTTTTGTCCCAAGTGATTGAATAATGACAAAAAAAAAAAAAAAATTACAAAAAGTTGTCACTAAATGATATATTGCTCACACAGGCCATGGGCATATGTGGAATTGCACCCCAAAATACATTTAGCTGCTTCTCCTGAGTATGGGGATACCACATGTGTGGGACTTTTTGGGAGCCTAGCCGCGTACGGGACCCCGAAAACCAATCACTGCCTTCAGGATTTCTAAGGGCGTACATTTTTGATTTTACTCCTCACTGCCTATCACAGTTTCGGAGGCCATGGAATGCCCAGGTGGCACAAACCCCCCCCAAATGACCCCATTTTGGAAAGTAGACACCCCAAGCTATTTGCTGAGAGGCATGGTGAGTATTTTGCAGCTCTCATTTGTTTTTGAAAATAAAGAAAGACGAGAAAAAAAAATTTTTTTTTTCTTTTTTCAATTTTCAAAACTTTGTGACAAAAAGTGAGGTCTGCAAAATACTCACTATACCTCTCATCAAATAGCTTGGGGTGTCTACTTTCCAAAATGGGGTCATTTGGGGTTTTTTTTTTGCCACCTGGGCATTCCATGGCCTCCGAAACTGTGATAGGCAGTGAAGAGTGAAATCAAAAATTTACGGCCTTAGAAAGCCTGAAGGCGGTGCTTGGTTTTCGGGGTCCCGTACGCGGCTAGGCTCCCAAAAAGTCTCACACATGTGGTATCCCCATACTCAGGAGAAGCAGCAGAATGTATTTTGGGGTGTAATTTCACATATTCCCATGGCATGTTTGAGCAATATATCATTTAGTGACAACTTTGCGCAAAAAAAAATAAAAAAAATAAAAAATTGTCTCTTTCCCGCAACTTGTGTCACAATATAAAATATTCCATGGACTCGACATGCCTCTCAGCAAATAGCTTGGGGTGTCTACTTTCCAAAATGGGGTCATTTGGGGGGGTTTTGAACTGTCCTGGCATTTTATGCACAACATCTAGAAGCTTATGTCACACATCACCCACTCTTCTAACCACTTGAAGACAAAGCCCTTTCTGACACTTATTGTTTACATAAAAAAATATTTTTTTTTTGCAAGAAAATTACTTTGAACCCCCAAACATTATATATTTTTTTTAAAGCAAATGCCCTACAGATTAAAATGGTGGGTGTTTCATTTTTTTTTTTCACACAGTATTTGCGCAGCGATTTTTCAAACGCATTTTTTTGGGGAAAAAACACACTTTTTTACATTTTAATGCACTAAAACACACTATATTGCCCAAATGTTTGATGAAATAAAAAAGATGATCTTAGGCCGAGTACATGGATACCAAACATGACATGCTTTAAAATTGCGCACAAACGTGCAGTGGCGACAAACTAAATACATTTTTAAAAGCCTTTAAAAGCCTTTACAGGTTACCACTTTAGATTTACAGAGGAGGTCTACTGCTAAACTTACTGCCCTCGATCTGACCTTCGCAGCGATACCTCACATGCATGGTGCAATTGCTGTTTACATTTGACGCCAGACCGACGCTTGCGTTCGCCTTAGCGCGAGAGCAGGGGGGACAGGGGTGCTTTTTTTTTTTTTCTTTATTATTATTATTTTTTTATCTTATTTTTAAACTGTTCCTTTCATTTTTTTTTTTTTTTAATCATTTTTATTGTTATCTCAGGGAATGTAAATATCCCCTATCATAGCAATAGGTAGTGACAGGTACTCTTTTTTGCAAAAATTGGGGTCTATTAGACCCTAAATTTCTCCTCTGCCCTCAAAGCATCTGACCACACCAAGATCGGTGTGATAAAATGCTTTCCCAATTTCCCAATGGCGCTGTTTACATCCGGCAAAATCTAAGTCATAAAATGCTCGTAGCTTCCGGTTTCTTAGGCCATAGAGATGTTTGGAGCCACTCTGGTCTCTGATCAGCTCTATGGTCAGCTGGCTGAATCACCGGCTGCATTTTCAGGTTCCCTGTTGAGACAGGAGAGCCAGAGAAAAACACGGAAGACGTTGGGGGGGGAGGGGCATTCCCTCCCACTGCTTGTAAAAGCAGTCTAGAGGCTAATTAGCCGCTAGGATTGCTTTTACATGAAAGCCGACCGCTGGCTGAAAAGAATGATACCAAGATGATACCTAAACCTGCAGGCATCATTCTGGTATAACCACTCAAAGTCGTGAATGGCGTACCTGAAGACAAAAAAATGGTTAACAATAAAGCACAGTAAACGGTAAGGTATAAAAAATTGCATACCTGAAAAGTAAACATGATAAAACATAATAACAATAAAACATTGCAGAATAGAATACAGTAAAAAAGAGCAGAACAATAGAGAGAGAATAGAGAGAGAGAGAACAATAAAACGACAACTTTTTTTTTTTATTTTATATTTTTGTATGTTTTTTTTTTTTTGTTTTTTTTTACACTTTTTTTTGTAACTAACTTTTATAACTGTAACCGGTTCCAGGTTCGGGTCTCTCAAAATGCGATGGCATCTTGGGAGACCCTGTGAAAGTGTGCCTAGTCTGTGCAATGCTGTACCCTACGCTAATACTCAACTAGTGCATGGTAGCGTTCAAAACATTCACCAATGCAAAGACCAGGATTGTCAGGACAGGAGGGACAATAATAGCGGGTGTCACGTCTATATCTGCGCTTGCTGCAGACACGACATCTTTTTTGGGGGGGTTCGTTGGGTAGGGGTACTCGGGAGGACATAAAGAAAATGCCTCTCATGCAGCCGACTGCATTTGGTTGGGGATGTGAATGGGGGAAGTACGGGTGCTGCAGAAGTGGTGGGTTCCCAATTAGGATTGGCGAATGCAGCAGGAAGGGCATTATGGGCACGACGGGCCTGTGTTTGTCTTTTTGGTGGCAGCGGGACACTACTTGTGCTTGCCACCTCACCAGCTTGAACTGCACTTATGGGACTCGCCACGTCACCAAGTGTTACTGCAGTGCTGGTTTGACTACGACCGGGGTGTACTAGGCCGCTGGTGCTTGGCACTTCACCAAAACGCTACCAAAAAAACTGTTGGCGATCGCAAGGATCAGGCCTGACTCTGTGAACGCTGCAGTTATGCGTTTAGTGTTTTGTAAGTGTCAGTGATCGATCGATACTGCACTTGGGTGGGCTGGGCTGGGCCTGGCGGAGGGGCAAAACGCAGGTGCTAGCAGGTATCTGGGCTGATTCCACTAACACTGCGTTTGTGGGAACCCTAAACTGCTGGGGACGCTAGTATAGATCTGATCGGATCAGATATTGATCCGATTAGATACTATACCACTAAGGGAGGTGTATGGTACGTGCGTGGGTGTTAGCGGTACTGGCGCTAACCTGACGCTGCCTGGGGCTGGTGCTTGCCAGTTCACCAAAACGCTACCAAAAAAACTGTTAGCGATCGCAGGGATCAGGCCTGACTATGCGAACGCTGCAGTTATGCGTTTAGTGTTTTGTAAGTGACAGTGTTTGATTGATACTGCACTTGGGTGGGCCGGGCGGAGGGGCAAAACGCAGATGCTAGCAGGTATCTGGGCTGATCCCGCTAACACTGCGTTTTCGGGAACCCTAAACTGCTGGGGACGCTAGTATAGATCTGATTGGATCGGATATTGATCCGTACAGATACTATACCACTAAGGGAGGCGTATGCTGCGTGCGTGGGTGTTAGCGGTACTGGCGCTAATCTGACGCTGCCTGGGGCGACGCATATCACCGCCGGGCGATCAGGGGGCTAAACCTTTATTCGGTAATAAACGGCGGGTGCCCTGACACTATAAAAAATAAACGAACTAACCAGCGTCACCCGTAACAGTTATACGGTGATCAGTGGTGAAAGGGTTAACTAGGGGGCAATCAAGGGGTTAAAACATTTATTAGATAGTATATGGGGGTCCCTGTCGCTATAAAACGCTGACGGCGAACCTAAATATTTACGTCCCTAACTAGCGTCACCAGCGACACTAATACAGCGATCAGAAAAATGATCGCTTAGCGACACTGGTGACAGGGGGTGATCAAGGGGTTAAAACTTTATTAGGGGGGGTTAGGGGGGTATCCTAGACCTAAAGGGGGGTAATACTCACTGCCCTAACACTGTAACTGTCACAAACTGACACTATGCAGTAATCAGAAAAAAAAAAAAAAAAAATACTGGGGGCGGGGATCGGGGGGCGGGGGGCGATCGGGGGGGGGATCGGGGGTGTAAAGTATGCCTGGCATGTTCTACTGTGTGTGTTTGTGTTGTGTGCACTTACATGTCTTCTCTCCTCGGCGCTGGACGGAAACTGCCAGACCGAGGAGAGATGACATCACATCCTCTGCCTGTGTGAAACTACACACAGGCAGAGGAGGATTCCCATTGGCTGGGAGCGATCGCGAGGGGGGGGCCACGATCGGATGGTCTCCCCCTCGCCTCCCGACGCTCCCAGTCAGATGCCGACCGCCGCTGGCACCGGGGGGGGGTCCGATCGGACCCCCCGCCCGCGGGAGGCAGATCACGTACAGGTACGTGATTCTGCCTGCCCGTGCCATTCTGCCGACGTATATATACGTTAGGCGGTCGGCAAGTGGTTAAAACAGTAACATTTATTGCACAAGATTAAAAACACTTACAAGATATAAGTGGGAGTCATGCTTGTCCCACAGGCTCCTCACACGATCCGGGTAGCTGGGAAAGGTTCTGGTAGCACAACATCACACCAGAACCTTTCCCAGCTACCCGGATTGTGCAAGGAGCCTGTGGGACTCAGTAGAACTGCCAGGACTACATACTTATGACGAGCATAACTCCCACTTATATCTTGTAAGTGTTTTTAATATTGTTCAATAAATGATACTGTTTTAATACTACACTTAGAGCCCCCCCCCCCCGTTCCCCAGTTATAAGAGGGTGTGCACACTTATGGAACCACATTTTTATTTTTTTTTGTTTTACTCATCCCACTCAAATTTCAGTTTGTTTTTCAATTGAGTTGTACAGTTTATAAGTCACAGTTAAGGTGGAAAAAGTTCTGAAATTATTATTTCTTGTCATGTTTTTTCTTTACAGAAACCTGGCATTTTAACAGGGGTGTGTAGACTTTTTATATCCACTGTATGTGTATATATATTTTTTCCCTTTTTTTAATTTTTTTTTCTGTGGACAGTTTCTTATGTAAATAAACTGTGATAAACCTTTTGATGAGTAATTTCTGTCAGTTGCAACAGAATATCTAAAATTGTTAAATCCTTTTTTTGTAGACCACAGAAAATCCTAACAAGATGCCTTTTCCATATAAAGTGTTAAAAGCTCTTGACCCAGAAATCTACAGGAATGTAGAATTTGATGTCTGGCTAGATAGCCGAAAAGGTAAAGCATGTGGCTAACTCGTTGGTAAATTTGTGATCAATTATCCTTTTTTCTTTAATATGCCAGTGGCATTTTCTGAAAGCAGTGTGCATGTGTGCAAGATCATAAGTTGGGCCCGACTGCTTGAGAAAAAAGTGTGGCACATGCTGTGGAAAAAAGTGAGCGTATTTTTCATTATGCTGAATATTGGGCATGGTTTTAAACGGACGTGGTCTGAGACAACTTGTATAGAATGAAACTGTGTTGAATAGGGCATGTACAACATGGTGTTCATGGAGGTGCATTTGAGGGGCCATGGCCCCACATTAGACATTAGGGCAAGAAAAACAGCAGGGTGCAATCTGAGTGTAGTATATTACCAGATTTATTGTGGTGAAAAGACAAATGGCAACTCACATTGGCACAGTTACATTCAGGCTCCTGACATAATAAGGGCTCCCAATTGACAGCCTTACAACAGGGAGCCTAAGACAAGGATAGAAACACTGGGTGGATGGATACACCTGAAGGACTAAGATCACACCAGGGAGCACCAAAATAAGTGCTGCATTAAATGTACTGAGAAACACTAGTAAATTGGCAACTCACATGGGAAGAAGAAATCGCAGTTTTTGTATGTAATCCGTAAGCGGTTGGCTCATGCATCTGGGATGGGGAGCCTTTTCCTACAACTTGCAGCCTGGAAAGTGTGGATGTCCGCTCTCAGATGCACGAGCTGACCTCTGTATTTACTAGTGTATTTACTAAAAGTGGAGAGTGTAAAAAGTGGTGCAGATGTACATGGTAGCCAATGAGCTTCCAGCTTCAGCTTGTTCACTTAAGCTTTGACCAAAAAAAAAAAAAACTGGAAGCTGATTGGTTTCTATGCAGAGCTACACCAAAACTTGCACACTCCAGTTTTAGTAAATCAACCCCTATGTGATGAGCCTGATTTTAACAGTCACAATGTGAGTGGCCATTTGTCTTTTCAGAACAATAAATCTGGTAATATACTACTCAGATTGCATCCTACTGTTTGCTTAGAGATACTTCAGTCTCTTCAGAGGTGCTGCATCTGGCACATTGAGATCAGCAGAAAGTTAAAATAAAAGTGTAAAAAAAAAAATATATATATTTACACACACAAATGGCAAGGATTGCTGCACAAGAAAGTTTATTTCCGAAGAGAAGATATCAAACAGGCACCAGATGCAGCTGGCTGCAAAAATATGGAATGCTTCACGAATTTGCGTGATATAGATAGATATATATATATTCACATTTCAGACTAACTTTATTGATTTATTTATTTTTTTGATCCACAGAGCTCCAGAAAACTGAATATATGGTTTTTGCAGGAAGACAATACTGTTTGGGTGACAAATGTCAGGTGGGTGAATTGCAGATTGTTATGGTACCATTTGATGTAGCTGTATTTTATACAAAATATAGCCTTCACCAAACAGATATATAGCCCACAAATGAAACCATCAACTCTGTTGCATTTGTACTTCTCTAGGCAATGTTTTCTTTAGTATCCTTTTGTAATTCACATGCACAGGATCTGGCTCATTGACCTGAATGTTGTAGACCTCTCGGCATTAATTTCAATAGGCTAGGAGCTGCATGTGAACAGTACAATAGAGATGCCTGCCTCTGTACAGCCAAGATCAGTGAAAAGGGTGAACACTGCATCTGAGATTGTATTTTTGGCTATACCCAGTTCAGGCTGGGGAACCTTTGCTGCATTTTATATTAAATGTACTGTTACACTTTAAATATTTAGTGATTCTAATTGTATAGGTACGCTTAGAGCCTGGTGGACGATATTATAATGCCCATATCCAAGAAGTTGGACATGACAGCAACTCTGTAACTGTGTTTATTGAAGAGCTTGCAGAGAAGTAAGTAGTTGTATTCTGTATTCTATCTTGTGTAAGTTTACTGTGCAGATACTACATCTTTTCTTGATCTATATTCTTACGGATTACCTAGAGCTTGCCTTTACAACCATACATTTTGAAGAGCACCTTTACTGAGAGAAATATGGAGGCTAAGGTCTCCTCCTAAAAATTCTAGATGCCTGACTGTATCTGGTTTCATTCATTTGAGTTAGCTTCTAAGAGACATGCAGAGTAGAAGTCAGAATTCCTGACCTGCATACTTGGTATAGGTTAGCGCCTCAAAGTACTGAAATCATTGCATCCACATTACAACCAGGTCATCCGCATTTTCAGGAAATATCTGTTATGGCAGCCTCCATGTTCCCTTGAAGGAACGAAAAGGATGCAATGGCAGCCTGCAAATTTGTATTTCTTTCCGTCCAATCCTTTGAAAGTTTTTTGCTTAGTGCTATAGTTTTACACTCTTTTAAAGCAAAGGGTTAATCTTTTTTTTGTTTTTTTAGGGGAGGAGAAACTGTTCAACCTGATCCTCCACCCAATCCTCCACTGCCCCGGCAGGTGACACTAAGACCCCTCCCATGAGTTGACTGTACCTTGGCACCTTTCACGTACAATGCAGGACTATGGACCCTGCGGTGGTCTTGATAACGTCACAGCCCAACTGCAAGGGACTGTGTGCCAGATCACGTATATATTCATGATCCTCACTTCCACCTGCAGGGGTGTGCACATGCCGCCGGCGGGCCGCTTCCGCTGTGATAATTTACAGCAGAAGCTGGACTGCGGGTGTCGGGCATGCAATGTCCTCCAGGACCCGCTGATCGTTGGTAAAATACACAGAACGGGGATCTGCCTTGTAAACAAGGCAGATCCCTGTTCTGACTAGGGGTAAGGGATAGGTTCTGTGTTCCTGCAAAGTAAAAGTAGCACACATGGCAAACACAAACCCTGGCTAGGCACACAGTTAACCCCTGGATCGCCCTAGATGTTTAACCCTTTCCCAGCCAGTACCATTAATAATACAGTGGCAGTGCATATTTTTGGCAATGATCACTGTATTCGTGTCACTGGTTCTCGCAAAGTGTCAGTGTCCAATTGTCCGCTGCAATATCGCAGTCCTGCTATAAGTCGCTGATCGCTGCCATTACTAGTAAAAAAAAAAAAAAAAAAAAGAGAAAAAATTCCGTAAATATATCCCACAGTTTGTAGACACTATAACATTTGTGTAAACCAATCAATATACACTTACTGGGATTTTTTTTTTTTACCAAAAATGTAGCAGAATATATATTGGTCTACATTTATGAAGAAAATGTATTTGTATTGGATAAGGTTTAGCTAGTAATTAAAATATAGAAAGTAAAAACATATTGTTTTTTTTTTTCAAAATTCTCTGCATTTTTTTTTGTTTTATAGTGCAAAAAAAAAAAATTTGAATGTCACACGACAGCGTAATTTTCAGTTAAAGTAATGTAATATCGTATCACAAATAATGGCATGGTTATGAAGGGGGAGGGGGGTAAATCTTTGGAGGACAAGTGCTTAAGGTCCTTTCAAGATTAGTTTATGCCGATTAGTTTATGCTGATTGGCTTATGCTCTTCTTTCTATATATACAGTGGGGACGGAAAGTATTCAGACCCCCTTAAATTTTTCACTCATTGTTATATTGCAGCCATTTGCTAAAATCTTTTAAGTTCATTTTTTTTCCTCATTAATGTACACACAGCACCCCCGTAGTGACAGAAAAACACAGAATTGTTGACATTTTTGCGGATTTATTAAAAAAAAACCTGAAATATCACAATGTCCTAAGTATTCAGGCCCTTTGCTCAGTATTTAGTAGAAGCACCCTTTTGATCTAATACAGCCATGAGTCTTTGTGGGAAAAATGCAACAAGTTTTTCACACCTGGATTTGGGGATCCTTTGCCATTCCTCCTTTTTAGATCCTCTCCAGTTCTGTTAATTGGGTTTAAGTCAGGGCTCTGGCTGGGCCATTTAAGAACAGTCACGGAGTTGTTGTGAAGCCACTCCTTCGTTACTGTAGCTGTGTGGTTAGGGTCATTGTCTTGTTGGAAGGTAAACCTTTGGCCTAATCTGAGGTCCTGAGCACTCTGGAGAAGGTTTTCGTCCAGGATATCCCTGTACTTGGCCGCATTCATCTTTCCCTCAATTGCAAACGGTCATCTTGTCCCTGCAGCTGAAAAACACCCCCCACAGCATGATGCTGCCACCACCATGCTGCACTGTTGGGACTGTATTGGACAGGTGATGAGCGGTGCCTGGTTTTCTCCACACATACCGCTTAGAATTAAGACCAAAAAGTTCTATCTTGGTCTCATCAGACCAAAGAATCTTATTTCTCACCATCTTGGAGTCCTTCGGGTGTTTTTTGGCAAACTCCATGCGGGCTTTCATGTGTCTTGCACTGAGGAGAGGCTTCCGTTGGGCCACTCTGCCATAAAGCCCTGATTGGTGGAGGGCTGTAGTGATGGTTGACTTTCTACAACTTTCTCCCGACTGCATCTCTGGAGCTCAGCCACAGTGATCTTTGGGTTCTTCTTTACCTCTCTCACCAAGGCTATTCTCCCCCGATAGCTCAGTTTGGCCAGACAGCCAGCTCTAGGAAGGGTTCTGGTTGTCCCAAATGTCTTCAATTTAAGGATTATGGAGGCCACTGTGCTCTTAGGAACCTTAAGTGCAGCAGAATTTTTTTTGTAACCTTGGCCAGATCTGTGCCTTGCCACAATTCTGTCTCTGAGCTCTTCAGGCAGTTCCTTTGACCTCATGATTCTCATTTGCTCTGACATGCACTGTGAGCTGTAAGGTCTTATATAGACAGGTGTGTGGCTTTCCTAATCAAGTCCAATCAGTATAATCAAACACAGCTGGACTCAAATGAAGGTGTAGAACCATCTCAAGGATGATCAGAAGAAATGGACAGCACCTGAGTAGAATATGAGTGTCATGGCAAAGGGTCTGAATACTTAGGACCATGTGATATTTCAGTTTTTCTTTTTTAATAAATCTGCAAAAAATGTCAACAATTCTGTGTTTTTCTGTCAATATGGGGTGCTGTGTGTACATTTAATGAGGGAAAAAAATAAATGATTCTAGCAAATGGCTGCAATATAACAAAGAGTGAAAAATTTAAGGGGGTCTGAATACTTTCCGTCCCTACTGTATGTAATTAAAACAGAATGTATCAGAATCTCCTGTATAGTAGCACAACATGGGGGTGGGTGTGTTGTGTTTTTTTTTTTTTTTGTGATTCACCAATTCTGCTTATGGGAACTTTGGTTTTCTAGAAGACCATTTTTACTGCTCCATCATAACTTTTTGCTGCTATGCGGTATGTGTTTTATATTTCTCATTCATCTGTTACAGGTAATGCTGCTTGCACTCATGATGCATAAACTTTCACATCAATATCTGTGAACTTTGGATGACTGCTTTTTTCTTTTCCCAGGCATGTTGTCCCACTTGCCCATTTAAAACCAGTGACCCAGGTGATTCCAGTCCCTGCCTGGAATTCATCCACTAATAGGAAAAGTGCAAGCTACCAGAAAATACCTGCAGGTTACAACAGTGATCTAGGTTTGTGCTTTATTTCTAGTGTATTTTGTGTGTGTGTGTGTTTGTTTTTTTTTTGTTTTTCTTGCTGTACACATGATGTGTTTACTGCATAGTTTTGCCACCTCATCAAAAATTCTATTGTAGTGCTACCCCCATAGGAGCCGCTAGAAAGCTGCCTAGGGTTCCTTTTCCTAACAGTTGTCCCTCAGCCAGGCACACGGTCAGTCACTCCTGTGCTTAATGAACAGTCAAAGGGTTTTCTATTCGTTGGTTTACTTTTTTACAACTTGGATAGGGTTATGGAATAGAGTGGGATGCTCCAAAAACTATGTACAAATGGGAGGACACTTATCTTGTATATAACTATGAACCTGTTTGTTGCCTCCTTTCAACATCCATGCTACACTTTCTCCCTGTGATACTAGACTAAATCCACAGAGGACAGTCCCTCAGTCATCTCTTTGAATCTTCCAGCAAAAAAGGCCCTTGGGTCGCCCACCTGAGGCCTCAACACTCCGCAGACACATAGGATGTCCTAGGGGGGCAAACAGCCCCCCTTAGGTGGTGGTCTCCTTCCAAGAAAAGACCTAGAAGCTTTGTGTGTCAGTTTTTATACAGACTCCCAGAAGTCATCTGGGCCACCCTCCCAAGGATTGGCTAGGGCTGTATAAATAATCATGCTGCCCATTTTATCTTGCTCCACACCTACATTCCAGAACACACAGTTCTCCAGAAAGCTCTAATAAAATCTGCAGCAGGTGAAACATTGAACAGACCAGAAAAACCAAATACAGCCACACTGGTTACAGTGAGCCAATACTAAATTTGCCTAACCCTAGCACCTGTCTAGGAGTGTGCTATACTAATATAAAATCTAAAATTTGGATCAGTCAGTTGAACCTGCAACCTACCTGAAATTTTGGTTTACAATGCCATGCACCCTTTCAGCAAATCACCAAACATTTAGGTGTTTGGCGGCAATTGAGATTTCTGCATCTAAAATGAGAGCATTTTGGTAACCCATATATAGACACAGATTTAGGGAGACAATTGTACAGATTTTCTAAAATAGTCTTTCAGGATAGCACCTGGAGAAGAGCGTAGCTCCACCCATCTTCCCAGGAAACACTGCAGTCATGACCTTTAAAAGACAGTCCCCTTCCACCATGGCCTCAGTTTTAGGTTTTCCTCCGCCATGGTGGAAGCGCTGCAGGGAACCATGGGTGTGCTACGCGTTCTCCAGGTGGAGAAATGTGACATGCATACCTCCTGAGATGTTTTTTTTTCTGGTGGACCATCCCAGCACCCCCCTGATAGGAGGGGAGTGCTCCGTGTCCTTGTCCCCTTCCAGCCCAGTGAGGGTAGTGGCCGGCGAAGGGGCCCGTTCTGCTGACCGGAGAGTGATATTCAGGAGCTGGAGCTGCATTACACCTGCATCCTTACTTGCCCAAGGATGTCGACAGGCATAGGAGGCTGCGGCATCTTCTTTGGCTTCCATTCTCTCTGTCCCCCGGATGGTGGGGGACATAATTTCTGGTTCAGGTGGGACTTATGGTGCACTCAGTGGTTTCCAGTTCTGGCCACTGGAATGCACAGGGAAAGGGCGAGCCTTTGCTGGTAATGTATTTCCAGTGCGGAGAAAAAAGTGGGAAATTTCAAATAAATGCAACTGGATGCCACCCAGCGCACAGCAGCAATGAAGTCAGGGGAACCGGCGGCTGTAGCAGGAGCCACGAGCACCAGCCAGACCCAAGTAAGCAGGGGCAGGGGCTCCTAGCTTTTTCTGGGGCTTTGTTTGTTCAGGGATTAGGGGGGCCTGCATCACACTCCCTGGGTTACTACGCTAGGGAATGTCGGTTGAGTCTTATGTGTTACTATGATGCTGCTAGCGTCTGCTAAGAGGGGGGCTTACCTGCATTAGCTTATGCCATTTTGTTTGCTTGGTTTTCTTTTTAGGGGAAAGTCACAGCAAAGACCAAGCACTATTCTCCCCCTCCAAAAAAGAAATGTCCTTCCTGTAAGGCCACCCTTAGGAATTTATGGATCGAGCCTTTATGACGGGCCTGCATAGCGGATTTAGTTAAACAGGGAGAAGTCGAACCTGGTACCTTCCCAGATCATACGATTTTTGGGCTATACCATCAATTCAATTCAGGAAAAAAAAATCACCTGGAGGAAAAAGTAATGAAAGTTCAGAACAGTGAAAAACATACCAATTATGATTTGGGGAGCCCTGTCGACGCTGGGTCTCCTTACAACCTCGATCCCAGCTAACCAGTATGCCCACCTCCACTCGAGGGATCTGCAGCAGACAATTCTGAAAAATTGGTATCACTGGGAATTGTTAAAGCAGATCACAATTCCCCCTAGAGTCAGGAGAAAATTATGGTGGTGAATGAATCAAATGAATTTGGATTCGGGTCTGTTCTGAACATTTCCTGCTGCAGAAAGACTAACGACGGACGCAAACCCCTGGGGTTGGAGCGTGCATCTTGAGGGCCGGATTGGTTTTCCTGTGGTGTCAGAGGGGGGCGGGGTCACCCGTTACGTAACCGGGTGACCCTGCCCCCCTGACATCACAGAAATAGCCAAAGGGAAGTCCCCATGTGTCAGGGGGGGCGGGGTCAGAAGAACAGAAGCGTCACACAGCGGGAACCTCCCATGGATGCGTATCGTCCAGAGAACGAAGCGGGGAAGAAGACGCCGGAGGAAGATGTGAACGAGAATACTGAAGGAAGAAGCAGAGGATCAGAGGAAGAAGCGGGGGAAGAACAAGATGGAGGAAGAAAACCGAATGAAGACCATAAGAAGATGGAAGAAGCGGGGAAAGAAGACATTAATAAAGGAATTGTCAAAAACCGTCTCTTGTCTTTTTTAACACTTTTTTGTGAAATGGTAGGGATACATTTGTACTCCATTACCATTTCACACAGGGGGGTAGCCGGGATCTGCGCTGTGGGGGAACCCCAGGCCATTTTTTTTTCAATTACTTTTATGTGTATTGCAGAGACCCGACAAGTCATAGCTACTGGCGCTACCACTAGTACTTTTAAATTACTTTCTTTTCCTATAGAAATGTCATTTTGCTCTTGGACTGATGTAAACATGGGAAACATGCGCCACTTTACAGGCATACTATAGACACCCCCCCAGGTACAAAATTTAAAGGAATATTTCACTTTTATTGTTTCACTTTAAGCATTATTAAAATCACTGCTCCCGAAAAAACGGCTGTTTTTAAAACTTTTTTTTGCGTTGATACATGTCCCCTGGGGCAGGACCCAGGTCCCCAAACACTTTTTATGACAATAGCTTGCATATTAACCTTTAAAATTAGCACTTTTGATTTCTCCCATAGACTTTTAAAGTGTGTTCCGTGGCTTTCGAATTTGCCGCGAACACCCCAAATTGTTCGCTATTCGGCGAACAAGTGAACAGCCAAAGTTCGAGTTGAACTCATCTTCGACCCAAATAGACAGCCCATCCCTAGTCAGGGACCTCCTCTGCATCCGAATATAGTTTATCTCAGACTAGCAGCCTGGCTATTGAAGAACAAATCCTGAAGGGTAGGGGTTTGTCCGACAAATTTCTACACTGCTAGATAACAGGATAAAAAAAATTACAAGGGCTATTTATTTTAAGAAGTGGAAATGCTACAACTCCTGGTGCACCTCAAAGAATTTCTCTCCACAGGAAATAATTTCCATCCTTGAATTTCTCCATGATCTAATGGAAAAAGGTTTGGCAGCCATTACCTTAAATTCTCAGGTGGCCACTTTGTCAGGTTTTTTTTTTTTTTTTTTTTTTTTTTTAAGAGACCCAGTTATTTCAGGGCCCTTTAGTCATTGAGTTCTTCAGGGCTCTGGCCAGACACAGACCAGTGCCGTTTTTTTTTTGTTTTTTTTTCCCAAATGGGATTTGTCGGTGGCTTTATAGGGTCGGACTAAAAAACCACTGGAAGACGCCACAATTTAAAGATTGGTCTTTAAAAGTAATGCCGCGTACACACGAGTGGACTTTACGGCAGACTTTGCCCGGCGGGCGGATTTCGTTGGACAATTCGATCGTGTGTGGGCTCCAGCGGACTTTGTTTTCTCAAAAGTTGGACTGACTTAGATTTGAAACATGTTTTAAATCAATCCGTCGAACTCGAGTCCGGTCGAAAAGTCCGCTCGTCTGTATGCTAGTTCGGACAAAAAGCCACGCTAGGGCAACTATTGGCTACTGGCTATGAACTTCCTTGTTTTAGTCCGGTCGTACGTCATCACGTACGAATTCGACAGACTTGGGTGGATTGTGTGTAGGCAAGTCCGTTCATTCAGAAAGTCCGTCGTAAAGTACGCTCGTGTGTACGCGGCATTAGTCTATTGGTGGCAGTTACTTCAACTAGAAGGCTCCGTGAGCTGCAGGCTTTTTCTATCATATTAAGCCTTTTTTTTTTTTTTTTTCCCAGACAGGGTAGTTCTGAGGACAATCCCAGGATTCCTGCCAAGTCTCTTCTGTCTTTCATCTGTCTCAGGAAATAGTTTTGCCAATTTTTTGTCCATCGCCATATTGTCCTGAAGAGGCTTTTCACCGTTTGGACATAAAAAGAGGTTTGCTGCATTATCTGGTGATCACGAGGGGGTTTAGGAAAACAAACTCTCTGTTCATACTGGTTGCAGGGCCATGTAAAGGTTTTGGAGCTGCCAAAAGTATCGGAAGATGGCTTTGAAAGGCCATTAAAGAGTCTATGGCCTCGAGGGTGGAACTTCCCATGGGTTTTGTGGCCCATTCAACCTGAGCTGTGGCAACATCTTGGGCAGAACGAGCTGGGGCTTCGCCAGAACAATCTGCAAAGCAGCCACTTGGAGGAGTTTCTCAACTTTCACCCACCATTTCAGGATGGATTTGCTCTCAGCCACAGAGCAATCTTGCAGCAGGAAGGTCCTGCAAGCGTTGGTCCCATCCTAGAATAAGTACTCGCTTATCTCCAGGTGCTGTCCTAAAAGACTATTTGAGAAAACCTTAGACTTACCGATAACGGTATTTTTAGGAGTCTTTCCGGACAGCACCTATGACCCTTCCTTTTAATTATGTTTTTTTCTGTGGTGGTTGCTGTTTCGTTTGTTTTTCAGCATGGCTGGAAGTACTCGATTACAACTGAGGCAATGGGGGAAGGGGACTGTCTTTTAAAGGTCATGACTGCAGTGTTTCCTGGGAAGATAGGTGGAGCTACACTCTCCAGGTGCAGTCCTGAAAGACTCCTAGAAGTGCCGTTACCGTTTTTTTTTTTTTTTTTTACTTCTCTTCACTTCTCATGTCATCCCAACAGCCTTACAGCCTTTTGTTTGCCCGTGTGTATGACAGTGAAGGCACACTTTAAGTGTTTGTACACACTGTGCTTAAACGTCACTTTTACAGCTGTTTGTTTTTTTTTTTTGTTTGTTTTTTTTTCCATCAGGCGAACAGAAAACTGGGTATTTGTCCATGCACACAGGTATTTACAGGCTAGAAAAACACCTAATAAAGCTCATTCAGGAACTGAAGAGCAGGAAAAAATGCTGATTGCACCTAAATGCTAGACGCATTTAGGCACACTTGAGCCCATATCTAATCTAATGGCCAGAATAAATTGAAAATATTTTAAATTTTTACCAGTTTAAACCATTAACACTCAATCGCTTTATGCTCCTAAAAACATTTACAATATGCAGCTTTAGACCTGTTTTTTAAGCAGATTTTCTCCTACCAGGAGTTCTGGTATTTAGAGGAACAAAGCAAACTCCGTGTGCATGAGGCCTAATGTAAAAATAAGAAAGTGGCAGGAGCATTGCTAAATTGTGCATGCAAGGAGGTGTAAACGTTTACTTTTTAAAGCGCTTTGTGAATCTCTTAAATTATTTTTCTTTATTAACCACTTACAGACGGGAATATTTTCCTGCTTAATGACGAGACCGTTGTTTGATACGGTACTGCGTCGCTTTAACTGACAATTGCATGGTCTTGCGACACTGTACGCAAACAAAATTGATGTCCTTTTTTTTTTTTTTTTTTCCCCACAAATAGAGCTTTCTTTTGGTGGTATTTGATCACCTCTGCGGTGTTTAATTTTTTTGCACTATAAACAAAAAGCGACAATTTTAAAAAACAAATTTCTTCATCAGTTTAGGCCAATATATATTCTTCTACATATTTTTGGTAAAAAAAAATCACAATAAGCGTACATTGGTTTGCACAAAAGTTTTATAGCGTCTACAAACTATAGGAAAGATTTGTGGCATTTTTATTACCACTTCCAGCGGCTCTTAAAGGGGACAATGCACCCATGTGTTTTGCAGGAACGTAACACTTTGCCGACGTACATCGTCGTGAGCCAGTCGGCAATTGTTTAAATGTGCAAAAATTGTAAAAACTGCTAAGTTGATGATGAAAATGTATTAAACCTAAGAGGAAAATGTGCAAATGTGACTGGAAATTGTAATCGCTATATAAAGTAAAATATAATATAAAGCCTGAGAATCGGTAAAGATCCAGTCCTTTTGAATTTTCGATGCTGTTTTTCTGTGCTGGCTATTTTTTAAATTATGTTTAGACCTGAAAATCGTATTTGTAACTTGAACAAAATTTATTTTAAAATTTTATAGAGCTTGATCTGAAATCTCGGAAAAGACTATTCAAAAAAGTATGTGGAAAAGAGGTCTGTATAAAGCAAATTTTGAATGTAGCTATGATGATGCCAAAACAAACACACAACTTTCCTGATTACCTTATCTGCAGACTTCAGCAAATATAACGTCTTATGAACACTTTCAACCTCTCCAATCTCCGCGCCGTCAAAGCCGAGGATTTGGCATATCAAAGTAGGTCTTAACAAATTATTGTTTCATTTGGCAAAGAGCAGATCCGACCCCTCCCCGTATAGTGGGGCAGTAAATGTGTGCCTATACTTAGATCATTTTTAAAGTGGAACCTTCTGTAAGGGGTTTTATTGTTTCACTCTATTATAATAAAATGTATTACTGTAGGGGGGGGGGGGGGGTGTGTGTGTGTGTGTGTGTATCCTTTTGAATTTTCTCTTGCCTTCTGTCTCAAGACCACACAGGAAGAGGAAGTTGTCTATCGTGGTTGGGATAATGGGGGGGGGGGGTGCATGCCAATATAAACCTTATGAAGGTTCTAACCCTTCCCTATTCTGTCCAAATCTTAAATTAAAAATTGTGTTCGCTAAGGTTCTACGTGAATTTTTGAATGCACATCCAGTGGAACGGATAACTTTGCTTTGATTGTTTGTCTAGCAGTTTTACTGCCATAAATTTTCCAAAAAGCTGAATTCTAAACTACTGGACTGTTCTTCTTCTTTTTTTTTTTTTTCTCCTCCCCTTCATAATTTGGGTTCCAGACATTGGAGACATGCAGTTGTTTTGATGATTACCTAGCTTAATATTGATATAGTATGGTACATTTTTAATTTGAACCTGTTATATGTTTAGCTTTTTTCTTTTTCTGGTTTGTACTAGAGTGAATGTGCATTAATGTAACTTGCGTACAGATGCGTTTTGCATTATTTCTCATGTTCAAGGTCTTCACCTCGATATATTAACAGACATGCCTTAATAAACCCAGAGATTCCTTTTTACCACAGTCCAGGCAAGAGGTGCTACCAGAACTTTGATAATTATACCTATCGGACCCGGTAAGTATAAAAAAATTTTTTTGGGTAGAAAGTATTAGAAATTCTGCACTTCTCACACATCAAGCAACCACAAACCTAAACCCAGAAAAGAGATCAACAGCAGTGATCGAGCAATTTTCTACTTTGCAATTTAATATAAAAAGTTTCATCATTTTAGATGTGTATTTTCACCTTTTTGAAAAAAAAACAAAAAAAAAAATCATCTGATCGAACATTCACAGATGCGTACTGCCAGAAGAATTGGGATCACAACTTTTACTTTTAGCAATATAGTGTGGATAAGTGAGTTTGGGGTAGAGCAACTTGACAGACCTCAACCCCGTAGAAGACCTTTGGGATGAATTCGAGTGGAGGCTGCCAGCCAGGTCTTCAGTGCCTGACCTCACAAATGCACTGGAAGAATGGTCAAACTGTCAGAAACCATAAAATCAGACCGAGACAGAAGTACAGTTAAATCACACTTGTTTAAAAATAAAAGTGAATCGAACAAACATAGTCAAAACATAGCCAAAGTTTGTCAACCGGAATGTATAGTCAGCCAAACGAGAGTCTGGGATCAGTGTAGTGGAACAGTAAGCAGGATCTGGAGCCAGAAGGGATGTCAGCCAAGCAAGTCTTTAAACAGGAATGCAGGAGATAGTCTTTGTGATACTTACCAAGGCGAAGGCAGAGATCCTCTGGGCTGGGCGGCTTAAGTAGGCAGGACTGACGAGCAGGATATCAACAGGTGAGTAGCTGTGGAGAGATGGGAGCTGGCAATTGACCAACAGCTGAGCGGCCACCTCACAGAAGGTAGGGCTGAGCCCAGCCCTGACACAAACCTTGCCATAGACACACTCCTAAACCTTGTGGACAGCTATCCCAGAAGAGTTGAAGTGGTTATAGCTGCAAAGGGTAGGCCAGCTCAATATTGAACCCTACAGACTAAGACGGGGATGTGCGTGTAAGGCTGGATTCACACCTATGCAGTTTTAGTGCTTTTTGCATTTTGCAGATTTGCACTAGAGTCCATTTAACATTGTTTCCTATGGAACACGATCTGTAGTCCAAATCTGCAAGATGCAAAAAGCACAAAAAATGCATAGGTGTGAATCCAGCCTAAAGGCAACACTTTTGAGAATATAGTGTATGTACCACCTAATAAAAGCGAAGGTTTGATATTGTGTAGGTCAGCCCTCAAAATTGCTGCTCGCATTTGGTGAGTGGAAAAAAGTTGAGGGACAGTATGGGGCTGTCCTGAAGGGGAGGGGGTGGGCAAGAGGCACCATTGGGTAGGGTTGGATGGGAGCTGGCCAGATCAGAGCAGGGATCTCCCACTGTTACACAGCTTGGATTTGAATTGCTCGGCAGCCACAGTCAAAGTCATGCCTCCTGGACCGGCCCCCTATAATAGACAGCACATTATTCCAGCGTCGGGAAATTGTAGTGTGACGTCTATCATAGGAGCCGGTCCAGGAGGGCGGGACTTCATCTGACTGTGGCTGGCGGTCAATTCAAATCCGAGCTGTGTCACAGCGGGAGATCCCCGCTCTGTGTGATGTGGCCAGCTCTCCTCTCTCTGATCCCTGTGCACTGGTGAAGGGGCGCTGATGGGCACAGATGAGGTGGCAAAGTAACTCTTAAGGCCTGGCTTGTAGCTCAGGACTTGAAATTTTGAGCCCTGATGTAGGTCACCAGTTTCCCTTGACATCTGGACATTAATCACCTGTACCATCTATTTGTTTTAATGGTTTCCAACTATTTGTGCTTTTAGATGCATGATTTTGGTCTATTTTTTACAACTTTTTACCGTTTTTCTAAAATTTGTATGTGGTCATTCTAAAATTCCTTTACCAAGCAGAAGTACTCCCCTAAAGCTGTCAGTACCCTCTGTGGTACAAATCTTGCTAGCTGAGAACCTGTGTCTTAGAGTCCCCAACAACAAACCGAGAGCAAATCTCTTATCCCAAAGGGGCGGACACAAAGTTCACAAGCCATTGTGTAATAAAAAGGTCTTTTGATTCATTAATTGATCTTTTATAGTGTCAAGCCAAGTTCCACATTTTAGTCCATGGGTTTGCTTGTGTCCAGTCTGTAAATTTAAAACCTCATTTGCTGTAGCAGTAGAATGGCAAGTTTAATGCCTTTTATTAGTGCAAACTTTTCCCAGCACTATGTCCCACACGTTTGGTGGTATTTAATAAAGCTGCCATGACACTTTTCTGCCTCTAATCCTCTTGTTAATGTTTTGTGCCAAATTCAGGAAGCATCTGCAACAATTTTGGTTCTGACCCGAACCAAATTTGGGTAGTTCTAAAATGCACCTTGTGCTGCAATAAATTTAAAATAAAATACTGACAGTTCGTATCTTATAAAAGTGGAGCTACTGTATTTATCAGCGTATAACGCACACCTTAATTTTAAGAGAGACGTTTCAGGAAAAAAAATTACATTTTAAATAAAGAATATTTAATCAAAATAAGGGTCAATGCCCATCTGCAGCCTCGCCATTGCCCATCATTGCAGCCTCGCCATTGCCCATCATTGCAGCCTGATCAGTGCCCATCTACAGCCTTGCCCATCATTGCAGCATGATCAGTGCTCATCTGCAGCCTTGCCCATCATTGCAGCCTGATCAGTGCCCATAACTGCAGCCTGATCATTGCCCATCTGCAGCCTTGTTATTGCCGAAATAAACAGAGCCGGATCTCCTGTGTACTCGGCTCGGCTCGCAGTCCCGCCCCTTGGCCCGGTTCCTATGATGTACATAACACCGGTCCAATGTCGGGACGTCAATGCTACGAAGTGGGACTGGGCATGACTACGAGCAGAGCCAAGTACACAGTATGAGATTCGGCTCTGTTTCGGCAGCACTCGTTCCCTCCTTCCCCTCCGAGGCAGCTGCTCCGCGTATAACACAAACACACACACACTATTTTACCCTGATTTTAAGGGGGAAAAAGTGCGTGTTGTACGCCGATAAATACAGTAATTGAGACCAGTGCAGACAGATTATGCTAAAGTGTCTCATATGTATTCTAAAAGTGGCACCCAATGCACCATAATCGAGGACAAATTCTGGACAGGTACATGAATTTGGCGCATGCTGCACCACTTTTAAAAAAACAAAAAACTTTAGAAAAATGTCTGCATAAGTCTTTATTACAAAGATTATGTTGGCACAAAAAGCACTAGTTTTTGTGAGATCATACTGCTTACATGAGTGGATCATTAATCTTTTATATACCAAAATACATATGGTGCTGTGATCTTTCATAGCGCATGACTGCTTCTCCAGAGTCACCACTCCAGTTTGTTTGGTTAACATTAAAGTTACAGTTTGCGTTTTACTTAACTGCGCTCTTGAATTTAGTCATTCTGCTTTCTATCCTATTATGCTATGCAAACTCTTTATCATGGTGAGGCTTCTTTAGTTGAGTACTACTGTACGTCTAAAATCAGAAAATGCCCTCATCTGAATTTCCCATTGCTCTAGTTGTTGGGTCAGAAGAGTTGGTGGAAGTATCTCCCTGGAGTATAGTATTGGGAACACTGAATTAAGTATTCTTTATGCAGAACATTATCTCCCCCCCCCCCCCCCTTCCCAGCATCCATTTAATTGTTTTAAAATGCATTAAAAATATGTCTTCGATCTATTTAAAACTTTTTCCTAATATTTAATTTTTTTTTTTTTTCCTCGTAAAATAGTCTCTTTAGGATTTTTTTTTTTTTTTTTTCTGTTAACAGGTCGTATACACGGAGCCGCAGGCAGATGCCTTGTGCAAATAAAGAATGCCAGTTTGGATATGTATCTGACAGAGATGATGAACAGCGAGGCTTGGACGACTCTATAACTTATTATGAGATTGAGGAGGGAGATGATGCTAACTTTCCAACTTTGCCTGTAGGTGTCAACATAGAACTGGTAATTCAAGTTAAAGCGTAACTTCATCCAAAAAAGGATGTTTTCCTCTTCTCCATCCCCCCCACCCCACCCTTTACATTTTCTTTGGGGGGTGGTGGAGTGGGTACCTGATTTTGACAGGTACCAGCTGCCCCATTTCTGGTCAGATGACTGTAGCTATCTTGAGCGGAAGTTTGTCCCTCCCTTCCTTCCCCTGCAGCATTCTGGGACACATCACAGGTCCCAAAAGACTGCGGGACCAATCACAAATTGCAATATGACTCGTGCATGAGCAGTTGGAAGCCTGCATGCGAAGCCGCTTTCAGAATCGGCTCAGGTGAGGACATTGCTGGATCCAGGGACAGGTAAGTGTCCTTATATTAAATCACCACCTTGAGCATTTGTAGCTGCTGACTTTAAATGTTTTTTTTTAGGGGGAGACTGGAGCTCGTCTTCTAAAAAAAAAAAAAAAATGTGTGTGTATAGATATACAGGCAGTCCCCGAGTTACGAACATCCGACTTACGAATGACTCCTACTTACGAACGGGGCGTCCCTGCAGTTCTACGCATGCGCGGCCACTTTTCAATGGCAGGCACATCGGAAAACAACGTCTGCACATGTGCGGCTACTTGACAGAACATCGGAAAACGACGTCACTGCCGTTCTGCGCATGCGCTTCTGACTTACGAACATATTCGACTTTAGAACAAACCGGCAGTCCCTAACCCGTTCGTAACTCAGGGACTGCCTGTAGAGAGAGAGATAGATCCTGTGTAATTTGGCCCCTTGTATCACCTGAAATACCTGGCTGATCCTGCCTGGTTTCCCCCCCCCCCCCCCCCTGTAAACTGACCAAGGTTTATCATGGCTGCTGAGCTCTGACATGGACAGTTTGTGCCACCATCATCCACTGCTATCTGCAGCTCTCCTGTGTCTCCCTCTGTCCTCCTCCCCCCTCCACTTCCTGACGGTCAGCTGGTACCAGCACTGCTCTGCTCCCCTCCCAGCTGCTCTAAAACTGATACATTTTTATGTTATCCTTTCTGTTAAGAACATGTGTCATGGTGCCTGTGCTTTATTAAAAAAAAGGCAGATTTCTACCTGTTTTCTCAACGCCTCCCGGCGGTCGTGGGATGCCTTGGCTCTCCCCCCTCCCCCCCCCTCTCCAGCTAAAATCACCGGGAATGCTCGGCCCCGCCCGCTAGAGCTATCAGACAGAGAAGAGAGAGCCGAGGAGTCATGTGAGCACCAGGAGGAGCTGTGAAAACAGGTAGAAATCTGATTTATAAAAAAAAAAATGATACCTGTTTTCTCAGCACCTCCTGCCTCACGTGACTCCTCGGCTCTCTTCTCTCTGTCTGACAGCCCAAAGGGGGGGGGGGGGGGGGAGCATTCCTGCTGATGTCAGGGTGGGGGAGAGAGGAGGAAAGAGCCGAGGAGTCGCATGACCGCCGGGAGGCGCTGTGAAAACAGGTAAAAATCATCTGCCTTTTTTTTTTTTTGTAAAGCACAGGCACTAGGACACATGTTCTTATCTAACAGAGGGGATGATATAAACTTAACATAGTGGCTTAACAACCACTTTAAGGAATTCAGTTTTGTTGAGTTTAAATGGTTAAAGGCAGAGCAATCTAACTTGCTATTTTGTTTTGGGTAGATACTGGCTTATTGTCTTTCTCTGAATATGTATACATAAGCTTGCTGTAAAACCTCTTATTTTGATGGTCAGCATGAGCCCTGAAGTCATTCAAAACCCTATTTCCTGCTTCAGTTGGAGTTTTTGTTTAGTGGCCACAAATACTAATACCCCCAAACAAATCTCAAGTACTTTAAACTAGTAAGTGCTAGTTCATTGGTCTATTTTAAAAACCCAATTTAATACAACCTTTAAGATCCACATAGACACAAGGGCAAGAAAAAAATGTGCTGTCCCGAGCATAATATACCAGTGATTTTTTTTTTTTTTTTGGTCTCCTAGGACCCCTTTTAAACCTGAAAGGTAAGAGAACGGGGACCCTGGAAGAGCAAAAACCTCACTGGTCTGTTCTGTTAGGAAAGCAATTTTCCTTTTGCCACAATATAGCTGATAACTATTTTATAACAAAAAGGGCCCTGGATCTGCTAGTGATAGTGACATTTTTATTTGTTTTAATGTCCCTTTTCATAAATCATACATTTTCTTAACCACTTGCCTGTTGGGCACTTTCACCTCCTTCCTGACCAGGCCAATTTTCAGCTTTCAGTGCTGTCACACTTTGCAAGACAATTGTACGGTCACTCTCTTCATTTGAAATTTTTAACTTTTTTTTTTCACAAATCGAGCTTTCTTGTGGTATATAATTACCACTGGGTTTTGTATTTTTTGCTAAACAAGTGAAAAAAGACCAAAAATTTAGAAGGGGGAAAAAAACAAGTTTTCCTTTTATTTGCAAATTTTTATAACAGAAACTAAGTAATTTTTCTACTTTGCTGATGAGGCTACGGTGTTGGCACTGCACTATCTGTGTAAACTATGTGCTTGACAGGCTTGCTGTTTTTTTTAACAGCTTTCCTTTCCTCCCACAGACACTGTGTGGGAGGAAAGGACTGCTGAGAACTGGTAAGTCTGTTTTCATGTGATCAGCTGTGATTGGAAACAGCTGATCATATGGTAAAGGCTCTTTTTCCTGGGAGGACGCCTATTGATGCCCTACCAGAACTGAATGACCACGCTGTAGCTGTTTTTCGGCTATAGCGTGGTCAGTATGTGGTTAAAGCGATTAGACCCAGAAGCAAACCTTTATGTTGCCTCTTACCAAATTAAGAAAAGGTTTACTGAATGCTTACGTGGTACAAATGTAAAGCAGCTTTTGTAAACTAGGGATCCATGAACCCTAGGGTTCTTCCAGACTGTGGTTCCTTGAAAGATAAGCAATTTCTGCCTCTTCACTGGCATCCATTATCTTTTTAGCGATTTGTAAGGGAGGTATTTTTTGCACTGACAACCAATGTAATGGGTATTCTCCAACTGACCACCACTTTAATGGTGCTCCTCTCCCAGTGACCACCAGTGTAGGTTGGACCTCTCCCAATGGACACCCCTTTTTCACTGACCATTTTAAGGGTACACTTGATTGACCACCAGTGTAAGGGATCACATTTTCAGCCCACCAATTTTGAGGGAACACTACAATTTTTACTGTGATATTTGTTGATAGTGGGGTTATTGGTATTCTTTATTGTCAATTATTATTAAGCTCTGGGTATAAAATGTTTTAAGTAGGCCGCATTTTATATTTTCATATCTCAAATTACTGTTAATGACAGTGTAACCACAGTAGCTATAGTAAATATTAGCAAGGGGTTCCCAGAGACCTGAAAGGTTGCTGTAGAGCAGGGGTGTCTAGCTAAATTTCATTGAGGGCCGCATCAGCATTATGGTTGTCCTCATAGGGCCAGTTGTATCTGTAAGACTAGATGTCCAGGGCACCCCACCCCACCTTACGTTAGATGTCAAGATCCACCCACCATCAGAAGTCAAGGGTCCCGCACCCTCCCTTACATCACAGTCCACCCCCCTTACTTTGTGCTGCTGCCGGGAAGAAACCAGGGGTGGACCTTGAAAGCCGAAAGTGCAGGGTCTGGAGAAGGACCATAGGAGGGCTGGAGTCAGTTGCAAAAGTATGAGTTTAGGGGAGGTGGAAATGAGGGGGTGCTGTGGCTGCACAGAGAAGCAAAGGATCTGGCAGAGGAGTTCTGTCCTTCTCTCTGCTGCCATTTGCTGGGACAAGGTGGGGCGGGGATGAGGCTGGTGTCACAGCTGCAGGAGAGGTGCGAGGGCCACATCAAAAATGGCTTGGTGGGCCAAGTGTTTGACACGTGCTGTAGAGAATACATGAAATATGCTGTAACTTGTTACTACTGACTTAGTATTCGGTTATAAAATCTTAATTCATAATTCTAGCTAAAGTGTAAAAGTGTAGCCTGTTTGCACAGTAGTAACTAATATGCTTTCTTAAAAAGTGTTATTTTATTTTTATCAATTAACACAATGTAAAGTAAAAGAACAGAAGAGCTATCCAAATCAAGTCAATATTTGGTGTGATCAGTCTTTGCCTTTAGAACAGCATAAATTCTTCTAAGTACCTTTGCACAGTTTTTGAAAACGTGGCAGGTAGGTTGTTCCCAACATGTTGGAGAACTAACCACGTATTCCCTTTCGCCTTGGTTCACCAGGGCGTACGTGCGTTCGCAAGAGTGCCACTATGCTCAATTAGCTGTTTGGCGGCCATGGCGTACGCGGCTTCGCCACACATGCACAGTAGCTTTTTATTTGGACGCATGAGGTTTCGCGTCATATGCGAATACATCCGTGCCTGTTCGGGACCACGTGCGTGCACACGCGCGCACAGAACCTTTTTTTAACATATTTAAGCTGTGTAGGCCAAGCAAGCTGTGCTCCCAGAAGAAGTCAGCTGTGGGACACAGAACAGGCTCTGAACAGACACTTGCAGCGGTTCATTTTTTTTCCTTCGCTGGGTCACACAAGTCACCAAATGTTGCTTAGCAAGATTGTTACATGGGGGTGGCGAGCCCTATTAAAGGGTCTCCCTTCTGAGGTGTTTTAATACTACACCCTACAGTACTCTTTTTGTTGGCAGTAAATGTCTTCAAAAAAGAGGAACAGGACTAACACTATACGGAAGGGCACACCGATGTCGTCAGTAGTTCCTGATGAACCTAGTCATATCCCTAGTGTTGTATCCCCCCAAAAGACCAGAGGCTTTCAGGCAATCTGAGCCACTGCGCCTATCTGGTATTGTGCCTACAGTCAACGCTGCTTGACAAGAACTGTCCTCGGCCCTAGCCGGGTTAGAGCACAGGATTGCTGGCATGATTGGCCCCATCCTGCAGGGTAGCAGGAAATGTGACAGATTCACCTCCACGAAGACTCCTAGTTTGGAGCAGGAATGGGTTGAGAATGGGGAAGAGCTTAAAGTTCAGGACTCTGTTGAGGGCCCGGCAGATGAGTCTGCTTCCAGGCAATCTAGACAAGATGATATCCAGTTGATGTCTGCCTCTAAGTTGCAGAGGTTTTGATCCTGACTCTGACCGAAATGGTTCATTCTGCCTTTAAGTTGCCTCTTGCAGAGGTGACTGAGCCCCCCTGGTCCTCTTTGGGATCCCTGAGGCCTCTTCAGGCTGCTCAGGCTTTCCCCCTACACTCCCTGGTGGAACAGGCGGTGTATGCTGATTGGGAACATTCTGACGGGATTTTTGTTCCTAAGAGGTTTTCCCTTTTATATCCCATGGATGAAAAGTTTGTCAAAAAATGGATCATGCCAGCAGTAGATGCAGCAGTCTCTTCCTTAAGCAAGAACTTAACTTGTCCGGTAGATAACGCACAGGGCTTGAAAGATCCTGTTGACAAATTGGAGTCATTATTAAAGGCTTCCTTTTTTTTGGCCAGTTCAGCTATTCAGCCAGCTGTTGCAGCAATTGGTATCTGCCAGTCCGTAAAGGATCAGGTCAAACGGCCTGATAGGCCTAACCAGGAGGATGATCTGCCTGAAAGTAAGACAGATATTTCTTGAGCGCTGTGTTTTGCTATTGACGCCTTAAAGGATTCAGTACAGCAGGTTTCTCGTTTGGCTCTCTCGTCTGTACATATGTGCAGACTCTTATGGCTTAAGAACTGGTCAGCCGAGCTTCCTTGTAAAAAGTTATTGGCAGGTTTCCCTTTTCATGGGGAATGTTTATTTGGTGATCGTTTGGACAAATCTATCCAAAAGATCTCCTGAGGGAAGAGTTCTCTACTTCCTGTGAAGAAAAGCACCAGACGTCCCTTGTTTAAAACCTCAGGGACTGCTTCCTCCAATATCTCAGTGCCAAGACGGTTCTGCCGCCAACAGGGCACTAGGTCCAGGGGCAAGCCGCAGGTCCAGGGCCAGAAAAGGCCCTGGGTCCAAGATTCTTCTAAACCCAGCACCAAGCCTTCCTTTTGAGGGGACACCCCCACTCCATCAAGTGGAGGGAATGCTGCTGCACTTTGCGGACATTTGGAGAACAATAATTCAGGACAAGTGGGTCACCTCAATTTTATCTCGCAGTTACAAGCTAGAGTTGCCTTAAAACCAGCTCAAAGTTTAAGGGCTCTTTCACACGGACGATCCGTATGTCCGTTTTTCATCCTTCCGTTTTCAGATGAAAAACTGACATACATGTATCCCTATGGAATAGCGGAAGTCAGCGAATGAACGTCCGCTGACATCCAACCCGCTCCGATCCGAAAAGTCTAATGGAGGAAAACCCTACTTTTCCATCCGTTAACGGATCGGGTGACGATGGACTCTACGGTCCGTCATCATCCGATCCCCCATAGGGGAGAGCGGCGCTCTGACATCTTCCTGCTCAGCGGGGATCGGCGGAGCGATCCCCGCTGAGCAAGCGGGTGTTCACGGGGCGGATCATCACTGATCCGCCCCGTGTGAAAGAGCCCTAAAGTATTTAGGTCTGATCCTAGATACGGTTCAAGCAAGAATATTCTTGCTACCCATAAGGATCTGTGCCCTGAAGGTTCAGGTGCATCAGATAAGGGGCACCAGACAACCCTCCATTCGGCTCTGTATGAGCCTTCTAGGGAGGATGGTATTCTCCTAGGCAGTACCCTATGCCCAGTTCCATTCCAGGCCTTTACAACAAGACATCTTTTTGGCTTTGACCAGAAGAGGAAAAGCCCTGGATTATCCAATGTGCTTATCTCCTCAGGCACGCTTAAGCCTAAACTGGTGGTTGCAGGATCAGAACCTGCGAAAGGGAAAATCCTTTCCTCCAGTAACTTCTACAGTACTGACTACAGATGCCAGTCTCTCGGGCTGGGGAGCGACCCTAGAAATGCTCACAGCTCAGGGGAAATGGTCAGGGACAGAACAGATCCTGCCCATCAACGTCCTGTAATTACGGGCAGTACATCTGGCCCTTCGGTCCTGGACAGTAGAGCTTCAGGACTGCCCTATTGGTTCAGTCCGACAATGCTAATGCAGTGGCCTATATAAACCACCAAGGCGGTACGAGGAGTCGTTCAGCTCTGAAGGAGTTGAGCCACATACTAGCCTGCCAGGGGGACATGTGCCAATTTATATCGGCAGTCCGTATCCCAGGAGTAGGGAGCTGGAAGGTGGATTATCTCAGCCGCCAGCATATCTGCCAGGGGGAATGGTCCCTACACCTACAGGGGTGTTCCAGGAAATTTTCTCCAAGCGTCTTCCAGGACAGCCCATGAGACCTTGGGCTCCTCCTACCAGGACAGGAAACACGTCACCCCCACCAGATAAAAGGGCGGTCCTCCAGGCCCATGTCAGTTATTTGTGTTTCCTCCGGACGGGGGGTAACATGTTCATGGAACCTGCTCCCATAGGCCTTATAAGCAGGGGCTTTGTATGGCTATTTTCCTGGGGCATATCACTTACCTCTTCCTCTGCCAGAAGCAGCACACCGCTGGGGAGGTTGGCTGTGCTGCTGTTCCCTGTCCTCGGTGCCTGGAGAGGGCCAGGACCGGTGTGAGGTCGTGCCCCTAGCGCAGTGCATTGCACTATAGCTCAGCTGAGCTTCGGTTGTCCTTCCCTGCCGACAGCGTGGCTGATCTGAGCAGGGAATGGAGGAAGCAGCAGCGCTTGAGGGGGCGGAGCTATTGCGCTCCAAGCTGGCCCACAGGAAGTGCCTGGAGAGGGTTACTTCCGGGGCATATGACCTCCTCATCAGGCGTCGGAGACGAGGTTCCAGTCTTCATAAACGGCGCGAACAGAGAACGCTGGCTGCTGGTGTTTCTTGGTGTTAAGCAGCCAGGCTGTGGATGACCAAGAGGGGCAGAATGGATCCTCCTGCAGTACCTGCACAGGCAGCGGATGCAGTTCCCAACACCAGCACCTCCACAGGTAAGCCTGGGGTGTTCTGTCACCACCTTGCTATCCCTGTGAGTGTTCCCTCCCCCTCCCCCCTCTGTAGTAGTGGGTGTAAGGGGACACATTTCCTCCCTCCTGCACATGGTGTTACGGAGTGATTGGGTGGCTTTAATTACATGGTGGGTCATTTTATTTTTGTCTTGCAGACCAAGACTCAGGACAAGGCCCAAGCGCAGCCACTTAAAAGGAAATGTGCGGTTTGCGCAAACAAATTGAGCTCCTCATGGAGCAAAGCAGTTTGTCGCTCCTGTATAGAAGGCCTAGTAAAGGATGACCCAGTTGCCTCTTGCCAGAAGATGCTTACTTCTGTTAGGGATGAGCTTGCGTCCACCTTCAGTTCCTTTAGAACGCTTATTGACAAGCTCCAGACTCCAGCAGAGAGTCCGTATTCACTGAAGGCGTCAGTAAGCGCTCCGCAGCAGGCAGAGAGTGAGGACTCTGAGGCTGAGGTCAGATCTACCCGTTCTTCTCTGGAAGAATCAGGGTCAGACACAGAGCCCAGAGATAGAGAATCCACTCGAGGCTCAAGATTTAAGTTATCTGTTGAGGATGTAGATGACTTATTAAAGGCTATCTATACTACCCTTGAATTAAAAGAGGAAGAGGTTCAGTTATCCAAACATGATCTTATGTATAAAGGATTGCATAAGAGAAAATTGAGAGTTTTTCCAGTTCATAGTTCTTTGGTTGATACTATTAAACCGGAAGGGGATAATCCTGAGAGAAAACCATTCTTCTCTAGTAACCTAAAAAGGAGGTTTCCTTTTGATGAGGACACTGCGCAGCCATGGAATAAGAATCCCAAGTTAGACGCACCTCTTTCAAAGGTTTCAAAAAACTCGGACCTGGCGTTCGATGATATGGGTACGCTTAAGGATCCGATGGACAAGAGGGGGGATATCCTTCTCCACAGAGCCTGGGACTGTTGGAAACCTGAAACCAGCTCTGGCTTCCACTTGTGTGGCCAGAAATCTGGAGGTTTGGTTGACTCAGATTCAGTCACATCTGTCAGCAGGTACCTCCAGAGAGCAAATTTTAAAGTCTTTTCCTCTCCTATTTCAGGCAGTGGGTTTTTTGGATGATTCTTCTGCTGAGTCAGTAAGAATGTCAGCCAGGACTTCGGCTCTAGTGAACTCGGCCAGGAGAAGCCTTTGGCTTAAGACCTGGTCAGGGGACTCGGCCTCCAAGTTGCGCCTTTGTGGCCTTCCTTTAACTGCCGATCATTTATTTGGCCCAGGTCTACAGGAGGCACTGGAACGCACGGCTGATAAGAAAAAGGCGTTTCCAGAGAAAAAGAGTTCAGACAGCCAGAAAATTTTTTCGTGGCCAAAGCAGGCAACAGAGTCCTAGAGAAAAGGACAGCAGGCCGAAAAAGCATTGGACTGGGCACAAAGGCAGAGGCAAAGGGGGAGTGCTGTTTAACCCTCCTCAACAGCTCGCCAAGCCGCAGTGACTTGTGTTCCCCGGTGGGAGGGAGATTGAGGGCCTTCATCCCACAGTGGGCAGCAGTCACTCTGAGCCCCTTCGTCCTGGACCTAGTGACCAACGGGTACAGGCTGGAGTTTGTTCACCAACCACCAGAACGTTTGTTGGTCACATTTCCTCCACAAGATCGGGAGAAAGCGAGGGCTCTGGGTCTCCAGATCGGAGACTTATTAGATCAAAAAGTACTGATTCCTGTTCCTCGATCGGAGCAGGGCAAGGGATTCTATTCCCATGTATTTGTGGTCAGAAAGCCGGCAGGAAAGTTTCGACTTATCCTGAATCTCCGGACCTTAAACAAGTCCATCAGATACAAGCATTTCCGTATGGAGACGGTTTTTACATTTAAAAACTTACTATACCCAAACTGCTTTTTGGCCACGTTGGACTTAAGGGATGCTTATCTTCACATCCCTATCCATCCAGCCTTCCAAAAGTTTTTGAGATTGGCAGTGAAGACGGGTATGGGGACCCGACATTTTCAATTTCAGGCCCTCCCCTTCGGTCTTTCCTCAGCCCCACGCATCTTTACGAAGGTGTTGGGGGAAGCGCTGGCTCCACTAAGATTAAAGGCAATAACGGTTATCCCTTACTTAGACGACCTCCTGATAGTGGCAAAATCATACCAAAGGCTGTTGGAGGATCTCCAGGCTGTACAGGACTTCTTACAGTCCCTAGGCTGGCTAATAAAGAAAAATCGTCCTTGATTCCGGCCCAGAAACTAACTTATCTGGGTTACGATTTTTGCTCAGTGAACCAAAGAGTTTTCCTTCCTCAGGAGAAGATTACCAAAGTGTTCCAGACTATGTCAGCATTGCAGACCAACCAGTCGGTCTCTCTGAGACAGGTGTCGAGGGCAGTGGGTCTTATGACCTCATGGTTTCCCGCAGTACCATGGGCGAGACTCCGTCAGTGTCCGTTACAAAGGTTTCTTTTAAGAAACTGGGACGGGGACGTAAGGTCCCTGGAGTCAAGGATCTGGCTTCCCGACAGGATAAAAAGAAGCCTGTGGTGGTGGAGAGATGGTCAGCACCTAGCAGGAGGTCTCCCATGGTCCTTTCCCATGTCCCGAAGGATTACCATGGATGCAAGTTCCTGGGGATGGGGGGCCCACCTCAGCAATGCAGTAGCACAAGGAGAGTGGTCCCCAGAGGAGGCAAGGGCCTCATCCAATCAAAGAGAGCTGCTTGCAGTCCAGAGAGCCCTCCAGTCTTTTCAGATGGAGATCAGGGGTCACAACCTCCAAATTCTGTCAGACAATATAGCGACAGTCGCGTATATCAACAAGCAGGGAGGCACGAGAAGCCGAAGGCTTCAGTTCATTGCCCAGGAGATCCTTTCATGGGCAGAGGGGAATCTAGCCTCTATTTCTGCTGTACACCTGAAGGGGACAAACAATTGACTGGCAGATTATCTCAGCCGTCACAGGATAGACCGAGACAACTGGTCCCTTCATCCCGAAGTCTTTGCAGACCTCCCCAAGAGATGGGGTTATCCCGTAGCGGATTTGTTCGCAAACCGAAACAACCGCAAGACGGAGATATTCTTTTCCATGAACCCGGCAGACCAAGCCTTGGGGATCGATGCTCTGGCAAACCTGTGGCCTCCAGGCCTATGTTATGCCTTTCCGCCAATCAGACTGATTCCAGAAGTCCTCCGGAAGTTTCGGCTGGAAGAGACAGATCTGATTCTAATTGCCCCGTTTTGGCCCAAGAGGCTATGGTTTTCCCTGCTACAGTCTCTGGTTTCAGAGCCTCCGTGGAGTCTTCCGAAAAGGGAAGACCTATTATTGCAGGGTCCAGTATCACACCCTCAGGTGGTTTCCTTAAAGTTGACGGCCTGGTATCTGAAGAAAAGATACTGAGCGCCCAAGGGTTCTCTGACAAAGTAGTCAGGACTCTCGTTAATTGCAGGAAGCCGGTTACTAGAGCCATATATTCCAAAGTTTGGAAAAGGTTTAACTCATGGTTATCTGAAAATGATAGATTAACTCATGATATTCCGTCTATTTTGGAATTTTTCCAAGAGGGTGTCGACAAAGGTCTTTCTGTCAGTACCTTAAAAGTACAGGCGGCAGCTATTAGTGTGTTCCTCCAGTTTTCTCTCCTGGAAAATCCCACTATAGCCAGATTTTTCAAATCTATCGCTAGGGCCAGACCAGTAGTAGTGAGAAGTTGTCCAACGTGGGATCTGTCCCTAGTGCTTCAAACTCTGGTTGAATTTCCGTTTGAACCTCTGGAAAGTATGTCAGTTAAGTTACTTACATTAAAAACTGTGTTCATTATAGCTGTTACCTCAGCTCATAGGGTAAGTGAGTTGCAGGCCCTATCAGTAAGGGAGCCCTTCCTCACGATTTTTGAGGATCGAGTTGTGTTACGAACCGATCCAGGTTTTTTGCCCAAGGTGGCAAGTACATTCCACCAATCTCAGAACATTGTATTGCCAACCTTTTGTAGTTCGCCACAGGGCGACTTAGAAAGAAAATTTAGTTTTCTAGATGTAAGAAGGATTCTCTTGGTCTATCTTGAGGTCACGAAGACTTTTAGGAAAACTGATGCCTTGTTTGTCCTCTTTTCTGGAGTTCACAAGGGGAATAGTGCATCTAAAGCCACATTGGCTAGATGGATAAAGCAAGCCATCTTGGAAGCTTACAAAATTAGGGAGGTCCCTACACCTTTTGTTACTGCGCACACAACTAGAGCCTTGTCTACATCTTGGGCTGAGAGGGCTGGTGCCTCACCGGAACAAATTTGCAGGGCTGCCACTTGGTCCAGTTACTCGACCTTCATTAAACATTATCGCCTGGATCTCCTATCAGCTCAGGAGCAGGCGTTTGGTCGTAAGGTCCTTCAGGCAGTTGTCCCTCCCTAGACTGGTAAGTTCTGGCTCATCGTCCCATGGGCTGTCCTGGAAGACGCTTGGAGAAAAGCTGAGTTAGACTTACCGGTAACTCCTTTTCTGAGAGTCTTCCAGGACAGCCGGATTCCCACCCGGTATTGTCTGAAGTTATGTGTATTATGCATATGTTTTGCAGGGTCCTACGGTTCTTGAGAATACTGACATGGGCCTGGAGGACCGCCCTTTTATCTGGTGGGGGTGACATGTTTCCTGTCCTGGTAGGAGGAGCCCAAGGTCTCATGGGCTGTCCTGGAAGACTCTCAGAAAAGGAGATACCGGTAAGTCTAACTCAGCTTTTCCAGCATTGGGGATGGCCAGAGGTCAACCTATTGGCATCCGGATTCAACAACAAGCTACAGCAATTTGTGTCCCGATCCTTCTCCTTCCACATTTTTTGTGCAGGATTCTGTAAGAGGGGGTTCCAGTCATTCTGGTGGCACCAGCCTGGCCTAGAAAGCCCTGGTTCCCGGAGATTGTGAGACTGACAATAGACGGGCCATGGACGCTTCCACGTTGCCCCGATCTACTGTATCAAAGGTCCCATATTCCACCCCAATTAACAGTCTCTAAATTTGACAGCATGGCTATTGAATCCAGGGTGCTGAAGGACCATGGCATCTCAGAACCAGTAGTGTCTACCCTAGTGAACACTAGACAATTTATCATAAGGTCTGGAAGACTTGTATTGCTTGGTGTGAAGCCAGAAAATGGCATTCTCGCAAATGCGTAATTGGGAGAATTCTCTCTTTTCTACAGTCAGCTGTGAAAACCAAGTTGGCTTTGAATACAATCAAAGGTCAAGTTTCGGCCCTATCAGTATTCTTCCAAAGGCCTTTAGTTTCCCATTCACTGATCCAAACCTTTATGCATGGGGTAACTCTTGCTTCCCCCCATTAGGTCACATATGTGTCCTTGGGACTTGAACTTGGTGTTGTCTGTGTTACAGAAATGACCATTTGAGCTTATCAAGGAAATTCCATTAGATTTGTTGTCACGCAAGCTAACCTTCCTGAATGGCCATCACCTCGGCTAGAAGAGTGTTGGAGTTGGCGGCCTTTTCGTGCAGGGAACCATACTTGATCCTTCACCACAACAGGGTCGTGTTATGACCTGTTCAATACTTTTTTGCCAAAAGTGGTGTCGGCCTTTCATTTTAATTGGGACATTATTTTGCCGCCTTTTTTTCTCTCAGCCTCGTTTGGAGGAAGAGTGGCGACTGCATTCTTTGGACGTTGTCCGGGCAGTCAAGGTTTTTGTCTAGATCTGTGGAGATCCGAGGATCTGACTCTTTTTTTGTTTTACCAAGACCCAAGAAAGGGCAGGCAGCTTCCATTTGCCAATTGGGTCCGTCAATTGGTCATTCAGGCCTATGGTCTGAAACGTAAAGCTCCTTTAGGGTGAGAGCTCATTCTCCCAGAGGTGTAGGAACCTCCTGGGCTTTTTGCCATCGGGTATCTGTGGCTCAGATTTGTAAGGCTGCAACCTGGTCTTCAGTGCATCATTCATAAAATTTTATCAAGTAGCTGTTCGAGCAGCCAAGGATTCAGCTTTCGGCCGCAGTGTACTGCGGGCTGCCGTATATAAGATACAAGTTCTGATGGCTATTGTTTGGCAGGGTGTCTACCTCCTCAAGGCTATTGCTCTGGGACGTCCCAGTAGGTAATGAATATTAGCCTGACTCTGTGTCCCATGATGTATGAAAAAGAAAATAGGATTTTTGCGTCATACTTGCCTGAAAAATCCTTTTCTTTGCGTACATCATTAGACACAGATTCCTCACTTTTTTTTTTTTGGGAGATTCAGTGCTTGCTACAAAACTGAAGTTCTTCGTGTGAGAGAGGCTATATAGGGCATCACTTCCTAAATTTGTAAACTAAAATTGTATTTTACTTGCAATGTTTTAAAGTTTGCATTTGTACTATTTGTTTAATAAAAACATTTGTATTTTTTATAATTGGTGCCTACAAAGTCCATTTTTCTCTTTGTTTTTGTTTCACTCATAGTTATGTGTGTGTATATTATATTTAGATTTTTTTTTTTTTCTAGAATCAAACTAGCACAATGGTTCCTCCTACAGGTTTTTGGGTTGCAAGGAGCAGTCCCAACCCTATTGGCCATGGCAAACCAAATCTGAATTCGTCTGAAGATGAGATTGATGAGCCAAGTGACAATGGTAAAACCATTACACAAAGCTATCTTTGTCCCTTGTTTCAATTAAAATGTTACTGTATGACCTATAGTAAATAGATTTGTATTTTAAGAATCAATGTAGTTACATAGTAGGTGAGGTTGAAAAAAGACAAGTCCATCAAGTCCAACCTACGTGTGTGATCATATGTCAGTATTACATTGTATATACCTGTTAGAGGATGAGCCAAACCCCCCCCCCCCCTTCCCGATTCGGTTCGCACCAGAACATGCGAACAGGCAAAAAATTTGTACGAACAAGCGAACACCGTTAAAGTCTATGGGACACGAGCATGAAAAGACAAAAGTGCTAATTTTAAAGGCTTATATGCAAGTTATTGCCATAAAGTGTATGGGGACCCGGGCCCTGCCCCAGGGGACATGTATCAATGCAAAAAAAAAGTTTTAAAAACAGCTGTTTTTTTTCAAGAGCAGTTGTTTTAATGCTTAAAGTGAAACAATAAAAATGAAATATTCCTTTAAATATCGTGCCTGGGGGGTATGCTTTGTATGCCTGTAAAGTAGCGCATCTTTCCCGTGTTTAAAACAATACCACAGCAAAATGACATTTCTAAAGGAAAAAATCTAATTTAAAACTGCTCGCAGCTGTAATGAATTGGCGGATCCCGGCAACATAGATAAAAATCATTGAAAAAAACGGCATAGGTTCCCCCTCCCAGTCCATTACGGGTCTGGTATGAATATTAAGGGGAATCCAAAATTAAAAAAAAAAGTGTGGGGGGTCCCCCCTAAAGTCCACACCAGGCCCTTCAGGTCTGGTATGGATTTTAAGGGGAACCCTGTGCCAAAATAAAAAAAAATGACATAGGGGTGCCCCCCAAAATCCATACCAGACCCTTACCCGAGCACGCAACCTGGCAGGCCGCAGGAGAACATACCAGGTCACATGCCCTCAACATGGGGAGGATGCTTTGGGGGTCCCCCCCAAAACACCTTGTCCCATGTTGATGGGGACAAGGCCTCATCCCCACAACCCTTGTCCAGTGATTGTGGGGGTCTGCGGGGGGGCTTATCGGAATCTGGAAGCCCCCTTTAGCAGGGGGACCCCCAGATCCCAACCCCTCCCACGTGAATGGGTATCGGGTACATTGTACCCCTACACATTCACCAAAAAAAGTGTCAAAAATAGTAAAAATGACAGTTTGGGACAATTTCTTTATTAAAAAATGTCCCGTGTTGTAAATCCATCGTCCATCACGCCGCCCAACGAACCGAAAAAAAAGCAATGCAACAACTCCGCCTCCATAGGAGGCTCCCGCCAACTGAAGCCTCTTCACAATGATAGCTGTTATATAGCTGAGGGCGGGCCACCGGTGATGTAAACGGGGTAACCCGTTTATGTCACTGGGTGCCCCCCCCTTTCCTGCGGCCTGCCAGGTTGCGTGCTCGGATAAGGGTCTGGTATGGATTTTGGGGGGACCCCCATGCATTATTATTTTTTTATTTTTTTACATTTTGGTGCGGGGTTACTCTTTATTCATACCAGACCCAAAGGTTCTTTATCAGATTTTTGTCTATATTGCCGGGATCTGACAATTCATTACAACCATGAGCAGTTTTAAATGAGATTTCTTCCTTTTAGAAATGTCATTTTGCTGTGGCTGCTATTTCATTTTTATTTTACTTTAAGCATTATTAAAATCGCTGCTCCTGAAAAAACTGCAATTTTTAAAACTTTTTTTTTTTTTTTTTTGCATTGATGCATGTCCCCTCAGGCAGGACCCGGGTCCCCAAACACTTTTTATGACAATAGCTTGCATATAAGCCTTTAAAATGAGCACTTTTGGTTTTTCAGGTTAGTGTCCCATAGACTTTAACTGTGTCCCACGGCTTTTAGAATTTGCCGTGAACACTGCATAATGTTCGCTGTTCGGCGAACATTGGGCTCATCCCTAATCCCTGTATGTTGTGGTAGTTCAGGTGCTTATCTAATAGTTTTTTGAAACTATCGATGCTCCCCGCTGAAACCACCACCTGTGGAAGGGAATTCCACATCCTTGACGCATTTACAGTAAAGAACCCTCTATGCAGTTTAAGGTTAAACCTCTTTTCTTCTAATTTTAATGAGTGGCTATGTGTCTTATTAAACCCCCTTCAGCGGAAAAGTTTTATCCCTATTTGTGGGGTCAACATTATGGTATTTGTAAATTGAAAGCCTATCCCCTCTCAAGCGTCTCTTCTCCACAAGTTCAGTGCTCGTAACCTTTCTTCATAACTAATATCCTCCAGTCCCTTTTTTCGTTTTGTTGCCCTTCTCTGTACTCGCTCCATTTCCAGTACATTCTTCCTGAGGACTGGTGCCCAGAACTGGAAAGCATACGTCAGGCGAGGCCGGACCAGAGTCTTGTAGAGTGGGAGAATGATCACTTTATCTCTTGCGTTAATCCCCTTTTTAACCACTTCAGCCCCTGACCACTATTTGATCACCTCTGCGGTTTTTATTTTTTGCGCTATAAACAAAAAGAGCGACAATTAAAAAAAAAAAAACACAATATATTTTACTTTTTGCTATAAATCTCCTCAAAAATATATAAAATTTTTTTTTTTTCCTCAGTTTAGGCCGATATATATTCTTCTACATATTTTTGGTAAAAAAAAAAAAAAAAAAAACGCAATAGGCGTATATTATTTTTGCGCAAAATTTATAGCGTCTACAAAATGGGGGATAGTTTATAGCATTTTTAATTAGTAATGGCGGTGATCTGCAATTTTTATCGGGACTGCGACATGGCGGACACATGGGACGTTTTTGACACGTTTTTGGGACCATTGTCATTTATACAGCGATCAGTGCGATTAAAAATGCATTGATTACTGTGTAAATGACACTGGCAGTGAGGGGGTTAACCACTAGGGGGCAGTGAAGGGGTTAAGTGTCCTAGGGAGTGATTCTAACTGTGAGGGGGCTGGGCTTGAACACACAGGACAGTGATCACTGCTCTCGATCAGAGAGCAGTAGATCACTGTCCTGTCACTAGACAGAACGGGGAATGCTTTGTTTACATAAGCATCTCCCCGTTCTTCCTCTCCATGACACGATTGTGGGCACCCGGCGAACATCGAGTCTGCGGGACCCGCGGGCACGCACGCGCTCACGACACCGCTTCTTAAAGGGGATGTACCTGTACGCCCTTTTGCCTGCCAGTGCCATTCTGCCAATGTACATCGGCGTGCGCTGGTCAGCAAGCAGTTAATGCATGCCAATATTCTGTTTGCTTTGTTAGCAGCAGCTTGGCATTGCATGCCGTTGCTGAGCCTATCATCTACTTGAACCCCCAGGTCCTTTTTCCATCCTCGATTTACCCCAGAGGTTCTCCTCCCAGTGAGTAGCTTGCATACATATTTTGCATTCATATTTTTGCCACCCAAATGCATTATTTTACTTTTTTCCACATTAAACCTCATTTGTCATGTAGTTGCCCACCCCATTAATTTGTTCAGATCTTCTTGCAAGGTTTCCACATCCTGCAGAGTAGTTATTGCCCTGCTTAGCATGGTATCATTCGCAAATACTAAGATTGAACTGTTTGCCCCATCCTCCAGGTCGTTTATGAACAAATTAAATGGGATTGGTCCCTGCACAGAACCCTGGAGGACCCCACTTTCCACCCCTGACATTCCGAGTATTCCCCATTTATTATCACCCTCTGAACTCTCCCTTGTAGCCAGTTTTCAATCCATGTACTCGCCCTATGGTCCATGCCAACGGACCTTACTTTGTACAGTAAATGTTTATGGGGAACTGTGTCAAATGCTTTTGCAAAATCCAGATACACCACGTCTACGGGCCTTCCTTTATTGAAATGTCAACTCACCTCCTCATAGAAGGTTAATAGATTGGTTTGGCAAGAACAATTCTTTATGAATCCATGCTGGTTACTGCTAATGATACAGTTTTCATTACCAAAATCTTGTATATAGTCCCTTATCCCCTCCAAGAGCTTACATACTATTGATGTTGGGCTAACTGGTCTGTAATTCCTAGGGATGTATTTTGGCCCTTTTTTAAATATTGGTGCTACATTGGCTTTTCTTCAATTAGCTGGTACCATTCCAGTCAGTAGACTGTCAGTAAAAACTAGGAACAATGGTCTGGATATTACTTGACTGAGTTCCCTAAGGATCCCTTGGTGCAAGCCATCTGGTCCTGGTGACTTATTAATGTTAAATTTTCCAAGTCCATTCCTAACTCTGTCCTCTGTAATCCATGAGGACGCTTCCTGAGATGTGTCATGAGGATAAACGCTGCAGTTTTGGTTACTGAAGCCCCCCTATTTACCGTGTGAAGACTGAGAAGAATAAATTCAATACCTTTTGCCATCTCCCCATCCTTTGTAACCAGATTTCCTTACTCATTCTTTATGGGGCCAATATGGTCTGTCCTCACTTTTTTACTGTTTATATATTATTTTTACTTTACTTTTTTCCACATCCATGATCAGGTCTGTTTTGTTGGTAATCAGTAGGTCTAGTAACGCTTTGTTTCCAGTTGGTGGGTCTACCATCTGACCTATGAAATTATCCTGCAAGACATTTAGGAACTGGCAAGCCTTAGACTAATGCACAGTTCCTTCCGCTCAGTCTATGTCTGGATAATTAAAATGCCCCATTATGATAACACTTCCCTTCCTTGCTGCTGATCCAAATTGTGATAGGTCAGTCTCGCCCTCCTCCTTCAGATTAGGGGGCCTATAGCATACTCCCAGTATTATTTTCCCCTTAGTTTTATCCCTTTTGGAGCTCTACCCATAAGTATTTCACCTCCTCCCTAGCTCCCTTAGTGATGTCATCTCTCATATTCACTTGTACATTATTCTTGACATACAGGCATACCCCTCCCCTTTTTTACCCTCTCTATCCCTGCTATAAAGGGGATACCCTTGAATGGTTGCCAGCCAATCATGAGAGCTGTTGAACCAAGTCTTTTAAATTCCCACAAAATCTAAATCCTCCTCGTAAAACAGTATCTCTAGTTCTTCCATCTTGTCCGCCAGGCTCCTGGCATTGGTGAACATGCCATGTACTTTAGATCGGTCACATACTGTCCTCTTATTGGGTGTTTCGAGATTGCAAATGGGACTTGTTACTAGACCTACCTCAGGTTTATGTGCTTTAGTCAACCTACCACTAATGCCTCCAATACTACCCTCTGGAATATGTTCCGTGCTGACTATCTCTACCTCTAGACCCCCCCGTCGCCCAGTTTAAAAGCCCCTCTAACTTTTCGGCCATCTTCACTCCCAGCAGATCTGCACACTCCTTATTTAGGTGCAGTCCCTCCCTTCTATAGAACTGGTGACCGACTGAGAAGTCGGCCCAGTTCTGCAGGAACCCAAACCCCCCCTTACTTCAGCTCCTCAGCCCTTGTTTACTTCCCTAATCTCCATCTGCCTTTCTGATGGGGCTTGAGGTACCGGTAGTATTTCTGAGAACACTACCTTGGAGATCCTTTTTCCTAAATTTAGCTCCTAAGTCCCTAAAATCGTTCTTTAGGACACTCCTTCTGCCTCTGACTTTGTCATTGTTGCCAATGTGCACTATGACAGCCGGGTCTTCCCCAGCCCCTTCCAGTCCCAGTAATCTGTCCACCAGATCCTTGATGTACCGAACCCGAGCAGCTAGGGGAGTCTCTCAGCTCCAGCAGTGTTGGTCCCTGACTGGTTTCACCAATGTCACTCAATGGAGTGTACTTATTGGGTTTGTTTGTTGAATGAGATTTGGATGGTGCTCCCAAATGCCTTAAAACATTGCACAGCCTTTGAATTGGAAACATCCCCACTGGGTCCTCTTCTTGCTGTGCATTTGTACCACAGCCCCATTTATTCCTATAAGTGAACCATGCTTATAGCAGCCTTTGGCTGTTCAGAAGAATGTAGTTCCCCTATAAGAATGCATGGGGCTGTGGTACACAGAGGACTGGCCAGGGACAACTTGGTTACAATCGCTGTGTAGCGCATGGGGGAAGGTATTTTACCAGGTGGCTGCATTTTGGGGGTGGGGGTTTTATTAAAGGGTAACTGTACTAAAGGGTACAGTTCACTTTCTGGGATCCAAGAACCTGGTCAAAGCTTTATGCATGCTTTCCTAGTCTTGACTCTTCATAATGGGTTTTGGCAAGAAAAGATTACACAAAAAAAGTGTAAAAGTCCTGAAGTTGTAAATAAAGTCTGTCTTGTTAATTACACATGACATGGTCTGTTGTGTGCGGTAATGTATTGCTCTTAATTATACTGTGCAGGACACTGGCTTGGATATTTATAGACATTAGTTATAGGCTGCTATCGTCAGGTGATTGCACACTAGCAAAGTCGTCAATCCCCCTCCCCCTTGGTCGTACCCTTATTATCTTACCCCCACTTTGTGAGACCTCGCTTTTTTTGCTAATATCCTGTAGGTGATGGACTTCCATAAAATGTCTCTTTTGGAAAGATTTCTATTTTTAACTAGCTTAAATTCTTCAAAGGCAAGTATTCACTTCTAGCACTGTGAGGTCTTCTGTGGTAAAAAAAAGTAGCAAGGACAACCGTATTCTGGACCTGGGCGGATGCCACCCTCCTCAGATGGGGTAATCCGATTGATACTACAAGAACAAAATGGAAGGCGTATGCGCCTAGGGCACTAAAAAACATTTTATTCAATAATACAATCAATAAAAAGTGGATACTCACAAAGTGGCAACTATCAATGAGCCATAAAACCACACAATATTAAGCCGCACAGACACACACACACATACACGCTGTTTCACATCAAGGGGTATAAAGCTGACGTGTTTCGGGGCACACCCCCTTCAGCTAAGCTCAGTAGTAGCTTGGCTCTGAGGAAGGGGGTGTGCCCCCAAAACGCGTCAGTTTATACCCCTTGATGTGAAACTGTCTGTGTTTCCTTACTACTTAACATTGTGTGGTATTATGGCTCATTGATGGTTGCAATTTTGTTAGTACCTACTTTTTATTTATTTTAATGTTTTTTGGTAATGCACTAAGTGCGTGCGCCTTCTGTTTTTGTAGTTTATATTCTTCAATTGATGCTTAAATCAGCATTTCACTGCCTTCTACTATAACAAGGAAAGCAGTGCGTCTGGATCAATGCATCCTCAGTAATTTTTTTTTTGAAACCTACCCTGACCCCATGCTGTGGGGACAGCTTGTGAATCCAGTTGGGCACTGGATTCTGCTTGGGTGCTCACCTCGGCACTTGTGCAATGCATGAAGTTGGCCACAAGGTGCTATACAAGTCCACGGCTATGGTCCCTTTATTGTGGTTCCTAGACCGTGAAGGGGGTATGCTCACTGTGACAAGCGCAGTCTGGACCCATACAGGGACCAGCGATCTGGTACCTTGTACTGTTGGTAAGTATGAGACCTAACATCTCCACCATTTGCAGTATACTTACTAGACTATCACCTGAATGGTATTCACTTATATGCTAAAACTATCAGGAAACTGGGAATTGTGTTTTGCGTTTTTAAATTTTCCAAATTGCCAGTAAAATTTCCACCATTCAGGGCAAAATTTCAGGCGGCTGACTAGGTATTACATCAGACTATAGGTTGCACTTTCAACATCACTCCTGCCCAGAGCCATTAATAAGGTATTCTGGCACTTCCTCCCACCCTTTTTCTACAATGACTTTACTACAGAATGATCAACTCCTGTGTTGCTCTGTATCGCTCTCTGGACACACCCTATTTTGCACCCTACTCTAAGTACCCTGCAGGAGAATACCCTTACTGATAGCAAAGGGCAGAAACTAAGTGCATGGGAATCTCAGCCAAGATTAATGTCAATATGATCAATTAAATATGGTCATTTTACTCAAGTAAGGATATGAGATTCATCTTTACTAAGATGTTTTTGAGTCTTTACCCTACCTGTTATACATGCTTTTCAATAGCTATTTGCGGGTGAAAAGCTATCGATCTTTGATCAGATCAAATTTGTCTATACCTTTCATTAGGAGTTGGGTTTCGTGAGTGGTCAGGGGATGTGAGGATAAGTTCACAACATTCATTTTAGTGAGGTTATTTGTTGGTTTGTGGCCTTTGGCCGTGTTTGGAATTGAGCGATTCTAAAAAGCATGGCTCTGGTTTGCTATGTGAAGAGTTGATCAAGCATCACTCCAATCTGTTGCGGTAGCTTCTTGTGTGTTAATGTCAACCTGTGTTTCGTCAAAAGAAGAGATGGAAGAAAGTTCATTCACCACACCCTGTGAGCAACAAGGGTGTTTTTCTTCTGCGGCATCAGGTAACAAAGTATTGGATTTCGGATACTAGTTCTGTTCCAGCAAAGCTTTTTTAGCCATCTGATCTTGTGTTCCCTTGCCATCTCTTTGTCTTTTGAATCACCTATTGCCCTTGTGTTTAAAAGAAGCTTGTGAGGGGATAGAAACAGAAGATAAAAGTGAAGGTAAGCGGGAGACATTGGAATGGTTGTTCCTCCAGTATTCGGCTGTACTGTTGGTTTGTTTTGCCTTAAATGCCATCTGTATGCTTTCCCTTCTCTAAAGGAAATCCTCGCTCTCATAATTTCTTTTCCTTTTTTTTTTTTGATTTAGGTCCCAAAACATTCATTAAGGGGGTTCTCTTTTTCGGCAAAGGATGCATGTGTCCTTAAGGGCTGAAGTTGTACATTAATCTGGTCCAAATCCCTGTCCAGATCACCGAATTGTTTGTATGCTGTAATTGGTAGTGGTGACATGCCTTTAGAACATCTATTTAAGATCTTCTTCTTTCTTCTTTCTTCTTTCTTCTTTCTTCTTTCTTCTTTCTTCTTTCTTCTTTCTTCTTTCTTCTTTCTTCTTTCTTCTTTCTTCTTTCTTCTTTCTTCTTTCTTCTTTCTTCTTTCTTCTACGTTGGAAAGATTTGAACTGAGGCTGAAGGGATAAATACCTTTCCTGATGTATTTATGAAATGATTGAATGTGCCAATATAGCAAAGATTTGTTTTCCAAAGTTTTATCCAAACTCAAATCTAGAGATGCAAGATCAGATGCAATACGTTCAGATTGTCCAAATTCTCTCAAATAGCCCGGCATTCGGTTGTCCCACTCCCACTTGCCTTTATAGTCCCCCTTAGCAGGTATACATAAAAAAAAGTAAAAGAAAAGTATAGTACAAAAAGGTACAAATTTCAAATGACTGGGGGTGATGCTATTTGCTACCTAACGTTGTATGTCAAAAACAAAAGGTTTGAAGTCTGCTGTCTATGGCCACATCCCTATATATTGATACAAAAAAAGTTTCCCTGTATGGTGGGACTTTAACCACTTCAGCCCCAGAGGATTTGGCTGCTCAACGACCAGAGCACTTTTTACAATTTGGCACTGCGCTGATTTAACTGGTAATTGCGCAGTCATGCAATGCTGTACCCAAACGAAATTTGCGTTCTTTTTTTCCCCACAAATAGAGCTTTCTTTTGATGGTATTTGATTGCCTCTACGACTTTTTATTTTTTGCGATATAAACGGAAAAAGACCGTAAATTTTGTAAAAAAAAAAAACTTTTTGTTTTAAAAAAAAATTAAACTACATTTTAGTCATACATTTAGGCCAAAATGTATTCAGCCACATGTCTGTGGTAAAAAAAAATGTCAAGTGTATATTTATTGGTTTGCGCAAAAGTTATAGCGTCTACAAACTAGGGTATATTTTCTGGAATTTATGCAGCTTTTAGTTTGACTACCTATCTCATTTCTTGAGGTGCTAAAATGGCAGGGCAGTACAAACCCCCCCAAATGACCCCATTTTGGAAAGTAGACACCCCAAGGAAATTGCCGAGGCATGTTGAGCCCATTGAATATTTTATTTTTTTTGTCACAAGTAATTGAAAAATGACAAAAAAAAAAAAAATTACACAAAGTTGTCACTAAATGATATATTGCTCACACATGCCATGGTTATATGTGGAATTACACCCCAAAATACATTCTGCAGCTTCTTCTGAGTATGGGGATACCTCATGTGTGAGAATTTTTGGGAGTCTAGCCGCGTACAGGACCCCAAAACCAATCACTGCCTTCAGGATTTCTAAGGGTGTAAATTTTTTATTTCCCTCCTCACTACTGATCACAGTTTTGAAGGCCATAAAATGCCAAGATAGCATTACCCCATTTTGGAAAGTAGAAACCCCAAGCTACTTGCTGATAGGCATGTTGAGTCTATGGAATATTTTATATTTTGCCACAAGTTGCAGGAAAACAAATTATTTATTTATTTTTTTTTGCACAAAGTTGTCACTAAATGATATATTGCTCAAACATGCCATGGGCATATGTGGAATGACACCCCAAATTAAATTCTGCTGCTTCTCCTGAGTACGGGGATACCACGTGTGAGACTTTTTGGGAGCCTAGCCGTGTACAGGACCCTGAAAACCAATTACCAACTTCAGGCTTTCTAAGGTACAGTACTGTTTTGATTTCACTCCTCATTGCCTATTACAGTTTCGGAGGCCATGAAATGTCCAGATAGCATTTTGGAAAGTAGACACCCCAAGCTATCTGCTGAGAGGCATGTTGAGTATTTTGCAGATCTTGCTTTTTGTCACAAATTTTTGATTGAAAAAAGAAGAAAATTTTTTTTTTTTCTTTTCTTTCTTCATTTTCAAAAATGAGATCTGCAAAATACTCACCAAGCCTCTTAGCAAGTACCTTGGGGTGTCTACTTTCCAACATGGGGTCATTTGGGGGGGGGGGGGGGGTTGTTGTGCTATCTGGACATTTCAGGGCCTCTGAAACTGTGATGGGTAGTGAGGAAGTGAAATCACCATTTTACACCCTTAGAAAGCCTGAAGGTGGTGATTGGTTTTTGGGGTCCTGTACATAGCTAGGCTCCCAAAAAGTCTCACATGTAATATCCCTGTACTCAGGAGAAGCAGCAGAATGTATTTTGGGGTGTCATTCCACATATGCCCACGGCATGTTTGAGCAATAGATCATTTAGTGACAACTTTGTGCAAAAAAAATAATAATTTTCCCGCAACTTGTGGCAAAATATAAAATATTCCATGGACGCAACATGCTTATCAGCAAATCGCTTGGGGTGTCTAATTTCCAAAAAAAGGGTCATTTGGGGGGGGCTTGACCTGTCCTGGCATTTTATGCACAACATTTACAAGTTAATGTCACAAGTCACCCACTCTTCTAACCACTTTAAGACAAAGCCCCTGACACTTTTTGTTTACATGAAAAAATATTTTTTTTTTGCAAGAAAATTACTTTGAACCCCCAAACATTATATATTTTTTTAAAGCAAAGACTCTATGGATTAAAATGGTGGGTGTTGCAATTTTTTTCAAACAGTATTTGCATAGCAATTTTTCAAATGCATTTTTTTTGGAAAAAAAAACACTTTTTTTAAAAATTTTAATGCACTAAAACACACTATATTGCCCAAATGTTTGTTGAAATAAAAAAGATGATCTTATGTCGAGTACATGGATACCAAACACGACATGCTTTAAAATTGCGCACAAACCTACAGCGGCGACAAACTATATACATTTTTAAAAGCCTTTTACAGGTTACCATTTTAGATTTACAGAGGAGGTGGTCTACTGCTAAAATTGCTGCCCTTGATCTGACCTTCATGGTGATACCTCACATGCATGGTGCAATTGCTGTTTACATATGACACCAGACCGACGCTTGCGTTCGCCTTTGCGCGTGAGCACGGAGGCACAGGTGCTTTTTTTTCTTTTTTTTTTTTTTTTTTTTTATTAAACCCTAGATCTCTCCTCTGCCTCAAAGCATCTGACCACACCAAGATCAGTGTGATAAAATGCTTTGCCAATTTCCTAATGGCTCTGTTTATATCCAGGGAAACCTAAGTCATGAAATGCTAGTAGCTTCCGGTTTCTTAGGCCATAGAGATGATTGGAGCTGTTCTGGTCTCTGATCAGCTCTATGGTCAGCTGGCGGAACCACCTGCTGAATTCTCGGGTTCCCTGTTGGGTCAGGAGAGCACAAGAAAACCATGGAAGACTGTGGGGGGGGGGGGGTACGTTCCCTCTCACTGCTTATAAAAGCAGCCTAGAGGCTAATAATCCACTAGGATTGCTTTTAGATGAAAGCTGACCGCTGGCTGAAAAGAATACCTAAACTTGCAGGCATCATTCTGGTATAACCACTCAAAGTCCAGCAACATACCAGTACGTTGCTGGTCCTTGTTGGGCATACATTGTAATGTTGTTTTTTTTTTTTTTTTTCATGCAGCCTGTTGGCTGAACGAAAGATTGATCGGTGGGTATGCCCACCATTATTATACCGCCCTTCATCCCCCCACTTCTAATGATGTGCATACATGCACCATTTTCTTTTAACTGTGGTGGTGAAATCACCTCCAACAGCGCTGGAGTCACGGCTTTACGTATTGTGTGAGCAAACGCTGTTGCTGTCAAGATAAATAAACCCGTGCTGCAGGTGAATGGCCTTACCTGCTAAGCAAATGACGGTTAACAATAAAGCAAAGTAACATTACAGTATAACAGTAAGACTTACCATACCTGCAAAGCAAATACAATAAAACATAGTAAAAATAAAATATTGCAAAATATATGCTGAAGCATGGGGGCAATCCACCCCTAATGTTGGGAGCAAATCACTCCTCCACCCCTGCCGCCATGCTTTGGCATATATGCTCTTTTTTTTTTTTTTAACTGTGGTGGTGAAATCGCCTCCGACAGCGATGGAGTCACGGCTTTATGTATCGTGGGAGCAAATGCTGTTACTGTCAAGATAAATAAACCTGTGCTGCAGCGGAATGGCGTACCTGCTAAGCAAATGATGGTTAACAATAAAACAAACATTACAGTATAACATACCATACCTGCAAAGCAAATACAATAAAACATAGTAAAAATAAAACCGAGAGAGAACGATGGATATAGAACAATAGTGAGCGGACAGTAGGGAGTGAAACATAAGCAGGAACAATAGAGAGAGAGAGAAAAAAATACAACCACAACTATTTTTGGCTTTATTTTTTTTTTATTTTTTTTGTTTTTTTTTTTTTTTTTTTTTTTTTTTTTTTTTTCACTTTTTTCACTTTTATAAAAACTGTAAAAAAAAAACTGTAAACTGAACGTTGCAGATTAGGGTCCCTCAAAATGTAATGGCCATCACATCTTTCGAGACCCTCTGTACGTGTGCCTAGGACTGTGTGGTGCTGTACCCTACGCTAATACTCAATTAGTGTGTGGTAGCATTTGAAACAGTTGCCAATGCAAAGATCAGGTTGGTCAGGACAGGAGGGACAATAAAACGGGTGTCACGCCTATATCCGTGCTTTCTACAGACACAACATTTTCTTTAGGTAGGGGTACCAGAGAGGACATGCAGAAAATGCCTCTCATACAGCCGGCTTACTGCATTTGCGTTGGGAAGTTGGGCAACAGCACCGTCTGGAAACAGAAGGGCTGTGATGATCTCTTCCTGGAATTTAAGGAAGGATCCAGTTCGTCCTGAAGCTTTGTATAGCACAAAAGCATTCAGCAGAGCCAATTGAAAGAAATAATACAGACGCTTTTTTGTACCAGCGTCTGGCCTTACGTGCAGTTATGTACGGTGCCAACAACTGGTCGTTGAGGTCCACCCCTCCCATATTAAGGTTATATTCGTGGACAGAGGGGTTTCTCCACAACACCAGTCGCTGTAGGAATTTGGCCCATCATGTCTGCGTGAAGGGAGGACAGAACAAAAACATTCTTATTATCCCTCCACTTCACAGTGAGCAAATTATTACATCTCAAGCAGTCTCTCTCCCCCAGCCTAAGACGGGAATCTACAAGCCACTGGGGAAAGCCCCGGAGATTAGATCGCACACATGCCACATGCGCCAATTTGATGATCAAACAAGTGACTAAAAAGTGGCACGCTTGTGTAATAATTGTCCACATACAAGTGGTACCCCTTTCTGAATAATAGTGACACCAAGTCCTACACAATCTTACCAGCGCTCCCTATGTAGTCTGGGCAGCTCTCCGGCTCTACGTAACTATCTCTTCCCTCGTAAACCATAAAACTATATGTATAGTCTGTGGCCCTGTCACAGAGCTTACACATTGTGACCCCGTATCTGGCACACTTGCTGGGAAGATGCTGTTTGAATGACAAGCGGCTAGAAAACTTAATCAGGGACTCCTCAACGCAGACAACTTGATGAGTAAATAAGGCTGCAAAATGTTGGTTGAAGTGGTTTACGAGGGGCTGAATTTTGTAGAGCCGATCAAATTCAGGGTCACCCCGAGGACGACAGAGTTCATTATTGTTGAAATGCATGAACCGCAAGATCTGCTCATATCGTGTCCTGGTCACGGAGGCAGAGAACACTGGCATATAGTGAATTGGGTCAGTGGACCAATATGCCTGCAACTCACTCTTTTTAGTTATGTCCATGAGGAGGGATAGGCCCAGGAAGGTCTTAAATTCAGAAACCGTAATTGGTTTCCAATCTGGCAAGGGTCAGCTGGGGATTAGAGATGATGAACTGACCAGCATATAAGTTGCTTTGGTCCACAATGGATCTATAGAGATCTTCGGTGAAAAACAGCGAATAAAAATCAAGTGACGTAAGATCGACTGTTTCCACCTGAATTCCGGGTTGGCCAGTGAATGGGGGAAGTACTGGTGCTGCAGAAGTGGTGGGCTCCCAATTAGGATTGGCAAATGCAGCAGGAAGGGCACTATGGGCTCGACGGGCCTGTCTTTGTCTTCTTCTTGGTGGCAGCGGGACTCTACTCGTCCTAGCCACCTCGCCAGCTTGATCTGCACTTATGGGACTCGCCACGTTACCACGTGATACTGCAATGCTGGATGTACGACCACGATGTACTAGGCTGCTGGTGCTTGCCAGTTCACCAGAAGGATGAGCAGCGCTAGTACTGGCTCTCTGCTCTATACGAGGGACCTGCGGTTCTTGCGCCTCAACGACAGCAGAAGAACTGGGTCTGGTATGCCTGACTTTGACAGGGACTACAACTCCGTCGTCAGAGCTATCTGTCAGGGTGCCGCTGCTTACTACAGGTTTGTATTCTGAACCTGAATCTGACAGATGAGTGACTTCCTCTTCACTATCTATCATGCTCAGAAACGTGCAGGCCTCTTCACTAGTGTATTTTTGATTTGACATTTTGGTCTCTAAATTTACTGGCACACTAGTGAGACTCACAAGAAAAAAAGCACCTGACTGTCTAATTCAAACGCTACCAAAAAAACTGTTAGCGTTTGCAGGGATCAGGCCTGACTCTGCAAACGCTGCAGTTATGTGTTTAGTGTTTTGTAAGTGACAGTGATAGAGTGATACTGCACTTGGCTGGGCTGGGCGGAGGGGCTTAACACAGGTGCTATCAGGTATCTGGGCTGATCCCGCTAACACTGCGTTTTTGGGAAACCTAAACTGCTGGGGACGCTAATATAGTTTTGATCAGATATCGATCCGTTCAGACACTATACTCCTAAGGGAGGCGTATCGTGCGTGGGTCTTAGTGCTACTAGCACTAATCTGACGCTGCCTGGGGCGACGCAGACCCTAGCTGACGCTAAAACCTAACTTTGATCACCCACCGGGTGATCAGGGGGTTAAACCTTTATTGGGTAAAATACGGCGGGTGACCTGACCCTATAAAAAATAAACTAATCTAAACTGCGTCACCCATGACACTTTTATACAGTGATCACTGGTGATGGGGTAATCAAGGGGTTAAACCTTTATTAGGGGGGGTCCCTAGACCTATCTGGGCCTAATGCTGGCCATACACTATACGAAAAATCGGCCAAAAAATCGTTCGTATGGACACTTCGTTCGTTTTTCGGCAAGTTAGTGGGTACAAATCGATAATCGTTTGTGACGTTTTTGTGGAAAAAAAACGAACGGCATGTTTGGAAAATTTCTGCCGAACGTACGATAAATTGCAAGGTTAATGTGTTTCCCGTCCGAACTGCCTGCACTAGGTATATGTAAAAAAACGAACACAAAATTATTTATTCATGTCCACTGAACAGATTATCGGACATTATATGATGGCACGATCGTTTGCGGTCACGGTCGAACGTTCGTTTTTCGAAAATGGGTTCGGCCGATTTTCTGTATAGTGTATGGCCAGCATAAGACTAATTATCCCAATGCTGATTTTTGTCGCTAATGACACCAGTACAGCAATGAAAAAAAAATCGGAATCCTGTACTGGGTGACACAGTGACAGGTGGTGAAGGGGTTAACGGGGGGTGGTGATTGGAGGGTTGAAATGTGTGCCTACGTGACCTGGTGTCAGTGTAGTGTTGGTGCACTTACTATTAGATGTTATCTCTCCTCGGTCTGGAACAGAAAAGACCGACACAGGGCGCATGCGCGGCTGCCTAGGAGAGCGGTAATGCTATCTTAGAGCTCCGCTATTGGGACGATTGCACCGGAGGACTACAGATTCCAGCGGCACCGCGAACGATACACAGCGATAGCTGGTACTTCCTAGAGCCCTCAGGTATCTTTCTCACGGTCCTGCGGGGCCCAAAACTTAAATATAAAGCGGGTATGGCTAAAGAAGCGCCGGCCAGGCAGTCTTCCAAGATGGCGGCGGCAGTTACCTCACAGCCCTCTACACCACACACTAGGAAAACACTGCCACACAGTGTAAAGACCCAGGATTTCACCGCTGAGTCTGACTCTGATACTGGTAGCTCACAGACTGATTCAATCTGACATGTTTAAAACATTTGAACGCATGCTACAGAAAGCCCTCAAACAAACTTCAGATCACATTACTGATAAATTGACAAAGGAAATAAGGGAGCTGGGACAGAGAACGGCTGAGTTGGAATTGAGAGTGGATGAAATAGATAGTCACACGCAGCACTTTATCTCTGAATTTGAGAACCTTAAAGAGGAAAATGTTATACTACAGTCACGTTTGGAGGATCAGGAAAACAGAGACAGATGATCGAATCTGCGAATTAGGGGAATCCCTGAGACTGTCATTGATCTTCAAGCCACCATGATAGCTCTATTCCAGGAATTACAGCCTGGTATTCCTGTGGATAGACTGGAAATGGACAGAGTGCACAGGGCTTTAGCTCCTCGCAAAACTAATGGCCCCCCTAGAGACATAATTGCCAAATTTCATTATTATAAAACCAAAGAGCAATTACTTTCAGCTGCTAGAGGGAAAGATTCTCTGCAATTCCAAGGCCATGTGTGTCAGCTTTTTGCAGATATTTCCCCACTCACAGTAGCAAAGAGGCGAGCACTCAAACCCCAATTACAGGTGCTACAACAAAATCAAATCGCCTATCATTGGGGATTTTCCTTTTCTCTTCGATTCACATACCTTGAAACCAAGTATGTTTGTCGCTCTTCAGAGGACTTGCAGTCGGCTATGATTGAAATGGGTATTGCAGATAAAACAACACCTAAAGAGCAACATCGTAGACGATCGGCCTCCAGCTCCTCTCCACAAAATACAGCAGCAGGCTTCAATAATCCCTCTTCCTCTTCACGCCAGAATATCCATAAACGTGGACGATTTGAAAATACAACACCATCTAATGAAGACTCCATGGACTAACCTATACACTTTTTCCAGATCACAACTCATTATTCGATCCCAGTACTCAGTGCTGGTTCATACACTTTTCTATTGACACTAACAAAGTAACAATTTTTGCTGGACTCTCAATTTTTTTTTTTTTTTTTTATTTAGAGAGTTTTGGGTTCTACCAGCTCACCTGATATTTCTTATATTTGGTTTCTTGTTCGTTTTTGATGGTCATATTCTTTTTTACCTCTTTATAACCAAACTACCACTCCTTTTGGCCTCATTAATTACCTTTTTCTTTTCAGGTTCTCATAAGGTTGTGTTTGTATGTGCATGTGTGTACGTGCGTGTATGCATATGCACATATATATATCTATATGTATGTATATATACATATATACAGGTATAATATTTTCTCAAGTCATCTTCCAGGATGGCACACCTGAGAGATGAGAGGCTCCTCCCCACAGGAAACACAATCAACAGCTGTTTTAAGTCCACACCCTTCCCCCTGATCCTCAGTTTTTGATTGTGTTTCTCCCTACACGGCGAAACTGTTTGTTTTTTTCCAAATGACCGAAGCCTGGGGCTGGTGGTCTCCCCCTGGGAGCTGGACCAAATGCCTGGGAAGCCTCTGGGTCTGGCGGGATATATTTATCCTTCCCGGGGGGTTCCCCTATCCTTTCCTCAGGGGGGGCAGCAGAAACTGGGAAAGCCCCCCTGAGAGCTGAAGGCCCCTGGGTACAGTGGTGTCCCCAGAACTTCAGGGGCCTTTATCCTGTCTCCCCCCCCTTACCTGTCCGGACGTCCGTTCAGACGGGGGTGCTGGCCGTCGGTTCTTTCCAGGGGGATCGTATCCCCTGACTCCTGGGTCCCTGGTAGCTCGCGTGGGCTGCTGGGGAGGGCACCGCCTGAACGACCCGTGTTCTTACCCAGAAGGGAAGGCTGAGAGTCAGCAGGAGCAGGCGCCCACATCCTCCTTTTGAGAAGGCACCAGTTTACTATGGTGAATGTCTGCCTAAACCACCTCATGGGAATGAGGAACGTACGGCATTGCCCCCCCCCCCCCCCTGTGTATATACTGACTGGACAGAGCAGGACACAGCCTAACCTTGCAGCTCCCTAAAGGGACAGCAGTTGGGGGGGGGGGGCGGGCACTTTGGCGGCTATCCTCCTTGCGTGTGGACCATAAGGATGGAAAAGCAAGCCCGGTGGCTGTGGAAAAAGGGGAAGACGACAACGGTGAGTCAAAAATCCCCAATCCCAGCCAGATGGTTTCTGGGCATTTGAGATAATCTCCCCTGGGGTCTGGATTCAAATAGCCCAGAAGCTTTTGCTAAAGACACCAGCCACAGCTCCCTCCTACATCAGAGATGCTGTATGGTGGACAAGTGGTGCAGAGGAGCGAGTGTGCCTAAACCACCTCAGATGGGAAAGAGGTAGGTAAGGCATTTTTTCCCCTTCCACCTGTATTTACTGAGTGGTGCAGTGCAGGACCTAGGGTCTCCATAACAAAATAGCCCAGAAGCTACTGCTAAAAACCACCAGCCACAGCTTCCTCTTATAGCAGAGACACTGTGGTTATCACAACAGTAGGTTGCCAGCCTCTCCCTACATACCCGGTTGTGGTACATTAGTAGGGGTGAATACAGCAAAGAGGGTGACCTGGTAGAACAAAGAGTTCCTTACTGGCCAGGTATACCACTGAACAAGTTATTAATGGTGCAATGGTTGAAGGATTCAGGAGTAAGCTCCCTTGCTCAGCAGGTGCACTAGGGTTTCTGGCCCTATTAGCCTAGTTGCTAGGAATCTGCTTAAAGTTGCTCCAAGATGCTTAAAAGCTAACCTAACTTTAAACAATGGCAGGGACCAAGCTTCTGTGTGGCACAGTAGGGGTTCCCTTGTGACAGATCCTCCTTTTGGGGGTTGCTTGCTATGGGTAACTTTTCATAAGCTCCAACCTCCCACTCCACCCTTTCATTGTGGTTATATTTTAATGCAGGGAGTAAGAAAAACCTTTTTGTTGGTTTGGGCTACAGTCCACTCAGTGACAGATCTAAAAGCGATTTACCATAAATCGTTTTTCCTATATCCTTTGATTAAGGATTTTCTGTGCAAACATATGCAAGAGCTAGATGGCTATATGATTGCTTCTTTAAGGGCTGCAGGTGGCTATTTAAGTCCAGGCTAAATTGGTAACCACCCTTTTTAGAGGTCTTATATTGGTCTCTAGGGCTGGGCTCATTGAGACTTTAGTTACTGATCAGCCCCACCCGTGTATGAGCTGGCTAGCGTTTGCTCAATCTACGGAGGTAAGGTAGGACAACAGCTACTATAGTAAGGTGTCCAACCATTTTAGGATTGGTTCCTTCACTGGTGGTGAAGGATTAGTATCTACAGCCCAGGCTATGCCTATGAAATAATTTGCTCCTGTTTGGTTATTTCATAAAGGGATACACCATGACTCCTTCTTGGCTGCTCACCAGTAGACCTCAGTAGTGAAGGTTTGTCCTTGCTGGGGTGTTTGGCACAACTAAAGTACACATTGAGATTTGTGACATCTCTGCTGAAGCTTGTTGGGTGTCCTTTATATCCTAAAGGTACTGCTTTGTTTGGCTACAGATCAGAAAATACAACAGGGAAGGTGGTCTGTACTTTCTGGTTTTGTGCCGCACGCCAGAAACGCACATCATTGAGTCTGGTGATGACATTTCTGCTCATAATTGTTATATTGCTGCACATCAGACCTACACAAGATTGGGGTCTGTCTGTGGGGTTTTTGTGTCCTGTATTACTGCCTTATTGGTTGCTTATCAGAAAGGCAGCAGGAAAGATTGATGGCAGGGGTAGTACATATACTGCCTTTGGTAATCGGTACAGCACCACAAGGTGGCGTCGTGCTGATTCAGACAGTGCTATTAACGGCAATAGCTGCCGCTTTTAGGCATGCGATTTGACATGAGTCGCATGCCAAATCGCTTCAATATGGATGTGCTATCTCTATTCAGAATTGTTAGATTGTTGCACGTTAGAGATATACACGATTGAAGTTTGTCTGTGGGTCCTGTATTACTGCCTTATTGGTTGCTTATCAGAAAGGTAGCAGTGAAGATGGATGGTCCTGTTTTTGTTGGAAAATACAAATTGAACCTGTGCCATGGGTAGTACACATACTGCCATTGGTAATCGGTGCAGCACCACAAAGTGACGTGCTGATTCAGACAGCGCTATTAACAGCAATGGCTGCCGATTTTAGGCATGCGACTTTGACATGTTGAGTTGCATGCCAAATCACTTCAATTTGGATGTGCTATCTCTATTCAGAACTGTTATATTATTGCACATCAGAGATATACAAGATTGAGGTCTGTCTGTGGGTCCTGTATTACTGCCTTATTGGTTGCTTATCAGAAAGGCAGCAGTGATGACGGATGGTCCTGATTTTGTTGGAAAATACAAAATTGAACCTGTGCCAGGGGTAGTACACATACTGCCATTGGTAATCAGTGCAGCACCACAAAGTGGCCCGGGCTGATTCAGACAGTGCTATTAACGGCAATGGCTGCCAATTTTAGGCATGCGATTTGACATGTTGAGTCACGTGCCAAATCACTTGAATATGGATGTGCTATCTCTATTCAAGATTGTTGTTGCACATCAGACACATACAAAATTGAAGGTTTACTGCCTTATTGGCTGCATATCAGAAAGGACACAACAGTGAAGGTTGTTTGTCTTTTTCTGATTTGTTTTTGCTGCTCAGCAGGGAGACACATTGAGGGTAATGACATCTCTGCTCAGTATTAGTATATGCTACACATCAGACATACACAAAGATTGAACATGGTTTGTGTCCTGTATGTCCTATATTTACTGACTTATTGTCCGTATATCAGAAAGGCACAGCAGTAAGTGGTGTTTCTCATTGATCTTCCTTGCTGTTTCTTAGGTATACACAGTAGGGGGTTGTTGGCTGCACTCCTCCAGGGAGCCACAGCATGGGGACCCCTTGTTTGTTCGACCCAAAAACTGCTTTTCCTGCGACCTGTGTAATCTTGAGGTCTGTGGTTCCGTAAGCAGGGACTGCTGGATACGCTGCGACCTGGAGTCGCACAGTCACGAATGATACCCTTTGGAAGCCATAGTATGACTTCTCATGCGTCTTGCAGTCCCAAGTGGCAGGTTGGGTCGCACGGGTGTGGGAACCCTAAGCTTATCTGTCCCTTCTGGTTCAGGTTTTGCAATGCTGCAGGAATACTCATTGTGGAGTTATTGCCTTATTTTGCAGTAGACCAGAAAGATCGCAGCTGTAAAGGCTGTCTGTTGTTTGTTTGTTTTTATGTTGCTGCACAGCAGAAGTACTCAACATTGAAGCTTGTTGGTGCTTTCTGTTTCATATTGCCTTACCTTATGGCACTTCAGAAAAACACAATGCTGTAGGTTGCTTGTGTTCTTTCTCTGTTGGTTCTATGTAACTGCACTACAGAACTGCATAACAGGAAGGATTGTCTTATAACTGTACTTGGTGGTTCATCATAAATACGCAACATAGAAGTTTGGGTCTTTCTGTCTTCTCTTTATAGCCTTGTTTTGCTGTACATCAGTAAAACACCACTGTAAAAGGGGGTTCCCGTCCTTTCTGTATTTACCAGTTATGACCTAGCTAGCTGCACTTCAGAAATGTGCAGCATTTAAGGTGTGTTTGTGTCTTAATGCTTACATATTGGCCGCACATCAGAAAACCAGACTGTGAAGTTCAGATTTGGGTCTCTTCCCATATTTGATATTTTGGTTTAGCTAGTCACACTCAGATACACAACATTGATGTCTATGCTTGTGTCCTTTCTGTCTAAATCTATTGTGCTATGTCCACAATCTATGATTTTTTTATTTGTGATATTAATAATACATGTATCACCTTTTTGTATTTCAGCCTTCTCTTCCGTGAAAGGGCCAGGAGTTCTGGTGCAGATGTCACATGTCAGAAAGCCTCGACCCCTTACATTCAGGGATGCCAGAGCCATTTCCTAGGGTTGAAGCCCAGTAGAGTTATGGGTCACTGGAGGAAGGCGATAATGAATCGCCCTGTTTAATAAGAACTTAGGAAGTTCGGTTCAGAGGAGTTTTATGGCCTGAAGATGAAGTATAAACATGTATACCCGACCAAATAGGTTACAGCTCGGTGCATGGCCTTCATTTTGCCCTTCTAGCAAAACTAGATGTAGCAATATGAGTGTTCTTCTCCTGCTATAGATGTTAATCTCCTGAGTAGGCTCTCAGGCGTAAGTAAAACTATAGATTGGGCATGCCTTAAACCCAGGGATTAAGTTTTTGTTAATCTATTTCCCTTAAGTAGGTTTCCCTTCAGTCTTTGCTGACGTAAAGCTAAAAATGAACAAAAAGGGGTTGTCTGTCAGGGGCCCCCTTTTTTGGCAGTTTTATTTCCCTGGACAGTGTTGTGTTAAGACAGGCCCCCTTATGGATCAATGTAGTGTCCTTGTCTTACAACACAGGTCTCGGATTAATCTTTTTAGTGGTTCTAAACAGCACCTATAGGCAGAATAGGCCATTGTTGGTAGATGTGTGACAGGCAACATTGATAACCTACAAGTTTAACATGTTTTCTGATTCCATCTTTAAGAGCCCACTCCACCTAGATCCTGCATCCGAAACAGAGAAGGCAGGGACACCGGTGGAGTAGACCGGCAGATCAGCTGCATGATCCAGCTAAGATACCTTCATCAAGCATATGGAGTAAAGGTAAAGCTTACTGCAGAACCGAGGTTCGCCAAGAGTCTTGCAGTGGTCCCACCCTAAGGTAGGCCTTAAGGTACTTGATTATCCTCTCAGGTGTGCCGTCCTGGAAGATGACTTGAGAAAAGTACTAGTTACTTACCGGTAACTGTCTTTCTGGGAAATCTTCCAGGACGGCAGGCCTACTTCCCACCCATAGTTACATATAGTTACATAGTAGGTGAGGTTGAAAAAAGACACAAGTCCATCAAGTCCAACCTATGTGTGTGATTGTGTCAGTATTACATTGTATATCCCTGTATGTTGCGGTCATTCAGGTGCTTATCTAATAGTTTCTTGAAGCTATCAATGCTCCCCGCTGAGACCACCACCTGTGGAAGGGAATTCCACATCCTTGCTGCTCTTACAGTAAAGAACCCTCTACGTAGTTTAAGGTTAAACCTCTTTTCTTCTAATTTTAATGAGTGGCCACGAGTCTTGTTAAACTCTCTTCTGCGAAAAAGTTTTAACCCTATTGTGGGGTCACCAGTCCGGTATTTGTAAATTGAAATCATATCCCCTCTCAAGCGTCTCTTCTCCAGAGAGAATAAGTTCAGTGCTTGCAACCTTTCCTCATAACTAAGATCCTCCAGACCCTTTATTAGCTTTGTTGCCCTTCTTTGTATTCGCTCCATTTCCAGTACATCCTTCCTGAGGACTGGTGCCCAGAACTGGACCGCATACTCTAGGTGCGGCCGGACCAGAGTCTTGTAGAGCGGGAGAATTATCGTTTTATCTCTGGAGTTGATCCCCCTTTTAATGCATGCCAATATTCTGTTTGCTTTGTTAGCAGCAGCTTGGCATTGCATGCCATTGCTGAGCCGATCATCTACTAGGACCCCCAGGTCCTTTTCCATCCTAGATTCCCCCAGAGGTTCTCCCCCCAGTGTATAGATTGCATTCATATTTTTGCCACCCAAATGCATTATTTTACATTTTTCTACATTGAACCTCATTTGCCATGTAGTCGCCCACCCCATTAATTTGTTCAGGTCTTTTTGCAAGGTTTCCACGTCCTGCGGAGAAGTTATTGCCCTGCTTAGCTTAGTATCGTCTGCAAATACAGAGATTGAACTGTTTATCCCATCCTCTAGATCGTTTATGAACAAATTAAATAGGATTGGTCCCAGCACAGAACCCTGGGGAACCCCACTACCCACCCCTGACCATTCCGAGTACTCCCCATTTATCACCACCCTCTGAACTCGCCCTTGTAGCCAGTTTTCAATCCATGTACTCACCCTATGGTCCATGCCAATGGACCTTATCTTGTACAGTAAACATTTATGGGGAACTGTGTCAAATGCTTTTGCAAAATCCAGATACACCACGTCTACGGGCCTTCCTTTATCTAGATGGCAACTCACCTCCTCATAGAAGGTTAATAGATTGGTTTGGCAAGAACGATTCTTCATGAATCCATGCTGATTACTGCTAATGATACCATTCTTATTACTAAAATCTTGTATATAGTCCCTTATCATCCCCTCGGAGGAGGGAAAATTTTAGAACACTAGAAGGTGAGTGCCTATGAGGAATGATTTCCCTTGTGAACCAGGTTCAGGAGTTACTTCTCTACAAACTGAGGATCAGGGGGAAGGGTGTGGACTTAAAACAGCTGTTGATTGATTGTGTTTCCTGTGGGGAGGAGCCTCTCCTCTCTCAGGTGTGCCATCCTGGAAGATTTCCCAGAAAGACAGTTACCGGTAAGTAACTAGTACTTTTTTTTTTTTTTTTTCTTTTTTGCTGATTGGAGTGAGCTTGGTAGTTATTGTTACACATAGATTAAAAATGCTCTATTTTAGTGTTAACTACTTATATAACCCCTGTGGTTCTCCGGTGTTGATCTTCCCTTACGAATTTCTTGCCGCCCCCTTTACCACCCTCAGACCCCTGCTATTATTATGTGGGATTCTGTTGGTGGCCCTGGAACCTCTCGGAGACTTCTGATTACTCTCTCGAGACGTTCCCACACCCTACTGTTCTGTCACAAGTTAGCGATATTTGGTCCCTATTCTAGGGTAGTTCAATTTTATTATTTTACTTTTTTCTCTGTCACTTTTTCCTCTTTTATCTCTTCAGGTGGTGGTCCTGGTTTTTGGTATGTATTGTATTCCTCATAATATAATAATATCCCTGACACTGTTATGGCCCCCATAAATATTTTATCTTTAAATGTACAAGGGTTTAATATCCCACATAAACGCACAAAGGCTATGCGCTCCTTTACAGCTAAGAAAGCTCATATTATATGTTTGCAGGAAACCCATTTTACAGACAAAGTTTACCCTAAGTTCCTTTCGACCTCATACCCACAATTTTATGCCGCCTCTGCCTCAGTTAAAAAGCGTGGAACTCTTATTGGCTTCCATCGCAATACTCCCTTTACCCTTGTGTCACAGTTAAATGACCCAGAAGGAAGATATACATTACTTACTGGCTATATTTCCGATACTCCCATTACGATAGTATCCTACTATGCCCCAAATAAACGCCCAGAAGCTTTTTTATCCCATCTTTTTCAACTAGTTGATACGCACAAATTTGGTACGGTTGTCTTGTGTGGAGACTCTAATGCGACGGTTTTTCCTTTCTTGGATAAATCCCCTTCAGCCCCACTTACAAGCTCTGCTAGATTGACTCTCCAATCTCTGCTTTCTACTCATAACTTAGTAGATACTTGGCAAGAACTTAATCCTTCCAGTAAACGCTTCACACACTATTCATATCCACATAACTCTTTCTCACGTATTGATCATATCTTAGCCCCATCTAGCATGATATCAGAAATTATTTCCTCTAAAATAATCCCATTTCCATGGACAGACCACTGTGCTGTTGTCACAACTTTAGCTTCCACTATTCCCAGATCACACGACACAACTTGGTGTGTTAACAACTCCATATTGACCAATCCATCTCTTAAAACTGAGATTGAAGAGGCAATTACTGATTATCTTTCATTTAATGACACGAATGATGTCTCCCCCCTTACATTGTGGGAGGCCCACAAAGCGGTCATTCGGGGCAGATTGTTACAACAAGCATCAGCAATTAAAAAAGAACGGAAACTAATGTTTGCAAAGCTTAAGGTTGTTTACAATAAATGCCATGCGGCCTTTCAATTTTACCCGAATGCCGCCAATAACTCAAAACTGGAGAAAGCTCGTCTTGATCTAGACCTTTTTTTAACCGATTCTGCTGATAAATTACTACGTAAATGCCAACATATCCAATATCTTAAAGCTAATAAACCAGATACCCCTATGGCGCGTAGTTTAAAGGCAATACAACATGCACAGACTTCTTTCAGATTGAAAATATCCCGTGATGGATATACTAGCAACCCAGTTAAAATATTAGAGATATTTCGCTCTAATTTAGCTAAACTATATTCCTCCGTTCAAGACTTTGATAAAACAAAAGCAGAAACTCTGTTTTCCAACATAAAGCTCCCTACCTTAGACCAGGAACAACGTGATACCCTTGAGTCTCCCATAACAGCACCTGACGTTCTGACTGCCATTAAACTATTAAAACCACATAAGAGACCTGGTCCTGATGGGTTCTCGGCATTATATTACAAACAGTATGCGCACATTTTAGCACCGATCTTGACCAGGGCCTTTAATTCTATCTTGAAAGGTTATTCATTTGGGTCTGATACACTGACCTCCATTATAGCAATGATTCCCAAACCCCGTTCCGACTCTACCTCTTGGACCAATTACCGCCCCATATCGCTCCTTAACCTAGACATTAAATTGCTAGCCAAGATCTTGGCGACTCGTTTGAATAACGTTATAGGTCGACTGATTCACAGAGACCAAACAGGTTTTATGCCAACGCGCCAGGCGGGTGATAATGTCAGGCGAGCTCTTTTACTTATTCACGCAGCTAAAGTCAGACACATCCCTACATGCCTATTATCTTTGGATATCAGAAAAGCTTTCGATTCTGTCACCTGGCCATATTTGCAGTACATGCTTCAAAAATTTGGATTTGGGAATCATTTTCTTACATGGATCTCCTCTCTGTATAATAACCCACAGGCATACATTAAACATGCGGGGTATAAATCTGCAATGTTAGACATTAGAAGAGGGACAAGGCAAGGCTGCCCTCTATCCCCATTGCTTTTTGCTCTCCTGATTGAACCACTAGCACAACTAATTAGGTCTCATCCTGATATTAAAGGAATCGAATTAGGCGGATATCAACACAAGTTATGCCTTTATGCAGATGATCTTATCTTTTTATCTCATCCCCATATATCAGCCCCAAATCTACTAAATGTCCTGGAAAAATTTGCCCAAGTATCTGGACTTTTTGTTAACCCCACAAAATCGAATGTGTTAAATATATCTTTGCCACAAGCAGAACTTCGACACGTCCAAACCTCATTACCATTCAACTGGCTTACCCATCAAATCTCATATTTAGGAATACAACTTACAACCTCGATTAAAGATCTATTTGCGGCTAATTATCTTCCTCTACTGAAACAAGTTACAGGCTATATGAAACAATGGACATCTCTTCCATTATCATGGTTAGGAGGGATCAATGCTATAAAAATGTCTATATTACCAAAATTTTTATACTTGTTTAGGGTATTACCTATCCTGTTACCTACATATTTTTTAAGACTCACACAACGTAGAGTCATGTCTTTTATTTGGGGAAACACTAAACCCAGAATTTCCAAAACTACACTGTATCTCAAAAAATTGAATGGCGGATTAGGTCTGCCAAACTTCACTTCCTATTACTACGCTGCTCAACTATCACCCCTTCCTAAATATCACTCAATGGTAGAAACACCCCTTTGGGTTCATATTGAATCAGTTGACAGCGACCCTATCTCTGTGGCCAATATGCTATGGCTCCAACCTAAAGATAGATCACACCTATCTAATCCCATAACGAAACATTCTTTGGCTATTTGGGATAAATTTAACAGAGCTTGTAATCTCCAATCCCCACATAATCCTCTTCTTTCATTCCATAGGAACCCGGCCTTCTATCCTGCTTGGAAATTCCTGAAATCATTCGCTGCATGGTCTTCCATAAATTTAATTAGATTTTATCAATTAAGCAACGATACCACTATTCATGCGTTCCCGGTGCTATGTGAAACGTATGGGCTTCCTAGATCTGAAATTTTTCGTTATTTGCAAATCAAACATTTTGATACTCCACTCCTTACCACAGGCTCAACAATGAATCAAATGTCACAATTTGAGCGTATTTGTAAAAGCGACCCACATGTGAGGGGCTTGATTTCATCTTTATACCAACAACTTACTGAGACTCATAATGGTTCACTACCCCCTTATGCAGATAAATGGGCACAGGATATGAACCGAGTGTTTGACACTAATGACTGGTCCGATATATGGTTAGCCACTAAGAATTCCTCACTGAACTGCTATGCTTTGGAAACAAATTTTAAAGTCTTAGCACGGTGGTACTTAGTACCAGCCAGAATTGCAAAATTTATCCCGACATAAACAATTAACTGTTTTAGAGGTTGTTCTGCATCAGGTAAGCACTTTCACATATGGTGGCAATGCCCGATAGCTCAAGAATTTTGGAAGAATATTTTTGGGATGGCCTCTAAAGCTCTGGAAACCTCTATTCCACCAGACCCAGCTTTGGCACTCCTAAATTTGAAACCCACTACGCTTACCCGCACCCAATTTCAGTTACAGTATTTATCCAGCTTAGCACTGCAGCCAAGCAAACTATAGCAAAAGCTTGGAAATCTCAAACCTTGATTGTAGCGGAAGCCAAACACAGAATGAATAAAGCCCTCATATATGCCAAAATGACAGCTATTGAGGACAATAACGTTAATAAATTTTGCAAAATTTGGCAACCATGGGTTAAACATTTCTTCTCCTACGATTTTGACCAGTCGTTACTGTTACCTTACTAGGATTCTTGATTGCTTACTGTCAAAATATCTGTTTGACCGGGCCACCACCTGGAGAGATTCTTCTTCTTCTTCTTCTTCTTCTTTTCTCTCTCTTATTCCTTTACTTTCTTACTTTTTCTCTCCTCTACTATGATACATACTTTTGGGATACTCTTTTCCTATTACTACATTATTTGCTATTTATAAATAATAGTATGATTTATTGTATCAGTATATTTATTTTGAGCAATCAAATTCTACAAATAAGCAGGTCAGGACCCTGATTTTATAATATATTCCATTTAATTTATCTCAGGTTATCATTGTAACAAATGTTTTTAAATGCCCCCACCCTTCCACAGCTTGCACCCATTGGGGTGGTAGGGTGGTCTGGAGGCATGGTTTATAGGTTCCACAAATTGATCAGAGGCTCTCAGCCCGATCTTATACTATATATAAGAATATAGATTGCTCATACACTTTATGGTCTGTTTTTTTTTTTTTTTCTTTTTTCTCTTATTTTTCATTTATTAAACCTTTATTGTATATCACAATATATTCATATATTGATCAAAAATGATTTTGACAGTATCCCTTGTACCAATGTTTATATTCTATTGTTCTTCTTTATGTAAATCTTAATAAAAACATTGAACAAGAAAAGACCGACATGAGGAGAGATGACATCACTTCCCCTGTTAGGGTTTACAGTTATATGATACGAGGACTCTCATTTGCCAGGACCGATCACCAGGTCCAGGCCAGATTTCATTGGTCTGGGCCTGTAGATTGATCGGTTCTGGATCGAATCCGATCGTCGCGGCCACAGAGGGGTGTGCGCCCAACGTAGTAACAGGGCGATTCGCCTGCCCGTGCCATTCTGCTGCAGTACAACTGCGGCGGCTGATCGGGAACAGGTTAAAGGCTCAGAGATCCTGGTTTCAGTTTTTGCTGAGCTCGCCTCTTCTCACCGTGCAATCTTTACCCACTCCTCCAGCAACAGCTTAGGAGGATACGCTTGCTGGATGTGTTGGCAATTTTTTGTTTCTGTTGTGACCAGTCTTGTTATAGCTTGGGGACATTTTGTAAGCAGCATCCCTAAATCCACCACTGCTTTAGGTATATGATGCCTGGGTATATACTGTATATGAATATGCTTGTTAATACAATGTGACTTTTTTATTCTTAGATTATACCCATACTATGCTGCAGACTTGTCCCTGAGGAAATAGGTCACATGTATAAATAAAGATTGTAATACGAGTAGTGGCTACTAATAGATTTCACACAAAACCATACAATGTGCTTTGTCTGCCAAAATAGAAAAAGCTTTAGCAGCGCTGCAATAATAAATCTCAAACACAGTCATATGATTCCTTTCCTCTGAGTGAGTCCAAAGAGTTAATTTCATCACCATATAGGGCAGGAAATGATGATCATAGTTGCTTCAAAGATCCCATCACCACACCTCGTGGGGTCCTACTCCCTATAGATGTTGCACTCACCAGATCGAAGTATGAATCACACCTTAGAATCAAACACTTTGTCCAGCTGGAATCCTCCTCTGGCTGCAACTGGTATCCACTACACTTTAAGCACAGGGAACCTCTCCCACAGAAGTCCAAGGTATAAGGAACCTCCCCTTGTCAGAAGTACCCAGCAATGGAAACAAGCAGTCTCCTAGCGTAAATCTGTAAATTCATCAATCCCACAAATCCCCCCTCAAGTAATAAACTTACAATCTTAAAATTCTTTAAAAGCATATAAAAAGCATGCAATGCTTTGGATCATTGATCAGTCTGAGTCTCTCACCACTCGTAGGGTGACTGCTCGCGTGATCCGGGGTTGAGCGACACTTAGGCTATGTTTCCACTATTGCGTCCCCAAAGTCACGCGATTTACACTACGACTTTGCTATGCGATTTGTGTTGCGATGTCATGCGACCGGTGCAAGCCATGTGAGAACAAGTCGCACCGAAGTAGGAACAAAGTAGTGCAAGAACCTTTTTTGGAGTTGCTGCGACTTGAGTCGCACCAATTAGAACGGGGGCCATTGAAATACATGGGTTTTGACTTGTCATGCGACTTGACATGTGTGAAGTCGCACAACAACTCGCAGTAGTGGAAATAGAGCCTTACGGACACTCTCACTGACCGACACTGTAGCCGCATGGTCACGCCCTAATGCGTATCGTCAGACTTAATCAGAGGATGCCTTTTATACAGAGTAGAGCAATATAATATTACCATAGTAACATTGTACTACTCTGGGGAAGTGATCAGTATGTTTTATTTTTATTTTTTTACACGTCGTTTGCATAGAGCAATGAAATGCAAACATTTTACTGAATGAAAGTGATTCATTCAGTCCGTTTGGTTGTGATTAGCGGCAGTTAGCCAGAGCTAATCACATGTTAGAGATGGGCTGTGATTAGCCAAGTCTGTACCATGTTATCTTATTGACCAATCACAACTAGCAACACAATTGTATACAATGGATGGCTTGAAAGGAAAGCAACCATTGTTTACAACTGTCATGTGACCTGCTGTGATTGGTTACAGCAGTCACATGGTACCGGCAGAAGGCTTGTACAGTGATCGGCTGTGTTCGGTGGATACAGCCGGTGACAGATCGCGGTGCTGCTCAGCCCAATCTGGGAGTACATCATATCTTGCTATAGGTCAGGCGGGAACTAGTTAAATAAAGGAGAAGCACTTTTTATCGTTTTACATTGTGGTTTCCCTGGATTTTCTTTTAATTATGATACACTGTTGAACCGGACGGTGATCTGTGAGTTCTAACCTAAAGTGGATCTTGCGGGCAGCTCTGAAAGCCTGGCCATATAACGAGCTTGTTTTTGACTGCTTTGTAATAGGGGGTCAAAGCGTTCTGGTTAGCAGGGGCCATTTTAGTGTTTGGTGGCGGTACACATTGGTATATGAATATATGGATTCATGCTGAAGATTTCACACCGTTCACATTTGGCACTTTTTATTGGACTTTTTTCACTGATATGATTTGAATTCCCTACTTTTCTATTTATACTTTGCACTATATTTTATTTATACTTTGCACTATGTATATGCACAGTACTTTGTCACTTGTTAAGACCCCTCAAACAGATTCTTTGGCTCAGACCCCCTTTATAGCACTCCATGTGCTTTCTTATGATCTCAATTTTGGCTCTCTCTTCCTTTCAGAAACTACCCTTTAAACCCATTAGGTAACTTCCCTTGGGTCATCTCTCCTAAAAAGTGGCCTCCTTGGAGGTTATTGCCTCTGTCAGACATCTGTCAGTTTTGGCAGCCCTCTCTTGTAAGGAGTATTTCTTAGATTTTAACAAGAATAAAGTGGTCTTATCCTCTTTCCCCGTAAGGTGATATTAGCCTTCCACCTTAATGAAGACATTCTCCTTCCATGTAAACTGCTACTAAGCATCCTAAGGAAATTGACGTCCATTGTTTGGAAATAGTAAGAGCTATCTCAAAGACACAGCCTTGATACTAAAAACTGACTTGCCACCAGGGTCTCAAAGGATGCCCTGCTTGGAAGTATGGTTAAGACCACTCTTTCTAAGAGCTTACATGCTCCTTCAGTACCCTTACCTGCTCACTCCGCAAGATCAGTGGTGGTTTTCAGGGCTTTCCGATAACAAGCGACTGTTGCTCAGCTTTGTAAGACCATCACCTGGTCTTCATATCATACATTCCCTAAGTTCTATCATGTGGCTGTCCAGGTCTTTGCGAAGACAGCTTTTAGCCTCAAGGTACTTTCAGTGGCCTCATCTGTTTTGTTGAACCCTTTGACATGTTTTGTTGCCCACCCTTGTGACTCATTGCGTGGAGACATCAAAGGGTTGATGAACATTTAGCCAGTGTCCTGTACTGTAAGATTAGAATGAATTGACTTTTCACTTGCCTGTAAGTTCATTATCTTGGGGTACAGGACACAGGCCATCCTCCGCCTCTATTCTCGGTTACTCTGCTTGCTAAAACCCCTCCCCCAAAAAACACAATGGCGTGAGGTTGAGTTTAGGGGTACACCAATGGGAAGGTATTGTCCAAAAGCTTTGCCAGTGTCCAGTCACGTGAAGGTAGCATAGCACCCTGTAACCCATAGTCTATGAATATCCAGCCTGTGTCTTGTACTGTACTCCAAGATGGGGAAATTTAAGGCACATTAAAATTTATTTTCATCTATGGTGTGTGTGTGTGTATACACTGCTATTTTGCAATTTTTTTTTAAAAACAAATATGATCCAAATAGGTAGTATTTACTCAAGCTTTCTTGCGCTTTCAAAAAAAAAAAGTTTTGTAGAAAAGATTTTTTTTTTTCTTCATTTTATTCAAAAATGAGTATTCATGTGATCAAATTGTTCAGTCTGACGGCATGCCTCCTTTATGCAAATACATTCATCTACCAGTGTGGTAGAAGTTATAGGATCGTGACACCATATTATACAATGTTTTTTTGTGAGAAATATTTTGATTTGTTATCAAAGCAACAGCACAAAGTATCCTATTTTTTTCCTTTTTACATGTTATTACAATATACATGTTGATTATTCTGGTAATACATTTGCAGTTCAATTTTGCAGGAGAATACCATGGAGATTTCATTTATACTCCAGGTTAGTATAAAAATGTTTAGTTAAATGAACGTTGAAAGTGGTTTACCCAGGTACGCATTTTCAAATCTCCTTGACCTCCGACCCCATTTTGCTTTGTTAAAGCTTGAGTATTGATGTAGCAATTTGTTTAACATTTTAATAGTATAGAATTTCCTGAAACTATTTATTTTTTTACATTTTCTGCACACGTGTTTAAAATCAGGAGTTTTTTTTGCTAGTAATACTTTAATCTGTATTTTCTGAGACTGAGTCCCTGGAGAATAAAATGATGGTAATTGCAGTTTTTGTATGTCCCATATTTGCGCAGCTATTTTTCAAATGCATAATTAATTTTAGTGCAAACAAACACAATATTCTACCCAATTGTTTGGTATCTATGTACTTGATCCAATCCCACACTCCATATGTTACCAAACATGTCAAGTCATGGCACAATTAGTTTACATATACACAAGCATGCCCTACCCTGCATGTTTGCATTGGGTGTGTACTCAGTAAATAGTACACAACACCAGTAACAGCCATGTATCACTAGTGTGTAAGCCTTTTTAAACTTAAGATCTGCCACCAAACACTGATCAAAAAGAGGTAAATATGGCCCCTTTCACAACGGGGTGGATTCCATCTCGATCAGCAAAGGATCTGTTTACAGATCCCCTGCTGATCAGAGCACAGTGAGTAATGAGACATCTGCATAAACGCTGTGGACACAGGAGAGGACACAGGCGGAGCCCGCTCTATCAGTTTTACCCCCGACAGCCCTCCAATGTGCCTACTCAGAGGAGAATGGATCCTTTCCGTTTCTTTCTAGTGGATTGGATCAGGGGTAGGCAGATGTAAACAAGCACAAGTCCATTTACACCCTTGGTCCATAGGGGGGATGAATGGACCTTCCAATCAGATCTGCCTGAAAAACTGACATGCGGACCTGTCACGTCTAAGGGGCCTAACGGGCACAATTTCTATAGTAAAATTAGAAATTCTGCAGGGAAGGAACAGGGCACCTCATTGATCCTTAGCCACCCTTCTTCCCTTCTTTCCTCCAGTGTATAATAGTGCAGCGCACCCCCCGCACAGGAGGGCAGGATTTAGGGGAAAAATCTAGGCCATTATTTTGTCTTGCTTGCCCACTATATCACACTTCTGTTTTGTATGTATTGCAAGTCACTAATCTCAGTGGATGAGATTGTACCTGAATGCTTCCATAGGTCTTCAGCTGTTTCATAAAACATTCAAATGTACTCTTCAAAAATACATTTTGTATGCTCTGTGTATTGTGACTGTCCGCTTTGATCATTTTTTCATTAAAGTCAGATGTCTTGATAATGCTCCCATCCTTTTTGACTCTTGTTTTCAGATGGTGCATTTGAGAGCTCCTCTTTGTATAGTGTGACGGAATCCACTCAAAATCTGGTATTCATTTTTATTACTTGCCTTACTTCTGTGCCTTTATTGTTATGCGGCCATACACGTATAGATTTTCATTCAAGAACGTTCATGAGATTTTCCAATTGTCAGTGGGGTCAAATTGGTATTGTTGTTTTTTGACCACAGTCTTGGTAAAATTAGAAGCAGCAGGATAGAATTTTTTTTGTGACCGAATGTTCGGAAAGTGTATGTACCGTATATGCCGGTGTATAAGATGGCTTTTTAACCTTTAAAAGCATCCCCCAAAAATCGGGGGGGGGGGGGGTTCATCTTGTTCAAGGAGTATAAAATGTGAACCTTAAATCCTGCGACGTACCGGACGTTGCTAGCGTGTATGATTGACAGTAGTTTTATGTCACCATGTGGGTGTAAACAAAACAGCTGCTAGACAAGACCCCATCATGGCTCCACCAGCAAAAAGAAGGCAATACATAGTTACATAGTAGGTGAGGTTGAAAAAAGACACAAGTCCATCAAGTCCAACCTATGTGTGTGATTATATGTCAGTATTACATTATATATCCCTGTATGTTGCGGTCATTCAGGTGCTTATCTAATAGTTTCTTGAATCTATCAATGCTCCCCAAATACAGAGATTGAACTGTTTATCCCATCCTCCAGGTCATTTATGAACAAATTAAATAGGATTGGTCCCAGCACAGAACCCTGGGGAACCCCACTACCCACCCCTGACCATTTCGAGTACTCCCCATTTATCACCACCCTCTGAACTCGCCCTTGTAGCCAGTTTTCAATCCATGTACTCACTCTATGGTCCATGCCAACGGACCTTATTTTGTACAGTAAACGTTTATGGGGAACTGTGTCAAATGCTTTTGCAAAATCCAGATACATCACGTCTACGGGCCTTCCTTTATCTAGATGGCAACTCCCCTCCTCATAGGTTACTAGATTGGTTTGGCAAGAACGATTCAGCATGGATTCATGAAGATTACTGCTAATGATACTGTTCTTATTACTAAAATCTTGTATATAGTCCCTTATCATCCCCTCCAAGAGTTTACATACTATTGATGTTAGACTAACTGGTCTGTAATTCCCAGGGATGTATTTTGGGCCCTTTTTAAATATTGGTGCTACATTGGCTTTTCTCCAATCAGCTGGTACCATTCCAGTCAGTAGACTATCTGTAAAAATTAGGAACAACGGTCTGGCAATCACTTGACTGAGTTCCCTAAGTACCCTCGGATGCAAGCCATCTGGTCCCGGTGATTTATTAATGTTAAGTTTCTCAAGTCTAATTTTAATTCTGTCCTCTGTTAACCATGGAGGTGCTTCCTGTGTTGTGTCATGAGGATAAACACTGCAGTTTTGGTTACTGATTCCCTCGTGAAAAATGAGGAGAAGAATAAATTCAATACCTTCCCCATCTCCCCATCCTTTGTAACCAGATGTCCTTCCTCATTCTTTATGGGGCCAATATGGTCTGTCCTCCCTTTTTTACTGTTTACATACTTAAAGAATTTCTTGGGATTTTTTTTGCTCTCCTCCACTGTGTGTCTTTCATGTTCTATCTTAGCTGTCCTAATTGCACCCTTACATTTCTTGTTGCATTCTTTATAAAGTCTGAATGCTGAGGATGATCCCTCAACCTTGTATTTTTTGAAGGCCTTCTTTTGCTTTTATATGCATTTTTACATTTGAGTTAAGCCATCCAGGACTTTTGTTCGCTCTTTTAAATTACCCAATGGGATACATTGGCTAATGCCCTTATTTAATATGTTCTTAAAGCAAACCCATCTCTCCTCCGTATTCTTTGTTCCTAATATTTTATCCCAATTTATGCCTTTTAGCAAGGTTTGTAGTTTAGGGAAGTTGGCTCTTTTGAAATTCAGAGTCTTTGTATTCCCTTTGTTTCCTATTTGTGTGATTTATACTGAAACTAATTGACCTGTGATCGCTGTTACCTAAATTGCCCCGTATTTCCACATCCGTGATCAGGTCTGTATTGGTAATCAGTAGATCCAGTAATGTTTTATTTCTAGTTGGTGCGTCTACCATCTGACCCATAAAATTGTCCTGCAAGACATTAAGGAACTGGCGAGCCTTAAATGAATGTGCGGTTCCCTCCGCCCAGTCTATGTCTGGATAATTAAAATCCCCCATTATGATAACACTTCCCATCCTTGCTACTAATCCAAATTGTGATAGGAGGTCTGTCTCCACTTCCTCCCTCAGGTTAGGGGGCCTATAGCATACTCCCAGTATTATTTTCCCCTTAGCTTCATCTCTTTGGAGCTCTACCCATAAGGATTCCACCTCCTCTCTAGCTCCCTCAATGATGTCATCTCTCACATTCACTTGTACATTATTCTTGATATATAGGCATACCCCTCCCCCTTTTTTACCCTCTCTATCCTTGCGGTATAGGGTATACCCTTGAATGTTTGCCAGCCAATCATGAGAGCTGTTGAACCAGGTCTCTGAAATTCCCACAAAATCCAAATCCTCCTCGTACAACAGTATCTCTAGTTCACCCATCTTGTCCGCCATGCTCCTGGCATTGGTGAACATGCCACATAGTTTAGACCGGTCGCATATTGTCCTCGTATTGGGTGTTTCGAGATTGCAACTAGGACTTGCTACTATACTCACCATGTGTTTTTGTGCTTTGGTTAACCTACCACTAATGTCCCCAATACTACCCTCTGGAATATCTTCCGCGCTGGCTATCTCTGCCTCTGGACCCTCCCCCATTGCCTAGTTTAAAAACCCCTCTAACTTTTTGGCCATCTTCATTCCCAGCAGATCTGCACCCTCCTCATTTAGGTGCAGTCCGTCCCTTCTATAGTACCGGTTACCGACTGAGAAGTCGGCCCAGTCCTCCAGGAACCCAAACCCCTCCTTACTACACAAGCTCTTCAGCCACTTGTTTACTTCCCTAATCTCCCTCTGCCTTTCTGGTGTGGCTGGATGTACCGGTAGTATTCCTGAGAATACTACCTTGGAGGTCCTTTTCCTCAATTTAGCTCCTAAGTCCCTAAAATCATTCTTTAGGACACTCCATCTGCCTCTGACTTTGTCATTGGTGCCAACGTGCACCATGACAGCCGGGTCTTCCTCAGCCCCTCCCAGTAATCTGTCCACAAGATCCGTGATGTGCCGAACCCGAGCGCCCGGTAGACAACATACTGTTCGGCGCTTCAGGTCTTGGTTACAGATTGCCCTCTCTGTCCTTCTAAGAATTGAGTCCCCTACCACCAGAATCTGTCTTTCCTTTCCCTTTGCTGCCCCCCCACTCTCACTGGAGGAGTTCTTCCCCCGGCAGCTAGGAGAGTCCCTCAGCTCCAGCAGTGCTGGTCCCTGACTGGTTTCACCAATGTCACTCAATGGAGCATACTTATTGGGATGCTCCAGTCCTGGATCGGCCTCCCTGGCACTTCCCCCTCTACCCCTCCTGACTGTCACCCATCTACTCTTTGCTAGTGCCTGCACCTCTTTGTCTCCACCCGCCTCTGTGCTGGCCCCTGCCATCACCTGCCGTGTACGTTCCTGGCTCTTCTTTAGTATGGAGGGACTTCTCAGTGCTGACAGTTGCTTCCCCAGATTCAGAACCTGGGCTTCCAGGGAAACAATGTGCTTACATTTTGCACAGCAGTATTCGCCCTCGATCGGATGATCAAGGAACGCATACATGCAGCAAGATGTACAAAGAGTGGCCTCTCCACACCCCCTGGGCATCGTACCTATTACATTTAGTGAGGATTGGGGATTTTACCCTGTTCAAATTACCTAACAGCTAGCTTCCTGGCACTAATACTCAAGACAATACACAGGTACTCACAGACCTACGTGCACTCGCAATACACAAGTATACAGTACACAATACACAAGTACTAACGATCCACACACACTACTCAGACAACACTCAGGTACTTACACTACACAGGTACTATGACCCCTGTTATAACCTCCTGTTTTAAACTCTGGTTTTTAACTCGCCACTTGGACCAGTTCCACTTAGAGTTCCAGCAGGCTCACAATGAGCAGGCTCACTTATGAGTCCTACACAGTTATATAGCCCTCAAGCACCTGTGAGCAATTAACCACTCCCCTTAATTGTTAGTCTGAAACCAAAGAAGAAAAAAAAAAAAGCTATTTAAAAAGTGACAGAAAACGGTGATTGAAAAGCTAAAAGGAAAAGCCCCAAAAATGCAACCCAGCAAACAAAAAGTAAGACTTGTTCACTCTCCCTCTGGTTTTTAACTCACCACTTAGACCAGTTCCACTTACACAGAGTTCCAGCAGGCTCACAAGTTTGAAGCTGAAAGTCGTAAAATTTGCCAAGGAACATAACTGTGCTGCTGCAAGACATTATGGAGTAACAGAAAAGGTGGTCTGAGACTGGAAAGCAAATGAAGATGGTTTAAAGCAGGGATAGGCAACCTCTGCCCTCCAGATGTTCCATGAGACATTGTAAGACCCTAACAATCACAGGCATGACTCCTAGAGGCAGAGGCATGACGGGATTTGTAGTTTCACCACACCTGGAGGGCTGTGGTTGCCTACCCCTGCTTTAAAGAGTATGACAAGGAGTAAGTATGCATTAAGAGGCACCCCACATTAACTAGAACTTGAAAATCATGTAGCAGACCTGATGCATGAGCATTGTCAAAATGGTTATGTAGTGACACGAAACAACATATGTATGTTTGCACTTCAGTGGGCCAAATCTAACCCAGATCACAGCAAACAATTTAAGGCCACTGTATCCTGGTGTACTGGGTTCTTGAAAAGGCATAATCTGGTACTGAGGCTAAAGACCAAAATCGCACAAAAATTACCTGCAGATCTCGACGGCAAAGTAAGTAATTCCCATCGATCTGTAATACAACAGCGCAAGGAACACAGCTATGCGTTAAGTAATATCGAAAATATGGATGAAACTCCTATGAATTTCAATATGGTTGGAAATAAAACTGTCAATTCAAAAGGTGCAAAAAGGAGTGTTCATTAAAACCGAACACAGGAAGTCAAGTTTTACAGTTATACTAGAATGTACAGCTGATGGCGCCAAACTAAGACCATGATTATTTTTAAAAGAAAAACAATGCTGAAAATCAAGTTCCCTGTTGGAGTTTTTGTACATTTGAATGGAAGGCTAGGTGGATGAAGGGATAAAGCTATGGCTTTTTCATGTATGGAGTAGGCAACTGACCATGTGGACTTCGTTAAATGTAGCCTACTGGTGTGGGATATGTTCAGGGCTCATTTAACTACCAGCACAAAGAAAAGCCTGGCAAGAATAAATACAGATGCAGCAGTTATTCCTGCAGGATTGACATTGTTGGTACAGCCACTGGATATGTGCATAAACAAGCCATATAAAGATTGCATTATAGAACAGTGGAATGAGTGGATGGTTAGCGGCGAATAGTCATTCACAAAAGAAAGAAAAACACGGTTGGATGTTTTGTGTAACTTTGTCATAAAAGCCTGGAATGATATTGATGCAGAAACATTAATCAAGTCTTTAAAGAAGTGTGGCATATCAAATTCATTGGATGGAATGAAGGACAACTACTTGTGGCAAGATAAAGGGGAAGCCGAAGCTGAAGCCACACCATCTGATTTGGAATTGGATCCATATGAGGCAGTGGCGGCCAATCCATAGGGGGTGCCCAGGCGTCGATTTGGTGTTTGGTGTGACTACCCTTTTTGGCTTCAAACCAGCATCTATTCTAGGTACACAGATCTTCTGTGGATGTAGGCTGTCCCAAATCCTTCTGTCTCTTAATGTAATCCCAGACAGACTTGATGTTGAGATCATGGCTCTCTGTGGGCCAAACCTTGGCTCTCTGTGGGCCAAACCTTAAAGTGATTAAGTCATGGGGGGGGCGGGTTAACAAACCTGTTATACTTGCCTCCTCTTCTCGGGTCCCTCTTCACTGTTCCTGGCCCCTCCTGTCGAGTGCCCCCATAGCAAGCAGCTTGCTATGGGGGCAACCTAGCTGCAGCTCTGTGTCCACTCAGACAGAGCTGCCGTTAGGCCCTTCTCTCTCTCTCTCTCCCTCTCCCTCTCCCTCTCGCTCTCTCTCTCGCTCCCTCTCTCGCTCTCTCTCCTGATTGGCTAACTGACTTTGACAGCAAGGGGAGCCAATGGCGCTGCTGCTGTGTCTTAGCCAATCAGGAGGGCGAGTCCCGGATGGCTGAGGGACTAGCGGACAATTCTGGACAGATGGGGCTCATGTAAGTACTGGGCGTGCTGGGGCGGCTGCTGCACACAGAAGGCTTTTTATCTCGATGCATTAAGATAAAAAAAAAAAACCTTCTGCCTTTACCACTCCTTTAATTACCAGGACTTCTTGTTCTTTACACTGAAGATAGTTCCTAATGACATTGGCTGTATGTTTGGGGTCGTCCTGCTGCAGAATAAATTTGAGGCCACTCGCACACCTCCCTGATGGTATGGCATGATGGCTAAGTACCTGCCTGTATATCTCAGCATTGAAGACACCATTGCTCAGGAAACATTGAATGTACACACAGGGGTCAACCAAGGAAACCTAATGCAGCAGACAACTCACAGAAGACCCATCACACTTTTGTTCAACATTGGAAGATGTCCAGAAGTGCCATCAGCACAGAACTGGCGGAAACAAGTGGGTTCCAGGCACACCCCTCTGGATAAGTCTGGCCAGAAGTGATCCTTATGAATGAATTGCTGGCAAAAACCATACCTCTGATGTGGAGACAAAGCTAAGTGACTCAACTATGCACAAAAACATAGTGCCTTGAAAAAGTATTCATCCCCCTTGAAATTTTTCCATGTTACAACCAAAAACATCAATGTATTTTAATGGTATTTTATGTGGTACACCAACACAAAGTGGCACATAATTGTGAAGTGGAAGAATGATGGTTTTCAAAATTTCCCATAGTGTCTTTCAGGACAGCCACCTTGCGAGACACTGGATCCTCCTCCCTGCCACAGGAAACGCTGCGTCAGCCATCTTTAAATTTCAGCTTCCCCTGACAGCCCTGCAGTTATTGGTGTTTCCTCTGGTGGGAGACACTGCAGGGAACTGAGGCTGGATCGCCAGGGATGCTGAGGCAGAGTTAGGTCCTGTAAGGGAAGCTGGAGACTCCTGGGACCGGCGGCGGGTGGCATACCTGACCGCAACTCCTTCAAAGCACCACCCTATCTTCTCCTAAAAGTGGGCAGAAGATCCGGGGGCCTGCTGCCAGATCCACGGAGGTGGTGCAGGGAAGCGACTCCTTTCCCCTTGCATGCTGTGCGGCTGCAATGAGCTTGAGTGGGCTGAGTGACGGGGGATGTCCCTTCCGGTGGGGGCAGGGACTTCCATTTGATCGGCTTCTGATTCCGGCCGTGGACTCTGAGGCTGCTTTCACACTGAGGCACCTTACAGGTGCTATAGCACTAAAAATAGCGCCTGTAAAGAGCCTCTCCTTTCATTTCAGTGTGACAGCCCGAGTGCTTTTTTTACTGGAGTGGTGCGGCTTGCATGACGGTAAAAAAAGTCCTGCAAGCAGCATCTTTTCAGCGCTGTAGGAGTGGTGTATACACAGCTCATAAAGTGCCCCTGTCCATTGAAATTAATAGGCAGCGCTGGCAAAGCGGCGCTTTGTGGGCAGTTTTAACCCTTTTTTTGGGGAGGAATTCCACCCTACCTTTAATTCTCCCCTCCGGTTAGCTCCTATGGTGGGGGGGCTCCCTCTGGGTGGTCAAAAGAGAAGGGGGGCGTGGCTTAGCGATGGCGGCATAAAGATGTCTCTCACTGGAGCTCTGCATGGGCCAGATCCAAGAACAAGCAGTGAGACCCTACAGAACCACCGTTTCTTCATGCCCGGAGATCACAGGCACACACAGCCTTCAGGGGAACGCGAGGAGGGGAAATCGCCCACCATTTTCACTGGCAGCACCCTGCTCCATCTCCCGCGGCCAAGATGGCGCCACCACCAGTGAACACGACGACCACCGCAACTACAAGTAAGAAAGCATCCCAGCCAGGGGTGCCGGTTGCAGGGGATGCGGCTAAGCAAGTGAATTGCCTGCTGTCCCCCATCGTTTCCCCCGCTCTCCCCTGTTCAGACTCACAGCCCGTCAATGGGCCCACGTTAGGGGCAGATGGAGAGCCTGAGGTAGCCTTCCGGGAGATGGTGGTGGGTCTGCCTACTAAACAGGACCTGGAGGCCATGTCTGCATCCATCATGCATGCTCTCTCCCTGGAGCTGCATGACCTCCACCAAGTGGTCACTGTAGAGGAGCGAGTTACAGAATTGGCATGCTCTACTACTCTGGAGTCTGACCACCAAGCCATCCGTCGCCACCTTATTGATGTGCAGTTGCAGCTAAATGACAAAGAAAACCACAGCAGACGCAACAATCTGCGCTTACGCGGTATCCCTGAAGCCACCATGGGACCAAACCTCCGTGTCACGGTGGTAGCCATCCGAAGTCAGATCTTGGGCAAATCCTCCACAGCTGAGCTTGAGCTGGACAGAGTTCACCAAGTCCCTGACCCCAGACTGGCCCCTCCATCTCCACAGGGGACAGGCTCTCCCAATCCTGCCTCAAGATGTTCTATGCAGTGTACACTTCACGGTTAAAAAGGAGATTGACCAGGCCAAGTGCACAAAAGGGCCTATTGACTTCGATGGTGCCTCTATCCGGATCTATCCTGATGTATCCAGGCAAACACGGGCCATGCAGGGACTCCTGCGCCCCCTTCTGGAAGTGATCCACAAGGCAGAAGCAACTTACCGATGGGGACACCCGTTCCATTTGATTGTGAGGAAGCAGGGTACTGATTTCTTCTTGCGTTCCCCAGACCAACTTACTGAGCTGTTCAGCTTCCTGGATATGCCCCCCTCCAGAGACTGAACGACGTAAGCGACTGGTCCCAGGCTTCCTGGATGCTATGATATGTGCTCTGCTGTGCTTTGTTGGGGGTTTTCTTTTTGGGGCCCGAGCCTGTGATACATCTAGGGGCTAGTCTTCCTTAAACATGCCATGAGGGAACTCTACCGAGGGACACCGAGCTTCCGTTCTTGCCAGGTTCTCTAGTACGTGGCCTCTCCCCCTGACTGGATTTTGTCTTGGTCTCGGTAAAAGCCAATCTTGGCATCACTGGGACTACATACCAGCCCACATCTACTCAAGGGGCTCTACATCTACCTTTGTATATTTTTACCCGAGGGCCAGATGACTGCAGAGACTGGTCGCCGGGTCTCCACGGTTCGTGGTTGTCTGGACCTGATATCTGCTACACTGAATTTGTTTTTTTTTTATTAACAATGCTATTCCTTCTGTTTGCTAACCCTTCCTGGGGGTGCACGGGGGAACATATGTTAAGTTACTAAAGGTCGGTGGATAGGCTCCATGCCCCCCTTCTCAGAACTCACTTGACCAATTTAAATTTCAATTGTCTAGCTCACTCTGGTATACCAATATGGGGATCCTGTTACTTGAGGGTAACGCATCACTGTGGTCCTTCTCCCCCTGCTTATTCTATCAGTAAACCTTCTGGTTATGGGGCTATGGGGCCTGTCTACCAGACCAATTTACCGTTGGAATTATATATGTTCTGGGATTTTCTTAATGTATAAAAAAATCCTTCCTACATGTTAAATCCAGGTGTACATTATGTTCTACTGCCATGGTGTTCTGGGGGTTGTGCACAGTTGGGCTCCCTTTTTTGGCCAACCGCGCCAGGGCCAATTCTGTGCAGGCACCCTCCCTGGTACCCCATTGCAGTTCTGTTTTGTGATGTGCCTTTCTAGTCTAAATCTGGTGATTTCGGTTTCAGTGAATACATGTTTCTTGCTGCTTCGAGTCCGTGCATCTCCAAATGTGTTGTGTTTTATAAAACCCACTACCTGTTTCGGGTTGCACACAGCACCTCATCCACCCCCAGACAGGGCGAACTCTTGTGTGGGCTCTCTTCGTGCCCTGTCAAGGTCCTTATCTCGTTTATATTGTGGTTTGACCACCCTACCCCCCCTCCTTCTTTTTTTTTTTTTTTTTTTTTTTTTTTTTCTTTTTCCCTCTTTGCTCCTTTCCTTTTCGTTCTCTACCCCCCCATTTCCTTTTTACTCTCTTCTTCCCCTCGCCCAGGGAACACTAGTGGTGAATCTATCTCACGACCTATTGAGATCAGGCCAAGAGGTTGTCATGGGTCTCCTCAAGGTTACATCCCTTAACGTGAGAGGTCTCCGTGCCCCTGAGAAGCGCTCTCAGTTGCTGGCTTATCTGAAAAAAAGCAAAACCCAAGTCTCCTTCCTACAGGAAACATGCTTTAGGGGTGACCGGATCCCTAACCTGACTAACAGGGCTTTTGCGACGGTGTATCACTGTCCCTCACCGATCTCCAAGTCTAAGGGGGTAAGCATCCTGATTGGCAAAAGGGTCCCTTGGACCTTTGAGGCGATGCGGACAGACATGCAGGGTCGTTTTCTCCTTCTGAAGGGGAAGGTGGGTGATGCGCAGGTCACCTTTGCCAATGTTTACTTCCCAAATGTGGACCACCCGCAGTTTCTTAGGTCGCTTCTTCCAGTCCTTATGGAGTTCGCCGAGGGACTCCTGGTCTTTAGAGGGGACCTTAACTTTGCCATGGACCCTCTACTGGATGTATCACGCGGCACATCTCATCTCCCTTATTCCCGCCTTAAGCATTTGAAGGCAGATCTCCACCTCCTTCGTTTGGTCGATCCTTTGCGGTTACTGCATCCCCAAGAACGTGACTATTCTTTCTTCTCACAAGTTTACCACGCCTACTCGCGCCTTGATTACCTCCCTATTGCGCATAAGGATTTACCCAGAGTTTTGTCTGCTGGTATTGATGATGTACTTTTCTTGTCAAACCTCAAAAGGGAGAGGTTGCGCCGCACGGATGAACTTTTGAGACAGCTAAGCAGTTTAGAATGTGCCCATTAGGCCAGCCTAGCACGATCCATGTATCAGGAGCTCCTGAGGGTTCGTGAGGAACTCCCCTCCCTCCTTTACCACAAAACTAAGCAAAAATTGGCTTGGGCACATCGTACCACGTACCTGTTCTCGAACAAACTTGGCATGCAGCTGGCAAGGGCCCTGCGGGGTTCACACACTAAGACCTACGTTCCCCATATCATTGGCTCACTTGGACTGAAATTGACTATGTCTACCAACATAGCGGCAGAGTTTAGAACTTTTTATGAGGATCTCTACAATCTGCCCCGGATTCCGCCTCGGACGGGAGCTCAACCACACAGTCCTATCTGGCCGCTTCCAGCATGCCTTCCCTTCCTGATGCTGTTCAGAAAGAGCTGGAGGAACCCATCACAATCGAGGAACTGGGGGTAGTGCTGGCCCATTCTAAACTGAAGAAGACTGTGGGCCCGGATGGCTTTAGCACAGCCTATTATAAAGCATTCTCCGAGACTGTCTGCTCCCTTGATTACTGCACTTAATTCCATTACGGAAGGGAACCCCTTTCCCATAGACACTTTAGAGCATCTATCTCTTATCCCAAAAGAGGGGAAGGACCCTTCGAGATGCAGGAATTACCATCCAATTGAGCTACAGAATACAGACTTGAAATTGTTCACCAAGATTTTGGCAAACAGGCTGCTCCCCCATATTCACAGTCTCATTCATAGAGATCAGACAAGGTTTGTTCCCCTTCGTGAACCTCGGGACAATACAATCTGAGTGCTGAATCTTATCCACACAGCCCATTCGTCAAACCGGCCCCTTCTCCTGCTGCCCACGGATGCAGAGAAGGCTTTTGACCGGGTGAACTGGACCTTCATGTGGGCCACCCTAGAGCACATCGGTCTTGGGTCATCTATGATGAGCTGGATTCTGTCACTTTATACCAATCCTTTCGCTGCAGTCAAGGTTAATGAGACGAGCTCTCCCTTCTCTTTAACATCCATAATGGTACGCGGGCTGCACAAAGCGGCCCTATCCCTGCAATCCTTGTTCCCTATCTGGTGGGCAAGTGACTCAATCCACTATTTGGGGACCTCTCTATACTCCAGACCTCTCTGCTCTTTATTCAGCCAACTTCGCCCCATTGCTTCTTCGTCTGAAGGCCGAGTTACTCCACTGGCATTCTCTCATCCTAACCTGGTTTGGACGTTGCAGTGCACTCAAGATGACCATGCTACCCAAGGTGCTCTATTTGATGCAGGCTCTGCCTATTCGCCTCCCCTTGCAATTTTTTAAACAGGTGAGTTCTATGTTTAGAGTAGGGATGAGCTTCGAGTTCGAGTCGAACTCATGTTCGACTCGAACATTGGCTGTTCGCAAGTTCGCCGAACAGCGAACAATTTGGGGTGTTCGCGGCAAATTCGAATGCCGCGGAACACCCTTTAAAAGTCTATGGGAGAAATCAAAAGTGCTAATTTTAAAGGCTAATATGCAAGTTATTGTCATAAAAAGTGTTTGGGGACCCAGGTCCTGCCCCAGGGGACATGGATCAATGCAAAAAAAAGTTTCAAAAACGGCCATTTTTCAGGAGCAGTGATTTTAATAATGCTTAAAGTCAAACAATAAAAGTGTAATATCCCTTTAAATTTCGTACCTGGGGGGTGTCTATAGTATGCCTGTAAAGGGGCGCATGTTTCCTGTGTTTAGAACAGTCTGACAGCAAAATGACATTTTGAAGGAAAAAACTCATTTAAAACTACCCGCGGCTATTAATGCATTGCCGACAATACACATAGAAGTTCATTGATAAAAACGGCATGGGAATTCCCCAAAGGGGAACCCCGAACCAAAATAAAAAAAAAAAAAATGACGTGGGAGTCCCCCTAAATTCCATACCAGGCCCTTCAGGTCTGGTATGGATATTAAGGGGAACCCCGGCCAAAATTTAAAAAAAAAAATGACGTGGGGTTCCCCCTAAATTCCATACCAGGGTCTGGTATGGATTTTAAGGGGAACCCCGCGCCAAAAAAAAAAAAAACCGGCGTGGGGTCCCCCCAAAAATCCATACCAGACCCTTATCCGAGCACGCAACCTGGCAGGCCGCAGGAAAAGAGGGGGGGACGAGAGTGCGCCCCCCCCCCTGAACCGTACCAGGCCACATGCCCTCAACATTGGGAGGGTGCTTTGGGGTAGCCCCCCAAAACACCTTGTCCCCATGTTGATGAGGACAAGGGCCTCATCCCCACAACCCTGGCCGGTGGTTGTGGGGGTCTGCGGGCGGGGGGCTTATCGGAATCTGGAAGCCCCCTTTAACAAGGGGACCCCCAGATCCTGGCCCCCCCCTGTGTGAAATGGTAAGGGGGTACAAAAGTACCCCTACCATTTCACTAAAACTGTCAAAAATGTTAAAAATGACAAGAGACAGTTTTTGACAATTCCTTTATTTAAATACTTCTTCTTTCTTCTATCTTCCTTCATCTTCTGGTTCTTCTGGCTCTTCTGGTTCTTCCTCCGGCGTTCTCGTCCAGCATCTCCTCCGCGGCGTCTTCTATCTTCTCGGGCCGCTCCGCACCCATGGCTTGGGGGGAGGCTCCCGCTCTTCTCTTCTTCTTCATCTTCTTCTCTTCTTCATCTTCTTCTCTTCTTCTCTTCTTCTTTTCTTCTCTTCTTCATTTTCTTCTCCGGGCCGCTCCGCACCCATGCTGGCATGGAGGGAGGCTCCCGCTGTGTGACGGCGCTCCTCGTCTGACAGTTCTTAAATAACGGGGGGCAGGGCCACCCGGTGACCCCGCCCCCCTCTGACGCACGGTGACTTGACGGGACTTCCCTGTGACGTCACGGGGAATGCCACAGGGAAGTCCCGTCATGTCCCGTGCGTCAGAGGGGGGCGGGGTCACCGGGTGGCCCCGCCCCCCGTTATTTAAGAACTGTCAGACGAGGAGCGCCGTCACACAGCGGGAGCCTCCCTCCATGCCAGCATGGGTTGCGGAGTGGCCCGGAGAAGAAGAGAAGAGCGGGAGCCTCCCCCCCATGCCATGGGTGCGGAGCGGCCCGAAGAGAAGAAGATAGAAGACGCCGCGGAGGAGATGCTGGACGAGAACGCCGGAGGAAGAACCAGAAGAGCCAGAAGATGAAGGAAGATCGAAGAAAGAAGAAGTATTTAAATAAAGGAATTGTCAAAAACTGTCTCTTGTCATTTTTAACATTTTTGACAGTTTTTTAGTGAAATGGTCCCTTACCATTTCACACGGGGGGGGGTCGGAATCTGGGGGTCCCCTTGTTAAAGGGGGCTTCCAGATTCCGATAAGCCCCCCGCCCGCAGACCCCCACAACCACCGGCCAGGGTTGTGGGGATGAGGCCCTTGTCCTCATCAACATGGGGACAAGGTGTTTTGGGGGGCTACCCCAAAGCACCCTCCCAATGTTGAGGGCATGTGGCCTGGTACGGTTCAGGAGGGGGGGGGGGCGCACTCTCGTCCCCCCCTCTTTTCCTGCGGCCTGCCAGGTTGCGTGCTCGGATAAGGGTCTGGCATGGATTTTTGGGGGGACCATACGCCGTTTTTTTTTTTTTTTTTTTTTTGGCCGGGGTTCCCCTTAATATCCATACCAGACCTGAAGGGCCTGGTATTGAATTTAGGGGGACTCCCACATCATTTTTTTTTTTTTTTAATTTTGGTTCGGGGTTCCCCTTTGGGGAATTCCCATGCCGTTTTTATCAATGAACTTCTATGTGTATTGTCGGCAATGCAATAGCCGCGGGTAGTTTTAAATGAGTTTTTTCCTTCAAAATGTCATTTTGCTGTCAGACTGTTCTAAACACAGGAAACATGCGCCCTTTTACAGGCATACTATAGACACCCCCCAGGTACGAAATTTAAAGGGATATTACACTTTTATTGTTTGACTTTAAGCATTATTAAAATCACTGCTCCTGAAAAAACGGCCCTTTTTAAAACTTTTTTTTTGCATTGATCCATGTCCCCTGGGGCAGGACCCAGGTCCCCAAACACTTTTTATGACAATAACTTGCATATTAGCCTTTAAAATTAGCACTTTTGATTATTCATGTTCGTGTCCCATAGACTTTAACGGTGTTCGAACAAACTTTTTTCCTGTTCGCATGTTCTGGTGAGAACCGAACAGGGGGGTGTTCGGCTCATCCCTAGTTTAGAGAATTTATTTGTTCCCATTGGAGGCCACGACTCAACTCCATCTTACAAACTCTCAGGGTGGAGTGGGACTCCCAGACATGCGGGCCTATTACAGAGCAGTACACCTTACCAGGGTAGTAGGCTAGCATTGCCATGGGGCCGAGAAACAGTGGGTTGCCATGAAACTTGAACTTCAATGACACGGCAAAGAGCTGGCCATGGATCACCTCCTCCCTACCAAAGGCTCTCGGGGACCATCCTACCCTCTGCAGCACATTGGTAGTGGCCAGGGATGCTTTTCGATGCTCCTCATTGTCACCTACTCCCTCCCCCATGATGCCTATATTGGGTAATCCAGAATTCACACCTGGTCTCCAGAACCCTCACTTTCGGCGTTTGGCCGTCAGTGGACGGCTCCATCTCTGTGACTTTCTAGGGCCCGATGGACAGCTCTCCCCCTCTGCATGTGAGACAGCCACAGACCCCCCTCTTGACTTCTGGTGTGGTATACAGATGCGTAACTTTCTCCGTCGTTGCTCGCACTCCCTGGGTATATCTCGACTGCTTATGGGACTGGATTTGCCACAGGAAGGAACTGATCCGACACTGCCTTTTGCTGATCTATGGGTCCCTGATCCGACCGGCGACAGGGTATGAGCCTGGGTTCCTTTTAAGATGGGAATGGGACCTTGACATCCATTTCGCCGTTACACAGAGGGAGAAGATTCTTCACTTTGCGCAGAAGTCTTCCCTAGCCACTAAAATCCAAGAGACTGGATGCTAAATTTTGACTCGCTGGTACAGGGTCCCTGTCACGCTACACCGTTTTTATCCTCTGGTCCCCAGTACATGCTGGTGGTGTGGTAATGCAGTTGGAACGATGCTCCACATCTTTTGTGACTGCCCCAAACTCAAACCCTTTTGGTGAGAGGTGATCAGTATCATCAAGCAATTGACTAACGTAGACCTAGAGGGAAACCCTGCTGCTTGTCTGCTGCATCTCTTGAACTGTCCCATCAAGAAGTATAAGACTTTCCTCACGATCCAGTTACTGAATGTGGCTAAAGCATGCATTCCCTTATGTTGGAGATCTGAAAGCCCGCCTTCAAAATCCTTGTGGTTTTCCAAGGTTGATGAACTCTGGGACATGGATGGATCTCACAGCTACCCTACATAACCGAGGGGAGACCTTGCAAGACACTTGGAGACCGTGGCAACGCTTTATTTGCACTGATGACTACCTTCAAGGTGCCCTGCTTGTGGACTGAACCCCTGGGGTCAGGCACGTTCCCTGGGCGAGGGGCCCTCCCCCCCCCCCCCCCCTCTCTCCTTCTGAGTTCCTTTTCTCCCACACCTGAGATACTTTCCTTCCTTCTCCTTTTCCCCGTTATCTCCCAATGCCGCCTTCTCCCTTTTTTCCTAACCGTTTCTGTTCTCTGAACCCAGTTCTGGGTACATTCTTTTTCCGGATATCCGACTGATTATCTTATTATACAATTACCTAATTCCCACTCTGGGCCCGCTGGTCACCGGGAAGTTTGTTCCCCGGTACATTTTACGGTCCCGCTTAAAACAGTTGCATGGCTTTACATATACAAATTGGAGTGCGTGTGGTCTTGCACATTGTTACTCTATCTGATGTATATACCTGGTGAAATGTAGTGCATTCTCATATTTGAATTGTTTATTTGTGTTCTGATAGGTCTTTTGGCCAACAATTTTACTGAGAATGGTTCAATGTGTCTGTTAAATGCTGACCATTCCTCGTCCATTCGTGTTTCTGTTAAACTGTGAATTGTAACACATGGTAAATAAAGGAATTACAAAAAAAGAGGGAGGCTCAGGACCCTGGGAGGAGGGCCTGGAGTGTTTGTCCTTGGATGTGTTCCCTATGTACCGCTGGCAGAGGGGGGTTAGGGGGCCACAGCAGCTGCTAACAAACCCCAATGTTTCTTGTGTATTTCAGGGGAAAGCTAAGGTCAAGTCGAAGCCCTACCATAGCTCTAAGAGGAAATGCCACATTGGGGGATAACTGGTCTAAGGTGTTATGCAGGGAATGCATAGATGCTCTGGTTAGGGAAAGGTTATCAGAGCAGGATAGCGATTTAACAGCCTTAGTGAAGGAGCTTTTCTCCATGTTTCAGTCATTCAAAACGCTTTTTGAAGGATTCCAGGTCACGCTACCTATCACAGCTCCTCCGCCAGCACAGCAGAGTTCGGCACCAACACTGCCAATCGTCCCTTCCAGAGATGAAGGGACTCCAGGGGTCTCCAGGGAGAAGACGGGAGCAACTGGACAATGCACCCTCAGGCTCCCAGGCAGAGTAGGAGGGGGAAGGACTGGACGGTGATCCAGTAGGCCCTCAAGGTACAAACTCCCCAGAGGAGGTAGAAGCCCACCTGGGGGCTATTCTCACCACTCTAGGAATTCAGGCAAACAAAAAGCCTTTGAAGCTCCATGATCCAATGTATCACAGGGCATGGGTGAACAGAAGAGGAAGGTTTTCCCTGTCCATGACGTTCTATTGTATATGGTCAAGAGTGGCTTGATCCGGAAAAAAAACCCATCTCCAGGGCATTGAAGAGAAGGTTTACATTTTCAGAAGATCCAGCGTCCGTGTGGAATAAGAAGTCCAAGGTCCTGTTGGAGTCATGAAGAGTTGGAAAACCAGAATGTAGTGCGCTGGGTCCCAGTGGATGAAATAGGAGAGGGGTTTTACTCCCATGTCTTTATGGTATGGAAACCCTCAGGAAAGTACAGACTGATCTTAAACCTAAAGCTCTTGAACCAGTCTGTGGTTTACTGAAGATTCTGCATATATTCCATTTTTTGGGTCAGAGCACCACTACCAAACTGCTACATGGCCTCTGTAGACCTCAGATGCCTATCTTCACATCCCTATAGCAGAGGTGTTTCAGAAGTTTATCCGACTGGCAGTATGGGTCGAGGAAGAAACAATCCACTTGCAATTTCAGGCTCTTCCATTTGGCCTATCCTCCTCCTCGCCTTGCATTTTTTATGTAGGTCATGGCAGAGGCCCTGGCCTTTCTTCGTCTCGGAGGCATCTTGATAATCGCCTACCTGGACAACTTCTCTTTGTGGCTTCCCCAGAGCGGTTAACCCGGGCTCAGAAGTTGACGAAGGACTTTGAGGGGCCTGGGGTGGCTGTTAAACCTCAAAGTCCAACTTGGTGCCCTCCCAGCACTTTACCTATGGTATCTGTTGGACTCCACACAGAGTATTTCTGCCACAGGAAAAAGTGCAGAAGATAGACTGTGCAATGAGATTGCTTCAGGGCAACCAGCCAGTCACCATAAAGAGGGCAATGTCGTTGCTGGGGCTGTTAACTTCACCTATCCTAGCAGTACAGTGGGCAGGGCTACACTTTTGTCCCCTGCAGAACATTATACTGAAGGCGTGGGACCACAGTCGGGCATCATTAGACACCCCAGTGAGGATACCACCACAGGTAAAAAGATCTTGGTAGTGGAGGACAATAGTGAACCTGTCCCTTGGCTGGCTGTAAGTTTTTCCAGTCACCAAGATCGTGACCACGGACTCAAGCAGCAGGAGGTGGGGTGCACACCTAGGTCCTTTAACACAAGGCGCCTGGAAGGAGAGTAACTCCAAAGGTCGTCGAACTGAAAGGAATTGAGGGCTTTGTCTTTAGCACTCGTGGTCTTCCAGGGCCACCACATATAACTACGTTCAGACAACTCCTCGGTAGTGGTGTATATAAACAAACCGGGTGGGACAAGGAGCAGAGCCCTTTTATCCCTTGCATCAGAAATCCTGGGCTGGGCTGAACACCATGAACTGTCCCTTTTTCAGCAGTTTGTTTTAAAAGGGGAGAAAAACAGTCGCAGACTTCCTCAGCAGGAGAGCGATTGGGTCCTGAACCAGGTTTTCAAGCTGATAACCAAGAGATGGGGGCCTCTGAATGTGGATCTTTTCGCATCAAAAGAGAATCCGAAAACGCTGCTGTTCCTCTCTCTGAACAGGTCGGAAAGGGCTCTCTGGGTGGAAGCCCTAGTGCGAATTGGCATTTCTCCGGGTGCTATGCCCCCCCCCCCCCCACCAGCCTTGCTGCCGGCGGTTCTAAAGGAAGTTTCAAACGGAAAACCCTTCTGATCCTTGTGGCACCGCACTGGCCCAGAAGACCCTGGTTCTCGATTCTGAAACTAGCGGCGGAAACCCCTTTTGATGTGGCCAATCCGGGCGGATCTTCTCTCGCAGGGTCCGGGATTTTGACCCCAGGTGGAACAGTGGAACCTTGCGGCCTGGTTACTGATGAGGAGCTGCTAAAATCTAAAACCTTTTTGATCCGGGAAAAAAAAAAAAAATCAAGACGGATCTCGCCTTTTTGCAAAATGTGACTTCAAAGTTCCACAGAAGCCAAGAAGTAGTTTTGCCCAGGTTTTGGACTAACCTCTCAGGAGAGAGGGAATTTAAGTTTCACATGTTGGATGTAAGGAGATGCGTCCTTCAATACTTAGAGCAAACAAAACCTGTTAGACTGATTCCTTGTTTTTTATTTTCGGGGGCAAGGAAAGGTTATAAGGCCTTCAGACGTACTATAGATTTTAGCGGCAAGAAGGTTCCCGTAGGCACAAGGCACACTCCACTACAGCTATGGCAGCTTTGCAAACAAAGGGCTGGAGCTACGCCAGAGCAGATCTGTAGAACAGCAACATGGTCCAGTTTCACCACCTTTGTAAAGCATTACAGGGTGGACCTGTTGGCAAAAGAGCAGTCCTCTGGGCAAAAGGTCTTGCAAGCTATAGTCCCACCCTAACGGTGAGTGCTCGTTTATCCTCTCAAGGTGGCTGTCCTGAAAGACGATATGGGAAAACCAAAGTTGCGCTTACCGGAAATGTCTTTTCCTGGAGTCTTTCAGGACAGCACCGGTTACCCACCTGGATGTTTGGGGTTCTTCGGGGGCCTCATCACAGGAACAGCAGAACTATGTTGTATGTAGATGTGTTCTTGTGTCTCCCCAGCTGGCCGGAGTTGCTCTTGGAAAAACTGAAGGGCTGGCAGGGGAAGCAGAAATTTAAAGATGGCTGATGCAGTGTTTTCTGTGGAAGGGAGGAGCCAGTGTCTCTCAAGGAGGCTGTCCTAAAAGATGTTACCGGTAAGCGTAACTTTTTTGTTTTCAGATTTTTATTTGTAAAAAAAAAAAAAAAAGTGTGGCATGCATTTGTATTCAGCCCCTTTACTCTGATACCCCTAACTAAAATCTAGTAGAACCAATTGCCTTCAGAAGTCATCTAATTAGTAACTAGAGTCCACCTGTGTGTAATTAAATCTGAGTTTAAATACATCTGTTCTGTGAAGCCCTTAGAGGTTTGTTAGAGAATCTTGGTGAACAAACGGCATCATGAAGGCCAAGGAACACACCAGACAAGTCGGGGATAAAGTTGTAGAGGTTTAAAGTTGGGTTAGGTTATAAAAAACATATCCATGTTCAATCCATCATCCAAAAATGGAAAGGGTATGGCACTACTGCAAACCTACCAAGACCTGCCGTCCACCCAAACTGACAGGTCGGGCAAAGAGAGCATTAATCAGAACAGTAGCCAAGAGGTATGGTAACTCTGGGGGAGCTGCAGAGATCCACAGCTCTGGTGGGAGAATCTGTTCGCAGGACAACTATTAGTCGTGCACTCCACAAATGTGACCTTTCTGGAAGAGTGAAAGCCATTGTTGAAAGAGAGCCATAAGAAGTCCTGTTTGCAGTTTGTGAGAAGCCATATGGGGACACAGCTAACGTGGAAAAAGGTGCTCTGGTCAGATGAGACCAAAATTTAACCACTTCCGGACCGCTGCATGCCGATATACGTTCTAATTTTGAAGGGATATCTTTGTTATGGCAGCAGCTAGCTGCTATAACCCTGGTATTGTCTTGTTCGGCGGGTGCTCTGGTGTCCAATAATAGTGGTCTCTGCGGCAGATTCGCAGAGACCCTTCCGGTGCCCTCCGCCGGAGGCGATCGGATCCTTGTCCTTCCTGGGTATGGAGACGAGTCTCCATACCATTGCAGGGCGGAAGTGATGTCAAAACGTCACTTCTGTCCATAGATCTTAAAGGACCACTTTTTTTTTATTATTCAAATTACTTTTTTTTTGCATTGTAGTGTAAATATGAGATCTGAGGTCTTTTTGACCCCAGATCTCATTTAAGAGGTCCTGTCATGCTTTTTTTCTGTTATTTTTTTTCTAAATATTCTATTTAAGGGATGATTACATTCCTTGTAATAGTAATAAAAGTGACACCATTTTTTTTTTTAAAGAACAGTGTAAAAATAAAAGGTAAAATAAGAATTTTTTTTTTTTTAAACGTGCCCCCTCCCACCGAGCTCGCATGCAGAAGTGAACACATACGTGAGTAGCGCCCGCATATGAAAAAAGGGTTTTCAAACCACACATGTGAGGTATCGCTGCGATCGGTAGAGCGAGAGCAATAACGCTAGCCCTGGACCTCCTCTGTAAAGCAATACATGCAACCTATAGAATTTTTTTAAACATCACCTATGGAGATTTTTAAGGGTAAAAGTTTGTCGCCATTGCAAGAGCGGGCGCAATTTTGAAGCATGACATGTTTGGTATTAATTTACTTAGCGTAACATTATCTTTCACAATATAAATAAAAATTGGGCTAACTTTACTGTTTTATTTTTTAATTCAAAAAAGTATTTTTTCCAAAAAAAAGTGCACTTGTAAGACCGCTGCTCAAATACGGTGTGACAAAGTATTTCAACGACCACCATTTTATTCCCTAGGGTGTTAGAAAAAAAATGTATAATGTTTGGGAGTTCTAAGTAATTTTCTAGCAAAAAAAAACTGTTTTTAACTTGTAAACAACAAATCTCAAAGAGGCTCGGTCCTTAAGTGGTTAACTTTTTGGCCTAAAAGCAAAACACTATGTGTTGTGGAAAACGAACACTGCACATCACCCTAAACACACCATCCCCACCCATGAAACATGGTGGTTGCAGCATCCTGTTGTAGGGATGTTTTTCTTCAGCAGAGACAGGGAAGCTGATCAGAGTTGATGGGAAGATGGATGAAGCCAAATACAGGGCAATCTTAGAAGAAAACCTGTTAGTCTGCAAAAGACTTGAGACTGGGGAAGAGGTTTACCTTCCAGCAGGACAATGACCCTAAACATACTACAGCCAGAGCTACAATGGTATGGTTTAGATCAAAGCATATTCATGTGTTAGAGTTGGCCCAGTCAAAGTCCAGACCTAAATCCAATTGAGAATCTGTGGCAAGATTTGAAAATTGCTGTTTGCAGACGCTCTCCATCAGTCTGACAGAGCTTGAGCTATTTTGCAAGGTAAAATGAGAAAAAATGTCATGCTAGACATGCAAAGCTGGTGGAGACATGCCTAAAAAGACTTGCAGCTGTAATTGCAGTGAGAAAGGTGGTTCTACAAAGTATTGACTTGGTGGCGGAATACAAATGCACGCCACACTTTTTACATATTTTATTTGTAACAAATTATGAAAACCATTTATCATTTTCCTTCCACTTCACAATTATGTGCCACTTTGTGTTGGTATATCACATAAAATCACAATAAAATATATTTACGTTTTTGGTTGTAACATGACAAAATGTGGAAAATTTCAAGGGGTATGAATACTTTTTCAAGGCACTGTAGGAGCTGGTGTGCAGGAAAATGGCAGCAGGTTCTTTTGGAGTCAAAATATAAAATATTTGGCTGTAGTAAGAAGCAGTTTGTTCAGCAAAGGGCTGTAGAGCGGTACAATTAGTGTCTGCAGGCAACAGCGAAGCATGGTGATGGTTCCTTGCAGGTTTGGGACTGAATTTCTGCAAATGGAGTTGAGATTTTGTCAGGATCAATTGAGCAGCAGGACAGGGATCCCAAACAGCCAATGTCATTAAGAACTATCTTCAGTGTGAAGAATAACAAGGAGTCATGGAAGTGATGGTTTGGCCTCCACAGAGCCTTAATCTCAACATTGAGTCTGTCTGGGATTACATAAAGAGATAAAGGATTTGAGGCAGCTTACATCTACAGAAGAGCTGTAGTTCTCCAAGATATTTGGAACAACCTACCTGCCGAGTTCATAAAAACTGCAATCAACACAGCATCTATTCTTTTAGGTACATTTGCACACAAAGGGTGGTTACACCAAATATTGATTTGATTTTTGATTCCTCTTCTCTTACTTTCCACTTTATTTGATAAAATGTGTGTGTGTGTATATGTATGTGTGTGTGTGTGTGTGTGTGTGTGTATGTATATATATATATATATATATATATATATATATATATATATATATATATATATATATATATATATGTATGTATGTATGTATGTATGTATGTATGTATGTATGTAAAATGACCCTTTCAGCAAAAAGCCGAAAGAGAATTCTTGCCGATACTGGCGCCGAAAATGGGGCGGGCCTGGGCCCTGGTGCCGCTTATCAGGGGGCTTCCTATATCGTGGAAGAGAGGAGAGCCGCCGTCGCCTGTTTGATTACAGCCGCTCCCCCTTCTCCGGGCACTTTGGACAGATCACCTGTCCAATCCTGGGACGGGTGATCTGTCTATCAAAGTGCCCGGACAAGGGGGAGGGACTGTATGTGACGGCACGCAGCGGGGAACACACAGCTATTGAAATGAAAGCTGTGATGTTCCCGGCGCTGTAATCAAACAGGCGGCGGCTCTCCTCTCCCTTCACAGGCTGCACTACTGGGGACACAGGCTGCACTACTAGGGACGCAGGCTGGCTGCATCTGACGGGCACTGGTGAGGCTGCATTGATCTCTTGTATCATGTCCGCAGTTTCTGACTCTCTGACCATCTCCTGTACCATGTCTGCAGCCTCTGACCATCTCCTGTACCATGTCTGCAGCCTCTGACCATCTCCTGTACCATGTCCGCAGTCTCTGACCATCTCCTGTACCATGTCCGCAGTCTCTGACCATCTCCTGTACCATGTCCGCAGTCTCTGACCATCTCCTGTACCATGTCCGCAGTCTCTGACCATCTCCTGTACCACGTCCGCAGTCTCTGACCATCTCCTGTACCACGTCCGCAGTCTCTGACCATCTCCTGTACCACGTCTGCAGTCTCTGACCATCTCCTGTACCACGTCTGCAGTCTCTGACCATCTCCTGTACCACGTCTGCAGTCTCTGACCATCTCCTGTACCACGTCTGCAGTCTCTGACCATCTCCTGTACCACGTCTGCAGTCTCTGACCATCTCCTGTACCACGTCTGCAGTCTCTGACCATCTCCTGTACCACGTCTGCAGTCTCTGACCATCTCCTGTACCACGTCTGCAGTCTCTGACCATCTCCTGTATCACGTCTGCAGTCTCTGACCATCTCCTGTACCACGTCTGCAGTCTCTGACCATCTCCTGTACCACGTCTGCAGTCTCTGACCATCTCCTGTACCACGTCTGCAGTCTCTGACCATCTCCTGTACCACGTCTGCAGTCGCTGACCATCTCCTGTACCACGTCTGCAGTCGCTGACCATCTCCTGTATAAAAATATTTTTAAAAACCGTCACTTTCGATTTCGGTATCGGTTTTCGGGATCAAGGAAGATTTATTTTCATTCAGTGCATACCATATATACATTGTCAAACTGTCAGCATTACTTCATCTGAAAATCCCAGAGAGAAGGTTTAACGAGATTCAGTCACACTCCAAATCACACAAAATGTTCTTTTTAACCTAATATCAATAATTATATCGGTGGAGGTGTCCCTATAGGGTGCCACATCCAAATTACCTAGACAAAAAGGAGAATCCCCTAGGTGGACTTTTAAGGCACTAACATAATTTGTAGAGAAAACATATATTTTAATAAACACAGTAAGTACAATAAAGACAAAGTATATTGGAATGGTTACAATAGCTGTGTGCCAAGTACAGAATCACCACAATGATTGACACTAAAGTTCTTGTAATTCCCTGACGCGTTTCAGAGCATCTATGTCTCTTTTTTCAGGGGTAGTTATTAGGTCAATCATACATCTAAAACTCAGTAATAGCAAAAAGTCAAATACAGCATATACAAAGAAGTATAGTGAACAATATTGTTTATAGCATGTATATTGTGATAATAATGCATACTGTATAGGCTCACATATTTTGTGGAGATATCGTGGGCAAAACATTCCAATAAAGCTATTTAAAAACAAGGAGTATAACCGGACATGTGTCTCCAGGAACCTGCCTGTAAGGGTAGGGTTCTCCGTCACAGCATATTTAAGTATACCATCAATTGAGTACAGACGAACTAACATGAGAGGCATTGGACAGCCCACAATACTGAAGCTGATGGAGGGCGTAGACCTGTAGGTAAAGAGTAATAAATTATGAGGGGCGTATTAAATGATTAAATTTGGCTAGCCTGTCTCATCCCTATAAGAGAATTTTCAAAGAATGTGCAAGCAAGATATATACAGAGATACTGCTGTAATAATGATAAAAATATATGTAAGAAATACGTGGGAATAGTGTATATACGTATGTATCCTACCTGCACTCAATGATGACAGATAATTGTTGATACTAAAAGGCACTGTATAGCTGGTGTCAACAAAGCCATGTAGGACTAAATGGGGAAGGTTATCTAAAGGTGATCTAAATTCACATTGCAGGTGACATGTAACATTTAATTAGTGTCAAATCACACAGCTATGGTTGGGATATAAATGTAGAGAATTGGATAGATATATATCAGGGTAAATTTGGAGTTTATGCACACATGATACATCAGGCACGCCTTTGAGACATGGCTGACATCCACCTGAGGGTTTGGATGCCAGGATGTGTCTCCATGAGGCTGCCTTTTACATATCAGGTATGACTGATTATAAGAAAGGAAAAGGAAAGCTGCGCATTTTTTAAGGTGGAGGTTCACTGTCACTGGTGTTTTCATTTATCATTTCTCTTTGCTCAAAAAGGATCGCTTATCAAGATTCACTTCACAGAACGTTATTTCTTTATGGGACCTTTTTTTTTTTGATGGTATCCCTTTTAATGTGGGGACTCGCCACTATATCACACGGCACTCAGACTGTCACAATATGTTTGTTTCATTTATATATTTTTGTAGCGCAGATTTCCTTTTCCTTTGTTATGCATTGTGTTTGCACATATCATGCAAAATTGAGCTGCAGCTTTTTTATTTGTCGTTTTTTTATTTTTTATTTTGTTTAGGTATTAGCGTGGTATTTCTTCTTTGTTATTATATGCTGCTTTACAATGGCAGTTCCCTGATGGTCTATTATTGCTCTTGTTATATGGTTTAGAGCATCATAAGCATACATGTGCATAAACCCAAAATTGTTTCACCCTGATCGTTAACCCCCGCCTCTATTGAGGATTAAAATTGTTGATACATTTCATTAATATTAAGGCTCAACCACATGATTTACTAACTGTTTAGCGAGCTACCTATATAGGCGAGTTATGCTTATATATATTTATATTTATATTTATATATATATATATATATATATATATATATATATATATATATATATATATATATATTTATTAGTCCAACCATAGCTGTGTGATTTGACACCAATTGAATGTTACATGTCACCTGCAATGTGAATTTAGATGACCTTTAACCTGCCCCATTAGTCATATACAGCTTTGTTAAACAAGGTAGAGTCTGGCTTATGAACAATCATTATAATCTCCTAAAATTATAAAATCGTACTGAGACACCTTTTGTGTGTGTGTGTGTGTGTGTGTGTGTGTATATGTATGTATGTGTGTGTGTGTATATATATATATATATATATATATATATATATATATATATATATATATATATATATATCGTTCAGTGTGACACCAGCTATACAGTGCATCAACAATTATCTGTTATCATTGAGTGTAGGTAAGATACATACTTATATACAGTATTCCCATGTATTTCATACATATATTTCCCTCCCCGTCTTTCAGGACAGCCATCTTGAGAGACCTTGGCTCCTCCTCTTCCTGGGAAACACTGCGCCAGCCCCATAAATTTACACCTCCCCCTGCCAGCCTCAGTTGTTTGTGTTTCCCCCGGTGGGGAGACACTGTGCTAGGAACCAGGCCCAGGCAGTCAGGGAGACTGGGGGCTGCATTTCTAAGAAAAGTCCCTAACCAGGAGACAGGGGTTCTCTGGGGCAGCGGCAGGCTACTTACCAGCCGCATATCGTCCGCCTCCCCCACTTCGCCGAGCACTGGTGGAAGTCTCGGGGGGCCCTCTTTCACAGCCACAGGGCTGTTTACAGGAAACAGCTCTGTCCCCCCTGTACAGCGTACAGGCCGCAGCGGAGCCGAGCGGGCCGGATGGCGGGTGACGTCATTTCCGGCGGGAGGGCGGATGTGCATCCTTTGACACGCGGCTTCCGGTTCTGGGTAGCGCGGCGCTGATAGAGGGCCGGGCACAGGCTGGAGAGGAGTTGGTCACTGCACAGGCGGTGTGAAGACTCCACAGGCCGCCCACCAGCATATCAGGAGCGGATGCTTAGATGGCGCTCAGTGATGCCAGCTCCAGCCAGCCTAAGGTAAGGGTACCCTGGGGAAGGGTTCCCCCTCTACCTAGGCTCTCCCTCCCCCCTTAGGGTTCCTGTAGGGGGGGGGGGGGGGGAAGGTTGTATTGGTTGTATTTCTGTGTGAGGCTTTGTGGGGATATTGATTGGTCTTTGTTTTTTACATGTTTTTCAGAAAGCTTCTGAGAAAAAACCCCCACATAGCTCTAAGAGAAAATATGCCTCCTGTAGGGATACCCTGGGGGTGGCTTGGTAAAAGGTCCTATGTAGGAACTGTATTGATGCATTAGTTAACGAAAGAGCATCTGAACAGGAGTCAGGGTTAGCAGCATCAGTCAAGGAATCATCCTCAACTTTCCAATCTTTTAAAAACCTGTTTGAAGTGTTACAGGTTCCCCTTAAACCCTCACCTGCATCGCAGAATACAGCCCCACTTTTGGCACAGGACTCTGCATCTTCCCATCCTGGGGCCACTACTTCAGCAGAAGGAGTGGCGGGCACTTCCAGAGAGGAAGCTAGGGAGGAACCAGACAGTGCTACCTCCGGTTCTCAGGACGAATCGGAGGGGGAGAGTAGGGGCGGGGAGTGCAGAAGGCCCTCAAGGTACAAATTGTCCCTTGATGAGGTAGAGGATCTTCTAGGGGCTATCTACACCACCCTGGGTATCCAGGAGGACAAGAAAACCCTATCTCTCCATGACCAATACGGGCTTAAAGGAACAGAAAAGAAAAGTATTTATTTCCTGTTCATGAGGTCCTAATAGATACGGTCAAAAAAGAATGGCAGGATCCCGAACGGAAACCCTTCTTTTCTGGGTCCCTAAAAAGAAGATTCCCTTTTTCGGATGATCCTGCCTCAATCTGGAACAAGAACCCCAGATTGGACGCAGCATTCTCGCAAGTGTCCAGACACACAGATCTGGCCTTCGAGGATCTGGGAGCTCTGACAGATACCATGGACAAGAGAATTGATTCACTGTTAAAGACCTGGGAATCAACTCTAGGTAATCTGTAACCATAGATGACAGTCACGGTGGTGGCCCGAAACCTCGAGCACTGGCTTACACAAATCCAGGCTCATATTGAGGCAGGTACGGCAAAGGAGACTATTTTGTTGTCCTTTCCAACAATTCTAAGAGGCGTAGCATATATAGCGGATGCTTCGGCTGAGTCAGTGCGCATGTCAGCCAGGACTGCTGCACTTGCCAACTCAGCCAGAAGAGCCCTCTGGCTCAAAACATGGCCAGGCGACAATGCCTCAAAAATTAAACTTTGTGGCATTCCGCTGACCGGTGATCTGCTCTTCGGCCCAGGTCTAGAGACAGTGTTAGACCGTACCGCCGATAAAAAGAAGGCGTTCCCTGTGAAACGAAAACCCCCCGAATCAACCCAAGAGGGGGTTTCGTCCACAAATAAGAAGGCCTCCCAAGATGCAGGAGAAAAAAACTTGGAGCCAAAGGGGTAAGGGCAAAGGAGGAGCTATTTTTCGCCCTCCTGAGCAGCCCAGTAAGACCCAGTGACTCAGGGGTCACAGTGGGGGGGAAGATTGGGAGCCTTACTTCCACAATGGGAAGTAATCTCCCCCAACCAATTCATCCTGGGGATCATACGAAGGGGGTACTGTCTAGAATTAACAGAGCCCCCTCCACGTCGAAGCTTAATAACACTTCTCCCTTGGTGTACGGCAAAAGCAGAAGCCCTCCTAGGGGCATTAAAGGAACTGAAACAACAGAATGTTGTGTGCAGAGTTCCAAAAGAAGAAGGGACAGGCTTTTATTCACACGTGTTCATGGTGAGAAAGCCCTCGGGGAGTTACAGGTTAATTCTAAACCTGAAACCTCTGAACAAAGTGATTATTTACAAAAGATTCTGGATGGAATCGATATTCACAGTCAGGGCATTACTACCCCAAAACTGTTACATGGTTTCACTGGATTTGAAAGACGCTTACCTCCACATCCCCATTGCGGAGGCCTTTCAAAAGTTCCTGCGCCTGGCAGTAAAGGTAGAAGACGAAACTATTCATCTGTAGTTTCAGGCGCTGCCATTTGGCCTATCCTTGACACCCCGAGTATTTACGAAGGTCATGGCAGAGGTCATGGCTTTTTTGCGAATCAGGGGGGTATCAATTATTGCATACCTAGATGATCTACTTCTCTTCACACCATCCTCAGAGCAACTAATCAGGGATCTGGAACTAACAAAGAGAACCCTGAGAGGGCTAGGATGGTTACTAAATCTGGAAAAATCCAGCCTTATCCCCGCTCAACAGATTTCCTATCTAGGATACCTGCTGGATTCTACTCAGCTAAGAGTTTTTCTCCCACCAGAGAAAATTCTGAAGCTAGACCAAGCAGCAGCGTGCCTTCAGAGCAATCAGCAGGTATCAATAAGGGTGGCCATGTCAACCCTAGGCCTACTAACTTCTGCCATTCCGGCAGTCCAGTGTGCAGGACTTCACTTCCGTCCCCTGCAGGCACTGATTCTAAAGGTGTGGGACCACAGTCAGGAGTCTTTGGACACCCTGCTTTCAATCCCTCCTCGGGTCAAAAGGTCCCTCTGGTGGTGGAGGAAGCAGATAAATCTGTCGCAAGGGCGTCTGTGGATCATTCCAGTATCCAGAGTAATTACTACGGACGCAAGTGGCAGAGGCTGGGGGCACATCTGGGACCTCGGTTGGCGCAGGGGACATGGAAAAAGGAGGAGCTCAGAAAGTCCTCCAACTGGAAAGAACTAAAAGCAGTGGGACTGGCACTCAGAGCTTTCAGGGAAGACCTACTGGACAACATATCCAGATACGGTCCGACAACTCTTCGGTCATTGCTTATATAAATAAGCATAGTGGCACGAGAAGCGGGGTTCTGTTAAGCCTAGCCACAGAGCTCTTCGGCTGGGTGGAAGCCAATGCGCTGTCTCTTTCAGCAGTGTTCCTGAAGGGAGAGGAGAATGTAGTGGCCGATTTTCTCAGCCGGACAAAGCTGAGAGATGCCGACTGGGTACTCAATCAGGAGGTGTTTGACCTCATAGTCAAGAGATGGGGCCTCCCAGAGGTAGACCCATTTGCCTCAAGAAGCAATACAAAGTCCCCATATTTCTTCTTTCTCAGCAGGTGGGAGAACGCGCTAGGGGTAGATGCCCTGGCACAAAGCTGGCACTTTAAAGTTTGCTACGCCTTCCCACCCCTGGTGCTTCTACCAGCAGTTTTAAGAAAATTCCAGGTAGAAAACACCACGCTAATTTTAGTGGCTCCCTACTGGCCCAAGAGAGCTTGGTTCTCGATCTTCCGTTGGTTTGCAGCGGAACCTCCCTGGCTCCTTCCGACCAGGAAGGATCTCCTATCGCAGGGCCCAGTTCTCTGTCCCCAGGTAGGCCGCTGGAACTTAGCCACCTGGCTTCTGAAGAAGAGATTCTAAGAAGCAAGGGCTTTTCCAAACAACTGGTATCCACCCTCCTTGATCGTAAAAAGGAGGAGATGCGCCGAATCTACCAAAAGGTTTGGGGGCGCTTTAGAGCTTGGTGCCAAGAAAATTCTTTTAAGGTGCAGAGCCCTATAGCAGTCCTGGAGTTTCTGCAATGCGGGGCGGATAAGGGATTAGCCATCAGTACCCTTAAAAGCCAAGTGTCTGCACTTAGCGCATACCTAGAGAAATCCCTGGCCACCAACTCCTGGGTGGTCAGGTTTTTCAGAGCCCTTTCAAGACAGAGACCAGTGCAAGGTCCTGCTTTACCTAAGTGGGACCTTTCCCTGGTCTTACAGGTTCTGAGAGAACCCCCGTTCGAGCCTTTAGAGGAGTGTACTTTAAAGGACCTTCAACGTATAAGGCTGTTTTTTTGGTGGCTGTAACCACAGCCAGGAGGGTCAGTGAAATAGAGGCCCTTTCAATTACACCCCCCTGTTGTGTTATGTTTTCGGATAGTCGTTTTTAAGACTGACCCGGCTTTTTTACCGAAGGTGGCTTCGAAATACCATAGAAGCCAGGAGGTAATTTTGCCAACTTTTTGTCCTAATCCCTCAAGTGAAAGGGAATTTAGGTTTCATACTTTAGACGTCAGGAGATGTATCCTGCGTTTAGAGCTGACAAAGAGTTTTAGAAAGTCAGACTCTCTCTTTATTTCTTTTTGCGGAGCAAGGAAGGGACAAAAGGCGTCTAGACGCATCATTGCCAAATGGCTCAGAATAGCTATTAGTCAGGCCTACAGGCTAGCGGGTAGAGAAGCCCCCATGGGAATTAAAGCACACTCTACCAAAGCTATGGCAGCTTCACAGGCGGAAAGAGCTGGAGCAACAGCAGAGCAGATTTGCAAGGCAGCCGTATGGTCCAGTTTCACCACATTTGTGAAACATTACAGAGTGGATCTGGTATCAGCAAGTGAGCAATCCTTTTGGCGAAAGGTATTGCAAGCTGTTGTCCCACCCTAAGTGGTAAGTGCTCGTCTATCCTCTCAAGGTGGCTGTCCTGAAAGACGGGGAGGGAAAATTAAAGTTACGCTTACCGGTAACGTCTTTTCCAGTAGTCTTTCAGGACAGCCCTAGTACCCACCTACATTTTTTGGGAGATCTTGAGGAAGACCTAAAAAGGGGCACAATAGTAATCTGTGATAGTATGTTATTAACGTGTTCTTGTGTCTCCCCAGCTAACCGGAAGTACTCTAGAAAAAAACTGAGGCTGGCAGGGGGAGGTGTAAATTTATGGGGGCTGGCGCAGTGTTTTCCAGGAAGACGAGGAGCCAAGGTCTCTCAAGGTGGCTGTCCTGAAAGACTACTGGAAAAGATGTTACCGGTAAGCGTAACTTTAATTTTTTTCATTATTACAGCAATAACTCTATATATCTTGCTTGCACATTCTTTGAACATTCTCTTATAGGGATGATGCAGCTAGCTGAATTTCATCATTTTAATACACTCCTCATTATAATCTGTTACTCTTTAACTACATGGCTACGCACTCCACCGGCTTCAGTATTGTCAGCTTGTCCAATGTCTCTCATGTTAGTTCGGCTGTACTCAATTGATGGTATACTTATGTATGCTGTGAAAGACAAGCTACCCTTACAGGCAGGTTCCTGGAGACACACTTCCGGTTATACTCCTTGTTTTTAAATGGCTTTATTGGAATGTTTCACCCATGATATCTCCACAAAATATGTGAGCCTATACATTATGCATTATTATCGCAATATACATGCTATAAACAATATTGTTCGCTATACTACTTTGTATATGATGCATTTGACTTTTTTGCTATTACTACATTTTAGATGTATGATTGTCCTTCTTATAAACACCCCTAAAGGAGGAGACATGGATACTCTGAAACACATCAGGCTAAATTACAAGAACTTTATAGTCAATCATTGTGGTGATTCTGTACCTAGCACACAGCTATTGTAACCATTCCAATATACTTTGTTTCCATTGTACTTATTGTTTTTAATGTTTTCTCTACAAATTATGTTAGTGCCTTAAAAGTCCACCTAGGGGATTCTCCTCTTTAACCTAATATCAGGATATAAATATATACAAAAATTAATCAACAATAAAAAATTGTTACCTATGAAAAAATGCATTTTATTTACAATCGATGTCCGAAATGTTTAAAAATAACACCAATGAACATAAATGACTTCCTATTAATTGTAATGTAATTTGTTCATAAAATACTTATGAACCTCAAAATATCTCCTCCCAATATTTTTTGTATACCAATACTATCTTATAGGTATCTACAGAAATAAATGTAGTTCAAAGTTGTAAAGTATCCAGCCGATTTATCTACTGTACTGCCAATCTTTTTTAAGTCCATTCCCGATACCCCCCGCCCCCCCCCCCCCGGTCTATTCAGGGGAACTGCATCAATGACCATATTTCATATTCTTTTGTGACATTTCTACATAATGTCTATATTTCTGACATTTGTTGCTTACAAGTTAAAAGCCGTATTTTTTGCTAGAAAATTACTTAGAACCCCAAACATATTTTATATTTTAGCAGAGAATCTAGAGAATAAAATGGTAATAATTGCAATATTTTGTCGCACTGCATTTGTGCAGCGGTCTTCGCAATTTTTTGGAAAACAATACACTTTCATAAATTTACAAAAAAAATAAGCAGTAAAGTTAGCCCAATTTTTTTGTATAATGTGAAAGATGATGTTACGCCGAGTAAATAGATACTTAACATGCCATGCTTTGAAATTGCGCACACTCATGGAAAGGCGACAAACTACGGTACCTAAAAATCTTCATAGGCGAGGCTTTAAAAAGAAAATAACTGGTACCAGGTTAGAGTTACAGAGCGGGTCTAGTGCTAGAATTATTGCTCTCGCTCTAGACAGTCGCAGCGATACCTCGCATGTGATTTAAACACAATTTTACATATGCGGGCGCTACTTGCGTGTGCGTTTTTGTTTGCTGCGGGGATGGTGGTGCCTATTTATTTTTTTACATTTTTCTCTTTTTAAAAAAAAAATAAAAATTTGATCCCTTTTTTTTGCTGTCACAAGGAATGTAAACATCCCTAATAGGTGGTGACAGGTACTCTTTATGGAGGGATTGGGGGTCTAAGACCCCAAATACCACCTTTGCACTTCAAAGTATTCAGAGCCAAAAATGGCGATACTGAAGGCTTTTTTTTTTTTTTTTTTTTTAAACTGTTGCCATTGGCAGCAGAGTAAGGCTACTTTCCAGGCTCACTCTAGCCGGCGGAAGTGCCGGATCATGGATCGGGTCTCCCGGTGGGACGGGAGGCCCGGGAAAACTAGCGGGAGGGGGTGGAAATGTCCCCTCTCGCTCGATCAGGATAACAGCCAAGCGGCTTTTACCCGTGTGCGGTCTACCTCACCTGTATGTGTGTGTGTGTGTGTGTATATATGTATATATATATATATTTATTATATATTTTTTTTGCCTTTCATTTTTATTTTAAACTAAATGGGTTGTTTTACCAAGTAATGGTGAACCTAGTGAAAAACTCCCTAAGTAACAATCTTAACTAAATCAGCTATATACAATGTGAGGGGAGAAATTGGAGAAACCGATACAAAAACAAGTGGTCAACCAGACGGATGGTAAAACGACACAGGCCTTGCTGCCCTCAAGGATGGGGAATCCTAGCAGACAAAGAAATAAAAAGAGAGAGGGGCGTACCGGCCATGTGCATTATCTTTTGTAAAATGTATTGAATAAAAATGATAAAAGAAATAACTCACAAGCAGTTGTAAAACCAGGTGCCGTAAACCTCGAGCAGCAACTAGCAGCACACGGTTGTAATGATGAGTGAAGCCTTCCAAAGGTCTTAGATGGACATACAGGCCTCACTACCGGCAAAGCCGGTAGTGAGGCCTGTATGTCCATCTAAGACCTTTGGAAGCAGCAACCGCGTGCTGCTAGTTGCTCGAGGTTTACGGCACCTGGTTTTACAACTGCTTGTGAGTTATTTCTTTTATCATTTTTATTCAATAAATTTTACAAAAGATAATGCACATGGCCGGTGCGCCCCTCTCTCTTTTTAATTTCTTTGAGAAATTGGAGAAGCCTGGGCCAAGCAGGAGATGTAAGAGACAGCGGATAAGAAATGTCAAGAAGGGAGCCAGCGTGGGGATCCGGAACAATGGTGAACAGGTAAAGGCAGTGAGATTAGGGTAACTGGTTCAAGGCAGCAAGGTCAGAGTAAAAGGTAGGAACAGCAGTGAGAGACAATCATTTGGGCACACAGGACAAAACACTGAGGCACTGTGGAAACTTGAAATTGCTAAATGCCCTCCCATTAGCCAGCATCAGGTTGAGACTTATTACTGAGATCTGCTGGCTACTTGGTGACACCAGCACAGTTCAGGTCCAGGAACCACAGTGCCACCAGCAGTTGATAAGTTCCTATGAAATTATATATTAAAAAAAATTAGGGAGTCCAAAGATGCACCCCAGGTAAGTATACAAGCTAATATAATAATAAAATCCATATTTTTTACAATGTTAACCTCAAATCCCCATATCATATGACATTAAAAAATCCTCCATGAGTGGTAGTCCTGCTCATTCTAGGTTTCATTGATGACCCGTTTCTTCGTACCCGGGATTTGGCATGCGAGGATGCACTTTTATGTTTTGAAGTGCACCCTGTGTGTGTGTGTGTAACCAGCCTAGTTGAGGGATTTTTCCTCGGTATAGGTGTTCTGATCCCTGGTTGGAGGTGAAAGTGAGCAACCTTCTATTTAAAACTTACTGGATCATATTTATGCTAGTTCTACCATCTTGACTGAAGATTGGAGTAAATATAAAGGTTTGGAATGTTTAAAGGTGGAATGTTCTGGATAAACGCATTGATGTATGTAATATATGTATGTCCTGGGATACAGTTATGAAGAAGGGGATCATCCGGGAAATGCATAGACTGAGCAGGACTACCACCTATAGAGGATTTTTTTAATGTCTCATGATCATGTGGCAATTTGATATTTTCAACATTGTCATAATTAAATGTTGTGGTGTTTTTGTTTTTGTTTTTTTTAAATATTTGCTTGGCTCTGGATGGAGGAGCAACAGATACTTTTGAACAAAGACATTGTCAGTCTGGGGGGAGGATGCACTTGCAGATTTAAAATATACCTAACAAATTGAAGCCAAACTCCAGCTAACTTTTTAACCTGGTACAGATATGGTTTTTCTTTTTGTATAAAAGTTTTAGTTTAATAAAAGCTGATCCTTATAAGCACCCCTGGCAATGGTAATTGGTTTTCTCTCAACCCCCTAACTGCTACCTATTCAAGACAACTTGTTATGTTAAAAAACACTTACTGGCAGGATCACCAGGTGAAAATAAGAGGGCCTAAAAAAGAAAAAGCTAATGCAGCCATCACATCTAAAAATCGGCAAGCTGCATTATATTTGCTTTTAGGTTTAATACCACTTTAAGTCCTACTTCACGTCATATTACACACATTTCAAACACAGCTGGCATATAATAGCAAGCATGTCCAGGAACCTTTTGTCACTTTAGAGGATAGCTCCACTTTCGTGGAGGGGGGCAAAAATAAGAAAAAAATGGTTTATAGAATAGCAAAACAAGTCAATGTTTAATGTTAATAAAAATGACTTTTCCTTTTCCATCTGCAGCACTGTAATTTTTGTGTAAGATGCAATATGGCAACCTGGAGGCGCTCTGTACACAGATGGTGTACAAAATTCCCCCCAGAAATGTAATTTTCTGCTTGTGCGATTGGCATACGGATTTTCCCAGAAGTCTGCACTAAGATGCAAGTTAGATTTTTGGCATCTCCTGCAATAAAAGCATCTTTTGGTGAGCTATTTCCATAGGCGTGTGCCTGGGCACACCCTAATCATCCTGTTCACAGCTGACCTGTCCTCTTGTGTCCGTGTCCCAACACAGCAACCAGCCGCATCCGTGGTGTGTAATGCTTCGGGATCCCCTGTCCCACGCCTGGTGCCTATCAGACCCGTGTAGCACAGAGCCGAGTGTTTTGGAGCTCCTCGGCTCTGTTACACGGGTCTGATAGGTGGAGCTGTCAGGCGAAGCAACATGCACTATGCTCTCCTAATAGAGCGGTGCAGTTGTAGCAGCGGCAGCATGGCTGGAAAGCATTTATGAAAAGGTGAGAGCCATTTATGGAAGGTGGAGGGGTGGTATCACTGGATCTAGGGGGAGGTGCAGGAGTCGCCTGTACCCCCCCCCCCCCCCCAGCCGACAGAACCCCCTTCCACCCGAGATGCTGTGCCCAGCCACTGAACTTTCTCCCAGGGCTGGGACAAGGAGGGTGCAGTGGATAGAGGCAAGGATTCGCTGGGAGCTCCAGCAGCTCCCTTCTCCCTCTTCTAAAAGACAACAAATGCACAGCAATAAAGTTCACCTGACAGACAGAACTCACTGCAAACAGCCTTATTTACTGCATGCCTGTGTATCCCAATGACCTCCAATGCTGAACTGCACCCTCAGTCAGCACTGCAGTAAAGCTAAGCTGGAATGTTCAGTGATCTGAAGTGACTGGAAATCCTGTCAGTAAATAAGTCATATTATTTATTTATTTCAGGTACTTGTATAGCGCTGTCAATTTACGCAGCGCTTTACATATACATTGTACATTCACATCAGTCCTTGCCCTCAAGGAGCTTACAATCTAAGGTCCCTAGCTCGCATTCATACATACTAGGGACAATTTAGACAGGATCCAATTAACCTACCAGCATGTCTTTGGAGTGTGGGAGGAAACCGGAATACCCGGAGGAAACCCACGCAGGCACAGGGAGAACATGCAAACTCCATATGCAGTAAATGTTCTGTTATCAGGTGAGAAGGTTTACTTTGTGTTTAACCCTTTAGTTCTGTGCATTTGTTTACTTGTCTACTCTAAAGCCTTGTACACAAGATTGGATTTTCACATAACCAAGTATTATTCTCCAAGTTTTTTTTATTGTGCATTAAAAAAAGAAAACAAATAAAATTAGACATACTATCTGCCAATAGAACTTAACCAAAAAGTGCATTCTATGCATCCAAAAATATAGAAAATATACCAAATCAAATCATTATTCAACCAAAAAATAAAATAAAAGCCTCATGCATGTGTCCTGCTTCTTGACCAGTTCTGGACCAGCCTCCGCAGTTATACTGCGGCAGGTTGGCCTGGCTGAGTGAAGCATCGTAGCTATACGTTGCGCGCGTCCGTGACGATCAGATTCGCTTCAGAACCGGTCAGTGCCCAGGCCAATGGTTTCTGGCCTGGACCTGGTGATCAGTCCTGGCGAATGAAAGCCTTCCCCTGCATGTGTAAGTGTAAACACAGCAGGGGAAGTGATGTCATCTCTCCTCTTGGAACTCCATTTCCGTTCCAGAGAGGGGAGAAGACATCTCAGAGTAAACGCACCAACACTACATTGACACCATTTCACGTAGGTACACTTGTCACCCCCCCCCACACACACACACACACACACACACACACACACACACACACACACACACACTGTGTCACCCAGTGCAGTGTTCATATATTTTTTTGATCACTGTACTGGTGTCAGTGACAAAAATCAGTGTTAGGGTACTTAGTAGTAGGCCCAGATAGGTCTAGGGACCCACCCTAATAAAGGTTTAACCCCTTGGTCACCAGTGATCACTGTATTAGTGTCACGGGTGACGCTGGATATATATATATATATATATATATATATATATATATTAATAATAAAAATAAATATATATATATATATATATATATATATATATATATATATATATATATATTAATAATAAAAATATATATATATATATTATTATTATTATTATTTATTATTATTTTTTTTTTGGCGCGTACACATGATCAGACTTCTCGTCGGAAATAGATATGACGGCTTTTCCGACGGGATTCTGCTCAAGTTTGCCTTGCATACACACGGTCACGCAAAAGTTCGCTGAAATTATGACCGTCAAGAACGCGGTGACGTACAACACTACGACGAGCCGAGAAAATTAAGTTCAATGCTTTCGAGCATGCTTCGAATTGTTTCCGAGCATGCATAGGGAATGCCACAGAAGATTGCATTTTTCGGATAGAAACTTTTCCCGACCGGAAAATTGAGAACATGCTCTCAATCTTTTGCTGGCTGGAAATCGGCCAGCAAAAGTCCGATGGAGTATACACAGTCACATTTTCCGATGAAGAACTCTCATCGGTCTTTTGCGGGCCGAAATTCCAAACGTGTGTACGCGGCATAAGGGTCCGGGCACTCGCCGCATATTACCTAACTAAAGGTTTAACCCCCTGATCACCCGGCGGGTGATATCAGTTAGGTTTTAGTGTCAGTCTGCGTTGCTCCAGGCAGCTTCAGATTAGTGGCAGTAGCGCCAATACCCACACGCGCACCATACACCTCCCTTAGTAGTATAGTGTCTGAACGGATAAATATCTGATCTGATCAGATCTATACTAGCGTCCCCAGCAGTTTAGGATTCCCAAAAACGCAGTGTTAGCGTGATCAGCCCAGATACCTGCTAGCACCTGTGTTTAGCCCTTCTGCCCAGCCCAGCCCACCCAAGTGCAGTATCAATCGATCACTGTCACTTACAAAAACACTAAACACTTAACTGCAGCATTTGCAGAATCAGGCCTGATCCCTGCGAACGCTAACAGTTTTTTTTGTAGCGTTTGAAGCAGTCACTGACAGGAGCTCTTTTTCCTGTGAGTCTCACTACTGTACCAGTAAATTTAGAGACCAAAATGTCAAATTTGAAGGTACAGTAGTGAAGAAGCCTAGACGTTTCTGAGCATGACAGATAGTGAAGAGGAAGTCACCCATCTGTCAGATTCAGGCTCAGAATACGAACCGGTAGACAGCAGCGTCACCCTGATAGATAGCTCGGACGACGTTGTAGTGGTCCTTGCCTAGGTCAGGCGTACCCGACCCCGTTCTTCTGCTGTCTTTGAGGTGCAAGAACCTCAGGGCTCTCGTATGGAGCAGAGAGCCAGTACTAGTGCCGCTCATCCTTCTGGTGAACTAGCAAGCACCAGCGGCCTAGTACATCCCGTTCGTACATCCAGCACTGCAGTAACACTTGGTGATGTGGCGAGTCCAAAAAGTGCAGTTCAAGCTGGTGAGGTGGCTAGCATGAGTAGTGTCCCGCAGCCACCAAGAAGACAAACACAGGCCCGTCAAGCCCATAGTGCCCTTCCTGCTGCATTTGCCAATCCTAATTGGGAGCACACCTCTTTTGCAGCACTCGTACTTCTCCTATTCACTGGCCAACCTGGAATTCAGGTGGAAACCGTTTTACATCACTTGATTTTTAATCGCTGTTTTTCACCGAAGATCTCTATAGAACTATTGTGGGCCAAAGCAATTTGTATGCTGGTCAATTCGTCACCGCTAATCCCCTTGCCAGAGATTGGAGACCTATTACGGTCTCCGAATTTAAGACCTTCCTGGGCCTATCCCTCCATATGGGCATAACTAAAAAGAGTGAGTTGTGGTCATATTGGTCCTCTGATCCAATTCACCATATGCCGTGTTCACTGCTTCCATGACCAGGACACAATACGAGCAGATCTTGTGGTTCATGCACTTCAATGATAATGAACTCTGTCATCCTCAGGGTGACCCTGGGTTTAATCGGCTCTACAAAATTTGGCCCCTCGTAAACCACTACAGCCAACAGTTTGCAGCCTTGTTTACCCCCGATCAAGTTGTCTGCGTTGATGAGTCCCTGATTACGTTTTCTGGTCCCTTGTCTATCAAACAGTATCTTCCCAGCAAGCGTGCCAGATAAGGGGTCAAGATGTATAATCTCTGACAGGGCAACAGGCTATACATATGGTTTTATGGTTTACGAGGGAAAAGATAGTCATGTAGAGCTGGAGAACTGCCCATACTACATAGGGAGCGCTGGTAAGATTGTGTGGGACTCGATGTCATCCTTATTCAGAAAGGGTTACCACTTGTACGTGGACAATTTATTACACGAGTGTGCCACTTTTTAGTCACCTTTTTGATTATGGAATTGGCACATGTGGCACCAGGGCTTCCCCCAACAGCTTGTAGAATCCCGACTAAGACGAGGGGAGAGAGCCTGCTTGAAGTCTAATAATTTGTTAGCAGTGAAGTGGAGGGATTGACGGACTGTTTTTTCATTCTGGCCTCCCTTCACGCAGATATGACAGTCAATTCCTATGGCGACTGGTGTTGTGGAGAAACCCCTCTGTGTCCACAAATACAACCTTAACATGGGAGGGGTGGACCTCAACAACCAGTTGTTGGCACCGTACCTAATTGCAGGTGCTATGGCCCACCTTCCCAGCGCAAATGCAGTGAGTCGGCTGCATGAGAGGCATTTTCCGTATGTCTTCCCTAGTACCCCTACCCAAAGAACATCCCAAAGAATATGTGTCTGCAGAAAATGCGAATTTAGGTGTGACGCCCGCTTTTATTGTCCCTCCTGTCCTGACCAACCTGGTCTCTGCATCGGTGACTGTTTCAAACGCTACCACACACTAGTGGAGTATTGGCGTAGGATACAGCACTGCACAGTCCTAGGGCACACTAACACAGGGTCTCAAAAGATAAGATGGCAATCACATTTTGAGGGACCCTAATCTGGAACGTTCACAGTCTACAGTTTTGATAAAAGTGCAAAAAAAAACACAAAAAAAAGTTAAAAAGCCAAAAATAGCGGTTTTATTTTTCTTCTCTCTATTTTCTTATGTTCGTTCTCTATTGTCTGCTCTATTGTTCGCTCACTATTCTATATCTATTGTTCTGTCTGTTACTGTATATTAGAACTGTAATGTTTTATTTTTACTATGTTTTATTTGCTTTGCAGGTATGGTATGTCTTACTGTTATACTGTAATGTTGCTTTGTTTTATTGTTGACCATCATTTGCTTAGCAGGTACGCCATTCAGTTGCAGCAACAGCGTTTGCTTCCACAATACGTAAATCAGCAACTCCAGCGCTGTAGGAGGTGATTTCACCACCACAGTTAAAAGAAAAAAAAAATGGTACATGTATGCCCATCATTAGAAGTGGGTGGATGAAGGGCGGTATTCTAATGGTGGGCATACCCACTGATCAACCTTTTTTTTTCGTTCAGCCCACAGGCTGCATGAAAAAAAGAAAATTACAATGTATGCCCATCAAGGACCAGCGACGTACAGGTATTTTGCTGGACTTTGAGTGGTTATACCAGAATGATGCCTGTAGGTTTAGGTATTATCTTGGTATCACTCCAGCCAGCGGTCGGTTTTCATGTAAAAGCAATCTTAATGGCTAATTAGCCTCTAGACTGCTTTTACAAGCAGTGGGAGGGAACGTCCCCCGTCCCCACCGTCTTCCAGGGTTTTCTCTGGCTCTCCTGTCCCAACAGGGAACTCGAGACTGCAGATGGTGGTACCGCCAGCTGACCATAGAGCTGATCAGAGACCAGAATGGCTCCAATAATCTCTATGGCCTAAGAAACCGGAAGCTACAAGCATTTCATGACTTAGGTTTCGCCAGATATAAACAGCGTCGTTAGGAAATTGGGAAAGCATTTTATTACACCGATCTTTGTGTGGTCAGATGCTTTGAGGGCAAAGGAGAGATCTAGGGTCTAATAGACCCCAATTTTTACAAAAAAAATAACTATTGCTAACATAGGGTATATTTACATTTCCTGAGATAACAATAAAAATGAAAGGAACAGTTTAAAAATAAAAAAGCAAAATAAATAATTTAAAAAAAGCACCCCCGTGCTTATGCGCAAAGGCGAACGCAAGCATCAGTCTGGTGTTGTATATAAACAGCAATTGCACCATGCATGTGAGGCATCACCGTGAAGGTCAGGTCAAGGGCAGTCATTTTAGCAGTAGCCCACCTCTGTAAATTTAAAGTGGTAACCTGTAAAGGCTTTTAAAAATGTGTGTAGTTTGTCGCCGCTGCACGTTTGTGCGCAATTTTGAAGCATGTTGTGTTTGGTATCCATGTACTCGGCATTTTTTTTTTTAAATTGCGTTTCAAAAATTGCAACTACTGTGTGGAAAAAAAATTGTAACACCAACCATTTTAATCTGTAGGGCCTTTGCTTTTAAAAAATATACATAATGTTTGGGGGTTCAAGGTAATTTTCTTGCAAAAAAAAATATTTTTTCATGTAAACAAAGTGTCAGAAAGGGCTTTGTCTTCAAGTGGTTAGACGAGTGGGTGATGTGTGACATAAGCTTCTAAATGTGCATAAAATGCCAGGACAGTTCAAACCCCCCCCCCAATTGACCCCTTTTTGGAAAGTAGACATCCCAAGCTATTTGTTGATAGGCATGTTGAGTCCATGGAATATTTTACATTTTGCCACAAGTTGCGGGAAAATTATTTATTTATTTTTTGCACAAAGTTGTCACTAAATGATATATTGCGCAAACATGCCATGGGCATATGTGAAATTAGGACAGGACCCTGAAAACCAATCACTGTCTGCAGGCTTTCTAAGGGCGTACATTTTTTATTTCACTCCTCACTGCCTATCACAGTTTTGGAGGCCATGAAATGCCCAGATAGCACCCCCCCCAAATGACCCCATTTTGGAAAGTAGACACCCCAAGCTATTTGCTGAGGCATGTTGAGTATTTTGCAGATCTCGTTTTTTTGTCACAAAGTTTTGAAAATTTAAATAAGAAAAAAATACATTTTTCTTTTTTCTTCATTTTCAAAAACAAGAGCTGCAAAATACTCACCATGCCTCTTAGCAAATATCTTGGGGTGTCTACTTACCAAAATGGGGTCATTTGGGGGAGGGGGGTTGTGCTATCTGGATATTTCAGGGTCTCTGTAACTGTGATAGGTAGTGAGGAGTAAAATCACCATTTTACGCCCTTAGAAAGCCTGAAGGCGGTGATTGGTTTTCGGGGTCCTGTACACGGCTAGGCTCCCAAAAAGTCTCACACGTTGGTATCCCCGTACTCAGGAGAAGCAGCAGAATGTATTTTGGGTTGTGATTCCACATATAACCATGGCATGTTTGAGCAATATATCATTTAGTGACAACTTTGTTCAAAAAAAAAAAAAAAAAAAGTTGTAATTTTCCCGCAACTTGTGGCAAAATATAAAATATTCCATGAACTCAACATGCCTCTCAGCAAATAGCTTGGGGTGTCTACTTTCCAAAATAGGGGGGGGGTTGTGCTATCTTGTCATTTTATGGCCTTTAAAACTGTGATAGGTAGTGAGAAGTGAAATCAAAAATTTACGCCCTTAGAAAGCCTGAAGGTGATGATTTGTTTTCGGGGTCCTGTACGCAGGTAGGCTTCCAAAAAGTCTCACACGTGGTATCCCCATACTCAGGAGTAGCAGCAGATGTATTTTGGGGTGTAATTCCACATATAACCATGCCATGTGTGAGCAATATATCATTTAGTGACAGCTTTGTGTAATTTTTTTTTTTGTCATTTTTCAACCACTTGTGATGAAAAATTAAAATATTCAATGGGCTCAACATGCCTCTCAGCAATTTCCTTGGGGTGTCTACTTTCCAAAATAGGGTCATGGGGGGGGGGGGGGGGGGGGGTTGTACTGCCCTGCCATTTTAGCGCCTAGAAAATTGTACCATAGTTTGTAAACGCTAGAACTTTTGCTCAAACCAATAAGTATACGCTTATTGACTTTTTTTTTACCAAAGACATGTGGCTGAATGCATTTTGGCCTATATGTTTGACTAAAATTGAGTTTATTGGATTTTTCTTATAACAAAGTAGAAAATATCATTTTTTTTCAAAATCTTTGGTCTTTTTCCGTTTATATCGCAAAAAATAAAAATCGCAGAGGCAATCAAATACCATCACAAGAAAGTTCTATTTGTGGGAAAAAGACGCAAATTTCTTTTGGGTACAACATTGCATGACCGTGCAACTACCTGTTAAAGCAGCGCAGTGCTAAATTGTAAAATGTGCTCTGGTCATTGAGCAGCCTAATCTTCCGGGGCTGAAGTAGTTAATATAGGGGGTCAACAATGCCAAGAGTTGGTGAAAGCAGGGGTCCGTCATCCGGAGATAATTCCGAAAATCATCCGGATTATTCTCCTGGAGCTCCCGCAGCAATGGCATATCACATAATTGATCACTATTAATAAAGCAACCAATATTTGGTCCAAGAAATTCTCCTCCTCCTGTTCCTGGACTGGACTTGGGTCAAAGCAATAACTCCAAGGCCAATAATAAATATCATGTTATCTCCTCCGATTCCGCAACATGTCTGGTTGACGAACGGCCGTTCAGAAACTAACTGAAAAGCGCAAATCAACACTCACCAAACTTCTACTAACACGAAATTAGCAGAAGGAGCCTACAGGGTGGCACTTGGTAATTGAACTTCCTCTTTATCGCCTCGTAGTACGTCACTACATTTGTGTTTGTTGGCAGACAATTGTGTACCGTTTGTATGCAAGACAAGTTCTCGGCACACACCCTTCGGACAAGTCTGATGCTTTGTCTGCGGAAAATCCGATAGTGTGTACGAGGCTTTAAGCTGGCAGTGGATGGATCCAACCTCAGCTTGTTAAGGAAGGACCAGCCGAGAATCGATCTGTCTATGGGCAGGCTGATTGTACTGAAGTTGATCCATCAATTGACTTAAGTCAGATTTTTTTAATGTAATTAGTAGTCCCTGACTGTTCTTCTAGCAGGGATGGCTATCCGTTTGGCAGAGCACGATTCCCCCATCAACACCCACTGTTGAGGAAATCAAGCGATTTTCAGGGTTGCAGGGAAGAAAATGTAATCTTCTATGGCTTGCTTTAGGCTGGCCACACATTAAGCAATTTTTTTTTCCTTTTAACCAATGGTTGAAGGGAAGAAAATTGCTTGATTCCGCTATCGGCACATTCAGCATTGATGAGCGAATTCCTATAGCTGCACTATTAAATTCTGATAGCGGGAGGTTTCCCCGCCGTCAGAACAGATTACTGCTGTCAGTGGAAGTAATCGTACAAAAAAGCTTGATAGGCTAGTTGTACTGAAGTTGATTAACTTCAGTACAACCAGCCTGCCCATAAAAGGACAGAAATTTGGCCAGTTCAGAAATCAAACTAATATCAATCCATCTATAGCCAGCTTTAGAAGCACCCCTGCCTTTTTATCTTGTTGCATATAATTCAAGAGGGGCTCTTGGGACCCTAATGTAAAGGCAGGACTCTGACTAGGGAAATTCTGGGGACTCTCCTTTTGTAGGAGTGACTTGGGACCCTGATGTTAGGGGAGAAACTCTTGAGATCCTGGTGTAAGGTGGGTGGTTCTGGGAATCCTATTGTAAGGGGTTGACAAGTAGCGTTGCTAGGGGGTGGCTTTTGGGGCTATAGCCCCGAATCTGGGGCCCATAGCCCCGAGTCTCTGCAGCAGTCCCAAAGGGGAGGGGAGGCTCTCTGGGGACTCCGATGTAAGTGGAGGGGCTCTCTGTGGACCCTGATGCAAGGGGGAGGCTCTCTGGGGACCCTGATTTTAAGGGAGAGGCTCTCTGGGACCCTGATTTAAAGGGGAAGCTCTCTGGGGACCCTGATTTAAGGGGGAGGCTCTCTGGGGACCCTAATGTAAGGGGGGCTCTCTGGGAACCCTGATGTAAGTGGGAGGCTCTCTGGGGACTCTGATGTAAGGCAAGGGCTCTCTGGGGACCCTGATGTAAGTGGAGGGGGGGCTCTCTGGGGACCCTGGTATAAGTGGGGAGCTCTCTGGGGACCCTGATGTAAGGGGGCTCTCTGGGGACTCTGATGTAAGTGGGGGGGGGCTTTGGGGACCCTGATGTAAGTGGGGGGCTCTCTGGGGATATATACACACACGTATATTACTGTATATACATGTGTATGCTTGCCCAAGGGTATGACTTTCTTTACTACGCTGCTATGGGCTCTAGCCCCAGAACTTTTGCAGACCTAGCAACGCCCCTGGGGTTGACTCTGAGGAACCTGATGTAAAGGGGGTGAACTCTGGGGACCCTGCCGTAAGGGGGCTGACTCTGATGTAGAGGGGGACTCTGTTTGAGGGCCAACTCTGAGCGGCTCATCCTAAAGCTGCACTCTATAGGGCGTTTTTGATGTTGCTTATTCCTGACCCCTGCACTCTGGTCAGACTATGTACAACATAGTGTATAAAGTGTTCATTGCCCCAACAGTTAAACATATCTGATGGAATTGTTTACATTTTTAAAAATGGTTCTTCGTCCTGAGGTTTATGTGTTTTCTGTGAGTCACTTGGCAGTTAGTAAGTAGGAGTATTTTGTGGGTACATGGACTGTTCTATGCGTGCAAAGTATAAAGAGATGAGGCACAGATTCTGTTTAGTCATCCCCTTTAAGTCCCTCCCACTGTTAGGCAAAACCTATCCTCTGCTTCACCTACTACTGACCTCTGAACTCTGCCTCATCTACTACAGCCCTTTGAACTCTGCATCACTTTCTGCTGACCCCTATCCTCCACCCTGCTGACCACACACGGTACACTGCCTTACAAACTGCTGACCCTATCTGCTGCCCTGCTGACCTTCCATCCACTGACATTTTTTACTGCACCCCCACATTAGACAGGCTAGATCTGGGGCAGCTGTGGGAAGCTTGGGTGTTGTATAAATGTGAGAACTGGGAAGGGGGGGGGGGGTTTGTGTAGATGGGAAAACTGTGCAGGTGGCAGGTTGGGCAAACCAAGAGCGGGGGGGTTGGGCAGAGGTCAGAGATTTGAGGGGAGGTGGCATGTTGACAGGGGTACAAAGAAGAGCTGTGGATGATGGGGTTCACAGGTGAGCTGTGGACAGTGGGAGAAGAGGTGAGCTGTGGATGGTGGGGTTCATAGATGAGCTGCAGGTGTTGTGGTCAATAGGTGAGCTGTGAATGGTGGAATGCGCCTTTACCACTGCCATTATTTGGCACCCCTTTAGTGCTCTCCTCCAGAGAAGGGCAAGTTTGGAGAATGGGGCTGGAGAAGGGAAGTTCCTGCACCTACTCTCTGAGAAAAAGCTGTCCAAACCTGCTTGGCTTTATGTGAAAAAGTAATTGCCCCCTAAACCTAATAACTGGTTGTGCCACCCTTGGCGGCAACAACTGCAATCAAGCTCTGCGATAACTGGCAATGAGTCTTTCACATTGCTGTGGAGCAATTTTGGCCCACTCTTCTTTGCAGAATTGTTTTAATTCAGCCACATTGGAGGGTTTTCCAGCATGAACAGCCTGTGTAAAGTCATGATACAGCATCTCAATTGGATTTAAGTCCTGGCTTTGACTAGGCCACTTCAAAACCTAAATATTACTTTGAACCATTTGGAGGTGGACTTGCTATTGTGTTTCGGATCATTGTCCTGCTGCATAACCCAAGTGCATTTGAGCTTGAGGGCACAAACTGATGGCCTGACGTTATCCTTTAGGACAGGGATATGCAATTAGCGGACCTCCAGCTGTTGCAGAACTACAACTCCCATGAGGCATAGCAAGACTCTGACAGCCATAAGCATGACACCCAGAGGCAGTGGCATGATGGGACTTGTAGTTTTGCAACAGCTGGAGGTCCACTAATTGCATATCCCTGCTTTAGGATTTTCTGGTAGAGCTCAGAATTCATGGTTCCATCAATTATAGTAATTTGTCCAGGTCCTGATGCTGCAAAGCAGCCCTAGACCATCACGCTACCACCACCATGTCTGGCTGTTGGTATGATGTTGTTGTTATGAAATGCTGTATTAGTTTTATGCCAGATGTAATGGGATGCACACCTTCCAAAGTCCATCAGTCCACATAATTTTTACCTAAAAGTCTTGGGGATAATCAAGATGTTTTTTGGTAAATGTGAAATGAGCCTTTGTGTTCATTTTGGTCAGCAGTGTCTTTGGCCTTGGAACTCTCCCATGGATGCCATTTTTGATTTTACCTGAGGCAAGTGAGGCCTGCAGTTCTTTAGAATATGTTCTGGTTTCTTTTATGACCTCCCGGATGAGTCATCGTCATGCTCTTGGAGTAAGTTTTGTGGGTCGGCCACTCCTGGGAAAGTTCACCACTGTTCCAAGTTATCTCCATTTGTGGATAATGGCTCTCCCCGTGGTTTACTGGAGTTCCAAAGCCTTAGAAATGCCTTTGAAACCCTTCCTAGACTGATTACATGTACTTTACTTTGTTTCTGATCTGTTATTGATTTTTTTTTTTTTTTTTTTTTTTTTTAGATTGTGGCATAATGTGTGGCTTTTTGTGATCTGTTAGCGTGCTTCACTTTGTCAAACAGCTTCTATTTATGTGATTTCTTGATTCAACAGGTCTGGCAGTAATCAGGCCTGGGTGTGGCAAGTGAAATTTAACTCTGCTTTCCAAAAAATTGTGTTTTTTTTTTTTTGTTTTTTTTTTCAGTTCATTCATGATTCAGCAAGGGAGGGGGCAATTACTTTTTCACATAGGGCCAGGCAGGTTTGAACAGTTTTTTGTTTCCCCTTAATAAATGAAAAACTTAAACTGCATCTTGGATTTACTCGGGTTATCTTTGTGTAATATTAAAATTCGTTTGATCTGACTCATTTAAGTGTGAGGAATATGCAAAAAAAAATAAAAGATCAGGAAGGGGGCACATACTTTTTCACACAACTGTACATACAGGTCCTAACTTCCAGTCTGAGCAAGCCTACAACTTGTCACCTTCCACAGATACAGCTTTTTATCAACCTTTTGCTCTCAAAGACCAGTGTTGTCGGTGTTTCCCAGGCTGAGAGCTAAGGCTGTCTGTTTCAGGTGAGCTTAAATTAGCCTGGGGGAAGAGTACCAAGACCTGAACTGGACAATGGATCAGAGGAGCCTGGGAGACGCATAAACCCCAAACAGGACTTTTCCCAGCTCTCTCTGGGATGCTCTGCAACATATCCTCCCCCTTGTTTCAACCCCAAGGTTGGAACACCTGTGGCCCAACAGGAGTGAACCCGGGACAGGGCATCTACATTCCCCATCTCAACACCTGGCCTATGTTTTACAGTGGAGTAGTAATCCTGTAGAGCCAAAAACCATCGGTTCACCCATCGTCTCCTTCTTTTGGGCCATCAATTTCAGGAGAGCATGGTCGGCTATTAACGAAAACTGGTGCCCTAACAAATAGTACTTTAGCACATCCACGGCCCACTTTATGGCTAAATATTCCTTTTCAATGCCTGCATACTTTTTGTCATGGTCATTGAGCTTTCTGCGTAGGTACACCACAGGGTGTTCTTCCCCCATTGTGTACCTGTGACAATACTGCCCCGATACCTACATCGCATCCGTCTGAACCAAAAAGTCTTTGGAGAAATCGGGGGAGTACAGTACTGGCTGTGAACAAAGAGCCTTCTTTAGGACTTGGAATGATTCATCTGCTGCTGGGGACCATTTCACCATTACGGAGTCTTTCCCTTTCATAAGGTCTGTCAGTGGGGCAGCTATAGTTGCAAAATTTGGCATAAACCTTCTATAATACCCCGCAATCCCAAGAAAGGCCCTGACCTACTTCTTGTTTGCAGGACACGGCCACTCCTGGATGGCTTCTATTTTATTCACTTGAGGTTTAATGACTCCATGGTCAATAGTGTAGCCCAAATACCTGGCTTCCTCTAAACCAATGGCGCTTTTTTTGGGTTCACCGTAAAACCTTCTTTGAAGAGGGAATCAAGGACAGCCGGGACACGGGGGAAGTGCGACTTCCAGTCAGTGTTATGCACCACTATGTCCTCCAGATAGGCTGCTGCATACTGTCGGTGAGGTCTTGGGGTTCTGTCCATGGCCCTCTGAAATGTTGCGGGGGCATTTTGCAATCCAAAAGCCATTTTCTTGTACTGAAATGTCCCCTCCGGGTAACAAATGTAGTCTTTTCTTTGGCGCTACCAGTCACGGGTATTTGGCAATATCCTTTTGGTCAAGTCCAAAGTGCTCAGATAGCGGGCCTTGCCAAGTCGGTCTATGAGTTTGTCTACCTTGAGCATTGGGTATGTGTCGAACTTTGTTACTGCATTAAGCTTTCTGAAGTCATTACAAAACCTTCAAGTGCCATCCAGTTTTGGGACTAACACGATGGGGCTAGACCAGTCACTATTGGATTCCTCAATAACATCTAGCTCCAACATCCTTTTAACTTCATCACTGATGTCCTTTCTTCTAGCTTCGGGAATTCGGTATTGTTTGAGCTCGATACGGACTCCAGGTTCAGTAACAATATCATGCTGAACCGTTGAAGTCGTACCAGGTAACTCTGAAAATTTCACTCTCTTCCTTACCAGGAACTCTCTAGCTTCCTGTTTTTGGGAATAAGACAGGGGGTCTGGAATCGTGACCTCAGGGAGAAGAGTGGACTTGGGCATTACAGGGAGGGACCTCGCAGTCAATGCCAGTCTATCTTTCCAGGGCTTTAACTGTTTTCTATGGTATATTTGCTCTGGCTTTCTTTTACCTAGTTGTTACTTTGTAATTACTTCAAAGGGACACCTGCCACTTAGCCAGGAATTTGTTTCCACAGTGGGAACTAACACCTGGACCATGCCACCAGGTGAGAAAACATAGATGGGCCCCCTGTTGTATATTCTCTGAGCTGCTTGGGCCTGCAGTAGGTGTTTTTACCACAGGCATGATTGCTGCAATCCTGTCCTGCATTTGAGCGATATGCTCGATGCCACTTTTGTGGGGTGTCTGCTCCCCCTCCCAGGTTTCCTTTTCTATGTCTAAGAGCCCCCTTCGGTTGTCTCCAGTAAAGCACCTCAAATGGAGTACCCTGTAGAGGCCTGGGGTACCTCCCTAACGGAAGACATAAAGTACGGAATCAGGAAGTCCCAGTCTTTCCCATCCTTGTCAACAACCTTTTTTAACATACTCTTTAATGTTTTATTGAAGCGCTCCACCAAGCCATTGGTTTGAGGATGGTACATGGTGGTTCTCAACTGTGTCACCTTAAATAACTTGCACAATTCCCTAGTTATTTGTGACATAAATGGGTTGCCCTGGTCTGTAAGGGCTTCCTTAGGGATCCTAACACGACTAAACACCATGAAAAGCTCTTTGGCTATGTTCTTAGCAGATGTAGTGCGTAAGGGAACTGCTTCGGGGTAACGGGTAGCATAATCATGATTACAAGAATATGCTGATGACCCCGGCAGACTTAGGGAGTGGACCCACACAGTCCAAAGCGATCCTCTCAAAGGGCACTTCCTTAATGGGTAAGGGCACTAAAGTACTTCGGAAGTGTTTTGTAGTGGGGCTGACATTTTACACACAGGACAGGACTGACCATAATTCTCTATCTTTCTGTATCTCAGGCCAGTACAAACTGCTCAACACCCTTTCAGTGGTTTTCTCAAAAACCTAAATGACCTCCTAGCAAGTGCCCATGGGCACATTCCAATACCACCTGTCTGTATGGCTTGGGGACCACCAACTGTTCAACTTCATTTTATATACGCGATACAGTAAATCCTCACTGCTGCTGAAATAAGGAAAACGGGGCCTGTCCCCTGTTTCAACAGATACATCGTTAATCATTACTACATTTTCCCAGGCCCTGGCAAGGGTAAGGTCTTTTCTCTGCTCGGTACCAAAGTTTTCCTTGTTCACGTTAAGGTCAGCAAACTCCAACGTATGCTCAGAGTCAGCAGACGGCTGTCCACCTTCATTGGTTGTGGGGACTTCTCAGGCTCCTCCAGTTCTCCTGCCATAACTGAGGGGAACCCTGAGAGGAGTCTCCTGAACCCACATTGTCAGTGCTGGCAGGAGTTCTGGCTCTGCCACTGAGTCAGTTACTGTGACCGGGTCAGGACAATCCCACAGTTCCCAAAACTTAAGGAAGTCCCTACCAATGATGGCCTTGTGCACCAAGTGGGGTACTGTCAGGTCACCTCGAGGCTAGGTGAAAGATGCACACCGTTGGGATCAGGAGTGCCACGCAAGGTAGTGGACCCTACGGCTGACTGCTGCGGATGGGAGTCAAGGTGATAAGGAAGGTGGGGCTGCTGGAACACCAGCACGGATCCCACCGGAGTTAGAGCGTAAGATTCCCTGGGGTGCGGAGTCTAAGAGCCAGCAGGTGTTCACCAGAGCCTCTAGTGGTGAGGGTGGACTGGGCTGCAACTGACTCCAGGTTGCGACCCCCAGGGTCCCCCAGCTTACACCCATAGTAGGCAACAGGAGGATAGGGATAGTAAGGGAATAAGCCAAGGTTGGGGTCATAAGCAGACAAGAACAAGAGTTCACGCCAAGGTTCAGGGTCACAGACAATTGGGGATAGTCGGGGACACGCCAAAGGTTAGGGTCACGAGCAGACAGGAATAGTCGAGAACAGGACAAAGTCAGTAACTGGAATCAGACGCAGGAAAGACAGCAAGTACACACGAAAGCTAACACACAGTGGTTGATCAGCACTGCTGGCTTGCAGTGCACAGGTTAATATAGGGTTCCCAGATAGGAGCTGGGATGGAGCCATGCTAGAGGAGAGTTCATAAAATCAGTCAGGTGAGAGTCAGCTGGTCTTTAGAGATGAACACATGGAGACAGGTAAGCTGACAGACAAAACTCTATTGCATAACCATGACAGGCACAAGTTTGACTGGATGGGTCACTGTACCTAAGTCAGTTTTAAAGTTATTAATGGCTATAGGATACTCCTGGGTATTCTCATGTACACAGATCACAGCAACTTTTTTAACATAAAAATTCAGTTTCATCTCAGCTTTAACCAAAGTCACTAGACTTCCGGAGTCCAGCAAGGACACAATAGGTTTATTAACAGTTATTTGGCATTTGTGTTTTCCTACATTTGGCGCTGCAGTGCATGAAACAGCAGCAAACAGATTGCCTTCTAATAGATATGTCACAGTGCATGGGTTCATCTGTCAATGGGCAGTTTGCTGCAACATGCCCAGTTCCTGGCAGCGAAAACGCCTGATGTTGCCCCAGTTTGGTTTGCTGACAAGCAGTGGCTTCCCTTGTTTGGGACGCCAAACTTCAGTCCTGGCACCAAAAATCCACCCCCCTATCTCCTTGCCATGCTTACCACCCACTTCCCCTGGAACAGTCTACCGGTTGCCTGGGGAGACTGTGGCTTTGGGTGGAAAGTCCGTGCAGCTGTAGGGGTGGTGACCAGGCTCTCTGCAGCAAAGTACCTTTCAACGAGTTCCAACAGGTTGTCTGCCGACTTGGGGTCTCCTTGACTCACCCACTTCTGCAGGGGAGTTGGTAGTGACCTCAGGAATCGGCTCATGACCACATGCTCCACTATTTGTGGCCCAGAAAGGGACACCGACTGTAGCCATTTCCACACCAGGTGAATTGGGTTGAAAATCTGCGATCTCGGGGGGGCCTCTTGTCTTGGAAGAACCAACTGTGGACCCGCTGTGCTCGAACTGCCAAGGTGACAGTCGCACCAGGATTTCCCTCTTGACCTTTTCATAGTCTACTGCTTCTGCTGACTCCAGCTCATAGTAGGCCTCCTGCGATTCTCCAGAAAGCAAGGGGATAACCAATCCTGCCCACTGGATCATCATCTGCAGTCATCTTAGAAAGAAAGTGACCGACATGGATGGTGAGGGCTTGTCTCCAACATCAGCAATTTTAGCAGGTTACCAGTGTGCTAGCGTCTCCACAACCTCAGTCAGGGTTTTCCTTTTGCATCAGTGGCTAGCTGTTCAAACAGCCTCTGCGATTACGTCTGTAGAGCACCAATCTTTTTGCATAGCGCCTTGGATTGCTCCTGTGTGATAGCGTTGGCTTGCTGCCATGCAGCGTTGGTGTTATCCAATTGTTTGAGGATTTCTGCCAGGTTTAGTCACTCTAGGTACTGGCCTTTTTTAAGTAGTATCTTACTACAGCTGGTCGCAGCCTCTACCATATGTAACCTGGGGGATGGGTAGCAGGTACAAAGCCCCCTGGGATGAGCAGTCTTTCAGGCACAGATACCAAATCAAGTGAGGTAGTGACAAACGGTGCGGTGTTTATTTGCGTTTTATACAAGTCTATATACAGGTGCTGCCTGAGGGCTATAGCTTGTCAGCTTCCACAGATACAGCTTAACGGCTTTTTACCAACCTTTTTGCTCTCACGGACCAGTGTTGTTTGTGTTCCCCAGGCCGAGAGCAAAGGCTGTCTGTCTCAGGTGAGCTTAAATTAGCCTGGGGTAAGAGGACCAAGACCCGAACTGGACCATGGATCAGAGATCCCTGAATGTGTATCAGAGGGGGAGATGTATAAACCCCGAACAGGACTTTTCCCGCCTCGCTCTGCATATATATATATATATATATATATACATATATATATATATATATATATATGTGTGTGTGTGTTGCACTTTGGGGGGCGTGTTGTTAAGTTTTTCTGATGAGTGTTCTGAAAGCCCTAAATCCTGTTGTATTCTAGTATGTGTTAGGCCAGCTCTAGTTTTTGAGAACTTGGCTCCATTTCTTCTTCCTACTGCCTTAACCTTCCTATTTTTCAATCCCTGTGATGTGTGGTCTCACTGTCCAGTAGTGGGGCAGGCCAGGCTCTAGACCACAGTAGCTACGTTACTTAATGAGAACCCCAGAGCTCCCAGGCTATTCAAATGTGATGTAAAAGTTCCTGTATGTGCCAGCTTTCCCACATTTGTGATTTACACTTGCTTCAACTTCAACACACATTAAAGTGCCTACTACTTAAACATGCTTTTTTGATGTGTTTTTGATACTTCGGTGGTGCCTCGATGATGCGTCAGTTAAAGCTGCATTAAAGCCTCTCAAAAGCTTCAGGTGCTTCATGCAAGCTTTGTCATAGACTTTTATGGAGGCTTTGAAGACACTTTAACCACTTCAGCCCTGGAAGATTAGGCTGCTCAATGACCAGAGCACATTTTAAATTTGGCACTGCGCTGCTTTAACTGGTAAATGCGCGGTCATGCAATGTTGTACCCAAACAAAATTTGCGTCCTTTTTTTTTCCCACAAATAGAGCTTTCTTTTGATGGTATTTGATTGCCTTTGCGATTTTTTTTATTTTTTGCGATATAAACGGAAAAAGACAGAATATTTAAAAAAAAAAAAAAGATTTTCTACTTTTTGTTTAGAGGAGAATTCAATAAACTCAATTTTAGTCATACATTTAGGCCAAAAATGTATTCAGCCACATGTCTTTGGTAAAAAAAAGTCAATAAGCTTATATTTATTGGTTTGCGCAAAAGTTGTAGCGTCTGCAAACTATGGTACATTTTCTGGAATTTACACAGCTTTTAGTTTATAAATGCCTATCTCATTTCTTGGTGTTAAAATGACAGGGCAGTACAAACCCCCCCCCCCAAATGACCCCATTTTGGAAAGTAGACACCCCAAGGAAATTGCAGAGAGGCATGTTGAGCCCATTGAATATTTTATTTGTCACAAGTGATTGAAAAATGACAAAAAAATTACACAAAGTTGTCACTAAATGATACATTGCTCACATATGCCATGGTTATATGTGGAATTACACCCCAAAATACATTCCGCTGCTTCTCCTGAGTACGGGGATACCACATGTGTGTGACTTTTTGGGAGCCTAGCCGTGTACAGGACCCCGACGACCCCGATTTCTGAGGGCTTAAATTTTTTGATTTCACTCTTCATTACCTATCATAATTTCGAGATGCCCAGATAGCACCCCCCCCCCCCAATGACCCCCATTTTGGAAAGTAGACCTGAAACTATTTGCTGAGAGTCCATGGTATATTTTATATTTTGCCACAAGTTTCGGGAAAATGACAAATGGTGATTGGTTTTTGGGGTCCTGTACGCGGTTAAGCTCCCAAAAAGTCTCACATGTGGTATCCCTGTACTCAGGAGAAGCAACAATGTTTTTTTTTTTTTTTTTGGTTTTTTTTTTTTTTGGGGGGTGCAATTTCACATATGCCCATGGCATGTTTGAACAATATAACATTTAGAAAAGACTCTCTGTAAAAAAAATAAATAAATCCCGAAACTTTATAGCAAAATATAAAATATTCCATGGACTCAACATGCCTATCAGCAAATAGTTTGGAGTGTCTACTTTCCAAAAAGGGGTCATGGGGGGGGGGGGGGGGGGGGTTGAACTGTCCTGGCATTTTATGCACAACATTTAGAAGCTTATGTCACACATCACCCACTCTTCTAACCACTTGAAGACAAAGCCCTTTCTGACACTTTTTGTTTACATGAAAAACATTTTTTTTTTTGTATGAAAATTACTTTGAACCCCCAAACATTATATATTTTTTTTAAAGCAAAGGCCCTACGGATTAAAATGGTGGGTGTTGCAATTTTTTTTTTCCACACAGTATTTGCGCAGCGTTTTTCAAACGTAATTTTAATGCACTAAAACACACTATATTGCCCAAATAAATGAAATGAAATAAAAAGATGATCTTAGGCCGAGTACATGGATACCAACCACGACATGCTTTAAAAATACGCACAAGCGTGCAGCGGCAACATACTACATACATTTTTAAAAGCCTTTACAGGTTACCACTTTAGATTAACAGAGGAGGTCTACTGCTAAAATTATGGCCCTCAATCTGAGTTTCACAGTGATACCTCACATGCATGGTGCAATTGCTGTTTACATATGACGCCAGACCGACGCTTGCGTTCGCCTTTGTGCGTAAGCACGGGGGGACAGGGTGCTATTTATTTTGCTTTTTCATTTTATTTTTAAACTGTTCCTTTCATTTTTTTTTTTTTTTAATCATTTTTATTGTTATCTCAGGGAATGTAAATATCCCCTATGTTGGCAATAGTTAGTGACAGGTACTCCCCTTTTTTTTTTTTTTTTTTTTAATTGGGGGGTTAGACCCTAGATCTCTCCTCTGCCCTCAAAGCAAGATCCGTGTGATAAAATGCTTTGCCAATTTCCCAATGGCGCCGTTTATATCTGGCGAAACCTAAGTCATGAAATGCTCATAGCTTCCGGTTTCTTAAGCCATAGAGATGATTGGAGCCGTTCTGGGCTCTGATCAGCTCTATGGTCAGCTGGCGGAACCATGGCTGCATTCTCGGGTTCCCTGTTGGGACAGGAGAGCCCAGGAAAACCATGGAAGACGGTGGGAGGGGGGTCGTTCACTCCCACTGCTTGTAAAAGCAGTCTAGAGGCTAATTAGCCGCTAGGATTGCTTTTACATGAAAGCTGACCGCTGGCTGAAAAGAATGATACCAAGATGATACCTAAACCTGCAGGCATCATTCTGGTATAACCACTCAAATTCCAGCAACATACCAGTACGTCTCTGATGCTTGTTGTGCATACATTGTAATGTTGTTTTTTTCATGCAGCCTGTGGGCTGAACGAAAAAGATTGATCGGTGGGTATGCCCACCATTAGAATACCGCCCTTCATCCACCCACTTCTAATAATGGGCATACATGCACCTTTTTTTTTTAACTGTGGTGGTGAAATCACCTCCTACAGCGCTGGGGTCGCTGATTTACGTATCGCGGGAGCAAACGCTGTTGCTGTCAAGATTAATAAATCAGTGCTGCAGCTGAATGACGTACCTGCTAAGCAAATGATGGTTAACAATAAAACAAAGTAATAATATAGTATAACAGTAAGATTTGCCATACCTGCAAAGCAAATACAATAAAACATAGTAAAAATAAAACATTGCAATCTCTGCCTAAAAAATATATGCCGTAGCATGGGGGCAATCCATCCCTAATGTTAAGAGCAAATCGCTCCTCTACCCCTGCCCCCATACTTCGGCATATATGCTCTTTTTTTAACTGTGGTGATGAAATCACCTCAAACAGCGCTGGAGTCACGGCTTTACGTATTGTGGGAGCAAACGCTGTTGCTGTCGAGATAAATAAACCCGTGCTGCAGCTGAATGGCGTACCTGCTAAGCAAATGATAGTTAGCAATAAAACAAAGTAACCTTACAGTATAACAGTAAGACTTTCCATACCTGCAAAGAAAATACAATAAAACATAGTAAAAATAAAGAGAGAGAGAACAATAGATATAGAACAATAGAGAGAGAGAGAAGAAAAATTAAAACCACAACTACTTTTTGGCTTTTTTATTTTATTTTTTTTTTGTGTTTTTATAAAGGTGAATAAAGTAAAAAAAAAAAGAAAACTGTAAACTGAACGTTGCAGATTAGGGTCTCTCAAAATGTGATGACCATCACATCTTTCGAGACACTGTGTAGTGCCGTACCCTACGCTAATACTCCACTAGTGTGTGGTAGCGTTTGAAACCGTCACCGATGCAGAGACCAGGTTGGTCAGGACAGGAGGGACAATAAAAGTGGGTGTCACGCCTAAATCAGCGTTTTCTGCAGACACGACATCTTTGGGGTGTTCTTTGGGTAGGGGTACCAGGGAGGACATACGGAAAATGCCTCTCATACAGCTGGCTCATTGCATTTGCGTTGGGAAGGTGGGCCATAGCACCGTCTGGAAACAGAAGGGTTGGTGCCACATGCGTCAATTCCATAATCAAAAAGGTGACTAAAAAGTTGTAATAATTGTCCACGTACAAGTGGTACCCATTTCCGAATAAGGGTGACACCAAGTCCCACACAATCTTTCCAGCGCTCCCTATGTAGTCTGGGCAGTTCTCCGGCTCTACGTGACTATCTTTTCCCTCGTAAACCATAAAACTATATGTATAACCCGTTGCCCTGTTAGAGCTTACACATCTTGACCCCATATCTGGCACGTTTGCTGGGAAGATACTGTTTGATAGACAAGCGGCCAGAAAACTTAATCGGGGACTCGTCACGCAGACAACTTGATTGGGAGTAAACAAGGCTGCAAACTATTGAAGTGATTTACGAGGGGCCGAATTTTGTAGAGCCGCTCAAATCCAGGGTCACCCTGAGTACGACAGAGTTCATTGTCGTTGAAGTGTATGAACCGCAAGATCTGCTCATATCGTGTCCTGGTCATGGAGGCAGAGAACACGGGCATATGGTGAATTGGGTCAGTGGACCTATATGACCGCAACTCACTCTTTTTAGTTATACCCATGAGGAGGGATAGGCCCAGGAAGGTCTTAAATTTGGAAACCGTAATTGGTTTCCAATCTCTGGCAAAGGTCAGCTGGGGATTAGCGGCAATGAATTGACCAGATATTCAAAAGACTCAAGCGCTGACGTGGAAAAGACTACTTATGCGGATACCAAATAGTTAACAAGAGATGACCAAATAATATAGCTGCAACTAAAATGAGTGATAAGATCAATAAATTATATGGTGGTTAATTGCGCTAATATTATCCTCTTATTACTAATTGAATACTACAATCCGTGACTAACTGAAACCATCCTCCTTAAATAATAATAAAACACCTCCAAGTGATCTCAAAATTTGTAAAAATCCTCATACGATATTATATATAAAAATACTAAAATTACCCTCCGTCATAAACGTGAATGTGCTCATAAATAAATGCATAAATTGTTAGAACTAATTAATATACAGGTGCTCAAAAATATATATATCTGCTGCTTAGAGAAAATATAAATGTGTGCATAAAATAAATGCTTGAATTGTTGAAACTAATTAATGTACAGGTGCTCAGAAATATATCTGCTGCTTATAAAAAATATATATAAATGTGTGCCGTACCACATAAATTATTCAGCATAAACTAAAATCCAATATATGAAAAGGTGAGTTTTTTTTAAAAGATCATTAACATAAAGTGCTCAAAATCCATCAAGTGTTCTTTTAAAAGCAAGTTCAATCAGTGCCGGTTATACTGTGGCAAAATTTGTAAATAAATAGATAAATAGTGTCAAAAAAAGTTTTTACTTTCACTTCTTCTCCCATTTAGTTAGACTCCGCTATTCCGCTCAGAATCCCAGACATGAAAAGATAAAAATATATACATCCATTGCGCAGAGATTTAAATCAATTAAATACTATGTTTTAGACTTCTCAGTTTCACTCACATACTCTCATCCACACGATCGCGTTTGTATTGATCAGCTGCACGGAGCTCAGTGATGAGACAATTCACCCGTCACCGCTTGCTCACACACTGCAAATACTGGGGACGTCACAGGTTCCTCCTACGTGTTATGTCACTGCCACGTGACTTTTTCAAGGTTGCCTGAGTTATGCGCCTACCGAATACTTATAGTGTGTGTCTACTGGTAGTCATGGCAACCCTGGGAGTGGAACTGCATCATCACTTCAATAGCGCGATCTCTCTTGCATTCTGGTGATCATTAACATTTACTTTGTACAACATGATTCTATATTACTCCCATTAATACATCTTTAATACAATAATATAAATAAAGAAATAGAATCGTATACATTGTAAAATATAGCTAGATAACCTTAAAAATTGATAAAATAGTTAAAAAGATTTATTCTATTCTATATTTAATGTAAGATATAGTACTCCCTCTCCTATTTAAAATATAGAACTAAATCTCCTCCATAGTAAACCAAAAACATAAAAAAAGAAGGAAATGTATATTAAAAGTCCGATATAAAACAATTTAAATCAAAGTCTATGTTTAAGCCTAGTGGCGTGAGTGTACGCATATTAAATATCCATTTTGATTCCTGTTTGCTTAATTCTCTCACCTTATTACTCCCTCTCCAATGTGCATTATATTTTTCAATTGCCCAAAATTTTAGGAGTGCTGAATTTTTGTTGTGGTGTAAGGAAAAGTGGCGTAAAACGCTATGTTTAGGGAATCCCTTCACAATGTTTTGTATGTGTTCCCTAATTCTTTTCCATAGCGGCCTTTTTGTTCTTCCAATGTATTGCAATGAACACGGACACTGCAGCACATTCACAACCCCTTCACTTCTACATGTCAAAAAATCCTTAATCTCATACTGAGTGTCTTTACTTGTGGCTTTAAAAGTGCATTTTTGTCCATTTAGTTTGGTGTTTTTTGGAGGTGTTTTATTATTATTTAGGGAGGATGGTTTCATTTAGTCACGGATTGTAGTATTCAATTAGTAATAAGAGGATATTAGCGCAATTAACCACCATATAATTTATTGATCTTATCATTTTAGTTGCAGCTATATTATTTGGTCATCTCTTGTTAACTATTTGGTTAGCTGACCTTTGCCAGAGATTGGAAACCAATTACGGTTTCCAAATTTAAGACCTTCCTGGGCCTATCCCTCCTCATGGGCATAACTAAAAAGAGGGAGTTGCGGTCATATTGGTCCACTGACCCAATTCACCATATGCCCGTGTTCTCTGCCTCCATGACCAGGACACGATATGAGCAGATCTTGCGGTTCATACACTTCAACGACAATGAACTCTGTCGTCCTCGGGGTGACCCTGGATTTGATCGGCTCTACAAAATTCGCCCCCTCGTAAACCACTTCAACAGTTTGCAGCCTTGTTTACTCCCGATCAATTTGTCTGCGTTGACGAGTCCCCGATTAAGTTTTCTGGCCGCTTGTCTATCAAACAGTATCTTCCCAGCAAATGTGCCAGATATGGGGTCAAGATGTGTAAGCTCTGTGACAGGGCAACAGGCTATACATATAGTTTTATGGTTTACGAGGGAAAAGATAGTCACGTAAAGCCGGAGAACATTTATATATATTTTTTATAAGCAGCAGATATATTTCTGAGCACCTGTATATTAGTTTCAACAATTCAAGCATTTATTTTATGCACACATTTATATTTTCTCTAAGCAGCAGATATATATATTTTTGAGCACCTGTATATTAATTAGTTCTAACAATTTATGCATTTATTTATCAGCACATTCACGTTTATGACAGAGGGTAATTTTAGTATTTTTATATATAATATCGTATGAGGATTTTTACAAATTTTGAGATTACTTGGAGGTGTTTTATTATTATTTAAGGAGGATGGTTTCAGTTAGTCACGGATTGTAGTATTCAATTAGTAATAAGAGGATAATATTAGCGCAATTAACCACCATATAATTTAATGAATTGACCAGCATACAAATTGCTTTGGTCCACAATAGATCTATAGAGATCTTCGATGAAAAACCGCAAATAAAAATCAAGTGATGTAAAACTCTTCCCACCTGAATTCTGGGTTGGCCAGTGAATGGGGGAAGTATGGGTGCTGCAGAAGTGGTGGGCTCCCAATTAGGATTGGCGAATGCAGCAGGAAGGGCACTATGGGCTTGACGGGCCTGTGTTTGTCTTCTCCTTGGCAGCGGGACACTACTCGTGCTAGCTACCTCGCCAGCTTAAACTGCACTTATAGGACTCGCCACGTCACCAAGTTTTACTGCGTACCTACATGGACATGTGCGCCCCCCCCCCCCCCCCACTGGCCATGCGCAACGTATAACTACGGCGGTTCGCGCAACGTATAACTACGGCGGTTCGCGCAACGTAAAACTACGGTGGTTCGTGCAACCAGACTAACCTGCCGCAATATAACTGCGGCAGCTGGTCCAGAACCGGTTAAAGCACCACTAAATTGACATGGGGTATAATTTTTGAAACAAAGCTAAGCAAAAACAAGGTGTAAACAGGACTTAATTCAGCTATAGCTTTGCTTTGTTTTGGAGGTATTGCAGGTATGAGATCACACAAAGGGCAATGTGCCAAGCTTCAGTAAAGCTTTAAAAAAAAAATCATAATCGAAGCATCGCAGAAGCTTCAAAAACACATAAAAAAAAGCATGTTGAGGCGGTAGACGCTTTAATGTGTGAATTTGAGGCAAGTGTAAGACTGTTCACACCCATGTGGGTTCTTTTAGTGCTTTTTGCGGAATGTCACTACAGTTTTACATGGTTTCCTATGGGACGCATTCACATCTATGCTTTTATTTTTTCAGCCACTGTGTTTTTGGAAAGGGTCAGACTTTTTTTTTTTTTTTTAAACACCACAGTGCTTTTTTGGTTTAGGAGACTTCAATAGAGAAGCTGCAGAAAAGCATGTAGTGTGTTTATTGCTGCGTTTTGCATTTTTTAATCTGCCCAACAAATTGGCAGGGGGAAAAAAAAGTATAAAAAAAATGTAAAACTCACGGTAAATCATGGTAAAATTGTGTGTGCAAAAACGCAGTGTAGAAACGAGCAAAAGCAAACTGCATAGGTGTGAACCGAACCTAGATGAGCCCTAAAGTGTCCGAAGCTATGTTTTGAAGCAAGTGTAGACGAGCCCTTAATGTTTGCTTTGAATAAAAACGTTTCTGCTATTGTACCGCTCCCTTTTTTTATTTTTTTTTTTTTTATACTTCTATGATTAAATTAGAGCCTTTGTAGCATAAGCTATTGGCTAAAAATGTAGATGAAAATAGAATTTCTCCTTCGTTCATTGTCAGACACAGCCTTCATAACTATAGGGTTATATGGCCTCTATTAGGAGTAGGACTAGGCAGAACAAAAAGCAAACGAACACCTGGCTACGCCCATGGGCCATCCTTCAGTCAGTATATAACCCCTTCCCTGCTCTAGGTATTCAGTTTTTTTTTTCTGCCTAGTCCAGGAGAAGGACCTGGCTCCCTGTTGGGACCTGTGGTTCTTTGGATTTTTCTTTCATTTCTTTTATTTCTTTTTTCCTGTGATGATCTGCAATCAACTGCTGGGCTGGGTGACAGACTGGATAATATAGATCCTGGTAGTCTCCCCAGCCTGGCCATCGAGCGTGCGCAGACCTCATCTTCGCACTGGGTCGGCCGCGACAAGCCCCATTCTGGACCGGAGCGGCCGGCGAGATTGAGTCTCAGGGACACATATGACCGGGCTACTACTATCTAGATCAGTGTCGCCATGGCCGATGGCCACTCCGTCTAGGTGGGAGGTGGATCTGTCTGTGGAAAGGGAGTGTTACACGTGCACTTAGCTGGAGTGGTAAGTAAAGGGCCCCCCGCCTCTCCTTCACTCGATCTAATCCGATCATCACGGCCTACCGAAGTCCCACTGCGGGCTGCATGCTCGTGGCGGGCGGCTAAAAATTTAGGCCGCGGCCTGCTAGGCCTCGTGCTGGCCCCCCCTTTCCTGAGGGGTGGCGCTGCGGAGGTCTGTGCCCCTTAGGTGAGGGGCCATGGTTGTGCCCCCTGGGCCACGGTTTGTGCCTCCTGTGAGGGGCCACGGTTTGTTTCTGTGAGGGGCCACGTTTTGTGTCCCCTGTGGGGGGGGGGGGCACGGTTGTGCCTCCTGTGGGGGGGCCACAGTTTGTGCCCCCTGTGAGGGCCCATGGTTTGTGCCCCCTGTGAGGGGCATGGTTGTGTCTCCTGTGGGGGGCCACCTGTCTGTGCCTCCTGTGAGGGGTCCTGGTCTGTGCCTCCTGTGAGGGGCCCCGGTTTGTGCCACCTGTTAGGGGCCACGGGTTTGTGTCCCTGTGAGGGACCACTGTTGTGCCCCCTGTGAGGGGCCACGGTTGGTGTCTCCTGTGAGGGACCCCCGGGTCTGTCCTCCCTGTGAGGGACCCCCGGGTCTGTCCTCCCTGTGAGGGACCCCCGGGTCTGTCCTCCCTGTGAGGGGCCCCCGGGTCTGTCCTCCCTGTGAGGGGCCCCCGGGTCTGTCCTCCCTGTGAGGGGCCCCCGGGTCTGTCCTCCCTGTGAGGGGCCCCCGGGTCTGTCCTCCCTGTGAGGGGCCCCCGGGTCTGTCCTCCCTGTGAGGGGCCCCCGGGTCTGTCCTCCCTGTGAGGGGCCCCGGGTCTGTCCTCCCTGTGAGGGGACCCAGGTCTGTGCCCCTGTTTGGTCTGTCTTTCTCTGTGGGGCCTTGATCGAGGGGCGCTGGTTTTCGCACTTATTGTATCTGTGCGGGAACCTTTTTAAGTTTGTGCAGCGGTGGCTGCGGCGAAGGGCCGGTATCCCTTTGGATAAACGTTTTTTCTCCGCGGGGGGCTGTGCAAGCCCTGTTACTGTAGGGTGTGATGTTCCCTTGCTAAAAACGCTTTCAGGGGTTTTATTCAAACCTGTTCAGTCTACAGGATGGAGGGCATGGTACATGCCTTATGGGGATACAGTAGTTTAGGATGGAGTCCGTCCACACAGCGGTGGCACTCCATCATGGGGACTTTCTGACTTCTATCGACATCACAAATGCTACTTACGCATTCTGTTGTGTGCCCGTCTCCAGCACATCCTCTGTTTTGCTGTTGGTGCGGAGCATTATGAGGGTGTGGTGTTGACCCTTTGCTTAGTGCTTCTTGGGCCTTCTGTCATCATGCGTCCGTTGTGCAAGTTTGCAAGGCGACTACTGGTCATCTGTGTACATGTTCACAAGTCTACAAAGTGAATGGGTTGGCATCTGCGGATGCCTCTTTTGGCCACAAGTTTTTTTGCAGGCCGCTGGGTAGAGGGTCTATTCCCTCTTGAAGGGGTATGGTTCAGGTTGGGTTCCAGCTTGTCCTGGGTGAAGTTCCTGTTACCTGTTTGGCTCTTATATAAGCCTTGGGATTTTTCTTTTTCCCACCCCTCATCTTGGCACTGCTTTGGGACGTCCCTATCATTATGAAGGCTGTGTCTGTCAATGAACGAATGAAAAAATAGGATTTTTTTACTTACCGTAAAATCCATTTCTCTGAAGTTCAATGACAGACACAGCACCCACCCCTCTATGGAGTTGTTTTGATACTTCTATTACAGCTTGCTACTAAACTGAATACCTAGAGCAGGGCAGGGGTTATATACTGACTGAAGGACAGCCCATGAGAGTAGCCAGGTGTTAATTTGCTTTTTGTTCTGCCTAGTCCTACTCCTAATAGAGGCGATATAACCCTATTGTTATGAAGGCTGTCTCTGTCAATGAACTTCAGAGAAATGGATTTTACGGTAAGTAAAAAATCCTATTTTGTGACTGGTGCATTTCCTAAAATTTAAACTTTTTTTTTTTTATAGACCTTGTAGTTCTATACTTGATCTCAGTCTCCAAGGCAGATCATTTACTTGCAAGAGGATTTTTTTTTTATTCAAACAATTTTCAAATTGGTGTTTTTGGTCTAAGGATGTTAGTTTGGAATTGATGCATTAAGAAAATGCCTTTGCTAGAGGTTGCAACTTTAAATGCATCTACTGAATTTGTTTATTATGATTATAATGTACTTCACTTTTCTTACAACCCCCATTTACTTAGATGCTATCTACATTTTTTTTTTTTTTTTCATAGTCCATTCAGGATGATATGGCTCGGGCTGTACCTTCTCAAGATGACATATCCTCATATAAGTATTCAGAACAGGTAATTGTACGTTAGATAGTTACTCTATTGTTTGTAAACCTCTAGGAAATGGGTCTTAGGCCTGATTCACACCAATGCATTTTTAGTGCTTTTTGCATTTTGCAGGCTTGCATTACAGTCCAGTTAACATGTTTTCCTTTGGAACACGCTCTGTAGTACAAATCTGCAAAATGCAAAAAGCACTAAAAATGCATAAGTGTGAATCAGGCCTAAGTCCTGAAAATGTAACATTTTATTTGCAAAAAAGAAGTGTTATGCCCTCCCCCTTACCCCATATTGACCTGTTGTAAGAGCACTAAATTAGCCATGTGTTTGAAGTTTAACCATATTTGGGGTGGGGCCACCATTAGGCAACACACAGTATATCTGATCAGAGGGAGCCTGTAAAGTTAATCGCCATGGTGCAGATTCTATTTTTCTCTAGATTTTTAAAGGCAGAATGAACCTTAACAGAGGTCCTTTTGTTAAGGGACTTCTGTTTTAGGTGCCATCTCTCTCACTGTACAAAAAAATGGCAAACCAGAAATGGTCAGCTCAAGGATCATGTAAATGAGCCTCCAGGACTTAAGTGAACCCACTTAAGTCCTAGAGGCTCATTTACTACATGGTCCTTGAGCTGACCATTTTTGGTTTGCTATTTTTTTGTACTGTTTGGCAATTGAGCATGGAGCCTCACTGATTTATAATTGAGTGAGTGGACGAGTACCCACAGGGTTAACTTATTACCCCTATAATTATTGCCCTTGTGTTTTTTATTTTTTTTTATTTTTACCTGGCCATCTCTCTCTCCCTGTCGAATTGTGTCCCTGCCTTGTCACCCAGCATTCTAATAGATTTCAATGATCCACTATAGGTTGCCATCAGAAAATCTGCCCAGAAAAATCCAATGTTGCCATTGCTGTAGTGAGTGCCTACTGAAAAAAATTATCAGGAAAACTTCCAAATTAATATACTGTACATGTAGAATAATAATAATAAAAAAAAATTCCTACAAACTAAATATCAGTCCACCAGAAGTGTGCAAAATCTTTATGAAGTTGCTGTGCATCAACCACCAAGTGATTATAATCCCGCTTATCAAATCCTTAGACCCCACAACTCAAGAGGTCTAAAGGTCCATACACACGATACGAAAATTGGATGGAAAAATTCGTGCCACGTTATGATGATTTTCAGAATTGTTAGCACAATGCGTTTGACAGCCGATTTTTGCTTTTTTGTCAGACAAAAGATGAATGTGCAGACTATAAAATTTTTGTCGGATGTGAACTCAACATCCGATTTACGTTTCATTGGTACGGTTTTCGCACACAAAAAAAAAAAAGAGCAAGACTACGCATGCTCAAAAGAAAGAATACATACAAAACTATTCAACACATTATGTCACTTCTGACGTTGTATTCTGTCATAAGCTTCGAACCTCACTCTCATGAATGGAATGCCTCTGTGGGCAGAGTTTAGCGGTGATGTTATCACGCCTGCCTGGAGAGTCGGCAGTGCTGTGCGATATGCTTGCCATACTGTACGTTTTGTACCCACTTGGTTTATTGTTTGTAAACAGTATTTCGCTATGGGATTTCCTTGCACTTTCCTTAGTATGTGTGTTTTTTTTTTTCCGAGACTGGTATATGGGAAGCGATCCAGTGACCACTTTTGGGGCATGCCATTCATAAGTGAGCGAGGCTTGTTGAGGTGTGAGAGGAAGAGAGTTGGAGCCATCCATCTATATGGGATTGGTCATCTTGTAAATGCTGATTTAGACCTCTTGAGTTGTGGGGTGTAAGGACTTGGTAAGAGTCATTATAATCACTTGGTGCACAGCAGCTGTATGAAGATTTTGCACACTTTTGGTGGACATTGATATTTCATTTTGTAGGACTATTGTTTTTGTATTTTTTATACATTATATATTGAATTTGAGGTTTTCCTGACATCGCAACGCTTTTTTTTTTTTTTTTTTTTTTTTCCAGTTGTCTTTTGATATTTATGTGTGAATATCAGTGCATGCTTTTTATTGCTTACCTTCATTTAATTTGATTAATTTGCCAAGCAAAGATTAAGCACAACATCGGATCATGTAGTGAATGCCTGTAGGCAGGAAGTCACTGCAAAGAATCTGCAGCCTCTTCAAAGTGGAAGGTTGTGGGCATTTTTTTCTAGTTGGAGCATTCAGAGTTTCAAAACAAGTGAAAATTTAAATCTATATACCAAATTGCAAATATAAGAGAATTCACAGTAGCGCAACAGTAGCACCTAATTCATTCAGTGCTCAATAAGAATATATATACATATTCTATGTGAAAAATAAATTATAAAAATAGAATGAGAAACAAAAAATGGAAAAATGTCCAATAACAGTCCCCTTTGACCAATGAACAAAAGTAATAGTAGTTCCCGATGATATCCTAATTGGGAAAAACACAGTAGATATCCACCACCATGTGTTACATCAGACCTGCTCCCATCAGGTAGAAACTCAGCAAATATAATTGCCTATCACTCTCAGGGTTAGGCTAGTTTGGCCTAAGTATCAGTTATGTAAAGATTCCTTTAAGGAAAAGTCCAGTCTGAGCTTTTTAGGCTGAGCTTCTCCTATGGGTCACAGAAGTGCAATCCGTTTTGCGCTCCTGTGACCCGTTTTCAGTGGAGAGCGGTCTGAAGTCCGCTCTCCGCTGATGTCACTGCAATCAGTCGAGGCTGCCCGTCATCCGACTTCAGAAGTCTGGATCTGCCAGCTGCCTTGATTGATGGCAGTCTCAGCGAGCCGCTGAGACGGCCACTCTCCGCCCCTCCACAGCTCAGCGCTCCAATGAGCGTGGAGGAACAGAGCAGGAGAGATGCTGACAGTCAGCAGTTCTCCGCTCAGGGAGGAGTGAGGGCTGAGCCATCAGCGGTGTGCGGTGGCTCTGTTCTCAGTGCAAAGACGCCAGGGGACAGCTGCAGCATCGGTATGATGCTGCATCCACCTAGGTAAATATGAATCTCAAAAAAAAAAATCATACTTCACTTTTAATAAAAACAATCCACTTCTCCACAATTCTTGCAGTAAAGGTACACATCCATGGATACATAAAGAGGCTCCACTAGTGTAATATTGTCAAAGCACAATCTTTGCATCAAACATTGTATAGTTAATGACATAATCGAGCGACCTCCCCTCAGTCTCTCCACCTTGTGTTTTGACAATATTACAGTAGTGGAGCCTTTCTTTTTTTATGTACCCATGGATGTGTACCTTTACTGCAAGAACTGTGTAGAAGTGAATTGACTTATTAAGGAATCTTAACAACTGATTCTTATGGCTTACTAGCCTAACCATGAGAGTAGTAGGCAATTATATTTGGTGAGTTTCCATCTGATGGGACCGGATCTGATGTGACAAACACAGTGATTGATATCTACGGTGGTGTTCATAATTTGGATACCCCTGGGAACTATTACATTTCTTCATTGTCAAAGAGGACTATATAATATAATTCATTGGTCAAAGAGGACTAGAATATTTTTTTCCCACATAAAAAGAAATTTAAAAAAATAAATATATTTCTGGTCCATAAATATTGGGACATCGACACAATTCTAATCTTTTTGGCTCTATACACCACCACAATGGATTTTAAATGAACAAGATGTGCTTTAACTGCAGATGTTCAGCTTTAATTTGAGGGTATTTACATCCAAATCAGGTGAATGGCGTGGGAATTAAAACAGTTTGTATATGTGCCTCCCACTTTTTAAGGGACCAAAAGTAATGGAACAATTGGCTCAGAGTTCATTTCAAGTGTGCTATTTACATTTGGAATCTGTTGCTGTCAACTCTCAATATGAGATCCAAAGAGCTGTCACCATCCATGAAGTAAGCCATCATTAGGCTGAAAAAACAAAAACCCATCAGAGAGATGGCAAAAACATTAGGTGTGGCCAAATCAACTGTTTGGAATATCCTTAAAAAAAAGAACACATCGGTGAGCTCAGCAACACCAAAAGACCCGGGAGACCACAGAAAACAACTGTGGTGGATGACCGAAGAATTCTTTCCCTGGTGAAGAAAACACCCTTCACAACAGTTGGCCAGATCAAGAACACTCTCCAGGAGGTAGGTGTATGTGTGTCAAAGTCCACAATCAAGAGAAGACTTCACCAGAGTAAATACAGAGGGTTCACCACAAGATGTAAACCATTGGTGACCCCCAAAAACAGGAAGGCCAGATTAGAGTTTGCCAAACAACATCTAAAAAAGCCTTCACAGTTCTGGAACAACATCCTATGGACAGATGAGACTAAGATCAACTTGTACCAGAGTGATGGGAAGAGTATGGAGAAGGAAAGGAACTGCTCATGATCCAAAGCATACCACCTCATCAGTGAAGCATGGTGGTGGTAGTGTCATGGCGTGGGCATGTATGGCTGCCAGTGGAACTGGTTCTCTTGTATTTATTGATGATGTGACGGATGACAAAAGCAGCAGGATGAATTCTGAAGTGTTTCGGGCAATATTATCTGCTCATATTCAGCAAAATGCTTCAGAACTCATTGGACGGCGCTTCACAGTGCAGATGGACAATAACCCGAAGCATACTGCAAAAGCAACTAAAGAGTTTTTTAAGGGAAAGAAGTGGAATGTTATGCAATGGCCAAGTCAATCACCTGACCTGAATCCGATTGAGCATGCATTTCACTTGCTGAAGACAAAACTGAAGTCAAAATGCCCCAAGAACAAGCAGGAACTGATGACAGTTGCAGTAGAGGCCTGGCAGAGCATCACCAGGGATGAAACCCAGCGTCTGGTGAGGTCTATGCCGTTCACCTGATTTGGATGTAGATACCCTCAAATTAAAGCTGAAAGTCTGCAGTTAAAGCACATTAGAGCCAAAAAATTAAAGTTACGCTTACCGGTAACGTCTTTTCCAGTAGTCTTTCAGGACAACCACCTTGAGAGACCTTGGCTCCTCCTCTTCCTGGCAAACACTGCGCCAGCCCCCATAAATTTAGACCTCCCCCTGCCAGCCTCAGTTTTTTCTAGAGCACCTCCGGTTAGCTGGGGAGACACAAGAACACGTTAATAACATACTATCACATATTACTATTGTGCCCTTTTTTAGGTCTTCCTCAAGACCTCCCAAAAAATTTGGGTGGGTACTAGGGCTGTCCTGAAAGACTACTGGAAAAGACGTTACCGGTAAGCGTAACTTTAATTTTCCCTCCCCGTCTTTCAGGACAGCCACCTTGAGAGGATAGACGAGCACTTACCACTTAGGGTGGGACAACAGCTTGCAATACCTTTCCCCTAAGGATTGCTCACTTGCTGATACCAGATCCACTCTGTAATGTTTCACAAATGTGGTGAAACTGGACCACACGGCTGCCTTGCAAATCTGCTCTGGCGTTGCTCCAGCTCTTTCCGCCTGTGAAGCTGCCATAGCTCTGGTAGAGTGCGCTTTAATTCCCATGGGGGCTTCTCTACCCGCTAGCCTGTAGGCCTGACTAATAGCTATTCAGAGCCATCTGGCAATGGTGCGTCTAGACGCCTTTTGTTCCTTCCTTGCTCCGCAAAAAGAAATAAAGAGAGAGTCTGACTTTCTAAAACGCTTTGTCAGCTCTAAATAACGCAGGATACATCTCCTGACGTCTAAAGTATGAAACCTAAATTCCCTTTCACTTGAGGGATTAGGACAAAAAGTTGGCAAAATTACCTTCTGGCTTCTATGGTATTTCGAAGCCACCATCGGTAAAAAAGCCGGGTCAGTCTTAAAAACGACTCTATCCGAAAACAACACAAAAAGGGGGTCTAATTGAAAGGGCCTCTATTTCACTGACCCTCCTGGCTGTGGTTACAGCCACCAAAAAAACAGCCTTATACGTTAGGTCCTTTAGAGTACACTCCTAAAGGCTCAAACGGGGGTTCTGTCAGAACCTGTAAGACCAGGGAAAGGTCCCACTTAGGGAAGGCAGGACCCTGCACTGGTCTCTGTCTTGAAAGGGCTCTGAAAAACCTGACCACCCAGGAGTTGGTGGCCAGGGATTTCTCTAGGTACGCACTAAGCGCAGACACTTGGCTTTTAAGGGTACTGATGGCTAATCCCTTATCCAGCCCGCATTGCAGAAACTCCAGGACTGCTATAGGGCTCTGCACCTTAAAAGAATTTTCTTGGCACCAAGCTCTAAAGCGCCCCCAAACCTTTTGGTAGATTCGGCGCATCTCCTCCTTTTTGCGATCAAGGAGGGTGGATACCAGTTGTTTGGAAAAGCCCTTGCTTCTTAGAATCTCTTCTTCAGAAGCCAGGCGGCTAAGTTCCAGCTGCCTACCTGGAGACAGAACTGGGCCCTGCGATAGGAGATCCTTCCTGGTCGGAAGGAGCCAGGGAGGTTCCGCTGCAAACCGACCGAGGATCGAGAACCAAGCTCTCTTGGGCCAGTAGGAAGCCACTAAAGTTAGCGTGGTGTTTTCTACCTGGAATTTTCTTAAAACTGCTGGTAGAAGCACCGGAGGTGGGAAGGCGTAGCAAACTTTAAAGTGCCAGCTTTGTGCCAGGGCGTCTACCCCTAGCGCGTTCTCCCACCTGCTGAGAAAGAAGAAATATGGGGACTTTGTATTGCTTCTTGAGGCAAATAGGTCTACCTCTGGGAGGCCCCATCTCTTGACTGAGGTCGAACACCTCCTGATTGAGTACCCAGTCGGCTCTCTCAGCTTTGTCCGGCTGAGAAAATCGGCCACTACATTCTCCTCTCCCTTCAGGAACACTGCTGAAAGAGACAGCGCATTGGCTTCCACCCAGCCGAGGATCTCTGTGGCTAGGCTTAACAGAACCCCGCTTCTCGTGCCACCTTGCTTGTTTATATAGGCAATGACCGAAGAGTTGTCGGGACCGTATCTGGATATGTTGTCCCAGTAGGTCTTCCCTGAAAGCTCTGAGTGCCAGTCCCACTGCTTTTAGTTCTTTCCAGTTGGATGACTTTTTGAGCTCCTCCTTTTTCCATATCCTCTGCGCCAACTGAGGTCCCAGATGTGCCCCCAGCCTCTGCCACTTGCGTCCGTAGTAATTACTCTAGATACTGGAATGATCCACAGACGCCCTTGCGACAGATTTATCTGCTTCCTCCACCACCAGAGGGACCTTTTGACCCGAGGAGGGATTGAAAGCAGGGTGTCCAAAGACTCCTGGCTGTGGTCCCACACCTTTTAGAATCAGTGCCTGCAGGGGACGGAAGTGAAGGCCTGCCCACTGGACTGCCGGAATGGCAGAAGTTAGTAGGCCTAGGGTTGACATGGCCACCCTTTTTGATACCTGCTGATTTCTCTGAAGGCACGCTACTGCTTGGTCTAGCTTCAGAATTTTCTCTGGTCTGAGAAAAACTCTTAGCTGAGTAGAATCCAGCAGTTATCCTAGATAGGAAATCTGTTGAGCGGGGATAAGGCTGGATTTTTCGAGATTTATTAACCATCCTAGCCCTCTCAGGGTTGTCTTTGTTAGTTCCAGATCCCTGATTAGTTGCTCTGAGGATGGTGAGAAGTAGATCGTCTAGGTATGCAATAATTGATACCCCCCTGATTCGCAAAAAAGCCATGGCCTCTGCCATGACCTTCGTAAATACTCGGGGTGACAAGGATAGGCCATATGGCAGCGCCTGAAACTGCAGATGAATAGTTTCGTCTTCTACCTTTACTGCCAGGCGCAGGAACTTTTGAAAGGCCTCCGCAATAGGGATGTGGAGGTAAGCGTCTTTCAAATCCAGTGAAACCATGTAACCGTTTTGGGGTAGTAATGCCCTGACTGTGAATATCGATTCCATCCGGAATCTTTTGTAAATAATTACTTTGTTCAGAGGTTTCAGGTTTAGAATTAACCTGCAACTCCCTGAGGGCTTTCTCACCACGAACACGTGTGAATAAAAGCCTGTCCCTTCTTTTGAAACTCTGCACACAACATTCTGTTGTTCCAGTTCCTTTAATACCCCTAGGAGGGTTTCTACTTTTGCCGTACACCTGGGGAGAAGCGTTATTAAGCTTCGACGTGGAGGGGGCTCTGTAAATTCTAGACAGTACCCCCTTCGTATGATCCCCAGGATGAATTGGTTGGGGGAGATTACTTCCCATTGTGGAAGGAAGGCTCCCAATCTTCCCCCCACTGTGACCCCTGAGTCACTGGGTCTTACTGGGCTGCTCAGGAGGGCGAAAAATCGCTCCTCCTTTGCCCTTACCCCTTTGGCTCCAAGTTTGTTTTTTTTTTCTCCTGTGTCTTGGGAGGCGTTCTTTTTTGTGAACGAAACCCCCACTTGGGTTGATTCGGGGATTTTCGTTTCACAGGGAACGCCTTCTTTTTATTGGCAGTACGGTCTAACACTGTCTCTAGACCTAGGCCGAGGAGCAGATCACCGGTCAGCGGAATGCCACAGTTTAATTTTTGAGGCATTGTTGCCTAGCCATGTTTTGAGCCAGAGGGTTCTTCTGGCTGAGTTGGCAAGTGCAGCAGTCCTGGCTGACATGCGCACTGACTCAGCCGAAGCATCCGCTATATATGCTACGCCTCTTAGAATTGTTGGAAAGGACGACAAAATAGCCTTCTTTGCCATACCTGCCTCAATATGAGCCTGGATTTGTGTAAGCCAGTGCTCGAGATTTCAGGCCACCACCGTGACTGCCATCTCTGGTTACAGATTACCTAGAGTTGATTCCCAGGTCTTTAACAGTGAATCAATTCTCTTGTCCATGGTATCTGTCAGAGCTCCCAGATCCTCGAAGGCCAGATCTGTGTGTCTGGACACTTGCGAGAATGCTGCGTCCAATCTGGGGTTCTTGTTCTAGATTGAGGCAGGATCGTCCGAAAAAGGGAATCTTCTTTTTAGGGACCCAGAAAAGAAGGGTTTCCGTTCGGGATCCTGCCATTCTTTTTTTGACCGTATCTATTAGGACCTCATGAACAGGAAATAAATACTTTTCTTTTCTGTTCCTTTAAGCCCCTATACATTTGGTCATGGAGAGATAGGGTTTTCTTGTCCTCTTGGATACCCAGGGTGGTGTAGATAGCCCCTAGGAGATCCTCTACCTCATCAAGGGACAATTTGTACCTTGAGGGCCTTCTGCACTTCTCGTCCCTACTCTTCCCCTCTGATTCGTCCTGAGAACTGGAGGTAGCACTGTCTGGTTCCTCCCTAGCTTCCTCTCTGGAAGTGCCCGCCACTCCTTCTGCTGAAGTAGTGGCCCCAGGATGGGAAGATGCAGAGTCCTGTGCCAAAAGTGGAGTTGTATTCTGCGATGCAGGTGAGGGTTTAAGGGGAACCTGTAACCCTTCAAACAGGTTTTTAAAAGATTGGAAAGTTGAGGATAATTCCTTGACTGATGCTGCTAACCCTGACTCCTGTTCAGATGCTCTTTCGTTGACTAATGCATCAATACAGTCCCTACATAGGACCTTTTTCCAAGCCTCCCCCAGGGTATCCCTACAGAAGGCACGTTTTCTCTTAGAACTATGTGGGGGTTTTTTTCTCAGAAGCTTTCTGAAAAACAAAGACCAATCAATATCCCCACAAAGCCTCACACAGAAATACGACCATGGGGAGAGCCAGGTTCCTCCTCAAAAATGAGGGACCTGGTCCCCCCCCCTCTGCCCGCCTAGAGGGCTTCCTTCCCCTCCCCCCCTACAGGAACCCTAAGGGGGGAGGGAGAGCCTAGGTAGAGGGGGAACCCTTCCCCAGGGTACCCTTACCTTAGGCTGGCTGGAGCTGGCATCGCTGAGCGCCGTCTGAGCATCCGCTTCTGACATGCTTGTGGGCGGCCTGTGGAGTCTTCACACCGCCTGTGCAGTGACCAACTCCTCTCCAGCCTGTACCCGGCCCTCTATCAGCGCCGTGCGACCCAGAACGCCGCGCGTGTCAAAGGACGCACATCCACCCCTCTGCCGGAAATGACGTCACCCGCCATCCGGCCCGCTCGGCTCCACTGCGGCCTGTACGCTGTACAGGGGGGACAGGTATGCTTCCTGCAAACAGCCCTGTGGATGTAAAAGAGGGCCCCCCCAGACTTCCACCAGCGCTCGGCGAAGTGGGGGAGGCGGACGATATGCGGCGGGTAAGTAGCCTGCCGCTGCCCCAGAGAACCCCTGTCTCCTGGTTAGGGACTTTTCTTAGAAATGCAGCCCCCAGTCTCCCTGACTGCCTGGGCCTGGTTCCTAGCACAGTGTCTCCCCACCAGGGGAAACACAAACAACTGAGGCTGGCAGGGGGAGGTGTAAATTTATGGGGGCTGGCGCAGTGTTTCCCAGGAAGGGAGGGAAAAATTAGAATTGTCGACGTCCCAATAATTATGGACCTGACTGTGATATATATATATATATATATATATATGTATGTGTGTGTATATAATGTGTGTGTGTGTGTGTATATATACCGTATTTATCGGCGTATAACACGCACATTCATTTTAAGAGGGGAGTTTTAGGGGAAAAAAAAAATTTAAATAAGGAACTTTGAAACAAAATAAGGGTCAGTGCCCATCTGCAGTCTCATCATTGTCATCAATGCCCATCTGCAGCCTCACCGTTGCCATCAATGCGGCGGCCTCACCGTTGCCATCAATGCGGCGGCCTCACCGTTGCCATCAATGCGGCGCCCTCACCGTTGCCATCAATGCAGCAGCCTGATCGATGCCCATCTGCAGCCTAGAGGGGACAGGGAGGGGGGTGGCACAAGCGCCAACAGATTACATACAGTGAGAATCTCCAATCATAGACAGAACAGTGGTCCAATGGTGGCCCAGGAGACGGGACTTCCTATTACAGAGGCAGCCAAGTAAACAGGAGATTCTCACTGTATTTAATCTGACGGCGCTCGTCCTGCCCCCCTCCCTGTCCCATCCGAGGCAGCTAAAATTGAAGTATTGGCGTATAACACGCACATGCCATTTGCACCTGATTTTCAGGGTGAAAAAGTGCATGTTATACACCAATAAATACAGTATATATATATATATATATATATATATATATATGTGTGTGCGTATATGTATGTGTGTGTGTATATGTGTATATATGTATGTATATGTATGTGTGTGTGTATATGTGTATATATATATATATATATATATATATATATATATATATATATATATATATATATATATATATATATATATATTTATATTATAATTTTTTTTTTCACAATTTTTTTTTACGTAGCACGAAATGAATTAGGTGGTGTTGCGCTACTGTGAATTCTCTTATTAATGCACTTTGGTATATACATTTACATTTTCACTGGTTTTGATATTTGTTTATTAAGTAGCAGAATTGGTTTATAATTTTTCACCATCATTGTGAGCGCAGTAAATTCCTACTATATTTAAAGTTTCAGCCTAAAGATTTTTCAGTCTAATGAAAAACAGAGTAATATATTATAAAACAAGAATAAGCAACAGTAAAATTGGAGGTTTGTCTGGTCTGGCTCAGTGCAGAGTTTGAATTACTTGCAGAATAAATTCCAACCTGGTGTTTGCATGGGTTGTTGGCCCTCAGAAATTGACTCCCAGTATGCTTAGTGCTTTCAATTAAAACTTGAGCCCACAGCTGCTGATAGAGCCATCTTTTCTTGTTCCTGGAGAGGGTGTCTCTGCAACAATACCACCCAATCAAATGGTCTGAGGTTTGCTGGAAAGTATATTATTATGCCCAGTGGACTCTTGCAGCTATATTTCCAAATTGCAAGGTTTCCCTGTCTGGCAAACTTTATATTTATCAGGATGAAATTGATTGGTTAAATACCAAATATAATCTAAATCTTTTCTCCTAGGAGGGCTAATGTGTCATGTACTAGCCTACTGGACCTTCTAGTATAGGCATGTTTGGTGTCTTGAGTGTAGCTACTTTAGAAAATAAACTTCATTACTGTAGGGGGTTAGGGTCCATTTACACAAGGTGCGATGGGACTGCATTGGACAGTTCAAGTGCAGCCTCATCGCATCTCCACCACAAGACAAGGCAAAATGCCTGGTCTCTGGTGTGGCTGTTTTCACACCTCTGCTTTACGTGCAGTACTTTTTCCCAGGGCAGCGCGTGTCACCACATGCCAGCCGATAGTATTCTGTGAAATGTCGCTATTTGACATTTTAATAAAGTTTGAAAAGTGAACAGTACACATTAACACTGCAGCCCAGCCTCTGCGAAGCAAAGCAGCAGCTGGTGTGAACAAGGCCGTAAAGTGGGGTTCCGCCCAAAAAAACAAAAATACTTAAAAAATCGTAAAACCCTGGACCCTGGGACAGGTAAGTGTCCAATTAAAAGTCAGCAGATGCAGTATTTGTAGCTGCTGACTTTTAATTGTTGTTTTTTTTTTTTTTTTTTTTACCCGACCCCCTGGGTGGAACTCCTCTTTAAGTCATATTAATTGAAGTTGAGAGCTTGAGATGTATGCAAGTTCAGCTCTTGGTCAGTATGACTCAGATGTGGATTCCTTAACCTCTTCAGCCCTTTGGATTTGTCTAGTATGTCCAGAGCTTGAAGAGGTTAAAATAAGCTGCAGTAGGGATCAAATAGACCCCTGATATTGCCGAATAGAGTACCAGTTGCCTTCTCGGTGCTATTATTTATGAGGTTTGTCTGCCCCCTTGTTAAATAACACAAAAAGAAAAAGTAAGGCTTATGATGATCTGTATTCTTTCGAAGCTGAATTGTGGCTTGTCAAATGTCATCTTCTATAGGCTGCCCTGGGTCACTTTTTAGTGTTGGATAGTCAAATTGTCTTGCTAAAGGATCAAGCTCTGAAAGAGTGTTCCGTCCACCCCCCACCAAAGTGGGGTTAGTGGTTTGAGTGGTAGGCTAGGCTGGCCTCTACCGTCTTAGTCCTCAAGTTGCCTCCTACCTAGTTTCAAGTATTAGACTATTGTTATACCTATTTGACACTTATTGGGTTTACCAGTTGGATTAGCAGCTGACAGTTTGTCCAAGACTTGACATGTATGCAGGTATATCTGAACACTGCAATGTCATCCAGGTAAGCAAATGGTCCCAGCCATTCGGGCAGCTTGCAAGTTCTTTTTCCCAAACAGCACTATACTGAGCTTGAGTAATAAAATGGGGTAATGAAAACCGATTTTCCTGAGCATCTGCTGCTTGGGGAATTTGCCATTAATTACCTACTAATTGGATTCATGATCGTTCGATAACAGCTGGCCTTTGGCATATCTAACGACTCATTGATCTTGGGAATGGTGTAGGCATCAGCAGTGATGATGGTGTTTAATGTAATGTAGTTCATGCAAAAAAAGTCTGTAAAACTAGTACATTTGAGGACCAGAACTACAGGGGAGGCCCAGGTGCTGTTGGAATTCTTTATGACCCTGAAATACAGCATCTCCTTCGTGAGCCTGCACCCCCAGCAAGTAGAAGTACGTGGGCGTCCGCAGAACTTTTTTCGGGGGGGGGGGGGGGGGGCTTCGGCAGCGGCGATACACAGTCGCATTTAACCCTTTCTTCGACTGCTAGCAGGGGTTAAAAGCGCCCCACTAGCTGCCGAATAGCGCCACTAAAACGATGGTAAAGCGCCGCTAAAACTAGTGGCACTGATTGGCACTGACAGGTGGCACTGGCAGGTTGCACTGGCAGATGGCACTGACAGGTGGCACTGGTTGGCATTGGCAGATTGCACTGGCAGATGGTACTGGTTGGCACTGGCAGGCATTGGTTGGCATTGGCAGATGGCACTGGCAGGTGGCACTGGATGGCAATGGCAGGTTGCGCAGTGGTCTTACAAGCGCACTTTTTTTGGAAAAAATACACTTTTTTGAATTAAAAAAATAAGACAACAGTGAAGTTAGCCCAATTTTTTTGTGCCTGCACCCCCAGCAAGTAGAAGTATGTGGGCGTTCGCAGAACTTTTTTCTGGGGGGGGGGGCGCTTCGGCAATGGCGATACAGTCGCATTTAACCCTTTCTTTGACTGCTAGCCGGGGTTAAAAGCGCCCCGCTAGCGGCCAAATAGCACCACTAAAACGATGGTAAAGCGCCGCTAAAACTAGTGGCACTGATTGGCACTGGCAGATGGCACTGGCAGTTGGCACTGGCAGATGGTACTGGTTGGCACTGGCAGGCATTGGTTGGCATTGGCAAATGGCACTGGATGGCAATGGCAGGTTGCGCAGCGGTCTTACAAGCGCACTTTTTTTGGAAAAAATACACTTTTTTGAATTAAAAAATAAGACAACAGTGAAGTTAGCCCAATTTTTTTATATTGTGAAAGATAATGTTACGCCAAGTAAATTGATACCCAACATGTCATGCTTCAAAATTGCGCCCGCTCGTGGAATGGCGACAAACTTTTACCCTTAAAAATCTCCATAGGTGACATTTCAAAAATTCTACAGGTTGCATGTTTTAAGTTGCAGAGGAGGCCTAGAGCTAGAATTATTGCTCTCGCTCTACTGATCGTGGCAATACCTCTTGTGTGGTTTGAACACCCTTTTCATATGCAGGCGCTACTCACGTATGCGTTCGCTTCTGCACGCGAGCTCAACGGGACGGGGCACGTTTAAAAAAAAAAATAAAAAATTATTCCTATTTTATGTTACCTTTTTTATTTTTACACTGTTTTAAAAAAAAAAAAAATAATTGTCATTTTTATTCCTTTTACAAGGAATGTAAACATCCCATGTAATATAAAAAAAGCATGACAGGACCTCTTAAATATGAGATCTGGGGTCAAAAAGACCTCAGATCTCATATTTGCACTAAAATGCAATTAAAAAAAAGTAATTTAACCACTTCAATACAGGGCACTTATACACCTTCCTGCCCAGACCAATTTTCAGCTTTCAGCGCTGTCGCAGTTTGAATGGCAATTGCGCGGTCATGCTACACTGTACCCAAACTAAATTTTTATAATTTTGTTCCCACAAATAGAGCCTCTGCGGTTTTTATTTTTTGCTAAACAAATAAAAAAGGACCGAAAATTTAAAAAAAATAAGTTTTGCTTTAGTTTCTGTTAAAAAAAAATTGTAAATAAGTTTTTTTCTCTTTCACTGATGGGCACTGATAAGGTGGCACTGCTATGGTGGCACTGCTATGGTGGCACTGATGAGGGGACACTGGTAGGCAGCACTGATGGGTGGCACTGATGGACATTAATAGGCGGCACTGATGGGCACTCATGGGTGGTACTGGTTGGCACTGATAGGCGACACTGGGCCCTGAAAGGCAGCACTGCTGGGCACTGATAGGGTAGCACTGATGGGCTGCACTGGGCACTGATGCGCGGCACTGATATGAGGCACTGATAGGCATCCTTGGTGGCAGTGGTAGGCATTGGAGTGGGCACTGATTGGCCGCTGCCTGGGCACAGATTGGCCGCTGCCTGGGCACAGATTGGCCGCTGCCTGGGCACAGATTGGCCGCTGCCTGGGCACAGATTGGCCGCTGCCTGGGCACAGATTGGCCGCTGCCTGGGCACAGATTGGCCGCTACCTGGGCACAGATTGGCCGCTGCCTGGGCACAGATTGGCATTTCCCTGGGGGGTCTAGGGGGCACACCTGGTGGTCCAGTGTGGTTGCCGTCCTGGTGGTCCTGGGCGGGATCCGAGGGGGGGCTGTGCTGATAAACAATCAGCACAGACCCCCCCCCCCCGTCAGGAGAGCAGCTGATCAGCTCACCTCTACTCGCGTCTGTCAGACGCGAGTGAGGAAAAGCCGATCACCGGCTCTTCCTATTTACATCCTGATCAGCCGTGATTGGACATGGCTGATCTCGTGGTAAAGAGTCTCCGTCAGAGACTCTTTACCTAGATTGGAGTTGCGGTATGTCAGAGTGACACACCGCAACAACAATCTCTGCGATACGTGCCCCCGGGGGCGCGCAGCGGCTTAATATCCTGATCACGTCATATGACGTCCGGTCAGGATATTGAAACCACTTTGCTGCCGTCATTTTGCTATATGGTGGGCAGCAAGTGGTAAAAAAAAAAATGGCCCTTTTAAGAGCTATGGGCGGAAGTGACGTTTTGACTTTGCTTCCGCCCTGCAATGATATGGAGATGGGTGGGGGCCATCTTCCCTTCACTCGTCTCCATGTCGGGCCACGGGAAGGATCCGATTGCTTCTGCCGGCTCCGGTAAGCAACGGAGGGCACCGGAAAGCAACGGAGGGCACCGGTTCGTGGCGGGAGGGCCCCTCTCCCGCCACCGATAAAAATGATTTTGCGGCGAATCCGCTGCAGAGACCACTTTTATCTTAAACCGGACTGCTCACTGAAGAGGATACCAGGGTTATGGCAGCTAGCTGCTGCCATAACGAAATTCCTGTTCAAACAGCCGATGTATAACGACGGGCGGTCCGGAAGGGGTTAACCACATAAGTGATGTAATTAAGGTGCTTCTTGATTGGATATGGCCCTTTCCCATGCTGCCTGCAGTTTGTCCTGCTGCATAAGGAGTGGAACATATAACTTCTAACCCAAGTCTTGAATAAACTGCAGCGCTGCTAAATGTATCTTATAAAAAAATATACACTCACTGGCCACTGGCCACAAGGTAAACCTTGTTAGTACCGGTTTGGACCCCTTTTGTCTTCAGAACTGCCTGAATTCCTCATGGCATAGATTCAACAAGGTGTTGGAAACATTCCTCATAGATTTTGGACTATATTGACATGATAGCATTAGGCAGTTGCTGCAGATTTGTCGGCTGCATATCTATGATGCAAATCTTCCATTCCACCATATCCCAAAGGTGCTCTATTGAATTCAGATCTGGTGACACAAGGCCATCTGCGTACAGTGAACTCATTGTCATGTTTGAGATTTGAGCGTTGTGACATGGTGGATTATTCTGAAGATGGGTACACTGTAGTCATAAAAGGATAGACATGGTCAGCAGCAATACTCAGGTAGGCCGTGGCGTTTTAAATGATGCTCAAATGATACTAAGGGGACCAAAGTGTGCCAAGAAAATATCCCTCACACCATTGCACCACCAGCAGTCTGAACCCTTGATACAAGGCAGGATAGATCCATGCTTTCATGTTTACGCCAAATTCTGACCCTACCATCTGAATGTGGCAGATGAAAACGAGACTCATCAGACCAGGCAGCGTTTTTCCAATCTTCTATTGTCCGGTTTTGGTGAGCCAATGCGAATTGTAGCCTCAGTTTCCTGTTAGCTGACCGGAGTGGCATCCAGTGTGGTCTTCTGCTGTAGCCCATCTGCTTCAAGGTTCAATGTGTTGTGCGTTCAGAGATTGTATTCTGCATACCCTGGTTGTAACGCATGGTTATTTGGGTTACTGTTGACTTTCAATCATCTCGAACCATTCTGCCTATTCTCCTCTAACCTCTTACATCAGCGAGGCATTTTCGTCAACACAACTGCCGCTCACTGGATGGATAGTTATTTATATATATCAGCAGTTTTTGAAATACGCAAACCAGCCTGTCTGTCAACAACAACCATGCCACACTCAAAGTCCCTTAAATCCCCTTTCATCCACATTCCGAAGCTTGGTTTGAACTTCAGTAAGTAGTCTTCACTGCATCCAAATGCCTAAATGCATTGAGTTGCTGCCATGTAATTGGTAACACAAATTGCTCAGCCAAGCAATTGAACAGATGTACCTAATAAAGTGGCCGGTAAATGTATATCGCCTTGTATGAAGAACTCTTGCATGCCTTTACTTCAAAGTTTCTTTGACATGGTAGTGATGTCGGCACTGTTCAAAGCGGGTAATGTGACCATTTGGTAGAACATGTGTCTCAAAAGAAGAAATTGTGGAACACCTGACATTACCCAGAGAGACGTTGCCTACGATGACCCATCCTAGGTTCGGGCTTTAGGCATATGGTGTCAGTCTAACCCTTTGTTGGTGTGCCTTGTGTAACCTTGGGATGTCTCTGCCAAGAAGACTATTATTTTATATTTATTTATTTGTAAAGAGCTGTTTTGCTTTGTGTCTTTTAACTAGTTCCGGATTGCCCACAGTACATTTACTGCGGCAGGATGGCCTGGCTGCATGAAACAACGTACCTGTACATTCTGCGCACCCCCGACGATTGGATTTATTACAGAACTGATCAGTTATCAGGTCCAGGCCAATGATTTATGTAATGTAAACACAGGCACAGGAAATGATGCATTCTCCCTTCTGAAACCCTTTTTGCTTCCAGCGTGAGAGGAGAGAGCATCAACAGTACACAAGCACTACACGGATGCCAGTACACATAGGCACATATTTCACCCTCTGATGACGTCGGTGTCGACCTCAATCCCAGACAGCATCGGCTTTTAATCCTTTCATTTCCAGTAACACTAATGCCGCGTACACACGAGCGGACTTTATGGCAGACTTGGTCCGACGATCTTTCTGACGGACTTTGTAGCGTAGGTGCGCCGGACTTACAAACAGACGGACTTGGACACACACGATCACACCAAAGTCCTACGGATTCATATGTGATGACGTACGACCGGACTAAAATAAGGAAGTTGATGGCCAGTTGCCAATAGCTGCCCTAGCGTCAGTTTTAGTCCGTCAGACTAGCATACAGACGAGCGGATTTTTCGATCGGACTCGAGTCCATTGGAAAGATTTGAAACGTTTCATTTCTTGGTCCATCGAACTTTTGGTAAAAAAAAATCCGCTGGAGCCCACACACGATCGAATTATACAAACGGAGTCCGGTCCGCCGGACCAAGTCTGCCGTAAAGTCCGCTCGTGTGTTCGCTGCATTACACTCACACACAGCACACACACGCTATATACCTCCATTACTAGTATAGTGTCTGAACGGATCAATATATTCCCAAAAACGCTGCGTTGGCAGGACCAGCCCCAACACATGCCAGTACCTGCATTTAGCCCCTCTGTCCAGCCTACCCAAACAAGTGCAGGATCGGTAGATCACTGTAACTTCCAATATGCAGCAAACAAAACCACAGAGTCAGGTCTGATCACTGCCAGCGCTAGCACTTAATCTTTTTTTTTTGTTTTTTTTTTTGTTTTTTGTAGCAGTGCTTTTTTTTTTTTTTACCTGTGAGTCACACTAGGTACCTGCAAATTTAGTGGCCGAAATGTCAAACGAAAGGTACACTAGTGAAGAGGCCTACAGGATACTGAGTATGACAGATGAGAGCGCAGGTTAAGCCTCACTGTCAGAATCTGATTTGGGCTCAATAGACAAATCTGTGTAGAGCAGCGGCACCCTGACAGATGGCTCTGATGACTGAGTAGAGGTCCCTGAACAAGAGGGTAAACAGCTCCAGGTGGTGTACTGAAGAAAACGCCATCCTCAAAGTGGAAGCCAGGTGCAGGCTCAGCATGAGCAATATTGAAGAAATGGATTCTGGACAATCGCACTCTGATAAAAGGCTTCATTGTATTGAATAGTCAACGTTAATGTGAGGAAGCAGGATAAACATCTGACGCATTTCACATCATTGTTGCTTAGTCATAGCTAAATGCAGTGGTGTATTTAGGTTTTGTGCTGCCCTAGGCCTGACTAAACTCATGCACCCTCTAATTTAAATATGACCCACCCCTTCCTGCCAAGGCCACACCCCTTGCTGTTTAAGACCCACCCTGAAATTTTCTAGTAGGGACACTAGTTCTGAGGGCCTGGGGGGGCAATGGATTCCCTTCATTTGCATAAATTTCCTCTCACTTCCTGTTTGGCTATGGGGCAAAAAGTGAAGAGAAATCTCTGCAATGAGACAGGGATGGTAAAAAATAAACTGACAGGGGCTATAACCCTCCCTTACTCTATCCAAAATGAAAAAAAAAGTGTTGCCTCTAGTTCTACTTTAACCACTTCAATACCAGAAACTTTCCCCCCTTCCTGTCCAGGACAATTTTTAGCTTTCAGCGCTGTCACACTTTGAATGACAATTGCGTGGTCATGCAGCACTGTACCCTAACACAATTTTTATCATTTTCTTCCCACAAATAGAGATTTCTTTTGGTGGTATTTAATCACCTCTGCGTTTTTTTATATTTGTGTTATAAACAAAAAAAGCAGACCATTTAAAAAATAACTGATGAGCACAGGCGGCACTGATGGCACTGATGGGCACTGATAGGCGGCACTGATGAGGAGCTACTGACAGGCATTACTGATGGGGCACTGATTGGCACTTTTTTGTGCACTGTTGTGGGCACTGATTGACACTGACATCCGTTTATTATGGGGACAGGCCGGCAGGTGTTGGGCACTGATTGGCAGCTGATGGGCACCTTTTGATGGGGGCTGTGGGGGCTGTGCTGATAATAAATGTGCTGATTATCATCATAGACCCCCCCTCTGACAGGGAGAGCTCTCCGGCTCTCCCTGTCAGTGTGAACAGAAGAAAGCCGTTTACTGGTACTTCCTGGTTCACGCGATGATCAGCTGTGATTGGTCACAGCTGATCACGTCGTAAGAAGCCTCTGTCAGAGTCTTCATATCGCGATCGGAGTTGAGGTGTGTCAAACAGCGTGCGCCGGCTCTGTTATCCCGATCACATCATATGACGTTCAATCAGGATAACACAACCATTTTGCCGCCGTCATTCTGCTATATGGCAGGCGGCAAGTGGTTAAGCACAAATTTCTGATAATTTTATGGAGAGGAATAAGAAGATATAACCATGCCAATGGTGCAGGAGAAAACATATAGCAGAGTGAAGAAGGTTTGTGGTCCAGGATGATAGGACAGTCAAAATTAGAAGCGGCAGCGCCCCCCCCCCCCCCCCCCAGTTGCAGAATTTTGGCCGCCCGCATACCCAAAGCAGTGCAGCCGCTTTATGGGGGGCGCTAGACTAATTTTCCTTTCAGCCCAGGCTGCCCCATAAGACTGGCTCTACACTGATAGTGTAGTGCAAGCCGCGCGGGGACTCTTTCCATGCTGCCCCCCTGCAAAGTGCTGCCCTAGGCCTGGGCCTTGTCGGCCTAGGCCAGGATACAGCGTTGGCTAAATGACCACATATTGTTTGACAAATATATACCAGATTCAAGTATGTCACATGATGCATTCAATGATTTTAAATTGCAAACACATGTGGCCAAAAAACGGGGGAGGAAGAGATGCATGCATGTGATGCCCCTGAGAAAACATGGAAAACCTGGAAATAGACCACAAAACGAGATGGTTACATCAGGGTTGCCAACCGCCAGTAAATTTACTGACAGTTTGTAAAAATCAGTGATTTTTTTTTTTACAACTGCCAGTAAAGATCAGAGGCTGATCATTTCATGCTGTGACTTTTTAAGTGTAAATCAAGGAAATTACTTTGTTATATGTATTTTCAGTGTTTCCATATCATGTTTATACTGTTCAAATATTCATTGTGTTAGTTTTCAATAGGAGTGCCAGTAAAAAAATGCTGCGGGAGGTTGGCAATAGGGATAGGACGAACATCCCCGATTCGGTTCGCTCCAGAACATACCGAACAGGCAAAAAATTCTGCAGAACACACAAACACCATTAGTCTATGGGACACATAAATAATCAAAAGTGCTCATTTTAAAGGCTTATATGCAAGTTATTGTCATAAAGTGTTTGGCCGTTTTTTCGAGAGCAGTCATTTTTTTAATGTTTTTTTAATGCTTAAAGTGAAATAATAAAAATGAAATATTCCTTTAAATATCGTGCCAGGGAGGTGTCTATAGTATGCCAGTAAAGTGGCACATTTTTCCCATGTTTAGAACAGTACCACAGCAAAATGACATTTCTAAAGGAAAAATTTCATTTAAAACTGATCTCGGCTGTAATGAATTGTCGGGTCTCGGCGATGTAGATAAAAATCATTGAAAAAAAAAATAGCATGGGATTCCCCGCCCCGTCCATTACCAGGCCCTTCGGGTCTGGTATGAATATTAAGGGGAACCCCGAACCAAAATTAAAAAAAAAAAATTGCGTGGGGATCCCCCTTAAATCCATACCAGGCCCTTCGGGTCTGATATGGAAATTAAGGGGAACCATGCGCCAAATTAAAAAAAATTGCGTAGGGGTCCCCCTCAAAATCCATACCAAGCCCTTATCCGAGCACGCAACCTGGCAGGCTGCAGGAAAAGGAGGGGCGAGAGTGCCCCCCCTCCTGAACTGTACCAGGCCACATGCCCTCAACATGGGGAGGGTGCTGGTGCTTTGGGGTAGCGCCCCAAAGCACCTTGTCCCCATGTTGATGGGAACAAGGGCCTCATCAGCACAACCCTTGCCCGGTGGTTGTGGGGGTATGCAGGCGGGGGGCTTATTGAAATCTGGAAGCCCCCTTTTAAAAAGGGGACCCCCAGATCCCAGCCTCCCCCCTGTGTGAAATGGTAATGGGCTAAAAATGTACCCCTACCATTTCACAAAAAAAGTGTAAAAAAGACAATAGCTGGTTTTTGACAATTCCTTTTATTGTCTTCTTCTTTCCCCCGCTTCTTCCTCCATCTTCTTCTGGTCTTCCTTCAGTTTTCTCCTTTTTCCTCTGGCTTCTTCTTCCCGGATTCGTCCTCCGGACGATCCGCCTCAATGGGAGGCTCCCGCAGTTTGACGCTTCTGTGCTTGTGACAGTTCTTGTATAACTGAGCCCCCTCTGACGCCACAGGGACTTCCCTATGGCTTTCCCATGGTGTCAGAGGGGGGCGGGGTCACATGTTTACGTAAAAAGATGGAGGAAGAACCGTTACTGTTTATGTAACAGAAGATGGAGGAAGAAGCGGGGGAAAGAAGAAGACATTATTAATAAAGGAATTGTCTTTTTTACCATTTCAACACTTTTTTTTGTGAAATGGTATTGGTACATTTGTACCCCATTACCATTTCACACAGGGGGGGAGGCCAGGATCTGGGGGGTCCCCTTGTTAAAGGGGCTTCCAGATTCTGATAAGCCCCCTGCCCGTATACCCCCACAACCATCGGGCAAGGGTTGTGGGGATGAGGCCCTTGTCCCCAAAGCACCCTCCCCATGTTGAGGGCATGTGGCCTGGTACGATTCAGGAGGGGGGGCGCTCTCTTGTCCCCCCCCCCCCTTTTCCTGCAGCCTTCCAGGTTGCGTGCTCAGATAAGAGTCTGATAGGGATTTTGAGAGGGAGCCCTACGCCATATTTTTTTTTTTTTTAATTTTGGCGCAGGGTTCCCCTTAATTTCCATATCGGACCTGAAGGGCCTAGTATGGATTTTAGGGGGACCCCCACACTTGCTTTTTTTTAATTTGGTTCAGGGTTCCCCTTAATATTCATACCGGACCCGAAGGGCCTGGTAATGGACTGGGGGGGGTCCCATGCTCTTTTTTTTTTTTTTTTTTTTCAATGATTTTTATCTATATTGCCGAGACCCGACAATTCATTACAGCCGCGGTCAGTTTTAATTGACAATTTTTCCTTTAGAAATGTCATTTTGCTGTGGTACTGTTCTAAACACAGGAAAAATGTGCCACTTTACAGGCATACTATAGACACCCCCCAGGCACGATATTTAAAGGAATATTTTATTTTTATTGTTTAACTTTAAGCATTAAAAAAATCACTGCTCCCAAAAAATCTGTTTTTTAAAAAAAAGTTTTCATTGATACATGTCCCCTGAGTCAGGACCCGGGTCCCCAAACACTTTTTATGACAATAACTTGCATATAAGCCTTTAGAATGAACACTTTTGATTTTTTCATATTAATGTCCCATAGACTTTAACAGTGTTCCAGCGGCTTTCGAATTTGCCCCGAACACCGCATATTGTTCGATGTTCGCAGAACATCCGAACAACCAAAGTTCGGCCCGAACTTATGCTCGGGCCCGAACCGTTCGCCCATCGCTAGTTGGCAACCCTGATATACATGTACATATCAAAGATACCCATATATAAGAAAATCCAATATCTCGAAATAGTCAAAGTAAAAACATAATAATAAAGACATAGTAAAACATCACCATGAATAATACAAGGGAAACGCATGAAAATATGAAATAGTAACAATAAAAACTAGATACATTTATAAACAAAAGTACATGTGCAAATTGTTGCGAAGCAACTTTTAATAGTAAAACCATGTTTATAAATGTATAAAAATATACCAAAACTTGTTGGAACGTACCATGTTTATATGTAGGAACTTCAGTTCACGGGGTGCCACTAAAGAATAAGGGCACAAATGCAAAGTGGCGGTGTGATGATGTCTAGTAAATAGTTCGAAAAACTATTAATTAGTGATGACTACATCAAAGAACACTGCTATTTAACCACATTAACATGCAAAAATAATATTTAGTAGAACCCCTACAGATATCTAAATCTCTGGAGATCCGAAGACTAATTGGGATATATATATAATCACCAGTAAACACAAACGAATGAATGAAATGAATGAATGAAACGGCAGGAAAACAGCAGGAAGACTATCAGAAACCAGCAAAACAGCAGGAAAGCAGCAAAAAAAAAAAAAAAAAAAAAAAAACGCAGGAAAAACCCCATAAAACATCAGTTTAAACATAAAAAAATGTATATATGAAAAAATTCAACCTCAACTGGGAGTTAATCGTAATCATGAGACATCCCACTCAAAATGTAATCCTGCTGGTTTCCTGGTATTGAGGGAAAAAATATAGTAAACTTGCCTCATGCAAAGCACTCTAAATCTATCGCCTCCCCTAGGTGGTGTCACTATAGCTTCAATCCCCTGAATAAATGAACTGGAGACATCCTTGTTATGGACTACGTTCCAATGTTTGGCTACTAAGGTCAGGCACACCTGACCCCGTTCTGTTGCTGAGATGCAACAATCGCATGGTTCTCGTATGCAGCAGAGTGCAGGTTCTAGTTCCGCTCTACCTTCTGGTGAACTGGCAAGCATCAGCGGCCTAGTACATCCTGGTCATAGATAAACCAGCACTGCAGTAACACTTGGTGATGTGGAGTTAGTGCAGTTCAAGCTGGTGCAGTGGCTTGCACAAGTGTCCCGCAGCCACCAAGAATTCAAACACAGGCCCATAGTGCCCTTCCTGATGTGCTTGAAAATCCTGATTGGCAGTCCATCACTTCTGCGCGCCCGTACTTCCCCCATTCACTGGCCAACCCAGGATTCAGGTGGAAACAGCAAATTTAACTTCACTGACACCAGTACACACATTTAGACACATTTAACCCCTTTCGACCTCCCAGTTAACCCTTTCACTCCCTGTCAGTGTCACTAGGTACAGTGTACAGATTTTTTACTGATCACTGTATTGGTGTCACTGGTGACACTAGTTATCATGAGCAGCAGTCCCAGATAGGGTCAGGGTACCTGCCATATATTCCCTACAAGCCATCGGAGGCTTGTATGGTGTTGAGTCACACCTTACAGAAAGGAAATAGGTACTTTTATCCAGTACACACTCGCAGTACAGCTGTAGAAACTTTGCAGGCTTTTGTAGAGAGGGATCTTGTGTCAGGGCTGGGCTCAGCCCTTCCTTCTCTGAGCTGGCTGCTCAGCTGTCAGCTAATTTCCAGCTCCTATCTCTCCACAGGTACTCAGCTGCTGCTTATATCCTGCTCGTCGGTCCTGCCTACTTAAGCCGTCCAGCCCAGAGGATCTCTACCTTCACCTTAGTCAACATCACAGAGATGCTCTCCTGCATTCCTGTTAAGACTTGCTTGGCTGACGTCCCTTCTGGCTCCAGATCCTGCTTGCCATTTTACTACGCTCCTCTCCGGCTCCCTGAAGTTTGGCTTGTCTGACTATCCATTCCAGTTCCTGAACTCTGGCTGTTTTGACTATGTTTGTTCTATTTACTTTTATTTTTAAACAAGTGTGATTAAATTGTATTTCTGTCTCAGTCTGATTTCATGGTTTCTGACAGTAGGTGAAGGCCATGAATTCAGAAGATAGTCAATCCACTTGTTGGTAATATTTTTTCCAGATTGGATGAGCAAGATCACTGCATGGATCAGTTTGCCATGGCGTTACAAATGCTCTTGAGTTGCACAGCTCACCTGTAATCTCCCACTGTGGCTACTCTGGTACAACCTGAGTTGCTGGCCATCCCTGAATCCTTCTATTCGACTTTGCATGAAAGTGTTGGGAAAGATGGTGGCTTCTTTCAAGGCCGTTCCTTATGCGCAGTTTCATTCAAGACTGCTGCAAAACAGTATCCTGTCAGCTTGGAACAAGAAGGTCCAAGCTCTGGAATTCCCAAAGCGTTGATCCCCCAAGGGGCGTCAGAGCCTAGAAATCCTTTCTCTCAGTTACCTGGAAAGTGGTAACAACAGATGCCAGCCTTCTGGGCTGGGGAGCAGTCCTGGAAGAAGCATCTGTCCAAGGGAAATGGTCCAACTCAGAGATGAGCTTGCCCATCAATATTCTAGAGATTCTGGCAGTATGCCTGGCCCTGGAGGCCTGGACGCTCGGACTAAGAGATTGTCCTGTCAGGATCCAATCAGACAATGCCACAGCTGTGGCCCATATCCATCACCAAGGGAGCACGAGCAGTCGTGCAGCCCAGAGAGAGCTGAGTCATATTCTATCTTGGGAAAACAGCATTCCTTGCCTATCAGCAATTTTCATTCCAGGAAGAGAGAATTGGCAGACGGACTAGAGTCGCCAACAATTGTTCCCAGGAGAATGGTCCCTTCACCTCGACATCTTTCTGTCAATATGCAGAAAATGAGGAGTTCCGGACGTGGATTTGTTTGCGTCCAGGTTCAACAACAAGATCGACAACTTTGTGTCAAGGACAAGGGATCCGATGGCATACGGAACAGATACCTTGGTTTTTTCCGTGGGATCAGTTTTCCATTGATCTATGCATTCCCTCCTGTTCTGCTGCTTCCGCGCCTTCTCGCAGGATCAACCAAGAAGGGAAGGAAGTGATTCTTGTGGCCCAGGAGATCTTGGTTTGCCGAGATCGTAAAAATGGCGGTAGGGGACCCTTGGACCCTACCACTATGGCCTTCTCTCGCAAGGTCCGGTATTCCATCCTACCTTACAAATGCAAAATTTAGCAGTTTGGCTATTGAGACCCATATTCTAAATGATCGTGGGTTGTTAGCTTCAGTAGTTTCTACTTGGTTAATGCTAGGAAGCCAGCTTCCAGAGTCGTATACTATAGAGTTTGGAAGGCATATGTCTCCTGGTGTAAATCCTGGGGTTGGCACCCCAGGAATTATGTCATAGGTAGGATCCTTGAATTCCTACAGATAGGAGTAGAAATAAAGCTGGCCTTGAGTACTGTCAAGGCCAGAAGTTGGCTTTATCAGTGTTTTTTCAACAACCACTTGCTTCACACTCTGGTTCATAACTTTATTCAGGGGGGTAACACGGATTAATCCTCCAGTCAGGTCACCCCTGAACCCTTGGGACTTAAATTTAGTCCTGTCGGCTTTACAGAAGCAGACTTTTGAGCCAATACGAGATATTCCCTTGGTCCTCTTAATGAGGAAAAATAATTTTCTTGGTTGCCATAACTTCTGCAGGAAGAGTATCAGAGTTGGCTGCTCTTTCTTGTAAAGAGCCATATTTGATTATTCATAAGGATAAGGTTGTATTGCGGCCTCATCCTAACTTCCTACCAAAGGTAGTGTCAGGTTTTCATTTAAAACAGGATATTGTTCTGCCTTCTTTTTTTCCAGAACCTCTTTCTGTGGAAGAGAGGTCACTACATTCTCTTGATGTGGTGAGAGCGGTCAAGGTCTATTTGAAAGTGACCGCTCAGATTCGTAAAACAGATGTTTTGTTTGTGTTGCCAGACGGTCCTAAAAGAGGACAGGGAGCGTCGAAATGTACTATTTCTAAATGGATTTGTCAAGTGATTGTTCAAGCTTATGGTTTAAAGAGGAAAATTCCTCCTTTTCATATTAAAGTGCACTCCACCAGGGCTGTTAGTGCTTCTTGGTCAGTGCATCACCAAGCCTCCATGGCTCAGATCTGCAAGGCCACAACTTGGTCTTCAGTCCATACATTTACCAGATTCTGTCAAGTAGATGTAAAAGATCATGAGGATATCGCCTTTGGGCACAGTGTACTGCAGGCTGCAGTATGAGTCCTCTAGTCTCTTGGTGCCCTACTTTTGTTGTCTCCCTCCCTTCAGTTGGCATTACTATGGGACCTCCCACATAGTAACTACTATGGCTCTGTGTCCTGTGATGTACGATCAGAAAATAGGATTTTTATAACAGCTTACCTGTAAAATCCTTTTCTTTGAAGTACATCACGGGACACAGAGGTCCCTCCCTTCTTTGGTATACACGTGTATTGCTTTGCTACAAAACTGAGGTACTCCCACCAGTGGGAGGGGTTGTATAGGGAGTGCATTTTTTTAATTTAGGGCATGCCAGTGTCCATCACCTGAAGGTGGCCTATAACCCACATAGTAACTACTATGGCTCTGTGTCCCCTGATGTACTTCAAAGAAAAGGATTTTACAGGTAAGCTGTTATAAAAATCCTATTTTCTTGGGCTGAGTCGTCCGTCGAGATACAGGCTCTAATTTACTCTGGGGCTGCAGGCCTGTTCATTGATGCTGCCTTTTGTATCGAAGCACTTGATTCCGCTGCAGCTGCCGGACACTCCACTTGCCATTGACGCTCTTGACTGGAGACCCCTACAGCCTGCCCGTGTGACGGTTCCGTTGTCCATGGCCGTAGGGGCTCTTCACCATGAGATAATCCAATTCCAAGTTATTTCCTCACCTAAGTTTCCGTTGGTTATTGGTTATCCTTGGTTACAGAGGCACAACCTCCCTTTTGATTGGCTCTGTGCTGAGGTTCTCTCCTGGTTGCCCCAATGCAGTAAGACATGCTTCCAGAAGGTAGCCAAGGTCCTGTGCACCTCTTCGCTCTCCACCCTGCCGGGGGAGTACCGTGATTTTAGCGATGCCTTTGACAAAGGTCAAGTCGGTAGTTTGCCTCCCACTCCGGCCATATTATTGCGCAATTGACCTTCAGCCTGGTGCCATACCCCCTCGTGGCTGGGTTTACCCTTTGTCGGTCTTGGAGGATAAGGCCATTGAGGAGTATGATGCAGATGCACTTTCTCGAGGTTTCAACTGCAAATCCTGTTGGTGCTGGTGTCTTCTTTGTAAAGGAGTGGTGAACTGAGACCCTGTATTCATTATAGGGGTCTCAATCGTTTCACGATTAAGAATGCCTATCCCATTCCGTTGATTACGGAGTTATTTGACCGCCTCAAGGGAGCAACGGTTTTCACAAAGCTTGATTTGAGAGAGGCATACAATCTTGTGAGGATTAAGGAGGGCGACGATTGGAAAACTGCGTTTTTAATACCAGAACAGGCCATTATGAGTACCTTTGTAATGCCCCCGCAGTTTTCCAGGAATTCATTAACTATGTCCTCAGATTTATTGCAGTTATGTGTGGTGGTTTATCTCAATGATATCCTCATATTTTCCAAGTCCCTGGAGAGCCACCACACACGTCTGTCGCGTGCTTCAGAAACGAATTGAGAACAATCTCTATTGTAAATTGGAGAAGTGCGCGTTCTATTGTGAACAGGTTAAATTCCTGGGTCATGTCATTTCCACTGCTGGTTTTTCGATGAACCCAGAGAAACTTTTTGCAGTCCTACAGAGGCCCTGACCTGTGGGTTTACGTCCTCTGCAGCTTTTCCTGGGCTTTGCCAACTATTATCGGAAATTTGTTCGTAACTTCTCGTCTCTGGTCAAGCCCCTGACTGATATAACCAGAAAGGATGGTAATGTCAGGGCTGGCTCAGCCCTTCCTTCTCTGAGCTGGCCGCTCAGCTGTCGGCTAATTGCCAGCTCTCATCTCTCCCCACAGTTAACCAGCTGTTGTGGATCTGCTCGTCAGTCCCACCTACTTAAAGATCTCCAGTTCACTTCATTTCTGCCTTCGCCTTGGTCACATCACAAGAAAACATCTCCTGCATTAATGTTTTAAGACTTGCTTTGCTGACATCCCTTCTGGCTCCTTATCCTGCTTGCTGTTCCTCTACTTGGTTCCCTGACTTCTGGCCTGGCTGATTACCTGATCTGGTTACTGAACTCTGGCTTGGCTGACTACCCGATCCGGTTACTGGACTCTGGCTATGCTTTGACTACGCTTACTCTATTTACCTATTTATTTTTATTAATAAACAAGTGTGATTTTACTGTACTTCTGTCTCGGTCCGGTTCATGATTTCTGACAGGTAACCCACAGAGTTGGCCTCCGGATTCCATTAAGGCCTTCAAGAGTCTCAAGGCTGCCTTTGTTTCTGCTCCTGTGTTGGCACATCTTGATCCTACGTTACCTTTTTATCCTTGAGGTTGATGCTTCTGAGACTGGAATTGGCGCCCTTCTGTCTCAACGTCCTACCTCAGAGTGCTTTGCATCCTTGTGGCTACTTTTTCAAGAAATTGTCACCTGCAGAGCGCAATTACGAGATTGGTAACAGAGAGCTGTTGGCAATCATTTTAGCGCTGAAAGAAAGGAGAAATCTCCTGGAAGGTACCACTGTGCCGATTCTTATTCTTATAAACCATAAGAATCTCACATTCTTGTCCGAGGCTAAATGCCTCTCTCCCAGAAGGGCACGATGAGCTCTTTTCTTGTCAGGTTTCAATTACATTTGTCTCATTCTTACCCGGTACTAAGAATGTAAGGGCGGACGCCTTGTCATGACAATTTTCCTCCACTTCTTCCAAGTTTGAGTCGGTTCCTGTGATTCCTCCTGATCGTATTCTGGCTACGGTTCGCACCAGTCTCATTTCTCCTTTGGGTGACAAAATTCTTGCTGCTCAGGTCCATGCTCCTCCTGAGAAACCTTTTGACCGCTGCTTTGTCCCAGAGAGTCTCCGTACTGCCGTGCTCCAAACTTGCCTTTATCCCAAGGCTGCTGGCTACCCTGGGAAGAATCGACTCTTTTGGGCCATTTCCCAACAATTCTGGTGGCCTAGTCTACGTGCTGATGTAACCGCCTTCGTAGCTGCCTGTTCCATGTGTGCTCAGAGTAAGACTCCACGACATCTTCCAGTGGGCCTCCTACAACCCACACTCAATGGAGAGGGTCCCTGGACCTACCTGTCTATAGATTTCATTGTGGAGTTACCCAACTCCCAAGGCAACACAGTTGTCCTTCTGGTGGTTGACCGGTTCTTAAAGATGTGTCATTGTATTCCGCTTAAGATGTTGCCCACTTCTAAGGAACTGGCTTCCACTTTTGCTCAGAAGATCTTTCGCTTACATGGGCTACCCAAGGCGATTGTCTCGGACAGGGGTAGACAGTTTGTGTCCCGGCTCTGGCGAGCCTTTTGTGCACAGTTGGGAATTCAGCTTGCTTTTTCCTCTGTGTATCACCCGCAGTCTAATGGGGCAGCAGAACGAGCCAATCCGCCCTTGGAGAAATTCCTACGTTGCTATATTTCTGACCATCATAACAACTAGTCAGGCCTATTACCGTGGGCAGAGTTTTCTCACAATAGTGCCTTGAATTCTGCTTCCCGATTGTCCCCGTTTATGGCGATCTATGGTTTCCAACCTTCAATGTTGCCTGACTCATTTGTTCCGCGGAGTATTCCTGCGTTAGAGGAGCATCTCCGTGGTCTTCGTTCCACTTGGGCACAAGTCCAGGACTAGGTACAGACTCCATGCTGACCAGACGCCTGCCCACGCCTTCCTACCAGGTTGGGGACAGAGTCTGGCTGTTGTCTTGCAACCTCCAACTTCGTGTTCCCTCACTGAAGTTCGCACCTCGGTTTATTGGGCCTTTCCATATACTTTGCGGGATTAACCCAGTGGCTTACGCATTGGACCTTCCTTCTAACATGCATATTTTGTATGTATTTCATGTCTCCTTATTAAAACCTTTGGTCTGCAACCGCTTTACCACCTTGGTGCCACATCCTCACTCTGTACAGGTTGATAACCATGAGGAGTATGAAGTACAGTCCATTGTTGACTCCTGTAGGTTCCATGGGTGTATACAGTACCTGGTGCATTGGAAGGGGTATGGTCAAGGAACGCTCTTGGGTCTCATCCTCAGATGTACATGCCCCTGTCCTCTGTGATTTCCATAGACGTTTTCCCCTCAAGCCTGGTGGTCCTCCGAGGGGGAGGGTTCGTTGAGGAGGGGGTACTGTCAGGGCTGGGCTCAGCCCTTCCTCCTCTGAGCTGGCCGCTCAGCTGTCGGCTAATTGCCAGCTCCTATCTCTCCACAGAGCTGTTGATGATATTCTGCTACTTAAGCCGCCCAGCCCAGAGGATCTCTACCTTCGCCATAGTCAACATCAGAGACGCTCTCCTACATTCCTGTAAAAAGACTTGCTTGGCTGACATCCCTTCTGGCTCCAGATCCTGCTTGCTGTTTTACTACGCTCATCTCCGGCTCCCTGGCATTTGGCTTGTCTGACTATCCGTTCCAGTTCCTGAAATCTGGCGATGTTTTGACTATGTTTGTTCTATTTACTTTTATTTTTAAACAAGTGTGATTTAACTGTACTTCTGTCTCGGTCTGATTTCATGGTTTCTGACATCTTGTCCAACTCAGAGAGTGACGGCAGCCCCCACACACATGACAAATCACAACTTAACTAGAGATGAGAAGTCTGCTTTAATTTGAAAACCGATCAATCTACAGGTCCAGGCCAATGATTTATGACCTGGACCTGCTGATCGGTTCTGACGAATCACAGGATATTATAATACGGGAAGCAGACAAAGGAGGGCCTGTTGTCATTCTCTCAGCTGAGGATTACAGGATGGAAGCACTACGACAGCTAAGTGATAATACTACATATCGGACTTTGAAAAGTGATCCAACATCTGTCTTCAGGATTTAGTTGTCTGAACTCTTGGACAGAGGGTTGGAAATTGGGGTTTTAACCCCTAAGACAGCGGAATATCTCTTGGTTGATTTCCCGATAGTACTGAAATTTCATCATCTACCAAAGATCCATAAAACCATTTCCGCTGTTCAGGGACGACCCATAGTGGCAGGTATTGGATCCCTCTTTGAAAGGCTTGGTCAATGGGTTAATCAATACCTACAGTACAACCCTTAGTAACTAGACTCCCGGGATATATCAAGGACACTTCTAGTATCCTATCACATGTACACAAGATATAGCGTGGCAGAATAGTTACATTTGGGTCACCATTGATGCAAAATCATTGTATTCTTGCATTCCCCATGGCCTGGCAAAAACTGCATTGGAATTTCATTTGCAGCATTACAGTTCATATGATTCAAATTTGAGGGCATTTATCACTATGTCTGTCAGTACGTTTTCTTTTAGAGCACAACTATTTTACGTTTGACCAATCCTATTTCTTAAAATGCAAGGGAGCCTCCATGGGTGGCAAATTTTCTCCATCTCTGGCAAATCTCCTACATGGGCTGGTGGAAGGAAGAGTTTTTGTTCTCACACACTAACCCATGTGGCACTGCTATTTAAATGGTATGGTCGTTATATAGATGATCTGATTCTCATTTGGGACAGTGCTGTTCTGGATCTTGCCTCCCTTGCACCCCACATGAACAACAATTCCCTCAATTTGGAGTTTAATATTGAGAGTAATGCCAATACTATACATTTTTTTTTTTTTTTGGATATTCTTGTGGGTGATGGCAGTAGTGGTAAGATACATAGACACACACATTCTGCAAAGAGTGTGCTGGGAATGCATTGCTTCTTGCGAGCAGTTATCACCGCCGCACTCCATTCAATCAATACCTTTTGGCGGATGCATTAGAGCCAGATGAATTTGCTCTGACAAGTCCAGTTTTGAGAGGGAATACAGCAACGTCACACATAGGCTCAGAGAAAGTGGATACAAAAGATGGCAGAGCGATTCATATCGCTGCTGTCAAGGACAAAGCTAAGCCTTTAGATGGTGCATTGCATGAGGAGCGGGGCTCTGCCCATGGTGCTGGTGAATATAATCCTGTTACTTTTGTGACCACATATTGCCTAGATTTTGGATCTGTAAAAAACATTTATCTATCCTAAACATGGATCAGGATTTGGCATCTGTCATTTCATCAGGATGTAGATTTTCTAGCCACCGAGCCAGCACCCTGGGCAGTGTCTTGTCCCCTAGTTTGTATTGTTCATCTTGGCATACAGGAACCTGGCTGTGTGCTATGGGATCATACCCCTGCAACACTAACAACTGCCGCTTTGTGTGATAACATGCCAGAAACCACAAAGCTGTTGTCTCTTGTATGACTGGCAGAGTTTGTCATAAAGGATTTTGTTAACTGCAACAGCAATAATGTAATTTACCTAACAGAACGTACATCTTGTAAATAATAGTATGTTGGCTGTACGTCTAGACCTTTTAGAATCGGAATCAGTGGGCATTTCCATGGGGCCTCCTATGTTACGAATAAGAGTCTATCCCATGTCTCTAGACATTTTAAATGTGAACGTCCTGGTTTGGAAAAAGTTAGAAAACCACCAAGAAGTGGAGATTTCCCCTGCAAGCTGCTGGAAAAAGAGGTTTGGTGGATTTTTAGTCTCCATTCTAGAATACCATCTGGCTTAAGCTCAAGATATGATGTAGATCTGTTTCTCAAATAGTCCCTGTGTGGGACTGCATCTCCCAGCATGGGACTACATATTCCAGCATGACTACACATATGGTTTGAACTCAAGATATGATGCAGACTTGTTTCTCATTTATTTTATTTGGAAGGACCTTTTTGTCTTGTCTTGCACACTTTGTTATTTCCTATTGTGTGTACATATTATCTAAACATATATCCATTGCTGGAAAGTATCTTCCATGTCTGTATTGCCAGCATAGGACTACACATTTCAGCATGGGACTACATATCCCAGCATGACTACACATATGGCTTGAACTTAAGAGATGATGCAGGCCTGTGTCTCATTTAGTTTATTTGGAGGAACTTGTTTTATGCACTTTGTCATTTTCTGTTGTGTAGATAATGCGCATAAACAAACATACATCCATTGCTAGAAAGTATTTTCCATGTTTGTATTGCCAAGTGCTACACCTCACCTTCTGTTTTGGATATCTCTAACTTGCTGTTTCGATCAGACAATTAATTGGAAGGTGTGGTTTGGCAAACAGTATGTATGTTCTATTTTTTTTTCAAATGTAATATTTTATTTAGTCATAAGACATTCTCCAAGATATACAACTGTTCTTCTAAAGAACATAACATTGTAATTAAAAATCCCATATTTAGAACATATCATTACATCCAAAAAACAAAAAAACACTTATAAACTCATCGTCCAGAATGTCATCTCCATTTCACATCATTCATTCTAGAAAAGGAAAAGAACAAAGTATACTCTTGGCGCCTTTGAAATGTAGTGAGCAGTATCCCACATATACTGCCTTATCCGCAATCCCGACACCCATCCTAATCATTTTTCTAACTAAACCAAAATAAACACCACAATTAAAAACAGACAAAAAAAAAAAAAAAACCTAGAAGGGGAGAGGTACTGGAGGGGAGATACTGGACAAAGCTCTTAACAGCTTTGTATCTCCTTTGTACTCAAAGGAGGTGCCGTGATGTCACTATAAGGAAGCTATTTGATGCAGCGGTCTGTAGATTGATCATAAACCTCAGAGCTCTTGGGCTTAGTGCTGTCACAAACAGCCAGCAGTTCCAGCACCAGTGACAGCAGGCAACCTAGGAAGTACGAAGACCAGCTGTTTTTGAAAGCAGCATTGAGGTCAAGCAGCTGCTATAACGGCATTGGCTTGGATCGGTAGCTGAGACTCAAGCTGCTCTCCAGACTGTTTACTTGATTTATGACAGAGCCCCAAGTCCTTTTGAAGACCCTGGCTAAGTAAGGTTTATGGTGATCTTCATTTCTTCTAAGCTGCACGCAAATGTTCCCTTCCCTGGCTGCCTAACATAGACAAGAGATTTAATTGTGATCGTTTTTAATCCTGACTTTAAATTTATGGGGAAAAGAAGTTGGCATGGTGTTCAGTACTACTTCCCTATTCTCTGAACATAGTTTAGGATTTGTCAGACTCCGCTATTATCACAAGCATAATCAGTGCAGGTCTAGTTAAACTTCAGTCGTAAGTAGCTTGAAAGCTTTAGAAAAGGCAGAGTAGGAATCTTTGGACAATAGGTCCCCAAATAATTTATTGAAATGTTTCACAAACTGCTAAAATTGATTAACATCAACTGACCTTTTGTGGGTAGCAACTTTTTTTTTTTTTTTTTTCTAGGATCCCAATCTATGCTTATTTTACTTGGAATGTTTTTTTATGGTTGTAAAACAGGCTGATCCTCAGGCAGATATAGAAGGCACAGATTAGCGCAGCTCTGTATTCATTAACCACTTCAGCCCCGGACCATTATGCTGCCTAAGGACCAGAGGACTTTTTCCAATTTGGCACTGCGTCGCTTTAACTGCTAATTGCGCGGTCATGCAATGCTGTACCCAAACGAAATTTGCGTCCTTTTCTTCCCACAAATAGAGCTTTCTTTTGATGGTATTTGATCACCTCTGCCGTTTTTATTTTTTGCGCTATAAATGAAAAAAACGAAGATTTTGAAAAAATTTATATTTCCTACTGTTATAAAAAAATCCAAAAAACTCAAAATGTATTCGGCCACACGTCTTTGGTAAAAAAAAAAGTCAATAAGCGTATATTTATTGGTTTGCGCAAAAGTTATAGCGTCTACAATCTAGTTACAGCTTTTAGTTTGACTGCCTATGTAATTTCTTGAGGTGCTAAAATGGCAGGGCAGTACAAACCCCCCCCAAATGACCCCATTTTGGAAAGTAGACACCCCAAGGAAATTGCTGAGAGGCATGTTGAACCCATTGAATATTTATTTTTTTTGTCCCAAGTGATTGAATAATGACCAAAAAAATAAATAAATATTTACAAAAAGTTGTCACTAAATGATATATTGTTCACACAGGCCATGGGCCTATGTGGAATTGCACCCCAAAATACATTCAGCTGCTTCTCCTGAGTACGGGGATACCACATGTGTGGGATTTTTTGGGAGCCTAGCCGCGTACGGGGCCCCGAAAACCAATCACAGCCTTCAGGATTTCTAAGGGCCTAAATTTTTGATTTCACTCCTCCCTACCTATCACAGTTTTGAAGGCCATAAAATGCCCAGATGGCACAACCCCCCCCCCCCCCAAATGACCCCATTTTGGAAAGTAGACACCCCAAGCTATTTGCTGAGAGGCATGTTGAGTCCATGGAATATTTTATATTTTGACACAAGTTGCGGGAAAGTGACAAATTTTTTTTTTTTTTTTTTTTTGCACAAAGTTGTCACTAAATTATATATTGCTCACACAGGCCATGGGCATATGTGGAATTGCACCCCAAAATACATTTAGCTGCTTCTCCTGAGTATGGGGATACCACATGTGTGGGACTTTTTGGGAGCCTAGCTGCGTACGGGGCCCCGAAAATCACCGCCTTCAGGATTTCTAAGGGTGTAAATTTTTGATTTCACTCTTCACTGCCTATCACAGTTTCGGAGGCCATGGAATGCCCAGGTGGCACAAACCCCCCCCCCCCCCCAATGACCCCATTTTGGAAAGTAGACACCCCAAGCTATTTGCTGAGAGGCATGGTGAGTATTTTGCAGCTCTCATTTGTTTTTGAAAATGAAGAAAGACAAGAAAAAACTTTTTTTTTTTTTTTTCTTTTTTCAAATTTCAAAACTTTGTGACAAAACGTGAGGTCTGCAAAATACTCACTATACCTCTCAGCAAATAGCTTGGGTGTCTACGTTCCAAAATGGGGTCATTTGGGAGGGGGTTGTGTCACCTGGGCATTCCATGGCCTCCGAAACTGTGATAGGCAGTGAAGAGTGAAATCAAAAATTTACGCCCTTAGAAAGCCTGAAGGCGGTGCTTGGTTTTCGGGGTCCCGTACGCGGCTAGGCTCCCAAAAAGTCTCACACATGTGGTATTCCCGTACTCAGGAGAAGCAACAGAATGTATTTTGGGGTGTAATTTCACATATTCCCATGGCATGTTTGAGCAATATATCATTTAGTGACAACTTTGTGCAAAAAAAAAAAAAAATTTGTCTCTTTCCCGCAACTTGTGTCACAATATAAAATATTCCATGGACTCGACATGACTCTCAGCAAATACCTTGGGGTGTCTACTTTTCAAAATGGGGTCATTTGGGGGGGTTTTGAACTGTCCTGGCATTTTATGCACAACATTTAGAAGCTTATGTCACACATCACCCACTCTTCTACCCACTTGAAGACAAAGCCCTTTCTGACACTTTTTGTTTACATGAAAAAATTATTTTTTTTTGCAAGAAAATTACTTTGAACCCCCAAACATTATATATTTTTTTTAAAGCAAATGCCCTACAGATTAAAAGGGTGGGTGTTTCATTTTTTTTTTTTTCACACAGTATTTGCGCAGCGATTTTTCAAACGCATTTTTTGGGGAAAAAAACACACTTTTTTTTAAATTTTAATGCACTAAAACACACTATATTGCCCAAATGTTTGATGAAATAAAAAAGATGATCTTAGGCTGAGTACATGGATACCAAACATGACATGCTTTAAAATTGCGCACAAACGTGCAGTGGCGACAAACTAAATACATTTTTAAAAGCCTTTACAGGTTACCACTTTAGATTTAAAGAGGAGGTCTACTGCTAAAATTACTGCCCTCGATCTGATGTTCACGGTGACACCTCACATACATGCAATTGCTGTTTACATTTGACGCCAGACCGACGCTTGCGTTCGCCTTTGCGTGAGAGCAGGGGGGGACAGGGGTGCTTTTTTTTTTCTTTCTTATTTTTTTGCTTTTTTTATCTTATTTTTAAACTGTTCCTTTCATTTTTTTTTATTTTTTTTAATCATTTTTATTGTTATCTCAGGGAATGTAAAAAATTGGGGTCTATTAGATCCTAGATCTCTCCTCTGCCCTCAAAGCATCTGACCACACCAAGATCGGTGTGATAAAATGCTTTCCCAATTTCCCAATGGCGCTGTTTACAACCGGCGAAATCTAAGTCATGAAATGCTCGTAGCTTCCGGTTTCTTAGGCCATAGAGATGTTTGGAGCCACTCTGATCTCTGATCAGCTCTATGGTCAGCTGGCTGAATCACCGGCTGCATTCTCAGGTTCCCTGTTGAGACAGGAGAGCCAGAGAAAAAAACGGAAGATGGTGGGGGGGGGGCATTCCCTTCCACTGCTTGTAAAAGCAGTCTAGAGGCTAATTAGCTGCTAGGATTGCTTTTACATGAAAGCCGACCGCTGGCTGAAAAGAATGATACCAAGATGATACCTAAACCTGCAGGCATCATTCTGGTGTAACCACTCAAAGTCGTGAATGGCGTACCTGAAGACAAAAAAGGTTAACGATAAAACACAGTAAACGGTAAAGTATAAAAAATTGCATACCTGAAAAGCAAACATGATAAAACATAATAACAAAACATTGCAGAATAGAGTACAGTAAAAAAGAGCAGAACAATAGAGATAATAGAGAGAGAGAGAGAACAATAAAACTACAACTATTTTTTTTATTTTATATATATATATTTTTTTTTACACTTTTTTTTTGTAATTAACTTTTATAACTGTAACCGGTTCCAGGTTCGGGTCTCTCAAAATGCGATGGCATTTTGGGAGACCCTGTGAAAGTGTGCCTAGTCTGTGTAATGCTGTACCCTACGCTAATACTCAACTAGTGAATGGTAGCGTTCAAAACATTCACCAATGCAAAGACCAGGATTGTCAGGACAGGAGGGACAATAATAGCGGGTGTCACGCCTATATCCGCGCTTTCTACAGACATGACATCTTTTTTGGGGGGGTTCGCTGGGTAGGGGTACTCGGGAGGACATAAAGAAAATGCCTCTCATGCAGCCGACTGCATTTGGTTGGGGATGTGAATGGGGGAAGTACGGGTGCTGCAGAAGTGGTTGGTTCCCAATTAGGATTGGCGAATGCAGCAGGAAGGGCACTATGGGCACGACAGGCCTGTGTTTGTTTTCTTCTTGGTGGCAGCGGGACACTACTTGTGCTTGCCACCTCACCAGCTTGAACTGCACTTATGGGACTCGCCACGTCACCAAGTGTTACTGCAGTGCTGGTTTGACTACGACCGGGGTGTACTAGGCCGCAGGTGCTTGCCATTTCACCAAAACGCTACCAAAAAAACTGTTAGCGATCGCAGGGATCAGGCCTGACTCTGCGAATGCTGTAGTTATGTGTTTAGTGTTTTGTAAGTGACAGTGATCGATCGATACTGCACTTGAGTGGGCTGGGCCGGGCGGAGGGGCAAAACGCAGGTGCTAGCAGGTATCTGGGCTGATCCCGCTAACACTGCGTTTTTGGGAACCCTAAACTGCTGGGGACGCTAGTATAGATCTGATCGGATCAGATATTGATCCGTACAGATACTATACCACTAAGGGAGGCGTATGCTGCGTGCGTGGGTGTTAGCGGTACTGGCGCTAATCTGACGCTGCCTGGGGCGACGCATATCACCGCTGGGCGATCAGGGGGCTAAATCTTTATTCGGTAATAAACAGGGGGTGCCCTGACACTATAGAAAATAAACTAACCAGCGTCACCCATAACAGTTATATGGTGATCAGCGGTGAAAGGGTTAACTAGGGGGCAATCAAGGGGTTAAAACATTTATTAGGTAGTATATGGGGGTCCCTGTCGCTATAAAACGCTAACGACGAACCTAAATATTTAGCTCCCTAACTAGCGTCACCAGTGACACTAATACAGCAATCAGAAAAATTATCGCTTAGCGACACTGGCAATGGGGGGTGATCAAGGGGTTAAAACTTTATTAGGGGGGGGTTAGTGGGGTACCCTAGACCTAAAGGGGGCTAACAGTAACTCCTACCACACTGTCACAAACTGACACCATGCAGTAATCAGGAAAAAAAAAAAAAAAACTGCTTGGTGTCAGTGTGACGGGGGGGGGGGGGGGGGGTGATTGGGGGGCGATCGGGGGGGGGATCGGGGGGTGTAATGTGTGCCTGGCATGTTCTACTGAGTGTGTGTGTGTTTTACACTTAGTGTGATGTCTTCTCTCCTCGGCGCCGAAACGGAAAATACCGAGCCGAGGAGTGATGACATCATTTCCTTTGCTGCTGTTTAGCATACAGCAGCATAGGAATGATCTGATTGGCCGGCGGCGATCGCGACGGGGGGGGGCCACGAACGGATGGTCTCCCCCTCATCTCCGATCGCCGCTGGACAAAAGGGGACCGTCTCGGGCACCGGGGGGACCCCCCGCCCGCGGGAGGCAGATCACGTACATATACGTGATTCTGCCTGCCCATGCCACCTTGCCGATGTACATCGGCGTGAGGCAGTCCTTAAGTGGTTAATACATAATTAAATGTACTTTATAATGAAGGCAGTGTAAGTATCTGATTTTGGTATCTTAAGTGTCGGCCCAAGAGTCGGAGGTTCTGGGCTTGAAAGTGATCTCAAAGTTGAACCAAGAAAAAAAAAAGGGTCACATGGGTTTGTCTGAGAATTGGGCCACACACTGTGTACATACTGGTGGTCTTTATAGTATGTGTGGATAATGATGTAAAGAGAAGTCCTCTACGAGATCTCACCACTTAAGAGCCAGTTTAACACCAATCGGTTCTTGATCCCCAATGGATTTTTTTTTTTCTCTGCTGGGAAAATTTTTCTTTTTTTTTTAGAAGATTTAAGGGTGCCTAACCACACCAGAGGTCTAAAATAGTAGGGCACTGACTCTTGATGGATTGACCTCCTTGCAGAAGGCTCTTGTGAGGGTCTTAACGGAAGACCAAAAAGGGAGGCTTATAGTTCTCAATCCCTAAAAGAATAGTTTTTATCTGCTGCTGAGATTTATTAGAGGGGGGCATGGGTGCCTAGCCCCACTCTAAAATAGAATGGCTCTGACCTCTGTGGATGATTTGTTGAACTACAACCAGGGGATTTCTTCAAAGCGTAGAAGGTTTTTTAACTATGCCAGGCCCGGAGCTATGAGTCGGTATGTTTTTGAGTGATCACTGTAAGGGGGGCAATAAAAACAGTAGTTGTGGATGAACTGCTAGTAATAAATTGTGAATCCTAGAAAGCCCTGTGTAGCTTAGAGAATCATGGGCAAGAGCCAGTTGGAGATGATGGCAACACTTTAAAGATTGTCTTTTTCGTGAATCTTATACAGCATATAAGAATTTCTCCTGAATTATATATAGTTTAACCTATATGCAGCTATTTGCAATAAAAAGAATTCCATTTGGTTCTTTATATAGAAAAAGGCATACTACCCTACTGAAACTTAGCCTCCCCAATAGTTCTAGATTCTGTAGCAGCCTGTATTTCAGAAATTAGAACTTCAATCCAACCCCCCGTGACTGAATTTTGTGGGAATCATAATTCAAGAGTCTTTCCCTCTGAAGACTTTTATTCAGGTTTTTTTTGGGTCTGGGAAAAAATTGTCCATTGTCTGATTTAAAATATTTGTGAACAGGCCTTACTCAGCTGTTACTCTTTTGTAGGTGACCTCTGTAATTTCTACCTCATGTGTAAATGCTACACCAGCAACCGTAATTTCTTCAAGCCCTTCTGTCCCATCCACTGTAACATCAACTGTCCTGCCACAGACTGCTGTGCAGCCAATGATTATGTCTCAACCTCCCACTGGAAGACCAGGTAAATTTTAGTTGAAACAAAAATGTTATGAAGTAGCAAAATAAGCACTTGATAAACTTGCTTTGGGAAGTTGATAGATATGTGACCTTTTCTCCACTTAGACTGTACTCTTATAGGGCGTACACACGGTCGGACTTTGTTCGGACATTCCGACAACAAAATCCTAGGATTTCTTCTGACGGATGTTGGCTCAAACTTGTCTTGCATACACACGGTCACACAAAGTTGTCGGAAAATCCGATCGCTCTAAACGCGGTGACGTAAAACATGTACGTCGGGACTATAAACGGGGCAGTGGCCAATAGCTTTCATCTCTTTATTTATTCTGAGCATGCGTGGCACTTTGTCCGTCGGATTTGTGTACACACGATCGGAATTTCCGACAACGGATTTTGTTGTCGGAAAATTTTATCTCCTGCTGTCCAACTTTGTGTGTCGGAAAATCCGATGGAAAATGTCCGATGGAGCCCACACACGGTCGGAATTTCCGACAACACGCTCCGATCAGACATTTTCCATCGGAAAATCCGACCGTGTGTACGGGGCATTAAAGTGGAATTATAGTCAAGAATGAAAATTTGCCCTGGCTTAGGATGTTTAACTACTTTTCATAATATGCATTATCTTGCTGGTTGTTTAGATTAGAAACTGCAGTCTAAGCTAGACGATCAGCAATCTGCTAAGCTTTACCAACAACAGCAATGTGCCTGCTCACAGGCACTTCCTTAAGCTATTGTGTGTGCCCGTGTACGAATTTCAGCACAGCTCTGAGTAGCTACACCCCATCCTACCCAGCCTTAGCCTCGCCTGGCTCCGCTCCAGTCATCAGCACCATCAACCTCAATGTGCTGGAGCTTTTTCCTAGCCTCCACTTTGGCTAGTTACATCACTTTGAAAAGGACAATCCTAGGAGGCAGTGGACATGCCCAGTAGCTGCCCTGCATAACAAAGGCCAAGTTCACACTGGCATTAAAAGCAGGCATTTGAGAGGCATTAAAAGTGCCGCTCAAGCGCCCATGCAAATGATACAATGGACTGTTCACACTATCAAAACATGAAGCATTAGCATTGCATCGCACTTCAAAACTGCCCATAGGGCGTTTGGGGAGCTTTTTTAAAATGCCAATCTAACCCCATACTAAAGCTCATTAACGGGAGTCTAACGCCCATACTAAATCCATACAGGAGCATTTGTTAAGTGTTAGATTTTTAGTCAAGTGTGAACAAGCCCTAAAACAAAGGGCTTTGTGGTCACTTGGCCAGAGAACTTTTTAAGAAGTAAAAAAAGGAGAAAACATTTTTTAAATTCAAACTTTAACCACTTGCCGATCGCCTCATGTAGCTTAATTGCTACAGGGCAGCTCGGCTGTGCAGAATCACATAAATATACTTGATTTGCATCCGGTTAGGGGCCACGGTTGTCATTCGCAACAGCACAAGACGATCAGTGGGTTCCAGCCAATGATTTATGGCCTGAACTCGCAGAGCTAATGGCAGTCCCTTGTTGGTAAACATAGGGCTCTCTACAGACAGCGATGTGCCTTTTTTTTTTTTTTCTCCCTGCAAAGCAGGAAGTAAAAACCTGCACATTGCTTAGTAAAACAGTACACACACTAAACATTCTTAGGCACAGGGTTAACCCCTTGATTGCCCCTAAATGTTAACCCCTTCCCAGCCAGTGTCATTAGTACAGTGACGGTGTATATTAGCACCGATCACTGTATTGGTGTCACTGGCGATGTCGGTCAATAGTTCCCACTAGTATTGAGTCAGGTGTTCTGTATGCCAACATCCAGAGAACATGTAAAAACAGGTTAGAAACCCCCTCTAGATATTGGGACTTTAAGGGCAGGCAGTACACCCAAAACATATAGTAAAATATATAAATTTATTCCAACGTGTTAAAAAAAAATAGGATTTTTAAGTCATACTTACCTGTCAAATCCTTTTCTTTTGAGTACATCATGGGACACATGAGTCAGGCTAATATTCATTACCTGCTGGGTTATACTCCATCAGGTGAATGGACACTGGTAGACCAAAGGTCTTCAGATAGGAAGTGATCCCCTATATAACCCCTCCCATACAGGAAGTACTTTAGTTTTGTTGCAAGCACTAAATCCTCAAAAAAGAGGGGAGGGATCTCTGTCTCACATGATGTACTCAAATAAAAGCATTTTACAGGTAAGTATGACATAAAAATCCTATTTTCTTTTTCATACGTCATGGGACACAGAGTCAGACTAATATTCATTACCTGCTGGGATGTCCCAGAGCAATATCCTTGAGGGGAGGCAGACGCCCTGCCAAACAATAGCCATCAGAACTTATACGGCAGCCCGCAGTACACTGCAGCCAAAAGCCGAATCCTCGGCTGCTTGAACATCCACTTGATAAAATTTTGTGAACATATGCACTGAAGGCCAGGTAGCAGCTTTACAAACCTGAGCCACTGATGGCGAAAAGCCTAGGAGGTTCCTACACCCTTGGCAGAATGAGCTCTCACCCTAGAGGGAGGAACTTTGTTTCAGACTGTAGGTCTGAATGACCAATTGGGACCCAATTGGCAATGAAAGCTTTAAAAGCTGCCTGTCCCTTCTTGGGTCATTTTGGTAAAACAAAAAAAGTCTGGTCCTTGGATCTCCGCAGGTCTAGACAGATAAACTTTGCCCAGACAACGTCCAAAGAATGCAGTCGTCTCTCTTCCGCCGAACGAGGCTGAGAGAAAAAAGGCATCAAAATAATATCCTGATTTAAATCAATGGCCAAAACCACCTTTGGCAAAAAGGATGGAATAGGTCCTAACACGACCTGTCATGGTGAAGGATCGAGTATGGTTCCCTGCATGAAAGGGCTGCCAACTCTGACACCCTTCTAGCCGACGTGATAGCCATCAGGAAGGCTAGCTTGCATGACAGCAAGTCTAATGGAATTTCCTTAATAGGTTCAAATGGTTGTTTCTGTAACACAGACAGCACCAAGGACACATAGGTGACCTAATGGGGGGCGAGTTGCCCCTTGCATAAAGGTTTGGATCATTGAATGGGAGGCTATAGGCCTTTGGAAGAATACTGATAGGGCCAAAACATGACCTCTGTACTCAAAGCCAGTTTGCTTTCCACAGCTGACTGTAGCAAAGAGAGAATTCTCCCAATCACACATTTCCAAGGATGCCATTTTCTGGCTTCACACCAAGTAATATAAATCTTCCAGACCTTATGATAAATCTTCCTAGTGACAGCTTTTTTAGCATTCACTAGAGCAGACACCACTGGTCCCGAGATGCCACAGTCCTTTAACACCCTGGCTTCAATAGCCATGCCATCAGATTTAGAGACTGTAAATTGGGGTGGAACATGGGACCTCGAGACAGTAGATCGGAGCGATGTGGAAGCGTCCATGGCCCGTCTATCGTCAGTCTCACAATCTCCGGGAATCAAGGCCTTCTGGGCCAGGCTGGTGCCACCAGAATGACTGGAACCCCCTCTTTCTGAATCCAACAAATGTGGAAGGAGAGGAATCAGAGGGAAAGCATAAACCAGGGAGCACTGGCTCCATGGAACATCTGCTCTAATTGCCAGAGGGTCTCTTGTTTGAGACACAAACTGCTGTAGCTTGCTGTTGAACCTGGATGCCAGTAGGTTGACCTCTGACCATCCCCAACATTGGCAAATTTCCTGGAACACCTCTGGGTGTAGGGACCATTCCCCAGGCAGATCTGCTGGCAGCTGAGATAATCTGCCTTCCAGTTCTCTACTCCCGGGATATGGACTGCCGATATCATTGGCACATGTCCCTCTGCCCAGGCTAGTATGTAGTTCACCTCCTTCAGAGCTGAACCACTCCTACTACCGCCTTTGGTTTATATAGACCAACAAGATGTCTTGTTGTGTAAAGGCCTGGAATGGAACTGGACATAGGGCACTGCCTCGACGGAGGATGCCATCCTCCCTAGAAGACTCATACAGAGCCGAATGGAGGGTTGTCTGGTGCCCCTTATCTGGGGCACAGATCCTTACGGGTGGCAAGAATACTTTTTGCTTGGACTGTGTTTAGAATCAGACCTAAATATCTTAGACTTTGAGCTGGTCTCAAGGCTGACTTTTCGGTATTTATGATCCAACTTGAGCTTTTCAAATACCTCACTGTGTATGTTATGCTCTGTTCTAGAGCCTGTACTGAGTGATCTCTGAGCAGGTGGTCGTCCAGATACCTGAGCACCAGGATCCCTTGGGCCCTTAAAAGACCCAGTACTGGTGCTAGGACCTTTGTGAACACCCAGGGAGCTGTAGCAAGCCCGAAGGGTAGAGCCACAAACTGAAAGTGACGTTCCTCTACTGCAAAACGTAGGAACCTCTGATGAGGCTGAAAGATAGGTACGTGTCTAAAAAGTCTCCTCTCTGGAGTGAGGTTACTACTGAGTGGACAGACTTCATCCGAAAGGACTGTATCAATAGATACTTTTTCAGGGACCTTAGGTCCGAAATGGGCCTTGTGTCTCCATTTGGTTTCAGAACCGTAAACAGGTTTGAGTAAAACCCTGTGCTGCTTTCGAATACAGGAACCTCTACAATCACTCCTTGCTGCACTAGATGATGTACCTGAAGCAATACGTTTCTTTTTGGAGGATCCGAGAGAACGCTGGATCTTAGAAACCTCTGCAGGGAAACCCCCGTATCTCCAGCTTGTAACCGCGAGATATAATTGAGGTGACCCACTCGTCATGAATTGTTGTTCTCCAAATGTCTGCAAAGTGCAGCAGCCCCCACACCCGATGGAGTGGGGGCATCCCTTCAAAAGGAGGGCTTGGTGCTGGGTTTAGAAGAATTTTGGACCCAGGGCCTTTTCTGGCCCTGGCCTTGCAGCTTTCCCCTGGCCCTAGCGCCCTGTTGGCAGTGGAACCACCCAGACGCTTAGACATTTGAGGAAGCAGTCCCTGGGTTTTTAAATGAGGGACGTTTTATGCTTTTCTTCACAGGAAGTAGAGAACTCTTCCCTCCACAAATCTTTTGGATAAGTGATCACCGAATAAACGTTTACCATTAAATGGGAAGCCTGCCAATAACTAAGGAAGCTCGGCTGACCAGTTCTTAAGCCATAAAAGTCTGCGCATAGGTATAGACGAGAGCCAGACGAGAAACCTGCTGTATTGAATCCTTTAAAGCATCAACTGCAAAACACAGCGCTCGAAGAATATCTTTCTTACTTTCAGGCAGATCATCCTCCTGGTTAGGCCTATCTGGCCGTTTGACTTGATCCTTTACGGACTGGCAAATACCGATTGCTGCAACAGCTGGCTGAATAGCTGAACTGGCCAAAGAAAAGGAAGCCTTTAATAATGACTCCAATTTCTTGTCAACAGGGTCTTTCAAGCCCTTTACGTTATCTACCGGACAAGTTAAGTTCTTGTTTAAGGAAGAGACTGCTGTATCTATGGCTGGCATGCTCCATTTTTTTAACAAACTTTTCATCCATGGGATATAAAATTGAAAACCTTTTAGGAGGCAAAAAAAGTCCTATCAGGATGTTCCCAATCAGCATACACTGCCTGTTCCAACAGGGGGTGTAGCGGGAAAGTCTGTGCGACCTGAAAAGGTCTCAGAGATCCCAAAGAGTACCGGGGGGGCTCAGTCACCTCTGCCAGAGGCAACTTAAAGGCAGACTGAACCATTTTGGTCAGAGTCAGGATCAAAAGTCGCTGCGACTGAGAGGCAGATATCGCCTGGATATCTTCTTGTCCAAATCGCTCGGAAGCAAACTCATCCTGAGTTTTCAGCTCTTCCCCATCCTCAACCCATTCCTGCTCCAGACTAGGAGACTCCGGGAAGTGGGATCTGTCACGTTTCCTGCCACCCTGCGGGATGGAGGCAATCATACTGGCAATCCTGTGTTCTAACCCGGCTAGGGCTGAGGGCAGTTCATCCTTAGTAATAAAGGGTGAATCAGCAGCGTTGACTGTAGGCACAATACCAGATAAGCGCAGCGGCTCAGATTGCCCAGGAGCCTCTGGCCTTTCAGGGGATACAACACTAGGGATACGACTAGGTTCATCAGGAACTACTGTTGATATAGGTGTGCCCTTCCCTATGGTGTTAGTCCCACTCCTCTTTTTGGAAGACCTTCAATGCCACAAGCAAAGAGTACTTGGGTGTAGTTAAAACACCTCAGAAGGGAGACCCTTTAATAGTGCTCACCAAGCCCCTATGCAACATGCCTGCTAAGCGCCTTTAGCCTGCCAAGCAGCACCTAGTGAATTATGTGACCCGGGTAAGGAAAAATGAACCACTGCAAGTGTCTGTTCAGAGCCTGCTCTGTGTCCCACAGCTGCCTGGACGCACCACATGCTTGGCCTGCACAGCTTAAATAAGCTGGGTGTGCGCTGGAACGATCTATGCGTGTGTGTGCGCACACATGTGCGCGGTCCCGATGAGCGGATGTGACTGTTTACGCATACGACGCAAATCCTCATGCGCCCAGATAAAGGCTAAGGTGTATGTGCGGTGAAGCCGCATGCGTCATGGCCACCAAACAAACTGCTGAGCCCAGCGGCGCTTTTGCGAACGCACGTGCGCCATGGGGAACCAAGGTGAAATGGTGCACCATTTTGCGCCATCATACAGGTAGAAAACAGCCAAACGCAAGCAAAAAAGGTTTGCAAACACCCCCAGCTAGCCCATAACTCCCCTGTATGGTAACCGCACACAGATGTCCAGCCTTTAGCTAGCTTGACTGATTGTTACAATCGCTGGGACACCCCACAATGATAAAATAAAGGGGGGTTTCACTTACCCGTCCAGGCACAGGGCCACTTAGAAACTAAGGGCCCAATCTTCACCCTTCACAGTGGGTTCTTGTTACTTGAACCTTCAAGGACTGGGTACCCTTTCATGTTTAGGGTCCACTTCCTTGGATCTGTACAGGGCCCTGCAGGAAATGCCTTAGCACTGTAGTGTCCAGGATTTCCACTCTGCAGGGTCCAGTGCCCGAAGGCCACGTTACAGGCAAAACCTTGCAGGATCTTAAGTCTTCTTTGCGAGGCTTGGGTACCATTTATCTAAGCATAAAAGCCTGTGTCAAATGGATCCGATCGGTTAATCCCTTGATTCATTTTTTAAACCGTTTGTGGGACTGTGCCATCCACCTTGCAGACACTGGTAAAAAACTAAAGTACTTCCTGTATGGGAGGTTATATATGGGATCATTTCCTGTCTGAAGACCTTTGGTCTACCAGTGTCCATTCATCTAATGATGGAGTATAACCCAGCAGGTAATGAATATTAGCCTGACTTTGTGTCCCATGATGTATGAAAAAGAAATGTGTATTACAAGATGGACAAAAAAAAGGAAGAAACAAACCTATACATAGTAAAAGTCTTTTATACAGACATCTTGGTATTGAATAACCATATGATGCTTGCTTTCTCCGTTCTTCCGACGTGTTTCGGGTTTACAACCTTTCCTCAGGGGTTTTAGGAGGGAGATGCATAAATTCAACAGTTTCTATTGGTAAAAGGAATATTGTAATGGTAATTGGCACAAAGCACACATATTGATACACAATACTTGCCACTTTAGATGTCAAGGTAAAGGTATAGTCATGTAATGGTCTGCAGACCAAGAGATGTTGGATCTGCCTGGGTGGGATGGATCAGCAAGGGTGTTGCTAACATCAAGTTGGAATAATTTTTGTATTTTTTACTATGTTTTGGGTGTACTGTCTGCCCTTAAAGTGGATGTAAACCCTCACAAATATCCAGTGAAGTGAACAGCCTCGGATGATACACAGGGATGAAACAAATCTTCCTACATACGTTTTACATGTATATCTGCAGTCTTCAGCTTTACAGTTGTGCTCATAAGTTTACATACTGTGGCAGAATTTGATTTCTTGGCCATTTTTCAGAGAATATGAATAACACAAAAACTTTTCTTTCACTCATGGTTAGTGTTTGTCTGAAGCCATTTATTATCAATCAACTGTGTTTATTCTTTTAAAATCATAATGACAACAGAAACTAGCCAAATGACCCTGATCAAAAGTTTACATACCCCAGTTCTTAATACAGTGTTTTGCCACCTTTAACATCAATGACCACTTGAAATCTTTTGTGGATGGTAAAGCTTCCCATTCCTCTTGGCAAAAAGCCTCCAGTTCCTCTAAATTGTTGGGCTGTCTTGCATGAACTGCACGTTTGAGATCTCCCCAGAGTGGCTCAATGATATTGAGGTCAGGAGACTGAGATGACCACTCTAGAACCTTCACCTTATTCTGCTGCCAATGACAGGTCAAATTGGCCTTGTGTTGTGGATCATTGTCATGTTGGAATGTCCAAGCACGTCCCGTGTGCAGTTTCCTGGCTGATAAATGCAAATGTTCCTCCAATATTTTTTGATAACATGCTGCAATCATCTTGCCATCAATTTTGACCAAATTTCCTGTGCCTTTTGTAGCTTGCACATCCCCAAAATATCAGCCACCCACCTCCGTGTTTCATATTAGGAATGGTGTACCTTTCATCATAGGCCTTGTTGACTCCTCTCCAAATGTTGAGTTTATGGTTGTGGCCAAAAAGCTCAATTTTGGTCTCATAAATCTAAATTACTTTGTGCCAGAAGGTTGGAGGCTTGTCTCTGTAGTGTTATGCGTATTGTAAGCGGGATACTTTGTGGCATTTGCGTAGTAATGGCTTTCTTCTGGCGACTCGACCAGGCAGCCCATCTTTCTTCAAGTGCCTCCTTATTGCGCATCTTGAAACAGCCACATCACATGTTTTCAGAGAGTTCTGTATTTCACCTGAAGTTATTTGTGGGTTTTTCCTTGCATCCCGAACAATTTTCCTGGCGGTTGTGGCTGAAATTTTAGTTTGGTTTCAACAGAACCCCTCATTTTCCACTTCTTGATTGGAGTTTGAACACTGCTGATTGGCATTCTTTTTATATCCCTTTCCTGTTTTATACAGTTCAACTAGCTTTTCCCGCAGATCATTTGACAATTCTTTTGCTTTCCCCATGACTCAGAATCCAGAAACGTCAGTGCAACACTGGGTGATAGATGCAAGGGTCTGTCAGAAGTCCAGAAACTCATTGACCTTTTATACACAAACACTAATTTCAAGCAAACAGATTACAGGTGAGGATGGTTACCTTTAATAGCCATTCAAACCCCTTTGTGTCAACTTGTGTGCATGTTATCGGGCCAGAATCACCAGAGTATGTAAACTTTTGATCAGAGTCATTTGGGTAGTTTCTGTTGTGATTTATGATTTTAAAAGAGTATACACAGTTTATTGATAATAAATGGCTTCAGCCAAACACTAACCATGAGTGAAAAATGTTTTTTGTGTTATTCATATTCTCTGAAAAATGGCCAAGAAATCATACATTCTGCCAGGGTATGTAAACTTGTGAGCACAACTGTATACCGTATATACTCAAGTATAAGCCGAGTCTTTTAGCACATTTTTTTTTTTTTTGTGCTGAAAGTGCCCCCCTTGGCTTATACTCGAGTCAAGCACTTTTCTGGTGCAAAGAATGACATTTTCCGAACTGAATTTGGGGCCTCGTATTTCGGGACTACTTGGTGCTAGGAACCCCAAATTTGGTGTGGAACTAGCACTACAACATATCCAAAGCTGGGGTTCCTAGCACCAAGTGGCCCCGAGATATGGGGCCCCAAATTCGGTTCAGAAAATGTCATTCTCTGCTGCAGAAAAGTGCTTGACGTTTTCTGAACTGATTTTGGGGCTCCGTATCTTGGGGCCACTTGGTGCTAGGAACCCCTGGGTTTGCACACCAAATTTGGGGTTCCTAGCACCAAGTGGCCCTGAGATACGGGGCCCCAAAGTCGGTCAACTGTGTCCATCTGCAGCAATGTCATTTCGGAACCCTTTGGGTCCAGAGACCCCAATTTTTGACTGCAGCTAGGGGGCATCTACGAACCCATAACTACCGAGTTTGAAGTTCGGGGACCTAGGGCTGCAAATGGGCACAGTGAGGCATGCAAATGGGTACAGTGAGGCTGCAAATGGGCATTGTTGACCCTCTTTTCCACTTACAGTAGCTGCACATTTCTCACCCTAGGCTTATACTCGAGTCAATACGTTTTCCCAGTTTTTTGTGGTAAAATTAGGTGCCTCGGCTCATACTCAAGTATATACGGTATACTGTTTAGAAAGTGCAAATCGTGTTAGAATTTTCACTTCCTCATTCTGCACTGAGAGAAGTCTTGGATTACATTTGGAGACAGCTGATTGGAAGAAAGGCACACACCCCCCCCCTTCACACAGGCACTTTCAGAGCTGTCCTGTGAGTAAAGCAGCCTTCTGTTAATCTATTTATAGCACCCTCCCTGACACAAATTTCAGCCTGTTTTTATCACGTGTTCGAGAACTTGTCAAAAGTTAACATGCTGATAACAGAAGAACGGAGCAGGAGAAAACCATGGGACTTGATGCTTTGAAGAGAGATAAGAAAACACTGCAGGTATGTGCCCAGCTCAAATTTCATGAATCGGGTTTACGTCCACTTTAACGTCCCAATCCCAAGAGTGGGTTTCTGACCTGTTTTTTGGCGATGTCAGGTCTTCCCAGCATCAGTTAGTGCGGCGGGCACTCTGACACTTTCGCAGTCCCATTATAAATCTCCGATCACTGCCATTACTAGTAAAAATAAAGAAATAAAAATTCCAGTGTATATATACCATTTGTTTGTAGATGCTATAAGTTTCACACCAACCAATCAATATACTCTTATTGGGATTTTTTTTCTCTTTACAAAAGACATGTAGCAGAATATATTGTGGCCTAAATTTATGAAAAAATTTTTTTTTTTTTTATTGAATGTTTTATTTCATACGTTTTAAAAAAAAAATTATCATTTTTCTAAATTTTCGGTCTTTTTGTTTTATGAAATAAAAAACCCTGTGGTGATCAAATCTCACCAAAAAATCTTTGTGGAGAAAAAAATTATATAAATTTTGTTTGGGTACAGTGTTGCAAAGGTTGTAAAACCTTTTGGAGCTGAAGTAGTTAAAGATGTACCATTACTGAGGTATCTAATTATAGGGAGGTGAATAAGTATTTTCCTTCCACTTGAAAATCACTTGTTTACGAATATGAATTTATTGCAGCTAATGAAAGGGCTCTTGAATTGATAAAACAATGTATAGCAATCCACAGAAAATGGTTCACAGTGTTGGGAAGCACTTTAAATATATGTAACATTATACATTTGGTCACATGAAACCTTCATCATTAACCGTACTTAAGGGATTGTTCACACTATGTGCGATTTAAAACAAGGATTTTTTTTTTACATGCCAGTTAAAAATACTTTTGTATGCATTGTCATTTCTTGATTTATTGATGCTTTGGTCCTGTTCCGAATTCTGCTCTTGTCATCTACCCTGATTCCAACTGTGATCCTGTTCATTTTTTACTGACAAAACATGGGAAAATTTATTGGCGGAGCACATTTTTTTTTTTACTGGCAACCTGAAAAATTACAGAACTCCTATTGAAAACTAACACCGTTAATATTTGAACAGTATAAACATGATATGGAAACACTGACAATACCTATAACAAAGTAATTTGCTTGATTTACATTTAAAAAGTCAACACAACATGAAATTATCAGCTCCTGATATTTACTGGCAGTTGTAAAAAAAAAAATCGCAGAGTTTTACAAACTGTCAGTAAATTTACTGGTGGTTGGCAACCCTGTTATACACCTGTATCCTGTAACCTACTACCTAATATCTGCTCTCCTTGTTTTGATTTCAGTTCTGGTCCCCACCTTGTTCCATCTTGCACCCCATCTCCTGACTTACTGGTTTATGCATGTTCTCCATTTGTATATGTATATATAATCTTGACTGTATACTGCTGACCATGTTAGAGGAGAGAACCGGCAAATCCATACAGGGGATATTTACACTGATAATAGGAGACTGATCATGATGATTAGTGCATCCCCAACACTGCCCACAAATGCTCCTAATCTGTGCCCATCAGTGCTGCCTGTCAGGGCAGGCTGTCGGTGACCATCAGTGCGGCCTTATCAGTGAAGAAAAAATACTTATTTAGAAAATTTTATAGCAAACTAAACTTTTTTTTTAAGTTTGTCTTTTTTTGTTTGTTTAGCAAAAACTGTGATGCCACTAAAACGGTAAATACCACTAAAAGTAAGCTCTATCTGTCTCAAAAAAAAAAAAATTAATGAAAATTTTGTTTGGTTATAGTGTTGCATGACTGTGCAATTGCCATTCAAAGCGCGACAGCACTGAATGCTGAAAATTGGCCTGGGCAGGAAGAGGGTGAAAGTGCCCAGTAGGCAAGTGGTTAATCAAGGCCTTTAATGTGATCCTGAACCCTCAACATAAGACACCATGGTTCCAGTTGTGGTGGATGCAGGCCTTTGACCTTTTCTCCCACCCAGTGGAAGCAGCTCTTTACCTCATCCTTTTATTCTGATTTGCAGTGAGAAATGCATGCTGGAGTCTTTTATTTTTATTTTTCTGCGCCTGATCCACTTAAACAAATGACAGCTTTATCTTTTAATATTCTCTGTAAAGCAGCTTCTTAAACTGTTATTTTGTAAGTCTCATATTTGGAGACAATTTCTCTCTTCTAAATTTCCCTGAGACAATCTCAAAATAGATTAACGGTTCATACTTCTGTTTTTGCAATCTGATTTGGATTGGTGGAAAAATTAGCTACAGAGTTCTTTTCATTACCACATAAGTTTCAAAATATGTGAACTTCTTGCTATATGAAAAGACTTCAAATACCTTCCTGGGAAGCCTGCATTTGCCATGCTCAATGGACAAGGACATTGGCTTAAATAAGAATGAAAACCGCAAAGAACAAAATTCTAAAATCCCTTAGAGGCGTCATCTGTATTGTAATTCAGGAAAGGAATCTGGACACTTGAAAGGAAACAATTGCAGAAACTCTTCTAAAAGGGTACTTAATCGCTTCCATACCGAACTGTAACATATGAAATTTTTATAATTTTTTTTTCACACATAGTTTTCTTTTGGTGGTATTTAATCACTACTGGGTTTTATTTTTTGCGTATGAAACAAAAACAAAAATTAAATTTTTTAATACCTATTCAAATATTTTTTTTTCTTTTTTATTATTACTGTGACCAGAGCAATACAGTGTTACCATAGTTTGGCCCCCCGTTAATATGAATAAAATGAGTTGTAAGTTTTTTAGTGGCAGAGGCTATTGGGAAATTGAGCCATGCAATATGAGGGGATTTTGGGATGGATAGGCCTGAGATTTTTCGAAGCATGTTAAAAACTTTATTCCAGAAGCTTCTAATTTTAGGGCAGTCCCGCCAGACATGCAAAATGTCTCCTATGTGGTCCCAGCCTCTGAAACAGATTGGGGAGGTAGAAGGGTAGAGTTTAAAGTGACACGAAAGGTAATTTATTTTTATTTTTTTTTTAAATAACAAACACGTCATACTTGCCTCAACTGTGCAGCTCGTTTTGCACACAGTGGCCCTGTTCCTTGTCTTCTGGGGTCCCTCAGCGGCTGTCTTAGCTCCTCCCCACATCAGATAACCCCCTGGAAGAAGCTCTCTCCCAGGTGGGTTACCTTGCGGGCGCACTCCTGAGTCTAGCATTCGGCGTCCATAGACACCGAATGCAGGACTCAGCACCGCCCCCCGTGGCTGTGTCATTGGATTTGATTGACAGCAGCGGAAGCCAATGGCTGCGCTGCTATCTATCTATCCAATCAACAGCCGAGAACCCCCTAGCAGAGAGAAGGCTCGTCCCCGTGGGTCAAGTTCGAGGGAGGGTTAAGGTAAGTAAAACTGGTCACTGACGGGTGTTTTTTTCACCTTAATGTATAGGATGCATTACCTTTACAACCCCTTTAACCGGTCTTGTGGGGACCAAATACCATCTTGTCATGTCTTTTAGATTAGCTTCAGCCAGTGCTATGTTCAGAATGCCTTTGGTGGCCCTGAGTGCATTCCTATTCCATTCCTCGAGATCCCACTCTTGAGCTAGATCTTTTTCCCAAGCTGATCTATAGGGGGTCATAGTCTGGGTTGATGAGAGTGCGCTGTAAATCACTGACCCCCCCCCCCCCTCTGCTCCATGGCTTGACCACACCAGTGTTCATAGGGTGTGAAAGTAGGTGGGTTAGGTTTTGAATACCAGAGTTTATGAAGAAAATGGGAAATTTGAGAACCTAAAGTTCTCAGAACTCACCATCTTGAGCTTAATAGCACAATATCCTTTGGATATTGGGCCCGATGGGAGGAAAAAATTACCGATTCGGTATAGCCCTTTATTCAGCCACCATTTGATAGCTTGAATGTCTATTCCAGGGGTGAATTGTGAGTTCCTGAACATATGGGCTAATGGCCCGGAGAGGGGATACTAGTAGTGTATGAGTTCTGAGTAAGGATGAGCTCCGGTGTGTTCGCACACCCCAAGTGCAGAGCCCACCAGGAAGTCGGCACTGCGCTGCGCTAATCACAGGCAGTGAGACATTATCCCGATGCGCGGCTGCAGAGATCGGGAAATGTCTCACTGCCTGTGATTAGCGCAGTGCAGTGCCGACTTCCTGGAGGGCTCTGCACGTGGGGTGTGTGAATTCACTGGACCTCATCCTTAGTTCTGAGGGAGTTCCATAAAGCGAAAGAGTGGGAGAGGTTCGGGGAGAGGATTGAGGGTCGTAGCCTCCCTTACGGTATTCCCGAGTGTGGCTCGGGGTTAAATTTCAGCACCATTAGCGGTAACCCCGAGCCACACTCAGGATTACATCTCAGGATCCTGGTGCAGTATACTTACCTTGTCCCCAGGATCCTGCGATGTAACCCCCCCCCCCCCCCCGTTGTGTCTGCGGGCTCTGTCCTCCTCCGAAGCCTCTCTGTGCCAGGCTCCGTTCCCTGCGAGCGTCGCGATGCACGGGGGCGGAGCCGGATAGTAAATTCAAAAAAATTTTAAAATCATAACCCATACAGTACTGTAATCTTACAGATTACAGTACTGTATGAAATTATTTCACATCCCTTTTGGCCCATGCCCTGCATGCAGTTTTATATTATATATACTGTTCTTTCTGCCTGGAAACTGGAGATTGTCCATAGCAACCAAAAAGTGTCCCTTTATGTCAAAAGTGGCTTTAGACCAGCTAGAAAACAGCGATGGTAAATTAGAACACTTGCAGAATTGAGTGATAGTGAATCGTGGGGAAATGTATTACTATTATATATATATATTTTTTTAATTATTTATTATATTATAATTTATGATTTTGTGTTTCAAACTTCATCATACCCGGGATCTCTACTAGACTCTTGGTGTACAGATCTAAGTGTGTTATTGCTAAGAATTACAGGCCTACAGTATAAAACGCCAAATTTCTATGCAAAATATTTGTACCGCTTTGAGACGCAAAAATCTGAAATAATCATACTGCCAGGGAGGTTAATTGAGGAGGACACCAGAGTAAGTAGTCTAAGGTATGGCATGGGACAGCCTGCCTTTCCATACCTATCCAGTCAGGACGACCTCAACGCATGTATATTGCAGAGATTTGGGCCAACTGAGCAGCCTGATAGTACCAATAGAGATTAGTCAATCCGAGGCCACCTTATTTACGGGAACGGAAGAGCACCGCCCTGGACAAACTGTGTCCTTTCGAACCCCAGAGGAAATTAATGATTTTGGTCTGTAGGCATCTCAGATGGTCTTTTGAGATTGGAATGGGCAAAGATCTAAAGAATTAGAGGGAGAAGGGTCCTTTTGAATTTATCCGTCCTAGCCAGGACAGGTCCAGAAGGACCCACTGAGCGAGTTCGGATTCAAATTTTTTCATCAAGGAGGAATAATTTGTTTCATGGAGCCGATCTATTCTGGGGCTAGATTGATTCCTAGATATGGGATTGTTGTCACTACAAGAGAACCCAAATTGTCCCAGAAGAGTTGTGACCAGTGGATGTGGTAGGTTGATATTTAGAGCTTGCCATTTAGTAAAGTTTTCCCCGAGGCCCAAAGCCTTGGCAAAGATCTCTAAAATGTGGCATATATTAGGGAGAGAGGTCAAAGGGGAAGATACAAAGAGAGATCATCTGTAAATAGAGCACACTTATGGGTTTGAGGTCCGCAACTGATTCCGTGTATATCTGGATGTTTCCTGATTGCTATAGCTAAAGATTCTGGCGATGGCAAAAATCAATGGGGAGAGGGGACAACCCTGCCTTGTGCCTCTTGAGATACTGAAAGATTCCGAGTAATAACCCTACAGATGTATCTGAGCTACCAGGTTTGAGTACAACGTGCCAATGATGTTTAAAAAGAACTCGCCAAAGCCCCATTGTTTTAAGATGGCAAATATGTAGGGCCATGAGACAGAATCAAAAGCTTTCTGAATATCTAAAGAAATCGGCATTCCTGAGCTTGACCATCATCCCAGCGTGAGTTCAGCAAAGAGATATCACTTGCCTTGCGGATCTGGTCTGGCCCCTGTCCTCCCAGGAATGAAACCCACTTGATCTTTATGTATATAAAGACCTGTGAAGGAAGAGATACGATCTGCAAGGATTTTAGTCAGCATCTTAAAGAGGAGGGCCTATCAAAAAGAAAAAAAATTTAAAAGTCAGCAGCTACAAATACTGCAGCTGCTGACTTTTAATTGGACACTTACCTGTCCCAGGGTCCAGCGATGCGGGGGATCAAAGCCCTGCTTGTCTCACCCTCCATTCAGCGGCGCCGGCATTGCAACTGTGGGCGCCGGGCTGTGGCTTCACAGCCTGGCACCCACTGCGCATGCGTGAGCAGCACTGCGCTCCGTGATTGGCCGCTCAGTCACCTGGGACCTGTAATGGGTCCCAGATGATTGACAGGAGGGAGGGAGCAGAGCTGAGCCCTTCCTGTGCCGAGGGGGAAGTGATGTCACCAGCCCAGGCACTGGAAGAGGCAGACTACGAGGGACCCCCTAACAACAGTCATTTAGAGGTAAGTAAAAAAAAAAAAAATATCCAAATGTTTTTTTTTTGTTTTTTTAGGGTGGAACACCACTTTAAGGTCACTGTTTATAAGGGAGATCGGGTGATAGTTACTTACTTACTGAGCTTGTATCTTTCCCTGGTTTAGGTATAACCAAAATATAGGCAGAGTTAAGGGATCCATCTAGGGGGGCACAACATCGCAAGGCATTAAAGAAGTGGGCTAGATCAGGTGAAAGTGTGTTAGAGAAAGTCTTATAGTAAAGGATTGAGAACCCATCTGGGGCAGAGAAGCTTTTTACATTTTTCATCACTGGTGACACTTCCTCCGCAGAGATTGACTGTTCTAGTTTGTTGGTCCTCCAATTTGGGGACTTGGATCGAGTCAATCGATCCAGGTCATCTTGAGATGGATTTGTACGTGGGTTGTAAAGTTTTTGGTAAAATTCCTTAAAGGCTTCTAAAACTTGTGCGTTTTGGGATAATGTGTCGCCTGCTATCCTAATTTTGGGTAATGTGTAAGATCGTAGTTTAGGAGATAGTCTACTCACCAACGCAGTCCCCAATTTGTCTCTTTGGTAAAAATAAAGTGCCCCACTCCAGCGCAAACTTTTCTCTGCGCAGTTGGTAAGTGCCAGATTGAGAGCCACCCTAGCTGCATCGATTTGCGATATGAAAGCTGATTTGGGTTCTGATTTTATTCGTCCAAATTGGTCCATAAACCATAGCAGGAAGCAAGAAGAAAAAATGGTCGAAAGTCAGCCCTGAAGGTGGGAAAGAAGAAAAAACTCCTCTACCAGAGAGAAGGTGATCCTGTACTGAAAAGTCAGAAGATCCAGGTTTCCAAGACAGGAGGAGGGGAATGAGTACCGAGCTCCCCTAGGTATAGCTGAACTAGTATTAGGCTCTAGGCCTAACTAAATCTATTGGAACCCCAGAATACCTGTTCTCGACAAATTTGTGGTAGTAATAGCCTTACATTAAACAATATATAAACAGAAGTCGCGGAAAACGAGACCCAGGCACTGTAAGGAGGGAGGGGAAATGGAGGCAATACGGAGAGAAAATGGAAAGGTGAGACTTGTCAGGGACTGGGGATATGAAGGGGAAAGTAGGTGAGAGAAAATGAGGTACCTTTTTATGAATGTGCAATGTTGTGGGAAAAACAGGCCTTTGGCAGAACGAGAGATATGTGAGAGCATGTCACAGGGAAAATGGTCTAGTCAGGTATTTAAGAGCAGCAGCCCTGGTAGAAAACACTACCTGATAGAGCTCAGATATCCTAGCTCTCCCAAGATCAAGAATCGGCCCCCCTACACAAAAAGGAGATGATGCCTGAAGACGGACGGGGCCAGGCCATCAGTTGGTGCTACAAGAACATTGGGAAATAATTGAAATAAACCAAAAACGTATAAATGGAACCTTGTCAACTTAATGAGTTAAATTATACTTAAGTAACCGTGTAACCAGCAGCTATGAGAACAGTTAAACAGATCCGAAGAGATCAGAGAAAGTGATGGATTTTCCATATAAAAAAACTGAGCAATCCAGCAAAGTTCTTTGGAGCTTCTTTCAGGGAGGACGGCCATCCTTGGGCTTCTTAGTCTTGGACTTTTGCCAAAGTGGCCAAACTGTCGTTTGGAGGTTCCTGATGCTGAACTAGGAGGAGTGGGGGTTCCTGCAAGATCAACTTTAGTTTCAGCAGCAAGTTCTCACCCTCTTTAAATGTGGCAAAGGTGTATTTCTTCCTGTATTCAAATTTCAAGCCTAATGGAAAAAGCCACCAGTACTTTATCTCTTTCTGTGAAAGGGTGGCCAGTAATGGTTTGAAGGATCTCCATCTCTGGATCTTGGCAGGCGATAAGTCAGTAAAGATCTGAATAGTGTGATCTTGAAAAGATAGGCAATGCAAGAGCTCTCCGCATTACTTCCTCCTTGACGTTATAAAAATGCGGTTTAACAATCACATCCTGTGGCATGCCATCCGTACGTGGAGGCTTGAGAGCTCTATCAGCCCGATCAAGTTGTAGCCTGCGTGGTTGTATGTCTGGGATTAGTTCCTTGATCAACAATTGAACAGCCTCAGGAACATCTTTTAATTACTTCATGCATGCCCCTGATCCTGAAATTCTATCTTGTACTTCTGTTTTCAAGATCATTGATTTTCAAAAGGGCAGACTCCAGTTGGTTTTGGAGGTCTCGTATGTGATCAGAGTTTTGGTTGGAATGGTACTTTCAGGGGAAGCTATACAAGCACACGGTACAGGTGCTGCCCCCCTATGCAGTTTTAGTGGTCAGGGGAAGATATACAGGCACACGCTGCAGGTGTTGCCCCCCCCGTGGATTTATGCAGTTATAAGCTGTGAATGTTCTCCATGCAAATGTAAGGTTTTTGAATTGGCTGTAACTACTATCCGGTGTGAAGGTGACTACTGATATCCATGCAGCTAGCGCTTTACTCGTATCTAATGATGATAAAGTGTACCATATAAGCTTTCATTTGCCCCTAAAGGCCAAACCACCCTATGTGAGATATATATTCCAAGTTTGGACCCTGGCTCTGGCTATTTTGATGCTGCCTATCCAGGGGAAGTCCTGTGTAGATAGTAGCATATGTCCTGATCAGTGAGACCCGTTTCTATACCCCCAATGTTTGTCCTGAAGAAGCGATCCAGCAAAACGCGTTGACGCACAGGGGCTCCCGCATGTTTTGATGCCATACTGTTGAAACATAATTTCTCTCTTTTTGGGTATATGTAACCTCTGTCTTTTATGGTCATTGCGTGGCCGTCAATGGTCGATACCTTTCTACCATTTTATATTATTTATGTCAATGTATTTGTGTTGAATAAAACTATATTTTTTAAGATGATATGATGTTCCAATCTGCTTCCAAAGTCCGACCTAGAGGGTTCTTTTTCCTTATGCTCGATCGCTTCCATGCAGGAACCCAAGTTTTGTAGATCAGCTTTAATGTCCCCAGTGATCTTGGAAGCCATATTGTTAAGGCCGCGGTCAAGTAGATTGGCAAATTTAGCAAACATTGCTGAGACTTGCTTTTGTTTGCTGATACCCCTGTGGATTGGGCCATGTTACGGGGCTAGGAAGTGCCTGCATCCATAGGGGAACATGAGAGGTCTGCCAGCGTGCGTTCAATGAGGGAGTCTGGGGATACAGGGCCCATGAGGAGTACTCGCACATGATCCTGGGGTCAGGCACATTGTGGGCGACGCCATCTGCAGTAGCTGCAGGCAGGTCTGTGAGAGGCTGGATGTTGTCCGGCATCTTGGGAGCTGCTGCCTGACTTTAGCTCAGAAGGTCCCGGCGTGCTGTCCCTGCCATCATAGGGAAGACCGGAGGGTTCTCCCCTAGGTCTGGCTGCTGCTGGCTTTGAGTCTTGCAGGATTATACCATCCGCAGGAGGCGTCGGTCGTGGCAGAATGGAGCTCCCGAGTCAAGCGGCCAAATCGGGAGCCGCTGCGCATGTGCCTGGGCAAGCATTTTTTTAATGAATGAAATAGATTCAATTAATGTGTATTGTGATTATCTGATTTGCCACAGCTACACATGGTACAGATTGGCTGGGATTGGCCCTGTCTGTACCATGTGATCAGAGATCAACACAATAGTATACAATGAATGGCATGAATCAATTGTTTACAATTGTCAGTTGATCTACTGAGATCACAGTGATCACATGGGGCCAACAGCAGGCCGGTACACTGATCTGTCATCTGCTGTGTCCGGTGAACGCAACGGGTGAAAGATCGTGCCAGAGCTTGGCCCGTTCTGGGGAGGACATCATATGATCCCCCACCCAGAACAATGAGCATCCGGTTTATAATGGCCTGGGTGGGAAGCAGTTAAACCCAGTTTAGGCTTCTCAAGCCAATTTTGGTTGGGGTGGACTTTAAATATGGAAATGGTTTTTAATTTTCAGCAATGCTGGCCTAATCTGTTGCAATAAAGGTAGAATGCACAGTGCTGGCATTTCTCTCTGCACTTCAATGTAATTGAATGGAACTGTCCATATTGGGTTTAGCTGTGCAGAAGCCCTGGTTCACACTGACAGCGGGAATGAAATTGTGCGAGTTCAGCTGAACTCTCATGATTTCATTCCTGCATGTCAATCCCAACTTTGGGGGCGATTTTCAGAGACCTCTCTGCGGGTTGCTGCACTCAATTGAAATCGCATTCCAAAGTCGCCAAAAGTAGTACAGAAACTAAACCAATTTGGATGGTGCCATTGCCGGCAATTCCCACCAATTTGATTATGTCTAATCGCTCCAATGTGAAACAGGGTGAAATCTAAGCTATGGGGAAAAGTTGTTTTAACATAAGGATCACGATTTCAAAATGGAAATAAGATGTCTGGCTAATACACATGTGCAGCCAGTGCCTGACCCATTATATAAACTATATAAAGGTTATGCAAAATAAATATCTATCATTCTTGTGTAGAGATTGCTATAAAGTTGAATTGGCTAGATTTAAAAATATTTGTAAATGATGACAAAAAAAAAAAAAATTTCATAAAGATTTAGATATTGAGAGATGGAGTATACTCTACAGTATTTACAGTATGTATATGCATAATTGGCCAATAATTGCAAACCTACAGTATATATTATAGAAACTTCAGCTGAAGTTGTTAGGAAGACATTACTGTTGTTCAATTATTCCTGATACTAAATATTTATCATGATGTGTAAAGGAAAGTGTAAAAAAAAAAAACATTCTTAAGGCTCCATTCACACTTGTGCTAGACTTGTCGTGTGACTTTGGACCCCAAAGTTGCATGACAAGTCACACCCCATGTTTCCCTACGATAACCATTCATATCTGTGTGACTTCAAGTTGCAGCAACTTCAAGTAGTTCCTGGACTTCTTTGGTCTGACCGTCATGCAACTTGAGGTCCATAGACCTCAATGTAAACCCTCAGGTTGCATGAAAGTCGCACTTGCTTGATATAGATGCGACTTGTGAAAAGAATGCCGGCAATGAAAAAAAATTTGTGGGATCCCCCCCAATGCATATCAGACCCCCCTCCTAAACCATACCTGGCCACATGCCCTCAACATGAAAGGGGGTGCTTTGGGGCAGGCGGGGGCTTTACTCTCCCCCCGACCCCCCCAAAGCACCTTGTCCCCATGTTGATGGGGACAAGGGCCTCTTCCCCGACAAACCTGTCTGGTGGTTGTGGGAGGGGGGTCCACAGGTAAGGGGCTTATTGGAATCTGGCAGCCCCGTTTAACATGGGAGGGCCGCAGATCCCCCCCCCCCAATGTGAATGAGTATGTGGTACATGGTACTCATTTACCAAAAAAGTGTAGTGTAAAAAATGACAGACTTTTTTACAATTTTTCTTTATTATAAAAAGAAAAATCCCCTGATGTAGATTTGTCATCAATCGCGGCATTCTTTTTTTTTTTTTTTTTTTTTACATTCAGCTGTCTGTGGGGAAGACCGCAAATGAGTCATCGGTTGTTAAAGATGCGGCAGCCGGCTTCCTGGGCCCGCTCCTTAACAACCAGCTATTCTTTACACAGAGTTCAAATCAGTTGATCAAATTTTGACCGATGTAAGTTCAAATCATTCTGAAAGTTTGGAATGCAAAAGTAAAGTAACCAAACAAAACTAAACCTATTTTTAGTTCTGCACATGTCTAACGACTTTGCAGAGCACAAACAAAACAATCATGTTGGTCAAAGTCATTACAAAGTCGCACTCATCCAAAGTTGCATCAAGTCGCAGGGTAAAGTTGCACAAGTGATAATGGACTGAAATAACTATTACTATAGCAGTAACCAGTGATTTGAGGTGACATTTTTGGGACAGGTTCAAGAAGGGGAACGACATCCAATGATATAGGTGAACTTACTGGGATAAAAATGCTCATGAAGGAATTCCGTAACCGTAATTTGATTACCTTGGAAAAGCTGGTAATGTTTTGATTTCAACATCTCAATACATGACATTTATATTTGCCATGTGCATTCACATTTTTAATAGCTCCCCCTGGATCTGGTGAGATAGGAGACTGCACAGGTCCTCTTCCACCTCCTCCTTATTCCTGTGACCCAAATGGAAACGATCTGCCAAGAGGTAAGTGGGAAAAGCTATATTTACACATCACATGCTTGAATACGGTTAACATTTTTTTGTATCATTTTTAGAATGACCTGCAAGTTCAGGTTACTAGAAGCTGCTTGGATTTGCCTGTTCTTATAAATGGGCTGTTTTATAATTTTCTATTGTTTAACTATAAAACAGAGCCAACTAATGTTAAGTGGTTGTAAACCCTTACATATACCCAGTGAAGTGACTGGCCTCAGGAGATACAGAGAGGAAACAAATCCTACATAAGTTGTACCTGTTTATCTGCAGTCTTTTCTTCTCTACAGCTGTTCAGAAATGCAAAATTTATACAGCTTCTCTGAGCTTTCAGAAGACAGGGGCGAGAAGCTGAAGTTTCAATCTGCAGAGCTCAGTGAGGAGAGCTGCTTGGAAGGAAGGGACACCACCTCCTTCACATAGCACACCGGAACAGAGCTAAAGTTGTCAATCACAGGCTCTGTGCTGAGCTCCCACCATCACCTTTTTACCTCTTGGTGTCAGAAAAGACTGTCAGACTCATGCAGGAGACAGAAATTACACTTTGGCTCTGGATTGAGACAAGTTCACAGTCTAAATAAAAGGATGTGCTTTGTTCATTTTTTATGTCAGAGGTTTATAACCACTTCAAGTTTAATCTTTCCTTTTACATCATTACAGCAGCAAGTATGTTCATATAACATGACTGAAAATCTTTTGTTCATAAACTGTTTTAGAAAATTTTTTACAAATTAAAAATTTGGAACAGCTTGGGAAATTTTATTCTAACAGAGCAGCTAACATCTCTTGTGATAGACTGCAATAGATGCATCATGCTGCATCTAATACTAATATGAAATGCTACGCAATCGTGTATTTCAGTAATTAATCTGTTCTTGAACAGTGACACAATTGGGCTGTACTTCAGAACTGCATTGGCACTTTATCTTTTACCTTCCACAGATTTGATTAATTTAAGGAGATTGTTTAGCCACCCTCTTCAAGTTAAACCACATAAAATTAATCTCTCAACAGCTAAAAATCATTTGAATAAGAACTAAATATAGATCTAGATTCGATTTTTTAAACTTTGTATGTGTGAGGTGTTTACACCTATATTATTATTTTTTTTCTTTTTTTTCTGTCAGACACAAAAGTACTGCAGTATTACTTTAACCTAGGATTACAAGTAAGTAAATCGTAAATCTGTAACAGAAGTGTGTAGAGCATAACTGTTTGGATGGGTGAATTGTATTGCATGGTCTGTTTGCTTTTAAAGAACTGAGCACATAGTAATGCATTAGTGGAAATAATCTAAAGGTTTGTTGAAATTGGTGTTCAGCCCTGTACAACATGAAGAGAGATTCATTTTTTTTTTCTCTATACTAGCGCAGAGCTGCATGCAGGCAGTCCAATTAATTGGATAGACTGCATTGGCTGTACAGACTCCTCCACAGAGCGGAGTTTGACAGGGTGCACAGGGACAAGTGCATGGCCCCGGACACAGAGCTTCTGCATCTGCAACCATACACCTTTCCCAGCGTACCTGTCAAACGCAACTATGCATGCGAGTCTGTAAGGCCAATGCTTGTCCCTTCACTTTAATAGCCTGCCTGAATGCAGCTCAGCGCAAGTACAGAAAAATAAACCGCTCTGCACGCTGTATAGAGCTGAGCGTCCATGTGAACATGTTAAAAATGCACTAGTTACTTTCTACACTTGTACAGTGTAACTACATAAAGTACAATGCTTTAGCAATAGTGTATCCTAGCAGCACTTGGGGAAACTGAAAAGAAAAAATAATGCCGTACACAAAAATAATGGGACTAAGAAGTTGAAAGTGGCCCCTTCCTGTATGGTAAGCACTGGCAACATACAATCTTTCTTGTTTTATTATAAACTCGACCAGGAATTGTTTTTGCTTAGAAACCCTTATAGTTGTAGTTCAATTTTATAAGCTGTCTTTCATTTTTGTTTTTGCTGCCAAAGTAGTAGTAGGAACTATTGTTCTAAATTGAATGAAACCTCACATGAAAAAAAGAGATACAAATAGAAAAGCTGCTAGCAGTCTGAGATATTAAACATAGCTCAAAAATTCTTATACTGATGGAAAATATGCACTGCGCTAGAGTGAACACAATATACTGTATTATCTCTAGAGTGTGAGATGTATATAAAAAATCATTTTTTATGAATAAACAACCAATAAATTAATGCAAATTCAAATCTGGTATATAAGTGAATGAATACCAAAAAACAATTACAGTGAATCCATACAAATAAAACATGTAAAGTGCAATGTGCATAGAAATAAATATATACTATATTGCCGAATATATAAGTGCATAAACAATTGTAAAAGTGCTTAGTGCTCTATAATCATGAAGGATGTCCTAGTACATGATCCCAAAGAAGTGGCTGGTCTGAACACGAGCAGAGGAGTTCGGTGATCGGGACACAGCACTGAAGCTGCTGGCAGTATCGCACTATATAGTTTCTCTTTTGTTCATTTCCACGAAGCTGCATTGAACCAAGCTGGAGATTAACGACTGGTAAATCAGTGCTGAGCCCGGGGGTGGCTCCAAAGCGTGTTTGGACTCAGTGTAGTAGCAGCTGGGTCACACGCTCTGAGTTGAGCACATTAACCAAGGGGGGCCACTGAAGTGCACCGTAGTATGGTTTGCAGCACTGGAGAGTTATGAGCATGTTGGATTACATCATACATGGACACTGTTTATACGCACTAATTGGATGCTGCTATATGGGACTTTTCACATATCACTTTGGGATCATGTACTAGGACATCCTTCATGATCATTATAGAGCACTAAGCACTTTCACAATTGTTTATGCACTTATATATTCGGCAGTATAGAATATATATATTTCTATGCGCATTGCACTTTACATGTTTTATTTGTATGGATTCACTGTAATTGTTTTTTGGTATTCATTCACTTATATACCAGATTTGAATTTGCATTAATTTATTGGTTGTTTATTCATAAAAAATGATTTTTTATATACATCTCACACTCTAGAGATAATACAGTATATTGTGTTCATTCTAGCGCAGCGCATATTTTCCATCATTGTTAGCGTGCAGCTGGGCATTGGTGTACTTTTGACATTGGCCCATTGTGGCTCACAAGACTTTCTTGATTTTGTAAAAATTCTTATACGCCTGATGTGCGCTAATCACACACCTATGAACACTTTGAGCATGATTACCATACATAATAAACACCATTATGTCAAACGTTTACAAACCACTCTCGTGCGAACCTTTGCAGTGCCCAGGGTGCGCTGCTCGGATGGCACGTATTCCCAAAACCCTTGTAAAGTGTATATGGAGGCTCCTTTCACGTCAAAGGAGATTATAGCTTCCATTAAATCCACAAGGACGGGTTCTGCTGCGGGACCGGAAGGCTTTCTGGCTCTCCTACTATCACAAGTTTCAGGACTTTTTGCTTCTTCACTTGGTTCGGTATTTTATTGCTATATGGCAGTGGTCTCCAAACTGCGGCCCCAAGGCTGGATGCGGCTCTTTGCATGCCTTTATCCAGCCCTTGGGAATTCCTCCTACAGATATGAAGCGCTATTCCTCCCACTGATAAGGACGTTGGAGCACTATTCCTCCCACATGATACCAATGATGGGGCAGTATTCCTCCCACTGACACCAATGATGGGGTATTGTTCCTCCCACTGACACCAATGATGGGGCACTATTCCTCCCACTGACACCAATGATGGGGCACTATTCCTTGCACTAATATCAATAATGGGGTATTATTCCTCCCACTGACACCAACCATGGGGCACTATTCCTCCCACTAAAAGCAATGATAGGGTATCAATCTTCCCACTGACACCAACAATGGGGCATTATTCCTATAACACCTTTTTATGGGGCACTATTCCACGTCCTGCTGACTACCGGAACTATAATTTATATTTTTACTCCCCCTGACCTACTGACCACAGTCTGGACCCCCTAAAATCTGAAGGACAGTAAACTGGACCTTTGTTTAAAAAGTTTGGGGACCCCTGCTCTATGAGATGGGGCTGCCATAGACCCCACCGCCCATATGGCATATATATCTGTTATTCCAAAGCCCAAAAAGGATACGGAGAGGTTGAAGACTACCGGCCCATTTCAGTTATAGATAAAGACCTTAAACTGTTTATCAACGTATTGGCTAATAGACTGTCATTCTTTTATCAGTTTTTATGTACATAGAGATCGGGTGGGCTTCATCCTGGGTCGCCAGGGGCCGAATCAGATTAGAAGAGCAGTGAAAATTCACGCTTCTGCCATCGGGATGGGCTGGGGGCATCTCTAAAGAGAATCCTCCTGTCCTTAGATTTGCAGAAAGATTTTTATTCATTGTCTTGGACTTGCATGTTTCAGGTCTTAAAGACCTGGGTCTTTGGTCCTCTCTTCTTGCGTATCCTGGGATCACTCTCTCGCCCACAAGCCAGGGTTAAATTGTTAGGATACCATTCTGATCCCATCACCATTGAGTGCGGTACGCAACAGGGGTGCCAGCTATCCCCACTGCTCTTCGCTTTTGCGTTCTAAACTGTACCCGTGGTGATACGGAATGACCGGAATATTAAAGCAGTGCTATGTGGTCCCCATACACATAAATGTGCGTTATTTGCAGATGATATGCTATTACCTCTCCTTACCTCACTCCCGAACATTCTTCAGACTCTACATGACTTTAGTAAGATCTCTGGGCTCAGAGTGAACGAGAAAAAATCTTCTGCAATGAATATTAATGTTCCTGACTCGCTACACTCACTTATACGGGAATCCTTCCACTTTTAATGGCACAAGGTATCTCTTCCATTGGGGATTAATCTCATCGTCATGAGGTCATCATATTATCCTTCCTGTTTTAGGCGCCTAGAACTACTTTCTAGTTGGGCCCTGTATGATATCACGTGACTAAGTACAATTCATGCAATCAAAATGACCCTTTTGCCTAAACTTTCATATTTATTCAGGTCTTTAGCGGTAAGGGTCTCTAGGTCGGACCTTTTTCCGCTTTAAGGGTAAAGTGTTAAAATTTATATGGGGCACTAAATGCCATAGATTGACTCCCTCCACTTTCTTTGCTCCCCAATCAAGAGGGGATCTTGGTTCCCGATTTCTACGCCTACTATAAGACAGCGCAAGTAATGCTACTGTTGACTGTTTACTCTAGCCAAAAGAGACCACGCTGGGTTTTAATGGAATGTCATGCTATTTCGTCCTTCACAATTGATTTCCTCCTGTGGCGCCCCCTCAAAGAAAGACCCTTAATCCAGTTGCTCATGCTATCCCACTCTTTTGCTATATAGGATCGATTGCGTTCTAGTGCTTTGCTGACCTCCATGTTTACCCCTCTAGCTCATATTTTTCATAACCCTGATTTTTCTCCTGGTATGGACATTAGGGCATTCAGGTGGTGGACGGATAAGGGACGAAATCCCATCGGTCACTTTTTTACTCCAAAGCGGTCCCTTTACTCTCTCCCATTGTTCCTCGGTCCTGGAGATGCCTCCAACAGAATGGTTCAGTTTTTATCAAATCGCCCATTTTTTAGTCAGTATGGCCCTCTGGGATCCTCCTGCTCTAACGGCATATGAGCAATGGTGCACTAAAAATCAGGGCTCTAGAGGGGGTATTTCTATGTTCTACGAGTTGCTGCTCAATCCACCTCCATCCACCATACATGCTGCCCTGAGAGAGGGACTTTGACTGTGCTGAGGACCTAGAGTCTTGGTGTTCCAGACTTCAAATTTCCTACAAAGGCATCCTGAAAGTTTCTTTGGTAGAAGCCAGTCTAAAAGTACTGATCAGATGGTATCTAGACCCTGAGGGGCTGTAATTTGTGAGGCTCCATGCTTCACATTTGGTGGGAGCATCCCAAAATCGGGACCTTCTGGATCAGGGTGTTTTTGATGCTCTGGAAAATAACAGGGCTTTCTTTTGAGCAACAAGCCAATCTAGTTTTACTTAATGACTTGCCTCCGGGATGGCCACATCCACTGAAATGCCTAATTTTCTTTCTTCTGCTAGCAGCTAAGATTATTATAGCAGGAGCATGGCAGACACCCTCAGTATCGTCTCAGTATCGTTTAGACGATTGAAACACAAAATCTCTTGGATCATGGTACATGAAAAGATCGCAGGGATTAATAACGATCAAAGTAAGCTATTTTACCAGACCCGGGAGCCTTGGGCGACCTATGTACATGTACCCTTGTCTATGACTCGGGTGGCAAGTGGGGGGAGGGTGTACAAATCTGGGACTCATCTCCTATTACACCAACCTCCTCTCCAACCTAGATCTCTGTGTCTTCTGGATTCTTATTTCTTCAGATTTTTAATTTTTCTTACTTTTTCTTTCTCTTCTCTTCTTGGACCCTTTGTTGTCCCCTTTAAATACTCATTATATGGTCTTTATTGCTGTGATATTAATGGTCACCAGTGGTATTCTGAACCCATCAGGAGTACCTTACAAATGACTTGTTATATAATGCGTTCTGCAGCCGTACTGAGAACCGCAGTCTGCGCTCCCTTGCCTTTTGGGTTCCAATTAATGGTTTTGGGTATTAAATTTAGGCCTTTTATCTTAATGCCTGTATTTTTATAACTACAATCTTATGTTCCAGAATTATACTACGTGTGTTGCACTTGACATTGTGATATAGTTGCCATTTTTAATTTTTTGCTAGAAACTTACTTAGAAAATCCAAACATAATTATGTTATGCCAAGTAGATACCCAACATGTCACTTAAAATTTCACAGGCCAGTGAAATGGCGACAAAGTACAGTACATTAAATTATCCATAGGTGATGGTTTAAAAGTTGGGACTGATGCTGGAATTATTTACACAATCTGACATTTGTGGCGATACCTCATGATTAGTGCAATCCCCATTTACATATGCCTGTGGGGTGTGTGCATTCATATTTACATGTGAGCACAGAGGAGCTTTAAAAATTGTTTTATGGGTTTTGTATTTACATTTATGACTCTACCTTTTATTTTTTTTTATTGAACCTTATTATTATTATTATTTGTTGTAGTGGCAAACAGTTCTAGGAAACCAGAGGGACGACTCTGGACACTGACTTTTCAGGAAAACAAACCTTTTATTGACTAGCGAAGGCTCCCTAAACTAGCGTTCTAAAGAATGAGCCCGTCTATAGGGGGGCGTTCAGTGTATATATTAACAGTTCTGTCACAAATGCATATTTCCTCCAAGGAGAAGACTCCTGGTTTATTTAACCAATCCTACAGATACACATATTAGAACACATTCATTATTCATGACTTATAGAAGCTATCTTACTTCTAGGCTATTCTTAAATGTTATAAATTCCCAACATAAGTTTCACAATTACTGTATGCAGCTAACTTTCTCTTATTTGTCTGTCAAACTGAAATGTAAAACTATGTAAAGTTTTACACACAGCTGGCGGTGTCAGAGTTATCAGAAACTTTGCAATTAGAACCATTTTGTTCATGGCAGCCATTTTGCCTAAACGTAGCCATCTTGGGCTGCTACCACAATATGACCGGCATCCCTTGTAATAGCGTGGGCTGTGACAAATCCTCTTTATGGTTTTCTAGACCTAGACCCCAAATCTCTCCTGCTCTCCAAAACATCTGATCAAATGAAGATCAGTTTGATTAGATGCGTTACAAGGCAGTAACGGCTTGTAAACAAACTGAAGCCAGACGTGAGGAAATTGTCATTTCTGGTGTCGGGGGGGGGGAGACAATGGAAGTTCCCCCCACTCTGTTTAGACATCAGGCTCCCCAGGTGGGACAAGAGTGAGCAGTAAAGGTGGCGACGAGGGGGGGATGGGGGACCCGGAAAAACAATTCCGCTGCCTCTAAAAAATTGTCTGGCTATATAGTCCCTTATTTACTTTTAGCTGCAGCCATAACCCAGATATCACCGCTCCCATCTGAACATGTACAGGTATGTCCTAAGGACCAGTAGTGGTTAATAAGGCTTACGAACTTCAAGGGTGGCAGAAGGTTGAGTCTAGTCTTGTCTTTTCTACAGGTGCGTACCATTTGAATCTCTAAACACGCTACCGCCTGAGGTATGTAGACATACTGCCATTACATCTCAGCTGTACTTCAGTTGCTGCAGTCTATATTTTGAACAGTGGGGGAAACAGTGGATTGACAGAGGGTACAGACCTCTCCATTGGCTTGCATTAAAGTGGTTGTAAACCTCAATCTTGTACTTGTACCTATAGGGAAGCCAATAATAAGGCTTCACTATAGGTAATGTAAATATCTCCTAAACATGCACTGTTTAGGAGATATTTACTATATATGCAGCCAATGACGTTGGTGCATGCGCTCTGAAGGAATGGCCACCCGGGCCATTCCTTCAGAATCCTGTGCTGTAAATGGCAGCACCCACGGGCATGCGTGGGAGTAACATCAAAGCGGCTCCTGCCAGTCACGCAGCCGGAGTCTGCAGTCCCGGAAGGAAGACGTGTGAAGATGGAAGCGGCCTCCAGCATTGCTGGAATGCTTTGTTTTCAGGTAAGTTTCACATAATGTAGCACAATATGGCTTTACCTGCAGGTCTGAAAAAAAAGCATCCAATGGTTTACAACTGCTTTAGGGGCAAGCTGGTGAAGCCAGCCCTTACAGATTTGCTTCAGTGTACCATAATGCAGAATCACACCACACAAATATTTGTGAAAACCTGTCAGGAAAAACAAATGTTAGAAGTTATTGCTGCTTCATGCCTCCCTTCTAACATTTCTAGGTAAAGCAGTATTAAACCCAAAGCAAAAAATTTAATATTGCAGCTAACCAATCATTGGATGTGGTGGCTGCATCAGTTTTTTCATTGGCTTTTTCCCCTTTATAGTCAACTGGTAATCTGGCCAGTAACACAGCACCGGTATTAGTGAGACCCCACTCTGGGTGGAGAACAGGTGACACATAAGGCAGCACTGTTGTCAGTCTGGGGGTGAGGGTAGCGTTAAATATATTAGCAAATTGAAGCCAAACTCCAGTTCACATTTTATAAGCAGTTTCAGCAAACCGTTTTCTTCATCGTACATTATGGGACACAGAGCCTTAAGTAATAACTTAATGGGTTATGGACACTGGAACACCCTAAACAGGAAGTTGCCTCCCTATATAACCCCTCCTCCTACCAGGAGTAACTCAGTTTTTTCGCCAGTGTCTAAGGTGTTGGTCACGAGTGAAGATTTAAACAGCCTCCATAGACCAGATCCATCCAAAGTGCCATTAAGGCCAAGCTGGATAGTACCCGGGCCTTGCTTAAGAAGAATGAGGTTTTGCCTGTAATGCCTTGCCTTGAGGGCTGGACCCCAGGACCCAGGACTTTTTGGTCATGATACATTACCTAACGTTTACCTGAGGGGTGCTATACAGGTCCAAGGCCGTGGACCCCCTATATTAGGGACCCAGTCCTTGAAGGTTTGTTAATGCAGCCCGCCATGATGGGTATAGTTTGGATCTGTCTGTTACAGCAGTATCCTGCAGCGAGGAAAAAGTAAGGGAAGAGGCCTAGGAACTGTAAAAAGTCCACCTATGCTTTTTTCTTACATTACATAAAGTAATGATGTTGTCATGCCTAAAGTCTCCACTAGAGGGAGTAAATGCATACCTTAGTATGTTGCTTCTCAGTAGCTCAGAAGTCCAGCCAAACAGCACGCGTGTGTGTCTCAAAAGCCAAGGGGGATCCTCATTCTGAACATTTCCCCCCTGGGGGAGGGAGGTGCAACTGAAACTTGTATTCCCACCCCCTCTCCTCCCCTCCCCCCCCCCCCCATATCAGGGGGTGCGGTGGCAGCAGCAGCTTTTTATTTCAAAATTTTTTCTATTCCCTACAGTTTTTTTAACTTCCCGCCACCCAGCCCTCCCTTGCCTCTCCTCTCGCTCAAAGAGCGTGTACGGACTAAGGGCTAATTTTAAAAGGACAGAGGGAGGACGTTGATTGACGGAGGGGGCATGGCTTACGGGCACAGTGCTGCGTGCAGGATGTAAGTACATGAGGCACACGGCACAAGCGCTGGGGACAGACACAGGCACTCGTTCTCACAGCTCCAGTGAACTGTCACGTACCTTACAGCGGAGCCCGAAATGATGAGGGTGGCCTCTTGCACAGTTCCGGTCCAAACACCCCTGGTGGTGGATACAGGGAGTGTGAGGGCAATGAAAGGGTGCAGGCAGGAGGCTGGAACTTGGAGATACGGGAACCTCTGCTGAGGAGATGTGGAAACTGACTTGTTCAGCGGGAGCCAGATCAGGATCAGCTGCAGAATCAGGAACAGGCAGCAGTCTGCAGCAGGCTGGCAACGGGGTACCGAATCAGAAGGCAGAACCGTAACCAGGAACAGGCAGAGGTTGGCAACAGACTGGCAGCGGGGTACAGAATCAGAAGGCAGAGCCGTAATCATACGTTTAAGCCAAGGTCAGTATTGCATGTAGAGGCAGGTTCAGCAGGCAGGGGAGATCCAAGAGAATGGTCAGAAGATAGCCGGGTTTTCAGAAACAAGGTCAATCAAGCAGAGCAACACCAGGAACACAGGGACAAGCTGAAGACGATCCAACACTGATGCTAGGCAGACTCTGTTTATATAAGGTGCCGTGTGACAGGATTCGCGACAGCGTATGTGCATGCACGTTAGCGCATCAGCGCGTTGGCACTCGCGGGTGTGCGTTCGCATGGAGGTGCCATTGTGCATGCCCACTCTGGATCTCATTTGTCTCTGGCTACGGTTCCGTGCATGCACATTGGCATTAGCGGAACGAGGGTTGGCAGCTGGTGCACGGAGACGGGTGCTTGCTGTGTGAGTTCTCTGACACTAACACACAGAGTGCTGGGGGCACGTAAGGGATGCATGGCATTTCCAGTACAGGAAACAACAAATTATCAGTGTGGTTAATCCTTACCTGTTTTTTTCTTATCAGGAAGCAGGATGAGTGTGTAATTACACCAATCTCTCCACCGCTCTGATAAACCACTAAAGCTGAACTTTATTGGCATTTTCTTTTGCAAAATTATTTTGCTCAGCGAGTGTGAAGTCACTACATTGTCTTGTTTACTTAAAGTGCCTCTGTTTTTTGTGCTCAGCACTATGGCACCCAAAAATTCCACCCCCAAGCGCTGGGTATTTCAGTTGTGTGTCCACACTGTCATCCTCGCCTGAGTTACCAGATATGGCAAGCCAGGGTGAGTCATTGGGACCAGTTGGTGGTGCAACTGCTTCTCACATTTCAGCCCCTGTATACCTGACTGAAAATGCGTTTTTTACCACCCTGCAGGGCTTAGAAGGAAGATTAGCGACTTTAATCGCATCCGCTATCCAAAAGGATAGGAAGAGTGTTAGATCCCCCTCCCCCACCTTAGACCCCTTATCAAGGGAACAGTGGGTAGAGGATAAGGTGTTACCCTCAGGAGATCAGGAAGAAAGGCAAAACCGATTGCTCCTCGGTGGAGGAAACAATGGTGGATGAACCTTTTTCAGCCTCACAATCTGAGCGATTGCTGGTATAATCTTACACAGATGGTTCGTGCCTCTTTCAAGCTACCTCTAGCAGAGTCAGCTGATAGTTTTGTTTCTTCTTAGGTTCCTTAAAACCTTCACAGCCTTTTATGCGTTTCCTGTACATGCATTATTAGAAAAGCTTATTTATACTGAATGGGATCACCCAGTTAAACATTTTTTCCCTCCAAAGAGATTCACATCCTCCAAAGAGATTCACATCACTCTATCCCATGGAGGAGAAATTCACCAAAAGCTAGAAGCTACCAGCAGTTGACGCTGCAATTTCCAGTGTGAATAACAGCCTAACTTGCCCAGTAGACAATGCACAAATGCTTAAAGATCCAACTGATAAAAGATTGGCATTTCTGTTAAAATCCTCTTTTTCTTTGGCAGGTGCGGTTACTCAGTCTGCAAGTGCAGCAATAGGCATCTGTTAGTCCCTAAGGGACCAGTTTAGACAGGCCCTTAAAGAGGTCCCTGCACACAGGCCCGCTATTTGGCCCAACTACCAAGGGCGCTATGTTTTGTCAGATGCCATGAAAGACTGTATTCACCAGGCGTCCCGCCATGCGCTTGTGCTAGTACACATGCGTACGACCCTGTGGTTAAAAAAAAAAATACATTTGGTCATGCAAAGCACCTTGCAAAAGGCTTCTGACTAGTTTCCCCTTTCATAGGGATCGACTATTTGGGGAGGATTTGGGCAAATACATCCAAATGATTTCTAATGGGAAAGGTACTCCTGGGGAAAAAAAAAGAAGAAAGTATGTGTCCTTTATTTAAACGGACTCCTTCCCCTGCGCCAGGGGCATCCGCTTCTAGGCAGTGGCGATGCCTTCCACCGTCAGACTCTAGAGGAAAGCCTCAGGGTCAAGCCCAGGCCCAGAAAATATTTCAGCCCCTGTATACATGACTGAAAATGCGTTTTCCTCCGCCCTGCAGGGTCTAGAAGGAAAATTAGCGACTTTAATTGCATTCGCTATCCAAAAGAATAGGAAGCGTGTTAGATCCCCCTCCCTCACCTTAGAATCCTTATCAAGGGAACTGTGGGTGGAGGATGAGGGGTTACCCTCAGGTGATCAGGCAGAAAAGCAAACCGATTACTCCTCTGTGGAGGAAACAACGCTAGATGAACCTTTTTCAGCCTCGCAATCTGAGAATTTGCTGGTACACTCTCTTACAGAGATGGTTCGTGCCTCTTCAAGCTACCTCTAGCAGAGTCGGCTGATAGTTCTGTTTCCTCTTTAGGTTCCTTAAAACCTTCACAGCCTTTTCATGCATTTCCTGTACATGCACAGATCCACACAGAAAACCAAGGTTTGGGGTTTCATTCAACAGACCCATTCTAGATCTAAAAGAATCTAAATCAGTTGCTGAAGATCCGCTCCTTTCAATGGAGTCGATCAGGTCAATAGTTTCTATCCTACAAAGAGGAGAACTTCTGGCATCTATCGACATCAGGGATGCATATCCCTATATTTCCCGCTCACCAAAGGTTTCTACGGTTCGAAGTAGAACAGCATTTGTTTGTAGCCTTGCCCTTCGGGCCAGCTACGGCACCCAGGCAGTGTTGAAACAACCAGTTACCTGGAAAGTCTGGGTTGGGTTCTCAACCTAGAGAAGTCTTCCTTAAAACTGCTAAAAAAGCTGGAGTATTTGGGTCTGATCATAGATACAGCCCAGAAAAAGGTGTTCTTGCCTTAGGCAAAAATCAACTCCATAAGAGAGTTGGTGCGGATGGTCAGGGCAAAAGGAGATCCCTTCATTCGCCTTTGGAAAGATGGTGGCTTCATTTGAAGCAGTTCCCTATGCCCAGTTCCATTCGAGACCGTTGCAAAACAGTATTCCATCTGCTTGGAACAAAAGGATCAAAGCTTTAAACTTGCCAATGCGGTTGTCCCCAAGGATGTCCCAAAGCCTCAAATTGGTGGTTACTAACCAAGGAAAATCCTTCAGACCAGTTATCTGGAAAGTAGTAACAACAGATGCCAGCCTTTCAGGCTGGAGAGCAGTACTAGAGAAGACAAATGTCCAGGGACTCAGGCCTGACTCTGCGAACGCTGCAGTTATGCGTTTAGTGTTTTGTAAGTGACAGTGATCGATCGATACTGCAGTTGAGTGGGCTGGGCTGGGCGGCAAAACGCAGGTGCTAGCAGGTATCTGGGCTGATCCCGCTAACCCTGCATTTTTGGGAACCCTAAACTGCTGGGGACGCTAGTATAGATCTGATCAGATCAGATATTGATGCGTTCAGATACTATACCACTAAGGGAGGCGTATGCTGCGTGCGTGGGTGTTAGCGGTACTGGCGTTAATCTGACGCTGCCTGGGGCAACGCATATCACCGCCGGGCGATCAGGGGGCTAAACCTTTATTCGGTAATAAACGACGGGTGCCTTGACACTATAAAAAATAAACGAACGAACCAGCGTCACCCGTAACAGTTATACGGTGATCAGTGGTGAAAGGGTTAACTAGGGGGCAATCAAGGGGTTAAAACATTCATAAGATAGTATAGGGGGGTCCCTGTCGCTATAAAACGCTGACGGTGAACCTAAATATTTACGTCCCTAACTAGCGTCACCAGTGACACTAATACAGCGATCACACAGTAACTGTCACAAACTGACACCATGCAGTGATCAGAAAAAAAAAAAACTGCTTGGTGTCAGTGTGACGGGGGGGGGGGGGGAGTGATCGGGGGGTAAAGGGGGGTGTTATGTGTGCCTGGCATGTTCTACTGGGATGTGTAGTGTTGTGCACTCACATTTCAGTCTTCTCTCCTCGGCGCCGGAACGGAAACTGCCGAGGAGAGATGACATCACATCCTCTGCCTCTGTGTACTACACAGAGGCAGGGGAAGCATCTCATTGGCTGGGAGCGATCGCGAGGGGGGCCACGATCGTATGGCCTCCCCCTCATCTCTGATCGCTGCCAGACCAAAGACGACCGCCTCAGGCACCGGGGGGGTCCGATCGGACTCCCCGCCCGCGGGAAGGCAATCACGTACCAGGTACGTGATTTTGCCTGCCCGTGCCATTCTGCTGACGTATATCCGCGTGAGGCGGTCGTCAAGTGGTTAAAAATGCAACTGTCCAGCTTCCCGGCCCACTCCTTAACAACCTGCTATTTGTCGAAAAACAGCCTGGGGTCATCCGACCCCTAGGCTGTTTTTTGACAAATACCACATGTGATACCGCCAACCCTGGTGGTAATTATCGCATGCTTTTTTTTACTCTCTGGTCCGTTTGAATTGGACTTGAGAGCTTTTTTTTGGTAAATACTAGTGTCGAAGGAAGATCCCCTCTCCCCCCTCCCTGCAATCTTCTGGGACACATCACAGGTCCCAAAAAAATTGCCCGGCCATTCACAACGCGGCTCGTGCCCGGCTGCGAAGCCACAGCCGGGTGCCCACAGTTAGAATGGCGGCGGAGAGGAGCGAGGCTTCATGCGCCCGCATCGCTGGATCGTGGGACAGGTAAGTGTCTGATTTTTGTAGCTGCTGACTTTTAAATGAGTGGAACTCCGCTTTAATTTACCACATACGATAATGTATACAAATGAGAAATATGATACCCTTATTGCATGCGATAAAGCTTTGTGAATTGATCCCAATGACATGAACAGTAAACTAGATCAAGCCCTGATCTGTTTTTGTTTGACTTTTTTTCTCTACAAGAGTCTCCACAAAGATGGTACCATTTTCACCCTAACAGAAAAAGCTACCAGGAGGGACCTCAAACAAGTGATCCCTTTTGATTGGCTTTCATGGTGATCATGTGATTGAGAGCCAGTCTTCCCAGCTCCAGGTTGTTGCTCTGAGATTATGAGCCGTCAGTGACAGCTCAGTCCCCATGCTGGGAGCACGAAATTAAACACGCTTCCAGCAAAAGCAAAGTTATGCATACAACCCACCTCTGTGCTGCCACACATGTCCCATAGGCCCCCTTCCTTTTTGGAAAGTAGACAACCCAAGGAATTTGCTGAGGCATATTGAGTATTTACATTTTTCTCGTACATCACGGGACACAGAGCCTCAGTAATTACTGATGGGTTGTAGGGTATCACTAGGTGATTGGACACTGGTCACACCCTAGACAGGAAGTTCAACCCCCTATATAACCCCCTCCCCTTCCTGGGGATACCTCAGTTTTTACGCCAGTGTCTTAGGTGTTGGTCATGAATAAGATCTGCTGTGCTGCGCTCCAAAGGAATATCCTATACTGGGGCAAGCCATGCAGCCAGATCCATTCAAAGTGTCTTTTCCAGGCCGAATTGGATGGTACCCGGGCCTCGTGTCCGAACAAACGAGGTTTTACCTGTAACGCGTCTCTTTTTAGAGGGCCAGTATTTGTTTTTTTCAGCCATATCCCTGGTGGGGTGCTTTACAGGGCCAGATCTGTGGATCCCCCTATACATAGGGGGCCCCAGTCTCTGAAGGTTTTTTGCTAAACGGAGCCCACCGTGAGAGGTGAAAATTGGGTCTGTTACAACAGAACCCTGCAGCTGGATAAGGTAAGGGAAGACTCCTTAAGAATTTTTCCAGTTCTTATAAGGTTTCTCCTTTAAGTAAATGTATGTTATGTCTAAAGTCGCCACCGGGGGCTGTCAAGAGCACATACCTTTTCATGCTTGATCTGTCTTGTCTCAGTGTCCACACTGTACGCTCCTCCAAGCCATGCTCCAGGTGTCTGTGGGGGGGGGGTTTCCTACAGGGATTCTCCCCCCACGGCTTAGGTAAAAGCACAGGGAAGCGGTAGTATGCCGCGCCGCCGCCATTACAGCGGCTTCCCATCCACCGGCCCTCCTCTCTCCTCCGCCCGCCCTCCCCCCCCCCCCCCTCCATGCTAGTTCTGAGGATCTAGAGCCTCGGCTCGCGCGGGAAACAGTCTTTTTAAAAAGAGTGGAGCGTTAACGCAACGTCGGCGTGGTGAAACGCTCACATTGCAGGCTGCATACAGGCTATAAGGTGCACTCTTTTCAGATGCACATGGCCTATGGAGGGACACAGAGCAGACGAGCGCATGTGAGGTAGGAGACACAGGCATTCCCAGGCAAACATTTACTTGAGCACCAGACTGAGACTTGGTAGCAGCGGCAGTTGCTGAACTACATTGCTCAGCAGTCAGTGCATTCTGGTAGTGCCTCTGCTTTTTGTGTTTTGCACTAGGGGCAAAAGAGGTACATATACCCCGAAAAATAGGGGCTCTAAGGGACTCCCTCAGGCTCTGAGGACCCCCCTTCTGCAGCACCTTCCCCCCTGAAGGACCGGGGGAAGCTGGCCAGGATGTGCTGTCGGGGTCAGGGGCTGCAGCTGCTTCTGGCACTTCAGCCCCTATATACATTACACAGGAGGTTCTTTCCTCAACCATTAATGGATTAGAGAAAAGACTGGTGGCCTTAATCGCATCTTCACTCTGTGAAAGAAAACGCACTAGGTCCCCCTCTGCCACCCAGGACCCTCAAACAGAGGAACTCTGGGGAAAAAGAGAGGAATCCCTCTCAGAGGATCGGGATGAGACTTATGATTCCTCTTCTGAGGAATCAAGTGGAGAAGGGCCCTCTTCAGCTTCTCAGGATGAGAAGGTGTTAGTGCAAATTTTGGCTGGATTGGTCTGCTCCGCATTCAGGTTACCCGTATCTGAGTCAGTTAAAGAACCCTCCTTTGGTTTGGGTTCACTGAAGCCTCCTTAAACTACACATGTTTTTCTGTTTATGGTTACTGAAAAAGCTTATTTATTCTGAGTGGGATCACCCAGATAAACATTTTTTTCCGCCTAAAAAAGTTTGCAACACTTTATCCTATGGAGGAAAAATTTACTAGGATGGGGGTATACCAGCAGTTGACGCCGCCATTCCTCCGTAAATAAGTCTGGCTTGTCTTGTCGACAACGCTCAGTTACCTAGGGATCCAACTGATAAGAAATTGTAATTCCTGTTGAAAAGTGTTTTCTTCTTGTCAGGTTCAGTGGCAGAAGGTCCTAATAGCTCAACCTGCAGTGGCAACAATCAGTCTGTCAATAACTTGAGAGACCATGTTAAACAGGTCCACAAAGTTTTACCTGAACAGCAAGCCCGGGGGTTTGCAACCTACCAGTGGCTTTGTGTTTGCTGTTGACGCAATCAGGTTTGGATGATAGAATCTTTCGCCTTGCGCTTGGGTTGGTACATATGCGTAGAATCTTATGGTTGAAAAATTTCAGCCGGATCACCATGTAAGAAGCTTCTGGCTGGGTTTGCCCTTCATGGTGCAAGGCTGTTCGAAGAGGATTTGGTATACGTCCCTCTTTTAAACAGGCTCTGTCCTCAGTGCCAGGAGCATCACCCTCCAGGCAGTCGTGACGGCCTCCTCCGTCAGGCTCAAGAAATAAATCTCAGAGTCGACCCAGGGACAAAAGAAGTCCTGTGGGAGGAAGCCTACTAGACAAGATGCCAAAGCCTCTTTATGAAGGAGTGCCCCCGCTCGCTCGGGTGGGAGGAAGACTGCTACAGTTCTCAAGGCTCTGGTAGGAGGATTTCCAGGACAGATGGGTGATGTCCACATTAACTCTAGGTTACAAACTAGAGTTCCGAGAATTCCCCTCTCTGCGTTTCCTCAGATCAAATGTTCCCAGAGAAAAAGAAGTCTCTCTTCTGGCATTGGACCGACTATTGTCGCAAAAAGTTATCATGGTTGTTCCCACGCAAGAGCAGGGATTGGGGTTTTATTCAAACCTTTTCACGGTTCCAAAACCGAATGGAGATGTCAGACCCATTTTAGATCTCAAGGATCTAAACCGATTCCTATAGATACGATCCTTTCGCATGGAATCGATCCGATCAGTAGTCTCCATCCTACAAGAAGGAGAATTTATGCCGTCAATAGACATCAAGGACGCATACCTGCATGTACCTATTTTCCCTGCTCATCAAAAGTAGCTGCGTTTCAAAGTAGAAAAACGCCACTTTATAGCTCTGCACCTCGGGTGTTTACAAAAATCTTGTCCCCTCCGCTGGCCAGATTAAGGGCCCACCCAAGGTATAACTGTAATAGCATACCTAGACGACCTGCTCTTGATAGACTGCTCGGTAGCCCGCTTGGACCAAAGCTTGGTCACCACAGTCAACTACCTGGAATACCTAGGTTGGCTCCTCAACTCAGAGAAGTTTTCTTTGAAACCAGTAAGAAGACTAGTGTATTTCGGTCTGGTCATAGATACAGCCCAGAAGAGGGTATTTTACCCCAGGCGAAGATCAGTACCATAAAAGAACTGATTCAGGTAGTCAGGGCAACGAAAGATCCTCCTATTCGCCTTTTGTATGAGGCTACTGGGGAAGATGGTGGCTTCATTCGAAGCAATTCCCTATGCTCAGTTTCATTCGAGACTGCTGCAAAACAGTATCCTGTCTGCCTGGAACAAGGAGGTTCGGGCATTGGAATTCCCGATGCGGCTGTCTCCTACAGTGCATCAGAGCCTCAGTTGGTGGTTGATACCCGAAAATCTGCAAAAGGGAAAACCCTTTTTTCCAGTTGCCTGGACAGTGGTAACAACAAATGCCAGTCTTTCGGGTTGGGGAGCAGTTCTGGAACAGTCGGCTGTCCAAGGGAGATGGTCCAAGACAGAGAGGACCTTACCCATCAACATTCTAGAGATCCGTGCGGCATATCTAGCCCTAAAGGCCTGGACACTCAGGTTACGGGGTTGCCCTGTCAGGATCCAGTCCGACAATGCCACAGCAGTGGCTTATATCAATCACCAGGGAGGCACCAGGAGTCGTGCAGCTCAAGGAGAAGTAAACCAGATCTTAATCTGGGCAGAAGCATGTGCCGTGCATATCGGTAATCTTCATTCCGGGAGTAGAGAACTGGCAGGCGGACTACTTGAGTCCCGGCAGTTATTCCCAGGGGAATGGTTTCTTCACCCCGATGTCTTCTTGGCCATATGCCAAAGGTGGGGGGTTCCGGATGTAGACCTCTTTGCATCCAGGTTCAACAACAAGATTGATAACTTTGTGTCAAGAACAAGGGATCCTCTTGCATGCAGGACAGATGCGTTGGTGACTCCATGGCTTCAATTCTCCCTGATTTTATACATTTCCTCCTATTCTGCTACTGCCATACTTCTGGTGGCCCAGACGAACTTGGTATGCAGAAATAGTAAAGATGGCAGTAGGTCCCCCGTGGACCCTACCGTCACATCCAGACCTGCTATCCCAAGGTCCAGTGTTCCATCCTGCCTTACAAATGCTAAATTTGAGGGTCTGGCTATTGAAACCCACGTTCTGAAGAGTTGTGGGCTTTCAGGTCCTGTGATTTGTACCTTAATCAATGCAAGAAAGCCAGTTTCCAGAATGATTTATCATAAGAGTCTGGAAAGCTTAGGTCTCCTGGTGTGTAGCCAGGGGTTGGCATCCCAGAAAATATGTCATAAGTAGAACTCTTGACTTTCTACAAATGGGATTAGAAATGAAGCTGGCCTTGAGTACCATCAAGGGCCAGGTCTCGGCCTTGTCAGTATTATTTCAACGGCCGCTTGCTTCGCATTCTTTAGTCCGAAGCTTTATACAGGGGGTAACGCGTCTTAATCCTCCGGTTAGGGTGCCCCTAAACCCCTGGGACTTGAATTTGGTTCTGTCAGTTTTACAGAAACAGCCTTTTGAACCAATACGTCAAATTCCCTTAGTCTTGTTGACAAGAAAGTTAGTTTTTTCTGGTAGCCATTTCTTCTAGTAGAAGAGTATCAGAATTAGCAGCTCTTTCCTGTAAAGAGCCTTATTTAATCATACACAAGGATAGAGTGGTATTGCGCCCTCATCCTAGCTTTTTACCGAAAGTGGTTTCAGATTTTCATCTAAACCAAGATATTGTTCTACCTTCCTTTTTTCCAGATCCCTGTTCTACAGAAGAAAGGTCACTACATTCTTTGGATGTAGTAAGAGCAGTCAAGGCCTATCTGGAAGCAACTGCTCAAATTCGCAAAACGATGTTTTGTTCGTACTGCCAGAAGGTCCCAGTAGAGGACAGGCAGCGTCAAAGTCTACCATTTCAAAATGGATTAGACAAATGATTATTTAAGCTTACGGTTTGAAACAGAAATTTCCACCTTTTCAAATCAAGGCACACTCCACAAGGGCTATTAGTGCTCCTTGGGCGGTGCATCACCGGGCCTCTATGGCTCAAATCTGCAAGGCCGCAACCTGGTCTTCAGTCCATACATTCACTAGATTTTATCAGGTGGAAGTGGGAAGGCATGAGGATATCGCCTTTGGACGTAGTGTGCTGCAGGCAGCGGTACAAGGTCCTCAGGTCTGATTACATCCTACTTTGTGTGGTCCCCTCCACTCAAATAGCATTGCTCTGGGACATCCCATCAGTAATTACTGAGGCTCTGTGTCCCGTGATGTACGAGAAAGAAAATAGGATTTTTATAACCGCTTACCTGTAAAATCCTTTTCTTTTGAGGTACATCACGGGACACAGAGGTCCCGCCCCTCTTCTAATACACTTCTATTGCTTTGCTACAAAACTGAGGTATCCCCAGGAAGGGGAGGGGTTATATAGGGGGTTGAACTTCCTGTCTAGGGTGTGACCAGTGTCCAATCACCTAGTGATACCCTATAACTGATCAGTAATCACTGAGGCTCTGTGTTCCGTGATGTACCTCAAAAGAAAAGGATTTTACAGGTAAGCAGTTATAAAAATCCTATTTTTTTTGTCACAAGTGATTGTGTAAAGAATTTTTTTTTTTTTTTTTCATTTTTTAACGTTGTCACTGATATATATTGCTCACACATGCCGTGGGTATATGTGGAACTACACCCCAAAATACATTCTGCTGATTCTCTTGAGTAAAGGGATACCACATGTGTGAGACTTTTTGGGAGCCTACCTGCGTACAGGACCCTGAAAACCAATCACCGCCTTCAGAATTTCAAAGGGCGTAAATTGCTCATTTCACTTCCTCACTACCTATCACAGTTTCGAAGGCCCTGAAATGTCAAGATAGCATAACCACCCCCCCTCCTCCAAATTACCCCTTTTTTGGAAAGTAGACACCCCAAGCTATTTGACTAAAGGCATGTTGAGTCCATGGAATATTTCATAATTTGCCACAAGTTTCGGGATAATGACAATGTGTTTTTTTTTTTTTTTTTTTCACACAAAATTGTCACTTAAATGGTATTGCTCAAACATGCAATGGGTATATGTGAAATTGGACAACCCAAGGTATTTGCTAAGAAGCACGGTGAGTATTTTGCAGCTCACATTTGTTTTGGAAAATGAACAAAGAAAAATGTATATTTTCTTTTTTTTTCAATTTTGAAAACTTTGCACCAAAAAGCGAGACCTGCAAAATACTCAACATGCCTCTCAGCAAATCGCTTGGCATGTCTCCAAAAAGGGGTAATTTTGGGGGGTTGTGCTGTCTTGGCATTTCAGGCCTCTGAAATTGATAGGTAGTGAGGAGTGAGATCAACAATTTACGCCCTTAGAAAGCCTGAAGGCACTGATTGGTTTTTGGGGTCCTGTGCGCAGATAAACTGCCAAAAAGTCTCGCATGTGGTATCCCCATACTCGGGAGAAGCAGTAGAATGTATTTTGGGATGTCATTTCACATATAACTATGGCATGTTTGCATAATATATCATTTAAGTGACAACTTTGTGTAAACATTTTTTTAATTTTCCCGAAACTTGTGGCAAAATTTTAAATATTCCATGGACTCAACATGCCTGTCAGCAAATCCTTTGGGTGTCTACTTTCCAAAAAGGGGTAATTTGTGGGGGGGGGGTTGAATTGTCCTGGCATTTTATGCCCAACATTAGAAGCTTCTGCCACACATCACCCACTCTAACTACTTGAAGACAAAGCCCTCTCCAGAGGGCTTTGAACCCCCAAACACTAAAATTGTGCACGCCCGTGCAGCGGCGACAAACTACATGCATTTTTAAAAGCCTTTGCAGATTACTACTTTAGATTTACGGAGGCAGTCTACTGCTAGAATTACTGCCCTCAATCTGACATTCGCTGTGATGCCTCACATGCACGGTGCAATTGCTTTTTACATAGGACACAAGACCGATGCTTCCGTTCGCCTTTGTGCGCGAGCACGGGGGGACAGGGGTGCTTTAAATTTTTTTTTTTTTCTTTTATTTATTTTGCTTTTTCATTTTATTTTTACACACTCCCCCTTTTTTTTTATTTTTTTTTATCATTTTTATTATCACAGGGAATGTAAATATCCCCTAATGATAACAATAGGTAGTGACAGGTACACTTTTTTTCAAAAAATGTGTCTATCAGACTCCAGATCTCTCCTCTGCCCTTAAAGCATCTGACCACATCAAGATTGGTGCAATAAGATGCTTTCCCAATGGCACTGTTTATATCTGGCGAAACCAAAGTGATGAAATGCTCGTAGCTTTCGGTTTCTTATGCCATAGAAATGATTGGAGCCATTCTGGTCTCCAGTCAACTCTATGGTCAGCTGGTGGAACCACCAGCTGCATTCTCTGTTTCCCTGGTGGGACAGGAGAGCCTCAGAAAACCATGGAAAGCAGTGGAGGGGGGAGAGAATGTCCCCTCCAACTGCTTGCAAGCAGTCTAGCGGCTAATTAGCCACTAGGATTGCTTTTACATGAAAGCCAACCGCCAGCTGAAAAAAAGCTACCAAGATAATGCCTACGGTAATTCTGCAGGCATCATTGCGGTATAACCACTCAAAGTCCAGCAACATACCAGTACGTTGCTGGTCCTTGTTGGGCATATATTGTAATGTTCTTTTTTTCATGCAGCCTGTGGGCCCACCATTAGATCGCCCTGCATCCACCCACTTCTAATAATGGGCAAACATGCTCTTTACTTTGTTTTGTTCAGCCCGCGGGCTGAACGAAAAAAAAAAGAACCTTACTGATTCCTCCATTCACATCGATCGATGTGGATGAAGAAATCTCAGCCAAGAAATGTGAATAAAAATATATGCCAAAGCATAGAGGCGATCCACACCTATGTCCACTCCAGCCCCTATGCTTCAGCACATATATGCTTTCTTTTTTTTTTTTTTTTTTTTATAACTGCGGAGGTGAAATCACCTCCTACAGCACTGGAGTAAACCCTATTGCTGTCAAAATAAACAAATCAGTGCTGCAGCTGAATGGTTCACCTGCAAAGCAAACAATGGTTAAAAATAAAACACAGTATCAATAAAACATTAACTCAATAAAACTGTTTTTGTTTGTTGCAATCTGTGCCAAAAAGAGTAATAAATATATGGCGAAGCATGGGGCAATTCGCCCTGTGTCCATGCCAGCCCCTATGCTTTGCCATATATGCTCCTTCCTTTTTTTTTTTAACGGTTTTGGTGAAATCACCTCCTACAGCGCCGGAGTCGCTCATTTTGCATATTGTGAGGGCAAACCCTGTTGCTGTCAAAATAAACAAATCAGTGCTGCAGCTGAATGGCGTACAGTAGTACCTTGGATTACGAGCATAATTCGTTCCAGAAGCATGCTTGTAATCCAAAGCACTCGTATATTAAAGCAAATTTCCCCATAGGAATCAATTAAAACTCGGATAATTAATTCCAGTGTCACTGCTAGTGCATGCAGTACCACATGTGACCAGAGGTAGGGGGGTGTCGGAGACGCTTGGAGACACCCGAGAAACGAGTGTCTCTGGCGCCCCCCCCCCACCTCTGGCCAAAACAGTAGCATGACGTACCTGCAAAGCAAACAATGGTTGACAATAAAACACAGTGACAACACATTACAGTATAGCATAAAATACAGTAAAACAGGAAGAACCATAAAAACTATTTTCTGCTTTTTTTTATTTTTTTTTTACACTTTTATTGTAACTATAAACTTTCCAGGTTGGGGGGGTCTCAAAATGCGATGGCCATCTAAAATCTTTTGAGACCCTGTGTGCCATAGACTGGGCCGTGCTGCAACCTATACTAATACTCCATTAGTGTGTGGTAGTTATGGAAACAGTCCCCGATGCAGAGACCAGGTTCACCAGGACAGGAGGGACAAAAATAGCTAGTGTCACGCCTGTATCCGTGCTTGCTACAGACACTGCATCATTTTCGGGGTACTCTTTGGGTAGGGGTGCCAGGGAGGACATCCAGAAAAAGCCTCTTATGCAGTCGGATCACTGCATCTTTATTGGGAAATTTGAAAGATCCACTTCTTCCTGATGCTTTGTATAGTACATAAGCGTTGAACAGAGCCAAATGGAATAAGTATACAGACACTCTTTTGTACCAGCATCTGGCCTTACAGCCAACTAAGTACAGCACCATCATCTGGTCGTTGAAGTCCACCCCTCTCATTTTACGGTTGTAGTCGTGGACACAGAGGGGCTTCTTTACACCACCAGTCGCCGTTGTAATTTGGACTGCCGTTTCTGCGTGAATGGAAGACAGAACGAAAACGCTGCAAGCAATTCATTGCACCTCATGCAGGCTCTCTCCCCCTGACTAAGTGGGACATTTACAAGCTGTTGGGGGAAGCCCCGGCGACTGGACCGCATGGTGCCACATGTGCCAATTCCTAATTGAAAGAGGATTCTAAAAAGTGTCCGCTTGTGTAGAAATTGTCTACATGTAAATAGTACCCATTTTCGAATAAGGGTGACACCAAGTCCCAAACAATCTTGCTGCTGCTCCCTATGTAGTCTGGGCAGTCAAGGGGGCTCCACACTGCTTTCTTTTCCCTCGTAAACCAGGGAACTCAATGTATAGCCTGTTGCCCTGTCACAGAGCTTATACATTTTGACCCCAAAACTGGCACCCTTGCTGGGGAGAATCGGTTTGAAAACAAGGTGGCCAGAAAACTTAATCAGGGACTCATCAATGCAGACATCTTGTTCGGGGATATGCAAGGCTGCAAATTTTTGGTTGAAGTGGTTTGCGAGGGGCCAAATCTTGTGGAGCCGATCATTTTCAGGGTCACCCCGAGGACAACAGAGTTCATTGTCGTTGAAGTGCATGAACCGCAAGATTTGCTCGTATCTAGCCCTGCCCATGGCAGCAGAGAACACTGGCATATGATGAATTGGGTCAGTGGACCAATATGACCGCAACCCATACTTTTTAGTAATGCCCATGTTGACGGATAGGCCCAGAAAGGTCTTAAATTCGGGAACCGTGATAGGTTTCCAGCCAAATTGTCTGACAAGGGTCAAGTTTGGGTTTGCAGCAATAAATTTATTAACATACAAATTGATTTGGTCCACAATAGATCCGTACAGATCTTCTGTGAAAAACAGCTCAAAAAATCAAGGGGCGTTAAGTCTGCTGTTTGCACCTGAATTCCTGGTTGGCCAGTGAATGTGGGAAGTACAGGTGCTGCAGAATCTATGGGCTGCCAATCAGGATTTGCAAGTCCATCAGGAAGGGCACTATGGGCTCTACGGGCCTGCATTTGAATCCTTGGTGGCTGTGGGCCACTACTTGTGCTAGCCACTGCTCCAGCTTGAACTTCACTTATGGGACTCGCCACATCACCAAGTTTTACTGCAGTGCTGGTTTGTCTATGAACAGGGTGTACTAGGCCGCTGGTGCTCACCAGTTCACCAGAAGGTAGAATGGCACTTGTTCCGACACGCTGCCGCATACAAGAATCATGCGGTTGTAGCACCTCAGCAACAGAAGAACGAGGTCAGGTATGCCTGACCTTAGCAGGGACCTCTGCTCGGTCATCAGAGCTGTCTGAGTGCTGCTGCTCTCTATAGGTTCAAATACTGAGCCTGAATCTGACAGTGAGGACTCCTCTTTGCTCTCATCTTTCATGCTCAGTATCCTATAGGCCTCTTCACTAGCGTAACTTTCCTTTTGACATCTTGGCCAGTTAATTTAAAGGTCCCTAATGTGACTCACAGGTAAAAAAAAGCACCGGATTGTTGGACTGTTTGAATCGCTACAAAAAAATGTAACTGCTCCTTCTAGCAGAGATCAGGCCTGACTCTAATGCTGCGGTTTTGTGTACTGTGTATAGGAAGTGACAGTGATCCCTGATACTGCACTTGTTTGGGTGGGCTGGGTGGAGAGGCTAAACGCAGGTGCTGGCAGGTGTTGGGGCTGATCCTGCTAACAGTGTTTTTGGGAACACTATACTATTGGAGACGCTAGTATAATTCTGATCAGATTAAATATATTGATCCGTTCAGACCCTATACTAGTAATGGAGGTATATAGTGTGTGTTAGTGTTACAGGCAATCAAAGGGTTAAAATCTGACGCTATCTGGGATTGACGCGAACTGGCATCACCCGTGGCACTAATACAGTGATCAGTAAAAAAGATCTGTACACTGTACTAATAACACTGTGACAGGGAGTGAAAGGGTTAACTGGGGGTGATCAAGGTGTTAAACCTTTATTAGGGAATATATGGCGGGTACCCTGAACATAGTAACATAGTTGGTAAGGTTGAATAAAGACAACAGTCCATCCAGTTCAGTGTGTGTGTGTAGTAAAATCGTTTCCCATATCCCCTTAAATTGTTTACGTTGAGATGCACGTCCAAGAGTCTTTTAAAACTATCCATATTTCCTGCTGATACCATTGATTTGTGGAGTTCCACATCCTTACCGCCCTGACAGTGAAAAACTCACTAAGCAGCTTAAGGTTAAACCTCTTCTCTTCCGGTCTCATGTGGCCCTGTGTCATCTTGCACTCCTTGGTGCTTAAAAGTTTCATACTTACGCTGGGAGCACCATTGAGATATTTGTACATCGCAATCATATCCCCGCTCAAGCATCTCTTCTCCAGGGAAAATAAATTCAGCACTTGTAGTCGTTCCTCATAAGTGAGGTCCTCCCAGTCCCCATATTAATTTAGTTGCCCTGGACTTTCTCCAGCTCTAGCACATTCTTTTTGAGGATGGGTGACCAGAACTGGACGGAATATGCCAGATTCTGCCAAACCAAAGTTTTATACAGTGGCAGAATAATCATTTTATCCCTGAAGTAAATTATCTTTTTAATGCATGCTAATATTTTGCTGGCTTTGGAAGCCACAGCTTGACTTTGCATGCTATTGCTCAGTCTGTCGTCTTCTAGGACCCCTAGATCCTTTTCCATCCTGGAAGCCCCTAGAGATTCTGCCCCTAAAGAGTAACTTGTGTTTATATTTTTACTCTCAAGTGTGTTACCTTACATTTACCAGTATTAAACTTCATTTGCCATGTAGTAGCCCACTCCATTAATTTATTCAGGTCCTCTTGTAAAGTGTCCTCTTGTATCCTGCTGTGTTGTCCTTGCCCTGCATATTTTTGTGTCATCAGCAAATGCTGAAATTGAGTGATTTATCCCATCCTCTATATCATTTGTAAATAAATTTAACAGAATTGGTTCCAGGACAAAGCCCTAGGGTACCCCACTAACCACTCTGGACCATTCTGAGTATACGGTATTTATCACAACCCTTTGGACACACCCCCATAGCCAGTTTTCTATCCAGGTACATACCCTATGGTCCATGCCTACAGACCTCAGCTTGTAGATTAAGCGTTTGTGAGGTACCGTATCAAATGCTTTTGCAAAATCCAGATACACCACAATCACCAGCCTACCTTCATCCAGATGGGAGCTCACTTCCTTGTAGAATGTTAACCGGTTCCCGACTGGCGCACGCCGATGTATGTCGGCAGAATGGCATGGCTGGGCAAATGGGCGTACCTGTACGTCCCTTTAAATTCGCCACCGTGCCATTGCATGCGCGCGCCGGCCGGGAGCTCCGTGAGTCGGGTCGCGGGTCCCGAGGACTCAATCGCCGCAGGGATACCCGCGATCACCTCACGGAGAGGAAGAACGGGGAGATGCTAATGTAAACAAGCATCTCCTTGTTCTGCCTAGTGACAGTGTCACTGATCTCTGCGCCCTGTGATCAGGAGCAGAGATCAGTAACGTGTCACACATAGCCATGTCCCCCCCACAGTTAGAATCACTCCCCAGGACATACTTAACCCTTACACTGCCCCCTTAGTGTTTAACCCCTTTCACTGCCAGTGTCATTTACACAGGAATCAGTGCATTTGTATAGCACTGATTGCTGTATAAATGACAATGGTCCCAAAAATGTGTCAAAAATGTCCGATGTGTCCGCCATAATGTCAGTCACGATAAAAATCGCAGATCGCCGCCATTACTAGAAAAAAAAAAAATTAATAAAAATGCCATAAAACTATCCCCTATTATGTAAACACTATAACTTTTGCACAAACCAATCAATAAACGCTTATTGCGATTTTTTTTTTTTTTTACCAAAAATATGTAGAAGAATACGTATCGGCCTAAACTGAGGAAAAAAAATGTTTTTTTTATATATTTTTGGGGGATAATTATAGCAAAATGTAAAAAATAATGCGTTTTTTTTTTTTTTTCAAAATTGTCGCTTTTTTTTTTTTTGTATATAGCGCAAAAAATAAAAACCGCAGGGGTGATTAAATACCACCAAAAGAAAGCTCTATTTGTGGGGAAAAAAGACGTCAATTTTGTTTGGGAGCCACGTCGCATGACCGCGCAATTGTCCGTTAAATCGACGCAGTGCCGAATCGCAAAAAGTGCTCTGGTCTTTGGCCAGCAAAATGGTCCAGGGCTTAAGTGGTTAGAAGGCTGGTTTGGCAAGAGCAACCTTTCATAAACCTGTGCTGATTACTGCTAATTATACTGTTTTCATCAGCAATTCTTGAATATGGTCCCTTATTCCCTCAAATAGTTTGCAAACTACCGACATTGGACTGGCAGGCCTATAGTTCCCAGGAAAAGATCTCTGCCCTTTTCTGAATATTGTTACCATGTGGGATTTTTCTTCAATCAGCTGGTATCAATCCTGTCAGTAAGCTGTCCACGAAGATTAGGAATAGCAGTCTGGCTATAACCTGAGTTCTTTAAGGACTCTCGGGTGTAATCCATCTGGTGCCAGTGATTTATTTATGGTAAGGTTCTCTAATCCTTTCCGGATTTCAGCCTCTGTTAGCAACAAGGGTAGATCCTGTGGTTTGTTAATAACAATACTGCTGTGGTCGGTATACCCCTCCTCTTCCTGTGTGAAGACTGAAGAGAAGAAAGCATTTAGCACAACTGCCTTCTCCTTGCCAACGGTAACTACCTTCCCTTTCTCGTCCTTTATGGGGCCTCTGTGTTCTGTCCTTGCCTTTTTACTATTAATACATTTAAAAAAACTTCTACCTTCTATCTAACTTCTGAACCTATCTGGAACTGACGCTAACTGCCCCTAGCGCTGTTTAGCCTCACAAGTGACAGTGATCAGTAAAAAAATCTATACACTGTACTTGGTGACGTTGTCACAGGGAGTGAAAGGGTTAACTGGGGGGGTGATCAGAGGGTGAAAGATGTCCCCAAGTGTACTGGTGTCGGTGTAATGCTTGTGTAATCCACTGTTGATGCTCTCCTGGACCTGATGACTTCTCTCTCCTAGAACGCTGGAACCGAAAAGGGCTCCAGGAGGGAAGATTACATAATTTCCTGTGCCCGTGTTTACATTACACAGGCACAGGAGGTTCTTCCATTGATCCGAACTGATCAACAGGTACAGGCCATAAATCATTGGCCTGGACTGGATGACTGATCGGTTCTGAATGAAATCTGATCGACACCGGGCGCGCACATGCCTCCTAGCTGTGGGCACAAATTGCGTACCTGTATGTGATTTTGTACAGCTGATCCGCCCTGCTGCAGTATATGTACATGGGCAGTCCATAAGTGGTTAAGTATATAAATGGTAAAGCAAGGCCAGAACATATTGGCCCCATAAAGGATGATGAAGGGTATTTGGCCACAAACGACAGAGAGAAGGTGAAGTTTTTGAATATATTCTTTTCAGTCTCACAAAGGAAACGGGGATACAGTAACAAAGACTGTAATGTTAATTTTCATAATACCTCACAGGAAGCACCCTCATGGCTAACAGAAGACAGAACCAGAAATAGATTTGAAAAAACTTTAATATAAATAAGTCACTGGACCAGATGGCTTACACCCAAGGGTCCATAAAGGAGCTCAGCCTGGTGATAGCCAGACCATTGTTCCCATTTTTTAAATGGAGAAAAGCCAATGTGGCACCAATATTTTAAAAAGGTTGATGCATATCCCTGGGAACTACAGACCAGTTAGCGTAACATCAATAGTCTGCAAGTTATTGGATGGGATGATAAGGGACTATATACAAGATTTGTATCTGGATTTTGCAAAGGCATTTGATACAGTTCCCCACAAACTAAGATCTGTCGGTGAGGACCATAGGGTGAGCACCTGGATTGAACACTGGCCACAGGGGCAGGTCCAAAGGGTGGTGATAAATGGTGAGTACTCTGAATGGTGTGGAAAGTGGGGTCCCCCAGGGATCTGTCCTGGTCCAATCCTGTTTAATTTATTCATAAACGATCTAGAGGATAGGATAAACAGCTCAATCTCAGTATTTGAGGACAATACCAAGTTAAGCAGGGCAATAACTTGTACACAGGGATGTGGAAACCTTGCAAGAAGACCTAAACAAAATAATGGATGTGGGCAGCTACATGGCAAATTAGGTTTAATCTTGAAAAATGTAAGATAATGCGTTCGTATTTTTGACACCCAAATGCAAGTTACTCGCTAGGGGGAGAACCTCTGGGGGAATCTAGGATGGAAAAGGACCTGGGTGTCCTAGTATATGATAGTCTCAGCAATGGCAAGCAATAGAATATTGGCATGCATTAAAAAGGGGATTCACACCAGAGATAAAACAATTTTCCCACTTTACAAGTCTCTGATCCGGCCGCATCTTGAATATGCCGTCCAGTTCTAAGCACCAGTCCTTAGGAAGGATGTGCTGGAACTGGAGAAAGTCCAGAGAAGGGCAACACGGCAAATTAAGGGAATGGAGAACTCCACTATGGGGAAAGACTGCAAGCATTGAACTTATTCTCTCTGGAGAGGAGATGCTTGAGAGGGGGTATATCAATGTACAAATACTGTACTGGCAACCTTAGCATAGGGAAAGAACTATTTAGTGAAAGGGAATTTAAAAAGACACGCTGCCATTCACTAAAGTTGGAAGAGAAACGGTTTAACCATAAACTGCTTAGAGTGTTCTTTATTGTCAGAGCCATAAGGATGTGGAATTCTCTTCCACAAGCAGTGGTATCAGCAGGGAGCGTCGATGGTTTAAAAAAAACTATTAGATGGGCACCTCAGCGAGCACAACAGACAGAGGTATATGATGTACTATTGACATAACACATACACAACACATAGGCTGAACAGGATGGACTGATGTCTTTTTTTTCAACCTCACCAACTATGGAACTATGTAACATAATTTAAAAAAATAAAAAATGAAAGCACCCCCGTCCCTCCGTGAAAGCCTGATGGTGGTCATTGGATTTTTGGGACCTGTACGTGGCTAGGCTGCCAAAAAGTCTCTTGCATGTGGTATTTCCATATTCTAGAGTAGTAGCAGAATGTCTTTTGGGGTGTAATTTCATATATACCCATGGCATGTGTGAGAAATATCTTAAAGTGATAACTTTGTGTTAAAAAAAAAAACAAATTGTCATTTTTCATACCTTGCAACAAATGCCTTGGGGTGTCTACTTTTCAAAAAGAGATTACTTGGAGGGTGTTTGTATTTCCTGAGGTGCTAAAATGCCAGGGCAGCCATATACCGGTATACTGTATATACTATAGTTTGTAGACACTATAGCTTTCACACAAACCAATTAACGTACACTCCTTAGGATTTTTATTCCAAAGATATGTAGCAGAATACATTTTGGCCTAAATTTCTGGCGAAATTTGATTTTATTGGATATCTTTTATAACGAAGTAAAAAATATCTTTTTGGTTTTTCATTTATATCGCAAAAAAAAAAAAACCCCAGTGGTGATCAAATACCACTAAAATAAAGCTCTGTTTGTGTGAACAAAAAAAAAAATTATATAAATGTCATTTGGGTACAGCATTAAATGATGAGCAATCCCCAGTTGAAATAGCGCAGTACCGAATAGCAAAAAATGGCTCGGTCATTAAGGCGGGAAAACCTTCCGGAGCTGAAGTGGTTAAAGATGAACTTACCCTTTAACCGCTTAAGGACCAGCCGCCGTCATGCTGTGGCAGGTTGTCTGTTCTATGCGAATCGCCGTATGTGGACGTCGGCTGCTTTAAGAGCGATAGGAGGTGCGTGACACCGGAGCCAATTTGCACGGCTGCGATGTCTGCCGGCCACCTGTGATCGTTTCACAGAGAGCCAGAATGGGAAATCTGTCAATGTAAACCGACAGATCCCCATTCTGATGGGAGGAGAGACAGATCTGCTGTTCCTAGTGATTAGGAACAGCGACCTCTCTCCTCCTCCAGTCAGTCCCATCCCCCCACAGTTAGAAACGCCTCCCCGGAAATGCATTTAACCCCTTGATCGCGCCCTAGTGTTACCCCCTTCCCTGCCGGTGACATTTACACAGTAATCAGTGCATTTTATAGCACTGATTGCTGTATAAATGTCAATGGTCTCAAAAATGTGTCAAGTGTCCGATCTCTCTGCCGCAATGTTGCAGTCCTGCTAAAAATCGCAGATCGCCGCCATTACTAGTAAAAAAAATAATAATAAAAATTCCATAAATCTATCACCTATTTTGTAGATGCTATAACTTTTGCGCAAACCAATTAATATACTCTACATAAATAAATATGTAGAAGAATACATATTGGTCTAAACTGTTTGTTTTTTTTTTTTGTTTTTTTTTTTCAAAATTCTCTTTTGTTTATAGCGCAAAAATAAAAACCGCAGAGGTGATCAAATGCCACCAAAAGAAAGCTCTATTTGCAGGGGAAAAAATACATCAATTTTGTTTGGGTACAACATCGTATGACCGCGCAATTACCAGTTAAAGCGACGCAGTGCCGTATCAAAAAAAATTACCTGGTCATTAAGGGGCAAATCTTTCCGGTACATAAGTGGTTAAATGGTTTTTGTATATTAATGGCAATTTTACATTATAATGATGCTTAGGAATCTATTGTATGTTTTGAACTATTGTTTTATTGATAATGTTAGTTTTTCACTTTTCTGCTTTTGGAAAATTCTTAGAACTAGATTTAATAGAAGCAAAGGATTATTGTTCATGGTGTTTTTTTTTTTTTTTTTGTTTTTTGTTTTTTTACAGTAGGTGTTTATCTTTTTATGGCTTTGCTGACATTTTTGGTAATTCTGTTTTTGGGTCCCAGTTTTGTGTAAAAGAACCCCTGAACTACACAACAGCCAGAAAGCTATCATTTTTCATTAGACACAGATGGCTTCTCTTTATCGGCTCACTGTCTTGGCTGCAACAACCAGATCAGAAGAAGAGTTAAGGGAGCGAACACACACCAGTTGCAAATTGTAGGCAATTTTTAAAAGTATTCTGACTGTATGTGCTGTAGTGATTGAAAATATTAAGTCCTGCTGTGACCCCCTGCCACACCATGATCTCAAAGATCACACATCTCAAAGAGTACTGTGCTTATATTTTATGAAAAGATGCGGCAAGAAGGCTGGGGGGGGGGTAGAAGTTGACTGGAGTTGCACTGACCAGGTAACAAGTGTGTGTGTGTGTGTGTGTGTGTGTGTGTGTGTGTGTGTGTGTGTGTGTGTGTGTGTGTGTGTGTGTTTTTTTTTTTTTTCTCTTTTTTTTTTCTTCCAGATGAAACCATAATCCAAGACTTTTTTTTTCTTGTATAACCACACATCTCGTTCATTTTTTATTCCTAGTGTTATCATCAGAGCTTTTGGCATTCCATGGTCTATGTGCAGCCTGTCCCAACTCCACCACACATTGAGTCATATCAGAGCTTTCCAGAACCTGTTCCTGTAGTTGACCAATCTGTAATAACAGTGTGCAATGAAAACAGGCCACAGACACTGGAATCTGGTGGTATGTTAAATTTTTATTTCACCTTATTTTTTTGGTTTTTTTTAACTTTGGAAGTAAGTATGGGTTATGAGCCCTGAGACCCTATAAGGGCTTAAAGGGCCATAATATACTATGAGACTGGTGAATTTTGTTACTAAAATATTCTGTATATAAACTATTCAGACCACCCTTTCACAGATAACAGCTAATCGGGTGCATCCGGGAAGTTATTCCCAGCGATTCACTTTATCCACATTTTGTTATGTTACTCTTATTCCAAATTAGATTAAATTCATTATTTTCCTAAAAATTCTCCAAACCATATCCTATAATGACAATGTGAAAAGTTTGAAATCTTTGCAATTTTTTTAAAAAATAAAAAACAAAATCCCATGTACATAAGTATTCACAGCCTTTACTCAATACTTTGTTGAAGCACCTTTTGGCACCAATTACAACCTTAAGTCTTTTTGAGTATGATGCTACAAGCTTGGCACACCTATTTTTTGGGGCAGTTTCTCCCATTCTTCTTTGCAGGACCTCTCAAGCTCCATCAGGTTGAATGGGGATTGTCGGTGCACAGCCAATTTCAGATCTCCCCAGAGATGTTTAATCAGGTTCAAGTCTGGGCTCTGGCTGGGCCACTCAAGGACATTCACCAAGTTGTCCCGTAGCCACTCCTTTGTTATCTTGGCTGTGTGCTTAGAGTCGTTGTCCTTTTTGGAAGATGAACCTTCTCACCAGTCTGAGGTCCTGAGCGTTCTGGAGCAGGGTTTCATCAAGGATGTCTCTGTACATTGCTGCATTAATCTATACCTCAATCCTGACTAGTCTCCCAGTTCCTGCCGCTAAAAAATACATCCCCACAGTGTGATGCTGCCGCCACCACCATGTTTCACTGTAGGGATGGTATTGGCCAGGTGATTAGCAGTGCCTGATTTATTCCAGACATGACGCTTGCCATTCAGGCAAAAGATTTCAATCTTTGTTTCATCAGACCAGAGAATTTTGTTTCACATGGTATAAGACCTTCAAGTGCCTTTTGGCAAACTCCAGGCAGGCTGTCATGTGCCTTTTTACTGAGGAGTGCCTTCCGTCTGGCCACTCTACCATACAGGCCTGATTGGTGGAGTTCTGCAGAGATGGTTGTTCTTCTGGAAGGTTCTCCTCTCTCCACAGAGAAACACTGGAGCTCTGTCATAATGACAGTCGGGTTTTTGGTCACCTCCCTGACTAAGGCCCTTTTCCCCCGATCGCTCAGTTTGACCAGGCAGCCTGCTCTAGGAAGAGTCCTGGTGGTTCCAAACTTCTTCCATTTACAGATAATGGAGGCCACTGTGATAATTGGGACATTCAATGCTGCAGAAATTTATTTGCACCCTTCCCCAGATCTGTTCCTCGATATAATTCTGTCTCTGAGGTCTACTTCATGGCTTGGTTTTTGCTCTAGGCAGGTGTGTGCCTTTCCAAATCATGTCCTATCAACTGAATTTGCCACAGGTGGACTCCAATAGAGTGACAGAAACAGCTCAATGATCAGTGGAAACGGGATGCACATGAGCTCAATTTTGAGTGTCATGGCAAATGCTGTGAATATACATGTGATATTTATTTATTTGTTTTTTAATAAATTTGCAAATATTTCAATCAAACATCTTTCACGTTATTATTATGGAGTATTGCTTGTAGATTTTTAAGGAAATAATGAATTTAATCAATTTTGTAATAAGGCTGTAACCTAACAAAATTTGGAAAAAGTCAAGGGCTGTGAATACTTCCTGGATGCACTGTATTTCACAAGAACTTGAATACTCTGGGTCACTGCTTTACAGGGCTGTAACACTGTGTGATGAGGGCTTTATAGAAAACCATGAAGTCAATCTTCTCTCCCTAATTTCCATCCCAAAGCAATTGTTCTAGAGAAAAAAATATATATATTTTTATAATAAAAGTTGTGTAGAGGTTTCCAGATTTATGCAGGTAGTAATAGCACTTGGCACTGTGTAGCCAGACAGGCCTAAGCCTCATAGCAGATGCATGAATCACTGTGTGGCTAGAGTTGTACCCTTACAGCTTCATTTCTTGTATAATAAGCCTGGCAGTATCCCTTATCCTGCATCAAAAAATGTATCTATTTTGTATCTTGCAGGACCATTTCCTAATGTGGACTCTCTGCCTCCTCCACCTGGACCAGTATATTACCCTTTTATGCCTGATCCATATAACCAACCTCCTTTACCCGGTTTTGACTCGTGTGTGCCTTTTGTGCCTACATATCACTATGTAGGACCGTGGCATCCTGTAAGCCCACCTTATAGCAGTTCCCCTCGGATACATAATACAGTGAACCCTGGTCATATTCACCAAGTAAGCTACTTGGCTGCACCGACTCCACCTGCTCACTTTGTTCCTCAAACAATATGAGGAATAATGGATATGTCATTGGTATGTATGGATTTATTTTGCACTTTACAGATTGCTCTAGTAAAGCAGATGCAAAATACATTTCTCCATTGTTCATAATTAAGCAACCTAGAGTTATTTTTCTGCCTATAGAAAACTGAAAGCCAGCCCCCTTGAGGCAATGCCCCCTCTCATCTCACACCAGCTTAGTTAATGCTTAGTGCAGGCCTATGAGTTATTAAATTACCAATTTGTCCCTTTTTAAAGTTACTTCACTCTGGAAGTAAGTTTTTCTCTACCTTTTTGTCCTGAGGCCTCTCATTTTTGTACCACTGACAAATACGGTCAATGTGTCTGCATTCACAGATGCTCGTTTTTGATGGAAGGTTCTGCAAGTGGCCATTAATGCCCCCCTTTCTTTTTGCCTGCATTTGTTTGATGTGCCCGTGCCGCAGTTGCATGGGTTTTGCATTTCCCTAGGTTGCTTAATTATCAATCTGTGTTCTCTCATGGTCAATAGAGAGCAGGATTTTTATACTCGCCAAAAAAAAAAAAACTTTTCCCGGAATCCAATGAGGTACACAGCTCACTTCACTCCTATGCTATAGTTTTCTTTTTGGACTGCTTGCTACAGCTGAGCAGGTGTGTGTGTGGAGGGGGGGGTTAAAGCCTCAAGGGGGCTGGCATTCTGGGCCTGTTGTCCATTTTCTCCTGTAGGTGGTGCATTATAATCCTTTGTCGTTTAAAATATCAAGCTGTGTCCCTCAAAGGATTCTAAGAAAAGGATTTTACAGTGAGTATCTGAATTTTTTTTTTTTTTTTTTACTTTCAAAGATTTTTATTTGTTCAATACAAAAGTACATGAAATGCACCACTTCCAACGAGGCATTAAAAAAAACATTTTGATTGCGTGTAAAACCAGCGATTAGATAATAGTAAGACAGTATGCCCTGGTTTGACTTTGTATTCCTTGATGGGCCCTCAAGCATTTTGACAATTGTAGCCGGATTTTGGGTGACTTGCTCCCGGCACCCCTAATGGGATCATTCTGTGCCTGGAGGACCACCCCCAACAAACCATGGTTAGGCGATGAGCCTTGCGTAGGGTCGAGGAGTACTAGTACCAAACCTTCACCCCCCCGGTGGGAAGGACCATTTGTCAGACTGTCATTGAGGTGACTAACCCAAGGGTCCACTTCAGTTGTTATAATAGTGTAGACCATAGTGTAGGAGAGAAGGGAGGGGAAAGAAGAAAGTGGTTGGTCAGGAGAATAGAAATGGAGAGCAAGAAGAGCCAATCAACAGGAAGGGAGGCGCTGGTTAAGAGAAGGTGACTATTTCTGTTAGGCTTGTATACCAGGGATGAGAGAGATGCCCATATGCAAGGCCCAGGGTTCCCAGATAGATTAAAACGTAGCGGTTGTAAAAAAAATTTTTTTTTTTAATGATTAGCAGAGCACTGTTCAATTTTAGAAGGAATACATATTTTTAGGGCCAGTTCACACCACATGCAGTCCAGTGCGTTTTTTTTCTGCATCAAAGCTCATAGAAAGTAGGTTATATGGTTTTCAATGGCATAGTTCACACCAGTGCTTGCAGTTCCAGTGCGTTCCAGAAAAAGTAGAACATGCTGCATTTTTCCTGCACTGGACTGTACTGGAACGCTGTAAAAAGCATCAAAAACTCACGGGAATGCACTGGAACACCCATGTTCTTATTTAAGGTTGAGGAAAAAAGGGGGGGGGGATGCACTGGACTGCATCAAAAACACACTGGAACACATCAAACACATGCATGCAAAAAAAGCATCTGGAGCACATCTGGACTACGTTTCTATGGTGTGAACTGGCCCTTAATATTTTTTGGTGTTCTGGACAAGACACAGGCATATAATAGTATTCATATACCTTCAAAGGTGATGGAGTCAGCTATAGAGTGCTATACAGGCCCTAGGCCATGGTCCATCACAATGGAACCTAGCTCCTAAAGACCCCTTCAGGGCTATGCCAACAATAATGGGCAAAGCCCTGGACCCTTTGCAGGGATGAGCAGCATTGAGAGGTAGGACAGTGTTGGCCTGCATTCTGATCATTTCTTTCATAACCGAAATAATTACTGGAATGTAGTTCAGATCTGTGTAAACTTTCAAACTTAGCATTAAAATGTAACCATTGAGAGCTTAGGCGGATGACTGTGTATTTTAGAAGTCTAATGCCCCGTACACACGGTCGGATTTTCCGACGGAAAATGTGTGATAGGACCTTGTTATGGGAAATTCCGACCGTGTGTAGGCTCCATCACACATTTTCCATCGGATTTTCCGACACACAAAGTTTGAGAGCAGGCTATAAAATTTTCTGACAACAAAATCCGTTGTCGGAATTTCTGATCGTGTGTACACAAATCCGACGCACAAAGTGCCATGCATGCTCAGAATAAATAAAGAGATGAAAGCTATTGGCTACTGCCCCGTTTATAGTCCCAACGTACGTGTTTTACGTCACCGCGTTCAGAATGATCGGATTTTCCGACAACTTTGTGTGACCGTGTGTATGCAAGGCAAGTTTGAGCCAACGTCCGTCGGAAAAAATCCTAGGATTTTGTTGTCGGAATGTCCGATCAATGTCCGACCGTGTGTACGGGGCATAAGGCTTAACAAGTCTTTTACAATGCCTTCCGCTCTCTAAAGTCCCTTCCTCACTCCTAGGAGTGTGTATGGGGTGACAGCATGTATGCTATGTGTGCTATGTATGCTCTTATGGCACAGGTGCTCCTAATCTGTAATTCCAGCTGCCACTCAGAATTACGTAGTTATATCTCTACTCCCTCCATTTTCTTTGTCATCTCCCTGAGTCCGAATCAGAGTGCCATACTCCAATTCTGTAGATTAGTTCCTGTTTCCTAACAGACCAGTTGCAAGAGTTTTTTTTTTTTTTTTTTTTTTTAATAAGAGGGATACTTAAGCCTTATGCCCCATACACACAAGCGGAAATTCCGCCAGCAAAAGTCTGATGGGAGCTTTTGGTCCGAAAATGCGACCATGTGTATGCTCCATCAGACTTTTGCTGGCGGAATTCCAGCCAGCAAAAGATTGAATGCATGTTCTCAATTTTTCGGTCGGAAAAAGTTCTGATCTGAAATTCCGATCGTCTGTACCGATTCAAACGCGCATGCTCGGAAACAATTTGACGCATGCTCGGAAGCATTGAACTTCTTTTGCTTGTGGTAGTGTTGTACGTGACCACGTTCTTGACGGTTGAAATTTCAGCAAACTTTTGTGTGACCGTGTGTATGCAAGCCAAGCTTGAGCAGAATTCTGTCGGAAAAACCATCCAAGATTTTTCCGATAGAAATTCTGAGTTTGTGGATCATGTTATGACAACAAAAAATATTCAGTACTTTCTAACAAATGGATAAGTCTATTTGGCTACTTCCTATACTTGGAGTAGCCTGTAGAAGCCTGCAATTTCTACACTCTCCAGAAACTCATGCAAGTTTCTTGATGCAGGTAGAATTCTCTACCCATAAAAGTCAGTAAGGGTAATTGTACAGATAACACCTGAGTTAGGCACTGCCTCCCAAGGTCTCACCCAACCCTGTTTGTAATACTTGGGCTTATCCTTAAGGCCCCTTCACATCTGCTCATAGATCCCCTGCTGATCAGAGCAGAGTGGACAGATAACACATCATCAGTTTCTGCAAAGCGAACACAGACAGAACCAGCTCTACTGTATGGACAGCCAAGATTAAATGTACTCCGCTGCCTGTTTACCCTGACTACCTCTGATCTGCTCCACTTAAACAGAGGACAGAGTCCCTTTCCATGTGTGGTGTGTTTTTTTTTTTTTTTGTGGACCCGTTTTACACCCCCCTGTCCATAGGGATGAATGGACTTTCTATCGGGTTTGCCTGAAAAATGGACTGACTGACCTGATTGGTACTCTTATACGAAAGGGGCCTTACTCCTATCCCAAAAAAGTCAGACTTCTTTTATTAAGATTCTGTTTCTTCACACCCACACTTCTGGGTGATTCCACATTATTGCCTGGCATTTTCTTTAGGGCTCCTAGCTATGCCCGATTTTTTTCTCAACTTCATAACTAATTACTAAAGAATATTTATATCTTTATTACCCTTTACCCTGATCCTTTTATACAAGGTAGATCCAGGGATATGAACTCCTTCCATGCATAAGGGATCTTCCCTTAGATTCTGGGACTATAAAACATCCCCAGCCCTAGCTGGAGTGTAGAAATAAGTTCTTAATCCTCTCCAATAATGAAGTGTTTTCATGGTAGTTTTCGCTTTTCCTTTCAGTTTAGGCCTTACCTCAGAAAGTAATCCCCCACCTTCCTTCCTACCCGGAGACGGGCAACTTTAGTACTAGATTTTGTCATTTTTGATATGTGATGTGGCCCAACAATCTCTTGATCTATGGAGCAAATTACCTAATGGCTTGGACAACGCATTCCTCATATATTGTCTAAAGTAGAGAATATGTAAATCTTCCCCTGACACAATTCATTGTATGTCAAATCACACTCAATAAAATGTATGGACCTATGGTTACTTCAACATATTGATCCATACATTTTTTATATTGAAGGGCAGAACTCATTTTCTGGCCTCAATCCAGGTTTATTTTTGATCATTACCCCCAGGTTATGAAGATCTAGATTAAATTGCGAAGACTCTTCCTACCCTACTCAGGTTGTTTCAACTTATCACATTAGACCTTGCAGTCTACTTATAGAAGGACCCTATGCTCTTCTAAAGGATGCTTTCTCTTTTTCGCAAGGCCACATCCTTCCCTCACACCTCTGGCATTAGGAGGTTTGTTTTTTCCCCCCAGTGTCTTTAAGGACAGCACCCATGAGAGACCAAGGCTTCTCCCTTCTTCAGGAAATCGCGCCTCCACCCAATTCAAAAGGCATCCTCCCCACCAGACCTTAGTTCTGGTGTTTCCTTCAGTGGGGGAGACACTGCTTGGAAACCTGGGTGAAGGGGCTGCTAAAGCTCATCAGCATGATGGGAGGCTTGGGGGTCTCATGGGGAGCGAAGTGAGGCCCGGCTGTGCTTTCACTTTTTTTGCTGTGTGGGTCCCTCATCTGCTTTCACCTGGGGTAGAGAGGAAGCTCTGGGAGTCCCCTTACCATGGGACGTAAGGGAGTCAGTGTGTGAAGGGCTGCCTATTTTCATGGGGAAAGTGGCCGGCAGTGTAGACTGGCACTGGGCTGCATGACAGGTGACATTACTTCTGGTTGGGGGTGGGATCTCTCCTGTGAACGAGGCTTTTGGTTTCCAGCTGAAAGTACTGTGAAAGCAGGCAATGAAGCGGGCTAGTGTGGGAGACTGCAGGCCACAGTGGCGGACAGAGGATGGCTCCGCAGTGGCAGACCACCCGTAAGGGCCTGTGATCATGCTGTACTTGCCTGTTTGTAACCCGAGCTCCATGGTTGGTGGGTCCTCTTTGTGGTCAGAGGATTCACGACATGGAGAGTCCAGTGTTTTGGGGACTTCAATGGCACTGGTGTGGTGAATCACTGCGGTGGTGTTTGGCGGGGGAAGGGGGGTCCCTTGTAGTAGCAGTCTGCCATTGTTGTGTTCTGCTATAGGTTAAAGCCCAAGAGAAAGCAAAACCTCATCACAGAATAAAAAAGTGCCCTTCATGCAGGGCTATGCTAAGCAACTCCTGGACCAAGGAGCCGTGTGGGGCCTGTATTAAAGGGTTGGTTAAGGAACAGTCACCTCCTTTATGCAGCAACTTGGTTAACTCTGTGAAGGAATTACCAGTGACCTTAGAGTAATTTAAAACATTGATGGCTAACCTTTCTCTGCCATAGCCCCAGAATGTTCCCCCACCAGTCCAGAAGGCATTGGCACCGGCCCTCCAGGTTTCTGCATCTGCCAGTGGGAAGGAACTGATGTGACCCAGGGAGAAGGATGATTCCATAGCCTCGGGTTCCCAGGTGGAATCGGAGGGAGAGGGGCTAGAAAGTGAGTCAATAAGCTACTCCAGATATAAACCATACCTGGAGGAGGTGGTTTATTTGCTGGGGGCAATTTACACCCTTTGAGATTAAGGAGGATAAAAACCCTTTTCCTTACTTGATCAGATGTATCGGGGTCTGTGGGAGCAAAAACAGAACGTTTCCCATGCATGAGTTGTTGGAGTCTATTAAAGAATGGTGAGAGCCTGAGAAGAAGCCTTTCTTTTTGAAATACTAAAGTGCAGGTTTTTCAACGAGGGTGCAGTGTCAGTGTAGAATAAATGTCCAAAACTCTATGCAAATTTCTTGTATGTGGTGACAAACAATTTGGCCTTCAAAGGCATAGAAATGCTGACAGATACTATGGATAGGAGGAATAGATTCCCTCTTAACGAAGTCTTGGGACTCCACGCTCGCTAACATAACCACTTCAGCCCCGGACCATTTGGCTACCTAAAGACCAGAGGACTTTTTCCAATTTGGCACTGCGTCGCTTTAACTGCTAATTGCGCGGTCATGCAATGCTGTACCCAAACGAAATTTGCGTCCTTTTCTTCCCACAAATAGAGCTTTCTTTTGATGGTATTTGATGACCTCTGCCGTTTTCATTTTTTGCGCTATAAACGGAAAAAGACCGAACATTTTGAAAAAAAATGATATTTTCTACTTTTTGTTATAAAAAAAATCCAATGAACTCAATTTTAGTCATACATTTAGGCCAAAATGTATTCGGCCACATGTCTTTGGTAAAAAAAATGTCAAGCGTATATTGGTTTGCGCAAAAGTTATAGCGTCTACAAACTAGGGTACATTTTCTGGAATTTACACAGCTTTTAGTTTATGACTGCCTATGTCATTTCTTGAGGTGCTAAAATGGCAGGGCAGTACAAAACCCCCCAAATGACCCCATTTGGGAAAGTAGACACCCCAAGGAAATTGCTGAGAGGCATGTTGAGCCCATTGAATATTTTTTTTTTTTGTCCCAAGTGATTGAATAATGACAAAAAAAAAAATTTACAAAAAGTTGTCACTAAATGATATATTGCTAATGATATATGGGATTTTTTGGGATCCTAGCGGTGTACGGGGCCCCGAAAACCAATCACTGCCTTCAGGATTGCTAAGGGCGTAAATTCTTGATTTCACTCCTCACTACCTATCCCAGTTTTGAAGGCCATAAAATGCCCAGATGGCACAAATCCCCCCCCCCCCCCCAAATTACCCCATTGTGGAAAGTAGACACCCCAAGCTATTTGCTGAGAGGCATAACACATGTGTGGGACTTTTTGGGAGCCTAGCCGCGTACAGGGCCCCGAAAACCAAGCACCGCCTTCAGGATTTCTAAGGGCATAAATTTTTGATTTCACTCCTCACTACCTATCACAGTTTCGAAGGCCATAAAATGCCAAGATAGCACAAAACCCCCCTATCACAGTTTCGAAGGGCATAAAATGCCAAGATAGCACATTTCACTCCTCACTACCTATCCCAGTTTTGAAGGCCATAAAATGCCCAGATGGCACAAATCCCCCCCCCCCCCCCCCCAAATGACCCCATTTTGGAAAGTAGACACCCCAAGCTATTTGCTGAGAGGCATGGTGAGTATTTTGCAGCTCTCATTTGTTTTTGAAAATGAAGAAAGACAAGAAAAATTTTTTTTTTTTTTCAATTTTCAAAAGTTTGTGACAAAAAGTGAGGTCTTCAAAATACTCACTATACCACTCAGCAAATAGCTTTGGGTGTCTATTTTCCAAAATGGTGTCATTTGGGGGGGGGTTTGTGCCATCTGGGCATTCCATGGCCTCCGAAACTGTGATAGGCAGTGAAGAGTGAAATCAAAAATTTATGCCCTTAGAAAGCCTGAAGGCGGTGCTTGGTTTTCCGGGTCCCGTACGCGGCTAGGCTCCCAAAAAGTCTCACACGTGGTATCCCCGTACTCAGGAGAAGCAACAGAATTTATTTTGGGGTGTAAGTTCACATATTCCCATGGCATGTTTGGGCAATATATCATTTAGTGACAACTTTGTGTAAAAAAAAAAAAAAAAAATTTGTCTTTTTCCCGCAACTTGTGTCACAATATAAAATATTCCATGGACTCGACATGCCTCTCAGCAAATAGCTTGGGGTGTCTACTTTCCAAAATGGGGTCATTTGGGGGGGGTTTGAACTGTCCTTGCATTATATGCACAACATTTAGAAGCTTATGTCACACATCACCCACTCTTCTAACCACTTGAAGACAAAGCCCTTTCTGACACTTTTTGTTTACATGAAAAAAATTTTTTTTTTGCAAGAAAATTACTTTGAACCCCCAAACATTATATATTTTTTTTAAAGCAAATGCCCTACAGATTAAAATGGTGGGTGTTTCATTATTTTTTTCACACAGTATTTGCACAGCGATTTTTCAAACGCATTTTTTGGGGAAAAAACACACTTTTTAAAATTTGAATGCACTAAAACACACTATATTGCCCAAATGTTTGATGAAATAAAAAAGATGATCTTAGGCAGAGTACATGGATACCAAATATGACATGCTTTAAAATTGCACACAAACGTGCAGTGGCGACAAACTAAATACATTTTTAAAAGCCTTTAAAAGCCTTTACAGGTTACCACTTTAGATTTACAGAGGAGAGAGGAGGTCTACTGCTAAAATTACTGCCATCGATCTGACCTTCGCGGTGATACCTCACATGCATGGTGCAATTGCTGTTTACATTTGACGCCAGACCGACGCTTGCGTTCGCCTTAGCGCGAGAGCAGGGGGGGACAGGGGTGCTTTTTTTTTTTTTTTGCTTTTTTTTTTTTTTGCTTTTTTATCTTATTTTTAATCTGTTCCTTTCACTTTTATTTCTTTTTAATCATTTTTATTGTTATCTCAGGGAATGTAAATATCCCCTATGATAGCAAAAGGTAGTGACAGGTACTCTTTTTTTTGAAAAAATTGGGGTCTATTAGACCCTAGATCTCTCCTCTGCCCTCAAAGCATCTGACCACACCAAGATCGGTGTGATAAAATGCTTTCCCAATTTCCCAATGGCGCTGTTTACATCCGGCGAAATCTAAGTCATGAAATGCTCGTATCTTCCGGTTTCTTAGGCCATAGAGATGTTTGGAGCCATTCTGGTCTCTGGTCAGCTCTATGGTCAGCTGGCTGAATCACCGGCTGCATTTTCAGGTTCCCTGTTGAGACAGGAGAGCCAGAGAAAAACATGGAAGACGGTGGGGGGGAGGGCATTCCCTCCCACTGCTTGTAAAAGCAATCTAGAGGCTAATTAGCCGCTAGGATTGCTTTTACATGAAAGCCAACCGCTGGCTGAAAAGAATGATACCAAGATGATACCTAAACCTGCAGGCATCATTATGGTATAACCACTCAAAGTCCAGCAACATACCAGTACGTTGCTGGTCTTTGTTGGGCATATATTGTAAACTTTTTTTTCATGCAGCCTGTGGGCTGCATGAAAAAAAGATATTGATCGGTGGGTATGCCCACCATTAGAATACCTCCCTTCATCCACCCATTTCTAATGATGGGCATACATGCACCGTTTATATATGCCGAAGCATGGGGGCATCCTCCCGCAAAAGGCAGGAGAAAATCGCTCCTCCACCCACTGCTGCCCCCACGCTTCGGCATATATGCTGAAGTATGTAACTGTGGTGGTGAAATCACCTCCGACAGCGCTGGAGTCACGGCTTTATGTATCGTGGGAGCAAACGCTGTTGCTGTCAAGATACCTAATCTGCTCTGCAGCTGAATGGCGTACCTGAAAACAAAAAAGTGGTTAACAATAAAAAAACAAAGTATAAAAAAATTGCATACCTATAAAGCAAACATGATAAAAACATAACAATAAAACATTGCAGTATAGAATGCAGAACAATAGAGAGAGAACAATAAAACAACTATTTTTGGTTTTTTTATTTTATATATTTTTTTGGTTTTTTTGTTTTTACTTTTTTTTTTTTTTGTGTTTTACACTTTTTTTTGTAACTTTAATTTTTTTAACTGGTACCAGGTTTGGGTCTCTTAAAATGCGATGGCATCTTGGGAGACCCTGTGAAAGTGTGTCCTAGTCTGTGCAGTGCTGTACCCTAAGCTAATACTCAACTAGTGTATGGTAGCGTTCAAAACATTCACCAATGCAAAGACCAGGATTGTCAGGACAGAAGGAACAATAATACCGGGTGTCACACCTAAATCCGCGCTTGCTGCAGACACGACATCTTTTTTGGGGGGCTCGTTGGGTAGGGGTACTCGGGAGGACATATTGAAAATGCCTCTCATGCAGCCGGCTTACTACATTTGGTTGGGGATGGTGAGGTGGAGCACCGTCTGGAAACAGAAGGGCTCTGACGATCTCTTCCTGGAATTTAAGGAAGGATCCATTCCGTCCTGAAGCTTTGTATAGCACATAAGCATTCAGCAAAGCCAATTGAAATAAACAGACACTTTTTTGTACCAGCGTCTGGCCTTACGGGCAACTAGGTACGGCGCCAACAACTGATCGTTGAGGTCCACCCCTCCCATATTAAGGTTATATTCGTGGACACAGAGGGGTTTCTCCACAACACCAGTCGCCATAGGAATTTGGACTGTCGTGTCTGCATGAAGGGAGGTAAGAACAGAAACATTCTTATTGTCCCTCCACTTCATAGCGAGCTAGTTATTACACTTCAAGCAGGCTCTCTCCCCCAGCCTAAGACGGGAATCTACAAGCCGCTGGAGAAAGCCCCGGCGATTAGGTCGCACGGTGCCACATGCTCCAATCTGATGATCAAACAAGTGGCTAAAAAGTGGCACGCTCGTGTAATAATTGTCCACATACAAGTGGTACCCCTTTCCGAATAAGGGTGACACCAAGTCCCACACTATCTTGCCAGCGCTTCCTATGTAGTCAGGGCAGTTTGTCGGCTCTACGTGACTATCTTTGCCCTCGTAAACCATAAAACTACGTGTATAGCCTGTGGCCCTGTCACAGAGCTTATACATCTTGACCCCGTATCTGGCACGCTTGCTGGGAAGGTACTGTTTGAGTGACAAGCGGCCAGAAAATTTAATCAGGGACTCATCAACGCAGACAACTTGATGGGGAGTAAACAAGTCTGCAAAACGTTGGTTGAAGTGGTTTACGAGGGGCCGAATTTTGTAGAGCCGATAGTATCCAGGGTCTCCACGAGGACGACAGAGTTCATTGTCATTGAAGTGCATGAACCGCAAAATCTGCTCGTATCGTGCCCTGGTCATGGAGGCAGAGAACACGGGCATATGGTAAATTGGGTCAGTGGACCAATATAACCGCAACTTACTCTTTTTATTTATGCCCATTTTGAGGGAGAGGCCCAGAAAGAGCTTAAATTCGGAAACCGTAATTGGTTTCCAATCTCTGGCAAGGGAGGACTGGGGAATAGTGGCGATGTGTTGACCAGCGTACAAATTGCTTTGGTCCACAATAGATCTATAGAGATCTTCGGTGAAAAACAGCGAATGTGGCGTAATATCAACTGTTTCCACCTGAATTCCGGGTTGGCCAGTGAATGGGGGAAGTACGGGTGCTGCAGAAGTGGTGGGTTCCCAATTCGGATTGGCGAATGCAGCAGGAAGGGCACTATGGGCACGATGGGCCTGTCTTTGTCTTCTTGGTGGCAGCGGGACACTACTAGTGCTTGCCACCTCACCAGCTTGAACTGCACTTATGGGACTCGCCACGTCACCACGTGATACTGCAGTGCTGGATATACGACCAGGGTGTACTAGGCCGCTGGTGCTTGCCAATTCACCAGAAGGAATAGCGGCGCTAGTACTTCTCTGCTCCATATGAGAGCCCTGCGGTTCTTACACTTCAAGGACAGAAGAAGAAGTTTGGGGTCTGGTACGCCTGACCTTAGCAGGGACCACAACTCCGTCGTCAGAGCTATCTGTCATGGAGCCGCTGTCCTCTACAGGATCGTATTCTGAGCCTGAATCTGACAGATGAGTGACTTTCTCTTCACTATCTGTCATGCTCAGAAACGTGTAGGCCTCTTCACTAGTGTACCCTCGATTTGCCATGTTGGGCTCTAAATTTAGGGGTACACTAGTGAGACTCACAGGCAAAAAAGCTCCTGACTTTTAGCGACTGATTCAAAACGCTACCAAAAAACTGTTAGCGATCGCAGGGATCAGGCCTGACTCTGCGAACGCTGCAGTTATGTGTGCTTAGTGTTTTGTAAGTGACAGTTATCGATCGATCCTGCACTTGGGCGGGCTGGGCTGGGCCGAGGGGCAGAACGCAGGTGCTAGCAGGTATCTGGGCTGATCCCGCTAACACTGCGTTTTTGGGAACCCTAAACTGCTGGGGACGCTAGTATAGATCTGATCGGATCAGATATCGATACGTTCAGATATTATAGCACTAAGCGAGGTGTATGCTGCGTGCGTGGGTTTTAGAGGTACTGGCGCTAACCTGGCGCTGCCAGGGGCGACGCAGACCTTATCTGATCCTAAAAACGTAACTTATATCACCACCGGGCAATTAGGGGGTTAAACCTTTATAAGGTAATAAACGGCGGGTGCCCTAAAACTATAATAAACTATAAAAAACATACAAACTAACTAGCGTCACCCGTAACACTTATACGGTGATCGCTGGTGAAAGGGTTAACTAGGGGGCAATCAGGGGGTTAAAACCTTTAGTAGGTAGTATATGGGGGTCCCTGTCGCTATAAAACACTGACAGCGCACCTATATACTTACCTCCCTAACTAGCGTCACCTGTGTCACTAATACAGCGATCAGAAAAACGATTGTTTAGCGACACTGGCGACGGGGGGTGATCAAGGGGTTAACCTTTATTAGGGGGTACCCTGGACCTAAAGGGGGGTACCCCAGACCTAAAGGGGGCTAACCTAACTGCCCTAACACTTATAACTGTCACAAACTGACACCAATGCAAAAAAAAACTGCTATTGGTGACAGGGGGTACAGGGGGGTGAAAAGTGTGCCTGCGTGAACGTGTAGTGTTGTGCACTTACTTGATGTCTTCTCTCCTCGGCGCCGGAACGATAAAGACCGGCTCGAGGAGGGATGACATCACTTCCTCTCCCTCTGTTTAAATTACAGAGGGAGAGGAAGCATTTTCAGTCGCCGGGAGCGATCGGGAGGGGGTGGCCAACAATGGATGGCCTCCCCCTCACCTCTCATCGCCCGCGAACTAGAGCCGACCGTCTCTGGCGCCGGGGGGGGGGGGGTCTGATCGGACCCCCTGCCCGCGGGAAGGCAATCGCGTACCAGGTACATGATTTTGCCTGCCCGTGCCGTTCGGCTGCCGAATATCAGCATGAGGCGGTCGTCAAGTGGTTAAAGCCAGTTATAGCCACTACAGTGGTTGCTAGGAACATGAAATATTGGCTCACACAGCTACAGGTCCACATTGTTGCGGGTTTGTCCAAGGAGGAACTCTTGTCCTACCACTCTGCTGCAAGGGGTTGGTTACACCGCCGTAGAGAGTGTTAGTCACAGAGCTTCCTAGGTGTGCAGAGAAGGCTTCAGCCTTGCTCGCTGCTTTGCAGGAGTTAGAGGAGCAGGAAGTAGTGGACCCAGTTCCACCTTTTGGAGGTGGGCAGGGGATTTTATACCCATGTTTTTGTGGTCAGGAAACCATCGGGAAGTTGTGTCTCACCCTGAATCTCAGGCCGTTGAGTCCATTGCATACAAGAGGTTCCGTATGGACTCCATTTTCTCAGTCAGGTCTCCTTCCTCCAAACTGTTTCATGGCCTCAGTAGATTTAGGGGTGCCTACCTGCCTACACATCCCCATTGCAGAGGGTTTTGTAGAAGTTTCTCAGGTTCGCAGTGCGTACGCCAGAGGGGACGATGACTCTGCAGTTTCAAACATTGCCCTTTGAGCTCTCCTCCCCCCAGAAAGTATTTCTGCCCCAGGAGAAGATCACAAAGGTAGTCAGGTGGGTCAGTCGGCTACTGGGCCTTCTATTACAGGAAAGACCTGTTCGGCATGGGAGCAAGACATTGACTTGGCCCTCTCACCTGAAGACTGGAATCCCATCTATATCCACACACACACAAAGGGTCTGTTAATGTAACAACTTCGCTGGTGAGATCCTGCGGTGACCTGATTGGATCTGATCTATGTTCCCTCTTACCCCCCCTTTTTTGTTTTTTTGTTTTTCCTTATCCCTCCCCTTCTCCTCCAACTACATTAAGCCGATCTTGCTTTCAACTGGAGAATTCCATCGGCCACTGTGAAAAATTTCCTTAAGATTTTCTTTGTACAACATACGAATTGTAACACTGTAACTGTTTGTTGGTTTATCTTTATATTGTATGTTCCAAAAATGTTATTTCCAATAAAAACTTGATTGGGAAAAAAAGAACAAATTTGGCATTTTTGCCTAGGGTGGCCTTGAGCTTCCATTGGGGCCAAGAGATTACGTTACCCATTTTTTGTTCCAATCTTTTGTGTGATCAGGATAGGAAGATTCACAGGTTGGATGTAAGAAGGTGTATGCTTCAGTATTTCGATAAGACTAAGGATAATGGGAAGACTGATTCCTTTGTGTTTTCAGGGACAAGGAAAGGGCTAGACGTACACTTGGGCAAGGTGGTTGAATCTTGCTATTAGACAAGGTTATTGGTAGAAGGATGGTTCCGGAGGAGATTGTGGCGCATTCTACAAGGGCTATGGCAGCTATGCATGCTGAATTGGCTGGTGATACACCTGGGCAGATATGCAGAGCCAAAACCCGGTCCAGCTTCAACTCCCTTTGTCAAGCGCTATAGACTTGATTTGGTTTCTCCGGAGGAGCAGGCCTTTGGGTGTAAGGTCCTACAGGTGGTAGTCCCACCCTAGTGGTAAGTGCACGCATATCCTCTCATGGGTGTTGTCCTGAAAGACGCAGAAGGCAAAAACCAAAGTTACACTTGCTGGTAATGTCTTTTCCAGGAGTCTTTCAGGACAGCTCCAGGCTACCCACCCATTGGTTGCAGCTGAGAAGATGTTTAGTTGCGGTACTGTTTTCATGGTGGTATGCTGTGTTCTATTTTGTGTCTCCCCAGTTGACCGGAGGTGCTATTCAAAACCTGAGTCTGTTCTTGGGTTAACCCTGTCCTCCCCTTCTAGGTGTACACAATCTTTCACCATCTGGTTCTTCTTTGAAATGTCACTCTGATGGTCTTTACACCAACCGAGCACAACCACAGGTAACTTTTCAATTCATGCTATGGTGAATTCTTTCTTTCGATCGCCATCTAGGCAGCCTTCACACCTCAGACATTCCTAATGTCTCTAGCAACCCTATAAAGGAAACTCCTTCAATTCCCTTTAAGAATGGTATAGCACTATTGCAAATCAGGGGTTCTTCTCAAGTACACTGGCAAAGGAAAGCATTGTGTTCATTCCCTTAAATCTGTGTTTATGGAAACTGTCTCACTGGCTTTAACCCGCGCCTTACCACTCTTGTCCAGCACATCTGTCAAGAAGCAGCCATAGAAGAAATGTCACATTAATATGCTGACAGCAAATATCCTCATCCAAAACATGCTATAATCTCATATAGCAAAATTAATCACCCCAATCATCCAAATCTGAACACAAATTAACATTAGGTCACCATGGTTGTAAGGCATTTGGATTGTGTATCCATTTCACCTCTATTTACCAATACCAAGAACTGAAATACCAAGGGTTAGACCAGAGCTCAAAATTTCAAGGCCTGAGCTACTAGCCAGGCCTCAAGGGTTACTCGCCACTAGTTGCCCCGCCCCTAAACACACCCTTATAAATTATCTCATGAAATGACACTTAAATGTTTTATGCAGAATTGGGTTATAAAAATATTAACAACAACAACTTTAGCTGTGCCCACCAATGCAGCCTGTGTCCACCATGCAGCCTACCTGTGCAGGGGAGGAGAGGAACAAGAGAGCCGTCTGGATAATCAGACCGCAGCTCAGGGAACACAGTGATAACGGCTTTCATTTCAATTACTGTGCTCCTGCCAATCAACATCATATACAGCCCCACCCCCTGGCCGAGGAACTTTGACAGATCACCAGTCCCGGGATTGGACGGGTGATCTGTTTATCAAAGTCCCGGGACCAGGAGAAGGGGCTGTATTTGACAGCGAGCAGCGGGGAACACGGCAATGTGAAATGAAAGCTGTTATCGTTGTGTTCCCTGCACTGCGCTCTGATAATCCGGGCAGCTTTTTCTTTCTTCCCCTCCGCGATCGCTGGGAGAAGGACTCCCATTCCACCCATTGGAACCCCCCCCCTAGGCAGCCATACTCTCCAGCCCTCAAAATCCACTCGCAAAATACAAGCAGGCGAGTGGAATTTTTAAGGGCTGGGTTAGCCACTTAAAGCGGAGTTCCACACAAAAATGGAACTTCCGCTTTTCGGAACCCTCCCCCCCTCCGGTGTCACATTTGGCACCTTTCAGGGGGGAGGGGGGTGCAGATACCTGTCTAAGACAGGTATTTGCACCCACTTCCGGCATAGATTCCCATGGGAGTCTATGCCTCTTCCCGTCCCGACCGCGCTGTCTGCTGGGAACACAAAGCTCCCAGGAGAGAGCGGGGACCACTAGGGACGCGCAGCGTGACTCACGCATGCGCAGTAGGGAACCGGGAAGTAAAGCCGCAACGCTTCACTTCCTGATTCCCTCAGCTAGGATGGCGGCGGCAGCTGCCGAGAACCGAGTGGGTTCTCGGTGTCCCCTGCAGACATCGCTGGACCCTGGGACAGGTGAGTGGGCATGTATTAAAAGTCAGCAGCTGCAGTATTTGTAGCTGCTGGCTTTTAATTTTTTTTTTTTTGGCGGTGTGGGTGAACCCCCGCTTTAACTTTGGAACGTCATGGCTATTAATAAAGTATGTAGCCATTGATCACGGGCAATGGGTAATATTACCCGTGATCCAATGAACTTGGAGGTGGTGCTTGCAGAATTCCAGATGAAATATTTCTGTTGGGCTGGAGTCCTATTTTGATTGGTCTGAGTAGGTGACAGGATCCCAAACTTCACTGCCATAAAGGATTGGGGTGATGCCATTGTTAAAGGTTCTAAACCAGACTCTGACCAGTGGTTTTAGGTGGCACAGCTGTCTCATGATGGCAAAGAAGGCTCTGCATGCCTGGTCTTTTAGGGCCTCTATGGCTGACTTGAAACTTCCTGATTGGTTGATTTCTATGCTGAGGTATGTGGAGCTGTTAGTTTCTTTAAGACTGCACTTGTTTAAGGTTAGGAGAGGGCTTTTTGTCTGTTTTGTGTTCTTCCTTTGTAAAAGAGCGTAATTTTTTTGTTTTCTTTGAGTTGTTAGGTAGTGCCCATGTGGCACTGTATTTCTCTGGCCCTTCCAGGTGGTCTTGTAGTCCATTCTCTGTTGGTGACTGTAGTAGAAAGTCATTCGTATACAGCAGGAACTTTACCTCGGTGTCATTTAGAAACAGTCCAGGTGATGTAGATGTTAAAGAGGGTTGGACTTATGCCGCGTACACACGGTCAGAATTTCTGACAGAAAAAGTCAGATGGGAGCTTTTGGTCAGATAATCCGACCGTGTGTATGCCCCATTAGACTTTTTCTGTCGGCATTTCCGATGGACTTAGAGAACATGCTCTCATTTTTTCCATCGGAAATGCCGATGGAGCTTGTCCCGTTGGTAAGTCTGACCGTGTGTACACGGCATAAGGCTGCAGCCCTGTCAGACTCCATGGGCCTGTCAAAAGTAATCTGTTCTTTTCCCATTCACCTTTATGCTGCAGCTGTTCTCGGTATATGAACTCTTGATGACATCATATGTTTTCCTTCCTATTCCACGCTCCAATAGTTTGAGTCAAAGACCTTCTTAAAGTCCTCAAAACAAGCGAACGTTTCCATATTTTGCATTGTGTGCATGGTTCTTGATGAGACTGCTGAGGACGTTCTGTTTTGTCAAGAAGTTGAGGATACTTTTTGTTCAGGATCCTGTTGAATAGTTTTCCAAGTGTACTGCTGACACATATCTCTCTGTAGTTGGCTGGATCATACTGGTCTCCACTCTTATGAATGGGTGTTATGAGGCCTTGGTTCCATACTTTAGGGGTAGCAACCAGCACTCAGGACCAGATTGAACACTTTATATATTACAGCATGTACATCTGGGGAGCCATGTTTAATCACCTCTGGCAGGATACCATCCATTCCACTGACTTTTTTAGTTTGCAGGTATTACATTTTCTCCATTATTTTTTGTACTGTAACCTTTTATATCTAGGGGGTTTTGGAAGTCCTTGATTTTTAACTCTATATCATTTAGTCCTTTTGATGTCTTTGTTCCACAGTTAGTGCCTCTTCTGGAATATCTTTTTAGAGGTTATTAAAGTTGTTAAGCCGGCATGCTCCGATTTTCTTGCCCAACAAGATTTTTACAGATATTCAATACCCTGTTGACCTAATTTCTCTGGGGTTTCATCACACCTAGAATATCCCTAAAAACCTTATAATTGATGCATGGAGGCAGGTTAGCACTACCCAACTTACAATCCTACTATTTGGCTTCTCAGCTAATCCACATCCATGGGTGGTTCTTCCCTGAAATAATGCTTCAGTGGAAATCCCAGGCTACCCTCATGCATTTGTATGAAGCTCTGATCAACTTGCTTTACAGAAATGGACCCCATTCTGCTGGTGCGGCCATTTTGAAACTCTCCTTTTAAAATGTTTCACATTTGTAAGATGAATGGCTCTTCTTGCCCAATCTCTGAATGCCTCCTTGTGATTTAACCAGATTTTGTCAGAGCTCACTAAGCTTCCAGAAGTATAACATTGGGCCCAAGTATGTTCACCAGCTATTCTCCTCTGGGACTTTTAAATAATTTTCAACATTGAGGGCTGAACTGGGCATACCTAGCACTTATTTCTTCACTTATATACAATTACGTCATGCGGTAGCAGCCCAATTTGGGTTGCGGGATGTTCTACTTCAACCCTGGGAACTGGAAACCTTGTTATTTGAAAATAAGTCCAAGCTGGTTTCTAGATATTACTAGTTGTTAATATCCTCCTCTACTTCACGTATAGATAAGATCAAAACTCAGTGGCAGCCAGATATACCAATATTACAGGATGACCCTTGGGTGAAAGTGTTGGGGAACCAGCTTTCTGAGGTTATAGCGGTCGGAGACTAGGTGATTCAATTAAAATATTTACATAGGATTTATTATAAGCTGCATAGATTGTGTAAAATGGGTAGACTTGGATTCTCTAGAAAGTTCTTAAGCCCGATGTCGCCATTTTGGATGTGGGTGTTCTTTTTTCCTGGGTGATAAGACAATATTCTTCCTTTATTTCCCAGAAAGTTTTTCTGAAGCACCTCTTCTAACTGTTGCAGGTTGTTTTTTCTTTTTAAGGGTTTGCTTGTATTTTTTCTGTAGGATGCCATGGGCTGTCCTTAGAGCAGTGCTTTTAGGGTCTCTGTGCTTGTTATTGGAGACTATCCATAAGGTGTACCTCAATGCTTTGCATTATCTGTCAAACCATTTATTGGATTGTTCGCTGGATGGTTTCTTGTAGTTTACTTTTCTCAGTTGGGATGTTTCTGCAGTGGTGTGTATTTTGTGCAAGTCCTTCTGGTTCACGCCAGATGAGTTTACCTCATAGGTGGTGTATTGAAAGTTTTTTTTTTTTTTTTTTTTTTTTTTTTTTTATTTGTTTCATTTTTTTGTTCCATGTCTGTCAGTTACCTTTTTATTTTGTGGTAGACTGTTTGGACCATTTAAATGAGGGTGGTAGGTTGCAGAGAGAAGTCTGGTGGGAGAATAATGTGAATCTTCCCAGAGAGTCTCCCTTGGTGCAGCCACTACGGATGTAGAGCCCTAGACTCCCGACACAAATTTGTCAGTTTTCTTCCATTCTTGTTTATTGTATGTATGTGTTGCCTGTGGAAGTTATATAGTCCTTTTCACTTCCTGTCCTAGCGTTGAGGTCTCCCAGACTTGAGCACTTGTCCTAGGGATTGGAAGTGGTTAGCCTCACTTTGTAGGACCTCATAGGTATCTGGTCCGAAGTATGGGGACTGTCCGGGCAATGTATTCTGCATACAGGTAGATGTCAGACTGAGAGGTGAGGATGGAACTGCTTATTCTTATCCAGATGTGGCTCTCCTTTTTTGATTGCTCTGATGTTCTCTTGTAGCTCCTCCTTATACGTAACTAGTGTTCCTTCTGAACACTGACCCTGTTTTAGGTTTCTATCCTTCTGTGTGGGATTAGAGCATTTCCTTTAGCCAGTAGGTACTAGAGGTTTATCCTGTGGCCTGATCCATGTTTCCAGGAGGATTTGAATGTCAATCTTAATCTGTGTGTAAAGTATGGGTCATTTACTTTGGATCTAAAGGCTGAAGCCTTGAATGTTCCAACTCCTGAAAATTAGTGATATCATTTTGTGTTAATATACCTTGTAATGGGCTAATTACCTGGGACAAACCGGATTATGAGTGGTTGTTACGTTCTTTATTGCTTTTTGAGCAATTGTAAACCCCCATGGTTTTTCACCTTAATGCATTCTATGGAATGCATCCCTGGGGGGCAGGGCAGAGTCCTGCATTCTGTGTGAAGATGCGGGTCTCGGGAGTGTGCCCGCATGGGTGTCCACCAAGGAAAACGTTCTCCAGCGTGGACGAGCCAGGAGCGGCGCTGAGGGACCCCAGAAGAGGCCCGTTGCCACTCTGTGCAAAACGAACTGCATACAGGAGACATGACATGTTTGTTTAAAAAAAGAAAAAAAAAACCCTTTACAACCCCTTTAACTTCTCCATTTCTCTGCTTTGTGGTGGTCTTGATGTCCCATCTTGGTGCTGGGGGTTTCCTCCATTCTTGCCAGCTTCTTAGCCCTGTTTTTGGGTTGATTATATTGTTTTTGGATTGAGAGGTTTGGAGTCATCTTGTGGTTGTTGTGTTCACCTGAGGAATGGTTTGTGCCAGATCTAGGATGTGAGTTGTATTCAGTACCATGTCTTTCAATTCTCTTGCCAGATGGATGGCTGCTTTATGTGTTCAGTAAACTCCCTCTCTCTCCCCCTCTCCCCCCCGTTAAGATGTCTGGTTTCTGTGATGTAAAAAAAATAGAAAGATAAATAATTTCAGAACTTTTTCCCACCTTTTAATGTGACCTATAAACTGTACAACTCAGTTAAAGAACACACTGAAATCTTTTAGGTGGAATAAAGTAAAAATAAAAAACTAAAATAATATGGTTGCATAAGTGTGCACACCCTTAAACTAATACTTTGTTAAAACACCATTTTATTTTATCTTCTTCTGGCTCGGCCATTCCTTTGTTGATTTAGATGTATGCTTTGGGTCGTTGTTATGCTGAAAGATGAAGTTCCACTTCATGTTCAGCTTGCTTGCAAAAGCCTGAAGGTTTTGTGCCAATATTGACTGGAACACACTTTCCCACATACTTGAGGGGCTTGATGTTTTTTTGCAAAATTTAGCCCGGCTTGGATGTTTTTCTTAAAAAGCTCTTGCAACTCTACCCTATAGCCCAGACATATAAAGAATATGGGAATTTGTTGTCACATGTACCACACAGCCAGTACTTGCCAGATATTACTGCAGCTCCTTTAATGTCACTGTAAGCCTCTTGGCAGCCTCCCTGATCGGTTTTCTTCTCATCTTTTTATCAATTTTGGTGGGACATCCAGTTTTTGGTAATGTCACTGTTGTGCCATATTTTCTCCATTTGATAACTGTCTTCACTGTGTTCCATGGTATATCTTGGAAATTCTTTTGTACTCTTCTCCTGCCTGATACCTTTTAACAATGAGATCCCTCGGATGCTTTGGAAGCTCTCTGTGGATCATGGCTTTTGATGTAGGATGCGATTAAGAATGTCAGGCAGGACCTACAAGAACAGCTGCACATTATTTGGGGTTAATCAAAGGCACTTTAAATGATGGCATGTGTATACAGACTTCTATTTAACATGAATTTGAATGTTATTGCTTAATTCTGAACACCGTTTCACCGTTTCTGAACACAATCAACTGTTTTTACTCTTTTTAAATCATGATGACAACAGAAACAAGCTAAATGACCCTGATCAAAAGTTTAAACACTGGTGATTTTGGCCTGATAATCATTATGATTTAAAGAGTAAACACAGTTGATTGATCATAAATGGCTTCAGCCAAACACTAACCATGAGTGAAAAATGTTTTTGTGTCATCATTCATATTCTCTGAAAAATGGCCAAGAAATCACAAATTCTGCCAGGGTATGTAAACCTATGAGCACAAGTGTGTGTATAAATAGTATATAGTGTCCGTGTGTGTATGTATGTGTGTGTGTGTGTGTGTATATATATATATATATATATATATATATATACTATAATACACTCTATGTGTAATATATGTGGGGACCTGTAGCCACATCCCTATTGCCTGCATTTTACCCACCCCTCATATATTGATTGGGGATGTCCCATGGTCTATGAATACTATGCCTTGTACAGTACAGGACACCACCCCCCCTCTATTCCTTAGTTTTGTAGCATGCAATACTGAATAACCAAGGACTCGTAGTGAGGAAGGGTTATAACGGAAGCGCGCTCAAGAGCTTTGCCAGTGTCCAATCACCTGAATTTATGAGCCTACAACTCATGGTCTATGAATATTCTGCCTATGTCTTCTCCTGTACTCCAAGATATGGCTTTCAAAGGTATATATTTTAATTTATAGAAAATCAAAAAATCTATAATATTGCATATCAAAGGATATGTTCACTTTTAGGAGCATGTTTCGTGTCACACCCATACTTGGTGAGTAACATGCTCCTATACACCCACTACCCGCCACCAGCACTCCCCCCCTCTTTCACAATGGGCGGGGAGCCTTCTCCCTGCACCCACTGTCACTTTTAAAAACAGCGCGGCACTCCACCTACACAGCTGCGTCATTCATTTAGTTTCCTGTGAATTAATGAACTACAGGTATCCTAGGCCATGCCAGCAGATGGCTTGTAGTTCTCAATGAACTGCGAGGGTGTTGCTGTGCAGCCTGCTTATAGTCTCCCTGACGGATTGCTACACTTGCCCACGTAGTCTTCATCTGTTCCTAGGGCTTAAAGCTGAAATCTAGTATGACTTTTTTTTTTTGTTTTTTTTTAGATCTCAGGAATGGAGGCAGGTAAGTGTTAGAAGGGGTATCTAAAAGTACAGCTACCCTTAAGTAAAAAAACAGACCGTTTTAAAGATGCAGCTGTTTCCCTGAATATCCAGGGTGCACTACTATGCAAATATCAATCGGCTTTTCTGGTTGAGAGCTTCCATCTCAATGCTGGTTAAGGCTGCTCATCATAGCAGCAAGCCAATAGTGAGGTGTGAGAGGGGGCAGGGCTAGGCTGCCTATAGTGAGTGCTGGCCAATATTTGTTTCATAGCGCACTCCAGGATTCATTTAATCTCAGGAGATGTACTAAATGTTAAACCAGGTATGCAGGCATCTGGAGATAGCCACAGTATGCCAGTGTAAATTTCTTTGTTTATGGTGGGCACAGGTTTGCTTTATTAAGCATACAACATAGTTTGTTAAATGTCACACAATAAAGCTTGTTCTCTTTGTGCAATGAAACAGCCCTCACCCACTCTTTGAATTTCTAGCTTGTTCTTTTTGTACTATTAAACCCTCTTCTGAATTCCAAAGAGATGTCTGACAGGGCAGGTCATACCACAACGTGATTACCTTTTAGCTTACTGAATTAATTATCTGAGGAATAAAATTGAGCTACATTAATCACTCTATTATATTCTTTATGTTATGGTTGCACATTAAATGTTGTATTGTTGTAACGTCAGTTTGATGAGTAAATAGTCATTGTTAATTCTTATTATGGAATACAGTCGGTTTCAGTGTTGCATAAAAAAAACTTTTTCTTACAGGTTTTGAGTATTTCTGGTTTCAAAACTGGGCGGATTCTTCCACTGTGGACCAGAAAAAGGTGTCCTAGACTTTAGCCTTTGGACTAAATTGTTGGAAGGGGCTGGATTTAGAATGAATGCAACTCTATTTTTACTGTGAAGAACTAATCAAAGCTCTTTGTTTAATAGCTTTTTGTTTTACTTCAATAGCCAACTTCAATAACCATCACCATTAGGAATCCAAACCTGTTGCTTAACAATATCCTGCATCTGTTGATGACTCTCAGATTCAGTACTGCAAAAGAGACATGCTATCTTGGAATTTCTGCATCAGCACTCTTCATCGAACAGGACAAGAGTTCACCAGTTGATCAGTTGATACTTCACAGCATTACTTCCATATGCAAACTGTTGTGCAGAATACCAAAACACAGTTGGATACAATTTCTAAAACTCAAAATTGCAATACTATAATTTGAACTTTTTCTTTTACCTGTCTGCATTTTAGTACTAAAGCAATGTTTGTCAACATGTGTATTACAATTTGATGGGTGTGTTTTTGTTTGTGGTTTCTATTTTGTTATGTGGGTATTTATGTAATTGGTGTATCACATTTGCACTAAAGTTGATTCTAATTGGTGTTCTTTCACTAGCACAATAAATAAGTAAGCATAAAAACCTTGCTAGATACAGAATGTTTTTTTGACACTGGCCCATCATAATGAAGAAGATGATTTGTTGGAAGAAATATGTTTGGCCAAAACATTAAGATAAGAATTTTTGTTGTCCTGGTTAATATATATATATATATATATATATATATATATATATATACACACACACACACACACACACACACACACACACACACACACACACGGGACGGAAAGTATTCACACCCCCTTAAATTTTTCACTCTTTGTTATATTGCAGCCATTTGCTAAAATCATTTAACCACTTCAGCCCCGAAAGGTTTTACCCCCTTCCTGACCAGAGCACTTTTTACAATTTGGCACTGCGTCGCTTTAACTGCTAATTGCGCGGTTATGCAATGTTGTACCCAAACAAAATTTACGTCCTTTTCTTCGCACAATTTGAGCTTTCTTTTGATGGTATTTGATCACCTCTGTGGTTTTTATTTTTTGTGCTATAAACGGAAAAAGACAGAAAATTTTGAAAAAAATTATATTTTCAACTTTTTGTTATAAAAACAATCCAATAAACTAAATTTTAGTCATACATTTAGGCCAAAATGTATTCAGCCACATGTCTTTGGTAAAAAAAAAGTCAATAAGCGTATATTTATTGGTTTGCGCAAAAGTTATAGCATCTACAAACTAGGGTACATTTTCTGGAATTTACACAGCTTTTAGTTTTTGACTGCCTATCATTTCTTGAGGTGCTAAAATGGCAGGGCAGTACAACACCCCCCCCCCCAAATGACCCCATTTTGGAAAGTAGACACCCCAAGGAAATTGCTGAGGCATGTTGAGCCCATTGTATATTTTATTTTTTTGTCCCAAGTGATTGAATAATGACAAACAAAAAAAAAAATATTGCAATAATAAGTTGTCACTAAATGATACATTGCTCACACATGCCATGGTTATATGTGGAATTGCACCCCAAAATATATTTTGCTGCTTCTCCTGAGTACGGGGATACCACATGTGTGGGACTTTTTGCTAGCCGCGTACGGGGCCCCCGAAAACCAATCACCGTCTTTAGGATTTCTAAGGGCGTAAATTTTTGATTTCACTCCTCACTACCTATCACAGTTTTGAAGGCCATAAAATGCTAAGATGGCACAACCCCCCCCCAAATTACCCTATTTTGTAAAGCAGACACCCCAAGCTATTTGCTGAGAGGCATGGTGAGTATTTTGCAGCTCATTTGTTTTTGAAAATGAAGAAAGAAAAGAATGTATTTTTTTTTCTTTTTTCAATTTTCAAAACTTTGTGACAAAAAGCGAGGTCTGCAAAAATACTCACCATACCTCTCAGCAAATAGCTTGGGGTGTCTACTTTCCAAAATGGGGTCATTTGGGGGGGGGGGGAGTTGTGAAATAAAAAATTTACACCCTTAGAAACCCCGAAGGTGGTGTTTGGTTTTCGGGGTCCCGTACTTGGCTAGGCTCCCAAAAAGTCTCATACGTGGTATCCCTGTACTCAGGAGAAGCAACCGAATGTATTTTGGGGTGTAATTTCACATATGCCCATGGCATGTTTGCGCAATATATCATTTAGTGACAACTTTGTGCAAAAAAAAAAAGTGTTTTTCCCGCAACTTGTGTCACAATATAAAATATTCCATGGACTCGACATGCCTCTCAGCAAATAGCTTGTGTGTCTACTTTCCAAAATGGGGTCATTTGGGGGGTTGCAAGAAAATTACTTTGAACCCCCAAACATTATATAGTTTTTAAAGCAAAGGCCCTACAGGTTAAAATGGTGGGTGTTTAATTTTTTTTTTCACACAGTATTTGCACATCGATTTTTCAAACACATTTTTTTGAGGAAAAAACACACTTTTTTTAATTTTAATGCACTAAAACACACTATATTGCCCAAATGTTTGATGAAATAAAAAAGATGATCTTAGGCCGAGTACATGGATACGAAACACGACATGCTTTAAAATTGTGCACAAACGTGCAGTAGCGACAAACTACATACATTTTTAAAAGTCTTTACAGGTTACTACTTTAGATTTACAGAGGAGGACAACTGCTAAAATTACTTCCCTTGATCTAACCTTCGTGGTGATACCTCACATGCATGGTGCAATTGCTGTTTACATTTGACGCCAGGCCGACGCTTGTGTTCACCTTTGCCGGAGAGCAGGGTGGAACAGGGGTGCTTTTTTGCTTTTTTATCTTATTTTTAAACTGTTTCTTTCTTTTTTTTTTTTTTTTTTTTATCATTTTTATTGTTTACTCAGGGAATGTAAATATCCCCTATGATAGCAATAGGTAGTGACAGGTACTCTTTTTTTGAAAAAATTGGGGTCTATTAGACCCTAGATCTCTCCTCTGCTCTCAAAGCATCTGACCACACCAAGATCGGTGTGATAAAATGCTTTCCCAATTTCCCAATGGCGCTGTTTACATCCGGCGAAATCTAAGTCATGAAATGCTTGTAGCTTCCAGTTTCTTAGGCCATAGACAACAACAAACAGACAGTGCAGCGCTAAATAAATGGAGAAAATGGAATGAAATTGAGATAGAACACAATACAATCCACCACGGTGTAGAGAAAATATATAAAAGTCCATGTAATCAGGTCCAAACAGATCTTCAAGGTAGAAAGGACTGTATGCTTGCAAATGGTGATTCCAGGAGCCCACCACCACAGAAACAAATGGCCTCTCACCTGGTGCTGTGGACCCTTTGATTATAGAGGGTCATGAGCGCTCTTGGCATATACTATGCAAATATGGCTACACAAATCTTCATCAATGACCATCAAGGACCCAATGCAGGACACTCCAATAAGGACATGTAGGAAATAAAAGTGGCGAAAATAGTGCTCTCCGTATAAAATGATCTTTATTACTAAATAAGAAATCATAAAACACTCACAAGTGAAGTACTTGGTAATGGCAGACAAACAATGATGGCGATCTCCTGTTCCTCCGAACAGCAGAGTAGATGCGCAGTGGCCGCGGGTGACGTCACGACGCTACCTTGTTCTGGACGCGTTGCGTCCCAGTGGGCGGGGACTTCATCAGCAGATGAGGGACGACGTGGGCACCCGCGCTATATACCAGGTAAGTAACCATGGCTACAGTACACCAAACGGAAATGACCTAAGGATCACCCGGAACTCAATCCGGACGTAACCCCTAATACAAAAATACAAAACAAACGGAAATGAATCTCCCAAGAGCAATAAGGAAAGACATGGCTATGATAATAAAAACGCATCAATCCTGGGGGGACAAGTGCATAATTCCTAAAATGGAATATTACCATACTAAGGGGAAAGTTGAATATAAAAAATATATATATATATAAAAACATATATATATAAAAAGTAATATCATTATAAAAAATCAGAACACTATAGAGATAAAAAGTGAGTCATCCGCGGCCACTGTCATCAGATATAAATGAAATAAAATAAAATTCAGCGATCTGATATAAAACAATTTGTATCAAAATCAACGTTTAACCCCTCAGGGCAAAGAACCCTGGTTTCAAAGATCCAGTAAGATTCTCTCCTACTTAGTTGCCTTATGAAATTGCCCCCCCTCCAATGTCTCGTGACCCTCTCAATACCCCAAAACCTCAAACTTTTGGGGTTCTGATGATGATGGAGTTTGAAGTGTCTAGAGACATTGTGGGTTTTCAGGCCTTTCTTAATGTTAACATGCTCGGCAAGTCTCACATGTAGGGGTCGGGATGTTCTCCCTATATACTGGAGCCGGCATCCACACTCCAGCATATACACGACCCCTACCGTGTCATAGGTAATTAGCTGTTTAATATCATACTCCTTACCAGTAGCTGAGGCTAGGAATTTTTTCCTTTTCTTTATGTTCCCCTTTGCATGCTTACATGAAATGCATTTGCCGCATGCGTAGAAACCACTCAGAAAAGAAAATAACCTATCGGAAGAGGGAACAGGAGGGTTCAGAACACTAGGGGCCAGACGGTCCCTCAATGATGGAGCCTTCCTGTAAATAAACTGAGGGCGGTCGGGGAGCACTGGGCCTAAGACTTTATCTTGTTTCAAGATGGGCCAATTCTTCTGTACTATTTTCTCAAATGTGCGATATTGCACATTATAGTCAAGCACCATCTTGAAATTATGATCGTCTCCACCTTTTTCCCTGACCGTATCAGAAACTAGAACACCTCTGTCAAGACTTCTGACTTTAGTGATCTCCTCCTCAAGCTTGGAACGATCGTATCCTTTTTGTTCAAACCTAGATGTCAGAATGTTTGATTGCACCAAGAAATCCTCCTCCGTGGTGCAATTCCTACGCAGCCTGATGTACTGACCCCTGGGGATGTTGCACAACCAGGAATGGTGGTGACAACTCCCCAGGGGGATGTACGAGTTGCGGTCCGTGTTTGAAAAAATTGGTCGTAATAAAACGGTTGTGTATAATACTGATAGTCAAATCAAGAAAAACAATTTTTTCCTGGTCAACCGTCCAAGTCAAGACAATATTTTTGTGGTTCGTGTTAAGAGTATCAATAAACAAGTCAAGTTTGTCCCTATCTCCTCTCCAAATCAAAATAAGGTCGTCAATGTAACGACGGTAACAAATGAGCTCTGGGGGCTTATTAGAAAAAACTACCTCTTCCTCCCAGTGGGCCATAAATAAATTGGCCACACTGGGAGCAAAACGGGCCCCCATAGCAACTCTCCTTGTCTGTAAATAAAAATCCCTATTATACCAAAAATAATTTTTGGTTAAACAGAAGTTTAAACAACTCAACAGGAATTCCTGATGCCTCCCAGACAATGAGCAGGAGGAAAGAGCCCATTCGACAGACATCATAGCATCTCTGTGACCAATAATGGTATACAGAGAGCTGACGTCTGCTGTGACCAAAAAAGTGGGTGAAGAACAATCTAAACTTTCCAAAATCTGAATCACATGTTTAGTGTCTCTGAGGTATGCAGGGGTTTTAATAACAAGTGGTTGCAAAAAGAGGTCAATGTATTGCCCAAGGCGAGCTGACACTGAGTCGATCCCATTAACGATGGGTCGACCAGGGGGGTGGACGATGTCTTTATGTATCTTGGGCAGAAAGTAAATCACAGGGGTTCTGCAAAATAAAGGATCCAAATACATTGCCTCCTTCTTGGTGAGGATTTTTTGATCCCTGCCATCCTCAATAATAGCATGCAATTCATCCTTGTATGTTAACATGGGGTCTTTACTAAGGATCCTGTAGGTGTCTTGGTCAGAAAGCAGACGACTCATTTCTGACTGATAATATTCTCTGCTCAAAATGACCAGACCCCCCCCTTTGTCGGCGGGACGGATGACTATATCCTTCCGCTCGGAGAGCGATTTGATCCCGCACTTAATATACAAAGGATCAACAATTTTCTTAACCTTTAACTGATGTAAATCATGCGAAACCATATTTTTGAACACTTCTAAATGTTTATTGTCGGTGTTCTGTGGGTTAAACGTAGATTTATTGCGTAACGATGAGTGTTGAGAGATGGACGGTTTAGTCCCATGATGAGGTTGGGCCAAAAAATATTTTTTCATATTAAGAGACCTAACAAATTTCTGGATATTCACATAAGTATCAAATTTATTAAGGTTTTTTATAGGGGCAAATTTTAAGCCTCGATCCAAGACCTTAATCTCATCTTCACTGAGAGTGATTTGACTCAGATTGTAAATACCCTTCCCTACCGTGGTTTGGGCCTTTTGTACCCTCCTGCCCCCTCTCCTTCCTCTCTTTCTTTTCGCTTGCGAGGGCCGGCATTTGGTGGAGTGTAGGGTATCGGCTGCCTCCACATCTCTCCTTGTTGGGGTTGAAAAGACTGAGGGGGGTATCTCTGTTCCCCCCGTTGGCCTAAAAAACCATTTTCCTTATAAGGGGTGTGGTCAGCTAATGGGGCAAATCGGTTGGACGTGGGAATGGGTTTGTTGTAAGGGGGGTCACAGCCTCCTCTCTCAAAGTATTCTCTACTCTCTTCATATGCTGGATAACCATTCTGACGGTAAGGAGTCACATGATGGTTATAACCACTCAAAGTTCAGCAACATACCAGTACATTGCTGGTCCTTGTTGGGCATATATTGTAATTTTTTTTTTTTTTTCATGCAGCCTGTGGGCTGAACGAAAAAAAGATTGATCGGTGGGTATGCCCACCATTAGGATACCTCCCTTCATCCACCCACTTCTAATGATGGGCATACATGCACCATTTATATATGCCGAAGCATGGGGGCATCCGCCCCAAAAGTTAGGAGCAAATCGCTCCTCCGCCCCTGCTGCCCCCATGCTTTGGCATATATGCTCTTTTTTTTTTTTTTTTTTTTTTTTAACTGTGGTGGTGAAATCACCTCCGACAGCGCTGGAGTCATGGCTTTATGTATCGTGGGAGCAAACGCTGTTGCTGTCAAGATAAATCCGCGCTGCAACTGAATGGTGCACCTGCTAAGCAAATGATGGTTAACAATAAAATAAACTAACATTACAGTATAACAGTAAGACTTACCATACCTGCAAAGCAAATACAAAAAAAAAATAGTAAAAAATAAAACATTTTTTAATTCAACCTGTGCCTAAAATATATGCCGAAGCATGGGGGCATCCACCCGCAAAAGGTAGGAGCAAATCGCTCCTCCGCCCCTGCTGCCCCCATGCTTCGGCATATATATGCTGAAGTATGTAACTGTGGTGGTGAAATCGCAGAAGAATATAGAGCAGTGGTTCTCAACTCCAGTCGTCAGGACCCACCAACAGGCCAGGTTTGCAAGATAGCTGAAATACATCACAGGTGATATCACTTGCTGCTCAGTGATTGCAGTATTCTAGTCTGCAACTCCCCAAGGTAATACTTAAAATCTGGCCTGTTGGTGGGTCCCGAGGACTGGAGTTGAGAACCACTGATATAGAGAGAGAGAACAATAAAACGACAACTATTTTTTTTTTTTTTTATAACTGTAACTTTTGTAACTGTAACCGGTTCCAGGTTTGGGTCTCTCAAAATGCGATGGCATCTTGGGAGACCCTGTGAAAGTGTGCCTAGTTTGTGCAATGCTGTACCCTACTCTAAAACTCAACTAGTGTATGGTAGTGCTCAAAACATTCACCAATGCAAAGACCAGGATTGTCAGGACAGGAGGGACAATATTAGCGGATGTCACGCCTATATCCACGCTTTCTGCAGACACGACATTTTCTTTGGGGGGCTCGTTGGGTAGGGGTACACGGGAGGACATAAGGAAAATGCCTCTCATGCAGCCGGCTTACTGCATTTGGATTGGGAAGGTGAGGTGGAGCACCGTCTGGAAACAGAAGGGCTCTGATGATCTCTTCCTGGAATTTAAGGAAGGATCCAGTCCGTCCTGAAGCTCTATATAGCACGTGAGCGTTCAGCAAAGCCAATTGAAATAAGTATACAGACACTTTTTTTATAACAGCATCTGGCCTTACGGGCAACTAGGTAAGGCGCCAACAACTGGTCGTTGAGGTCCACCCCTCCTATATTTTGGTTATATTTGTGGACACAGAGGGGTTTCTCCACAACACCAGTCACCGTAGTCAGAGGCGGCTCTCTAATTAGGCAAAAAAGTGGTCGCCTAAGGCCTTGTGCTTCCAGGGGCCTCGCAGCTGCCTAATTTGCCTGATTTGTGCGTGGGAGAATGGGAGGGAATGTCCCTGGTCAGTGTCATCAAGCTGGCAGGGTGAGCGGGCCGGACTGGTAAAGGATCGCTGAGGAGGAGGCGGAGCTGCCGGCCGCTGCTGAACACGCCAGGAGGTAGGGGTGGTCTTGGCTGGGGGGCAGGGGAGGCCTTGTAAAAATGCACGTACTCCGTGACACCCGCCGGCTGCCGCTACACTGTCTGGGTTATATTTGCAGCACAGATCGGTGCGACCGTGCGAGTAAGCAGCTTAGTGATATGACATGAGTCCAAACGAACCGATGCATTTACTGTCTTCCCTGTCAGGCGGAGTGATCTCTGCCCGACAGGAGTTTACTAGTCCCGCACGGCGTGATGTCATTCACAGACCGGGAGGCGGGAGAGTGCTGCTGCAAAGACCTGCAAGGAGCCAGTGAAGCGACTGCAAAAGCAAGTAAGTTTTCAGAGGCTAAAAACCTAACCTAAGGCAGTGTTGTCACAGTGGCCTTGCTGTGTTAACTGCCTAAAGCAGTGTTTCTCAACTCCAGTCCTCAAGGCGCCCCAACAGGTCATGTTTTCAAGATTTCCCTCAGATGAAACAGCTGTGGTAATTACTAAGGCAGTGAAATTGATCAAATCACCTGTGCAAAATAACGGAAAGCCTAAAAAACATGACCTGTGGGGGCGCCTTGAGGACTGGAGTTGAGAAACACTGGCCTAAAGTGAGTAACTCTTTGGGGGGGGTTAATTTACATTGGTATTTTTAATATGCAGCATGGAGGGAGTTAATGTACTGCCACTGGTCACTGATGCATTAGTGATCAGTGGCAGTTAATTAACCCCTTTGTGCTGCATTAGTGACACCAGCGTCAATGTTAATTGACCCCTATTTGGTACAGCATGAAAGGGTTTATAAATACTGATACTGGTGTCACTAATGCAGCACAAAGGGGTTAATTAACTGCCACTGGTCACTAATGCATCAGTGACCAGTGGTGTATTTTATACTGCTCACCTCCATACACTCCGCACCCCTCTCATGTACATACCACCCACCTCCATACATTCCACACCCCTCTCATGTACATAGCACCCACCTCCATACAGTCCGCACCCCTCTCATGTACATACCACCCACCTCCATACACTCCGCACCCCTCTCATGTACATACCACCCACCTCCATACACTCCGCACCCCTCTCATGTACATAGCACCCACCTCCATACACTCCGCACCCCTCTCATGTACATAGCACCCACCTCCATACACTCCGCACCCCTCTCATGTACATAGCACCCACCTCCATACACTCCGCACCCCTCTCATGTACATACCACCCACCTCCATACACTCCGCACCCCTCTCATGTACATACCACCCACCTCCATACACTCCGCACCCCTCTCATGTGCATACTACCCCCACCTCCATACACTCCGCACCCCTCTCATGTACATAGCACCCACCTCCATACACTCCGCACCCCTCTCATGTACATACCACCCACCTTTATACACTCCGCACCCCTCTCATGTACATACCACCCACCTTTATACACTCCGCATCCCTCTCATGTACATACCACCCACCTTTATACACTCTGCACCCCTCTCATGTACATAGCACCCACCGCCATACACTCTGCACCCCTCTCATGTACATAGCACCCACCGCCATACACTCTGCACCCCTCTCATGTACATAGCACCCACCGCCATACACTCTGCACCCTTCTCATGTACATAGCACCCACCGCCATACACTCTGCACCCCTCTCATGTACATACCACCGCCATACACTCCGCACCCCTCATGTACATACTACCCACCGCCATACACTCCGCACCCCTCTCATGTATATAGCACCCACCTCCATACACTCTGCACCCCTTTTGGTTTCTTTAGTGAGATATCAGGGGTCTAAACGGACCCCTGAAGTCTCACTATAGAGAAAGGGACTGAGGAAACACATTCCCCAGTTCCTTTCTCTGTAACCTCAGCTGCACTACAGATGAATGAACAGGAGACAGAGGCCTTTTTCCCGCCTCCATCCTGAATTATTTTTCCCATTATGGGCGTGAGTGGGGCCTCATAGCCCCCCCTTTTCTGTGCCCTGTGGAATGCACGTTCTGTCTGCAACAAACTCACTGCCCTTCACGACCTCTTTATCACAAATTCCTTTAACCTACTTGCCATTACTGAAACCTGGCTTTGTGAATCGGATACTATTTTTCTCCTGCTTCCCTCTCCCATGGGGGCCTTCTCTGGACTCACTCCCCCAGACCAAGTGGACGGAAGGGAGGTGGAGTGGGAATCCTTCTAGCCCCATGCAGCACCTATCAGGTTCTTCACCCACCTCCCTCTCTGACACTCCTCTTTTGAGGCACATTGCATTCGTCTTTTTTCTCCCATTTCTCTAAGAATTGCTGTCATCTACCGGCCCCCTGAACCAGTATCAGCCTTTCTTGATGACTTCTCTGCCTGGCTACCCTACTTTCTCTCTTCTGAAATCCCCACAATTATTCTAGGGGACTTCAACATCCCTGTCAACACTAATGCCGCGTACACACGGTCGGACTTTTCGTCTACAAAAGTCCAACGGACGCCGACGGACTAAAGCTGGCTGGTAATCCGATCGTGTGTGGGCTTCTCCGGACTTTCAGCAGACTTTTTCAGCCTCAAATCCGACGGACTTTAGATTTGAAACATGCTTCAAATCTTTACGTCGTAACTACGACGGACCCCGAAATCCGCTCGTCTGTGTGCTAGTCCGACGGACAAAAACCCATGCTAGGGCAGCTATTGGCTACTGGCTATGAACTTCCTTATTTTAGTCCGGTGTACGTCATCACGTACGAATCCGTCGGACTTTTGTGTGGTCGTGTGTAGGCAAGTCCGTTCGTTAGAAAGTCTGCTGCAAGTCCGCCGAAAGTCCGCAGGAAGTCTGTCGGACAGGCTGTCGGACTTTTGTAGACGAAAAGTCCGACCGTGTGTACGCGGCATTACACTACTATTACTTCTAAACTTCTCAGTCTAACCTCATCGCTTGACCTGAAGCAATGGATACAGGCTCCTACCCACTCCAACGGCAACACCCTTGACCTTGCCTTCTCCTATCTGTGCACTCCGTGCAACCTTTCCAACAATCCACTCCCACTCTCTGATCACCACCTTATTAGTTTTGCTCTCTCCTTGTCTTCCACCTCTTCTCCCTCCAACCGCCTAACAATTACACGTAGAAACCTTCGCCACCTCAACCCTTCTCTTCTCTACTCTGCTACTGATCACCTCTATGACAAAATCTCACCTCTGTCCTGCCCCAACCTAGCTACTTTCATCTTCAACAGCTCACTGTCTTCCTCCCTAGACAAGCTTGCCCCCCTCACTACACGCAGAATTAGGCCCTGAGTGCTACAACCCTGGCAAACAGATGACACCAGAAGTCTCAGAAAATGTAGCCGCGCTCTTGAGCGCCTGTGGCATAAGACTAAAGACCCAGGAAGACTTCACACAATATAAATCTGCCCTCCTAAAATACTACTCCTGCCTTCACACTGCCAAACAGACCTACTTTATCACACTCATTAACACCTTCTCATCCAGTCCACATCAACTCTTCTCTACCTTCAACACTCTACTCTGTCCTCCACTGCCTCCACCCACCAACTCACTCACTGCCCAGGAGATTGCCAATCACTTCAAAACTAGGATTGATACAATTCATGAGGAGATCACCAATGCGCAAAAACCTCCCCCATGCAACACCCCATGTCCACAGATACAATCATTACTTCCCTCATTCAACCCTGCTACTATTACTGAGGTTGCTAAACTTTTATCTAGCACTCATCTAACCACTTGCCCCCTTGCAAATGCTACGCTCACCCTCTGACTCGATTCTACGCTCTCTAACTCACATTTTCAACCTCTCCCTCTCTTGTGGCATCTTCCCAAACTCTCTAAAACATGCGCTAGTCACCCCCATACTAAAAAAGCCCTCACTGGATCCCACCAATCTCAACAACTTACGTCCCATCTCCTTACTCTCCTTCTCCTCCAAACTTCTTGAAAGACTGGTCTACAACCGACTAAGCGACCATCTGACCATGAATAAACTTCTTCATCCCCTTCAGTCCGGTTTTCGCCCTCAACATTCCACAGAAACTGCTCTCCTTAAACTCTCAAATGATCTACTAATGGCTAAAGCCAATGGACACTATTCTGTACTACTTCTCCTGGATCTCTCTGCTGCCTTTGACACAGTGGACCACCCCCTCCTCCTCAAAAAAACTCCACTCCTTTGGTCTCCGTGACTGTACTCTTCGCTGGTTCTCATCCTACCCATCCCACCACTCCTTCAGTGTCACTTACAACTCTACTTCCTCCTCTCCTCTTCCTTTGGGGTCCCCCAAGGTTCTGTTCTTGGACCTCTCCTTTTCTCAATCTACACCACCTCCTTGGGTCAGTTGATTACCTCCCACGGCTTTAAATATCATCTCTACGCTGATGACACCCAAATCTATCTCTCCACCCCCCAGCTCTCTCCATCTGTCTCCTCACGCATTACCAACTTACTAGCAGACATATCACCCTGGATGTCACATCACTTTCTCAAATTCAACCTATCCAAAACTGAGCTCATGATATTTCCTCCCTCAGGTGCCACTTCCCCTGATTTCCCTGTCAAGATCAATGGCTCAACTATCAACCCATCTCCCCACGCCAAGGTCCTAGGTGTAATCCTGGACTCTGAACTAACCTTTCAACCCCACATTCTATCACTATCCAAAGCTTGCCGCCTCAGTCTTCGCAACATCTCCAAGATACGCCCCTTCCTAACCAATGACACCACAAAGCTTCTAATCCACTCCCTGGTCATCTCCTGCCTCGATTACTGCAACTCCCTCCTCATTGGTTTACCTCTAAATAGGCTATCCCCACTTTAGTCCATCATGAACGCTGCTGCCAGGCTCATCCACCACACAAACCGCTCAGCGTCTGCCACACCCCTCTGCCAATCTCTCCATTGGCTGCCACTCAGTCACCGAATTAAATTCAAGATACTAACTATAACTTACAAAGCCATCCACAACCTGGCCCCCAGCTACATCTCTAACCTAGTCACAGAATACCAACCTAATCGTTCTCTTCGCTCCTCCCAAGACCTCCTGCTCTCAAACTCCCTTGTCACCTCATCCCATGCTCGCCTTCAGGACTTCTCCAGAGCCTCCCCCATCCTCTGGAATGCTCTACCCCAATCCGTCCGATTTTCTCCTACTTTATCCACTTTCAGACGATCCCTGAAAACTCATCTCTTCAGAGAAGCCTATCTGGTCCCCACCTAACAACTGTACATTTATCTTCTCAATCAGCACATCACCCATAATTATTACCTCTTGTATCTCTTGACCTTCCCTCTTCGATTGTAAGCACTAAGGAGCAGGGCCCTGTGATTCCTACTGTATCAAATTGTATTGTATTTGTACTGTTTACCCTCAAGTTGTAAAGCGCTATGTAAACTGTTGGCGCTATATAAATACTGTATAATAATAATAATAATGTCCAAGTTTTGCCTAAGGCCTCACAAAGCCTAGAGCCACCTCTGACCATAGTAATTTGGACCGTCGTGTCTGCATGAAGGGAGGTAAGACCGAAAACATTCTTATTATCCCTCCACTAAATAGCGAACAAATTAGTACACTGCAAGCAGGCTCTCTCCCCCAGCCTAAGACGGGAATCTACAAGCTGCTGGGGAAAGCCCGGCGATTTAGGTCGCACAGTGCCACATGCTCCAATCTGATGATCAAAAAGGTGACTAAAAAGTGGCACGCTCATGTAATAATTGTCCACATAGAAGTGGTACCCCTTTCCGAATAAGGGTGACACCAAGTCCCACACAATCTTGCCAGCGCTTCCTATGTAGTCAGGGCAGTTTGTCAGCTCTACGTGGCTATCTTTTCCCTCGTAAACCATAAAACTACATGTATAGCCTGGTCTCCAATCTCTGGCAAGGGAGGACCGGGGAATAGTGGCGATGTGTTGACCAGCGTACAAATTGCTTTGGTCCACAATAGATCTATAGAGATCTTTGGTGAAAAACAGCGAATAAAAATCAAGTGGCGTAAAATCAAATGTTTCCACCTGAATGCCGGGTTGGCCAGTGAATGGTGGAAGTACGGGTGCTGCAGAAGTGGTGGGTTCCCAATAAGGATTGGTGAATGCAGCAGGAAGAGCACTATAGGCACGACGGGCCTGTGTTCGTCTTCTTGGTGCCGCGGGACACTACTTCTACTTGCTACCTCACAAGCTTGAACTGCACTCCCCACGTCACCAAATGTTACTGCAGTGCTGTATGTACGACCAGGGTGTACTAGGCCGCTGGTGCTTGCCAGTTCACCAGAAGGAATAGCGGCGCTAGTACTGCTCTGCTCCATACGAGAGCCCTGCGGTTCTTGCACCTCAACAGCAGAAGAAGATTGGGGTTTGGTACGCCTGACCTTGGCAGGGACCATAACTCCGTCATCAGAGCTATCTGTCATGGAGCCGCTGCTGTCTACAGGTTTGTATTCTGAGCCTGAATCTGACAGATGAGTGACTTCCTCTTCACTATCTGTCATGCTCACAAATGTGTAGGCCTCTTCACTTGTGTACCTTCGATTTGCCATTTTGGGCTCTAAATTTAGTGGTACACTAGTGAGACTCACAGGCAAAAAAGCTCCTGACTGTTAGCGACTGTATCATAACGCTACCAAAAAACTGTTAGCGATTGCAGGGATCAGGCCTGACTCTGCGAATGCTGCAGTTATGTGTTTAGTGTTTTGTAAGTGACAGTGATCGATCGATACTGCACTTGGGTGGGCTGGGCGGAGGGGCAAAATGCAGGTGCTAGCAGGTATCTGGGCTGATCCCGCTAACACTGCGTTTTTGGGAACTGCTGGGGACGCTAGTACAGATCTGATCGGATCAGATATTGATTCGTTCAGATACTATACCACAAAGGGAGGTGTATGCTGTGTTAGCAGTACTGGCACTAACCTGACGCTGCCAGGGGCGACGCAGACCCTATCTGACCCTAAAACTTAACATATATCACCGCCGGGCGATTAGGGGGTTAAACCTTTATTAGGCGGATGCCCTGAAACTATAATAAACTAACTAGCGTCACCCGTAACAGTTATACGGTGATCACTGGTGAAAGGGTTAACTAGGGGGCAATGAGGGGGTTAAAACCTTTACTAGGTAGTATATGGGAGTCCCTGACGCTATAAAAAGCTGGCGGCGAACCTAAATACTTATCTCCCTAACTAGCGTCACCTGTGACACTAATACAGCGATCAGAAAAATGATCGCTTAGTGACACTGGCGACTGGAGGTGATCACGGGGTTAAAACTTTGTTAGGGGGGTACCCTAGACCTAAAGGGGCCTACCACTAACTGCCCTACCACTTATAACTGTCACAAACTGACACCAATGTTTTAATCACCAAAAAAAAAAAAAACTGCTATTGGTCTCACTGTGACAGGGGGTACAGGGGGGTGATGGGGGGGTGAAAAGTGTGCCTAGAGTGTTCTACTGTAAGTGTAGTGTTGGTGCAGACTTACTTGATGTCTTCTCTCCTCGGCATCGGAACGAAAAGACCGACTCGAGGAGAAATGACATCACTGTTTACATTACAGAAGCTGAGGAAGCCTGTAATTCGCCAGGAGCAATCGTGGCCTCAGATCGCTCCTGACAAGAATCCGATCGGACCCCCCGCCCGCGGGCAGGCAGGGACGTACAGGTAAGCCCTTATGCCTGCCTGTGCCATTGTGCCGACGTACATCGGCGGTCGGCAACTGGTTAAGTTCATTTTTTTCCTCATTAATGAACACAGTCATGTCATGTCCTCGGCTAACCATGTGCTGGCTGCCCCACATATCATGTACTGTCCGAATGGGTGAGTGTGGTTGGTCAACCATCTTTATACATCCAAAAATATGATAAATTAATTCTCTTTAGAGTATGGTTTACGCCATCTTCATACTTATACTCCATAGGTATATCTATCGCATCCGCTCCTGACGAGTGGCTATAAATGATGCCACAACTACATCCCATATGGACCGATACTCATTTATTTACAATCATTTTACTTTATGACCGTATTTATATACTCATTGATGAATGCATATATACCATGTGGACACATATACCAGCATTGATATCTATATGTCCATTACTTTGATCATACGTTGTTTGCATGTACTACTTTTATACATCATGTCCAGGCCATGTGCATACTCTTGTTACATATACAGGATGAACTATGTATTTTAAATGTCATTTAATAAATTTTGATATTAGGCATATACCTCCACTATCCAATTGCTTCATTTAAAGTCCCAACTTCCTTTTTAGTTTCTACTCATTATTGGGAAGGAGGCACCTTTGGGTGCTTCATATAAAGTCCCAACTCCCCTCTCCATTTGCATTAATGAACACACAGCACCCCATATTGACAGAAAAACACAGAATTGTTGACATTTTTGCAGATTTATTAAAGAAAAACTGAAATATCACATGGTCCGAAGTATTCAGACCCTTTGCTATTTAACTCAGGTGCTGTCCATTTCTTCTGATCATCCTTGAGATGGTTCTACACCTTCATTTGAGTTTAGCTGTGTTTGATTATACTGATTGGACTTGATTAGGAAAGCCACACACCTGTCTATATAAGACCTTACAGCTCACAGTGCATGTCAGAGCAAATGAGAATCATGAGGTCAAAGGAACTGCCTGAAGAGCTCAGACAAGATTGTGGCATAGCACAGATCTGGCCAAGGTTACAAAAAAATTCTGCTGCACTTAAGGTTCCTAAGAGCACAGTGGCCGCCATAATCCTTAAATGCAAGATGTTTGGGACGACCAGAACCCCTCCTAGAACTGGCCATCTGGCCAAACTGAGCAATCCGGGGAGAAGAGCCTTGGTGAGAGAGGTAAAGAAGAACCCAAAGATCACTGTGGCTGGGCTCCAGAGATGTAGTCGGGAGATGGGAGAAAGTTGTAGAAAGTCCACCATCACTGCAGCCCTCCACCAGTCGGGGCTTTATGGCAGAGTGGCCCGACGGAAGCCTCTCCTCAGTGCAAGACACATGAAAGCCCGCATGTTTGCTAAAAAGCACCCGAAGGACTCCAAGATGGTGAGAAATAAGATTCTTTGGTCTGATGAGACCAAGATAGAACTTTTTGCCTTAATTCTAAGCGGTATGTGTGGAGAAAACCAGGCACTGCTCATCACCTGTCCAATACAGTCCCAACAGTAAAGCATGATGTTGGCAGCATCATGCTGTGGGGGTGTTTTTCAGCTGCAGGGACAGGACGACTGGTTGCAATCGAGGGAAAGATGAATGCAGCCAAGTACAGGGATATCCTGGACGAAAACCATCTCCAGAGTGCTCAGGACCTCAGACTGTGTCAAGTTCTCACGTACCTGACTGATGAGCCCGATAGTGCAGAGGAAGGGCCTCCCTTACGTATCTGACTCGTGGCCCCTGGTAGAGCAGACAGGTGGCATGGGAGTGCAGAATGGTATGAGTGCCTGGCAGGATCAACAGCAGATGGGTCAGATGGCCGGCACAGCAGACAGGACCAGCAGGCTGGATGGATCAGCAGACAGGTGAGCAGACTGGATGGATCAGCAGACACGTGAGCAAACTGGATGGATCAGCAGACAGGTGAGCAAACTGGATGGATCAGCAGACAGGTGAGCAGACTGGATGGATCAGCAGGCAGGTGAGCAGACTGGATGGATCAGCAGGCAGGTGAGCAGACTGGATGGATCAGCAGGCAGGTGAGCAGACTGGATGGATCAGCAGGCAGGTGAGCAGACTGGATGGATCAGCAGGCAGGTGAGCAGACTGGATGGATCAGCAGGCAGGTGAGCAGACTGGATGGATCAGCAGGCAGGTGAGCAGACTGGATGGATCAGCAGGCAGGTGAGCAGACTGGATGGATCAGCAGGCAGGTGAGCAGACTGGATGGATCAGCAGGCAGGTGAGCAGACTGGATGGATCAGCAGGCAGGTGAGCAGACTGGATGGATCAGCAGACAGGTAAGCAGACTGGGACTGAAGCTGGATGGCTGCAGTAGGTAAGTATAGCAGACTGGAGGAGAGTCTTGGAACGTCAGGCAGGCCGGGTCGATAATCAGGCTGGCAACAAAGGTACAAGAGGAGCAGGCAGAAGGAATCCTCAAACAAGCCAAGGGTCAGGTGCAGGTGGATAACAGGAACAGTCTCAAAACAAGCCTGGTCAAACAGGAGCAGATATCAGATCTTCAGGAAACACATACACAGAGCTGCAGATCAAACAGCAAGGACACAGAGCTGCTGAGGTGTTTAAATAAGGCAGCCTGTTGCCAATCACTGAAATCAGCCTGGACTAAGTTAACCCTTAGGTGGCAGATCCATGACAGACTGGGCCAAAGGTTTACCTTCCAACAAGACAATGACCCTAAGCACACAGCTAAAATAACGAAGGAGTGGCTTCACAACAACTCTGTGACCGTTCAATGACCCAGCCAGAGCCCTGACTTAAACCCAATTGAGCATCTCTGGAGAGACCTAAAAATATCTGTCCACCAACGTTTACCATCCAACCCGACAGACCTGGAGAGGATCTGCAAGGAGGAATGGCAGAGGATCCTCAAATCCAGGTGTGAAAAACTTGTATCTTTCCCCAAAAGACTCATGGTTGTATTAGATCAAAAGGGTGCTTCTACTAAATACTGAGCAAAGGGTCTGAATTCTTAGGACCGTGTGATATTTCAGTTTTTCTTTTTTAATAAATCTGCAAAAATGTCAACAATTCTGTTTCTGTCAATATGGGGTGCTGTGTGTACATTAATGAGGAAAAAAAATGAACTTAAATATATTTATATTATATTTATATTATGTTTATTTATAATATTATTCAAAATTGGAGAACAGTTTATGAACACTTGATTTTTTATGACATTTTTGTTGTGGCTATACCATGCTAATAGAACAGTGTTTTTCAAAATAACCAAGGCACTCCAACAAAAAATGCTTTTATGTAGAGCACAGCAATTACTGTAGCATGGAGAAAGATTACAACTAAAATTTCTGAAAGTTACAACAATTAGTAGGAAGTGTACAGGCCCTTGATTTGAATGACTTCAGCACATCTGTGGCCACAGGACATCCCTAATCTCTCACACTGCTCTGGTGTGATTTTGTTCCACTCTTCCAGAGGTTTTCTATTGGGTTTAGATCAGGACTCTAGGCTGGCCATTTCATTATTTCAATGTTTTCAGATTCAAGGAACTGCTTTACCCATTTTGCTGTGTGAGGCGGCATTGTCGTGCATGGAAATTGCTGGCTGATTGGGTGATGAACACAGGGAAGGAACCGCATGTTGTCGAAGGTTCTAAAAAAAAAATTACATTCACTATGCCATGTAGCTGTATAAGAGGCCCAACTCCTGCTGCAGAAAACATCCTCCAAACCATGAAGCCTCCCCCTCCACCTTTCACTGACTTCTTTACTCACTTTGGGTTCAGTCTTTCTCCGGTTTGACAATGAACATATTGTTTCCCATTGGACCCAAATAAATTAAACTTGCTTTCATCACTAAAGTGAACTTTGGATCAATTCTCCTCTGTCCGCACAAAATGCTCCGCAGGTTACCGTATTTTTCGCTCCATAAGATGCACCTGATTATAAGACGCACCTAGGTTTTAGAGGAGGAAAACAAGAAAAAAAATCTGAACCAAATGGTGTACTAAAATATTTGCCAGTGCCAATGAAATGCAGCCTTACCAGTCCCATAAATGTAGCTTTACCAGTGCCAAAGAAATGCAGCCTGACCAATGCCAAAGAAATGCAACCTTGCCAGTCCCATAAATGCAGCCTGACCGTGCCAAAGAAGTCCAAATTCCCTTAAACGGCAAGACACTGTATGACGAGACAGATCCTTACTCTGTTCATCGCTGAACTGGGGAGCAATCGCAGCTGCAGTGTTGAACCTATTGCCCATTGAGATTCTCCTCATTATCCTGTCATCTTGCATTTCTATCGTGGATGACCAGCCTTCTTGGGGACTTGAATGAGTTTGTGACATTGTAAAGATGCAATATTCTAGAAATCACAGATTTGGAATGACAAATTTCTCTTGCTGTGGCAGAAAGGGTCATAGTTTTGGCCTTCATCTGGACTACCTGCTACCGGAGGGTTTCAGTCAGTTTAGAACAGCTCACCATCTTGCAAAGTCAGTGAAAACTGTAAAGTTAGATTGCCAGTTAAACAGAGTTTAGAAATTAGCACAAGGTGCCAGTTTTACACCAATAACTGGGAGGTATCTGAAAGTGTTCTCTAATTTTAATCAATGTTTTTTTTCAAATCTCATTAAAGTTTTTTATTCTGTGCTTCAAAATATATGTAACTTTAGGAAATTGTAGGTTGTTCTCTAATTTCCCTCTTGTGTGTGTGTGTGTGAGAGAGATACAGTATTTGTGTGTATATGTGTGTGTGTGTGTGTATATATATATATATATATATATATATATATATAATACAATATTAGGGCTGTCCCGATACTAGTATCGGTATCGGCACCGATACCAAGCATTTGCCCGGGAGGAGTGGGGGAGTTACAAGCTTCTCCCCCCCCCCTTTCAGCTTGTAACTCCCCCACACACAATCCTCCTCCAGTCCCCCTCCATGCCCCCTCTGTTCTGCTGTCCCACTCCTTTCTTCCTCCATGTCCCCCTCCATTCTGCTGTCCCACTCCTTTCTTCCTCTGTGTCCCCCTCCGTTCTACTGCTGTCCCCCTCCAGTTTTCCTCCGTGTCCTCCTCCGTTCTGCTGTTCCTCTCCATGTCACCATGTCATCCTCCTTCCTTTGTGATCACTGACTCTGTCCATTCACATAACTGAAACATTGTAATCTCCTGTGATTACGATGTCTGTTTATGAATGGAGAGGAGCCGCTGTCTTCTCTCCATTCATTTTCAGTGCAGTTGAGGCTGCAGAGAAAGGAACTGGGGAATCTCTATCCTCGGTCTCTTTCTCTGTCTCAAGGGGGAGGTTTCAGGGGTCTATTAAGACCCCTGATATCTCACAAAGCCCCCCAACAGGGCTGATTTAAAAAAAAAAAAGTATTACAATAAATAATTTAAAAAAATTATTGTAAAAAATAATAAAAATTAAAATAAAAAACACACAGACACCATCCACCCCCCCCCCCCCCCAAAAAAAAGAAAGCATTGTAAGAAAATAAAACAAAAAATTATAAAAAAAAAAAAAAAAACCCCAAAAAACCAGTCACGTGACATTAAAAAAAAGTATCGGTAATTGGTATCTGTGAGTACTTGAAAAAAAGTATCACTACTTGTACTCGGTCTTAAAAAAGTAGTAACGGGACAACCCTTCCACTTCCGCTTCCTGTGTCTCCTGTACCTGCTATCTGCATCCAATTCCTGTTAACTACTCGGTTTGCTTGACCTCTCCTGCTCTCCGCCTCCATCGACCCCTGGCTTGGACTTGGCCATTCTCCAGTCTCCACACCTGTACCTTGTCTGACCGCACAGTGTTTGACCCCTGGCCTGGCTATTGACTCTGTTCCTGGTTTATCCTGCTGTACTTCATCTCGGACTGATCCTGCTGTGTAAGACCCCTGGCCTGGCTACTTATTCTGTTCCTGGTTTGCTCTAATGCTGCATAACCTGGGATCTCTCCTTGCACGGTTGCCTAATCAGCTTACCCTGCGCACCCCAGCTGCCCTCTGCTAACCAGCAGCAGCACTTGGCAATCTGTGCTCCTTGGGGCACGGTACTCCATCTCACTTCCAGGGCTATGTTGCACTTAGCCACAAGGGGCGCCCTTTTAGCAATCCGGCCTCGCACCTGGAACTTGATAGTATAATTCAGCCATGTCTGAGACCGGCAGAGGTGCGTTCCCAATAGATGCTTTGTGCCAACAGGCCACTACCCTTACCCAAGTAGTCCAAAGACTACAGGAAGAATACCTCCAGTTAGAGGGTAGGCTGCAACATTTAATGGTTCCATCTGCTTCTACGGGCTCAGGTCCATCTTCCACCAGCTTCACAGCCATGACCCCTATGGTGGTGACCCCGCCTCCAGAACTACGAGTACCAACCCCTGAATGATTCTCCGGAGATCGACAAAAGTTCAGATCCTTTAAGAATGCCTGCTTACTATATCTGGCCCTGCAGCCCCGGACTTTTCCACTGAGACTGTCAAAGTTGGATTCCTCATTTCTCTGTTGTCCAATGAACCCCAGACATGGGTGCACAGTTTATGGGAATGGAAAGACACAGTTATTAGCACAGTGGATACATTCTTTGCAGCTATGACGCAGCTCTATGAAGATCCTCAGCGTACGGTCACTGCTGAAGCCGCTCTGCATTCTCTTCGGCAGGGATGGTGGCCGGTGGAGGACTATACCGTGGACTTCCGTCGGTGGTCTGCAGATACAGGCTGGAATTAGCCTGCTTTAAAACATCAGTTCCACCTAGGACTTTCTGAATCCCTCAAGGATGAGTTGGCCAGGAGTGGTATCCCTACTACTCTTGATGGTCTCATTCAATTGGCCATCCAGTTGGATAGACGCCTACGGAAGTGACAGGCCGAACGATCAGAGACCTCCAATACATCTACCCCGGGAATAGGCGCTATGTCCGTGGGTCTGGTGCGATCTGCACTGACCCCTAAAGAAAAATGTCGGTGTCAAGCCAATCTATGCCTCTATTTTGGAAGAAACAGACACTTCCTGTGCAAGGCCCAGCAAGCCACTCAATTACACCCCAGTGTACTTCCAGGTTTACGGAACTTCCCCTACTCACCTTATCCTTCCCATCACACTGCAGTTGGCCGAAGAGGGGGTCCGGCTTTAGGCCATAGTTGACTCCAGGGCATGCAGCTGTTTCCTGGACTTGAACTTGGCAAGAAAACTTGGTCTACCCCTGTTCCACAAGAAACGTAGGTTGAAAGTTCTCCTGGCTGATGGGGCCACGCCTAGTTCTGGTCCCGTTATGCAAGAGACTGCTCCTCTCTTTACTACTCCCGATGGCCATCAGGAATTCATATGCTTTGACGTCCTAAGTTCGTCTATGTTCCCAGTCATCCTGGGTACTCCTTGGCCCTAAGCGCATAATCCACAGATCAACTGGATTGAGATAAATTTTGTTTACCTCTCCCTACTGCCTACAGCACTGACTTGTTCCTGAATCCAGAGATGCTACCAGTTTCCTCACAGTTCAGCCTGTACCTGCCAATACCCAGAGTGTACCACCAGCCTACTAGGAGTTCTTGGATGTCTTTGACAAGAAAAAAAGCTGATGTTCTACCACCACATCGGCCATATGACTGTCCGACTGAATTACTCCCAGGGGCCGAAATTCCATTTTGGATGCATATTTCCTCATCTCTGAGATGGAATTAGGAACATTGCGACAATACATCGATGAAAACTTCATCCATCCCTCTTCCCCTCTTGCTGGTACAGGAGTCTTTTTTGTCGAGAAAAAAGCCAAGCCCTTAAGGCCATGTGTGGATTACAGGGAGCTTAATAAAATCACCATAAAAAAGCTATCCTTTCCCTCCATTCCCTGAACTCTTCCTGAGATTCCGTACTGCTCGGATATTTACCAGGTTTGACCTACGGGGGGCCTACAATCTGGTTCGCATCCGAAAGGGTGATGAATGGAAGACAGCGTTCAGAACACACTTCAGACATTTCGAGTATTTAGTAATGCCATCTGGACTGTGTAACGCCCCGGCCATGTTCCAACATTTTGTAAATTATATTTCTTTATCGTACATCATGGGACACAGAGCACCATAGTAATTACTGTGTGGGTATATAGGCACCTTCAGGTGATGGACACTGGTATACCCAATACAGGAAGTTCACTCCCTACATTACCCCTCCTCCTACCAGGAGTACCTCAGTTTTTTCGCCAGTGTCTAAGGTGTTGGTCACAAGTGAAGATGTGCTCTGAGGAGCTCCAGGAGGGATCCATGCTGGATTTAAATAGCCTCCACAGACCGGATCCATCCAAACTTCCACTGAGGCCAAGGTGGATGGTACCCGGGCCACGTATATGAAGCACAAGGTTTTGCCTATAATGCCTCTCTCTGCAGGGCTGGACCCCGGGACCCAGGACTTTGGTCATGCTACACTACCTAAAGTTTTTCCTGGCGGGGTCCTAATACAGGTCCAAGGGAGTGGAACCCCTATCAAAGGGACCCGGTCCTTGAAGGTTGCAGCCCGCCGTGATGGGTGAAGTTTGGATCTGTCTGTTACAGCAGTATCCTGCAGCGAGGTTAAGGTAAAGTTCACCTATGGTTGTTTCTTTCATGAGTAAAATGTTGTTATGCCTTAAAATCTCCACTAGAGGGAGTAAATGCACATACCTTGATATGTCGCTTCTCAGCAGCTCAGTGTCCAGCTAAAACAGCATGTGTGTGGTCTCAGTAGCAGAGCGGATTTTTTTAATCAGGAACAAAGTTTGCAGCACCTTTTTTCAGGTCAAAGCACATGTTCTTCTCCCCCCTGAGGGAACTAATGGGGTTGGGAGGTACAAACAGCGGTTGGACTCAAGCCCCCCGAGCTCAGGGGGTGCGGTGGCGGCTTCCCTGTTTTTTTATATATATCCCCCACATGGCCATAAAATTTATCCCCAGCCCTGTCCATATGAAGACAGCCACCTCTTCTATGGGTCTGCACAGATCCGAATGCCGTCCGTGCGAACGCGCGGGCCGTTGTCAATTTAAAACAAGGAGAGGGGCGGGTTGGTGGCGAGGGCGTGGCTTAGGCGTGGCACCGTGTGCGGGACGTAACGTCCATGTGGAGCACACCTGAGGCTTTTAACCACTTCCCTACCGTGCATAGTCATGTGACAGCGGCAGGAACCCTTTGTCCCTTCGGGCCACCGTCATATGACATCTTTTCTTCCTGAGCCTCTAGGGGGCGCGCGCACCCGGCGTGTCACTAGGCACCTAATGCGCGTGCCCTGCGGCCGCGATGTCCACCGGGCACCCGCGATTGCCCATGAACACAGCAGGACCGTGGATCTGTCTTGTCAGAAGAGAGGAGACCGATGGTGTGTTCCCAGTACAGAGGAACACCGATCGGTCTCCTCCACTTGTGAGTCCCCACCCCCCACAGTTAGAATCACTCCCTAGGAAACATAATTAACACCTCGATCACCCCCTAGTGTTAACTCCTTCTCTGCCAGTCACATTTACACAGTAATCAGTGCATTTTTTATAGCACTGATCGCTGTATAAATGTGAATGGTCCCAAAATAGTGTCAGAAGTGTCCGAAGTGTCTGCCACAATATTGCAGTCACGATAAAAATCACCGCTATTACTAGTAAAAAAAATAATAATAAAAATGTCATAAATTTATCCCCTATTTTGTAGACGCTATAACTTTTGCGCAAACCAGTCAATATACCCTTATTGCGATTATTTTTTTTTTTTACCAAAAATATGTAGACAAATACATATCGACCTAAACTGAGGAAATTTTTTTTTTTTAATGGGATATTTATTATAACAAAAAGTAAAAAATATTGTGTTTTTTTTCAAAATTGTTGCTCTTTTTTTGTTTATAGCGCAAAAAATAAAAACCGCAGAGGTGATTCAATACCTCCAAAAGAAAGCTCTATATGTGGGGAAAAAAAATTATCAAAATTTCATATGGGTACAGTGTTGCATGACCACGCAATTGTCATTCAAAGTGTAACAGCGCTGAAAGCTGAAAATTGGTCTGGGCAGGAAGGGGGTGAAAATGCCCTGTATTGAAGTGGTTAAAAAGACGCTGTTCATTAACAGAATATCTCTATCAGATAAACAACTGAAGAGATGGAAGTCTGACACAGGACACAGGAGCAATGGGGCATGTAAGGGATGTATGCAGGCATTTCCAGTACAGGAGATACATACTTTATATAGCAGCATGATATTGCTAGACTACTGCTCAGCAAATAGTGCATTTACTTAGTGCCTCTGCTTTTGTGCTTAGCACTATGACTTCCAAAAGAGACACCACACAAAAGGTACCAAAAATTCCACCCCCAGGCTCTGGGAACTCCAGTCGTGCCTCCACACTGTCATCCTCTCCTGAATTACCAATTGTGGCAAGCCAGGGTGAGTCATTAGAACCAGTTGGTGGTGCAGCTGCTTCTCACATCTCAGCCCCTGTATTCGTGACTGAAGATGCATCCTCCATCCAAAGGGATAGGAAGCGTGTTAGATCCCCCTCCCCACCTCAGACCCCCTTCCAAGGGAACAGTGGGTACAGGATGAGGTGTTACCCTCAGATGATCAGGAGAAAAGGCAAACTGATGACTCCTCTTCAGAGGAGACAACAGTGGATGAGCCTTTTTCAGCCTCACAATCTGAAAAATTGCTGGTACAATCTCTTACGGAGATGGTTTGTTTCTCTTTCAAGCTACCCCTAATGGAATCAGCTGAAAGTTCTGTTTCTTCTTTAGGTTCCTTAAAACCTTTACAGCCTTTTCATGCGTTTCCTGTAAATGCATTACTAGAAAAACTTATTTATGCTGAGTGGGATCACCTGGATAAGCACTTTCTCCCTCCAAAGAGATTCTCAGCTCTCTATCCTATGGAGGAAAAATTCACCAAAAAATGGAATGTACCAGCAGTTGACGCTGGGATTTCCAGTGTAAATAAAAGTCTAATTTGCCCAGTAGACAATACACAAATGCTTAAAGATCCAACAGAAAAAAGGTTGGGACTTCTGTTAAAATCCTTTTTTTCCTTGGCAGGGGTCGTTACTCAGCCTGCAGTCGCTGTAATAGGCATCTGTCAGACCCTAAAGGACCAGTTTAGACAGGCCCTTAAGGAGGTCCCTGCACAGCAGGCCAGCAATTTGGCCAAACTACCAAAGGCATTATGTTTTGTCATAGACGCCATGAAAGACTCTATTCACCAGGCGCCCCGCCTTGCGCTTGTACTAATACACATGCTTAATTACATAGTAAGGAGGGGCTATAGGTAGTGAACTTCCTGTATTGAGTATACCAGTGTCCATCACCTGAAGGTGCCTATACACCCACATAGTAATTAATATGGTGCTCTGTGTCCCATGATGTACTCCAAGAAAAGGATTTTACAGGTAAGCTGTTATAAAAATCCTATTTTTCCGAGAATATCTAGAGCACTTTGTCATCATTTACCTGGATGACATCCTCATATTCTCAACTCCCCTTGGAGCTTTATCGAACACACATGAAGACAGTGCTGCACATGTTGAGGAAACGCAGACTTTACATGAAAGTGGAAAAGTGTGATTTTGAAAAGGAATCAATACAGTTTCTGGGGCTAATCATTTCCACTGGTGGTGTAGCTATGGATTTACAAAAGGTGCTGGCAATCCTAGATTGGCCAACTCCATCAGACAAGAAGGGGGTGCAAAGATTTGTGGGCTTTGCAAATTTCTATCGGAGGTTCATAAAGAACTTCCATCATTTCACCTATCACCCAAGTAACTCGTCTGCATGCTCGGTTCCTATGGTCTCCAGAAGCTCAATCTGCCTTTCATAGGCTGAAATCTTTGTTCACCTCTACACCAATCCTACAACACCCTGATCCTGCTTTGCCTTACATCTTGAAGGTTGACGCCTCTGAAGTAGCCACGGGGCAGTTTTATCTCAACGCCAGTGCCCTAAGTCATTACTTTATCCCGTGGTCTTCTCCTCACGGAAGATGAGCCAGTCAGAAAAGAATTATGGGTGATCGAGAACTCTTGGCCATTAAAAATGCTCTGGAGGATTGGCGATATCTCCTTGAAGGTGCCTCTTACACTATTATGTTATTCACGGATCACAGGAACCTAGAGTATCTTCTCACTGCTAAGCAGCTAAGACCTCGACAGGCTTGGTGGACTCTGTTCTTTGCTAGGTTTAATTTCCAGGTAACCTACCGCCCTGGGTCCAAGAATGGGAAGGCTGATGCTCTGTCTCGGATGTTTCCTGATACTCTTGAAGAAATAGCTCCCAGCAAAATTCTGTCACCACAAAATTTCCTCATGATTCAATCCGACCTGAGCTCCTCACTTAAACAGGCTTCCTCCCAATGCTCGGAACCAGAGGCATCTTCCCTAAGAAACCAGGAAGGGTTCCTTTGATATCAGGGTAAAATCTTTGTCCCGCAGCAAACCAGAATCCAGTTCCTAAGGACTTTGCATGATCACCAACTTGCTGGCCACTTCAGGGTGTGAAAAAAATGGAGCTGGTCCAACGAACTTTTTGGTGGCCTACTCTGAAATCCGACTGCAGGGAGTATGTTAGCTCCTGCACTATCTGTCAGTGGAATAAGGGGTCCAAAGTCAAGTCTTGGGGTTTGTTACGTCCATTGCCAGTGCAAGAGTAACCATGGAAAGAAATATCTATGGACTTCATAGTAGAGCTACCTCCCTCGGAAGAGTTTACAACCATCCTGGTAGTCGTGGATCGTCTGTCCAAGATGGCACACTTCTTGCCCACGTCTTTCCTAACAGCATTGTGTCTGATAGATGGGTACAATTTACCTCCAGGTTCTGGAGGGAGCTCTGCAAAATGCTTTCAATTGAAGTTCACCTATCTTCAGCCCATCATCTCCAAAGCAACGGTCAAACCGAAAGAACTAACCAAACTTTAGAACAATACTTGCGCTACTTCTGCTCTTTTTCCCAAGACGATTGGATCTCCTTACTCCAGTGTGCAGAGTTTGCATACAATAATTCAATTCATACAACCACTAATCAGTCACCTTTCTGGGCCTGTTACGGGTTCCATTCCTCCTTCCTGCCTAATGTCATACCGGAAGCTTCAGTCCCAGCAGTTCAGGACAGGATAAATGCTATCCAGGCTAATTATCAACCCCTCCAGGTAACCATGCAAAGGGCCCAAAAGAATTACAAGAAACAGTACAACAATAGGAGGAAAAACCCTGTCCTTAAGGTTGGAGACAAAGTATGGCTCCCCAACAAATCTTAGGCTTCCTTGCCCCTCCTGGAAGCTGGGACCAAGGTTTATCTGCCCATTCATAATTAAAAGGGAAATTAACCCAGTGGCATTTGAACTGGCACTACCAAGTTCCTATAAGATTCACTCTGTGTTCCATGTTTCTTTGCTTAAACCTGTTGTTTTTAGTCTTTTTCCAGGAAGAGAAGAAGCGCCACCGCCTCTAGTCTCAGTGGGAGATGAAACTGAGTACGAGGTAGAAGCCATTCTGGACTGTCATCTGAGAGGTAGGACAATTCAATTCCTTATCAAATGGAAAGGGTACTCGGTAGAAGAAAATTCTTGGCCAGCAGACAATATTCACGCCCCTAGACTGTTGCAGAGGTTTCGAGCTCGATACCCCGAAAGATGGGCCCGATTAGGCATCCGGAGGCTGCCCCTTGGGGGGGACACTGTCAGGGAAATGGCCGTAGGACTGGCAATCCTGCCAGTACCCATCATGGTTGCGCCGGACGAATCCCTGTGCGCATGCGCGCACACAGGTGCGCGACGACGGGTGCACACAGGTGCGCAACGGCGGGTGTGGGTGCACCGTGACAATTGTTGGCGCCCTCTGGCCTATTTAAACCTGCTGCAGATGCATGCGGGTTGCTAGATTATCGTCAGCTTCCTGTGTCTCCTGTACCTGCTATCTGCATCTGATTCCTGTTAACTACCCGGCTTGCTTGACCTCTCCTGCTCTCCGCCTGTATTGACCCCTGGCTTGGACTTGGCTATTCTCCAGTTTCTGCACCTGTACCTTGTCTGACCGCACAGTGTTTGACCCCTGGCCTAGCTACCGACTCTGTTCCTGGTTTATCTTGCTGTACTTCATCTCTGACTGATCCTGCTGTGTTTGACCCCTGGCCTGGCTACTAATTCTGTTCCTGGTTTGCTCTACTGCTCCATAACCTGGGATCTCTCCTTGCATGGTTGCCCAATCAGCTTACCCAGTGCACCCCAGCTGCCCTCTGCTAACCAGCTACACAGCAGCAGCACTTGGTAATCCATGCTCCTTTGGGCACCGTACTCCCTGTCTCACTACCAGGGGTACGTTGCACTTAGCCACAAGGGGCACCCTCTCAGCCTTGCACCCAGGACTTGAAAAGGGCATTAAAATCTATGGACAAGGATTTCCTTAACCACTTGACCACTGGGCACTTAAACCCCCTTCCTAACCAGACCAATTTTCAGCTTTCGGTGCTCTCACACTTTGAATGACAATTACTCAGTCATACAACACTTTACCCATATGAAATTTTTGTCCTTTTTTTCACACAAATAGAGCTTTCTTTTGGTGGTATTTAATCACCGTTGGGTTTTTTATTTTTTGCGCTATAAAAGAAAAAAGACTGAAAATTTGGTAAAAAAATGAATTTTTCTTTGTTTCTGTTATAAAATTTAGCAAATTAGTAATTTTTCTTTGTAAATTTTGGCCAAAATTTATACTGTTACATATCTTTGGTAAAAATAAGTACAACTTGGTGTATATTATTTGGTCTTTGTGAATGTTAGAGAGTCCAAATGCTATGGTGCCAATATCTGAAAATTGATCACACCTGAAGTACTGACGGCCTATCTAATTTCTTGAGAACCTAACATGCCAGAAAAGTACAAATACCCCCCAAATGACCCCTATTTGGAAAGAAGACATTCCGAGGTATTTAGAAAGATGCATGGTGAGTATTTTTGAAATTGTCATCTTTTCCCACAATTCTTTGCAAAATCAAGATTTTTTTTTTCTTTTTTTTTTTCACAAAATTGTCAAATTAGAAGGTTATTTCTCACACACAGCATATGCATACAACAAATTACACCCCAAAACACATTCTGCTATTACTCCCGAGTATGGTGATACCACATGTGTGAGACTTTTACACAGCGTGGCCACATACAGAGGCCCAACATGCACGGAGCACCTCCAGACGTTCTGGAGCACCCAGGCCAATTCTTATATTTCTCTCCTACATGTAAAAATAATAATTTATTTGCTAGAAAATTACATAGAACCCCAAAACATTATATATATATATTTTTTTAGCAAAGACCCTAGAGAATACAATGGCGGTTGTTGCAACTTTTTATCTCGCACGGTATTTGCGCAGCAATTTTTCGAACGCGTTTTTTTGGGGAAAAAACAGTTTTGTGCTTTAAAAAAAAACAAAACAGTAAAGTTAGCCCAATGTTTTTGCATAATGTGAAAGATGAAGTTACGCCAAGTAAATAGATACCCAACATGTCACCCTTCAAAATTGCACACTCTCGTGGAATGGTGCCAAACGTCGCTACTTAAAAATCTCCATAGGTGACGCTTTAAAATTTTTTACTGGTTACATGTTTTGAGTTACAGAGGAGGTCTATGGCCAAAATTATTGCTCTCGCTCCAACGTTCGCAGTGATACCTCACATGTGTGGTTTGAACACCGTTTTCATATGTGGGCGGGACTTACGTATGTGTTCGCTTCTGCATGCGAGCACACGGAAATGGGCACTTTAAAATTTTTTTTTTTTTTTTTTATTGTTTATTTTACTTTATTTATTTTAGTTTGACACTTTTTCCCCCCCAAAAAAAATTTTTGATCACTTTTATTTCTATTACAAGGAATGTAAACATCCTTGTAATAGGAATATGGCATGACAGGTCCTCTTTACAGTGAGATATGGGGTCAGTAAGACACCACATCTCACCTCTAGGCTGGGAAGCCTGAAATAATAAAAAAAAAAAACGATCTTGGCTTCGATCGTAACGGTGAGTCGGTATAAGCACCGGAGGGTGGCGGGAAGGGGGCGTCCCCTCTCGCCTCCCATAAGAACGATCAAGCAGTGGAACAGCCACTATGATCATTCTTATGGTGTAGGAAATCGCCGGCTGAAAAAGCTGATATCTGAATGATGCCTGTAGCTGCAGGCATCATTCAGATATCCCTGCACAAAGTCAAGAACATCGTATGACTGTAGGCGGGAACTGGTTAAAAATTGCGGAATATTGCGGGGTATTGCAGAGTATTGCGGAGTAGGGTCACAACGTGAGCACGGGTCGCGCATGCGTGATTGGATTTTAAACGGCGGTGGAGCTTGTCTTTTATTTCTCCCCGTCAGAACTTTGCTTTTTAAATCTAGTTGTTTGTATAAACTTTTAATAAACTGGCCAGATCGTTCTGCACTATTGGAGTATCTTTTTCTTTTTCTGGGGTTATTTGTGGCCAATTCTTTGCTGCATCTTGTGGTCAAGTCCTAGCTGCACCCCGTTTGGAAGCCCCTCTTGGCTTGCCATAAAAGATACCTGGAGAACACCTGGAGATTATTGGTGAGGATATCATCTGGACCCACATATTTCTACTGAGCCTGTTTTGACCCCCCTGAATAAGGGTGGTCGCAGGCTGTCCGGTAAGCCTCCAACCTTTTTTCCCTTGGTGGTGGGCAACAGCTGCGGTGGAACACTGAACCAGATTTTGTGTTGGAGTGTCACTACGCTTTGGGACCTGTTCTTTTGATTTTTTTTGGGACTGTTTATATATTCATTTTAATTTCCTTTTCATGTGCGATCACTAAGCATTAGGATTTATTAGCACTATTAGTGATTAGATGTCTTGTGTTGATATAATATATTTTTCATTCATTTTGCTGTCACATTGGTTCATTTTATTCACCTGAAGTTTGCCACTTTTATATTTACTCTCATATCACTTCTTGTTTTTTAAATATATGCAGGTGCACTTGATTAATCTTTAGTGTCACTATACATGCACTTGATCATTTTAGACTGAATGTTATATGGTCTTTATTCACTAGTCACTTTATTTACTCATTTATGGGCCCCGTCCACTTGTATATATCATTATATGCGTATTTTTAGTCCAGCGCTACACTATTTTATCTATTGTTCATATTGCGGAGTAGTGCAGGGTATATTGCTGGGTATATTGCAGAGTATTGCTGGGCATATTGCAGAGTAGTGCCGGGTATATTGCAGAGTAGTGCCGGGTATATTGCAGAGTAGTGCCGGGTATAATGCAGAGTATTGCGGGGTATAATGCAGAGTATTGCGGGGTATAATGCAGAGTATTGCGGGGTATAATGCAGAGTATTGCGGGGTATAATGCAGAGTATTGCGGGGTATTATGCAGAGTATTGCGGGGTTTAATGCAGAGTATTGCGGGGTATTATGCAGAGTATTGCGGGGTATTATGCAGAGTATTGCAGGGTATTATACAGAGTATTGCGGGGTATTATGCAGAGTATTGCGGGAAATTATGCAGAGTATTGCGGGGTATAATGCAGAGTATTGCGGGGTATAATGCAGAGTATTGCAGGGTATAATGCAGAGTATTGCTGGGTATAATGCAGAGTATTGCAGGGTATAATGCAGAGTATTGCAGGGTATTATGCAGAGTATTGCGGGGTATTATGCAGAGTATTGCGGGGTATTATGCAGAGTATTGCGGGGTATTATGCAGAGTATTGCGGGGTATTATGCAGAGTATTGCGGGGTATAATGCAGAGTATTGCAGGGTATTATGCAGAGTATTGCTGGGTATTATGCAGAGTATTGCAGGGATGGCTGAGCATGGAGGGATGGATGGATGTGACTGCAATTGTCACTGAGCACCGCTGTGGGCACTACACATGCAGCCCACAGCGGTGCTGCCATCCGATCCCTCCCCCTCTCCCCCCGCACTGTACCGACTACCGATCGGTACAGAGAAGGGAGGGAGGAACCGGCGTTATGATATGACGCCGGTCTGTTGACATGTGATCGCTCCGTCATTTGACGGAGCGATCACATGGTAAAGGGCCGCGATCAGCGGCCATTTACCGTGATCCGTGATGCGCCGGGTCCTCTGGACCCGGCAGTCACGGAAGTTCTCGGGTGCGCGCCCCAGGGGGCGCGCAAGAGCAGTATTCTGGGAGGACGTCCATGGACGTCCACCCAGAACTAGCCGACCGCGCTGCAGCCGTCTTTCGGCTATGGCCCGGTCGGCAAGTGGTTAAGAGAATTTTATCATAGACCTTATTTTTACCATCTTCTCAAAATTCATAAGGATCCCATCCACCCCCTAGGACGTCCTATAGCGGCCGCTATGGAAAGTGTGTCTAGTTATTTTTCCATCTACATAGACAACTTTCTACAACCCTTGGCACATAATCTTCCATCTTATGTTCGAGATAGTATGCACTTGTTGGATATGTTAGAACACTACACCTGGGAAACCACATACACCTGACTATCTGGACATCAGCTCACTATATACCTCTATACCCCACGGCATTGGGTTAAGAGTAGTGACACATTTTCTTGCTGATGACCCCTCCATCAATCCTAGTCAGGCTGTATTTATTTTGGAAGCAACCTGCTTAACACTACTATTTTGAATCTGAAGGTAGTTATTACCTACAGACCCATGGGACAGCTATGGGCGCAAGTTTTGCGCCCACATATGCTAATCTGACCATGGGCCTGTGGGAACTTGACTATATCTGGCACAATAATCCCTTCATGAAGACTCAAATTTTTTATGGCAGATATATTGATGATATTGTCATTATATGGAATGGACCAGCCACTCAGGTGGAGAATTTTGTCCAACATTGTAACAACAACTATATGGGACTCTCCTTTACCTCTGTGTGCGACCCGGACAAACTAGCCTTCCTAGACCTAGAATTATGCCACGAAGGTAGTGATATTTATGCCCATAACTATAAAAAACCTACAGCAGGAAACTTATTTGTATTACCAGAGCTGCCACCACCCTCGCTGGGTGAATAACATACCTAAGAGTCAGTTCTGTCGCCTTAAGTACAATTGTACCCACCAAGAGGATATCTCACATAGCAATAGGCTTAAACTAAAATTCTTGGAGAAGGGGTATCCTGAGGCATTGGTTGAAGACTTCTTTCTACACTATTTGGACAAACCCACGAGTACATACGCCAGCCGCAACAATCACACAGATCCCCCAACCCCTCAGGTTCACCACGAGGTCCCACAACCAATTCAGACAGATGGAACGCATTCTACAGAGACACTGGCCCATCCTCTTGGAGGACCCACATCTCAAGTCTTCCCTGACTAATAGGCCCAAAGTCTCCTATAGGTGAGCTAAAAACGTTAAGAGCCAAATTGCCCCTAGCAAACAAAGTTACTCATCCCCAAAAGTCTCTCACCTTTCTCAATATCAAGGGGATGTATCGATGTCGCAAACCCCTGTGCTTTACATGCAAACATATCCGGCATGGACAGAAAAGCTTCACCCACAAAGGTAAAACCTACACCTTTCCAGAATTGAATTGCTCTACGGAGTTAGTGGTGTACTGCCTCTCCTGTCCCTTTCCAGAATTTAATTGCTCTATGGAGTTTGTGGTGTACTGCCTCTCCTGCCCCTGTGCATTGGTGTACGTGGGACGTGCCATACGGGCTCGATTCATTGAACGCCGTATCTTTGTGGTTGTGGGATTGATAAGCACGGTGTCCCCCGACAGTTTGCAAATCACCATGATCAATCAACTGATGGTCTGTTCATTTGGATTCTGGAAGCCATACCCAGATCCCTCCCCATAACTGAGCGCTTTAAACGCTTATGTGAGAGGGAGATTTATTCCCTGAGGTTTAACCCATCCTATAATAAGCCCTTTCTGCTATAATGAGCCATATAAAATTTACTTCATTAGTACACTGATCACTTTACCTTTTATGGTTTCAAATCATCACTATATTACTAGTTTATACTTAATTACCATAGTCAATAATTTTCTTCATGTATGTATGTTTTTCAAACATGCATACTTTTATAAAATTCCTCCCCTTCTGTATATGTGTATGTGTGGGGAAGGACTAGAACCTTGTCAGGTTTTCACTGCTATCAAGGTCTTAGCAGGATAGCAAGTAAACCTCTTTGACAGCTGTCAGCAGATAGGAAAGTCAAAGGGACACAGACTCTTTTTTTTTGTCCCAAGTGATTGAATAATGACAAAAAAAAAAATTTACAAAAAGTTGTCACTAAATGATATATTGCTCACACAGGCCATGGGCATATGTGGAATTGCACCCCAAAATACATTTAGCTGCTTCTCCTGAGTATAGGAATACCACATGTGTGGGACTTTTTGGGAGCCTAGCTGCGTACGGGGCCACGAAAACCAAGCACCGCCTTCAGGATTCCTAAGGGCGTACATTTTTGATTTCACTCCTCACTACCTATCACAGTTTTAAAGGCCATAAAATGCCCAGATGGCACAAAACCCCCCCAAATGACCCCATTTTGGAAAGTAGACACCCCAAGCTATTTGCTGAGAGGCATGTTGAGTCCATGGAATATTTTATATTTTGACACAAGTTGCGGGAAAATTACAAACTTTTTTTTTTTGCACAAAGTTGTCACTAAATGATATATTGCTCAAACATGCCATGGGCATATGTGGAATTACACCCCAAAATACATTCTGCTGCTTCTCCTGAGTATGGGGATACCACATGTGTGGGACTTTTTGGGAGTCTAGCCGCGTACGGGGTCCCGAAAACCAAGCACCGCCTTCAGGATTTCTAAGGGCATAACCTTTTGATTTCACTCCTCACTACTTATCACAGTTTTGAAGGTCATAAAATGCCCAGATGGTACAACACCCCCCCCCCCCCAAATGACCCCATTTTGGAAAATAGACACCCCAAGCTATTTGCTGAGACACATGTTGAGTCCATGGAATATTTTATATTTTGACACAAGTTGCGGGAAAGTGACCATTTTTTTTTTTTTCACAAAGTTGTCACTAAATGATATATTGCTCAAACATGCCATGGGCATATGTGGGATTACACCCCAAAATACATTCTGCTGCTTCTCCTGAGTACGGGAATACCACATGTGTGGGACTTTTTGGGAGCCTAGCTTCATACGGGTCCCCGAAAACAAATAACCGCCTTCAGGATTTCTAAGGGCGTAAATTTTTTATTTCACTCCTCACTACCTATCACAGTTTCGAAGGCCATAAAATGCCAAGATAGCACAAACCCCCCCAAAAGACCCCATTTTGGAAAGTGGACACCCCAAGCTATTTGCTGAGAGGCATGGTGAGTATTATGCAGCTCTCATTTGTTTTTGAAAATGAAGAAAGACAAGAAAACATTTTTTTTTTCTTTTTTCAATTTTCAAAACTTTGTGGAAAAAAAAGTGAGGTCTGCAAAATACTCACTATACCTCTCAGCAAATAGCTTGGGGTGTCTACTTTCCAAAATAGGGTCATTTGTGGGGGTTTTGTGCCACCTGGGCATTCCATGGCCTCCAAAACTGTAATAGGCAGTGAAGAGTGAAATCAAAAATTTACGCCCTTAGAAAGCCTGAAGGTGGTGCTTGGATTTCGGGGTCCCGTACGCGGCTAGGCTCCCAAAAAGTCTCACACATGTGGTATCCCCGTACTCAGGAGAAGCAACAGAATGTGTTTTGGGGTGTAATTTCACATATTCCCATGGCATGTTTGAGCAATATATCATTTAGTGACAACTTTTTTTAAAAAATGTGTCTTTTTCCCGCAACTTGTGTCACAATATAAAATATACCATGGACTTGACATGCCTCTCAGCAAATAGCTTAGGGTGTCTCCTTTCCAAAATGGGGTCATTTGGGGGGGGGGGGGGTTTGAACTGTCCTGGCATTTTATGCACAACATTTAGAAGCTTATGTCACACATCACCCACTCTTCTAACCACTTGAAGACAAAGCCCTTTCTGACACTTTTTGTTTACATGAAAAAATGTTTTTTTTTTGCAGGAAAATTACTTTGAACCCCCAAACATTATATATTTTTTTAAAGCAAATGCCCTACAGATTAAAATGGTGGGTGTTTCATTTTTTTTTTTCACACAGTATTTGCGCAGCGATTTTTCAAACGCATTTTTTTGGGAAAAAACACACTTTTTAAAATTTTAATGCACTAAAACACACTATATTGCCCAAATGTTTGATGAAATAAAAAAGATGATCTTAGGCCGAGTACATGGATACCAAACATGACACGCTTTAAAATTGCGCACAAACGTGCAGTGGCGACAAACTAAATACATTTTTAAAAGCCATTCCCTCCCACTGCTTGTAAAAGCGTCTAGAGGCTAATTAGCCACTAGGATTGCTTTTACATGAAAGCCGACCGCTGGCTGAAAAGAATGATACCAAGATGATACCTAAACCTGCAGGCATCATTCTGGTATAACCACTTAAAATCCAGCAACATACCGGTACGTTGCTGGTCCTTGTTGGGCATATATTGTAAACTTTTTTTTCATGCAGCCTGTGGGCTGAACGAAAAAAAGATATTGATCGGTGGGTGTGCCCACCATTAGAATACCTCCCTTCAGCCACCCACTTCTAATGATGGGCATACATGCACTGTTTATATATGCCGAAGCATGGGGGCATCCTCCCACAAAAGGCAGGAGCAAATCGCTCCTCCACCCACTGCTGCCCCCACGCTTCGGCATATATGCTGAAGTATGTAACTGTGGTGGTGAAATCACCTCCGACAGCACTGGAGTTACGGCTTTATGTATCATGGGCACAAACGCTGTTGCTGTCAAGATAAATAAATCCGCTCTGCAGCTGAATGGCGTACCTGCTAAGCAAATGATGGTTAACAATACAACAAAGTAACATTACAGTATAACAGTAAGACTTACCATACCTGCAAAGCAAATACAAAAAAAATAGTAAAAAATAAAACATTTAAACGCAACCTGTGCCTAAAATATATATATGCCAAAGCATGGGGGCATCCTCCCGCAAAAGGCAGAAGCAAATCGCTCCTCCACCCACTGCTGCCCCCACGCTTCGGCATATATGTTGAAGTATGTAACTGTGGTGGTGAGATCACCTCCGACATCGCTGGAGTCACGGCTTTATGCATCGTGGGAGCAAACGCTTTTGCTGTCAAGATAAATAAATCCACTCTGCAGCTGAATGGCGTACCTGAAAACAAAAAAATGGTTACCAAACATGATAAAAACATAACAACAGTAAAACATTGCAGAATAGAATACAGTAAAAAAGAGAAGAACAATAGAGAGAATAGAGAGAGAGAACAATAAAACTACAACTATTTTTGGTTTTTATTATTTTATATTTTTTTTGTGTTTTTTTTTTTGCTTTTTTTTGTAACTTTAACTTTTGTAACTGGTACCAGGTTTGGGTCTCTCAAAATGCGATGGCATCTTGGGAGACCCTGTGAAAGTGTGTCCTAGTCTGTGCAGTGCTGTACCCTACGCTAATACTCAACTAGTGTATGGTAGCATTCAAAACATTCACCAATGCAAAGACCAGGATTGTCAGGACAGAAGGGACAATAATTCCGGGTGTCACGCCTAAATCCGCGCTTGCTGCAGACACGACATCTTTTTTGGGGGGCTCGTTGGGTAGGGGTAATCGGGAGGACATAAAGAAAATGCCTCTCATGCAGCCGGCTTCTGCATTTGGTTGGGAAAGGTGAGGTGGAGCACTGTCTGGAAACAGAAGGGCTCTGACGATCTCTTCCTGGAATTTAAGGAAGGATCCAGTCCGTCCTGAAGCTCTGTATAGCACATAAGCGTTCAGCAAAGCCAATTGAAATAAATAAACAGACACTTTTTTGTACCAGCATCTGGCCTTATGGGCAACTAGGTACGGCGCCAACAACTGGTCGTTGAGGTCCACCCCTCCCATATTTTGGTTATATTCGTGGACACAGAGGGGTTTCTCCACAACACCAGTCGCCGTAGTAATTTGGACCGTCGTGTCTGCATAAAAGGGAGGTAAGAACGAAAACATTCTTATTTATCCCTCCACTTCATAGTGAGCAAATTATTACACTGCAAGCAGGCTCTCTCCCCCAGCCTAAGACGGGAATCTACAAGCCGCTGGGGAAAGCCCCAGCGATTAGGTCGCACTGTGCCACATGCTCCAATCTGATGATCAAAAAGGTGACTAAAAAGTGGCACGCTCGTGTAATAATTGTCCATGTACAAGTGGTACCCCTTTCCGAATAAGGGTGACACCAAGTCCCACACTATCTTGCCAGCACTTTCTATGTAGTCAGGGCAGTTTGTCGGCTCTACGTGACTATCTTTGCCCTCGTAAACCATAAAACTACATGTATAGCCTGTGGCCCTGTCACAGAGCTTATACATCTTGACCCCATATCTGACACGCTTGCTGGGAAGGTACTGTTTGAATGACAAGTGGCCAGAAAATTTAATCAGGGACTCATCAACGCAGACAACTTGATGGGGAGTAAACAAGTCTGCAAAATGTTGGTTGAAGTGGTTTACTAGGGGCCGAATTTTGTAGGGCCGATCGTATTCAGGGTCTCCATGAGGACGACAGAGTTCATTGTTGTTGAAGTGCATGAACCACAAAATCTGCTCGTATCGTGCCCTGGTCATGGAGGCAGAGAACAAGGGCATATGGTGAATTGGGTCAGTGGACCAATATGACCGCAACTCACTCTTTTTAGTTATGCCCATGTTGAGGGAAAGGCCCAGAAAGAGCTTAAATTCGGAGACCGTAATTGGTCTCCAATCTCTGGCAAGGGAGGACTGGGGAATAGTGGTGATGTGTTGACCAGCGTATAAATTGCTTTGGTCCACAATAGATCTATAGAGATCTTCGGTGAAAAACAGTGAATAAAAATCAAGTGGCGTACAATCAACTTTTTCCACCTGAATTCCGGGTTGGCCAGTGAATGGGGGAAGTACGGGTGCTGCAGAAGTGGTGGGTACCCAATTCGGATTGGCGAATGCAGCAGGAAGGGCACTATGGGCACGACGGGCCTGTGTTCGTCTTCTTGGTGGCAGCGGGACACTACTTGTGCTTGCCACCTCGCACTGCACTTATGGGACTCGCCACGTCACCACGTGATACTGCAGTGCTGGATGTACGACCAGGGTGTACTAGGCCGCTGGTGCTTGCCAGTTCACCAGAAGGAATATCAGCGCCAGTACTGCTCTGCTCCATATGAGAGCCCTGCGGTTCTTGCAGTTCAAGGACAGAAGAAGAAGATTGGGGTCTGGTACGCCTGACCTTGGCAGGGACCACAACTCCGTCGTCAGAGCTACCTGTCATGGAGCCGCTGTCGTCTACAGGATCGTATTCTGAGCCTGAATCTGACAGATGAGTGACTTCCTCTTCACTATCTGTAATGCCTCTTCACTAGTGTACCTTCGATTTGCCATTTTGGGCTCTAAATTTAGGGGTACACTAGTGAGACTCACAGGCAAAAAAGCTCCTGACTTTTAGCGACTGATTCAAAACGCTACCAAAAAACTGTTAGCGATCGCAGGGATCAGGCCTGACTCTGCGAACGCTGCAGTTATGTGTGCTTAGTGTTTTGTAAGTGTCAGTGATCGATACTGCACTTGGGTGGGCTGGGCAGGGCTGGGCCGAGGGACAAAACGCAGGTGCTAGCAGGTATCTGGGCTGATCCCGCTAACACTGCGTTTTTGGGGACCCTAAACTGCTGGGGACAGTATAGCTAGTATAGATCTGATCGGATCAGATATCGATCCGTTCAGATACTATAGCAGTAAGGGAGGTGTATGCTGCGTGCCTGGGTGTTAGCGGTACTGATGCTGCCTGGGGCGACGCAGACCTTATCTGACCCTAAAAAAGTAACTTGTATCACCGCCGGGCAATTAGGGGGTTAAACCTTTATAAGGTAATAAACGGCGGGTGCCCTAAAACTATAATAAACTATAATAAACAATCTAACTAACCAGCATCACCCGTAACAGTTATACGGTGATCACTGGTGAAAGGGTTAACTAGGGGGCAATCAGGGGGTTAAAACCTTTAGTAGGTAGTATATGGGGGTTAAAATTAAAAACAAAAATTGTAGCGCTAATAAACTCATATAGAAATAGTCTCTGTGCACATGAACATAATGTCCCAATGGTGACATGTTGTTAAAACAACAAAAACAGTCCACAGAGAATATGTCTGATCCGTGTGGCAGTTCCTTCAGCTTCTCAACGATCAGCTCAGGTATCAACAAGATAAACGAATAGATGGAATACGCTTACCGAATAAGTTGGACTCAGTGTGACTCAGGTAGTTTTATTGTTAAAAAACCACAATACATAAAACAAAGCGTGATCACGGAATAAATACCCCATACACTGCTTTTTATTCCGTGATCACGCTTTGTTTTATGTATTGTGTTTTTTTAACAATAAAACTACCTGAGTCACACTATGTGGAAGCATCCCTCTTTTATCCACATGCCCTGGTGAATCACTCTCCTTTGGGAACTGTTTGGATCCTGTTCCGGTGGACTGAGAGGGACGTCCAGGTCTGGCAGAGGCTCTACCCTTGCCTCCATCACTTCACACCTTTGCTCTTGGTGGCACAAAGCCTCATTGATTCTATGCTCATGGCAGTAGAATCCAACTTATTCGGTAAGCGTATTCCATCTATTCGTTTATCTTGTTGATACCTGAGCTGATCGTTGAGAAGCTGAAGGAACTGCCACACGGATCAGACATATTCTCTGTGGACTGTTTTATTAGCGCTACAATTTTTGTTTTTAATTTTAGCTCACATTTTTGTCACATGTTTGTAGCAGCTCACTTATATTTTATTTTTTTTTGGGTAGCGCATTAACCATCCCCCTTTTTCTGCACTAGTATATGGGGGTCCCTGTCGCTATAAAACACTGATGGCAAACCTATATACTTGCCTCCCTAACTAGCGTCACCTGTGTCACTAATACAGCGATCAGAAAAACGATCGCTTAGTGACACTGGTGACGGGGGGTGATCACGGGGTTAACTTTTATTAGGGGGGTTAGGGGGTACCCTAGACCTAAAGGGGGTACCCCAGATCTAAAGGGGGCTAACCCTAACTGCCCTAACACTTATAACTGTCACAAACTGACACCAATGCAAAAAAAAAAAACTGCTATTGGTGTCAGTGTGACAGGGGGTACAGGGGGGTGATCGGGGGGTGACTGGGGGGTAAAAAGTGTGCCTGCGTGTTCTACTGTAAGTGTAGTGTTGGTGCAACTCACATTGATGTCTTCTCTCCTCGGCGCCGGAACGAAAAAGACCGGCTCGAGGAGAGATGACATCACTTCCTCTGCCGCTGTTTACATTACAGCAGCAAAGGAAGAATTTCATTTGTGGGGAGCAATCGCGAGGGGGTGGCCATGAATGAGTGGCCTCCCCCTCAGCCTGTAATGCTTCCCCACTGATGCCGACCGCCTCGGGCACCGGGGGGGAGGCAATGCGCCCCCACCCCGCGGGAGGCAGATCACGTACCAGGTACGTGATTTTGCCTGCTTGTGCCATTCTGCCACAGTATATCTGCGTTAGCCGGTCGGCAAGTGGTTAAGGTGCTCCCGCCACCGAGTGCAATGCACGCTCACCTCCTTGTTATCCCCTACAGGGGATAAAACACGCCTTACACAGAGTGCAATTCTCCTTTTAAGGATGGCTCCACACTTATCCTCAATGGTTCTTAGCAAGCCTGGTAAAGGTAATACGCTCTGCACCGGGTGCAGTATCCTCCCAATGTGGCTACTTCAGGATTGGCTCCACATTAATTTCCAGCAGTTCCAAAGTAAAATGAAAAAACAAAATTGTCTCAAATAGAAAAGATAAAAGCATTGGTCTACTAGTTATGCCACCTACCTTGTGGCTTCATCTGGAGGAATGAGCCGTGTGGCTAAGGTGGGTTAGTATTTATAGATTAAATGGTAAGCATGTGTAATCATGCGTAATCAATTAGCGCCTGCACCATGAGCTCTGGAGGTCCGAGCATGCGCACTGTGTATATCTTTTAGTAGAGTAAACACTTCCTGTGGACGCTTGTATGAGGAACTTCCGACTAACCCGGAAGTCCGCACATGCGCCATTACCACACTAGGCAATGGCGATGGTAAACAATGCTCCAACAAAATGGCCGAAAATGAGGACATATCTTGTAAGATGCAGAGGTAGAGATGAGAGGGGATACATGTAACCCGGAAACCAAAGATATTACAATCCAGCATAAAACATAATTGATACTAATGTAGACTAAGATAAAGAAAAAAAATTTCGGGTGATGCCAAGAGTAGATTAAAAGTTAAAAAAAAGTAAGGTAATCAATGACAAGTCGAGTGATGCAAAAGACAAACGATACAATCAGTTAAAAACAAACTAATGCAGTAAAAGCAATCATTAAAAACCTGTCAGTAATGAGCGGTAAGATAATTAACTAATTACATAATAATGAACTATGAATAAATAAAACTATTATGACTGACTATATGCTGTGTAATTGGTAATGGCACTAATAATCACTGATAAAACAATTAATATCAAACTAAATGTTGTGACCTGTTTCAATGTATAACATTTCAATTTCTGATTAGAGCAGTTCAGTTATATTTTTTGTTTTCTGTGTTTGTGTATGCCTCACAAATAGGGACTGCAGCTTTTTATTTACCATTTGGGTCTGTGAAGCACGGTAATTTTTTGTATTTTTACACTCAGATAAATGTAAGAAATAAGTATCTCAGATAATACACACCAATTGAAAGTTTATCAAAGATAAAGTAGATGGCGGTCAGGCCTGAGAGGGCGGGAATCTCCACAGATCTAACACAGGAGTTTAAAGCAGGTGAGGGATAGCTGTAGGATATCTATTTACAAAGGGATTAACTAAACACTGTGTATTAACAACACATGTATATCACTAATACTGCCATCCAGATCATAAAGTCAGAAATGGAAAATATAGATACTCACCCTACTAAGATGGTTAGAATGAAAAACAGCATTTCATCATTTGGACCGAAGGTCCATTCAAACATAGGTGAGGTCAAATGAAATATGTTAGGTTTAGACAGGTATGGTCAGATAACCCTAGGGATTATAACAGATGACACAGAGATAAGTACAATAACACCAAGGTAGGGCATTGCTGCAAATTGCAAATAGCCCAGACCTCCGCAACATCCTTTACCTCAATCCATGCTTAGGATAAAATACACCACCGCTCGCAGCACCAATGTCTAGCTATATAATGGGAGAAAGCTCCCATTATATAGACCTAGCTTCTATCAGGTGATGTCACAGCACAGCGCACTGGTGTCGGCCGATGACATCACTGGACACGATCCCAGACTTTGCATGCACAGTACCGCTAAAACGGCAAATAGACCCAGAGGGACAATTTTCTCTGGGAGACCGCTCGCCTGTCCATAACAAGCACCCAACAGCACCATCTAGTGGATGGAACAAGGGCATAATTGGACAGAGGATCATACACTCGCCCAAAGTACAGAGAACGCCCTCTGGCATGAGACCGCACCGCAGGCAGCCCAATACTCCAAGCCACGTAAGGAAAAATGGAAAAATAGGATAAGCATAGCCAATAGACAACTATTTAAAGCCGTAAAAATGGTATAAATTTAGGAACAAATTAAGTACACTAGTAGCGATAAATCTCATCTATTATTATTATTATAATAGTGGAAAGGCATATTGTAATAATCCGGTCCCTAAGGAGGTTACAGGCAGCCGACCAACAGTCTGGATAGTATTCCATAGCACCGACAAACAAACAAATAAGGTCTTCAAGGAACAAGAGGGGAGTAGAAACAATGGTATAACAAAGTACCAATTCGAGGACATAGGGCAACCAAGTCCAAAAGGTACTCCAAAGAATACCGCAATGATATCGGATCTACAGAAATGGTTTATATGAATTCATTTAATTAATTCCAGGGTATTTAGTACCCAATAATTTCCCTATCCATAATGTTTCTGCTCTCAAAATCATATTATCCCAATCACCTCTTCTAGGGTTGGGAGAAATCACCTTTAGTACGAAAAATGAGACCACACTATTATTGAACCTATGATGTAGGCCAGTGATGGTGAACCTATGGCACGCGTACCACAGCTGGCTAGCCGAGCCGTCTCTGTGGGCATGTAGCGCACCGCCAGAATAGGGGAGGGAATCCCCAGCAATGCAGTCACTCACACTGGCGGGCAGACGTGGAAAAGCCGGCTCCCTTCCTATCATCAGTGCGATCGGGCAGTGGATCTGCAGATGTGAGTAAAGCACCGCCCCCTGCATGCACTGAGGGCAGCCCAGTGGAAAGGACACGGAGTGTCTGCTGTAAGCAGCATGTAATGCCTCTGAATACCAAGAAAGAGAAGAATGATCCTCTTTTCCTGGACTTGGAGAGCCAAGAGGAGAGCGGTTTCCTGTACAGGGCCTAGGGCGCTGAAGCATGGCAATGTGGAGGACTTTAGCTGTACATACACAGGTAGGACAGTGCTATGGGGGAGGGAGCGCAGAGGACACTGCTGTGTATGTGGGGGGGATGTGAAGAGGGCAGAGGACACTGCTTTGGGAAGGGCCCTGTATTCTGAGCACAATGCATCCATATTATCCCTGTATTCTGAGCACAATGCATCCATCTGATCTCTGTATTCTGAGCACAATGCATCCATATTATCCCAGAGGACACTGCTGTGTATGTGGGGGGGGGGTGTGAAAGGGGCAGAGGATACTGCTTTTGGGAAGGGCCTGTATTCTGAGCACAATGCATCCATATTATCCCTGTATCCTGAGCACAATGCATCCATCTGATCCCTGTATTCTGAGCACAATGCATCCACATGATCCCTGTATTCTGAGCACAATGCACCCATCTGATCCCTGTATTCTGAGCAAAATGCATCCATATTATCCCTCTATTCTGAGCACAATGCACCCATCTGATCCCTGTATTCTGAGCACAATGCATCCATCTGATCCCAGTATTCTGAGCACAATGTATCCATCTCTGATCCCGGTATTCTGAGCACAATGCATCCATCTCTGATCCCAGTATTCTGAGCACAATGCATCCATCTGATCCCTGTATTGTGAGCACAATGCATCCATATGATCCCTGTATTGTGAGCATAATGCATCCATATGATCCCTGTATTCTGAGCACAATGCATCCATCTGATCCCTGTATTCTGAGCACAATGCATCCATCTGATCTCTGTATTCTGAGCACAATGCATCCATCTGATCCCTGTATGCTAAGCATAACGCACGCCTTTGAAAAAGCACTAAAGCTTTTTCCTGGGCAGAATCGTACATTTTTGGTCCCATAGGGCTCATTCAGAGGGATGATCAGTCCCATCCTCTGTACAGAGCCGCTGGTAGGTTTAATTCCATGTTGTCACTTTGAAATAAATAAGTTGGTTTTGTGTCGCTGTTTGGGCACTCGGGCTCAAAAAGGTTCGCCATCATTGATATAGGCCATTATGTCCGGCAACTGAAGTAGTCAGTCATTCTACCCGATCCAGAGGAGTAGACATGATCTATAATCCTCTGGCCAAATTTGCGAATGGTCTTACCAATGTAAAACGCATGGCATTTGCATGTCATTAAATAAATGACACCTCGGGTAGAACAATTAGCATGGCATCGGGATTGATGCCATTGTCCATTAGGTAACAGGATGCCCCTACCCTCAGTGACCCAAGGGCAATGACTACATCTCCCACACCGGTAGGTGCCCCAGGTGGATCTAGGGGAACGATTCGATGTAATTGAGTAGTGGCTAGATGTTAAGGTATCTCGTAGAAAGGTTGCTCGTCTAAAAACTGATTCAGGGGTTGGACGTACATACTTCAAAAGTGTACAGTCTTCTGCCAAGAGATGCCAATGACGGGAAATAGATGCCCGTAGGCATGGTTTGACAGAAGATTTGTATGGGAGATCAAGCCTAGATCTTAATCTTGCTTTATTGAAAGCTTTCTTTAACCACTTCCGGAACGCTGCATGCCGAAACACGTCCTAACTTTGAAGAAGGATATCTTTGTTATGGCAGCATCTAGCTGCCATAACCCCGGTACCCTCTTCAGCGGACGGTCCGGTTTCCGATTAATAGTGGTCTCTGCGGTGGATTCACCACAAGATCACTTTTATCGCGGCGGGAGTGGGGCCCTCCCGCCACTCTCCGGTGTCCTCTGCCACTTATCGGAGCCGTCGGTAGTGCAGAGGCGATCGGATCCTTCTCCTTCCTGGGTATGGAGACGAGTGAGGGGAAGATGGCCCCCACCCGTCACAATACCACTGCAGGGTGGAAGTGACGTCAAAACGTCACTTCCGCTCATAGCTCTTAAAGGGCCATTTTTTTTTTTTTTTGAAATGACAATTTTTTTTTATTGCATTTTAGTGTAAATATAAGATCTGGGGTTTTTGACCCCATATCTAATATTTAAGAGGTCCTGGCTTGCTTTTTTTTCTATTACAAGGGATGTTTACATTCCTTGTAATAGGAATAAAAGTTACACAATTTTTTTTTTTTAAAGAACGTGTAAAAAATTTTTTAGACGTGCCCCATCCCACGTGCAGAAGTGAACGCATACGTGAGCAGTGCTCGCATATGAAAACTGTGTTCAAACCACACACGGGAGGTATCGCTGCGATTGGTAGAATAAGAGCAATAATTCTAGCCCCAGACCTGCTCTGTAACTCAAAACATGCAACCTGTAGAATTTTTTTAAACGTCGCCTATGGAGTTTTTTTAATGGGTAAAAGTTTGTCGCCATTCCACGAGCGGGCACAATTTTGAAGCGTGACATGTTGGATATCAATTTACTCAGTGAAACATTATCTTTCACAATATAAAAAAATGGGCTAACTTTACTGTTGTGTTATGTTTTAATTAAAAAAAGTGTATTCTTTAAAAAAAAAAAAAGTGCGATTGTAAGACTGCTGCGCAAATATGGTGTGACAAAGTATTGCAACGACCACCATTTTTTTCTCTAGGGTGTTAGAAAAAAAAATGTATAATGTTTGGGGGTTCTAAGTAATTTTCTAGCAAAAAAAACCCTGTTTTTAACTTGTAAACAACAAATCTCAGAAAGAGGCTCGGTCCTTAAGTGGTTAAGAGTGATCTGGAATAGCCCCTGGCCAATGGTCCATTTTGGAGAAGATCAGGCTGTTTGAAAAAATCATCAGTCAAGCAATTTCTACGCAACCGTAGATATTGCGCATAAGGTATGCTACCGATGAGGAGGGCCGAATGTAAACTGGAGGCATGTAAAATTGTGTTACCCGAGCTGGGTTTCCGGTAAAGATCGGTAACTAGATCGTCCTGGTCATTGATCCTAATAGTGAGGTTAAGAAAAGAGATTTGGGTTGGGCTAAAGCTGTGAGTGAATTTCAAATTGAATTCATTAGTTTTCAAGGCATCCAGAAAGGATAATAATTTATCACTAGATCCTATCCAAATAATGAACTGGTCATCAATGTAACGAAATCAATGAAATACCTTAGTTAGCCACCGATCAAAACTCTCATCTGCAAAAATCCATCTCTCCCAGCCTCCCAAATAGAGATTTGCATAAGAGGGGGCACAACAAGTGCCCATCGCAACTCCCTGTCATTGTAAGTACACCTCATCAATAAAGGTGAAATGATTGTGAGTCAAAATAAACCTAAGCAAATCCAAAACAAAATGATTATGTGGCCAAGTGGTCCTATCCTGCTTCACAAGGAAGGACCCGATCACCCAGATGCCCCGCTCAATCACAACCCCTCTATATCCACTGCCACGAGCAGAGCACCCGGGGGAGCATGGGTCCCCTCCACATGTCGCAGGAGATCAGAGGTATCGAATATAGGAAGGAAGACAAGTGACATGAGGCATTAACACAGAGTCGACATTAAAAAATAAAGAGAGACAAAGCTCTCAAGAAATTGTGGGATTTTTATGTGAAGGTAGTGTGTATGTTATGAAGGTGAGCACCAGAAACAACAATTAGAAAAATATAAATTTATTAGAAATATCAGATTAAAAACAACATAACCATAATAAATATTTTAGACCATAAGTTGATACTTGATGTATAGAATCAGATGAGTAGATATGCAGGGGTAGCCAACATGTTTCACAAAATGCTTCATCAGGGCACCACATACATTTATGATTTAATCTAGTTTACATAGGACATAAGACATAAAACATGTCATTTAGTATACTATCAAACATACAGTTATTCATTAACAAAGGTAGAAAAAGATTTTTTTTTATTTCATTACATTATATATAATAACAACATGAACTCACCTGGTCTATAGAAAATGAACAATATGAACATAGCATTGTACAGTCATCCACCCATCATAGAGTACACTGACTGGGGCTAATTCCCAATGGAAGCCAGATCTATACGGGATAGCCGGTGGGAAGATTGAATCGTGATAATTGCCAAGATAGAAACAATCTAAAAATGAAATTAAATTTCAAAAATAATAATATTGAATTGTATTATCACTCATAAAGGGTGAACACCAACTTCATGACTATACCATATTACTAATATGAATCTAAACACAAAGGTACTATAGCAGGGGTTAAATATAATAATAAAGGTTTTATTAGTTAACATACACATTACTTTGATATCTTATTCTTTTCTTTTTTTTTTTTATGATTTTAATTGGTAAGGCTTTAAGATTGGAGGTGGGAGAAAAAGATAGGGTAGAGTAATATACAAAAAACGTGTGCTGAGACAGTAGAATCTCATACAACGCTAACCCAAAGTTCGGTATAGCAGTGATGGGATGCATACTCAAATGCCATATCCCCACTGTATACTGCCAACCATGGAGAAAAAAATATAATAGTGATGACCTAAAACAGCCTCCCTTCTTTCCAGCAGATAACCAATGAAGCCTGGATACTTCTAATATATAAGCCCTTACCTGGTGGAGTGGGTAACATAAAATGTAGAAAGTTCCTGGATAGCAGAGGTGCAGCAATAGTGTAGCGCGCTACACAGCAAGATGCGTATGTCGGCTTAATGCCAGCACCACCATCTTAAATGTCAACGATCATACTGGAAGTGAAGGATCTGAAATGACCCCGACATCACTTCCGGCCCAGGCGTCCCTGTAAGCGCACATGCGCACCAGCCCCAACAAGCGGTCATGGTGCGCTAGCGCCATCAGTCACATGCTGGTGCCATGGAGAGGAAATAAGGGGGAAATAGAAGAGACTCCCACCTCATTAACAGCGACACACGAATCTACCCACCAATAGCAAACCGCCCCAGTTGTGTAAGATGGGTGAGCGCTGGAATGGAACGCAAACATCATCCACAGATAGAAACCAAATGTATTGGAATACACAAATAAAGAAAATGATCTGATATACAAAAAATCAAAAATTCATTTCCTATAAAATATAGGTAATAAGAAATTATACATAATAATGAATATTTTCAAAGTGCACATCGACTTGTAATGGTCATCTCAGTAAGAGGTGTAATACCCTACATACGGACATGAGTGACAACGGCAATGTGCACATGATAATAATGCTAAATACAAACTAAAACAAAACTAAGCAATAAGGCTAAAAAAACTTGCAAAAAAAAACCCTGCTTTAGAGGAAAGGTTTAAATGACAGTGCCATATTTAACCCTGGTGGGTAGGTGGCTCTCTGATTATAAATCCACCTTGCCTCTTTCTGGAGGATTTTCTTGTCAAAGTCCCCTCCCCTTTCTGGCTCTGGAATGACTTCTAATGCAAAGAATGAAATGTATGATGGATTGTAGCTATGGTTCAGCCCCACATGTTTACATATTGGGGTATTTAATAGTCCTGCATCTAGATAGTACAAGTTATCTTGTATACGCTTGGCAAAGGGGCGCTTAGTTTTGCCAATATAAAATGCACTGCACCAGCACATGGCTAAGTAAACAATACCAGCAGTGCGACAGTCAGCATACCCCTTTAGTTTGTGAAATCCACCTTGTGGTAGAGGACATCCCACACCCTCCCTAATCCACGGGCACTGATCGCATTGGCCACATTTAAATGTCCCCCTTTCTCCCGTCGCTCCAAGAATGGGAGCGGCAGGGGGAAGGTGACTATGTACCAGACTGTCCCTGATTGATCGGGATCTCCTATAAACAAGTTGTGGAGTGCTGGCCACATATTTAGAGATGATGGGGTCCTCAGAGAGAAAATGCCAATTGTTACTAATCAATTTACGAAAAACATCCTGATGGGAAGTAAAAGTAGTGATGAATTTTGTGGTGGTACTGGTTTAATGGGCCTTAGATTTATGAGAGTTTAGATGAGTGATTCCCGTGTGTTTTGTTTAGCCCTCTGATAGGCTTTTTTAAGGACTTTTTTGCTATACCCCCTAGTTTGTAGTCTCAGATACAAAGCTTTCGCTTCAAGCTCAAAATCCTCGTCTCTGGCACAGTTGCAGCGCAACCTCAAATATTGGCTAAATGGTATACTTCGTACCAGAGAACGAGGATGTGAGCTTGAGTACTGCAATATCGTATTACCAGTTGTCTCTTTCCTATAGAGACTGCTATGGATTGTACCATCATGGTTTAGGAAGACGCATAGGTCCAGGAAGTGAATACTACTGGTGTCCGATTGAATAGTAAACTTTAAGTTAAACTCGTTCTGAGACAAGAATACCATAAATTCAGAGAGTTGCCCTGTCGTACCAGTCCAGATGAGCAAAACATCATCGCTATACCTCCGCCAGAGCAAGATGTGGCGGAGGTATATATCGAGGCGTCGTCATCGGAGAATAAGGCTCTCTCCCACCGCCCAGGTACAGGTTGGCATACGATGGGGCACACAAAGTCCCTATCGCAACCCCCTGCACCTGGAGGTAGGTGGAGCCATTGAACAGGAAGATGTTAGTGGTCAGGATGTGTTCAAGCAGAGTAGTAACAAACTGACAGTGTTTCCAGTTATTAGTATCTTGTTCCCTCGGGAACGCAGAAACAACCTCTATGCCCTTTGTATGGGGGATGCTTGAATATAGCGCCTCGATGTCTATGGCTGCCAAAATTGCCCCGATGGTACAGTAAGTCCCTTGATTACTTTTAATAGTTCTAGAGTATCCTTTAAGTAAGAAGGTAAACACGTGACATAGGGGAGTAGCTGACTGTCTACATATTGGCTGGCGGTCTCAGTATGGCAACCTATTCCCGACACAATCGGGCGTCCGGGAGGCTTGACCATACGTTTATGGACTTTAGGTATAGAGTAGAGCGTCGGTGTGACCGGCCATTATATTTCAAGATATTCACGCAGATCCTTGTCAATGAGGCACTGCTGGTATGCCTGGTTAATAATAGAAAGATATTGGGATCTAGCTTCAATTAATTTCTCATATGGGACACACTAATACCATTCTTGATTATTTAAGATTTTATTACACATAGCAATGTACTGAGTTTTGTCCATCACCACCACATTGCCATTGACACTTTGTTGGATGGTTTGACTATAATATCATCATTCTGCATAATATTTAAAAGTGCTGCCTGCTGTGCTTGTGACAAATTGTCTTCGGCGTAACTTGGAAACTTGAGATCCTCTATTTGTTTCTTGGTTTGTTTAAGAAAAGCCCAAACGGCTGGACATGTCTGCAGATTGGGAAATTTCTGAGACTTAGCTTTAAACTTGGATGGTTCTGGGAATGCCTCTATATCCGGTTCTTCCTCATCTGAGATAGTCATTTTGATCTACAGAGTTTTCATTTTCATCCAATAACTGGATAAGTATTTTAAGAGCCCTAAAGTCCTGGACTTTAAATCCTTTATAGAGATCTTCCTCTCTACCTACCACTTTGCCCCTGTCACTATCAAAAATATTTATATGTAAGATTTCTTGCAAAGAGATGGAGATCCTTTGCTAGGGTGAATTTGTCAATTTTTTGTAATGGACCAAAACTGAGACCAAGTTTTAACACCTCAATTTCTGTGGATGACAATTCATAAGAGGAGAGGTTGACTACATCTAATCCCGGCAAAGTAGTGTCTGTTTGACCACGAACGGGTCTATCTTGCCCGTTCGTGATTGTATCATGGGTTTAGCTGGGGGGGTTGGGAGTAGGGTCTAAAGGGGCTAGACCTTGGTTTGTATTTTTGGGTTGACTGATTTTAGGTGTCACAGGAGGTATTTGTTCACTTTCTTTTTCTGGTACAATGTTTTTTATTGAAATATAAAAAAAAGGGGGAAAACCCCAGATAATGAGTTCCCACGCAGGGGATATGTACAGAAACATAAGAAAAAGGTTTACTTGAAAGCACATAATGAACATTTTTAAGTGCATTATATCAATCTGACATTGACCCGTCAGCTAGGGCCGGCGGTCAGTGCGCTATGCCCGAGCCGTAAGGCCTAGGGGCTAAGGCGGACAAAAGTGAGCGGAGTTGTCCGCAAAACAGGGTAGGGGGAGACAAACAAGCATGGGAAGGGAGGAAAGAAAAGAGAAGAAAAGAAAGAAAAAAAAAAAAGGGGAAAGCAGGGAGAAAAAGAACACATGTACAACAACAGAGGGGGAAGGAGGAAGAGATACATGAATAGAACAGAAAGCGGCGGATGAGAGGCCCAGAAAAAGACGGGATGGGAGGGGGAAAAAGAGGTCCCTCAGGCTGGAGTCTAGGTCAAGTTGGATCTACAGACCTAGACTAGTCGGATTTAGATTGGGGAGTGTGTAGGACCACCACGGGGCCCATACCTTAAGGAATTTAGCATGGGAGTCATGGAGGATGCTGGACATTTTTTCGTGAATCATTAGGGTCATCAAGGAATTCTTTACCTCTGCAAATGAGACAGAGGGTTTTTTCCAGGCCCTCGCTATTGTTCGTTTGGCGACAATAAACAGGTATGTAGCTAGTTTTTGTTGATGAGAAAAGAGGCCCGGGAGCGGGCAATGGAGTAATGCAAATTTGGGGTCTTTGCGGAAGGGAGCATGAAATAGGGAGGAAAGTAGACCAAAGACCCTTGACCAGAAGCCTATAAGACGGGGGCAGGACCACCACGTGTGCAGTTCATCTCCTCGTTGACCGCAACCCCTAAAGCATCTGTCGTTGTATAATGGGTTTGATTTGGCGATACGGGCTGGAACCCAATACCAGCGCAGGAGGACCTTATAGGCCGCCTCCAACGTGGCAGTGTTAAAGGAGCATTTTGCTATGCTGGACCAGGCCTTACTCCAATCTGCGAGATCTATGGGGGATAGGTCGCGTTCCCATTTTAGCGTATAGGAAAGGGTAGTGGAATTGTTGCCGGCAGTTAGTAAGGAGTATATCATGGAAATGGTGCCACGAGCACCTGGGCAATGTTGGCAGGAGTGCTCAAAGGCAGTCATTTGGTACGGAAAGGAGCCCAGGCGTCGAAGGGAAGTTATCCAATGTCGTAGTTGGATATAACGGAAGAGTTCGGCAGGTGGAGCTTCATGGGTCTCTCGAAACGAGGACCACGTGGGGAAGGCACGGGTATGAAGAAAGTGGCGAACCAGGGAAAACCCATGGGTGGGCCACCATGAGAAGATGTGGGGTTGTTCTAGGCCAGGTGGAAACATAGGGTTATTCAAGAGGGGAAGCAGCGGTAAAAATGGGGACATAAGCTTGCCCGAGTATCGTATCGAGTCCCATAATTTCAGACTGTGTATCATAAGGGGGCTGGCAGAAGGTGGTCGCATTTTAGGGGGTAGCCACAATAGTGCGGAGATGGGGACAGGCGCGCAATTGGGTACCTCCAGGAGAACCCATAAGGGGATATCAGAAGTGGCGTGGAGCATGGAGAGTTGGGAAATTTGGGCTGCTTGGTAATACTTTGCAACGTCCGGAACGCCCAGCCCACCCCGTAACCTATGAGCATAGAGCGTAGAGCGGGAAACCCTGGGGCATTTATGTGCCCAGATAAAGGCGAGAAGTCTGTTCTGAAGCAGCCTCAGGTAGAAGGCAGGGACCTGGACAGGAAGGGTTCGGAAAAAATAAAGAATCTTCGGAAGGATGGTCATCTTGACCGCATGGATACGTCCGATCCAGGATAAGGAGGGGAACCGCCAAGATGACATGAGAGTAGTAATTGTACGTAAGAGTGGGTAGTAGTTGGCGGAGAAAAGGGAAGCGTAAGATGGGGTCAGCTTGACGCCCAGATAGTCTAGGGAAGAGCTTGCCCAGCGGTAAGGAAAGGAAGATTGGAGGTGTAAGATTAGGGGGTCTGGGAGACTTACATTCAGGGCGGTAGTTTTGTGTGGGTTAATACGGAGGCCGGAGATGGTTGAAAAGCGTGTTAGAAGGGCCTGGAGATTTGGTAGGGTGGTGATGGGATTGGTGAGGGTCAAGAGGGCATCATCAGCGAACATATTCAATTTATAGTTGTCACCTGCATAAGGGATGCCCGTGATATTAGGGTCTGCCCTAAGGGCAATTGCTAGCGGCTCGAGGGCAAGCACAAAGAGGACTGGGGATAGCGGGCAGCCCTGCCTCGTTCCCCTGGAGATAGGAAAAGAGGGCGAGAGGCAACCAGCATAACGAACGGAGGCAGAGGGGGTTGAATAAAGGGCCGACAACCATGACAGAATCGAGTCGCCAAAGCCCCAACGTTGTAGCACGTAGCGTAGATAGTCCCATGAGAGGGTATCGAAAGCTTTATATATGTCAAGAGAGAGAAGAAAGCCTGGGATTTTGCGTTGTTGTAGTAGGGTGATTAAGTGGACAACCTTCCGGACATTGTCCCCCGCCTGACGGCCAGGTACGAAGCCCACCTGGTCTCTGTGAACCAAGGAGCGCAGATATTTGTTAATGCGAAAGCACAGGATTTTCCCCAAAAGTTTCACATCCTCATTTAATAGGGAAATTGGGCGAAACGCCTGGGGTTCGTGAGCCTCCTCCGTGGTCTTAGGAATCATAGAGATATGAGCTCGTAAAGAGTCCGAGGAGGGCAGCGCACCTTGTTTCATGCTGTTGAAGTAGGCCGTCAGGTGGGGGAGCAAGAGGGGAGAGAGTTTGCGATAGTATAGTCCGGTGAAGCCATCTGGGCCCGGGGCTTTTGAAACACGAATACCCTTGATGGCCTGAGCCACCTCCAGTTCAGTAATGTCAGCGTTAAGAGTCGCACAGGCTGCTGAGGAGAGAGGCGGTAGATGAAGATCACGGAAGAAGTCGTCCGCGAGATTGAGAGGGAAGGGGGAAGGTTTGCTATAAAGCGAGGCTAGGAAGTCTGCCAGGGCCGCAGTGACTTTGCTCGGATCCGAAGTGAGGTCTCCGTTGGCAGCCCGAAGGCTTATGGCTGTGAGATGTAGCGTTGAGTTTTTTAGCCAGCATTGCGCCCGGTTTATTTGCGCAATGCTGGCTAAGGTTTGCTATAAAGCGAGGCTAGGAAGTCTGCCAGGGCCGCAGTGACTTTGCTCGGATCCGAAGTGAGGTCTCCGTTGGCAGCCCGAAGGCTTATGGCTGTGAGATGTAGCGTTGAGTTTTTTAGCCAGCATTGCGCCTGGTTTATTTGCGCAGGAATAAAATTTATGTTTAGTCCACCGCAGGGCCTTTTCGGCTTGGTCGGAGGCCAACAAGTCTAATTCGGCTGCTAGGGTGTCCCTAGCTTTCCTGTTTGCTAGTGAGGGGTGGGATTTCCACTCCGCATCCGCGGAGGCCAAAAGAACTGTAAGCTCCCGGGTCCGCTTTTCTTTGTGGCGTTTGCGGGAGGATGCCAGTTGTATGCAGTGGCCTCTCATGGTAGCCTTATGGGCCTCCCAAAGAGAGATGGGCGAGGACACGGAGCCTACATTTTCCTTAAAGAAGGTTTGGAGTCGTGTCTGGATCTCAAGAAGGGCATCTTGCGTTGTAAGGAGTGAGTCATTCAATCGCCATTGAAAAGTAGGGCGCGTCAGACCTGAGAGGGTAAATGAGAAAACAATGGGATCATGATCTGACCACACGGAAGGGGGGATCGTAATTTTGTGGATATTAGAGATGTGGCGTAAAGGAACGAAAACGTGGTCGATCCTACAAAAGCTATCGTGCGGGCTAGAGTAGTAGGTGAAGTCGCGGTCGCGTGGATGGAGCTCCCGCCAGGCATCCACCAGGCCATGGGATTGTAGAAGAGATCTCATCTGTTCCTCCACGACCGAATCATGGGAGGGGGAGGATCCAGACGAGTATTTCCTGGCCATTTAATGTGCCCTGGAGTAGCAAGTATCTACCGGTTGGATCCGCTATTTCTTTGGAGCATGAAAATAGGAGATTGCGTCTAAAGGCTATGAGAACCCCCCTCTGCTTTTCGGGGGCGGAAGCCTGAAAAAATGTAGGGAAGTGAGAGGAAACATATTTTGCGGCAGAAGAGGAGGAAAACCTGGTCTCTTGCAAGCACACTACGTCTACGCAACTAGATTTTAGGTGATGAAATACCTTGGAACGTTTTACTGGTGAATTAAATCCGTGGATATTATGGGAATAAAACTTCAGCGGGGGTTGGGTCATAATGAGGAGATGAGGGTTAGCCCATGTGATGCTGTCCAGCAGCTGCAGTTAAGGTCGGTAGGGATCCGGGTCAACAACTTTTGTAGGTTTCCAGCCTGAGGGAAGAAAAAAAGAGAAAGACAAGGAAACATGCAAGACAAGAGGCAAGAGACAGGACAAGGGAAAGAAAAAAAAAACACAAAAAGAACACGAAAACAGTATGAACGTACTAAGTACGCCACGGTGGGCGTGGACCACGTCTTCGGCAAGGCGTGAAAGGAGGGGGGGCTCGACCGCCGGACACATGACCATTTTAGGTCTGGAAGGCTCAAAGTTTAGCAAGAAGAGGGGGGTACCGGGAAGAGAGGGGGGAATCACCGGTTGAGTAAACCAAAAGAAAATTTCTGTCAATCCGAAAATAAGCTACAATAAAGGATTACCAGTCGAACTTTAAACATAAACTTATTACATTTCAATAAAGAGCAAAAATGAAATAGGCAACTTCTGTGGTTCGGGTCATATAATGGGACCAAACCTCAATCATCCAGCCCGGGATAACGGGCCTAAAGTCTATCAGGGAGTCCCCCGAAGCCCGCCCCCAGGCCCAACTGTCACCAGGAGGCGGGCTCCCAGAGAGCCCAACTAAACTAGTATTAGAGGCTAGACATTAATTATCCACCTGGAAATGAGTCACAGGGATTATGCACTTAATAAACAAGTAATTCAGAACTGTCTGGAAACCGTATTAACCATAACTTGTAAATAACATTTGTGAAGTACTTCATGCAGTCAGGCTAATCCCCAGCCATCCGGCCAGGGGGCTCTGTTATGGGGTCCATCTAGAAGTCCCCGGGGCCGACCCCCAGCCGCCATCGCTGGCGGGGAACGGGCCCCCGGAGACCCCCGATGAGCTAAAGGGCAGAAACATTGCCAGTTATAGCTCAGGCAAGAGCATACAGGAGGCAGGGGGGGGGTCAGGACTCCAAGTGACAGGGGGAGGGAAAGAGAGGGGGAGAGGAGAGGGAGGGGGGGGAGGGGAAGGGGGGAGGGAGGGAAAGGGGGGGAGGGGGGAAAAGGAGGGGAGGGGGGAAAAGGAGGGAAGGGAGGAAAAGAAAAAAAAAAAAAAAAGGGGGGGGGAGGAGGGAGGGAAAAGGAAGGGGGAGGGAAAGAGGGAAGGGAAAGGGGGGGTGAGGGGAGAAATGAGGGGGAAGGAGGGGAGTGAAGGGAGAGAGGGGGAAAAGGGGAGCGGGGATGGTGGAAGGGAAGTAGGGGAGGAAGGAGCACGGTGGGCTCCCAGGTATCAAGCATCTACAAGACAATCTGCTTAAGGGGACAGGGAAGAACCCAGTAATTCAAATAAAACAAAACCGTGGGGTTTCAGGTGCGATGGAGCGTTTGATGGTAAGACGACATGGAGGTCCAGAGTGGAGGTCTTGAGGAGGTAATTCGGGTGGTGAGCGGCAATAAGAGTCAGGTGCTGCATAACTTGGAGTATGCCAATGCGTTCGGAAAGTCCCGGAGCAACACAATTAAGTCTGGCAGGGTGCAAAAGCAAACGGGAGAGCTCAGGGAGTTCCAATAAGTGTGTAAAAGAAGGAGAGGGTAGTCATTAACAAGGGTGAAGAGAGGGAGGCGTCAGGGTCCTCCCCACCAGATTGAATCGAGGCAGGCAGGTGATGGGGAGGAGGGCACATAACCCAACCCAAGCTTGACCATCATTGGGTGTATGTGAACGGGGTAAATCAAAAGCCAATATCAAGGGGGGGTACGGTCCAACCATCACTTATGGGAGATGGTTGGTAAAATACAAAAAGGTCCGGGGGACCAAAGGGGGAGACAAGATGCACGGTTTCAGAGGTCATCCTGGGTCAGAACGCTGGGAGCCAGCCACGGTCGGAGCGGGGGGGGGAGAGCGTCTTGGCCCCTTGACCTTTTCCCATGTGCGACCCGGGAGGTTGGTAGAGGGCCGAGGGGAAGTTGATCCAGTTGGGCTTCGGGTGCTTTTACCAGATGGTAGCAGTTGGAGGGAGTCCAGGACGGACTGTGCTTCGTCTGGCGAGGTCAGCGCGTGGTTGCGACCATTATACGAGAAGGAGAGCTTGAAGGGGAAGCCCCAGCGGTACCGGATTTGATGAGACTAGAGAGCTGAGGTATAGGGCTTCATCTGTCTCCTTTTCACGATCGTGGATTGGGAGAGGTCCGCAAAAATTTGGTAGTGGTATCCCTGGAACATGAGATTGGACTTGTCCCGGGCCGCATGGAGGAGGGTTTCCTTGGTGCGGTAGTAGGTGAACTTTATAATGATGTCACGGGGTGGTCCCTCTGATTTCTTGGGGCCAAGTGACCGGTGGATGCGGTCGAATTCCAGCCTGTCAATGGGGATGGCTGGGACAAGCTCCTGGAACAGGGCTGTGGCAGTGGAAGTGAGATCCATGACCGTTTCGGGGATGCCCCTCATGCGCAGATTACCCCTGCGGGCCCTGTTCTCAAAGTCCTCTAGGCGTAGTAGGGCTACATCCAGTTCTTTCCTAATGTCAGAGATGTCCTGCTCGTGGTTTTCCAGAACAGTGGCAGCGGCATCCATCTTGTCTTCCAGATCATTAGTGCGGGAGCCAAGCTCCCTGATCTCTTTAGTGAGGTGGGTAGCCAGCTTGGTGGTGGCTGTAGAAAGCTCTGCCTGCAGCATAATCTTAAAACGGGAGAGGAGATCAGCATCCCGCAATGATGGATGCTGGAGCGGGTCCCCGCTGACAGCGGGAGACCGTTCAGGGTCCTCAGATGAGAGCTGCGAGAAGGGGTCCGGACTTGAGGCCGGGGCTTCAAACATGGCGTCCGGGTGGGAGGCCCCAGGCAGTGTGCGGTCAGCAGATCTGGAGCTGGATGCTCGGGTGAGCATTGCCGTTTGCTCCACTGGATGCTCGGCAGCAGCGGGACTCAGCGGGTGATAGCGGGGGACGGGGATACCCTCTTACTTGGTATGTTTCAGGGCCGATGTGTCCGGGCGGAGAGGAGCGAGGCTAGGATGCGGCCATCTTCGTTCGCTGCTCACGAGCGCCCCCTGTTCACTTTCTTTTTCATCTGAGAACATAAGCAGAGAGGCAGTGGCACCCATTGCTGAGTTACCAGATGCTCCTTCTGCTAGTTCTGTATATGAATTATTGAGTGTATGCCTGTGAGGGGAAACAATCCGTTTTTTGTGTGTACCTCCCTGGGATTGGTGATCACTGTTACCACGTTTACCTCCTTTACCCGACGTGGGGCCTTACTTGATGGTTTCTGGGAGGAGACAGAGGATGGTGAGATAGAGGCATCAGAGTCATATTTATATAGTGTATTGTCATGATAAAGGTTTTGTTTGAAGGGTTTACCTCTTTTGTTAGAGGGCCTTCTTTGCCATTTGTATGCATACCCACCTGAGAAGGCCAGTTTGTCCTTATAAAACTTCTAGTCCTTTTTTAATACAACATTTTTTTATACTTCTCCAGGTGCTGTAATAAGTCACGTTTCTTCTTTTTAAACTCCATGCTCATGTTTTATGTCTTATGTCCTATGTAAACTAGATGAAATCATAGATGTATGTGGTGCCTTGATGAAGCATTTTGCGAAACATGTCGGCTACCCCTGCATATATACACATCTGATTTCATACATCGAGTATCAACTTATGGTCTAAAATATTTATTATGGTTGTGTTGTTTTTAATCTGATATTTTCTAATAAATTTATATTTTTCTAGTTGTTGTTTCTGGTGCTCACCTTCATAACAGACACACTACCTTCACATAAAAATCCCACAATTTCTTGAAAGAGCTTTGTCTCTTTATTTTTTAATAATTACCAGGGATTGTGAAAATTGTCTGTTTCTGGAAACTGTCCAACCAACATATTCATATATTCTACTATCTGTGGGTGTAAAACCCTCTCTCTGTCTGTTGGACCTTTCCAGCATAAGGTTTGTTGTTGTATAAATTGATCTCCGTGTTGTTATTAATATTGGTTAAGCATATTAGGGTTATCCTTTAGATACTGGTTCCAAGTAATACACACTAAGTAATTATTGGACATATATTTTCACCCCTTTTAATTCTGGTGTGATGTCGCAGTTTTCAGGACCTGGGTGGGAACAATTCTTATGCCCCGTACACACGGTCGGATTTTTCGATGGACAATGTCCGATCGGAGCGTGTTGTCGGAAATTCTGACCGTGTGTGGGCGCCATCGGACATTTTCCATCGGATTTTCCGACACACAAAGTTGGACAGCAGGAGATAAAATTTTCCGACAACAAAATCCGATCGCGTCAATTCCGACCGTGTGTGACCTGTTCCGACGCACAAAGTGCCACGCATGCTCAGAAGAAATTCCGACACGGGACAGCTCGTCTGGTAAATGTAGCGTTCGGAATGGATACAGCACTTTCGTCACGCTGCAATGTTCAAAATGGTTTAATACAGCGCACTCTCTTCTTCTTTATAATGTGACAAGAATTAAGTAGTTTTGCTGCTCATATTCACACACACTTCTCACAAACTTATTTCGTTACTATTTATCGGGATTCCCTCAATATATTTTGATTTCTCACATCTGACAACAAATTTTTTTTTTTTTTTTTTGGACTTTAATGTAGATTCTTTTTTTATGTTTCTCTTTTTTATTTTTTTTTTTTTTGGTGATTTTGATTTGTATTCCCGAAAATGTTTGTGTGTGTTTTTGGTGACAAGTTCCCACAACACCATTGATATGTTGTTCTATTTAATCTGTAGGAGATTGTTTGGTGTTGTTGTCCCTTGTTAATTTCACATTGTACTTTAGAAATGTACCTGAATCGTCACCAACAAATTGTCCTTTTTGGATGAAAACACACACAGGAGAGTAGAATTTACCCAAAAAAATTTTAGTAAGGGCTCACAACTAAACAAAGAGGGAGGCAACGCTGGAGAAACTGCAGAAGTGGGCGAAGCCTGGGACCCCCAGGGCAGACATCAATTATTTAAAAGCAAAATTGGTGGCCTGAGGAGTCCATATCATAAGGGAGGGCAGTCTGGTCCAGAAGTCCCAGAGATCCGGAAAGCAGCAGATGACATCTGTGTCCCCAGGCTGTGGTCATACGAGAGACTGCATCTTCTGTCAGACCAGATTGAACCCAGGGCAATCACTCTTTGGTCTTCCTTCCACGCTTCCTTACAGGCTTTGGCTGTGGTGGTGGAGTTGTGGCAGCAGGAGGAGGAGGAGGAGGAGGATCGTCCCTCTCAATGACATCCGTCTTGTGTGTCAGTTCCCCACTCTCCCCCTTACGAAGGACTTTATAAATCAGGTCCTCAGAGATCTTGCGTTGACCCTCCTGCATGCCCTGCAATTTTGTGGCAGCCATGCAGGCAAAGGCCTCTTCAGGACTGGGGAAGGCTCTGAGGGACTCAGAAGCCTCCTGGATCAGCCTGTACGCTGAATCCTGCACGGGACTCGGAGTGGCCTTCCTGGCTCGTTTATATGGCAGGCGGAGGGGAGGGACCTGAGACTCAGTCAGGCTGCGACTTGTCCCAGGCTTCTCTTGGCTGCCACTTAGCCCCGCCTCCTCCTGGCTGCCACTAATCCCCGCCTCCTCCTGGCTGACACTAATAATCCTCGCCTCCTCCTGACTGCCACATTCCACAGCCTCCTCCTGGCTGAGGTCTTCCTGTGTATGAAAAAGGGACATAGTTTTAGTTTTTTATTCATCAATCACACACAATTTTCACCTCCTGACTGCTGCAAATTGAATGTTAACAAATATAACAGACTATCCTTCTGAGCCCAGCAGTTTTCATTCTTTTCCCAATTTTGGGTGCCCACTACTGTCTATTGATATGTAAAACACTTTTTTTAATCAGCAATTAGTGATCAATAATAACATCTAATAAACATCATTTATTTATTGACCAGAAATCTGTAGAAGAATGCTATACCTGACTCCAGCTGGGCTCCTCCATTTCTTCCTGGCTGGAAGGCCCAGGTTGGACATCAGAAGCCTCAGCTGGGGTGGAAGGAAGAGTGGAAGGAAGAGTGGAGAGGGATTCCCTGACTTCAGTGTGGTCTGACAGAAATCGCAGTCTCTCATAGTACCACAGCCTGGGGACATAAACGTCATCTGCTGCAGCTCCGGACCTCTGGGAATCTGTGACCTTCTTGCGCTCCCTAAGATAAGTGCTCCTCAGGCCACCAATTTTAGCTTTCAAATAAGGGATGGTTGCTGTGGGGACCACCGGCTTCACCAACTCCAGCAGTTTCTCCAGCGCTGCCTGCCTCTTCTGTTTGTGATTATAGTGGGGGTGTCTCACTTGCCACAGACAGGGCAGCTCCCTGTACTTGTCAATGAACAGGGGCAGGAAATTGTGGTCGTTGAACCCATCCATTTTCTCTGTAAGACACAACACAAGACAAAGCCTAATGTCAATCCAAACTCCCCTAATCTTGTTACGATATAGGCTTCCATTTCGAAGCAGTATAGGCCCAAGTTTAGATCCTACCTTCGTTAGCACGATCGGCGTCTCCGATGCTCCTTCCTCCGCTCACAGATCGTACGTAAGACGCGCGCGTTACGATTTATACACACTGCGCATGCGTATAACTCCGCCCGCCCCTGACGTTCTTTCTAGTCTATTCCCCGCCCCTTTTCGTTCGGCGCAGTGGGGGAAGAGCACATGGCGGATAGACAGCAGGATCTTGCTAATTGTAGCAACGAGGAGGAGGAGGAGGAAAGGCTGGAGCCTGAAAAGTCCTGATCCAGAAGGAGATTAAAGGACTCAAATATGTCCTTTGGGGAGATGTTGGAGATGGTGGACATCCTGAAGAAGTCCGACTATGATGGAAAGTATGGGCCTTACCCCAACCCCAATGTCAGAAAGGCCAAGATCATGGCGAAAGTGGTCAGGAGTCTGCACCGGAAATTCGGGGTACGACGATCGAAAGATCAGCTCAGGAAGCGGTGGTCGGACCTGAAATTACGAGAACACGAGCAGTACAGAAAGATCCGGAGATTGCTGCAAAAAAGTAAGTAGTTGTGCTGTGTTCCTATTCTTTATGTTTATTACGTTCGTGCTGCTCCATGTGCTTTTAGGAACTGTTGTACAGTTTAAAATGGCAACTTTCATGTTCATGGGCACATTATTCGTTCGGATCACACATTGTTATTTCGGACGATAAAATACCATTGTTTAGGCCATATGCATTTGGCCACCATTTTGACGCCCTATACTTGTCTTCAAAGAATTGGGTTGTGTAGATGGCTTTGTTACTAGAAAGAAATGCAAACTAGATTCTGTGTAAGGAGAGGACACTCAGCAGCTGTTTTCACATCTGGACACTGGAGCACTAGTGTGGGACACAAGAACACCATTTTTATTAGGGGGGCCACACAGGTGCCCCAGTGTATACTATAGGGGGGGCTACATCTGTGAAGCTTTTACCAAACAGGTAAAGTATTGCAGCTTGACAAAGGGCACTAAAAAAGCTACATCTTGGAACTCTGCTAAAATAGACAATTGTACCCCACTTCCAAGCAATGTTTCATCTTTATAGTTCTGACATTAAATATCTGTGTGCTAATTATACCATTTTTGTTTTACATAGGGGAGAAAAGACTCGGAGGACACCCCTCATCCGAGGAGACCAGAGCCCCCCCCCCTCTGGAAGAAGGGGAAATCCACCCAACACAAGATGAGCAGGAGGATGAAGACGTGGTGGAAGTAGTCACCACAACAGGTGAGTGTCTGCAACCACAGGCTCAGATAAGAGATGGATGGCGGCATATTTTTTAGACCTAATTTATTTTGGGGTTCGTCTCTTTTTAGGTGATCGTGAGGTTGTGGATCCAGATTAGGGATGAGCTTCGAGTTCGAGTCGAACTCATGTTCGACTCGAACATTGGCTGTTCGCAAGTTCGCCGAACAGCGAACAATTTGGGGTGTTCGCGGCAAATTGCCGCGGAACACCCTTTAAAAGTCTATGAGAGAAATCAAAAGTGCTAATTTTAAAGGCTAATATGCAAGTTATTGTCATAAAAAGTGTTTGGGGACCCAGGTCCTGCCCCAGGGGACATGGATCAATGCAAAAAAAAGTTTTAAAAACGGCCGTTTTTTCAGGAGCAGTGATTTTAATAATGCTTAAAGTCAAACAATAAAAGTGTAATATCCCTTTAAATTTCGTACCTGGGGGGTGTCTATAGTATGCCTGTAAAGGGGCGCCCTTCAGGTCTGGTATGGATATTAAGGGGAACCCCGGCCAAAATTAAAAAAAAAAAACGGCGTGGGGTCCCCCCAAAAATCCATACCAGACCCTTATCCGAGCACGCAACCTGGCAGGCCGCAGGAAAAGAGGGGGGGACGAGAGTGCGCCCCCCCCTCCTGAACCGTACCAGGCCACATGCCCTCAACATTGGGAGGGTGCTTTGGGGTAGCCCCCCAAAACACCTTGTCCCCATGTTGATGAGGACAAGGGCCTCATCCCCACAACCCTGGCCGGTGGTTGTGGGGGTCTGCGGGCGGGGGGCTTATCGGAATCTGGAAGCCCCCTTTAACAAGGGGACCCCCAGATCCCGCCCCCCCCCCCGTGTGAAATGGTAAGGGGGTACAAATATACCCCTACCATTTCACTAAAAAACTGTCAAAAATGTTAAAAATGACAAGAGACAGTTTTTGACAATCCCTTTATTTAAATACTTCTTCTTTCTTCTATCTTCCTTCATCTTCTGGTTCTTCTGGCTCTTCTGGCTCTTCTGGTTCTTCCTCCGGCATTCTCGTCCAGCATCTCCTCCGCGGCATCTTCTATCTTCTTCTCCTCGGGCCGCTCCGCACCCATGGCATGGGGGGAGGCTCCCGCTCTTCTCTTCTTCTTCATCTTCTTCTCTTCTTCTTTTCTTCTCTTCTTCATTTTCTTCTCCGGGCCGCTCCGCACCCATGCTGGCATGGAGGGAGGCTCCCGCTGTGTGACGGCGCTCCTCGTCTGACAGTTCTTAAATAACGAGGGGCGGGGCCACCCGGTGACCCCGCCCCCCTCTGACGCACGGTGACTTGACGGGACTTCCCTGTGATGTCACGGGGAATGCCACAAGGAAGTCCCGTCATGTCCCGTGCATCAGAGGGGGGCGGGGTCACCGGGTGGCCCTGCCCCCCGTTATTTAAGAACTGTCAGACGAGGTGCGCTATCACACAGCGGGAGCCTCCCTCCATGCCAGCATGGATTGCGGAGCGGCCCGGAGAAGAAAATGAAGAAGAGAAGAAGAGAAGAAGAGAAGAAGAGAAGAAGAGAAGAAGAGAAGAAAAGAAGAAGAGAAGAAGATGAAGAAGATGAAGAGAAGAGCGGGAGCCTCCCCCCCATGCCATGGGTGCGGAGCGGCCTGAGGAGAAGAAGATAGAAGACGCCGCGGAGGAGATGCTGGACGAGAACGCCGGAGGAAGAACCAGAAGAGCCAGAAGATGAAGGAAGATAGAAGAAGTATTTAAATAAAGGAATTGTCAAAAACTGTCTCTTGTAATTTTTAACATTTTTGACAGTTTTTTAGTGAAATGGTAGGGGTACTTTTGTACCCCCTTACCATTTCACACAGGGGGGGTCAGAATCTGGGGGTCCCCTTGTTAAAGGGGGCTTCCAGATTCCGATAAGCCCCCCGCCCGCAGACCCCCACAACCACCGGCCAGGGTTGTGGGGATGAGGCCCTTGTCCTCATCAACATGGGGACAAGGTGTTTTGGGGGGCTACCCCAAAGCACCCTCCCAATGTTGAGGGCATGTGGCCTGGTACGGTTCAGGAGGGGGGGCCGCACTCTCGTCCCCCCTCTTTTCCTGCGGCCTGCCAGGTTGCGTGCTCGGATAAGGGTCTGGTATGGATTTTTGGGGGGACCCCACGCCGTTTTTTTTTTTCTTTTTTGGCGCGGGGTTCCCCTTAAAATCCATACCAGACCTGAAGGGTCTGGTGTGGAATTTAGGGGGAACCCCACGTCATTTTTTTTTTTTTATTTTGGCCGGGGTTCCCCTTAATATCCATACCAGACCTGAAGGGCCTGGTATGGAATTTAGGGGGACTCCCACGTCATTTTTTTTTTTAAATTTTGGTTCGGGGTTCCCCTTTGGGGAATTCCCATGCCGTTTTTATCAATGAACTTCTATGTGTATTGTCGGCAATGCAATAGCCGCGGGTAGTTTTAAATGAGTTTTTTCCTTCAAAATGTCATTTTGCTGTCAGACTGTTCTAAACACAGGAAACATGCGCCCCTTTACAGGCATACTATAGACACCCCCCAGGTACGAAATTTAAAGGGATATTACACTTTTATTGTTTGACTTTAAGCATTATTAAAATCACTGCTCCTGAAAAAACGGCCGTTTTTAAAACTTTTTTTTGCATTGATCCATGTCCCCTGGGGCAGGACCCGGGTCCCCAAACACTTTTTATGACAATAACTTGCATATTAGCCTTTAAAATTAGCACTTTTGATTATTCATGTTCGTGCCCCATAGACTTTAACGGTGTTCGCGTGTTCGAACGAACTTTTTTCCTGTTCGCATGTTCTGGTGCGAACCGAACAGGGGGGTGTTCGGCTCATCCCTAATCCAGATCCTTTCACATCCGAAAGTGCCCAGATCGTGATCGGGGAGATCATGGGGTGTAATTTACAATTGGAAAACATCAAGCAAAACATCAATGATGTTATTCCAAAATATAAAAACATCATTGATGTTTTGGGGCGAGTTTAAAACCCCTCCAAATCACTTTCTTCTTTTGTGTGCTACAATGTGCTAAATGTTTTTGTGATTTTTCCCAAAGCCAAATTTGGAGGATGCACACAGTGTGCCAACATGTGCTATCTGCCATCACGGGAGATCAATGGACGCGTTTTGGGGGTGCAACACCTTCCTCAATAATAAAGTAGCGGTGAGGAAGGGCTTTCTCCCCCAAAACACATCCCTTGATCCCCCGTGATGGCAGCTAGCACATGTTGACATTGTGAAATTTGTGTGCATCTTCCAAATTTGGCTTTTCCAGGGGTGATTTCCCCCCATCTGAACGCAATATCAAACACAGTTCCTAAATACTCATGTCTGATATTGCCTTCCAGTTCTACCAAATGTGAACTTTGTAAGATCAAGATTTGTGTCTTTCTTGTGGGTTTTACACAGGCCTGTTTTCTATCAAATACATTTTTATTTTGGATAATGACACCACAAAAATTGTTATACAACAAACATGTTGGTTTGTCAGAAAAACCTTGGGTAAATGCACATGTGATTGTGCAGGTATTAAAAAGATTGTTCATCAAGAATGTGTGGATTATTGTCTCAACGCTACAACACTTTTGGGGTGATGTAATTGTTGTTTTATGAGAAAATGGGGGTTATTTCCTAAGGGGAAATCCACTTTGCACTACAAGTGCAGTTTCAGTGCAGTTGCAAGTGCACTTGTAGTGAAAAGTGTCTTTGCATTTAGTAAATAACAGCCAACAGTGCTTTGTATAAGGTTACACAATCACGACATTTTCTGCACTCCACACATTTCTGTCAGGGTCAGCTCAAACAAACACAAGCAGTAAATGTCCACAAAGAAGAGCCTGGGGGGAGATGCCTGTCGAGAACTTGAGGTCCTGCAGGCTTCTCCCTGTGGCCAAATACCGCAAGGTAGCGACCAACCTCTGCTCCGGAGTGATGTCTTGCCTCATGCAGGTATCCTGCCTGCTAATATAGGGGGTCAGCAAAGCCAACAAACGGTGAAACACGGGGTCCGTCATCCTGAGAAAGTTCCTGAAATCATCAGGATTATTCTCACGGATCTCACGGAGCAAAGGCATATGAGAGAACTGGTCACGCTGAAGCAACCAATTCTTGGTCCATGAACTCCTCCCCACCCTGTTCATGGACTGGACTTGTGTCAAGGTCAGGACCCCAACACCAAGCCCCCGCACAGCACGAACTCTACGAGGAGTACGCATACGAAACATGGCTAGAAAACGGTCGGCTGCTCAGAACGAAGTAACAGAACGCACTGAAGAACAGCAAGGCCTGTGAAGAGCGACCTGAAAAACAGCAACGAGCGGGCAAGATCGCACAGAAAACTCCGATACGAACTGACTGCACGCACTGAAGAGCAGATACAAACCCACAAGCACAAACTGAACGGCAGAAAACGATCTGAAAGCCACGAGTCTGAAAAAGCGCGAATCGTCTCTCACCAAACTTTTACTAACACAAGATTAGCAAAAGGAGCCCAAAGAGTGCCACGCTTGGTTCTGAACCGGCCTTTTCTAGTCTCGTCGTACGTGGTGTACGTCACTGCGTTCTTGGCGATCGGAAATTCCGACAACTTTGTGCGACCGTGTGTACGCAAAACAAGTTTGAGCCAACATCCGTCGGAAAAAATCCTAGGATTTTGTTGTCGGAATGTCCGAACAAAGTCCGACCGTGTGCACGGGGCATTAGACACTATCCAAAATATTTGTACTCCTCAGGTACAAACTGAAGTTTACCTTGTTTTTTCTTTTTGAAATTCAAAAGACTTGTGGAAAAGAAGTCCAACCTGCGCTGGCATGTCCACTTCTTTGATCGGTATTTGAAAGAGAAAGTAAGCCCTCAGGGACTAAGAATACAAATTTTTCCATCCTTTGAGGTGACGGACGTCCCATTCAAAGAAGAATGGGAACAAAATCTTAAATGCTCAGCACACATGATGTCAATGTTAAGAGAAATATAGCAGTGATTTGATAGAATTAGACAGGGAGATCGAGACATTAAGGGCCAGCAGTAGTCAGTACTCCACAAGCATGGAGTTTAAAAAGAAGGAACATGACTTATTACAGCACCTGGAGAAGTATAATAAAAATGTTGTTTCAAAAAAGGACCAGAAATGTTATAAGGACAAACTGGCCTTCTCTGGTGGGTATGCATACAAATGGCAAAGAGGGCCCTCTAACAAAAGAGGTAAACCCTTCAGGCAAAACCGTTATGACAATACACTATATAAATATGACTCTGATGCCTCTATCTCATCATCCTCTGTCTCTTCCCAGAAACCATCAAGTAAGGCCCCACGCCGGGTAAAGGACATGCACCTAAACGCGGTAACAACAGTGATTACCAATCCCAGGGAGGCCTTCTCTGGTGGGTATGCATACAAATGGCAAAGAGGGCCCTTTAACAAAAGAGGTAAACCCTTCAGAAAAAACCGTTATGACAATACACTATATAAATATGACTCTGATGCCTCTATCTCATCATCCTCTGTCTCTTCCCAGAAACCATCAAGTAAGGCCCCGCGCCGGGTAAAGGACATGCACCTAAACACAGTAACAACAGTGATTACCAATCCCAGGGAGGTACACACAAAAAACAGATTGTTTCCCCTCGCAGGCATACACCCAATAATTCATATACAAAACTAGCAGAAGGAGCATCTGGTAACTCAGCAATGGGTGCCACTGCCTCTCTGCTTATATTCTCAGATGAAAAAGAAAGTGAACAAATACCTCCATGTGATCTGGGTGCGACACCTAAAATCAGTCAACCCAAAAATACCAACCAAGGTCTAGCCCCTTTAGGCCCTACTCCCAACCCCCCAGCTACACCAATGATACAATCACGAACGGGCAAGGTAGACCCGTTCATGTTCAAACAGACACTACTTTACCGGGATTAAATGTAGTCAACCTCTCCTCCTATGAATTGTCATCCACAGAAATTGAGGTGTTAAAACTTGGTCTCAGTTTTTGTCCATTACAAAAAAATTGACAAATTCACCCTAGCAAAGGATCTGCATCTCTTTGCAAGAAATCTTACATATAAATATTTTTGATAGTGACAGGGGCAAAGTGGTAGGTAGAGAGGAAGATCTCTGTAAAGGATTTACAGTCCAGGACTTTAGGGCTCTTAAAATACTTATCCAGTTATTGGATGAAAATGAAAGCTATGTAGATCAAAATGACTATATCTCAGATGAGGAAGAACCTGATATAGAGGCATTCCCAGAGCCATCCAAGTTTAAAGCTAAGTATCAGAAATTTCCCAATCTGCAGACATGTCCAGCCGTTTGGGCTTTTCTTAAACAACCGACGTTCTACTCTATACCTAAAGTCCATAAAAGTATGGTCAACCCTCTTGGATGCCCGAACGTGTCGGGAATAGGTTGCCATACTGAGACCGCCAGCCAATATGTAGACAGTCAACTACGCCCCTATGTCACGTGTTTACCCTCTTACTTAAAGGATACTCTAGAACTATTAAAAGTAATCGAGGGACTTACTGTGCCATCAGGGGCAATTTTGGCAGCCATAGACATCGAGGCACTATATTCGAGCATTCCCCATACAAAGGGCATAGAGGTTGTTTCTGCGTTCCTGAGGGAACAAAATACTAATAACTGGAAACTTTGTCAGTTTGTTACTACTCTGCTTGAACACATCCTGACCACTAACATCTTCCTGTTCAATGGCTCCACCTACCTCCAGGTGCAGGGGGTTGCGATGGGGACTTTGTGTGCCCCATCATATGCCAACCTGTACCTGGGCAGTGAAAGAGAGCCTTATTCTCCGATGACGACGCCTCAATATACCTCCGCCACATCTTGCTCTGGCGGAGGTATATCGATGATGTTTTGCTCATCTGGACTGGTACGGCAGGGCAACTCTCTGAATTTATGGTATTCTTGTCTCAGAATGAGTTTTAACTTAAAGTTTACTATTCAATCGGACACCAGTAGTATTCCCTTCCTAGACCTACACCTCTTCCTAAACCATGAAGGTACAATCCATAGCAGTCTCTATAGGAAAGAGACAACTGGTAATACGATATTGCATTACTCAAGCTCACATCCTCGTTCTCTGGTACGAAGTATACCATTTAGCCAATATTTGAGGTTGTGCCACAACTGTGCCAGAGACGAGGATTTTGAGCTTGAAGCGAAAGCTTTGTATCTGAGACTACAACCTAGGGGGTATAGCAAAAAAGTCCTTAAAAAAGCCTATCAGAGGGCTAAACAAAACACATGGGAATCACTCATCTTTAAATCTAAGGCCCTTGAAACCAATCCCACCACAAAATTCATCACTACTTTTACTGCCCATCAGGATGTTTTTCGTAATATGATTAGTAACAATTGGCATTTTCTCTCTGAGGATCCCATCATCTCTAAATATGTGGCTAGCACTCCACAAATTGTTTATAGGAGATCCCGATCAATCAGGGACAGTCAGGTACATAGTCACTTTCCCCCTGCCGCTCCCATTCTTGGAGCGACGGGAGAAAGGGGGACATTTAAAAGTGGCCAATGCGATCAGTGCCCGTGGATTAGGGAGGGTGTGGGATGTCCTCTACCACGAGGTGGATTTCACAAACTAAAGGGGTATGCTGACTGTTACACTGCTGGTATTGTTTACTTAGCCATGTGCTGGTGCGGTGCGTTTTATATTGGCAAAACTAAGCGCCCCTTTGCCAAGCGTATACAAGATCACTTGTACTATCTAGATGCAGGACTATTAAATACCCCAATATGTAAACATGTGGGGCTGAACCATAGCTACAATCCATCATACATTTCATTCTTTGCATTAGAAGTCATTCCAGAGCCAGAAAGGGGAGGGGACTTTGGCAAGAAAATCCTCCAGAAAGAGGCAAGGTGGATTTATAATCAGAGAGCCACCTACCCACCAGGGTTAAATACGGCACTGTCATTTAAACCTTTCCTCTAAACCAGGGTTTTGTTTTGGGTTTTTTTTGCAAGTTTTTTAGCCTTATTGCTTAGTTTTGTTTTACTTTGTATTTAGCATTATTATCATGTGCACATCGCCGTTGTCACTCATGTCCGTATGTAGGGTATTACACCTCTTACTGAGATGACCATTACAAGTCGATGTGGACTTTGAAAATATTCATTATTTTGTATAATTTCCATACATGGAAACGTCTTGATACATGGATGAGCACAAGAAAACTACAGAGAGCGTGACTGACACCTGGTGGACGTTTAGGAGCGGTGGAGAATTACTACTATTATTATCCAAGGCTTTTGATTGCTGAATTTCTGGTGAGTGCATCCCCATTGGGGAGGTTTCCCACACGTGGTAAAGTGTTTGGTGGAAGATCCCTTTACAAGACACAGCTGAAGCCATTGTAGATCTCCCCTGCTACCGTGTGTTTTCTCATATATATGGACGGTATATGAAAGCGTGCCCTTTAATTTTGGACATGAAGCGCCGCTGCAATATTTAGAGGGATTATTCCCTTAAGACTTTATTATTGCCTTTATTTTCAGTTAACATTAACAACCTATGATGGGTGGATGACTGTTCAATGCTGCGTTCATATCGTTCATTTTCTATAGACCAGGTGAGCATACATAGTTCATGTTATTATATAAAATGTAATGAAATAAAAAAATCTTTTTCTATCTTTGTTAATGAATTAATAACTGTATGTTTGATAGTATACTAATGACATGTTTTATGTCTTATGTCCTATGTAAACTAGATGAAATCATAGATGTATGTGGTGACCTGATAAAGCATTTTGCGAAACATGTTGGCTATCCGTGCATATCTACGCATCTGATTTCATACATCAAGTATCAACTTATGGTCTAAAATATTTATTATGGTTGTGTTGTTTTTAATCTGATATTTTCTAATAAATTTATATTCTTCGAATTAAATGTTGTTTCTGGTGCTCAGCGTCATAACAGACACACTACCTTCACATAAAAAATTCCACAATTTTTTGAGAAAGCTTTGTCTCTATTTTTTAATAATTACCAAGGATTGTGAAAATTGTCTGTTTCTGGAAACTGTCCAACCAACATATTCATATATAACAGAGTCGACATATCTGCTGGCCTTTTCTGTGAGGGATTCATTCCCCGAGACGATAGTTCTACCTGGGGGTTTGGAAAGATCCTTATGCACCTTTTGGGAATGCGTAGAATGTTGCCAAACGTGTACACTTTGGATTAAGGTAATCAAAAGTTTTGAGATCAATTAAATCCCTCCGGTAGGCATCCGTACAAAGTGTTCGTAATTCATTTACATAAAGTGGGATTTGATCATTCCCAATACAACAATACCAGTCACTGTTCCTGAGGATATTCAGGCACGAACTCTGATATTGAGCGTGGGACATGACTATGTTGCCACCCTTATCAGAGGGCTTAATTACAATGTCACTGCGGGATTGGAGTGACTTTAAGGCTTCTGATTGTACCAACGTCAGGTTTGTCTCAGGTCTGGACCATTGTCGGGATTTCAAATGCCTAATGGGGAGTTGAAGGAATGCCCACACATTGGGGCAAGTCAAAAGATCGGGAAAATGATGAGACTTGGGTTTAAAACAGATCTTAGTGTTCTTATGTATCAAATCCCGAGTGGCTGTCTCAAGAGAGGGAGCAGGAGGAGCATCGGAGCTTTCCTACTATAAAAGCATAAGGTCCCTGAGTGCTCTGAACTCATCCATGGTGAAATGTTTCATTTGTTCCGTGAGATCTTTTTCCAATTTTTTCTGATTGTGTTCAGAATCAAAAATAAATTTTGTACGTTTGCCTGCAAATATAAATCTTTGATCGTTTTGGATATATTAATAGGCTGTGCAGGACAGAATCCTAATCCGAGCTGTAATACGAAAATTTGTACAGGACTAAATTTGGTATTGGTTAGATTAATAATATTTAGCTCAGATTGACCACTAGGGTCTGTGAGTTGCCTGGGCGAAGGACAAAGCACTCAGATTTCCCTGCTTTTTGGCCTCCAAAAGGGTCAAGGCTGGATCTAAAAAATCTCCTACAGGTACAGAAGATCTATTAGGGCCCCCAGTGTTGGAGTTACCCTTAGATAGAATGTTCTGTAGTACAGGAGTTAAGTTACCACTCATGGTTTGCTCCCTCACTTGGGAGGACACCTCAGGACGTTTGTTTTTCGAGTCAGAAGGTGAGTACTCACCACCATGCCATGTGCACTTGACCTGACGCGATGCCTGTGCTCTCGAGGGACAATTGTGCACCTGTGAAAGAGAAAACATAGATAATGATGAATCTGACTCAGTAGTTTTTTTTCTTCTTCTCCCTTTTCTTTCTTCTCCATTTGAGATTGTACATATGCAGTCTGTTTCCTCCCTTGACCTCTTCCACCCACCCTGTTGGTCCACTTGTATGCATAGCCCTGTGAGAGGGCTAATTTGTCCAGATTGAATTTCTTTTGCTTTTTGGTCACAATATCTTTATTCATAGTCTCCAAACGTTCCTTGATCTCCTTCCATTTATCACTAAAGCTAGCTATTTCAAAAACATTCAAAGACTCAAACACTCATTCAAAGATTCGATTTCTTTATCAAGGAGGTTCATATCAAGGGTATGTTGTTGAACAAGCAGTGTCATAAGTCTTTTACAACTGGTTGTCAAAACCTCCTCCCAAGATTTTTTTAAAATCTTCAGTAGGGTTTTTGATTGTCAGAAAGGTATGCAGACAAAGCCCTTGGAGATTAATATTCTCATCAATATATTTCTGGAAATGATCTATGTGCCAATATAGATGAGACTTACATTTCAAGAGACCTTGGATCCTGCCTAAATACAAAACAAGATCACCATCATCTTTCTCACATGTTTCAACACTTGATTGAATATTGGACATAAAGCCTATCCATGCCGTACCATGCAGGTCCATCCTAACCCATGTGTGGCAAACCTGCAACCCAAATTAGAGCCCGGAAAACCACAGCCAATCCTCAAGGAAAGATAAAAAAGGCACTTGAAAAAACGCATGCAAAAAGGAAATACCTCTAAACATGTGAAGAGTATAATTTATTTGAAAAGGAAACCCCCTGTGACGGTAGCTTTGAATATGGGTGTGCCTCTGACTGTATTATCCACCCTAACAACAAGATTGATTATCACTACTGAAAAAATAGAAATATAATAAAATACCGTCGTCGCCGTCGAAATTCGGGGTCTGAGGGACCCTACTAGCTTGTGTCAGTCCTGTGTTGATAAGCTACATATACCCATTTTTTTGGGGTACACATTTTCTGGGTGGAATTTTGATATTTCATTTACTATCGATTGGGGTTGCGGAATTGTGGAGTGGTTCCTTTTTTTTTGTTTTTTTTTCAGAGATTCTAGTTTACATGTATTGTATCTTTCCCTATAAGGGTTATTTTAACTATGTCTTGTTCTAAATAAATGTATATATTTTTATAATTCATGTATGTGAGTCCTTACTGTACCATGAAAGTCCATAGTTGCCTCAGATCTGCTGTTTTTTTCAAAGTTTATAAGATGGTACTATTCCAAACTTTCCAACAGATAAGCCCGCTGTTTTCTAGGTGTTTTACTGCTCATTGCGTTGCCTTCACTGATTCTTGTTCTTGATGTCCAGTAATTGTTTATAATGAGTTGACATCAGCCATAGCTAATAGACAGGGTCCCTCTTTCATTTGAATTTCATCTAACAATTGGATAAGGTGCTTCGTGTCCCTCAGATATGCTTTGTTTTTTTGTGCTAAGGGTTGCAAATGGTGGTCTAGATATTGGCCCATCCGGGCTCCAACAGATTGAATTCCATTGACTATAGGATATCCCGGGGGATTTTTACTGTCCTTGTGTATTTTGGGAACCGTATAAATAATGGGAATCCTGCATGTATTAGGAACAAGGTATCTACTTTCTTTCTTATTCAAAAGGCCTCTCTTTATACCCCCATCCACTAGTTTTTCCAACTCTTTTTTTATAACTCCTCGTGGGGTTATGTATCTTTGTCTTCTGTCTCCTTAGTTCCCCCCTTATAGGCCTCTTTCATCTGTATAACTAGTCATCCTCCTTTATCCGCTGGTCTAATCGCAAAATTTTTCCCATTTTTCTAGACGTTTAATTCCAATTTTTAATATTTTTGGCTTTATTAACTTTCCTGAGTTCCATTTGGTGTAAATCCTGCACTACCATCCTTTTGAACACTTCAATGTGTCCATTATCACTAACCGGTGGATTATATAAAGACTTATTTCTGAGAGATGTATGTTGAACGTTATATTTTTCTTTTGGTGCAGTCTTTCTCTCCATAGGCTGAGACAACATATATTTTTTAACATTAAGTTTCCTTACATATTTTTGGACATCCACATATACATCAAACTTAAGTCATATTCCACACAGGTGCGTATTTCAATCCCTTATCCAAAATTATTATTTCTTCCCCTGTGAGTGGTATGTCCCTTAGGTTGAAGATTCCCTCTCCTACTATTCTCTTTTAGGCTTGTTTCTTGTATCCTGCATTTAATCTATAAATACACCCTGCCTTAGCCGCACAACTCATTCCTCCAGATGAAGCCACGAGGCAGGTGGCGTAACTAGTAGAGGTGGAACCCAGTTCGTTACAAGTGAGACCTTCATGGAAATTTGTAGCAATGCTTTTATCTTTTAAATAAATGTGAGTGTATTTTAAGCTGGGGTGGTGAAGTTCTGTCATTTTAATACCTTTGATACTACACTATTGGAGGCAATTTAGTTTTTTCATGTTACTTTGGAACTGCTGGAAATTAATGTGGAGCCAATCCTGAAGTAGTCACATTGGGAGGATACTGCACCTGGTGCAGAGCGTATTACCTTTACCAGGCTTGTTTGACCCCCTGTAGGGTCTAACAAGGAGGTGAGTGTGCATTGCACTCGGTGACAGGAGCACTTTAATGAGTGGTGTGAAGACTCAGTGAAGCACGTTGAAAATTGATTCACGTTTTCTGCACATAGGAAGATTTATCACTTTGATGTCACTCGGGGACTTTTTATACAAATTTATGCACTTTATGAACTAATATTGTTGTATTTTCACATATTGATTCATCAGCAGCGCACTTACAGGGAAATGAGTACTATCAAGGTTGAAGGTTTTGTTCAGTGTGCCACATGCATACAATAATGGATCATCAGCTTCAGGAATAATACCGCTGTAATGAATGTAAGCAGTTTTCCCTTCTGGAAGCTCACATTCGAGAACTGGAGGAGGGAATTGTACCACTAAGGGGAACTGAAAACTTCAAAAGAGGCTTCTACTCACTTAGCAGTTGGTTAATGGGATTGATGTGGAGGGGTAAGTCAGAATATTCAAGTAGAAGCATGATTACTGTATTTAGGGGGAGTGGTAGGTCCTTATTGAAAAATAAGGCCATCCCTGTGTTGGAGCACCTTAACAAATTTTGTTGGGTTGAAGATGTACGGGCGGCAAACTCAGAGGTGGCAGGCCTAGATGTCACTGCTACCCATAACAGCTGGGAAAGCAGCCCATCTAGTAGGGGTAGTGTGGGTAATGCAGGGAGACCTAGACTGTTGGTGGTTATTGGGAATCCTATAAGCAGAAAGAATGATACAATCATTTTTTCACCAGGATGTGAAAGGCCAGGTAGGCAAATTACTGGGATGGGCTAGATATTACTTGGCTATCTTGGTTCATGTTGGTACCAATGACAAAATATGGAGGCCAGAGAATCCTTTAAGATTCAATTTTAAAGAACTAGGTAGCAAATGGAAGGAAAGGACCTTCCAAAATTTTAAGTGTCTGAAAATATTGAAATATAATCTGAAATATAATGTCATGTGCAACAGAGGGAAAAGGGCAGCAGAAGCTTGGGGAACTGAATGCATGGCTGAAGACCTGGCTCTAAGAGGGAAAGATTTGAGTTTCTAGAGCACTGGGGTAATTTTTCATTGTGGTACAACTTATATACCTATATACCTATATACAACCAAGGATGGTTTGCAAGGAAATAGAAGGGGTCTGCTGTTCTAGGAAAGAGGTTTATGGGAGAGCTGAAGAGTATTTAAACTAGGAGTGCAAGTAGAGGGAGAATTGGAATATAATGGAGCAGACAATCGGATGGGGGTCTGACACCAATGAAGGGTGGCATGAGGAAATATGGAGGGCTATGGCAGGTGCTCAGGAGATCCCCAAATGACAAATATCTGCTAACAATTCCAGTACTATTTGTACTATAAAAATGAAAAACACAAATGTGAAATGCAACAAAGAATTAAAGTGTTTTTTCGCCAATTGTCCAAAATCTGTGAAGCAGAATAGAGTTTGAGGCTGTAGTGCAGGTAGAGCACTACAATTTAATTGGTATTGCTGAATATTCTCATGCTTGGGCTATTTATGTTCCTGGCTGTGCTCCCTTTCCGAGAGACGGGGTAAAACTAAAAGGTGGTGGCATATGTGAAAAGTGACCACAAAGTGATTGTAAAAGAGGACCTTATTAATGGAGAGTGTGATAGTTGAGGCATTATGGGTGGAGCTGCATATGGGTGTGCCTAATTCAAAGTCAATAATTGGAGCTTGTAACCTTTCCCTTAGAGCCCATTCACACAGAGGCAACACGACTTGCAGGTCGCCTCAGCGAGGCGACCTGCAAACGACTGCCCGGGCGACTTGCAAAACGACTTCTGTATAGAAGTCTATGCAAGTCGCCTCAAGTCGCCCCCGAAGTCATACAGGAACCTTTTTCTAAGTCGGAGCGTCGCTCTCCTTAGAACGGTTCCATAGCACAGAACGGGAGGCGACTTGTCAGGCGACTAGGTCGCCTGACAAGTCGTCCCTGTGTGAATGGGCTCTTAGTGTGAATGAGGTGGTGGTGGTAATGGGAGATTTTCACTAACCTGATGTTGACTAGAGTATTGGCACTGCTGGAACAATAAGAGGCAGACATTTATAAACCTATTAACAGGACAATTTTATGGTTTATTGAAACCCAAACTAGAAATGATGCAATGTTGAAGCTGGTAATCTCAAACAACTTGGAGCTTATCACTAATGTTTATATGAAAGAACATGTGCGTAGCAGTGACCATAACATGAATTAATTTAATGTGAGCTGTAAACATGCACATACTGGAAAAAAGAACAATTCATTTTAAGAGCACATTTTTAACAGCTTACCAACCAGTGCACGCCGATGTACGTCGGCAGAATGGCACTGGCAGGCAAAAGGGCGTACAGGTACATCCCCTTGTCCCCTTTGAGAAGCAGTGTCACAAGCGCGTGCGCGCCGCGGTCTTCGTGACCGCGGGTCCCGCGGACTCTATGTCCGCCGGGTGCCAGCGATCGTGTCACGGAGAGGAAGAATGGGGAGATGCTTATGTAAGCAAAGCATTCCCCGTTCTGCCTAGTGACAGGACAGTGATCTACTGCTCTCTGTGATCGAGAGCAGTGATCACTGTCCTGTGTGTTCAAGCCCAGCCTCCTCACAGTTAGAATCACTCCCTAGGAAACACTTAACCCCTTCACTGCCCCCTAGTGGTTAGCCCCTTAACTGCCAGTGTCATTTACACAGTAATCGATGCATTTTTAATCACACCAATCGCTGTATAAATGACAATGGTCCCAAAAATGTGCCAAAAATGTCTGATGTGTTGTCGCAGTCCCGATAAGAATCGCAGATCGCAGCCATTACTAATAACAAACAAAATTAAAAATAAAAATGCCATAAAACTATCCCCTATTTTGTAGACGATATAAATTTTGCGCAAACCAATCAGCATACGCTTATTGAGATTTTTTTACCAAAAATATGTAGAAGAATACATATCGGCCTAAACTGAGGAAAAAAAATAGTTTTTTTATATATGTTTGGGGGATATTTATTATAGCAAAAAGTAAAAAATACTGCGTTTTTTTTTTCAAAATTGTCACTCTTTTTTTGTTTATAGCGCAAAAAATAAAAAACGTAGAGGTGATCAAATACCACCAAAAGAAAGCTCTATTTGTGGGGAAAAAAAACGTCAATTTTGCCTGGGTACAACATTGCACAACCGCGCAATTGTCAGTTAAAGCAACACAGTGCCGAATCGCAAAAAGTGCTCTGGTCAGGAAGGGGGTAAAATCTTCCGGGGCTGAAGTGGTTAAAAGGCTAAAAATAAAAACCTATGTGGCGCTTGTCCAAAGTTAAAGTGATTAAAAAAGGGTATTTAACCACTTCAGTCTGAACCAGTTCTGACATTTTTCATACACGTTAATTTCATCATTTTTTTTTTTTTGCTAGAAAATAACTTGGAACCCCCAAACATCATATTTTCTGAAAGCAGAGGCCCTGGAGAATAACAAGGTAGTTGTTGCAATTTTTAGATCACGTGAAATTTTGCAGCTGTTTTCTCAAATGCTAATTTTCAGGAAAAAGTACTGAAGTGTTTTGATGCACACAAACGCAATACAGCAGTGTTCAAAAGTTTTGCGAATGACACAAATATTAATTTTCACAAAGTCTGCTGCTTCAGTGTTTTTAGATCTTTTTGTCAGATGTTACTATGGTATACTGAAGTATAATTACAAGCATTTCATAAGTGTCAAAGGCTTTTATTAACAATTACATTAAGTTTATGCAGAGTCAATATTTGCAGTGTCGATCCTTATTTTTCAAAACCTCTGCAATTGGCCCCGGCATGCTGTCTGTCAACGTCTGGGCCACGTCCTGATTGATGGTAGCCCATTCATGCATAATCAATGCTTGGCGTTTGTCAGAATTTTGAGGTTTTTTTTGTTCACCCGCCTCTTGAGGATTGACCACAAATTCTCAATGGGATTAAGGTCTGGGGAGTTTCCTGGCCATGGACCCAACATTTCAATGTTTTGTTCCCCAAGACACTTAGTTATCACTTTTGCCTTATGGCAAGTTGCTCCATCATGCTGGAAAAGGCATTGTTCATCACCAAACTGTGCTTGGATGGTTGGTCTCGGAGGATGTTTTTGTACTATTCTGTATTCATGGCTGTGTTGTTAGGCAAAATTTGTGAGTGATCCCAATCCCTTGGCTGAGAAGCAACCCCACACATGAATGGTCTCAAGATGCTCTACTGTTTCAGCAGTCCGATCCCTGTACCTTTTGCAGAATATCAGTCTGCCTGTTTTTCCTGGAGGGAAGTGGCTTCTTTGCTGCACTTCTTGACACCAGACCATCCTCCAAAAGTCTTCGCCTCACTGTGTGTGCAGATCCACTCACACCTGCCTGCTGCCATTCCTGAGCAAGCTCTGCACTGGTGGTGCCCCAATCCCACAGCTGAATCAACTGCAGGAGATGGTCCTGGTGCTTGCTAGACTTTCTTGGGCGCTCTGAAACCACCTTCACAAATGCAGTGGAAATGTTTTTTATGGGATTAAGTTCGTTCTCATGGCAAAGAGGGACTTTGCAATCAATTGCAATTCAGCTGATCATTCTTCATACCATTCTAGAGTATATGAAAATTGCCATAATAAAAACTGAGGCAGCAGACTTTGTGAAGATTAATATTTGTGGCATTCTCAAAACTTTTGGTCACGGCTGTTTAACCACTTAAGCCCCGGACCAATTGGCTGCCTAAAGACCTGAGGACTTTACAATTTGGCACTGCATTGCTTTAACTGGTAATTGCGCGGTCATGCAATGCTGTACCCAAACGAAATTTGCGTCCTTTTGTTCACACAAATAGAGCTTTCTTTTGATGGTATTTTATTGCCTCTACGATTTTTTTTTTTGCGATATAAATGGAAAAAGACCAAACATTTTGAAAAAAAATGATTTTCTACTTTGTTATAAGAAAAATCCAATAAACTCAATTTTAGTCATACATTTAGGCCAAAATGTATTCAGGCACGTCTTTGGTAAAAAAAAAGTCAATAAGCGTATATTTATTGGTTTGCGCAAAAGTTATACCCAAACTAGTTTACATTTTTTGGAATTTACATAGCTTTTAGTTTATGACTACCTATCTCATTTATTGAGGTGCTAAAATGGCAGGGCAGTACAACCCCCCCCCCATGACCCCATTTTGGAAAGTAGACACCCCAAGGAAATTGCTGAGAGGCATGTTGAGCCCATTGAATATTTCATTTTTTTGTGATTGAATAATGACAAAAAAAAATTTTTACAAAAAGTTGTCACTAAATGATATATTGCTCACACATGCCATGGTTATATATGGAATTGCACCCCAAAATACATTTGCTGCTTCTCCTGAGTACAGGGATGTGTGGAACTTTTTGGGAGCCTAGCCGCGTACGGGGCCCCGAAAACCAAGCACCGCCTTTAGGATTTCTAATGCCGTGTACACACGGTCAGACTTTTCAGCAACAAAAGTCCGACAGCCTGTCCGACAGACTTTCGACGGACTTTTGGTGGACTTCCGACGGACTTTCTAATGGACAGACTTGCCTACAAACGTACAAACATGATGATGTACACCGGACTAAAATAAGAAAGTTGATAGCCAGTAGCCAATAGCTGCCCTATATAGCAATAGCTGCGCCGTTTTTTGTCCGTCAGACTAGCATACAGACGAGCGGATTTCTGGGTCCAGCGGAGTTACGACGTAAAGATTTGAAGCACGTTCCAAATCTAAAGTCCGTCAGATTTGTGACTGGAAAAGTCCGCTGAAGGTCCAGGGAAGCCCACACATGATCGGATTGTCCGCCGGATTTAGTCCGTCGGCGTCCGTCGGACCAGTCCGGTCGAAAAGTCCGACCATGTGTACGCTGCATAAGGGCGTAAATTTTTTATTTCACTCCTCACTACCTATCACAGTTTTGAAGGCCATAAAATGCCAAGATGGCACAACCCCCCCCCCAAATTACCCTATTTTGGAAAGTAGACACCCCAAGCTATTTGCTGAGAGGCATGGTGAGTATTTTTCAGCTCTCATTTGTTTTTGAAAATGAAGAAAGAAAAAAAGAATGTTTTTTTTTTCTTTTTTCAATTTTTAAAACTTTGTGACAAAAAGCGAGGTCTGCAAAATACTCACCATACCTCTCAGTAAATAGCTTGGGGTGTCTACTTTCCAAAATGGGGTCATTTGGGGGGGGGCGGGTTGTGCCATCTGGACATTCCATGGCCTCCAAAGCTGTGATTGGCAGTGAGGAGTGAAATCAAAAATGTACACCCTTAGAAAGCCTGAAGGCGGAGCTTGGTTTTCGGGGTCCCGTACGCGGCTAGGTTCCCAAAAAGTCTCACATGTGGTATCCCCGTACTCAGGAGAAGCAACAGAATGTATTTTGGGGTGTAATTTCACATATGCCCATGGCATGTTTGAGCAATATATCATTTAGTGACAACTTTGTTCAAAAAAAAAAAAATAAATTTTCCCGCAACTTGTGTCAAAATATAAAATATTCCATGGACTCGACATGCCTTTCAGCAAATAGCTTGGGGTGTCTACTTTCCAAAATGGGGTCATTACCCACTCTTCTAACCACTTGAAGACCAAGCCCTTTCTGACACTTTTTGTTTACATGAAAACATTTTTTTTTTGCAAGAAAATTACTTTGAACCCCCAAACAGTATATATATATATGTTTTATTTTAAAGCAAAGGCCCTACCAATTAACATTTTTTCTTCACACAGTATTTGCTCAGCAATTTTTCAAACGCATTTTTTTGGGGAAAAAACACACTTTTTTAAAAATTTGAATGCACTAAAACACACTAGATTGACCAAATCTTTGAATTAAAAAAAAGAGCAGTGCAGCGGAGACAAACTACATACATTTTTAAAAGCCTTTACAGGTTACCACTTTACATTTACAGAGGAGGTCTACTGCTAAAATTACTACTCTTGACCTGACCTTCGTGGTGATACCTCACATGCATGGTGCAATTACTGTTTACATATGATGCCAGACTGATGCTTGGGATCGCCTTTGCGCGAGAGCAAGGGGGAACAGGGGTGCTTTTTTTTTTTTTTTTACTGTTCCTTTCATTTTTATTTTTTTTTATCATTTTTATTGTTACCTCAGGGAATGTAAATATTCCCTATGATAGCAATAGGTAGTGACAGGTAATCTTTAAAAAAAAAAAAAATTGGGGTCTATTAGACCCTAGATCTCTCCTCTGCCCTCAATGCATCTGACCACACCAAGATCGGTGTGAAAAAATGCTTTCCCAATTTCCCAATGGTGCTGTTTACATCCGGGAGAGATCTAAGTCATGAAATGCTCGTAGCTTCCGGTTTCTTAGGCCATAGAGATGATTGGAGCCATTCTGGTCTCTGATCGGCTCTATGGTCAACTGGCGGAACCACCGGCTGCATTCTCAGGTTCCCTGTTAGGACAGGAGAGCCAGAGAAAACCATGGAAGATGGTGGGGGGTGAACATTCCCTCCCACTGCTTGTAAAAGCACTCTAGAGGCTAATTAGCCACTAGGATTGCTTTTACATGAAAGCCGACCGCTGGCTGAAAAGAATGATACCAAGATGATACATAAACCCGCAGGCATCATTCTGGTATAACCACTCAAAGTCCAGCAACATACCAGTATGTTGCTGGTCCTTGTTGGGCATAGATTGTAAACTTTTTTTTTTGCAGCCTGTGGGCTGAATGAAAAAAAGAGATTGATTGGTGGGTATGCCCACCATTAGAATACCTCCCTTCATCCACCCACTTCTAATGATGGGCATACATGCACCATTTTGTTTTTAACTGTGGTGGTGAAATCACCTCCTACAGCGCTGGAGTCACGGCATTATGTATCGTGGGAGCAAACACTGTTCCTGTCAAGATAAATAAATCAGTGCTGCAGCTGAATGGCCACAAAAAATATAGGCCGAAGCATGGGGGCATCCACCCCAAAAGTTGGGAGCAAATCGCTCCTCCACCCCTGCTGCCTCCATGCTTCGGCATAAATGCTCGTTTTTTTAACTGTGGTGGTGAAATCGCTTCCTACAGCGCTGGAGTCACGGCTTTATGTATCGTGGGAGCAAACGCTGTTGCTGTCAAGATAAGTAAATCTGCGCTGCAACTGAATGGCGTACCTGCTAAGCAAATGATGGTTAACAATAAAACAAAGTAACATTACAGTATAACAGTAAGACATACCATACCTGCAAAGCAAATACAAAAAAAAGTAAAAAATAAAACATTTTTTAATGCAATCTGTGCCTAAAATATATATATGCCGAAGCATGGGGGCCTCCGCCCCAAAAGTTAGGAGCAGATCGCTCCTCCACCCCTGCTGCCCCCATGCTTTGGCATATATGCTCTTTTTTTTTTTAACTGTGGTGATGAAATCACCTCCTACAGCGCTGGAGTCATGGCTTTATGTATAGTGGGAGCAAACGATGTTGCTGTCAAGATAAACCCACGCTGCAGCTGAATGGCATACCTGAAAACAAAAAAAGGTTAACAATAAAACACAGTAAACAGTAAAGTATTAAAAAATTACATAAAGTATAAAGAAAAAAGAATTGCGCTAGGTGCTCAAAAAAGTGTATATATGAAAAATAATTGATAATGAAGTAACCGTGAAAGAGGTCCTGCTGCTGGACACTATAACCCCAATACGAGGGCACAAGAAATGGATATAAAGAGAACCGTGCAGCGCTGGACAAATATCATGAGTGAAAAGTATTGTGAAAATAGTGTTGAAAAAAAAAAATAAAATAAAAAATTAAGCAACAGTAGTAAATAACAGCTAATAATAATGACTAGTGAAAAAACATTCAATAAAAAGTCCATAAGTGATGAAAAAGCAAGTACAGTGAATGCAAATAAAAGTTCTGAATTATGATGTGAGTGAAGTCCAAAAGTTATCCCATGCAGAGTTCTGGATCAGTAATCCACCACCAGTGCTGCCCACCACCTGGTGATAAAGTAATGAAGGCTTACCAGAGAGCCAGCGACCGCCCTTACTCAAAACAGGCTTAGTAGAGGGAGATGTAGGATGAACTTCGAGGGAAGTCCCTTGAAAGGCTCTGTAGGGAATCTTGCCAACCTGCTTCCTGGGCGACTACTCAGCAACAGCAGGGCGCCAATTCGGAAGATGTGGTCCCAGAGATGCTTCCTCGGTGATGTTAGATGTAAGATTGAAAAGGATATTGAGGACTAACTAGAGAAATTCTTCATAAAATTGAGAGAAACACAAAGTCATTCTGGATCTTTTGTTATTCTGAAGAAATTTCTGTGTGTTTCTCTGTGCCCATGGGCACTGTTCTCTTTATATTAAAAAATTACATACCTGAAAAGCAAACATAATAAAACATAACAATAAAACATTGCAGAATAGAATACAGTAAAAAAGAGCAGAACAATAGAGAGAGAATAGAGGGAGAGAAAGAACAATAAAATGACAACTATTTTTAATTTTTTTTTATTTTATATATATATATTTTTTTACACTTTTTTTTGTTGTAACTGTAACGGTTCCAGGTTTGGGTCTCACAAAATGCGATGGCATCTTGGGAGACCCTGTGAAAGTGTGTCCTAGTCTGTGTAGTGCTGTACCCTATTCTAATACTCAACTAGTGTATGGTAGCGTTCAAAACATTCACCAATGCAAAGACCAGGATTGTCAGGACAGGAGGGACAATAATAGCGGGTGTCATGCCTATATCCGCACTTGCTGCAGACAAGACATCTTCTTTGGGGGCTCGTTGGGTAGGGATACTCGGGAGGACATACAGAAAATGCCTCTCATGCAGCCAGCTTACTGCATTTGGATTGGGAAGGTGAGGGAGAGCACCATCTGGAAACAGAAGGGCTCTGACTATCTCTTCCTGGAATTTAAGGAAGGATCCAGTCTGTCCTGAAGCTCTGTATAGCACATGAGCGTTCAGCAAAGCCAACTGAATTAAATAGACACTTTTTTGTACCAGCGTTATGGCCTTATGGGCAACTGGTAACGGAGCCAACAACTGGCCGTTGAGGTCCACCCCTCCCATATTTTGGTTATATTCGTGGACACAGCGGGGTTTCTCCACTACACCAGCCGCTGTAGGATTTTGGACCGTCGTGTCTGCATGAAGGGAGGACAGAAAGAAAACATTCTTATTATCCCTCCACTTCACAGCGAGCAAGTTATTACACTTCAAGCAGACTCTCTCCCCCAGCCTAATACAGGAATCTACAAGCCGCTGGGGAAAGCCCCGGCGATTAGATCACACTGTGCCACATGCGCCAATCTGATGATCAAACAAGTGACTAAAAAGTGGCACGCTCATATAATAATTGTCCACATACAAATGGTACCCCTTTCCGAATAAGGGTGACACCAAGTCCCACACAATCTTGCCAGCGCTCCCTATGTAATCTGGGCAGTTCGGCGGCTCTACGTGACTATCTCCTTCCCCTGTAAACCATAAAACTACATGTATAGCCTGTGGCCCTGTCACAGAGCTTATACATCTTGACTCCGTATCTGGCATGCTTGCTGGGAAGATACTGTTTGAAAGACAAGCGGCCAGGAAACTTAATCAGGGACTCATCAACGCAGACAACTTGTTGGGGAGCAAACAAGTCTGCAAAACATTGGTTGAAGTGGTTTACGAGGGGCCGAATTTTGTAGAGCCGATCGTATCCAGGGTCTCCACGAGGACGACAGAGTTCATTGTTGTTGAAATGCATGAACCGCAAGATCTGCTCCTATCATGCCCTGGCCATGGAAGCAGAGAACACAGGCACATGGTAAATTGGGTCAATGGACCAATATGACCACAACATACTCATTTTAACTATGCCCATGTCGAGGGATAGGCCCAGAAAGGTCTTAAATTCGGAAACCATAATTGGTTTCCAATCTCTGTCAAGGGAGGACTGGGGATCAACAGCAATGAATTGACCAGCATACAAATGACTTTGGTCCACAATAGATCTATAGAGATCTTTGGTAAAAAACAGTGAATAAAAATCACGTGACGTAAAATCAACTGTTTCCACCTGAATTCCGGGTTGGCCAGTGACTGGGGGAAGTATGGGTGCTGCAGAAGTGGTAGGTTCACAATTAGGATTGGCGAATGCAGCAGGAAGGGCACTATGGGCCTGTCTTTGTCTTGGTGGCAGCGGGACACTACTTGTGCTTGCCACCTTGCCAGCTTGAACTGCACTTATGGGACTTGCCACGTCACCACGTGTTACTGCAGTGCTGGTTTGACTACGAGAAAACAGAAAAAAGGAAGGCGCACCGACCTAGTGCATTACTGATAAAAAGTTTAATTGAAAGTATAAAAACAATGGTTCTACTCACAAACATGCGTGAATACGGGCTTATCATGGCAATCAAAACTGCACCCCTTGGCACCTGCAGACAAGACCTGATGACGGGAGGTACGAGATGGCACCCCAAACGTGCCCCCTTCTTCAGAGCCTAGGCGGTCTGTGGCTCCTCTGTCTTGTGTGCCTCAAAATATGCATCCACATGTCCACACCCCAGGTGACCACTGCCCTCATAGGCTACGCCCATCAACATGAGCTGGCTCCAACCAAAGGTACAGAACTTTTCCCTTTTTGCAACAAGCTACACTAATGTCACCAGGTGCAGGGTGACTCAAAAACCAATCGATTAGCCATACAGAAATTACATCATTCTGACAAATGTATTAGACAAGGTATAACCACGTTAGTTGCCTGGTATATATTGCACTGGATACAATCTGGCAAATGCAGGTGATCTACGTCATATATATGTGGCAGTGCATAGCCCAATCCCCCCAGAAAGGAGATATCAGACCAAAACCTACCCTCACCAGAGTCTCTTCATGGATCCATGCGGGAGGAGGAGGGGGGGCGCCACCATCCATTCCTTCATCCCCGGGGTCCCTCATCACCCCACAGCGCCTGTTGGAATGCACGCCGTCATAGATCCAGGAAGTGTGGGTGCGCTCCAACCCACACTTCCAGACCATGCGGCATCATATCCGGTCCCGCGCGCGCATCCAGAGTGAATCAATCATACAGGGAAGCTGTTTGCCGTCCACCCAGTACTTCCGGCCGCTGTAGAGACACGCTAACGCCCATCCCCTTCTGTATTGGGCACATGGCCATCACTGTATACAGTGCCGCTCCCTCTACTATCCCTAATGGGGAGAAGGAAAAAAACAATAGATTTTAGATTATCTATTTATGTAATAAATAGATAAGCACATATGACCTACAGTTTGGCTGTAGGATGATATTGGTGGTCATAATTGATTATGACCACCAATATCATCCTACAGCCAAACTGTAGGTCATATGTGCTTATCTATTTATTACATAAATAGATAATCTATCTAAAATCTATTGATTTTTTCCTTCTCCCCATTAGGGATAGTAGAGGGAGCGGCACCGTATACAGTGATGCCCATGTGCGCATAAGCCCAATACAGAAAGGGATTGGCGTTAGCGTTGCTCTACAGTGGCCGGAAGTACTGGGTGGAACGCAAACACACCCATACTTCCGAAACGCGCTTCCCTGTATGACTGATTCACTCTGGATGTGCGTGCGGGACCGGATATGACGCTGCATGATCCGGAAGTGTGGGTTGGAACGCAGGACACCCACACTTCCTGGATCTATGACGGCGTGTGTTCCAACGGGCGCTGTGGGGTGATTAGGGACCCCGGGGATGATGGAATGGAAGGTGGCGGCCCCCCCCTCCCACATGGAGCCATCAAGAGACTCTGGTGAGGGTAGGTTTTGGTCTGATATCTCCTTTCTGGGGGGATTGGGCTATGCACTGCCACATATATATGATGTAGATCACCTGCATTTGCCAGATTGTATCCAGTGCAATATATACCAGGCAACTAACGTGGTTATACCTTGTCTGATGTAATTTCTGTATGGCTAATCGATTGGTTTGTGAGTCACCCTGCACTTGGTGACATTAGTGTAGCTTGTTGCAAAAAGGGAAAAGTTCTGTAGCTTTGGTTGGAGCCAGCTCATGTTGATGGGCATGGCCTATTAGGGCAGTGGTCACCTGGGACGTGGACATGTGGATGCATATTTTGGGGCACACAAAACAGAGGAGCCACAGACTGCCTAGGCTCTGAAGAAGGGAACACGCCCCAGAAACCCATCAGCCGTTCAGCCGTTTGGGGTGCCATCTTGTACCTCCCGTCATCAGGTCCTGTCTGCAGGTGCCAAGGGATGCAGTTTTGATTGCTATGAAAAGCCCGTATTCACAAATGTTTGAGAGTAGAACCATTGTTTTTATACTTTCAATAAAACTTTTTATCAGTAATGCACTAGGTCGGTGCGCCTTCCTTTTTTTCTGTTTTCTCTTTAGTTATGAACACCCATTGTTCTGAGGAGGGCTGCAAGATTCTAGTCTTTGCTTTACACTAAAGAGTGGACTACACCACCCATATCTAGCAAAACACTGGAGCGCAGGAGACTATTGTTTTGCTGGTTTGACTATGACCAGGGTGTACTAGGCCGCTGGTGCTTGCCAGTTTACCAGAAGCATGAGTGGCACTAGTACTTCTCTGCTCCATACGAGAGCCCTGCGGTTCTTGCACCTCAACAGCAGAAAAAGATTGGGGTCTGGTACGCCTGACCTTGGCAGGGACCACAACTCCGTCGTCAGAGCTATCTGTCATGGAGCTGCTGTCTACAGGATCGTATTCTGAGCCTGAATCTGACAGATGAGTGACTTTCTCTTCACTATCTGTCATGCTCAGAAACGTGTAGGCCTCTTCACTACCTTCGATTTGCCATTTTGGGCTCTAAATTTACTGGTACAGTAGTAAGACTCACAGGTAAAAAAGCTCCTAGACTGTCAGCAACTATCAAACGCTACCAAAAAAACTATTAGCGATCGCAGGGATCAGGCCTGACTCTGTGAATGCTGCAGTTATGTGTTTAGTGTTTTGTAAGTGACAGTGATTGATAGATACTGCACTTGGGTGGGCTGGGCGGAGGGGCAAAACGCAGGTGCTAGCAGGTATCTGGGCTGATCCCATTAACACTGCGTTTTTGGGAACCCTAAACTGCTGGAGACGCTAGTATAGATCTGATCAGATATGGATCCGTTCAGACACTATACCACTAAGGGAGGTGTATGCTGTGCGCGTGTTAGGGGTACTGGCACTAATCTGACGCTGCCTGGGGCGACGCAGACCCTATCTGACTCTAAAACCTAACTGATATCACCCGCCGGGCGATCAGGGGGTTAAACCTTTATTGGGTAATAAACGGCGGGTATAAAAAAAACAAACTTGTGTATGTCTTTCCTTTCTTTTGTAAGTGTTCACAATTAAGTTTTCTTGCCTGGGTGATCTGCTGCTGCAGCACCCGGCGAGGCATACAGTGTGAAGCTGTTTTCATCCAATATAGGTGCATTTTAATGATTTTTTGTAGCATGTTCCAACATGGAAAAATAAATTTTGCATTTTTATATATACTTACCCAGGTGTAGATTATTTGTTGCCGAAGCAGCCACTTTGTGATCCCAGTAGAGATACTGAGATTTGTCCCCCCTTTTGTATGCTTGGTTCTTTGGCTATAGCAACATTGCCATATTTTAGTAAACCTTATTAGGGTATATTTGGATGACCCGCCACCGGGGTTATGTTTTATTATGGGTTATGTTTTCAGTAGGACCTGGTTTTCCCTTTTTTTTTCTTTTCCCTTAGTTGCATAAAAAACAAACTAACCAGCGTCACCCGTAACACTTATACGGTGATCACTGGTGAAAGGGTTAACTAGGGGGCAATCAGGGGGTTAAAACCTTTATTGGGTAGTATATGGGGGTACTTGACGCTATAAAAAAGCTGACGGTGAACCTAAATACCTACCTGGCTAACTAGCGTCACCTGTGACACTAATATGGCGATCAGAAAAAAGATCGCTTGGTGACACTAGTGACAGGGGATGACTGGGGGGTGATCAAGGGGTTAAAACTTTATTATGGGGGTTGGGGGGGGTACCCTACACCTAAAGTAGCCTACGACTAACTGCCCTAACACTTATAACAGTCACAAATGACACCAATGCAATGATCAGTAAAAAAATAAAAACTGCTATTGGTGTCACTGTGACAGGGGGTGCAGGGGGGGTGATTGGGGGGAGGTTTATGTGCCTATGTGTACTAGTGTTAGTGTAGTTGTTAGAAAAGTTTTAAATGTTTATTGTGTGACTTTTAGAAAAACAATAACCCTGAGACTGATTTTTAAGATGACTTCTGAGCACATTGTATCAACTTGCTATATCGTTTGCTTTTTTTTTGCTCCATAGTAAGTTGTAGGATGATTATGCTTAACCATATATTGTAGAACAAGACTGTACAGGAGATGCTAGTTAGCCAAATAAAGTACCATTTTGTACCAGGCACGCTATCTGTGTTTCCTCAGCCAATAGAAGCATTATAGCTATATTATTGTAGATATTAGGAGGGGGGGATGTACATCTTTGTGTGATTCTTACTGCATCTTTTGGCTTGTAAGCATCATCCTTTTGTGTGACACATCTGAAATAAATTGTCTGCTTTTCAATACATGTGGAGTTTGACTGATCACAGGAGAAGAATAATCCTAACAGTAGTGTTGGTGCAAACTCACATTGATGTCTTCTCTCCTCGGGCGCCAGAACGAAAAGGCTGCACGAGGCGGGATGTCATCACTTCCTCTGCTTCTGTTTACATTTCAGAAGCAGAGGAAGCTTGTCATTTGTCAGGAGCGATAGCTCCTGACAAATGACAAGCTTCTTCTGCTTCTGAAATGTAAACAGAAGCAGAGGAAGTGATGACATCCCGCCTCATGCACCTGGGGGGGGGGCGCAATTGCGCCCCCCGCCCACGGGAGGGCAGTAACATACTCATACGTTACTCTGCCTGCCTGTGCCATTCTGCCGCAGTATATCTGCGCGAGGTGGTCGGCAAGTGGTTAATACCCACCTGTTTGGTAAATATACAGTATCTCACAAAAGTGAGTACACCTCACATTTTTCATATTTTTGTAAATATTTTATATCTTTTCATGTGACAACACTGAAGATATTACACTTTGCTACAATGTAAAGTAGTGAGTGTACAACTTGTATAACAGTGTAAATTTGCTGTCCCCTCAAAATAACTCAACAGACAGCCATTAATGTCTAAACCGCTGGCAACAAAAGCGAGTACACCCTGTATCAGAGCATCCCAGAGAGAGCCAGGAAAAGTCCTGTTTGGGGTTTATACGTCTCCCAGGCTCCTCTCGTACACTTTCAGGAATCTCTGATCCATGATCCAGTTTGGGTCTTGGTCCTCTTCCCCAGGCTAATTTAAGCTCACCTGAGCAGACAGCCTTTGCTCTCTGCCTGGGAAACACAGACAACGCTGGTCTGTGAGAGCAAAAAGCTGTTAAGCAGTTTATGTGGAAACTGACAAGCGGTAGGCTTGCTCAGCCTGGTAGTTAGGACCTGCATAGTGTATAGTTAGAGCCGAGACACGGCTAGGGCTTTGTTTGGCTATTTTGTTCTGTTTGTTTTTTTCTGAACACTGTACTCTATAGACTTGTAAATATCACCATTAAACACTTCACTGTTTGTCACTAATTCACTTGTTCTGGTATCTGTGCCTGAAATCCTGCTTATCCCAGCTTCTGTACCTGCTACCTGTCCCCCAGGTTACATATGGTGGAGGCTGCGACCAGCTGTAGTAAGTTACTACTTAAAAGGCCAGTACCTAGAATGACTAAACATGGAGGAAATCCTAAAACAATTGGTGTTATCCAACGCTGCTCTAACAGATTGGTGCTGTACAGAAGTAGTCACAGAAGCTGTTTGAACAGCTAGCCACTGATGCAAAAGCGGATAGGAAAACCTTGACTGAGGTTATGGAGACGCTAGCACAGTGGTCACCTGCTAAAGTTGATGATGTTGGAGACAAGCCCTCAACCATCCATGTGGGTCGCTTTCTTTCTAAGATGACTGCAGATGATGATCCAGAGGCCTTTCTGCTAACATTTGAATGGACCGCTGAGAGGGAAGGTTGGCCTAAAACCCAGTGGGCAGGACTGGTTGCCCCCTTGCTTTCTGGAGAATCACAGAAGGCCTACTATGATTTTGAGTCAGCAGAAGCAGGAAACTATGAAAAGGTCAAGCTGGAAATCTTGGCGCGACTTGGTGTCACCTTGGCAGTTCGAGCACAGCGGGTCCACAGCTGGTTCTTCCAAGACTAGGGGCCCCAAGATCTCAGATGTTTGACCTAATTTACCTGGTGAGGAAATGGCTACAGCCGGAGTCCCTGTCTGGGCCACAAATAGTGGAGCATGTGGTCATGGACCGGTTCCTGCGGTCACTACCAATTCCCCTGCAGAAGTGGGTCAAGGAGACCCCAACTCGGCGGACAACCTGGTGGAACTCGTTGAAAGGTACTTTGCTGCAGAGAGCGTGGTCACCACACCTACAGCCACACAGACTTTCCACCCAAAGCCACGGTCTCCCCAGGCAACCGGTAAGACTGTACCAGGGGAAGTGGGTGGTAAGCATGGCAAGGAAATGGGGGGGGGATGTTTTTGGTGCCAGGACTGAAGTTTGGCATTCCAAACAAGGGAAGCAACTGCCTGTCAGCAAACAAAACTGGGGAAACATCAGGTGTTTTCATTGCCAAGAACTGGGACATGTTGCAGCAAACTGTCCATTGACAGATGAACCAATGCAGTGTGATCTATTAGAAGGCAGTCTGTTAGCTGCTGTTTCATGCACTGCAGTGCCAAATATGGGAAAACACATGTGCCAAATGACTGTTAATAATAAGCCTATTACGGTCTTGCTGGACTCTGGAAGTCTAGTGACTTTGGTTACAGCTGAGATGTTTGAAACTGTGAATTTTCATGCTAAAAAAGTTGCTGTGATCTGTGTACATGGGGATACCCGGAAATATCCTATAGCCACTGTTCGCTTTAAAACTGGCTTGGGTACGGTGACCCATCCGGTCGGACTTGTGCCCCACTTGGTGCATGAGGCCATCGTTGGTATGGATTTCCCTAAGTTTTGGGAACTGTGGGATCGTCCCAACCTGGTCACAGTAGCTGACTCAGTGGCAGAGCCAGAACTCCAGGCCACTACTGACAATGTGGGTTCAGGGGACTCCTCTCAGGGCTCCCCGGGTGTTCCTTTCTCAGTTATGACAGGAGAGCTGGAGGAGCCTGAGGAAGTCCCCATAACCAGTGAAGCTGGACAGCCATCTGCTGAATCTGAGCCTACGTTGGAGTTTGCTGACCTTAATGTGCACAAGGAAAATTTTGGTACCGAGCAGAGAAAAGACCCTACCCTTGCCAGGGTCTGGGAAAGTGTAATAGTGATTAATGATGTACCTGTCGAACCAGGGGACAGGCCCTGTTTTCCTTATTTCAGCAGCAGTGAGGATTTACTGTATCATGTATGTAAAAAGAATGATGAAGTGGTTGAACAGTTGGTGGTCCCTAAGCCATACAGATGGGTAGTGTTGGAACTTGCCCATGGGCACTTGCTAGGAGGCCATTTAGGGGTTGAGAAAACTACTGAAAGGGTGTTGCGCAGGTTTTACTGGCCCGGGATACAGAAAGATTTTGAGAATTATTGTCAATCCTGTCCTGTTGTCAGATGTCAGCCCCACTACCCCAGTTCCGAAGTCCTTTAGTGCCCTTGCCCATTATTGAAGTGCCCTTTGAGAGGATTGCCATGGACCTTATGGGTCCACTCCCCAAGTCTGCCCGGGGTCATCAGCATATCCTTGTAATTGTGGATTATGCTACCCGTTACCCCGAGGCAGTTCCCTTACGCACCGCGTCTGCTAAAAACATTGCCAAAGAGCCGTTTATGGGGTTCAGTCGTGTTGGCATCCCTAAAGAAGTCCTTACAGACCAGGGCACCCCATTTATGTCACAAATAACTAGGGAGCTGTGCAAGTTATTTAAGGTGACGCAGTTGCGAACCTCGGTGTACCATCCTCAAATGGATGGCTTGGTGGAACGCTTTAATAAGACATTAAAGAGCATGTTAAAATAACATGGATGGGAAAAACTGGGACTTCCTGATACCATACTTGATGTTTACCATCAGGGAGGTTCCCCAGTCGTCTATGGGGTACTCTCCATTTGAGTTGCTTTATGGGAGATACCCTCAGGGACTCTTAGACATAGCCAAAGAAACTTGGGAGAGGGAGCAGACACCCCATAAAAGTGTCATTGAGCATATCGCTCAAATGCAGGAGAGGATTGCAGCAATCATGCCAATGGTAAAAGAACACTTACTGCAGGCCCAAGCAGCCCAACAGAGGATATACAACAAGGGGGCCAAACTCCGTGTTTTCTTACCTGGTGACAAGGTCCTGGTGTTCCCACTGTTGAGAGCAAGTTCTTGGCTAAGTGGCAGGGTCCCATTGAAGTAATTGAAAGAGTTGGGGAGGTCAATTACAAGGTATATCAACCAGGAAAAAGGAAGCCCGAACAGATTTACCACATAAACCTGTTAAAGCCCTGGAAGGATAGACTGGCGTTAACTGCGAGGTCCCTCCTGGTAACGCCTAAGGGTACTGAGTCCCCTCTGATCCCTGAGGTCATGATTCCAGACACCCTGTCATATTCCTTTCTCTCATATTCCTCATACCACACTTTTAGGCGATCCCTGAAAACTTTCCTCTTCAGAGAAGCCTATCCTGCCTCCATCTAACAACTGCACTATTTTCTCCATTAGCTCATCCCCCACAGCTATTACCCTTTTGTATAACTTGACCCTCCCTCCTAGATTGTAAGCTCTAATGAGCAGGGCTCTCTGATTCCTCCTGTATAGAATTGTATTGTAATTGTACTGTCTGCCCTAATGTTGTAAAACGCTGCGCAAACTGTCGGCGCTATATAAATCCTGTATAATAATAATATTCCCAAAAAAAGGAAGCTAGAGAGTTCCTGATAAGGAATAGAGAGACATTTTCAGAGTTACCTGGCACGACTTCAGCAGTTCAGCATGATATTGTTACTGAACCTGGGGTCCGTGTCAAGCTCAAACCGTACCGAATTCCTGAAGCGAGGAGAAAGGACATCAGCGATGAAGTTAAAAGAATGTTGGAGCTAGAGGTCATTGAGGAATCCAATAGTCTAGCCCCATCGTGTTGGTCCCAAAACCGGATGGCAGTTGGAGGTTCTGTAACTACTTCAGGAAGCTTAATGCAGTGACAAAGTTTGACACGTACCCAATGCCCAGAGTGGACGAACTTAGACCGACTTGGCAAGGGTTGCTATCTGACCACTTTGGACTTGACAAAAGGTTATTGGCAAATACCCCTGACTGGTAGTGCCAAAGAGAAGACTGCATTTGTGACCCCGGAGGGTTCCTTTCAATATAAAAAAAAATCCTTTTTGGGTTGCAAAATGCCCCGCAACATTTCAGAGGGCCATGGACAGGACCCTAAGACCCCTCTGACGATATGCAGCAGCCTATCTAGATGACATAATAGTACATAGCACTGACTGGGAGTCTTACTTGCCCTGTGTCCAGGCTGTCCTTGATTCCCTCTTCAAAGAAGGTTTTACAGCAAATCCAAAAAAATGTGCCATTGGTCTAGAGGAAGCAAAGTATTTGGGCGACACTATTGGCCGTGGTGTCATAAAACCTCAAGTGAGTAAAATAGAAGCCATCCAAGAGTGGCCACGTCCTGCAGACAAGAAGCAGGTCAGGGCCTTTCTTGGCATTGTGGGGTATTATAGAAGATTTATCCCAAATTTTGCAACTATAGCTGCCCTGCTGACAGACCTTATGAACCTTATGAAAGGGAAAGACTCTGTAATGGTGCAATGGTCCTCAGTAGTAGAGGAATCTTTCCAAGTCCTGAAGAAGGCTCTTTGTGCACAGCCAGTACTGTACTCCCCCGATTTCTCCAAAGACTTTTTGGTTCAGACGGATGCGATGTAGGTATCGGGGCAGTATTGTCACAGGTACACAGTGGGGAAGAACACCCTGTGGTGTACCTAAGCAGAAAGCTCAATGACCATAAGAAAAAGTATGCAGTCATTGAAAAGGAATGTTTAGCCATAAAGTGGGCCGTGGATGTGCTCAGGTACTATTTGTTAGGACACCAGTTTGAGTTAATAACTGACCATGCTCCCCTGAAATAGATGGCCCAAAAGAAGGAGACTAATAGATGGGTGAACCGGTGGTTTTTGGCTACAGGATTACTCCTTCACTGTAAAACACAGGCCAGGTGTTGAGATGGGGAATGTACATACCCTGTCCTGTGTTCACTCCTGTTGGGCCACAGGTGTTCCAACCCTGGGACAAGCAAAGAAAAGGCACCTCTAAGTGCAGAAGTAGACACATTTTAATATCCCCAGTGGGATTAAAAACACTTACAGGATTAGAAGGCAAAAATTACAAATCATAACAATAAGTTGGATGGTACGTTCTGCAGAATTTGAAGGGGTCACAGCGGAAGAAAATCCCCAGGCGGTTCGTGTGTAGTCACGGTGAGTCCAATCACAGTCAGCAGCAGAGTGTCCAGGACGCTGAAAGTGCCAGTGGAAGTGACGTAATCCCAGGAAAGGAGGAGAGGACCCGGAAATGAACTCTACCTAGAGTTCCGAAACGCGTCCCTTTCTTATGACCACATCCACTTTGCGGTCCAGGCTGGTTTGTTGTCCCTCAGCGCTGACATCATTTCCGGGTCCTCTCCTCCTTTCCTGGGTTTACATCACTTCCACCGGCGGTTTCAGCGTCCTGGACACTCTGCTGCTGACTGTGATTGGACTCGCTGTGACTACACACGTACAGCCTGGGGATTTTCTTCCGCTGTGATCCCTTCCAATGCTGCCAAACGTACCATCCAACTTATTGTTATGATGTGCCGTTTTTGCCTTCTAATCCTGTAAGTGTTTTTAATCCCGCTGGGGATATTAAAATGTGTCTACTTCTGCACTTAGAGGCACCTTTTCTTTGCTTGTGTTTTTATAGAAACTGCTTCATTCTGTAAGCTGCAGCCATAAGTACTGAAGAAACTTCCACATCACTACCGCTATCATCATTATTGGACTTTTGTATAGAGACATTATTTGTTCCAACTTGAAGTTTTGAGCGCCCTAACATCCCTTTTTAAATTGCATCTGTTCCAACCCAGGAGTTGAAACAAGGGGGGAGGGTACATGTAGCAGAGCATCCCAAAGAGAGCCAGGAAAAGTCCTGTTTGGGGTTTATACGTCTCCCAGGCTCCTCTCGTACACATTCAGTAATCTCTGATCCATGATCCAGTTCGGGTCTTGGTCGTCTTCCCCAGGCTAATTTAAGCTCACCTGAGAAGACAGCCTTTGCTCTCTGCCTGGGAAACACAGACAACGCTGGTCTGTGAGAGCATAAAGGTTGGTAAAAAGCTGTTAAGCAGTTTATGTGGAAACTGACAAGCAGTAGGCTTGCTCAGCCTGGTAGTTAGGACCTGCATGGTGTATAGTTAAAGCCGAGACATGGCTAGGGTTTTGTTTGGCTATTTTTTTCTGTTTGTTTTTTTTCTGAACACTGTACAGCACCTCTATAGACTTGTAAATATCACCATTAAACACATCACTGTTTGTCACTACTTCACTTGTATCTGTGCCTGAAAGCCTGCTTATCCCAGGAAGTTTTTGTACCTGCTACCTGTCCCCCAGGTTACAACCCCTAAGTGAAAATGTCCAAATTGGGCCCATTTTCCCTCTGCGATGTCATGTGACTTGTTAGTGTTACAAAGTCTCAGGTGTAAATGGGGAGCAGGTGTGTTAAATTTGAAATCGCTCTCTCTCTCATACTGGTCACTGGAAGTTCAACATGGCACCTCATGGCGAAGAACTCTCTGAGGATCTAAAAAAAAAAGGGAATTGTTGCTCTACATAAAGATGGCCTAGACTATACGATTGCCAAGATCCTGAAACTGAGGTGTGTGTTGAGTTATTTTGAGCACTTTACATTGTAACAAAGTCACAGCAAAATATAAAATAAAAAATATTTACAAAAATGTGAGGGGTGCACTCACTTTTGTGAGATACTGTAAAAGATGATTTGCCGAGTGAATAGATGCCAAACATGTGGCACACTATGGTACCTGCAAAATCTCCATAGGCAACACTTTAAAAGCTTTTACAGGTTACCAAGTTTGCGTTAAATGTAAGCTCTGATGCTAGAATTATTGCTCTCACTCTCTCAATGTGTCAGTACCTCAAATTTCATATACCGTGTGATATTACCATTTACCTATGTGCACATTCCCATTTGCGGGTGAGCATGGGGGGGCTTACATTTAAAAAAAAAAAAAATTTGTTGTACTTTGTTCACATTGTGTTTTTATGTATATTATATATATATATATGCATATTATGCATAATATATATGTATGTGTGTGATATATATATATATATATATATATATATATATATATACCAGGATCGTGGCTGCAGCCATAAAAAAAAGGTGAAATTTACAAAGAATATAACAAAAATGTTAAAAAGAAATCAAGGCTCCAAAAATGTAAAAAGGAATAACAGGTTCTGTAAGTATAGAACAAACCCAAAAATGTAAACTATAATTATTGGTAAGAGGTCATGTCTGTGCATGTAGGCCCTTTAGAAGAAAAAAAAAAAGTTGGCACCTGGGGCCAACTTTGCTAAATAAACAAAAGACTGAAAATGTATGGAAAAAAACGCATTTTCTCTGTTTATAAAATTTTGCAAATAAATCTTTCTTCATAAATTTAGGTCAAAATGTATTCTGCTACATGTAATCTGCTCTGGTGAAAATAACCCAAATTAGTGTTTGTTTTTTTAGTCTGTAGGAAAGTTAGAGTTCACAAACTATGGTATATACCAGGCATGTCTAAAGTCCGGCCCTGGTTTTGAACGGCCCGCCTGGTTATCTAAAACAGCCTTTCTCAGCCAGTGTGCCGCGGGATCAGGGCTGTCAGATGAGCCCGATCCCCTGCCGAACTGTACATCGGCACTGTGAGAAGATCCGTCAGCCTCAAAAGTGAAAGTAAAGTGCAGGGGAGTGTGCTGTGCTCTCTGCTTCCACCTACAGTGCAGTACCCGGCTGAATGAGGAAATTGGAAAGGTACAGTACTGTGATTGAAGCTAGATTCATTTTAAAAGGGCTTTATTCATGTGTCTGTGCATGTGTGTCTGTCTGTATGTGTGTGTGTGTGTGTGTGCATGTGTCTGTGTGTGTGTGTGTGTGTGCATGTGTCTGTATGTGTGTGTGTGTGCATGTGTGTGTGCATGTGTCTGTGTATGTATGTGTCTGTATGTGTGTGCATGTGTCTGTATGTGTGTGTGCGCATGTGTCTGTATGTATGTGTGTGCATGTGTCTGTATGTATGTGTGTGCATGTGTCTGTATGTATGTGTGTGCATGTGTCTATGTGTATGCATGTGTCTGTATGTATGTCTGTATGTATGTGCGTGTGCATGTGTCTGTATGTATGTGTGTGCATTTTTCTGTATGTGTCTGCATGTGTGTGCATGTGTCTGTGTGTATGTATGCGTGTATGTTACTTTGCCCCCCCATTTCCTGTACCATCAGAACTGCTTTTGTAGGGCTTGTTTGTGATACCAGCCAGGACTGCTGCTCCTCTGAAAAGCAATCCATGCACAGATCACTTTTCAGAGGCATTTGACAGGCGGTAAAGAGGCATTATGTTGCCTCCTCACCACCTGTTTTAAGCCCGTAAATGCAGCATCACTATACCGTAACCATGCAATGCACACAGTTGCGGGATAGTTGCAGTGCAGCCCCATTCAGCCTGGGTATACCTCCAGCTGCAGCCACAGCATGTGTACACCCCCAGCTGCTCCCTCTGCAGCTAAAGGGGGAGAAGTTGGGGGTGGTAAAAACAGCTTAATCATGTGGTTTTACTGCCCCTCCAACCTGACATGTGAACAAGCCCTTGGTTCACATCTGTGTGGCTGCGTGCTACGTGTAGGGCAGCCCATTCATTTCAATGGGCTTCCCTACCCACAAAAATGCAGGGAAAGAAGTCCCCGACCTTTTTTTTTTTAAATTGCACTGAGAATTAACGGTACCCCTAAAGAGCAGAGCATTCGTCTGTGTGTCGGGAACAAGCGCGACAAAGGCAAGAGAATTCTTGTGCTCGAACGAACACACTTAGACCGAATTTTAATGGTTCAAAGAATGTCAGGCAAAATGGTCGGCCCTCACACATGTTCACTTCATCAAATCTGGCCCTCTTTGAAAAAAGTTTGGACACCCCTGGTATAGAAAATAATCACCCCCCCCCCCCCTATAAAATGATCATTGTGTTGCTTTGCAGCCTGAAATGAAGACTGTGTTTTTGTTTTATCCAGCTATTGTATTTACTCAGTGCAACTTATAACATTCAAGCAAAAGATATAAAACCAACATGTCAGAATTTTTTTTTTTAAATTCAAAAACCGAATCACTGAGTTGGCACTGAGATCACCTTCTTGTGTCAGTATTTTGTTGAACAGACTTTTGCTTTAATTACAGCCTTTTACTCTGTTGGCATATGTCTCTACTAACTTTGCACAGTTAGACTTTGCAATGTTTGCCCACTCCTTGCAGAACTGCAGTTCAGTTAAATTTGATGGTGACTGTTTGTGGACTGCTGTCTTCAAGTCATTTTCAGTGGGGTTTAAGTCTGGGCTCTGACTGGCCCTTGCAAGGACATTCACCTTTTTCTCCTTTATGTTGTGTCCCTTGGGTCATTGTCATGTTGGAGGGTAAACCACCTTCCCATTGGCAACTTTCTGGCAGAGGGCAGTATATTTTCCTCAAGAATTTAATTTTTTTTACCCCATCCATTTCTCCCTCTATCCTGACAAGTGCTCCAGTCCCTGCTGCAGAGAAACACCCTCATAACAGGATATTACCACCTCCATGTTCTACTGTAAGAATGCTATTTGGATGGTGAGCTATATTGGATTTCCTCCTGACATATTGTTTGGTGTTGAGGCCAGATGATTACATTTTAGTCTCCTCTGACCAGAACGCCTTTTTCCATGTGGCCTCAGAATCTTCGAGGTGTGTTTTTGGCAAAGCTCAGCAGTGACTGTATAGTGCCTTGAAAAAGTATTCTTGCAGAGCAGACATGCATGAGAAGAGCTCCAGATTTCCTGAGGCCTTTAAAAAAAAATTGCAATCTCCAGCAGCCCTACCTGGATCTCTGTGCACGGGCCCCTGTGTCCCCCAGCCTGTCGGGGTGCCGCCTGGAGCCATTGGTGCTGCGCAGCCATCCGAGGGACAGTCCGTGGCTCCGGCCCATTCATGGGGAGTGGCGGCCATCTTGCTCCACTTGGCAGCAACACCATCGCCGCCTCCAGGCATTTCGGACTCTCCTACGCCTGTCTCCCTCCTCACAAGCTGATCAGGGCTGTTCAGCCGAACGCTGGTGGACTCCGCAAAAACCGCTCCTGAGCCTTCCGGATAAAACACCAAGGATACAGGTGAGACGCAGCCAATCTTCTACACCCCAGCACACGCCAGCAGCCTTTTTTCCTGAGCCCGATCCGCACCGCACACCAGGAACATCCCGACCATACAGAGCGAAACCCTGGTCGGGGATTACAGAGGTGCCCTTCACCATTAGTAGCACAGGTGGAGGCCGAGGTCCTGTCCCCATAGCCACATGCAGCGGCCATCTTGCCACACAGCAGCAGGGTTACTAGGGCTTTTTTAACCCCCTTGAGCCTGAATCGCCCCCTGCAAGGATGCTAGAACTGCACAACTTATCTGCTTGCCATCTAGAGTCCTCATCAAAGAATCCCCTCTTCTTCCACTGCCTCAGGAAGTGCAGTTCTCAGCAACATTCCTAGGAGTAGCGGCCATATTGCTACACCTCAAAAAGGTTTCTTTGCTCTCCCTGACTCTTTTGTATCTGTTCCTTACCCCAACAGGGCTCCGCAGCTCCCTCATCAGACAGTTTGTAGCCCCACAACAGTGTTGAAGTACATCATCACCTCAACCTAAGATGTAGGAGATGAGATGAGCTAAGGCCACAATCCCAACTAAGAGGCACCATCACCATTCACAACAGCACTCTTTGACCACATATCTGCTGCACAATAAGGAGCAGAAGAAAATGGTTTAAAAAGGTGCTGGTTCTCCACAGCCTGTACAGTCTCCAATAACAGCATATGACCCTCTGCAGGAGTTTGCTTCCACACAAAACAGTGAGTACTCCTGTCAGCTCACAAAAGCTGATCTGGATTCCAGCTTAACCAAGATTTATGAAAAGCTTGCTGATAAAATACCATATGAGCTCCAAAAAACAAGCAGCACACGAAATAGCAACCCTGGGGGGACGCACAGACATTCTAGAATCCAAACATGATGAGCTATCACTTGCACATAATGATCTTAGAAAAGACTTTGAACTTTTGGCTGAAAACTAGTCATATTTACAATCACAGGTGGAAGATTTGGATAATCGAAACCGCAGGAAAAACCTAAGGATTCGTGGCATCCCAGAATCCGTCTCTGACCTGATGCCTGCAGTGTCCAAATTGTTCCACAATCTCCTTCCGGAGTTACCCCATCCTCATTTACGTGTGACAGAATCCATAGGGCCTTGCGTCCTAAACCACCTCCAGACTACGTGACATCATTCTGTGTATGAAAGATTTCATCACAAAAGAAAGCATATTAAGAGCATCCAGAAATATGCACAACATGAACTTGGATGGCACAAAAATTCAAATGTTTCCTGACATCTCCCAAGCTACCCTGGAAAGGAGACGCAAATTGAAGGAGATAACTTCTGTTTTACAAGCTGCTCATATTAGATACCGGTGGGGATTTCCATTTAAATAACAGTTCTGCACAATGGCACTATCTACACAGTCTTCAATGTCTCAGAAGGCAAGGATCTCCTGGTGAAGTTGGGTCTTTTAGATCCGGTTGCAGATGCAAGACCTCCTACTACTCCCCATACTTCACCTACTGTATCTGGGCTACCCCAGCCACACGGGATCAAAGATGGCGACAATGCTTCATAAATATGGATACCTGAAGATTAGGATGCCTCATTCCATTGGCTAACATAGTTTTCTAATTAAAAATAAAACCAAAAAGATAGGAATTAAATGGAAATGATGATCAAAGATTTCCACTTTTCCTTTCACGTTTAAGGAAAAGTTATTCAAGTTTTGAAAGTTTAATTGACAACTCAAAGTAAACAGCTGATCTACACCTTTAAAATGACTTTAGTTGGTATATCGTAGCTTCTTTTATGCAAACTTATACATTTTAATTTTTTCCATTTTCAATATATGATATACAGCATTCACTTACATTTCATAGTATGCTCGCTGAGGCTGATCTGCTCCGCCTCAGTTAGTTTGTCCAGTTAGTTTGTCCCCCTACTCACAAAGGGTTCCCAAAACATGGTTCAGCTTAATTCTTATGCGACTGATCATGCTATCTATTGTTTCAATGGATGGGACTCCTTTTGTGAGTATTGGACATTATTGTCCACATCAAAATTATTCTTGGTGTCAGAAACCATGAAATCAGGCCGAGACAAAAGTACAGTTAAATCACACTTGTTTAATAATAAAAGTAAAAAGAACAAACGTAGTTAAAACATAGCCAAAGTTCAGTAACCGTAAAGGATAGTCAGCCAAGACAGAAGTCAGGGATCAATGTAGTGGAACAGCAAGCATGATCTGGAGCCAGAAGGGATGTCAGCAAAGCAAGTCTTGGACAGGATCGCAGGAGATCGTTTCTGTGATGTTGACCAAGGCGAAGGCAGAGCTCCTCTGGACTGGACGGCCTAAGTAGGCAGGACTGACGAGCAGGATATCATCAAAAGCTGAGTAACTGTGGAGACATGGGAGCTGGCAATTAGCTGACAGCTGAGCGGCCAACTCAGAGGAGGAAGGGCTGAGCCCAGCCCTGACAGTACTCCCTCCAATGACCCCTCCAACTCGGAGGACCACCAGGCTTGAGTGGAAAACGTCTATAGAAATCACAGAGGAGGACAGGAGCACGTACGTCCGAGGATGAGACCCAAGAATGTTCCTCCGTACCATACCCTTTTCAATGCACCAGGTACTGTATGCGCCCATGGAACTTACGGGAGTCAACAATGGACTGTACTTCATACTACTCATGTATTCAACCTGTACAGGGTGAGAACGTGGCACCGAGGTGGTAAAGCGGTTGCAAACCAAAGGTTTTAATAAGGAAACGTGAAATACATTCGAAATATGCATATTAGAAGGAAGGTCTAATGCGTAAGCCACTGTGTTAATCCTGCGAAGAATACAGAAAGGCCCAATAAACCAAGGTGCGAATTTCAGTGAGGGAACACTAAGTCGGAGGTTGCGAGATGAAAGCCAGACCCTGTCCCCAACCTGGTAGGAAGGCGCAGGCAGGTGTCTGCGGTCAGCATGGAGTCTGTACCTATCATTAGTATGTCAGAAAGCCGCCTCCAACTTGTGCCCAAGTGGAACGAAGACCACAGAAATGCTCCTCTAATGCAGGAATATTCTGCGGAACAAACGAGTCAGGCAACATGGAAGGTTGGAAACCATAATTCACCATAAACGGGGACAATCAGGAAGTAGAATTCAAGGCACTATTGTGAGCAAACTCTGCCCACAGTAATAAGTCTAACCAGTTGTTATGATGGTTAGAAATATACTAAGTGAGAAAGTGCAGTGCTAGAAAGTATTTAAATAGTCTGTAAGGCTATTTGATAAATTACAACCAGTGATATTTTTGTCAGTGAACTAGATCCATAAATCTGTGATACCATATAAAAATATTGTGTAAAAGATAACTATAATTAAGTAATGGTCTTGGTTTACACAAACTTAGTCCATATAAAGGTGACACATAAACTTAGTCCATATAAAGGTGACGCAACAAAATGTGACACAAAAAAAAGTAAGTGTGTTGATAGAAGATCCACCACCGCTCTTAGTAAAGGCTTACCAGAAAGATTGGACCCAGATGGGCTTATACCCACTGGGTCAATCAGGCTTGTAAAGTGGGGATCCTTGATGGTAGCTACCGCAGAGGACACAGTTCCAGCTGGCCCGGGTGCTTGCAAAGATGTGTTTTTTAAAGATAGGTCCAATCAGGCATCAAAGTTATATGTGAAAGAAATATGAGAGCGTAATACTGTATAAAAAAAGGCTCATAGCATATTTATTGAGGGTAAAACACTCACATTTCTTGAAGATAAAAAAGCGCTTTGTAAGTAGAATGTGTGGCAGTACCAGTGGTGTCAGTAGTCTGTCCCGATGCGTTTCGTCCTCTAGGACATCATCTGGGGAAATATAGCATTGTAGGAATTGCTCCAAGGACTGATTGGCTCGTTCTGCGGCCCCATTAAACTGCGGGTGATATGCAGAGGAGAAAACAAGCTGAATTCCCAACTGTGCACAAAAGGCTCGCCAGAACCGGGACACAAACTGACTACCCCTGTCCAAGACAATCACCTTGGGTAGCCCATGTAAGCGAAAGATCTCCTGAGCAAAAATGGATACCAGTTCCTTAGAAGTGGACAACTTCTTAAGTGGAATACAATGACACATCTTTTGAGAAGCGGTCAACCACCATAAGGATAACTGTGTTGCCCTGAAAGATGGGTAACTCCACAATGAAATCCATAGACAGGTGCATCCAGGGCCTCTCTCCATTGGGTATGGGTTGTAGGAGGCCCACTGGAGGGTGTTGTGGAGTCTTACTCTGAGCACATGCATAACAGACAGCTATGAAGGCAGTTACATTAGTGTAGCAATAACTCTCGGTGGAGCTGCTGGTTTAAGGCGGGCTGTTACCTTCACTCTCGCCACCTCTGTTTCACCGGCATCGGGTCTAGGGTCCTGTTGAGTATACCTCCGGACAATGTAGACACCAAACACTTGAGTATCTTTTCCAATGCCTTAATGAACGGGTAATAAAAGAAGTAGCAGGAAATAGGTAGAAGGAAAGTTGCAGGGAAGCTCAAATACCTTTTCGTAGTATTCTTTAGTACGTTATTAGGAACTGAACACTTGTAGTTGAATGCACTCCCCTTGTGGGATTTAATCTTTGCCCGCCTGGATAGGCCTCTCTCACTTGCCTAGCAGCCAGTACGTAGCACGAACAAAAGTCTCTGCCACAGACTTGTTTGGAACAAAACCCGTACAATCCTCTGCCACAGGATGTAATGGTTTACGATGAGTATTAGACACAGCACTCGATCCTTTAAGCCAACCCGGCAGTACTATGCAGCAAGATTACTTCAGGATACGTCCTCCAACTGAGTCACCAGGCCCCTCTCCAGACCAGCACTCTGCATGATCCTTCCATGACGGGTCCTCCCCTGGGATCTCCTCAGTTGTCCAGCTTCTTCACTCAGGATAGACAGCCCAGGGCCATTCCACTGTGGTAGGCCCCAGACAGGCCTCTGGGCCCACCCACATGCCGCAGCGACGTGGGCCTCCAGAACGGAGGACCACAAGGTGGTATTCCTAATGCATACCTGTTGGCCAGGAGGGCCAGCAGGTGGCTGAAAATGAACCCCTAAACATGGCGTCTGTCCCATAAATACCCTCTCCCAGAATGCAATTCGGAGGACCACCTCCACCGAGTTGTCTCCGGGACAAAGGAGCACTCATACACTTCAACACAGTTAGGCAAACCTAACTTCACCTAACAAGTAACCCACTAGATTTACCTATCAGCAGTAGATTAAAAATCTACCAGCGCTACATTAGCATGTAGACTAGGCCACCAGAATTGTTGGGAAATGGCCCAAACAAGTTGATTCTTCCCAGGGTGGCCAGCTGCCTTGGGAGAATGGTAAGTCTGGAGCACAGCAGTACGGAGACTCTCTGGTACAAAGCAGCGGTCACAAGGTTTCTCAGGAGGAGCATGGACCTGAGCAGCAAGAATTTTGTCACCCAAAGGAGAAGTGAGACTGGTGCGAACTGTAGCCAGAATACGATCAGGAGGAATTGCAGGAACCGACTCCAGCTTGGAAGTGGAGGAAAATTGTTGTGACAAGGCGTCAGCCCTTACATTCTTAGTACCGGGTAAGAATGAGACAATGTAATTGAAACTTGACAAGAAAAGAGCCCATCGCACCCTTTTGGGAGAGAGGCATTTAGCCTCAGACAAAAATGTGAGATTCTTATGGTCAGTAAAAATGAGAACCGGCACAGTGGTACCCTCAAGGAGATGTCTCCTTTCTTTCAGGGCTAAAATGATCGCCAACTGCTCTCTGTCACCAAACTCCTAATTGCACTCTGCAGGTGACAATTTCTTGGAAAAGTAGCCACAAGGATGCATAGTGCTCTGAGGTAGGACGTTGAGAAAGAAGGGTGCCAACACCAGTCTCAGAAGCTTCAACCTAGAGGATAAAAGGTAATGTAGAACCAGGATGTGCCAACACAGGAGCAGAAACAAAGGCAGCCTTGAGACTCTCAAAGGCCTTAATGGACTCCGGAGACCAACTCTCTGGGTTACTGTCCTTTCTGCTCATATCAGTCAGGGGCTTGACCAGAGATGAGAAGTTAATATATAATAAACTTCCGATAATAGTTGGCAAGGCCCAGGAAATGCTGCAGAGGACGTAAACCCACGGGTTGATGCCACTGTAGGACTGCCGAAAGTTTCCCTGGGTCCATCGAAAAACCAGCAGTGGAAATAACATATCCCAGGAATTTAACCTGTTCACGATGGAACTTGCAATTTACAATAGAGACTGTTCTCTCTTCACGGCAGACATCTGTGTGGTGGCTCTCCAGGGACTTGGAAAATATGAGGATATCATCGAGATAAACCACCACACATAACTGCAACAAATCTCAGAGGACATAATTAATAAATTCCTGGAAAACTTCTAGGGCGTTACAAAGGCCAAAAGGCATTAGGAAGTACTCATAAAGGCCTATTCTGGTATTAAACGCAGTTTTCCACTCGTCGCCCTTATTTATCCTCACAAGATTGTATGCCCCTCTCAAATCAAGCTTCGTGAAAACCATTGCTCCCTTGAGGCGGTCAAATAACTCCATAATCAGCGGAATCAGATAGGTTAGATTCTTAATCGTGAAACAATACTGGTATTTTTTGTACTCATCTATTATGATGTATTGTACTTTTTTTAAATAAAAACCTCTCAGTTTTTGACCTGCACCATATGGAGCCTCTCTATTTTTTCTTATCCTCACCTCGGTTCCATTGAGCCTATCTGCATACACCATCAACCTCAAGACGGCTCCCCTATTGGGTGGAGGTTCCATGCTTCGTTGAGAGCCATTTGAATCCAGAAACTTTGGTTGGATCATCATCACCCTTATTCTATTGAGGATTCACAAGTTACGTACTAGATGGACACGTCTTTCTATTATCTTTTCTTCTATGTTTATTTGAACTTTCACCAAAAAATAAATAAAATAACATTGGACAGTGAAAATATTAAATTTTAATATATTATATAATTCGTTAATTTTGCAAAGAATAATTAGTTCTAATTGTCCCATTAATCCCATTGATGTATGCTTTGGGTGGTGCAAGCATGCCAGTGCTATCTCTCTTGCACATTGGTGCTTTAATTATTGTTATAGACTATATTTGGTTATCTAAATCGGAATATGGTATGTGGACGGTAAGGCTCGATTTCCACTGGTGCGACTTGTCATGCGACTTGGGACTGAGAAGTCGCATGGCGGGTCGTGCCCCATGGTTTCCAGTGAGTGCCGTTCATGTCTGTGCGACTTTGGGTCGTGGCGGCTTTGGAGTGGTTCCTGCACTGTTTTGGTCCTACTTTGGTGCGATTTGGGGTCCATGGACCTCGGGGGTACGCAAGCACCGCTTCAAGTCGCATAAAAAATTGCGGCAAAAATCGTGGTAAAGTATGTTATAAATGAACCACACATTGGGGAGGGTAGTTTACATCTGGGTTTGCATTATCACCTTGGCTGTTAAGCCGTTCTATACCAATTAAGGTAGTTTCTTCTGCCACACACTCAAGCAAGATCACATTCTGCGGACCGATGTATTAGATCGTGACAAATGTGATATAGATAGTGTTCAATATGTAATGTTTAAATATATCCTTGGTTGAATATAAGAGGTATGCTTGGATTTTTTAATTTTTTTAAATGCTCATATTAATTATAGATAACCCTTATGAAAATATAGGATAGCTTGAGAGTGTAGCTGGATGGGTGGTGAGAGCCACTCAACAGCAAAATTAACATACGACAGGGGGTTCATTTCCATCTTTCCGTATGTGTATAAAAGGTTGGGAGCTGCGCTGTGTGGCCACGCCCTCTGACGAAAGCAATGAGGAAACTAGTCAGGGCCTGATCACGCAGCAATCCACACTACTGAATCACGCTGTCGGCTCTCCAGTTTGCCTCACCTGGGAACACCGCTGTAGCGGTGTAGAGGTATATCAGGAGGGAACAACTTCATCATTATAATTCTATTTATGCTTTTAACATATGTTTTTATTGTAAGTGTACATCTATGAGGGGTTACTGAATAAACACATCTTTTTGAAAAATTGGATTACGCTATGTGCACTCCTTTTTTTCTGCTTGTAACGAGCAATATATAGATGGAAAGATGCAGTGATTGCTGATTATAGCCACCTGACATCCATACACCTACCCACCAATATTGGATGAAGATTCACAGAGCCTTGCTGACAACAACACACCCAAAGGTATGCAGTATATCCAGTAATATCTGGTAAGTGAACTTCCTTAGGGGGATTGTCATACAAGTGTCGTGGAGATGGTTAATCGCCTGGATCAATGAATTATAACTTGCCTCTATTTCTTTTCTTCTGGAGTGGATCACCTTTTTTTTGCATTTTTGCTTCCTATTTTATCAAAAGTGGACTGTGCATCATGTCTAAAGACTCTTGGATTTTGTAAATGCTATTAGTGTTTTAAATATTTATATTTGGACACATTTTTTGATATATTGTTTTCCTATTATAGTAGCAGCTTTGTAGATATTGTATCTTTACCGTGAGCTCTGAGGGAGAGATCTACCATTGTTTGATCATTTCTCATTTGTTTGACAATAATAAACTTATGAAAAAATAGACAATTTTATTTACTATAAAAACAGCTGAAAAAAGTATATTACAGTTTGTACGATTAGGTTTAAATTCAGGGTGTGCAGATCCCCAACAATTAATAGAAATATGGCCTACGCATTTCGCGGACAGTGCCGCTTTGTCAGGACCTTGAAGATAGCACAGTAGGACATTTTGTGAATTTTACAGATGAAACATCAATTAGTACTATATAGATTATATAATTACATAGATAAGAATTGAATACACACTGTATACAGACATTAATGCATGAATCCTTACATAGATATATATTAATAGCAGGTCATCATAAATATTTATCAATAAAATGAAAATATTTGTAAAGCATTGAACAAATACAGTTACATTTTCAACTCATTGGGGGTATATAGCGATGCTTTTCACACAGGGAGCTAGAACAAAGGGAGTCAATTGCATGCTGTTAATTATCCAGACATGTGACGCTAAACTATGGAATTATGTAAAAATATATATATGCATACATATACACATATATATACACACACATATACATATAGAGACCATAGTGTTTCATGAAGGCGTATCTTTCACTCACCCAGAAACCGTAATCAGAGGACACCGGCTCGGCGGGACAATGTGAGGTCTGGGAGCCCGTGGGAAAACGCCACCCCACCTTAACCGGGAAGAGTGGGTCCCTATACATGCAGATGAAAAAGTATGATAAGCCAAATGGTCAAATGATGGCCACAAAAAAAAAGATAGCTAAAATGACTAAGACACAAGAGAAAGGAGGGAACAGAATAAAAGTGAAGGGGAATAGCGAGAAAGGAAAAGAAAAGGGAAGAAAAATGAAGGAAAAGAAAAAGGGGAGAGAAAAAGAAAGGAGTAGGAAAAAAGAAAGAAGGGAACAGGAAAAAGGAAGAAAATGCCAAGAAGATTGCACAAAAAAGAAGGAATAAAAAGTAGAAAGGAAAGCAAAATAAAATGGGGGAGGGGAAAGGGCAAGGGAAAAGAAAAAGAGTGAGAGTAGAGGAAGAGATGTGAAGGAAGATGGGTGAAAGGAAATAAAAGTGGGAAGGGGGGAGGAGAGGGAAAAGGAAACGGGGGGGGGGGGGGGGGGGTTGTGAAGGAAAAAAGGGGGAAGAGAGGGCTGCAAAAAAAAGAAGGGAGAAAAGGGGTGGAGGGAGAAAGTTGTGGAAAACTGGAAGGAACAAGGAATGAGAGTGATAAGAACTTTCTTATCACTCTCATTCCTTGTTCCTTTCAATTTTCCACAACCTTCCCTCCCCCCCCACCTCTTTCCCCCCTTTTTTTTTGTTTTTGTTTTTTGCAGCCCTCTCTTCCCCTTTTTCCTTCACTCCCCTGATCCCTTCTCTTTTCCCTCTCCTCCCCCCTTCCCCTTCCCACTTTTATTTCCTTTCACCCATCTTCCTTCACATCTCTTCCTCTACTTTCATTCTTTTTCTTTTCCCTTGCCCTTTCCCCTCCCCCATTTTATTTTCTACTCTTTATTCCTTGTTTTCTGTGCAATTTTCTTGGCATTTTCTTCCTTTTTCCTGTTCCCTTCTTTCTTTTTTCATACTCCACTTTCTTTTTCTCTCCCCTTTTTCTTTTCATTCCTTTTTCTTCCCTTTTCTTTTCCTTTCTCGCTATTTCCCTTCACATTTATTCTGTCCCCTCTTTCTCTTGTGTCTTAGTCATTTTAGCTATTTTTTTTTTTGTGGCCATCATTTGGCTTATCATACTTTTTCATCTGCATGTATAGGGACCCACTCTTCCCAATTAAGGATGGTGTGGAGTTTTCCCACGGGCTCCCAGGCCTCACATTGTCCAAGCCGGTGTCCTCTGATTATAGTTTCTGGGTGAGTGAGAGATACACCTTCATGAAACACTATGGTCCCTATATGTGTATGTATGTGTGTATGTATATATGTATGTGTGTGTGTGTATATCTATATATGTATATGTATTTTTGCATATATCCATAGTTTAGCGTCACATATCTGGATAATTAACAGCATGCAATTGACTCCTTGTTCAAGCCCCCTGTGTGAAAAGCATCGCTATATACCTCCAATGAGTTGAAAATGTAACTGTATTTGTTCAATGCTTTACAAATATTTTCATTTTATTGATAAATATTTATGATGACATGCTATTAATATATACCTATGTAAGCATTCATGCATTAACGTCTGTTTCATCTGTAGAATTCACACAATGTCATTCTGTGCTATCTTCAAGGCCCTGACGAAGCGGCACTGTCTGCGAAACGCGTAGGCCATATTTCTATTAATTGTTGGGGATCTGCACACCCTGAATTCAAACCTAATCGTATAAACTGTAATGTACTTTTTTCAACTGGTTTTTATAATAAATAAAATTGTCTATTTTTTTTATAAGTTTGTTATTGTATTTCATGTGTTTACACTTCTCAGAGGCACAATTAATGTCACATCCAGTTCCATATATTTTTTGAAACATAGTTGGGTGGACAAAATTCAATACTTGGTAACTAATTTCACAAGAGACCCAAAGCAGTATATCATAAATAATGTTTTCCCACTACTGGTAAAATTCAAAGGAAAAACTAAAATATAGAAACGTCTCCCATTATTATTAGCAGGACGATGTAACTTGATCAAAATGCTATGAATGCCACAGCTTTTGTATGCATTGCATAACTCTCGAGTGTGGGTATACAAAAAGTGATTCCAAAAGTTAGATGTTAATTTCAGAGAATTAATCTGGAAAGGTGGTCTGGCAAGAACCCGTCTGTGTACCTTACATTTAGCGACAGGAAGGAGGGGTTGCACTTCCACACCCTTCCTTGCGGCACAATTACAGCATATAGGAGGGTTTAGCAGATTGGAAGGAGGATATGTGGGGAAGCAAATGTTGCTACAAAACACCCCACATGGATCATTGGTAGAAGCTATGGAGGCGGGCTCTTTCCCCTCTAGGCTCCCCACACTAAGTCTAATGATTAAAATATGGAATACAGTGAAGACATTGCTTAGGGTATAAGGGCCTTACAGAGTATACTCCCTTATGGGAGATTAAAAATCTGGGTGAAATCCAGAAGATAGAGACAATCAAGGAATGGGAAAGGTGCGGAATAAAGTTTATTAGCCAGGTATATGATGAAGATGCTCTGAAATCTTTTCAGGAATTGAAGGAACATTATACAATACCGAATAAATCTTTCTTTAGGTACCTACAGGTCAGGCATGCTTTGGAGGCGCAGTTTAGAGAGAGGGCGCTTGAATGAAGCAAGATTCCTTTGCTCCAGAAGGTTATGAACACAACCACCCCAAAAGGCCTTATTTCGAGCTTATAGCCTGGAAGGGATAGGGGCCCCTCAAAGTAGAAGGAGATGGGAACAAGATGTAGGAACTATATCAGAAGAGCAATGGAGTAGAATCCTTTAACTGAGCCCCCTATTTTCACTTTCCCCCTCCCAAGCAATGTCACATTTGTTCCTGTTATATAGAGCTTATTATACTCTTCAAGACTTTTTATTTGTCCGTAGATTAGACGCTAGTTATCCAAGATGCGGGGAAGGGGAAGGTGATTTATTACACATGTTTTGGAGGTGTCCGAAGTTATTCTGGTACTGGAAAGAGGTGTCCGGAGTTATAAGTAGGGTATTCGGAGGACCTCTAAACCCAGATGTAAGGCTTTGTGTATTGGGGCTTGTAGAGGGAGAGGGAAACCCCGGATGCACCCGGAATGCAATCCTTAGATGTCTATTTCAGGCGAGGAAATTGATAGCACAAAGGTGGCAGTCGGTCTCGCCCCCATCCTATATAGAATGGGAGCGAGGTATGAATGAGACAATCTGGAAGGAAAAATCTGAGTATAAGAAGGTTTTAAGAGGACAGAGATAAAAGATAACTATATCAAAGGAAAAAGAAAAGGGGCAGAGAACGAGCACAAAAAAAAAACAAGAGGTGACGAATAGGAATGGATGAGTAGTGTGAATGTGGGCAAAAGTTGGGGAGTATGGATTGGAGGGAGGTTGAGAGTGGGTATTGGGATGGTGAGCAAAGAGATGGAATAGAAGGGGAGTGAATGGTGTGATGGGGGTGTTATGGAAGGTAGGAGTGGAGGTTCAAATGGGAAATTTATGGGAGGAAGATGGACTTGGTATAGAACAAATAACTGAAAAATGTATTGAGAATATGTTCTCTCTCTCTCTCTCTCTCTCTCTCTCTCTCCTTTTTTTTTTTTTTTTGTATCTTTGTATATTAAATGGGATGGGGAGGGCGAGGGGTAGAGGATAAGGGTTGTTCTGTATGTGAAGATGTCTAATGGGGAAAAAAAAAAAAAATCAATAAAGATTATAAAGTTAATAAAGTTTATCAACATAAATGACAGGCATCTTGAAGATCTTTGGAAAGAAGCTAATCTGCACATTCCAGTCTTCCCACCTCATCAGAAGGTCCTGCAGGCTTCCCTTTGAGAACAGCACTTCCAGTTTTGTTTCCTGGTTGGTTGGTACCACTACTGCTCCACACACTTTCACAAAGGTTCTATTAGCCTTGGTAGCTGGACCTCAGGCCCCCCAATGTATCATTACCTGGATCACCTCCTCATAGCCAGGGAAATAAAGGGTGAGCTAATGACTGGTCGGGATTGAATGCTGCATTACCTGGGAACGTTTGGATGGCTGATACATACTAAGAAAGGTCACCTGGAGCCAACCCAGAACTTGGTGTACCTGTGGGCTGCACTCAAACTCCATTACGGGGGGGAGAGTTTATTTCCTTCAGGAGAAAGTTATTGCGATTCATTAAAAGATAGAGAGGCTCAAGAATCAAGCATTTTTTGGGGTTTTTTTTTCATTTTATTTGTTTCGTTGTTTATTTATGTAGCCCAATAGGTATTTTGATTATCTTTCACCTTAACTTAACTGACATTCATTTATTTTTTAATATTATGTTTTGCTGTTATTAATTTTAAATCTTCATTTCTCGGCATCCGAAGGTAGGGTGCTGCAGCCCCGCACAAAGGAATTCCATTCTTCCGGTGGATTGTCTATAGCGGCCTCTGCTGGTCAGAAGCCGCAGCCCTGCACGCAGTGTCCTCCATCTCCTGAAGGATGTATCCAGCGGTCCCACTCACTGCGGTGACCACAATAGCCAATTTATTTATTTTTTTACAATCTCCTACAGCCGGCAAGTAGCTGCAGTGTACATACATATATATTTTTTGACAGCACCACTGACTTGTGTATGAGTGTACGCGCAATCTCTACAAGACTCTGGTCTGGCCGCACCTAGAGTATGCTGTCCAGTTCTGGGCACCAGTCCTCAGGAAGGATGTACTGGAAATGGAGTGAGTACAAAGAAGGGCAACAAACTAAAAAAAGAGTCTGGAGGATATTAGTTATGAGGAAAGGTTGCGAGCACTGAACTTATTCTCTCTGGAGAAGAGACACTTGAGAGGGGATATGATTTCAATTTACAAATACCAAACTGGTGACCCCACGATAGGGATAAAACTTTTTCGCGGAAGGAAATTTTACAAGACACGTGGCCACTCATTAAAATTAGAAGAAAAGAGGTTTAACTTTGAACTACTTACAGGGTTCTTTACTGTAAGAGCGGCAAGGATGTGGAATTCCCTTCCACAGGTGGTAGTCTCAGCGGGGAGCATCAATAGTTTAAAAAAACTGTTAGATAAGCACCTGAACGACCGGAACATATAGGGATACACAATGTGATACTGACATATAAGCACACACATAGGTTGGACTTTTTTCAACCTAACCTACTATCTAACTATATGTAACTATGTAACAATCTGATGTCTTATATGGAGACCAGTTGTAGCCCTATTGCTTCATGTGCCCAATTATGGTTTTTATGGCTCAATAAACTTTTGCTGCTTATAACATACTAACTCCAGTGGATTATAAATTGTCATACAATCAGTACTGTAATACAGAATCAGTGCGTAGACATACATCAGAGTTCAAGTGCTTTCATAGAGGTTTTTTGATTCTATTTTCTCTAAGACCAAGTTTTGTTCTATGTTGAGCCCTAATGAATGGGGAGTGTTGTTGCCCCGAAACACATTGGCTGTTTTTATGACTTTTTCTTTTTACAAACAATTAAAATGATCTTGGATTCTTTAATCCAGTTTTGGTCTGGTGCTCCTTTCTGTATTTTTGCAAAAGGAAATTGCACAGATTGAAGTATTTGACAATATGGGGGAAGTAAAATACATAAAAAAAAATTATATATCTATATATATATAGCTCTCTCTCTATCTATCTATCTATCTATCTATCTATCTATCTATCTATCTATCTATCTATATATATATATATATATATATATATATTGCTCTCTCTCTCTCTCTCTCTCTCTCTCTCTATATATATATATCTATATATATATAGATATATAGATATATCTATATATATATAGATATATATATAGATATATCTATATATATATTTATGTGTGTGTGTGTATATATATAAATTGTGTGTGTTCTTTCACTGTTTGTCTTTCTAAGTTGCCTAAATGTATTACATAGCTAAAAATGTATAGCACTGATATAGGGGCAAAAAAATACAAATGAACAAATAAAAAAAATGTAAAAATTTAAAGTGAACTAAGCATTGACCAATAAAGCTATGAATGTGCTTTCATCAGACTAATAGCCTGATGAAGGAGCATGCTCGCTCCTCCCCGCCTTCTCTCCAACCGGAAATGACGTACACTGCTGTCTGTGAGCCGTCCTGAGTGTCTGGAAGCGCTGGGAACCACCGGCGTCCCTGGACCCATCAGCTGCCTCTTCACCAGTGAGAAGATTGTCTTTCCCATGAGCGGTTGAACCACATTATTAATCCCACATGCGCTGACATCTCATACATCTTGTGAGTTACCAATTGTCTTTTATGGAATAAAATGTCTTAATAATGCTGCACTTAGATGGCGCTGCTCTCCTTCTGTCTTTGCTTTCCACAGAGTTACTTCTAGCCTATCACAAGCTGGCAGCCATCCCCAGTCAGCTCATCTAAGAACACTTCAACTGTCTTTGTGCCACAAATGTACCCCATCTATATGAACTCGATGTGAAAGAGAGTTCTAACTACCCACTCTTTTTATTCAGCTGATTGAGCGCACATGATCTAATGTACTTTCTCTATACAGACATGAGCCCTGTGCTAAAATATAATAAACCTGCTTGCTTAAACAATTTGAAATTTTCCTGCACTGTGACATACTTGCAGTAGGTGTTCTTTTTTCGTGAATGCTCTGAAACAGGTTAAAAAATTGGATATTACTGAGCTGGATAACGCTGGTGAATTTGTGCAACAGTTCCATAAAGGTTAGGCAGCAAGAATTTGCACAAATGCACCTTGGCACAATTCCAGCACATAAATCAGTCCCCCTGTGTCCTGTACTGTATTCCACAAAATAGATTTTTACGGTTTAGCCCAAATTACTTATCTTTTCTGCTTTCTTTTCCCCTCTCTATTTTTCAACTACTCCCCAAACCTCTTTCTTCCCCCTCTCTACAACTTCTTGCTACTAGAGTCACTCTCCTTTCTTTTTGGGTTCCTGGAATCTCTGGTCTGCCAAATTCTGTACAACTATTACTGTACTATCTGTGCTACCAGACACCCTACCATTTTGCGGCTATGATGGCTATCTCTGTCACACAGAGTGCACAGATGCTTATGCAACACTCCTCATCCCATGTATCAATATAGAATTTCTTCTTAACACACACACACAGTACAAACATGACCGCACTTTCCTGTGGAAGACCAGGAGCATATATTCCCTTGCATTATGTACCCTGTACATGATGGTTAACACCAATTTTGCTAAAGTACAATAGTCTCACCAAACATAAGAATTCAATACATGTAATTATGGCTCATGTATTATGACTATTGCATTAAATGCTGCAAAATATTTTGATTGGTGACACTTTTGACCAGATGTATCACCGTCTGAACAATATTGCTGGCTTCTTGTCTGAATACAAAAGAAAAGCATTAACAAAAAATACAAAGTAATCCTGCAAGCAGATTATTTTGTAGTAATAAAGGTTTATTGGCAACGTAAAGTTTTCATACCGTATGAAAGAATAGAAAATTTAATTTGAGTAAGCATACATTTTTGGGAAAAAAGATGAGCTTTAATTATATATTTCAATGTACAAGTAAGTTACAAAAAACATGGAAATAAATACATTTGTTATATACAAAGTTTCTTTGCAGGAATATCTATCTGATTTTTATTTTTGTATAACCCAAAGTGCTCTCTAAGTGAATTCTATTTTGCGTATTTTAAATGGACATTCAGAAAGTACTGGTACCCGTCTGTGCTGAAGGATTGGCAAGGCATGTTAAATGTATTAACTCTCACCTTCCCGGGTTGGAAAGAGTTATGAATCCACTATATTCATTGCTTGCTCTATAGGTGCAGGCAAGATGCCATTTTGGTGCATATTGCTGCCATTCTATAAAAATGTAAAAAAGAATTATGTACAGAAATGTATGTACCTTTTCAATGTAATAAGCATATACAGTATATTTATACACACATACAGTATATATTCATATATATTTGTTAAATTCCCAGAGATATTCAGTTCTGGTATCACCCATGCATGTTTGCAGAATTCCTATTGCGTTATATAAATAAACAAGATGGGCAAAAGGCTTTTTGGCTACTATTTTGCACAGTGCTGCATTAAACATACATTGAACACATTTTCTAGACATACTGTACTCTAGTAATAGACTATGACCCCTATGCCCAAAGCTGAACTCCTAATGCAGGTGTCCTGATATATCTTGTGAAGACTCAGTAGTTGACATACATTCAATCCTTCTTTGAAACTTTTTAGTGTGGGTGGGGGCTTGGAACCAAATCCAGCCTACATTTTTGGGGGTTTAGATAGAGAACCATTGGAGGCTTTGTTGGGTTTAAAATGTATGTTTCCCCATAGAGACGATTTCTCTTCCTATTCTTCACTTGGACAGGATGTGAGGGCCAATGTTTCCCTCAGGGACACAGCCAAAAATCTAAACAGAAGCTCCTTCCCACAGTACTAGAAATGTGTTCTATCTCTTCCTGTGTCCTTGTTAAAGGGAACTCCACTCCCTTCCAGTCCAACACAAATCAAATAGAAAATCTCTCTCACACAGGCGACAAAGAAATGTTGTTCTAACCAGTGGCAGCTGCTCCATACGAGGCACCCCTAGGCCATACGCACAGCCCCTAATGTACATGCAGGGTGCCTGACGCATGGATTCCAAAGGGTGTTTTTTTTTTTTTTCTGAAGCACATGATTAGAGCCCGAGACTCTAATTTGGCTTCAAAAAGGGTGGGCTCAGGGCGCAGAGCACTGCGCCCTGAGCCCACCGAGTTGTGTGACAATAGCGAATTAAAATTCACTATTGTCTTCCTGCTTGTCCTGGCCAATCAGGAAGTAGGAGGAGCGCAATTGGGCGAGAGGAGAAGCGCATTGGCTGGGCAGGGGGGAGGATGTACAGGAAGATTCGGGAGCTGGCCGCCCAGAGCGATTTCTCAGTGCTCTGCATCGGCACCAATTGAGAGCCCAACCACGTGAGTACCACCCGGGGGGGTTCGGGTGGTTTGTTTGCCGCCCCCCCTCGGAACACTAGCCGCCACTGGTTATAACTATATTCCACTATATCTAAAACTGAAAAGAAGGTTTGGCTGGAGTTGGCATTTATTCTATTTTATTTTTTTCTACTTTGGCAATCTTTAAGAACAACAAATTTTACACCTAGTCTACCTACAGCTTTGCTACAAAATAGTCAGTGGTCAGCTAAGCTACTTTAAGGTTACTTTATATCCTTCTACAAAACCTTGTTTAATCTATTTTAGTACAGAGCAGCAAAATATCTACTACACACACACACACACACATTTGAGGGGAATCCCCACGCCAAATTGTAAAAAAAAAAATTCCCTCAAAACCTATACCAGACCCTTATATAAGCATGCGTCCCAGCAGGTCAGGAATGGGGGGAAGGACCGAGCCCCCCTCCTAAACCATACCAGGCCAGTATGCCCTTAACATGGGTGGGTGCTTTGGGGCAGGGGGGCTCTGCCCTCCCCCCCAAAGCACCTTGTCCCCATGTTGATGGGGCCAAGGGCCTCTTCTTCAATAAATAAAGCTAAAGGTGCAATGCATATGTCTAATAAAATTAACAGATTAAGTTTATGCGTTTTTTTTTTTGTTTTTTGTTTTTTTCTTTTTTAGTGTCTATTGGCTCAGTTACCACAGCATATTTGAAAATGAAGCATAATAATCTTAATGTTCTTGACAATAACATGTACAGTATATTAAATAAAGCATGTAGAATTATCAAACTTGTTTGTTTACCTAGAGCATAGGGAGTATCATCCCAGGTTAGTTTGCAGTGGAAAAAAAGCAGATGTCTTCTCCGTAATCTGATTACACTAATTTGGTAAAGAGCCAAGTAATGAATGATTTTGTTTTCTGAACTGTAGCTTTTTGTACTGTAGCTGCAAGTGACTCAAAAATTTACTGTGTTGGACTGTTAGTTTAGGCCACTGGTTTTTTTTCATGCTTAAGCTGGCCATACTCTTTATAAAATTCATTTAGCCCGGGTTCACACCTATGCGAATTAGATGCGGCTTACACCGCATCTAATTCGCAGGACATTTTAAAATACATTCATATGAATGCATCTGGTTCACATATGTGCGTTGCATTCGCACTGCGCATTGCACAAAAAACGTGTGTGTTTTTTGGGCATTGCGGTGCGAACTACAAGCCTATTATCTCCTATGGGAACGCATCTGATTCGTAGATGCATTGCGTTCTGAACAAGGATTTTCTCTTTCTCCTCACTACACCTCCCCCCCTCCCTCCCCCTCTCCCTGCTCTCTAATCCTGAGCAAAAACGCAATGAATCCGTTGAACAGGAGATTGTTATCTCCCCAGTGAAACCTGAGCTTCAATTCGCACCGCACAAGTGTGAAACAGGGCTTAGTGGTTGGCCAATCCTTCCTGGCATCAGGTTGATGGAGCCGGTCGGAAAATTATTGGCTGAACAGTAGCTGCATCATTTTTTTTTGTTTCTTTGTGTAGGGAAGTATTGGAACCACTGTCAATTTTTATGGTCTGTGTCACCATTGCTGGAAAGACAAAAAGTTATGGGGATTGCAGCATTGTACAGTTGTCCTCAGAACATTGGGGAGGTAAATGTTTTGATGCAGATATTTGTTCAGTAGCAACTTAGGGAAGGATTCCCATAACGTTGAGATTTTCTCTCACTTCCTCTTAGGATTCTAGGACAGGAAGTGGAGAAAAATCTCCCCAGCATGAAACAGCAAAACACCTTAGCTTTGCTTCCCCTAGTCATCCTTCCTAATGCCTAGAATTTTATTAAATAAACCTATCCAGAAAAAAGGAAAAGGAGGCTGTCATCTTTTGGAAGTTGCTAGATGCCAAGCTGCCATCATCTACTTTACATAATGAGTTACTGACCTATAAGCATACAGGAAGGAAAGTCAGGAATTTTTATTTTCTTTTGTTGGTCAGCGAGTTAAAGAGGAAGTTCACCCTCCCGATGAAAATTTGAAATGAAAGTTTCAGTCTTCTTCCCACTTACCTTTTTGGTTCTTTTCGATTCTATAATAATATGCAAGCCCAGCATCAGCATCACAACATTACTTTTCTTTCTTAATTTTTCATTTCCGGCATTTACATTTTTTTTACATTTAGCTGCATTCAGCTTCAGGAATCTGTCTGCGGAGACAGCTGATGACTCATCAGTTGTTAAGGGCATGGTGGCCGCCCACTCCTTAACCTCCCTGGCGGTATGATTATTTCGGATTTTAGGTGCTGAAAGCGGTACAATTATTTTGCATGGAAATTTGGCGTTTTATATTGTAGGTCTGTAATTCTTAACAATAACACACTTAAATCTGTCCAAACCAGAGTCTAGTAGATATCCCGGGTATGATAAAGTTTGAAACACAAAAACATAAATTATAATATAATAGGGGCGTGGCTTGGCGAGCGACCAGGATGGACGTGTGCTAGAGGAGCTCCGGGAACGACACAGCCTAAAGCCGGACAACCCAAGAGCACAGAACGGGAGATGGGCAAGCTGACTCAGCAGACACCGCTCTCCAGATCACGCCGCAACTCAGCAGCGGCTGCCGCTGCTAGAAGCATAGCAGATCTCCTAAAAGCACAGCCGTCTCCTCGAGGCAGCGGTACAGGCCCCAAAATGGCGCGGGCGCCGAACGATGAGGAGGACTTCAGTGAGGACTCCCAATCCACACAGGAGGACTCAGGTAGGGGACGTAATCGTTCCAACAAGCCCCTCACGTATGCTGACATGACCGGATTCGCAGCGGACATTAAGTCCACATTTTCGGCCGCTATCACAGACCTGAAATCCAATCTCCTCTCACTGTCTGATAAAATGGAGCACGTGGAGGCTGCAGGCAAGCGCAGGGACAAGGCCATACATAAACTGGAAAGGGTGGTAGATTCTCATGCTGAACAATTTATTGAAATGAATAGGCATTTGGAGGACCTCGATAACCGTGGGAGGAGGAATAACATAAGGGTGAGAGGGATCCCTGAGACGGTGGACCCAGACCAGATAATACCGGCGCTGCAGCGTGTATTCAACTCTCTTTTAGAGAGACAAGAAGACATGGCTATAGAGTTTGTGAGGGCGCACAGAGCTCTTAGAGCAAGGGGACTGGATACAGCCCCTCCAAGGGACATTGTTTGCTGCCTCCAGAGCTTCCCACTAAAAGAGGAAATCATGAGAAAGGCCCGCAGAAACGACCAAATTGTATTCAATGGTGAACACATCATGTTGTTTCATGACCTCTCCCAAATTACTCTAAGAAACCGCAGGGCCCTGCGACCTCTGCTGGATAAACTCCGGGAGCTAGATCTACGCTACACATGGCGCTTCCCCTTTGCATTGGTGGTGACTCTGGCCGGAAAACAACATATCCTTCGCTCACCAGCTGATTTGCCGGACTTCTGTGCAGGCCTTGGTATGGACAGAGTGGAATTACCGGACTGGTACCAGGAGTTTGCTCTCCCACCACTCTCTAGAAGCCCTCATTCATCACCTTCCTCCACCCCAGAGAAGCAGTTCCCTAAGCGTATGAAACATGGACGAGGAGGCGGCCACCATTCAGGGACACCTAACAGGAGACAAATGCCTCACGGTCCGCAAGCTTTGGAGTGATGCAACTAACATTCAACCCTGGAGGATGGCATCTCACCTTCCACTATTCCACACCACTGGATACAGAGTCGTTGCTGGGTTTTTTTTTTTTTTTTTTTTTTCTTTTTTTCTCCTTTGGATTGTGTTGATTTTTAAGGGTTGTTTCTACAAGACATTAATTTCATATGTCTTTATAGGTTTTTTTATTGCCTATTTTTTTACAGGCTGTGTCGTTCTCTTTCACTTAGTTCCGAATTTGAGTGGATTACATTTTACAAGTCATACTTTTTTTTCTTTTGCAAAAATTGTTATTTTTTGCTATATTGCTCTGAGTTAATCCACTGTCCGCATAGATTGCTAGAGTCTGGTGGTCAGGACTTGCTCCTGCTCACGATACTACTAGATGTGACTTCCCCACCTTGGTGGTGAACCACCCACGAACCCACAAAGTACACGTGTGCTGGAAATTTCTAGACCCAGGTGTACTACCTAATTACTTTAGAAAAGTTGATTTATATCTAAAGTACATTCATTTGAAAAATTTTCTCCATTGAAAAAGGATTCACTATCTTCTCTTTATTGAATCCACCTCTTTCAATTTTCTCTACTATACTCTACCTTTCAGCTCCTCTCTGACCTTCGTACTCCCCATTTCCTCGGTCCTCTGACTAGGTGCGCATACTGTAAATAACCATTTTTTTTTTTTTTCTTTTCCTGTCCCCACAGAATAAGCCTGATAACCCGCTATCACACTTACCTTATAATAATGGCGTACTCATCTCTGGGAGAAGGGCCTATGGTGATTTCCCATAATGTTAAGGGTCTGAATATCCCGGAGAAACGGGTCTCGCTTCTCAGGGAGCTGAAGAAAGGTAGGCCTCAGTTTGTTTTTTTACAGGAAACCCACTTTCGCACCAATCAAATCCCCAGACTTACCAATACTTACTTCAATAGGGCATACCACGCAACTAATGACCTAGCAAAAACTAAAGGGGTGACCATCCTTCTTGGGAAAGACAATCCCTTTATACTTACCGACCGACTGACAGACCCAGAGGGCCGCTATGTTTTTATTAAGGGCACATATGGAAACAAAACTGTGACGCTAGCCAATGTGTACTTCCCGAGTGTGTCCCAGGTCACCTTTTGCCAGAAGATCTCACATGAATTAAAGGGCTTTGCAGAGGGCACACTGATTCTGGGGGGAGACTTTAATGTCCCACTAAACCCAACTATAGACTCTTCCACTGGAAAGTCTTGCATAAAGTACAGAGCTCTCAAAAATATCAAAAAACACCTAACCTCTCTTCAATTGGTGGATACATGGAGATTTCTCCACCCAAACACACGAGATTTTACGTTCCACTCGATTCCTCATGATAGATACTCCCGCATTGACCACATATTCATATCCCAGAGGGACTTGCAGATGGTGAAGGGGGCACACATTGGCATCCAGACGATTTCTGACCATGCACCCACCTCCCTGGTAGTTGACCTAAGGCACAATACACCCAAGACAAATACCTGGAGATTAAACTCCTCATTACTAACAGACCCTGAATTTCTCCCCCGCATTCGTGAAGCTTTATCGGACTTTTTTACTCATAATAACACACCGGATATGGATCCGATGATGATTTGGGAGGCGCATAAATGCACGATTAGAGGGGAACTAATTAGGTTGGGAGCCCAACGCAAGAAACAGCAGGAAAAAGAATTAAGAGATTTAATTAATAGGATACATACCCTAGAAGCTTTACACAAACAATCTCTAGCCATACAGACAGCCACTGAATTACTCGAAGCCAGGAAAAAGTTGCAAGAATTACTACTCACCAAAACGCGGAGATCCCTATTTTTTAAAAAGAGGGTATACTATGAGTCAGGAGACAAAACCGGCCGATTTTTAGCTAGAGCCCTGAGAGAAGCTCATGCAACTAATACAATAGCGGGGATTAGGTCACCGGAGGGGACCACGGAAGTTACCTCTGAAGCTATAGCATCTCAGTTCCATAACTATTATTCAAAACTCTATAACTTACCGAGACAAAACAGACCCCCCGCAATTCTAACCGACAGAATACAGGCCATACAAGAATATTTAGTTGAGAGTGGTCTGCCACGATTAGAGACCGCAGAGACGACCCCCCTGGAAGAACAGATTACACTGACTGAAATACAGGGTGCCATTAAGGGACTTAAATCAGGCAAGAGCCCTGGACCGGATGGTTACACATCTGTTTACTATAAAACCTTTGGCGACATCTTGACCAACCCTTTAGCAAGAGCCCTAAATTCCCTCTCCTCACCCAGACAAGTACCCCCTGACTTCTTGACAGCCCACATAACAGTGATACATAAAGTTGGGAAAGACCCTACAGAGTGCCCGAGTTATCGACCTATCTCGCTACTAAATTTAGACCTCAAAATACTAACCAAGATACTTGCCAATAGACTAATACCGCTCCTCACGTCTATAATTGGACAAGATCAAGTAGGATTTATGCCAGGAAGAGAGGCAAAGGACAACATTATAAAGGCTCTACTTTTAACACATGCGGCGGGGACGCAGGGCATCGAGGGCCTTCTCCTGTCCACGGACGCGGAGAGGGCCTTCGATCGGGTCTCCTGGGATTACATGCTGGAGGTATGTCGCCATGTGGGATTGGGAACGCACATGATGACCTGGATTGCAGCACTATACCAGAACCCTAGTGCGAGGATAAGAGTCAATGGCATATTGTCCGATAAGGTTAACATCTCAAACGGGACTAGACAAGGCTGCCCCCTGTCACCGTTGTTATTTATCCTCTCTTTGGAACCGTTTATTAGAAAAATTAATAAGAACAATTCCATCTCAGGTTTCGAAGTAGCCAACAAAACCTACAAAACAGCCGCATATGCGGACGACCTTTTGTTTTTTTTAACTAAACCACATATCACAATACCGAATTTGATGGCGGAATTCACGCACTATGGTTACATATCGAACCTCAAAATCAACTATTCTAAGTCCGAGGCAATGAATGTTTCGCTATCAGAGGACACACTAGCTAAAACACAGGGGAACTGTTCGTTCCGCTGGGTAACAAGTGAACTCAAATATCTGGGAGTATGGATACCCTCGAGACTCTCGAAAACTTTTGAAAAGAATTTTCCACCGTTGCTGGCAGACATTGCCTCGGACTTGCAGAGTTGGAACTCTAAATTCTTCTCTTGGTTCGGAAGGGCGGCTATACTTAAAATGGTCATCCTTCCGAGACTATTATACTTGCTGAGATCATTGCCAGTCGCTATCCCACTACACTTTTTTAAGAAGTTACAATCCACCCTCACACGCTTTCTTTGGGGACATAGACGGCCGAGAATCAAATTTCCTTTACTAACCAGAACCAAAGAACGAGGGGGCATGGGCCTACCCCACTTTCACAACTACTATTTAGCATCACACCTCACCAGAGTGATTGATTGGCACTGCCATGGAAACTCAAAAGACTGGGTCTTTTTGGAGGGGTCGTTGACTTCAGGCGGACTCAGGTTTTCCCCTTGGATTCCCTGGGGAAAACTCCATGAGTCCACACGGAAACACCCACTGACGGGGGCTACCATGAAGGCCTTCCAGATGGTGATTAAAAAATATGATCTAACGACACAATTAAGCCCATTGACCCCAATCCAGAACAATCCGGACTTTGCACCAGGCCTGACAGGCAAGAGCTTCCAAGCCCCAGACTCACCAAATCTACTGACTGCAGGAGACTGCTTCAAGAAAGGTAAATTCAAAAACTACTCAGAGCTGAAGGAAGAGACTGGTGTTCTTCACTTGTCCAGGTGGTCATATTTCCAGATACATAGCTACGTCATGAACAAGACCAAATTACCTCACTTTCAGAGACCTATGACTCAATTAGAAACAGTATGCCACAGAGGCGACGACTTTTCCAAAACTACCTCGGCGGTCTACTCATGGCTACAAAATCCTAAATCACCTACAGACGATAGATTTAGAGTAGAATGGTCTAGTGCCTTGCAGAGAGATATAACAGATAATCAATGGCTGACGGCTTGTACGTTAGCACACAAATGCTCCATTAGCACAAAAACACAGGAGACAGCATATAAACTTCTGACTCATTGGTATACCACTCCACATAAGATCAAAAAATGGTTCCCTGAGGCCTCAGACAGTTGCTGGCGATGCAATAGAGAGTCAGGCACTCTCTTACATATCTGGTGGCAATGCCCAATCCTGGAGACCTATTGGACGAAAGTGAGGGATACCGTACGACGGATAACGGAGACCAAGATTAATCTAGAAACAGCATGCTGCCTACTACACATCTCGAACGTTCCCTACAAGAGATATAAAAAATCCTTAACGAAACACCTCTTAAACGCTGCTAAAGCACTGATTCCACTTCGGTGGAAAAGCACACAGGCTCCTTTGCTCAAGGAGTGGCTTCAGAAAGTCTCCGAGATCTGTCATATGGAAGATTTACTCGCCCAATCCACAGATAGCATAGAAAGATATCACAAAACATGGACACCTTGGTTAATCTTTAAGTATTCCGCAGCTTATGAACAACTGCTGAGTATTTAAATGGTCTCTGGATGTAGGAACTCTTCACAGTTCCACATACGTTAAATAGGCGCAAGGGGGACCGAGGAGGTGGGGACGCCACTTCCTTACTGGAAGGCCCTATTCTATTTACTTCTCTTCCTTTTATTCTTCTCTTTACGCTTTACTCTTTTCTTCTTTTTTTTTTTTTTTTTTCTTCTCTAGTTTTCTTTGTCAATTATTCTTATTTTCTGTCTTGATAAACACTGAAATGATGCTAATTCCACTAAATTTAAAAGTTAACAGTCAGCTAGATTTACCGCCTGTAATGTTGTAACTGATCCACAAAGTCCATTATAATAGCTGTCGTTGAAAGTTTTGATTTTCAGGATCATCACTCACCTTTCTAGCACACGAATGGGCGGATCTAACTTTAAATTTATGCTCAATACCTTCATATAGATGTTAACCACTATATATACTGTTCATTAGATGTACTGAAACTGTATGGTTGATCTCTTTTGATAAATGGCATTGTTTGATAAGCTTTATTAACCTTCTAATAAAATTCTTTAATGAAAATTATAATATAATAAATAAAAATAAATAATAAAAAAAAATAAAAAAAAATAGTAATAAAATAAATTTCCCCACAATTCACTATCGCTCAATTCTGCAAGTGTTCTAATTTACTATCGCTGTTTTCTAGCTGGTCTAAAGCCACTTTTGACGTAAAGGGACACTTTTTGGTTGCTATGGACAATCTCCAGTTTCCAGGCAGAAAGAACAATGTATATCATGTAAAACTGCATGCAGGGCATGGGCCAGAGCACTGGGGACAAAAGGGATGTGAAATCATTTCATACAGTACTGTAATCTGTAAGATTACAGTACTGTATGTGTTATGATTTTGACTTTTTTTGAATTTGCCGCCAGGCTCCGCCCCCGTGTGTCGCGCCGCTCGCAGGGAACGGAGCCTGGCACGGAGAGGCTTCGGAGGAGGACGGAGCCCTTGGACACTGCGGGGGACATCGCAGGATCCCGGGGACAAGGTAAGTAACGCTGCCCCAGGATCCTGCAATGCGATCCCGAGTGTGGCTCGGGGTTACCGCTAATGGGACTGAAATTTAACCCCGAGCCACACTCGGGAAAACCGCCAGGGAGGTTAACAAGCATGACAGTTACTGGTTGTTAAGGACACCAGCAGCTGCCCATTCCTTAAAGGGAAACCCTGATTGGTTTACTTCCTCTTTGTTCCCCTGCAAAGTAAAAGCATAATGGGCTAGTATGCATCGCATACTAGCCCATTACATGCCACTTACCTGCAAAAAAAGCCTGCTGTGTTCCTGCTGGTGGCCGCATCCATCTTCTGCCCTTTTCTTTCCAGGGCCACGGACTCTGGCCAGAGCCTCGTGACGTGACTCCTGCACATGCGCGTGGGAGCCATTAATCACGCCACATACGGGTGAAGAAATGGCACGGAGGTCCGTTTCTTCACAGCAGCACAGTGTACAGGAAATATATCCTAAACGCCGCACGATTAGGAGATATTTCCACTACCTATAGGTAAGCCTTATTATAGGCTTGCCTATAGGTAAAACTTACAAATGTTGGTTTACAACCACTTTAACAACCAGCTGTTTACAGCCTGTGTTAAGGACGCCAGCGGTAAATTACTGCAGGCTTTCACTACTAAAATACCACATTATATCATAAAATAACTCCTGCAGTATTTTAGTAGCATTTTTTTTAGTGAATGAGAAAAAACATTTTGAAAAACTCTGCAATATTTTACCACATACCCAGATGAGGTAAGATACTGCTTGGAAAATGGAGCCCAATATAATGTTTGTTTTTGGGTGTAATGCCACTTTAAAATGGAACTAAACTCTCCTATCCTTTTCAGCCAAGGATGTTGCCATATTACCCTCTGATCTGAAACTGCCATGATGCTGCCATTATCAGTTATGAAACAAGCCATTTGATAGTTTGACAGTTTGGTTGAAAGCACAAGCAAATGTGAGAGATAGCATTCCTGGCATGCCAGAAATATAACTGTTTTTTGAAACCATAAAATCAATGAGTTTAGCTTCACTTTAACTCAAACTACAGTTCAGCGCATTTATATTTGCACATTTTTCTATTGCTGCTCAGTGCTTCTAAGCTGCTATTTTCTCTTGAGAATCCTTGAGTACAGCTTTAGGCGGAGTTCACACATATGCGAATTGCAAGCGAGTTTCGCCGAATCCAATTTACTTGACAGGAGAGTGTGACCGGCTCTCAATGGAGCCGGTTCACGCAGCTCCAGGGTGTCCATGGTTCGCATTTAAAAAGGGTCCTGTGCGTCTTTGATTCCGATTCAGATGCAAAATCAGGTAACAATTTGGACCTGATTCACACCTGAATCGGTGAACAGCGACGCACTGGACCCGATGCTGTGAACTCAGGCTTAAGTGCGGTTTGTTATTACATACTGCACCTCAGAAACTGGAATGTGTTTAACATTTTTGTATTATCCTTTAGTTTAAAAAAAATAAAGTAATATTTTATCATATGCTATAAAACTGCTAAATTCAAATTACATCAACCATGTAATTGCTTTTCATCTTCTAATTTTAATTTGAACGTCAGCAACTGCATTCCATTATAATTTATATGCACAGGAATTGCACATCTGAAGACTGTGGCACACTCCTGCTCTCAGGTATTGTAATGTGTATAACTCACTAGTAATGCTGTGAACAGGATAAAGTGAATGTTTTCTTACACCTCTCAGAAGTGAGATCTCAGTTTGTGTATATGATAGCATGATAAAGCTGAAATTACTTTTGCTACACAGAGCTGTACTGTAAAAGCTGAAACAGTGCTAATTTAGGCTGTGTTGGTGTGTTAGCCCCAAGCAGAAAATGTTATGTTGTGGGACGTTTTAGTCTTAAATACACTTGGATGAATCAAGTAATACAGCTCTGCAGATGCACTGCTAGTTTAGGGTAGACTAACTATGTAGCACAAAACAGTAGGAAAAACATACAGCTACAGTAGACTTAACATCAGATATTTTTTGTCTTTCTAGTGATGTATACAAATCATGCTACATGTAATTAGCATTCCATTCCTACAACAGGGGAATGTTAATTAATTCACAAACAACTAAAAAAACCCAAAAAGAAATGGACTGTTTTATAACATTTTTACCATGTTCAACTTTGCTTTTCCCTACTCACAACATCTGAGAAACTTATTGGAAAACCTAAACCGGAATTCTACTGGTCTGATTGCAGAGAGATGTGTGAATGTAGAGGCCATATACAGCTTACCTACCTTTTGGATCCCTTACTCATTTATGATATATGCAGTAATTGGGACAATGTTGCTGTGACTTTAGGTAAAACAAAGCTTACTTCAGGCCTTTTGTCAATGATTCAATTGAATTTGAGAAAGTAGCCTAACCAATTAAGAATAAGTTTAATATGGTTTTCTAACTGCTACTGCTGCTGTAGTAAACAGATCAATAATCCAATGGACTTTTTTAGCAAACAAGGAGCAGGAATATTCTTGCACAGCTCTATCCCTTCCCGTTCATATACATATTGTCTTGCTTTACTTGCACATCTGGCTGACCCACTAGATACAGAAGAGCCCAGTGTCTATCAATACCAAACTGATGTTTTGGGAGTATAGCCCATTTTTCTGGAAGCCTGATATTTTTAACATTAGCCTGAAAGGCATATGGACTATTATGAACATGGCAAGGAATCCACATGTGGCCCTTTTGCTATAGAGATAGCAGCCCATGTGGCTGATGCACTTTCATGTTTAAGAAGGTGGGAGGGAAAATTTGCTTTAGTTTTAGTAAAAAACCAAAAAGATGGACTGGCATAAGTGGATGTTTTTCATTAATCTCCCCTTAACACTCCAGTCTCTTAGGTAATAGTCACAATCATTATTTTCCAAAAAGTGTTACAGCTGCTGTATCATGCCATTTTCCAGTAAAAAGAAATATGGGAGTTGTCATTTCTGGGCTTCTTTGGAAAATGCTAGTTACCTAACTTGCCTGGTTCTGGCTTCAAAATTTATGAGTCGCAGACCAAGGCCAAGCATTTAGCAAATAAAGTAGTCATTTCTTATCTGTACAATGACTTGGTTCATGGGTTCAGCCTATATGATCTCCCATGAAAGGTTTCCTTTAAAGTTCAGAATTCAGCGTGAACAAAGTTAATGCCTGCTTGTTGGTCAGTTAGTAAAGTGCAAGTTCTAGAAGCCTGCATGCATTTACATGACAATACAATAATGATTTAAGTCAGTGGTCTCCAAACCGTGGCCAGGGGGCTGGATGCAGCCCTTTGCTTTCCTTTATCTGGCCCTTGAGACATTATTCCTGCCATGGACACCAATAATAAGGCGGGATTCCTGCCACTGACACCAACAATAGGGCACTATTCCTCCCAGTGACACCAACAATCGGGAACTAGTCCTCCCCCTATTACCAAAGTTGGGGCTTTGGTTACTCTCACTGGGCACAGTCCAACCTCCCCCCCTAAAATCTGAAAAACAAAAAAACTGGCCCTTTTGTTTAGAAAGTTTGGAGACCCCTGATTTAAGTGATGTAGTTTCATGATTTGTATGATCCAATATTGTATATGCCCTGTATTTTTACTCTTTGGCATTACTGCTGGTGTACATGTCCAAAATGAAAACGAAGAACATTATCTTAAAAATAATGGTGCATTTATTGAATTAGTTAAATCTGCATCTTATTTTGGCAAAGGCTCAGTCACCCTGAGAAATGTCCCATCTGGGTCAGTAAATTTGTTTAACAGATAATTAACATTGTTAAGAGAAAAACAATTTCTTCTGCATAAGATATGGGTTGTAACAGATTGGCATTTCATGCAAATAATGTTTTGAAACCTTATATTTTTACAAGTGTTGTACAAAATGTTACTATTATATGCATACTTTGTTTACAGGATGCAATCTGCTGTCTGAAAGCCAACATATTCACACTCAGAAGCTATGCTTCCCAGGATTGGAAGGATAGGAGGAAGAGCAAACTAAAATTGAAAATCGCTTTACACAAAAAGTATGCATTATCTGGTTTAGGTTGAACTGTTAGAATTTTTTTCCTGGCATGTAAAGCTCAAGAATGTGGATATATGGATTTTCAGATGTTGAATGGAACAAGGTAAGCCTTCCAGCCACAATTGGAGATGATTTACTAAAGGCAAATATGATTACTTTGCAAGGGGATTTTTACTTTCCTTAGTCAATGAGGTTATGTCCAAGCATATTTTATGTGTGTATGCGTGTTATATATATATATATATATATATATATATATATATATATATATATATATATATATATATATATATATATAAAATATAAAATATATATTTTTTTTTTTCTTGAAGAGTATTCTTTGCAAAGTGAATTTCTACCACATTCACTAAGGAAACTGCCCTTGCAAATTGAACATTTAATTGCAAAGTGAACAGCCTATTTGCCTTTAATAAATCAACTCCACTGACTGCTATGACGACCACTAATGTATCTGACTCAAGTTTTTTTTTTTCTGCTTATAGATGTACTTTTTTTTCTTAAACTGTACCAAATTCTGTTCTTAACATTTGACCTGTGACCTAGTCTATTTTATTATTCCTGGCTGCCACAGACAAGGAAACATGTTTTCTAGCTCTGCTTTACAATGTATCTCCTGCTATGCAGCAGTTTCTTAATGTAAATCTTCAGTAGATGGTAGTAGTTTCCTAATCTAATGTAAATGCTCCGCTAGATAGCGGAAACTGCCCAATCATGCTAGTATTGTTAGGACTGGAGTGACACTTTATATCTCAATAGCCATCCTTGGCCATCAAATCTCAGGAAAGCGTCAACTGGCCTCTTATGAAGAGAAGCCTAAAAACCATGTTTTAGGCAATCAGATATTTTTTCCACTGATCGAAATGCAGCCTATTGTTTTTAATCGGCCTATACACACAGGCACGTAAACGTGTACTGCGTACAAATTAGTAAAAATAAACTTATGATGACATTTTTTACCCAAAGAACTGTTTTTCTGGGATAATAGTGGAGTATCTGCAGTTCACATTTAACATACGAAACAGGTGTGTTTACTTGTGCATACCGATCAGCTTGTTTATAACTGTCTAACTACAACACTACATCAAGCTTAAACTAGTGTTTCTGGCTGCTATTTTTTAACTCTGAAATCTATGTTAAGTGTTGATTACCTAGGATTATAGCTTAACTGAATGCGATAAATTGACACTGTAGTAGGACTCATAAGCCAGACTGAAATCTGCATTTAAAGAAACTCATTGTATTGTTTTATTTATTGAGTATTAATGTAATTGTACTATAAAATGTAGGGGAAATAACCAGTCATTATGACTGTGTAGGCGATCCAATTCTAACACCTATGCAAAACTTTCCTCTGCTCTGCTTTTTTTCTATAATGCCCCTTGTTTAAGATGACCTATAAAATCCCATGCAATTTAATTTTTTTTTTTAGTCCAACCTTTTCTAAATTGAACTATATAACTGGGCAGGTTCCATTATGATGAGTAACAATGTGCTGTTAACTCTGTTTGATATGGTTAGTCTGACACCAGTTAGATCTAAATTATTTCCCTGGGGAAGCCAATAAACAAACTTTAAATACTGAAAACCACTTTTACATACTGAAAAATGTTACATCCTGCTGCCACGACTACAAACAGCTTCTATGTAATACTTCTAAATTAAATTTTATATTAAGCTTAATTTTTTTGAATGGTGCTTACCTTTCCTTGTCTTCTGATACATTCCTGAGATAATTAAATAGATATAAATAAAACTAATGTTTTTTATAGTCAATACTGTTTTCATGAAAGTTTTCAAACATTTGATTTCTTTAGCATTAATTAATTCTGAAGCTTCATAGGACATAAAATCTGAGGTGCACAAAACCACCCCCTTCACGTTTTAAGGTGTTATTTGTTGGTTCTTGGTTCACATACTTATAGTAGTAGGATTTTGACTGAAGAAACACATATCCATATATAATATAAAGAATAAATAATATATTTTAGAATGCATTTAAGTGATTCTATATATGTAGATAATTTGGACAAAAAAAAATCACGATTCACTATTCTTAATATTCTGTGCCTGCCCCTGAGCTTCACATAATTTAGATCAAGAATACAAATACCTTTCTTAGGCTTATGTGATATTACAAGATAATTGATTTACAAAAGAAGTTGAGAAACTTCACTCAACAAGTTGAGTGAAGAGTCCCTTCAATTATTCAATCATGTGTAAAACTAATTACTGTTTATTTCATCTGCACATGATTGGGTATTCACATTGAACACAGCTACACATTGTTAAATTAAGCTTCCTAATATCTTTTGTAAATTAGCAGAAATGTTACAAATTATACCAGAGTTTTTGAGATCTTTAAATTGCAAAAATAAACATTTAACTGTCTGTTTTTAAAAGCAAGTTGCCTTATATAAAATAAGTTATCAATAACATTCACAAACATATAGGTAAATATTTCCTGGAGTATGACTGGAGAATGCAATATTTCACCTAATTCTACATTTGTTTTATGTTTGTGCAAATGATTTGTTTCATACTTTGTAGACACTAGCTGTTGCCAGCTATATGCGTCTTAAATATCTTCACAAAAATCTCAAATTCTTCAAAACCTTAAAATGTATATGCATATTTGTTATTTATAGCATCTTAATAAATGGTTGGACACATATTAACTTCAATGAACTGTGTAAACTAAAGACTTATCTTGTAGAAAACCTTTGCATCATATCTACACGGGCAATCTTGGAGAGAGAGCTGGGCCACATCACTCCATTTATGTCCTTCCAGTCCTGAGATTTACACAGTCCTGCAAAGACAGCCTAGTGACGAGACTTTTTATTACTGCAGTTAAGCAATACAGCTAGCTTACCTTCCTACCTTTAGCCTGTAACTAAACAGTGAAGGAGCAAGAACAGACCGATGAGGGCTCTCTGTCATCAGGACTCTGGCTCCTAGTGCTACTCCTTTCTCTCCCAGCGTGAGTGCTGCTATGAAGATGATCTGTCTCCCCATATATTTCTGAATTATTGTGAATATTTCTGAATATATTTCTAGAAATGTGAGCCATCTGAGTTGTTCGCTTCAGATGAACTTGCACTTTAACTGGAAAAAATGTTTTCTCTTTTGTGTTTGAATGCTGTTAGGAATCTTCTCACTTAACTGCATAATCAGTTGAAGATTTTTTTTATTGTATAAAGACTATTACAGAATGCATGAAAATACCATATGGCCATAGTGTAGAGTTAATGCTTACTTTATAGCGGTTGTCCAGTTAAAATAAAAAGTGCAGGAAGGGGATGAAATGCTAAAAGATATGCACAGATTATCTATATCTATCCCGATATACAGTTTTTGTGCAAAAATGTCAAAATCCCAAATGCTGCTGGTGGAAATTGCAATACAAAAATCCATAACAATATTTTAGAAGAATTTTTTTTTCTGGGAAACAGCAGGGGGAGTGCATCAGTGAACAAACTTTTAGGATGCAAGTGCAGCAAGTGTTACCTGCACATGCTTGGCATTCCCCTTAATGTTCTTCTATAGTCTGAAAGCCTTGCTGATGCTGAAAAGATTAGCATGAAAGCTTAGACATTTTAGTAAGCCTTGATATAAAAAGCAAACAAACATGGTAAAAAAATATTGCAAAATAGATCGCTGTTAATGAACGTCCACACTCATCCATGTGAACGGGAAGGGATTCCTACCTTATTTAATGCTCTGTAAAAGGAAATTGTTACAAATCTATATTTTGCTAAATAATACAGCAGTTCTAAATAATTATTTTATAGTCTTGTTGTGACCTGTTGCTCCTCCTGTCCCTCTTTCCACTTGTTCATGAGCAGGTCACATGCTTCGCCCCATGAGTCAAACACATCCTCCGTCGAGTCTATTAGCTTGGTATTAGAAGAGCAGAGGTTGGAAGCACAGTGTAGGGATAGGGAGTTGGAACAAATTGGAGAATGATCATGACTCTGACCCCCAATACTCCCATCTTGACTCACCTCATTGAGGTTAATTTCACTTTTAGAGCACTCTGGCTCTTGATCGCTACATTTTGTGTCCTGCCACATGCAGTGAGGTTGAATAAGTCCATCAGAAATAGAATATACTGGTTCAGTTGGTGGTGTTGGCATATGTCCATTCATTTTAGAGAAAAGTAAGCCCAGTCTTTTAAAAGATTCCTTTTTGGAACTTGAAAGCCTTTGGAGCTTGTTTCCATTACGAATGAAGGAACGCTTGCTAATGCCATTGCTTTTGGGTGTATTATCCATGATTTCAACCCCAGACATAGTTTTAATAAGGGCTGAGACATTGAAATCCTTTTTCTTGTTGGCTTCATTAAAAGAAACACTCTTTGATTTGGGTCTCTCTTCTGTCCCTTCTTCCTTCTGTGATACCTCTGTACTGCTGGTGGAATAGCTTCTCCTTGGAGGTTTTCTGTTTCCCAAAAGATCAAGCACCTCGTAACGGAAGCTGGAGATATCCTGTTTTAATTCCTGCAACAAAATAATAGGTAATGATAAAGCTGCCTATTTTGACTGAGCAATTGGCAATAGATTGCTTACTGGCTATATATGACACAGGCTTAACTTTGTATGCGTACCACTACAAGAAAAATGGACTGTCAATTCCTTTATAAACATCCTTTTATTTGTTTAGGGGTTAAACTAATTATATTAAAGTCTAGCATTTCTGACCTTTTTAGAGTTGACAACATTCTTTAACAATGATACATATAGCTAGTACTAGTTCATTTTAGTGTCCTGTAATGTTAGATTTTTGATTCGGGCACTGATCCAGGTGACTCCCTCCATTTCAACATTCCCCAGCATTTATACCCATGTGGGCAACCTTAATCTAGTGTTTGTGGAATGTCAAGAAAGAAGTTGATTGATTATGTTTATGAAAACACCCTGTTCTAATCTACATCCAACCCACTCGCTATGAAGTCTGGACAGCTCATTTAATTGGTTTGATTATCATTCAAAATTATTGGCCTGTAGGGGGGTGCCTATCAATTGCTATCTAGCACTTCTTTCACCCTACGCTGGGTTGGCTCAGTGGTTGTACCCTTTTCTACACTTGGCCTGTTTGCAGACAAAGTTGGATGGCAATCGGTAGTGAATCCCAAGGGTACTTCGTTTGAGTGAAGATTTGCAAATCTCTCTCAGTTTACCATTCACAGAGATAAATCTAAAACCATTTGAGACACAGACATGGATTTTTCTTGTTACCCACTTCCATCAGTTTTAATAGGCTAGCTGGCTTTAAGGTTACAAACATACACACACAATAGAAGCATGATATTAAGACAGTTTGCTGTCTTCTAATTTATCCTGGTATGTCTTTGAATTTTCATTTAGTAAGCATTCTCCTGAGAGCTACATGTACAGAACTACATGCACATTTTATCTCTCCATCACTATGAAGAGCAACTGAACAACAGAAGCTCTAGAGCTTATATCAGTGACTGGGCAGAGCATAAAGTTCAGCTTTATAAATACTACTGCATAACAGGCTACATGATAACATAATATATTTGTTAATAACTTTAATTTACTATGCATAAATGTTAAATTAGCCTGGAACTGCAACACAACTGACTGGCTCCCTGTGCCATTTCTCACATACTGATCTAAGCTCTGCTGCATAGGGTAATGGGGTATTGGAAAAGGTGAATACAAATGTCAGGTACTTATACTCTTTTCATTTAAGAGAATACATTTAATGGTGTAATAAAATGTCTGTAGTTCAGCTTAAGGAGAACTAAATGTGCTGTGTATAGATTTAAGTTGTTTTATGAAATAGCATTGTAAAATGTTGGTTCAGAGAGCATCCAATTGCTTTTAGGTAACAAGAAAGAACTATATCCCCTTTGGTGCAATTTGAAACATGCTTTGTAAGGTTTTACAGCTACTATATGAATCAATTAAGCGTTTAGGAATTTTTGGACTCTTTTTGAACTGACCATATAATTTATAAAATCATTAATACATTTTGGTGTTAATTTTCATTGGCTGTGGAAGAGCTGATAAGGTTCAAATTATTAACTTTATGACTTAAACACACTGACAGAGTAATTGTCTAATTGTCTAATGCCATTTTAATACCACTTAAGAGTGCTGAGAAGACCGTGGCCACAATTTGAATTTCCCCTGCACAATTTTGTGTGCACAGTTTTATTGATGATAATGTGCCAGTAATATATTTATCTCTTTCCATAGTTAACAAAAGTATAACATGATATAATTAAAAATATCCTTTGTAGCCTCTAGTAGGAATGAGCTGAAAACCCCCCGGTTCAGTTCGCGGCAGAACATGCGAACAGGCAAAAAATTTGTGCGAACACCATTAAAGTCTATGGGACTCGAACGTGAAAAATCAAAAGTGCTAATTTTAAAGGCTAATGTGCAAGTTATTGTTATAAAAAGTGTTTGGGGACCCGGGTCCTGCTCCAGGGAACATGTATCAATGTAAAAAAAAGTTTTAAAAACATCAGTTTTTTCGGGAGCAGTGATTTTAATAATGCTTAAAGTGAAACAATAAAAGTGAAATATTCCTTTAAATATCGTGCCTGGGGGTGACTATAGTATGCCTGTAAATTGGCGCATTTTTCCCGTGTTTAGAACAGTCCCTGCACAAAATGACATTTCTAAAGGAATAAAACTGCTTGCGGCTGTAATGTAATGTTGGGTCCCAGCAATATAGATGAAAATCATTGAGAAAAACGGAATGGGTACCTCCCCCCAGCCCATTACCAGGCCCTTTGGGTCTGGTATGGATATTAAGGGGAACCCCGCACCCAAATTTAAAAAAAAGTCGTGGGGCCCCCAGGGCCTATATACTCTGAAAAGCAGTATACAGGTGGTCCCCGGGTTACAAACAAGATAGGGACTGTAGGTTTGTTCTTAAGTTGAATCTGTTTGTAATTTGGAACAGGTACATTTTTTTAAGTGTAGCTCCAGCAAAAAAATATATTTTTAAGCTTTTTGAATAACATAGGGAAGGGTTATCACCCGTGTAACATTTGTTTTGCTGTCTGTGCCCCTGTTCAGAAGATTTCACCTCACTTTCTGTCCCAATGACAATTGGATTTTGAAAATTTTGAGTTATTAGGGAAACGAGAATTGGTGATAAAGCATCAGTGGAGATACCTTTTTCCCATATTAACTCTTACAGGAGAGAATTTCCCTTCAATGGGGTAGATTTCTTCTCACTTCCTGTTGTAACCCTCTGTTTATAAGTAGGAGTCGTTTGTAAGTTGGATGTTTGAAAATAGGGAACCGCCTGTATATACTATACAGCCTGCCCTATACACTCTGCAGAAAATTAGGCCTTAGGTGTTGGTGGTACCAAAACACTGTAAGCCCTCACATTTACTCTTGGTGGGTGCTGGAACGGGCCCTGCTGTGAAATATTAGAGCAAAAATTGTAATTACATGCCCCTGTTAAACTGGAGCAGAAAACTTGGGCCTTAGGCAGTGGTGGTGGTGCCACAACACTGTAACCCCTCACAGATACTCTTGTTGTGCGCAGGAATGGGCCCTCTTGTGAAATATTAGATAAAAAACTGTAATTACAATACAGTGCTGCCGTAGTGCAGTTGCTACTACTTTTCTGGTGGTGTACACAGTACACAATACAGTGTAGTGCGGTGTTGCAAAACAAAATATACATCATGTCCCTAAGGCCACCAAGGAGAGGCAGACACTCACAGGCCACTAAAAGAGGACAAGCAGGCTCTGTGTCTACAGTCGACAGTGCTGGTCGTGTACATGGTGCATCCTCTGCAGTGGGCCGTGGGGCACACTTGTCCTTTTTTTCTGCTGCTGGCCATGTTGTTGAGCCAGAATATGCAGAAGAGTTGGTGGAGTGGATAACAAAGCCAATCCTCATCCTCTGTCACCCAGGCTCAGAGTAGTTTTCCTTCCTATGCAGCTGCCAAAGCAGTCTATTCCACCGGCTCCTTGTCCACAGTACTCCTTCCGTAGGCCCACCATCACGCACAGAGGAGTCCCCCGAACTATTTGACCACAGTGTCGGGTACATGCTGCTGGAGAATGCGCAGCCATTTGAAGGCTCCGATGTTGGTTCCCAGGTTGAGGAAGGGAGTAACGTGAGCCTAGAGAGAGGGGGTGCTCAAGAAGGACAAGAAACTGGCAGTCATGTTCCCCTGGTTGCAGCATAGTGCCACGTTTGCTCCAGTGACGAGGAGGGAGAGGATGATGAGGTCAGGTCACTGACTTTACTTGGGTGCCTGATAGAATAGAGGAGGAGGAGGAGACACAACTCCAATGAGGTAGGATGTCCTCTAGGGGACAGCTTAAGGGCAGTCACCTTACTGCATCACACCGCAGAGCTCCGCAGGTGCAGGGCGTTGCTGAATCCCCGCTGATTTTGAAAAGTTCCTTGGTGTGTGGGCCTTTTTGGACATGTGTGCAGCAGATCGCACCTTTGCTGTTTGTAACCTATGTCTGAAGTGGATCAAGCGAGGCCAGAACAGCAGCCGCTTGGGCACCACATGCTTGACCAGACATATGACGACCTCCCATGCAGTCTGTTTCCTGTATGCTATAATTGAGATTTAATATCTCTCAGATATGATTTGGGTTAAATGAGAGTTCTTTGACCATGAGTGAAAGCTTTAACGCAATAACATTTATTGGTGAGTAGTTGAAAGTCTATCTAATACACAACCGCCCACCTATAGTCTACACCAAGGAAGAAAATATTAGGTTAAAATAAGAGCATTACATGAAGGAATACAGAGTATATTCCTTAAAACATTAATCTACAAACATATTTAGTTACAAGTAAAATGCAGACCTTTCCCATAATTACCCTTTGCACCAAGGTTCCATTCTGATGGTTGCTCTCCCATGAAAGTGTGTGTTTCTGTCCCATCTAGTCTGTGTATATCATTACATGCTGATGCTGCATTGATTGGCATAGCGTGGCTCTGATTGGTGAGCTTCCCCTTTCCTGGTTAAGGACTGGCTACATCTCCAATCCCTATACTTTGCATAAGTCAGCCCCCTTTAATGCAAATCCTTGTGACTATTCTGAGCAGGAGCTTAACTTGAATTTTCCCAGGAAGTTAAGTATTGATTACGGGTTGGCCTCCCGTCATTGCATATCCCAGCATGGGATCCTTTGAAGTGAGTATGTGTAAAACAATGAGATTTGGATCCCATTGTTTGTATACACAAGCCTAGGCACCGACTTGTCTGGTCTACCAGAGATTTCTGTGAAGATAATATGTTCCGCCCTACATAGATACAACCTAAATTAAATATATTCATAATTACAATATTTTACAGCTATTAATGGAGATTTCACATAAACTCATAATGCAACAAGTCGTTGGCAATAGCACTTGAAAGACCCACATCAAAGAAAAAGGTGGACTTCTCCTTGCTCCTCATCCGCGATCTCCAACCCTACTATACCTCCAGTCCTCTCGAAAAACCTGCACTGAGAGGAATGAAGGTATAGCAATAGGTGTCCCAAGTACTTGCAGCCAATCTGCTAGCAGTACACCACCATCTGATTTTAGCAGGCAAATTTCCCTACCCCAATTGCTAAACCGTAAAAAGAAATTTAGTACCAGCCATCCACATGCTCAGAGTCTGAATGCTAGCTTGGCCAAATTGCTAGCACTGCAACTACTGCCTTTTCAGCTGGTAGACTCTGCCCCCTTTCGTGAATTTGTGGAATGTGCTGTACCTCAGTTGCAGGTTCCAAAATGCCATTTCTTTTCACGTAAGGCCATTCCAGCTCTCTACTGGCATGTGGAAGGCAAAGTTTTTGTCTTGTTGGACAGGGCGGTCAGCAGTAAGGTGTATACTACCGCTGACTCGTGGCCTAGCAGGCATGGGCAGGGATGTTAACTTTCCTTCACTGCGCACTGGGTAACTCTGCTGGCAGCTGGGAAGTATGCAGGACAGGGTTCAGTATTGTTGGAGCTTGTTCCACCACCACGCCTCCAAAATGCTAGAGGTGATTCTGCCACAGCTCTCTCCTCCACCCCCTCCTCCTCTTCTTCCTCTATGGCCTCTTCTGCAGATTTGTTCTCTGAACCAGCGGTGCTCCGTAAACGTTCAAGGGGCTACACAAGCACTCAGGCAAAAAGATGCCATGCAGTGCATGAGTTGGTCTGCTTAGGGGACAGGAGCCACACTGGGGCAGAGATTCTGTCAGCTCTGCAGGGGCAGTCTCAGAGGTGGATGACGCCACGCCAGCTTCAGCCAGGAATGGTTGTATGCGACAATGGCACCAATTTTCTCTCCGCTCTCCGACAGGGACACTTCCCCCATGTTCCATGTTTGGCACACATCCTGAATTTGGTGGTGCAGCGATTCTTGAGCAGGTACCCAGGCTTACAAGATCTCCTGAGGCAGGCCAGAAAAGTCTGTGGTCATTTCCACCGGTCATACAATGCCAGTGCTCGGCTGGCTGACATTCAAAGGGAATGCAACCTGCCCACCAACCGCATCATTTGTGACATGTCCACCAGGTGGAACTCAATGTTGGCAATGCTGCAGCGGCTGCACACGTAGCAGAGGGCCATCAATGAGTACCTGTGTGAGTATGGAACCAGGACAGGGTCAGGGAAGCTTGGCTTCTTTTGGCCACGCCAGTGGCTACTGATCAAGGATGCATGCACTGTCCTGTCACCATTTGAGGGTGCCACGAGGATGGTGAGCAGTGACAATGTATGCATCAGTGATACTGTCCCTCTTGTCTTCCTGTTGGAGCACATGCTTCATGGAATAAAAGACAGGGCACTTGAGGCAGAACAGCGGGAGGAAGAGGACTTTCTTACCTCTCAAGGTCCCCTTTATCCAGTTATTATTCCTGCAGGCTCGCCAAACGCACAGGAAGAAGAGGAGGAGGATTGTGTCAGCATGGATGTGGAGGATAACACTCAGCAGCCATCTTCAAGGGATGTTTTTCAGTCCCCAGAAACCCAAGGAGTTGTACATGGCTGGGAGGAGGTTGTTATAGATCATGTGATCCTTAGTGACCCAGAGGACTCAGAATCGAATGCCTCTGCAAACTTTTGCAGGCTTTGCAGAATCGGGGAGGCCATGCAGCATAAGGACCCTAGGATTTGTGGTATCAAAAAGAGGGATCATTACTGGCTGGCAACCCTTCTTGATCCACGTTACAAGGGTAAGTTTGCAGAACTCATCCTGCCTTCACAGAGGGAGCAGAGGATGAAACATCTTCAGGAGGCCTTGAAGAAAGGTTTGTGCAATGCATTTCCTGACCCTGTGAGGTTACAATTTCCTGGTGCTGGACAACATGTTGCTGAGGCCTTCGTTCAGTCAGAGGAAGAGCAGTGAAGAAGGTGGCCAGCTGACCGATGCCTTTAGACAATTTTTCAGTCCTCAGCACCAAGGTCTGATTGGTTCAAGCAACCATCGCCAGCGTCTGCATTACATGGTGCAGGAATATCTAGGGGCAAGAGCAGACTTGGAGACCTTTCCAACAGAGCATCCACTGGGTTACTGGGTCTTGAGGATGGACCACTGGCCAGAACTAGCTCAATATGCAATTGAGATACTGGCCTGTCCTGCATCCAGCGTTCTTTCTGAATGCACATTCAGTGCTGCTGGAGGGTTTGTAATGGATCATAGAGTGCGCCTGTCCACAGACTCACATTCATAAAAATAAATCAGTCTTGGATCAGCAGCAGCAATCAAGCACCTGATGCTCATGTAACTGATTGATTTTTCTATGGATGTTGGATCCCTTGAAGACTGCCTATGCTGAGTGACTATCCTAGTCCTCCTCAATCTTGATGATGCTAGGTTCCAACAATATTTTTGGTTTAGGGCACCACTGCCTAAGGCCCAATTTTTCTGTCCCTGTTTAACAGGGGCATGCAATTACAATTTTTGACCTAATATTTCCTGTGCCCAACAAGAGTATCTGTGAGGGGTTACAGTGTTGTGGCACCACCACCACCAAGGCCCAATTTTTCTGCCCCTGTCCTAGCAGCAGAAAAAAAGGACACGCGTGCCCCACGGCCACCTGCAGAAGATGCACCACGTGCATGACCAGCACTGTTGACTGTAGACACAGAGCCTGCTTGCCCTCTTTTAGTGGCCTGTGAGCATCTGCCTCTCCTTGGTGGCCTTCCAGACATGATGGGTATTTTGTTTTGCAACACCACACTACACTGTATTGTGTACACCACCAGAAAGGTAGTAGCAACTGCACTATGGGTGCACCGTACTGTGTACACCAGCACTGTTGACTGTAGACACAGAGCCTGCTCGCCCTCTTTTAGTGGCCTGTGAGCATCTGCCTCTCCTTGGTGGTCTTCCGGACATGATGGGGATTTTGTTTTGCAACACCACACTACACTGTATTGTGTACTGTGTACACCACCAGAAAAGTAGTAGCACCTGCACTATGGGTGCACCGTACTGTGTACACCAACAAAAGTGTAATAACAACTATAGGTGCACTGTATGTATTGTGTACACCACCAGAAAAGTAGTAGCAACTGCACTAGGGGTGAACGGTACTGTGTACACCAACAGAAGTGTAATAACAACTATGGGTGTACTGTATTGTGCACACCAGAAAAGTAGTAGCAACTGCACTATGGGTACACGGTACTGTGTACACCGCCTGAAGTTTATTAGAAAAAGTACACCAGGAATGGCCTGCAGTCAGATATAGCTTAACTGGATGCAGTGGATCTCCAGTTTAGCTATATCTGACTGCAAGCCATTCCTGGTGTACTTTCTATTATACTTCAGGCAGGCAGGTTATTCAGTTAGCTGCAGAGTATTTTAATACTCTGCAGCTAACTGAATAACCTGCCTGCCTGAAGTATAATAGAAAGTACACCAGGAATGGCTTGCAGTCAGATATAGCTAAACTGGAGATATATATATTTGTCAGGTCACCTGAGACCAGGTGACAGATGCACTCCATAGGAGTCAGGAGTGAACCGCTAAGGTAGTGGACCCTAGGACTGACTGCTGCGGATTGAACCCTGGGAGGTTCATGGGAGGTTCAGGAAGCAGGTCTACTAGATCACTAACACAGATCCCAGTGGGAGCTAGAGCATAGATTCCCCAGGGCGTGGAGTCGAAGAGCCAGCAGGTGTTCACCAGAGCCTCTAGTGGTAAGGATGGACTGCCCTGCAGTCTGGCTCCAGGTCGCGGCCCCCAGGGTCTCACAGCTCATGCTCACAGTAGACTACAGGAGATAGAGGAAGGAAGCAGCAGGCTGGAACAACAAGGATAGTAAGGGGATAAGGTCGGGGCAGACAAGGACAACAGAGTACACGCCAAAGGTTCAGGGTCACAGGCAAATGGGGATAGTCGGAGACACGCCAAAAGGTCAGGGTCACGAGCAAACCGGAATAGTCGAGAACACGCCAAGGTCGGTAACAGAGACAAACGTAGAGCGGGGAACAGGAAGCCAAACACACAATGGTTGATTGGCAAGGTTGGCTTGCAATGCACAGGTTAATATAGTGTTCCTAATTAGAGGCTGAGGTGGAGCTATGCTAACGGAAGATTATACATGCAGTCAGGTGAGAGTGGCTGGCCTCTAAAGGAACACATGGAGAGAGGTAAGCTGACACACACACATTACTGCATAACCATGACAGTACCCCCCTCTTACGAGGCCTCCTCCTCCCCTGCCTGGGCCCAGGCTTAAAGGGAAACTCCAGATGAAACCTCAACAGACGAGGCGCAAAGATCTCAGATGCAGTGATCCAAGACCTCTCCTCAGGACCAAACCCTTTCCAATGTACGAGGTACTGAAGAATGCCACTACGAAGCCGGGAATCCAGAACTTGACTAACCTCATACTTTAGATTATCCTCCGAGACCGAAACCGAGGTAGGGAGAGGACGAGAGGACTTATTGAGGACTAAAAGCTTGTATGAGAAGACCATCAGGAGTCTGAGCAGGGTCCCCCAGACCCTTAAACATGAGCTGGACATCCAGCACAGGACCATCAGACTGGGCAGAGGTCAGTGGATCCCTGAGGCCAAGTTGATTAGAAGGTGATGTGGTAGTAGTAGGGTGAGAGTGGCTGGCCTCTAAAGGAACACATGGAGAGAGGTAAGCTGACAGACACACATTACTGCATAACCATGACAATATTAAATACACTGCAGCTAACTGAATAACCTGCCTGCCTGCTCAATCTAAATGACACTCTCTCTCCATCCACACCAACAACACACTACATGGGGCCGACATGCAGGCAGCCTTATATAGTGTGGGGCGTGGATTTAGTCCCCCTGAGCCATGATTAGCCAAAGGCACCCTGCCTTTGACCAATCATGGCTCTCTTAGCTGAGGGTGCTGGGATTGGCCAAAGCATGTGGGTCATGGTGCATGCTTTGGCCAATCATCATACAGCAATGCACTGCGCTCCCGCATTATGGGGCGTTACGAGGTGCTCAGATTTGGCGCGAACACCCCATAATGTTCAGTTTTCCATGAATTGGGCGAACAGCCAATATTTGAGTCGAACCCATGTTCAACCCGAATATAAAGCTCATCCCTAGCCTCTAGTTACACTTCTATTGTACCAAATGACAAATGCAGATAACCAGTGTTCACTCCTACAAACATAACAGGGGTGTGTGTGTGTGTATATATATATATGTGTATGTATATACATACAGTTGTGCTCATAAATTAACATACCCTGGCAGAATTTATGATTTCTTGGCCATTTTTCAGACACTATAAATAACACAAAAACTTTTCTTATCAATCAACTGTGTTTACTCTTTTTAAGTCATAATCACAACAGAAACCACCCAAATGACCCTGAACGAAAGTTTACCTATCCCAGTTCTTAATACCGTGTATTGCCCCCTTTAACATCAATGACAGCTTGAAGTCTCTTGTGGTATTTGTGGATGAGGCTCTCTATCTTCTCAGATGGTAAAGCTGCCCATCCCTCCAGTCCCTGTAAATTCTTAGGCTGTCTGGCATGAACTGCACGTTTGAGACCTCCCCAGAGTGGCTCAGTGATATTGAGATCAGGGGACTGAGATGGCCACTCCAGAACCTTCACTTTATTTTGCTGTAGCCAATGACAGGTCGACTTGGCCTTGTGTTTTGGATCATTGTCATATTGGAATGTCCAAGTACGTCCCATGTGCAGCTTCCTGGCTGATAAATGCAAATGTTCCTCCAGTATTTTTTGATAACTTACTGTATTCATCTTGCTATCAATTTTGACCAAATTTCCTGTAACTCACACATCCCCAAAACATCAGCGATCCACCTTTTACAGTAGGAATGATGTACCTTTCATCATAGGCCTTGTTGACTCCTCTCCAAATGAAGCATTTATGGTTGTGGCCATAAAGCTCAATTTTGGTCTCATCACTTCAAATGACTTTGTGCCAGAAGGTTTGAGGCTTGTCTCTGTGCTGTTTGGCATATTGTAAGCAGGATACTTTGTGGCATTTGTGTAGTAATGGCTTTCTTCTGGCGACTCGACCATGCAGCCCATCTTTCTTCAAGTGCCTCCTTATTATGCATCTTGCAACAGCCACACCACATGTTTTCAGAGAGTCCTGTATTGCACCTGAAGTTATTTGTGGGTTTTTCTTTGCATCCCGAACAATTTTCCTGGCAGTTGTGGCTGAAATTTTAGTTGGTCTACCTGACCGTGGTTTGGTTTCAACAGAACCCCTCACTTTCCACTTCTTGATTAGAGTTTGAACACTGCTGATTGGCATCCTCAATTCCTTTGGATATCTTTTTATATCCCTTTCCTGTTTTATACAGTTCAACTACCTTTTCCCGCAGTTTCAGCCAAACACTAACCATGAGTGAAAGAAAAGTTTTTGTGTTATCAGTCATATTCTCTGAAAAATGGCTAAGAAATAATAAATAATGCCAGGGTATGTAGACTTATGAGCACAACTGTATATATATATATACACTACACATGTATGCTAATTAACCAAACTCGAGATAATTATTTTTCAAAATTAGGATAAACAGAGGAAATAACAGATTTCAAAGCGGCATGATACTTTCATCAGTAAGGCTAAGGTGAGACGGCCAGCAGTGAAGAGGATGAATTGCTTCCTGAGGGATTTATGTGTCTGTGTTTGGCTGTCTTAGAGATGATTAACCTTTATTGGGCTTGACACAACATACGGGTATATACCAGCTGAAATGCTTCACTTCAGACTGCTGATTAATAATTGGCACACTATTATACTCACATTGTCAAAATGCCATAAGTTTCTTGCATATGCTGACTTTCACTTTTTTCTCCTACTTCCAGAATTTAAAAAGTGTCCGTGTGAATTATTCTGAATAAACGGCACTTACAGTATCTTCTAATAAATTCCCAACATGAACTTCAAAAATTACACGTCTAATTTAGCAAAAAATTTTTCTTTAGATAAGAATAACTTAGCTTTCTAATGAATAGGTTGTGTGCACTCTATCCATGCCCACTTGCGTGTAACTGGTATGAAGAGAAAAAGTATTTGAAATTGAACCTGCATGGAACTGACATACTGTTGTACTGTTGCTGTCTACATACTGTTTGAAAAGATAAAACATAATTTGTTTTTTTTTTGTCTTCAAAAAAATTATTATTGAAAGTTATTCAAGGTTTACAAAACACAGATTTGAAACACAGGCTGTACCAGTTCTTCCACTGAAGCACAAGAAAAAGTAAGTAAATGGTCAATACAGTAGGGAACGGATAGTGCAAAGAAAGGCACTTAGGTGAAGACTTCAATGTGTGCAGTTAGACATCTGATCATATCAAATGAGCCAAACACACCAGTTATTCATAGACGGGCGTAGGCGGCCCTTGGTGGGGGCTAACATACATTCATACATACTGTAGGTGCTTACCAAGGTGATCATCTCTGATGAGGATTAGCAGTTTTTCAGTGGCGTTCAATGACTTCTCTAGTGGCCAATAAAACGTGCTTAAAAAGGCATTGAAGATGAGAGAATATTGTCAATACCAACACTTAGTAAGCGGGAGGGAGTTATAGGAATTTTGATAATCTCGGAAGCTAAGTGAATGAAATAATTCCAAAAATAGGACACCTTAGTACATTCCCAGAGAATATGATACAGATTACCTATGGAGAAACAAACCCTCCAACAAAGGGGGGAAATTGAGAAATTCATTGTATGCAAGGTGCTGGGGGTAGTATACCATCTGAGATTATTTTGTGTTTTCCCAGAGATTGCTAGAGCATGAGGCCTTGAAAGGAGCTTTAAGCGCTGCCAACAACAGAGAGTCTGTAAAGGAGGAACCAATGTCCCTTCCCACCTTACAAAGGGGGCCAACTTGGAGAAAGTAGCTGTAGGATCTTGATGGGGAGCGGAAGCTTAAATGGAGTGGTTCCTTGTGGAGCTTTCTAGAGAAAGTACTTAAAGGCCGCTACAGAGGCAGATAATGTTGGAGAAAGAAGTTTGTTTTTGAAATGGGCCTGTGTGTTAGTAAGTAACCAGTTGTAAAGAATTTTCCCTGGGATTTGTTGTGATTTTCTTCCATAAGCATAATTGAACTAGAACAAACCAGGCTTTGATTGTGGATAATATGGTGGCCTTATAGCAGGGGTGTCCAAATTTTTTTCAAAGAGGGCCAGATTTGATGAAGTGAACATGCGTGAGGGCTGACCATTTTGCCTGTCATTCTTTGAACCATTAAAATTCGGTCTAAGTGTTTTCTAATACACTGCCCAACAAGAATTATCTTGCCTTTGTGGCTGTGTGTGGTGAAGAGATGAGCTTGGGCGTGTTATTTGGGTGTATATATATATATGTATATATATCTGTATATATATATATATATATATATATATATATATATATATATATATATATATACAGATAGATATATATATATATATATATATATATATATATATATATATATATACCGCATTTATCGGCGTATTCAGGGGAAAATCGAGTGTACTCGGCTAGGTTTGGCTAGCTCCACTCACAGTCACGCCCATCCCGGGCGGGACTATGAGTGGAGCCGAAAGTGGCCGAAAGTGAACGAGAGCCGCCAAGAAGAGCCGAGGACCAGCTCTGTGTATTTCGGCACCGGCGGCGCCATTTTCAAACTGCAGTGACACTGACATGTCACTGCAGTTTAACTGCAGCCTGGGTAAGGCTGCAAAAGGACACAGACAAAGCTGCAGATCGGCACTGGCAAAGCTGCAAGGCTGCAAATGACACCAAGGCTGCTGACTGCAAGGCTGCAAATGACTGCAAGGCGGCAAATGACACCAAGGCTGCTGACTGCCAGGCTGCAAATGACTGCAAGGCTGCAAATGACACTGGACAAGCATGCAGATGGACGCTGTGCAAGGCTGCATTGATGGGCATTTAAATGTAAGTTTTTTTCCTTAAAACATTTTTTTCCTTAAAATTCCCTCCTAAACTTGGGGTGCATGTTATACGCCGGCGCGTGTTATACGCCGATAAATACGGTGTGTGTATATATATAATATATATATATATATATATATATATATATATATACATATACACAGTTGTGCTCATAAGTTTACATACCCTGGCAGAATTTGATTTCTTGGCCATTTTCCAGAGAATATGAATGATAACAAAAAACTTTCTTTCACTCTGTTTAGTGTTTGGCTGAAGCCAATTATTATCAATCAACTGTGTTTACTCTTTTTTAAAATCATAATCACGCCAGAAACTACCCAAATGACCCTGATCAAAAGTTTACATACCCCAGTTCTTAATACCGTGTATTGCCCCCTTTAAGATCAATGACAGCTTGAAGTCTTTTGTGGTATTTGTGGATGAGACTCTTTATCTTCTCAGATGGTAAAGCTACCCATTCCTCTTGGCAAAAAGCCTCCTGTTCCTGTAAATTCTTGGGCCGTCTTGCATGAACTGCACGTTTGAGATCCCCCCCAGAGTGGCTCAATGATATTGAGGTCAGGAGACTGAAATGGCCACTCCAGAACCTTCACTTTATTCTGCTGTAGCCAATGACAGCTGTTTGGCGTATTATAAGCGGGATACTTTGTGGCATTTGCGTAGTAATGGCTTTCTTCTGGCGACTCGACCATGCAGCCTATCTTTCTACAAGTGCCTCCTTATTGTGCATCTTGAAACAGCCACACCACATTTTCAGGGAGTCCTGTATTTCATCTGAAGCTATTAGTGTTTTTCTTAATTTGCATCCCAAACAATTTTCCTGGCAGTTGTGGCTGAAATTTTAGTTGGTCTACCTGACCGTGGTTTGGTTTCAACAGAACCCCTCATTTTCCACTTTTTGATTAGAGTTTGAACACTGCTGATTGGCATTCTCAATTCCTTTGATATCTTGTTATATCCCTTTCCTGTTTTATACAGTTGAACTACCTTTTCCCGTAGATCCTTTGACAATTCTTTTGCTTTTCCCATGACTCAGAATCCAGAAACGTAAGTGCAGCACTGGATGAAAGATGCAGGGGTCTGTCAGGAGTCCAGAAACTCATTGACCTTTTATACACACACACTAATTACAAAGCAAACAGATCACAGGTGAGGATGGTTACCTTTAATAGCCATTCAAACCCCTTTGTGTCAACTTGTGTGCATGTTATCAGTCCAAAATCACCAGGGTATGTCAACCTTTGATCAGGGTCATTTGGGTAGTTTCTGTTGTGATTGTAATTTAAAGAGTAAAAACAGTTGATTGATAATAAATGGCTTCAGCCAAAAAATAACCATGAGTGAAAAATGTTTGTGTTATCATTCATATTCTCTGAAAAATTGCCAAGAAATCATAAATTCTGCCAGGGTATGTAAACTTATGAGCACAAGTGTATATCTTTTGTGGCCCCCAATGAATTCCTGAGCATGGCTCAGGACTAAGGATGAGCACAGGCGTGTTATTTGAATATACCGTATTTATCGGCGTATAACACGCACAGGCATATAACACACACCTTCACTTTAAGAGGGAAGTTTCAAGAAAAAAAAATACAATTTTAAATAAAGAACTGTGAAGCAAAAAAAGGGTCAGTGCCCATCAATGCAACCTAGTCAGTGCCCATCTGCAGCCTTACCATTGCAATCAATGCAGCCTCACCATTGCAATCAATGCAGCCTCACCATTGCCATGAATACAGCCTTACAAGTCTACTGACTGGAATGGTACCAGCTGATTGGAGAAAAGCCAATGTAGCACCAATATTTAAAAAGGGCCCAAAATACATCCCTGGGAATTGGAGACCAGTTAGACTAACATCAATAGTGTACAAGCTCTTGGAGGGGATGGTAAGGAACTATATACGAGATTTTAGTAATGAGAACGGTATCATTAGCAGTAATCGGCATGGATTCATAAAGAATCGTTCTTGCCAAACCAATTGGCATAGATTCATGAAGAATCGTTCTTGTCAAACCAATCTATTAACCTCCTATGAGGAGGTGAGTTGCCATCTAGATAAAGGAAGGCCTGTAGACGTGGTGTATCTGGATTTTGCAAAAGCATTTGACACAGTTCTCCATAAACGTTTACTGTACTATGGCATGGACCATAGGGTGAGTACATGGATTGAAAACAGGCTACAATGGCGAGTTCAGAGGGTGGTGATAAATGGGGAGTACTCGGAATGGTCAGGGGTGGGTAGTGGGGTCCCCCAGGGTTCTGTGCTGGGACCAATCCTATTTAATTTGTTCATAAACGACCTGGAGGATGGGGTAAACAGTTCAATCTCTGTATTTGAGGACGATACTAAGCTAAGCAGGGCAATAACTTCTCTGCAGGATGTGGAAACCTTACAAGAAGATCTGAACAAATTAATGGGCTGGGCAAATACATGGCAAATGAGGTTTAATGTAAAAGTAAAATAATGCATTTAGGTGGCAAAAATATGAATGCAATCTATACACTGGGGGGGAGAACCTCTGGGGGAATCTAGGATGGAAAAGGACCTGGGGGTCCTAGTAGATGATGGGCTCAGCAATGGCATGCAATGCCAAGCTGCTGCTAACAAAGCAAACAGAATATCGGCATGCATTAAAAAGAGGATCAACTCCACAGATAAAACGATAATTCTCCTGCTCTACAAGACTCTGGTCCAGCCGCACCTAGAGTATGCTGTCCGGTTCTGGGCACCAGTCCTCAGGAAGGATGAACTGGAAATGGAGCAAGTAAAAAGAAGGGCAACAAAGCTAATAAAGGGTCTGGAGGATATTACTTATGAGGAAAGGTTGCGAGCACTGAACTTATTCTCTCTGGAGAAGAGACGCTTGAGAGATTTCAATTTACAAATACCATACTGGTGACCCCACAATAGGGATAAAACTTTTTTGCAGAAGGGAGTTTAACGACGCATGGCCACTCATTAAAATTAGAAGAAAAGAGGTTTAACCTTAAACTATGTAGAGGGTTCCTTACTGTAAGAGCGGCAAGGATGTGGAATTTCCTTCCACAGGTGGTGGTACCAGCGGGGCGCATCGATAGTTTCAAAAAACTATTAGATAAGCACCTGAATGATCACAACATACAGGGATATGCAATGTAATACTGACATATAATCACACACATAGGTTGGACTTGATAGACTTGTGTCTTTTCAACCTCACCTATTATGTAACTATGTAACCATTGCCATGAATGTAGCCTTACCTTTGCCATGAATGCAGCCTCACTATTGCCATCAGTGCAGCCTGATCGATGCCCATCTGCAGCCTCGGAGGGGGCAGGACGAGCGCCAACAGATTATATACAGGAGAATCTCCTGTTTACTCAGCGGCCTCTTTAATACAAATTCCCGCCTCCTATGATAGACAGAACAGTCGTCCAATGGCAGCCCAGAAGAAGGGACTTCCTATTACAGACGCCGCCGGGTAAACAGGAGATTCTCCTGTATGTACTCTGACGGCACTCATCCAGCCACCTCCGAGGCAGCGCAGATAAATACAGGATACAGATCTAGTTAGTTTTATTCTCAAATATACTATATCGTTCTCAGCTAAGGCATAAGGATAACCCTCTCTCAATATATTCTTTAAAGAGGGTTGCAACCCTAAATAAAGAACAAAGTTTGTATCTTTTTCTTTATAATACTAGACAGAACTAAAAGCTGATAACGTACGTTGTACCAAAGTCAAGGTAGATTCAGGTTTGGCTATCACGAGGAATACATCATCTGCAAACAGATTTATTTTATGCTCTCTCTCACCTATAAGAAAGCCCAAAATGTTTGTTGGAGCTCTAATGCTCTCCGCTAACGGTTCCATTAGGAGATTGAAAAATAATGGGAAAAAGGGGGCTACCTTGTTTGGTGCCATTGGTGATTGGAAATGTCCTAGACAACATGGTCAAGCAATAAACATGGGCTGAAGGTCAGGAGTATAGAGCCATGATCTGTGGATTGGTTGATTTTTCATTGGTAAGTGGGTGGTACAAGTAGGGGACATGCGTTTTAAGGTGATGGCCTTTTATCTTTGGTTTGTTACCTAAGGCAAAAAATGATTTTTTTTTTACTTTTTGCGATTTTTTTCAAAATTTGAGATAACCAAACTTAGTCTTGAGCTAGGGAAGGGTCTGTTGCTTATTTAAGGTGTCTGTTGCTTGAACTTCAGTAAGTAAGCTCTCAATGTGCTGCATTCTCTGCCTCTTAGCTCTAGAACTCAATTGAATAAATATGCCACACATACTGTATAAGCTTTGTGCGCAGCCCATAGTGTATTTGGGTCCGTGACCAAGTCCAAAATCAGGCGAAAGTCATCCAGATCTACTCATAACTCTTTCGCATAAGGAGTGGATTGTGAATGGTGAGTATTCATTCTCCATAAATGGATAGGAGAGGAGCTGGAACTATCTTCAATGGTTATACTTATGGGTGAGTGGTCAGACCAGGTGATTGAGTGGATATCCAAGCATGAGAATCCATTGGTCCATTAAGAATAGATCGATCCATGAGTAAGAGTTGTGAAATGCCGAGAAAAAGGTATAGTTCCGTTTACTAGCATGCTGACACCTCCATACAGAGTGGAGATTAAATTATTGCAGAAGAGGGTCCAAGATGGGCTTACCTCGCCTGGGTGGAGCAGGAGAGTCTATATGAGAGTCCAGAATTATATTAAAGTTGCTGCACAAGTGGAGAGCCCTGTTGGACAGTCTTAATTTTCTTGTGGCGTTTCCTAAGGAACCGCACTTGGTGGACATTGGGGGCTTATACATTAATTATATTATAGCGAGAATTATTAAAGGTAAAAAGAATAATGAAGCAACCTTCCCAATCTGTGATGCAATCATGCAACTGAAATGAAACAATATGTTTATTTGCCAGTAGTACACCTTTTCTCTTAGCAGTGAATTTGAGGAACGTGCTTGTTGGAGCATTGGAGCAAGAAGGTGGTGAAGAAGCGAGGAAGTAGGTCTCCTGTACACAAAGAGTGTCTTATTGAGATTCCAGACCCAATTTCCACAGCAAGGCACTTTTAGCCAGATCGTTTAATTCTTTGACATTAATAGAGAGGAGTTTCATAGGCATGGTGAACAACCGTGGAGTTTCGTCAGTAAAAGAAGGGAGGTATTCAGCAGTAATAGTACTAGGTGAGTAAAAAACGTAGGCACCTGAAAGGGGTCACAGGAATAAGATCAGCTTGTGGGAAAGTCTATGGATGTTAAAGTGGTGGAAGTATACAGCGTAAAGTCCACGGATAGAACAAACAGGGCAAAAAGGAGCCAAAAGAAAATAAAGCCAAAGATGGGCCTTAGGCACCACAATAATACATCATGAGAATGAGGTGCCTCTTCGCCTAGGAAGTATAACAAGGGGTAAAAGTTCAAAAAGACCGGAGGGCTAACAGACACCAGTCCAGGTAACTAATAAAACAGTAGTATCCAAGGTATTGATATTAGCGTGGCTGATGCTTGTGTGAGGGTTGAGGTAATTGCCAGTCAGATGACATCCTGCCCGGGCCTCGGCCTTCATGTGAGAGAGCAGGGGACTCAGTTAAAATGCCCCATGAGTCAAGGAGTTTCAGACCTTCTTCCAATGATGAGACGGGATGTTTGACACCATTATGAGAAATGGGAAGCTTTGCAGGATTAGCCCATTGGTATGGTACGTTATAACTTGCAAGGTCTTTGTGATGGTATTGAGCTGCCGATGGAGTTGGAGTATATGCTGGGAAAAATCAGTAAAGAGTTGTAAATGAGCATATGGATTGGGGAGAGTTCCCAAGCTTCTGGCCTTTTGCATGAGTTGCTCCTTAACATGGTAGAAATTGATTCACCAAATTACATCCCTAGGGTCCTAGGGGCCATGTCAAGGATTTAGGGAAGCCTAGGGAGTTGGTGAATGCCATCTATTACTAGCTCTATATTTTCCAGCTTAAGAAGTAGTACCTTGAACATACCCCATACATATGCAGATCATTCCAGAGCTTGCATCGACTCGGAGAGCCCCCTAATTTTCACTTTATTGTAAAGAGACCTGTCCTCCAGATCTGCCAGTTTATTTTTGATCCACATGCGCTCTTCTATATTTTCATCTTGTGCTTCAACAAGATCATTAACAGTGGAGGTAAGGTCTCCTAATTTTGTTTCAATGTGCATCACACTATCCGCAAGGGGTGCAATATCTGTTTGGAATTTCTGCATGAGCAAAAGCAAGTCAGACTGCAGGGAACTCCTGAGGGACATCAATAGGACTGAGCACAAGCTGCAGTGTCAGTGACTTCCATAGAGCCATCCTGTGAAGCCAAGTCTGAGACAGACTGCAAGGCAAGAGACAGGCGGGAAGAGCTGCCACTGCCGCAGCTGCAGCCCCGGCACCATCTTGCTTGTTCCTCTCCATCAGCTGGAAGATAAAGGTGGTCAATTTCTGCAGGTGTCTCTTCTTTCCGCTTCGGAGACATAGTGTATTGTCGGTGTTGTGCAGGAGAGCGGGCACACATTGGAGGAGAAAGGGTGCCTCAGAATGCTGAAGATCGCTGGTAAACCCAGCCGGTGTGCAGAGCCCCTGAGCTAAGCGTCCATGCAGCTTGCTCGCCGGCCACGCCTCCTCCCAATTTGTTTTTCCTGAATCTGTTATTTTAATTCACAATGTTGTCCACAGCCTGAGTTCAGTAAGACAGCTGACATAAAAGTTACAATATTGGCACAATTTTACTGAATATATAACCAATTATAGAATGGACATATTGTATGTAGCCATAGTCTTTGCCTACATTTGTAGGCTCTGTCAAAAGCCTATATGGCTTTTATTTTCTACACAGGCAAGTATGTCCAAAGAGTCAACAATGGATATTGCATATATCCTCTGAGGTGCAGGAAGAAACACTCAGGCCTCAACAAAGGTCACACAAAAGACCCATGATTTGGGCACTATCATAATTAAATTGATATTAAACACTCAGTTTATAAACTGAGGACCAGTTAGCTCACTTGTATCTGCTGACCCACTCTAGCACTATAGATTCAGGAAAACAATTATAAGATCCTGATACATTGGTACTGTGTTCCTGTTGCTCTAGCACGTGTCTATTCCTTTTAAGGAATAATTCCTTCTATTCATTTTAAGGAATTACCTTTAAGAGAGTGCTCCTAATCTCAGCTTGTTACCTGTATAGAAGACACACTAGAGACAGAAATCTTGCTGATTAATAGAAGATCAAATACTTATTTCAATAAATTTACAACTTTTTTTAAATGTGTTTTTCTGGATATTTTTGTTGTTTTTCTGTCTCTCACTGTTAACCAGTTCTGGATTGCCCATCGTACATTTACTGCGACTGAGCGAAACAATGTACCTGTATGTTGCTCGTGCACACAGGTAGGGTGGCACGCACCTGCCGACCTGGTGGTGATCAGATTTGTTTCACAACTGAACAGATCCTACAGTTCCAAGTCAATGATTTATGGTCTGGACCTGCTGATCGGTTCTGACGAATCGCAGAACGTCCTGTGCCTGTGCAATGTACACACAGGCACAGGAAATTTTGAACCTTTCTCCTGTACAGGGACGACCCATAGTGGCAGGTATTGGATCCCTCTTTGAAAGGCTTGGTCAATGGGTTGATCAATACCTACAACCCTTAGTAACTAGACTCCTGGGATATATCAAGGACACTTCTAGTATCCTATCACATACACAAGATATAGCGTGGCAGAATAGTTACATTTGGGTCACCATGGATGTAAAATCGTTGTACTCTTGCATTCCTCATGATCTGGCAATAACTGCATTGGAATTTCATTTGCAACATTACAGTTCATATGATGCAATTTTTAATGAATTTATCACTATGTCAGTATGTTTTCTTTTAGAGAACAACTATTTTATTTTGACCAATCCTATTTCTTAAAATGCAAGGGAGCCTCCATGAGCGCCAAATTTTCTGCATCTCTGGCAAATCTCTACATGGGCTAGTGGGAGGAAGAGTTTTTGTTCTCACACCAACCCATGTGGCACTGCTATAAATGGTATGGTCGTTATATTGATGATCTGATTCTCATTTGGGACAGTGTTGTTCTGGATCTTGCCTCTCTTGCACCCCACATGAACAATTCCCTCAATTTGGAGTTTAATATTGAGAGTAATGCCAATACTATAATACTACTAATTTTTTGGATATTGATCTTGTGGGTGATGGCAGTAGTGACAAGATGCATACACACACATTCTGCAAGGAATGCACTGGGAACGCATTGCTTCTTGCGAGCAGTTGTCACTGCCGCACACCATTTGGTCGATACCCGTTGGCGAATGCATTAGAGCCAGACAAATTTGCTCTGACAAATCCAGTTTTGAGAGGGAATGCAGCAACGTCACACATAGGCTCAGAGAGCGTGGATACAAAAGATATCAGATAGACAGAGTGATTCATATCATATAACATAGATTGATGCGCTCCGATACAAAGTTCAATCAATGTGAGAAAATAATTTTTTGTGCTAGGACACAGTCTGCTGAATACATTGTATCAAGCAGCAGCAGCTTGCGTAGCAAGCCTTGTCCTTACAAGCCAGCTGAGATCTGCCTATCTGCATGCTTAAAACAAGTCAGGCACACGTGAGTGTATCACTGTGCTGTTTTGCCTGTGAACTTTTATTGTAACAATATTGCGCAATATTTTCTCTCTTTGTTTATTTTACATAAAACCACTTGATACTGAGAAAATTACCATTCATTGTGGCTGTGGAAGAAATAGCTCAGAGGGTGAACAAATAAGTACTGCAGGAATCCAGATATCCCATATTACTGAGGATTGAACTGTCGCCTGTTACTTATCCTATCTCATGAATTTAATCATCTATATTTAATCAGATTCTATTGGCACTATTTATCTATTTATACTCATCAATTGTATATATTGCACCTTTATAAGCATATCATTTACTTATTTTTTTATTATGGAGGATTCAACACTTATCACAAGGAATATATCTAATTTATTTATTTATTGGCACTAATTTGGATTGATTAATATTTGCAAACGCATTTTTAGTATATCTATTCACAATTGTTGCTTAGTTTACTTTGGAGATATCGCACCACTTCCAGTGGATTTGTATAACTGGAGGAACACAGTTTTTAAATATTTGCGATTTTTTCATATATTTGCGATTTTATATATATGCGATTTTTTTAGCGATTTGGTAGCAATTTTTTTCACATTGGTTTTTTAGCACAAAAAATTCTTTTCTCACATTGATTGAACTTTGTATCAGAGCGCATCAATCTATGTTATATGTTTTAATCTTTAGGGGATTCTGGCCACTATATAATTGATAGCAGCTTGATATCATTGTCAATCTAACAATTTTTATTTAATTAATTGCACGTGCATTCATATACATTTGATTTACACTTATTTGATTGTATATGTCACGCTAGAACATTATTGCGCTTGGTGTTTTTGTTTATTTAGAGTGATTCATATCGCTGCTGCCAAGGACAGATCTAAGCTTTTAGATGGTGCATTACATCGGGGACGAGGCTCTGTCCATGGTGCTGGTGCATATAATCCTGTTACTTTTGTGACCACATATTCCCTAGATTTTGGATCTGTAAAATTGTATTGTTCATCTCAGCATACAGGGACCTGGCTGTGTGCTACGGGATCATACCCCTGCAACACTAACACCTGCCGCTTTTGTGATAACATGCCAGAAACCACAAAGCTGTTGTCTTTTGTGTGACTGGCAGAGTTTGTCATGAAGGATTTTGTTAACTGCAACAGCAATAATGTAATTTACCTAATAGAATGTACATCTTATAAATTACAGTATGTTGGCTGTCTGTCTAGACCAGGGATCCTCAAACTACGGCCCTCCAGCTGTTGCGGAACTACACATCCCATGAGGCATTGTAAAACTTACATTCACAGACATGACTAGGCATGATGGAAATTGTAGTTCCTGAACAACTGAAGCGCCGTAGTTTGAAGACCCCTGGTCTAGAACTATGAGAATTGGAATCGGTGTGCATTTCCATGGGGCCTCCTATGTTAAGGATAAGGGTCTATCCCATTTCTCCAGACATTTAAAATATGAACATACTTGCAACATGGGATCTTTTTCATTTTGTGGTTTGGAAAAAGTTAGAAAACCACCAAGGAGTGGAGATTTCCGCCACAAACTGCTGGAAAGAGAGGTTTGGTGGGTTTTTAGTCTCCAATCTAGAATACCATCTGGTTTAAACTCAAGATATGATGTAGATCTGCTTCTCAAATAGTCCCTGTGTGGGACTGCATCTCCCAGCATGGGACTACACATTCCAGCATGACTACACATATGGTTTGAACTCAAGATATGATGCAGACTTGTTTCTCATTTATTTTATTTGGAGAAACTGTTTTGTCTTGTCTTATACACATTCTGTTATTTCCTATTGTGTAGATAATATGTATAAACATATACAGTCAGGTCCATAAATATTGGGACATCGACACAATCCTAATCTTTTTGGCTCTATACACCACCACAATGGTTTTGAAATGAAACAAACAAGATGTGCTTTAACTGCAGACTTTCAGCTTTAATTTGAGGGTATTTACATGCAAATCAGGTGAACGGTGTAGGTATTACAACAGTTTGTATATTTACCTCCCACTTTTTAAGGGACCAAAAGTAATGGGACAATTGGCTGCTCAGCTGTTCCATGGCCAGGTGTGTGTTATTCCCTCATTATACCATTTACAAGGAGCAGGTAAAAGGTCCAGAGTTCATTTCAAGTGTGCTATTTGCATTTGGAATCTGTTGCTGTCAACTCTCAATATGAGATCCAAAGAGCTGTCACTATCAGTGAAGCAAGCCATCATTAGGTTGAAAAAACAACACAAACCCAACAGAGAGATAGCAAAAACAATACGTGTGGCCAAATCAACTGTTTGGAACCTCCTTAAAAAGAAAGAACGCCCCGGTGAGCTCAGCAACACCAAAAGACCCGGAAGACCACGGAAAACAACTGTGGTGGATGACCAAAGAATTCTTTCCCTGGTGAAGAAAACACCCTTCACAACAGTTGGCCAGATCAAGAACACTCTCCAGGAGGTAGGTGTATGTGTGTCAAAGTCAACAATCAAGAGAAAACTTCACCAGAGTGAATACAGAGGGTTCACCACAAGATGTAAACCATTGGTGAGCCTCAAAGACAGGAAGGCCAGATTAGAGTTTGCTCTAAAAAAGCCTTCACAGTTCTGGAACAACATCCTATGGACAGATGAGACCAAGATCAACGTGTATCAGGGTGATGGGAAGAGAAGAGTATGGAGAAGGAAAGGAACTGCTCATGATCCAAAGCATACCACCTCATCAGTGAAGCATGGTGGTGGTAGTGCCATGGCGTGGACATGTATGGCTGCCAATGGAACTGATTCTCTTGTATTTATTGATGATGTGACTGCTGACAAAAGCAGCATAATGAATTCTGAAGTGTTTCGGGCAATATTATCTGCTCATATTTAGCAAAATGCTTCAGAACTCATTGGACGGAGCTTCACAGTGCACATGGACAATGACCTGAAGCATACTGCGAAAGCAACCAAAGAGTTTTTTAAGGGAAAGAAGTGGAATGTTATGCAATGGCCAAGTCAATCACCTGACCTGAATCCGATTGAGCATGCATTTCACTTTCTGAAGACAAAACTGAAGGGAAAATGCCCCAAGAACAAGCAGGAACTGAAGACAGTTGCAGTAGAGGCCTGGCAGAGCATCACCAGAGATGAAACCCAGCGTCTGGTGATGTCTATGTGTTCCAGACTTCAGGCTGTAATTGACTGCAAAGGAATTGCAAACAAGTATTAAAAAGTGAAAGTTTGATGGATGATTGTTAATCTGTCCCATTACTTTTGGTCCCTTAAAACGTGAGAGGCACATATACAAACCGTTGTAATTCTTACACCGTTCACCTGATTTGGATGTAAATACCCTCAAATTAAAGCTGAAAGTCTAGTTAAAGCACATCTTGTTTGTTTCATTTCAAATCCATTGTGGTGGCGTATAGAGCCAAAAAGATTAGAATTGTGTCGATGTCCCAATATTTATGTACCTGACTGCATCCATTGCTGGAAAGTATCTTCCATGTCTGTATTGAACTTTTTTGTCTTGTGTTATGCACTTTTTGTCATTTTCTATTGTGTAGATAATGTGCATAAACATACATCCATTGCTAGAAAGTATTTTTCATGTTTGTATTGCCAAGTGCTACACCTCACCTTCTGTTGGATATCTCGTAATTGCTGTTTCAATGAGACAATTAATGGGCAAACAGTATATATGTTCTGTTTTTTAACTTCAAAATTGTTTTGTGATCAAGGCTTGTAAGCCAGAACGCTTGAGCCCCTGTATGTTTTTACTCACTTTTTTTATACACCAATAAAGAACAACAAGGACGTTTCAAGTTGCCGGCTCTATTCTTTGTATTTATGTCTGTACCAGTGTGAAAGAGATCATCAGAGCCAGAGCACCCGCCATGGATTTTATTACAAGCCTGCAAAGGACCTTCACTGATTTTGAGTGCTGCATTATCTGCTTTTACATATTCACTAATACATTTTAAACCTTTGATTGCCAGTAACACACACACACACCATACACCCCCATTACTACTATAGTGTCTAAACGGATCCATATCTTTGATCAAAACTATATTGGCGTCCCCAATAGCATAGTGTTCCCAAAATACAGCATTAGCAGGATCAGCCCCGACACCTGCCATCACCTGCATTTAGCCCCTACCCCCCCCAAGAAGTGCAGTATCAGTAGATCACTGTCACTTCCAATACACAGCACACAAAAAACGCAGCGTTATCAGAGTCAGGCCTAATCTCTGCTGGCCCTAGCGGTTAATTAATTTATAGCCGTTCAAACAGTCCTTGACAACCAGGTTTTTACCTGTGAGTCACACTAGGTACCTATAAATTTAGTGGCCAAAATGTCCAAACAAAGGTACATTAGTGAAGAGGCCTACAGGATACTGAGCATGACAGATGAGAGCGAAGGGGAAGCCTCACTATCAGAATCAAATTCACGCTCAGTATTCAAACCTGTAGAGAGCAGCGGCACCCTGACAGATAGCGCTGATGACGGAGTAGAGGCCCCTGTTAAGGTTAGGCATGCCCGATTCCGTTCCCTGGTTGCTGAGGTGCAACAATCGCATGGTTCTCATATGCAGCAGAGTGCCAGTACTAGTGCCGCTCTACCTTCTGGTGAGCTGGCGAGCACCAGCGGCCTAGTACATCCTGATCATAGACAAACCAGCGCTGCAGTAACACTTGGTGACGTGGCTAGTACCATTAGCGCAGTTAAAGCTGGTGCGTTGGCTTGCACAAGTAGTGTCCCACAGCCACCAATAATTCCAACACAGGCCTGTAGAGCCCATAGTGCCCTTCCCGCTGTGCTTGCAATTCCTGATTGGGAGCCCACCACTTCTGCAGCGCCCGTACTTCTCCCATTCGCTGGCCAACCAGGAATTCAGGTGGAAACAGCAGATTTAATTCCCCTTGGTTTTTATGAGCTATTTTTCACAGAAGATCTGTACAGATCTATTGTGGACCAAAGCAATTCAATTCCAATCAATTTATCGCTGCAAACCCAAATTTTAACCTTTTCCAGACCACTTGCATGGAAACGTATCACAGTTTCCGAATTTAAGAGCTTTCTGGGCCTATCCCTCGTCATGGGCATTACTAAAAAGTGTGAGTTGCGGTCATATTGGTCCACTGACCCAATTCATCATATGCCGGAGTTCTCTGCTGCCATGGTCAGGACTAGATACAAACAAATCTTGCAGTTTATGCCAAAAATGTTAAGCCTTGTATACGCCCCAACCAGCTATCTGCATAGAGTGCCTTGCAAAAGTATTCACCCCCTTGACTTTTGACCTATTTTGTTACATTACAGCCTTTAGTTCAACGTTTTTTTTAATCTGAATTATATGTGATGGATCAGAACACAATAGTCTAAGTTGGTGAAGTAAAATTAGAAAAATGTATACGTAAAACTATTTTTCAGAAATAAAAAACTGATAATTGGCATGTGCGTATGTATTCACCCCTTTGTTATGAAGCCCATAAAAAGCTCTGGTGCATCCTTCAGAAGTCACATAATTAGTGAAATGATGTCCACCTGTGTGCAATCTTAGTGTCGCATGATATGTCATTACATGTACATGCCTTTTTGGAAGGCCCCAAAGGCTGCAACACCTAAGCAAGAGGCACCACTAACCAAAGACTGCCATGAAGACCAAGGAACTTTCCAAACAAGTAAGGGACAATGTTGTTAAGTACAAGGCTACAGGGTTAGGTTATAAAAAATATCCAAATCTATGATGATCCCTAAGAGCAACATCAAATCTATCATAACCAAATTGAAAGAACGTGGCACAACAGCAAACCTGCCAAGAGATGGCCGCACACCAAAACTCACGGACCGGGCAAGGAGGGCATTAATCAGAGAGGCAGCACAGAGACCTAGGGTAACCCTGGAGGAGCTGCAGAGTTCCACAGCAGAGACTGGAGTATCTGTAAATCTGACGACAATAAGCCTTACGCTCCATAGAAACCAAACAAACAGTCAGCGCAAAACTTAATGACTACTCACAGCAGCTGAACACTAAAGGCAAATATATAAACCCTTCAGAACTATGTAGATAAATCAGTGCAGCGCTAAATTAATAACTAAAAACAATTATTGAATCAGAATACAATAAATGAACAGTTCATAGGTTCGTGTGTTGAAACTCTTATGTAGATAGAGAGGCACACAGACGTCAATGGTGATAAAGGGTGCTTCATGCAAAAGTTTGGGGTGCTCCTTGATCCGTGCTCACACCATATGTTTAGCCAAACTGCTCACCTTGTTTATTAGACCCCTGAGCTAACAGGAAGGTCATAAGAGCTTTCACCACCCCTGGTGGTAATGGTAAACTTGTGGATGGAAGCTGGGCACCTCTCGAACTCCTGCAGATAAGCCTTTTGATTCTCCCGTAGCAACATATAATATAAAGAAACAATCTAGTGCTCTCTGTATGATTTGTATAAAGGTATCATTTAATATAAGATGGGTACTCACATAAAAAGCACTTAGACCAAGTGCTAGGGTATAAAGCATAAAAGGACTGATGACAGCAAAGCTGATAAGGTGGCCGTAGTGACATTAAGATGAACTCTCGCACGCGTATCGTCCATAGGAAGGTCGCTGAGGAAGTCCTATGGACGATACGCGTGCGAGAGTTCATCTTAATGTCACTACGGCCACCTTATCAGCTTTGCTGTCATCAGTCCTTTTATGCTTTATACCCTAGCACTTGGTCTAAGTGCTTTTTATGTGAGTACCCATCTTATATTAAATGATACCTTTATACAAATCATACAGAGAGCACTAGATTGTTTCTTTATATTATATGTTGCTACGGGAGAATCAAAAGGCTTATCTGCAGGAGTTCGAGAGGTGCCCAGCTTCCATCCACAAGTTTACCATTACCACCAGGAGTGGTGAAAGCTCTTATGACCTTCCTGTTAGCTCAGGGGTCTAATAAACAAGGTGAGCAGTTTGGCTAAACATATGGTGTGAGCACGGATCAAGGAGCACCCCAAACTTTTGCATGAAGCACCCTTTATCACCATTGACGTCTGTGTGCCTCTCTATCTACATAAGAGTTTCAACACACGAACCTATGAACTGTTCATTTATTGTATTCTGATTCAATAATTGTTTTTAGTTATTAATTTAGCGCTGCACTGATTTATCTACTTACGCTCCATAGAGTTGGGCTTTATGGGAGAGTGGCCAGAAGAAAGCCATTACTTTCAGCAAAAAACAAAATGGCACGTTTTGAGTTTGCAAAAAGGCATATGGCAGACTCCCAAAATGTATGGAGGAAGGTGCTCTGGTCTGATGAGACTAAAATTTAACTTTTTGGCCATCACAGAAAATGCTATGTTTGGCGCAAACCCAACACATCACATCACCCAAAGAACACCATCCCCACAGTGAAACATGGTGGTGGAAGCATCATGCTGTGGGGATGTTTTTCAGCAGTCGGGACTGGGAAACTGGTCAGGGTTGAGGGAAAGATGGATGGTGCTAAATACAGGGATACTCTTGAGCAAAACCTGTACCACTCTGTGTGTAATTTGAGGGTAGGACAGAGGTTCACCTTTCAGCAGGACAATGACCCCAAACACACTGCTAAAGAAACACTTGAGTGGTTTATGGGGAAACAAAGCCCAGACCTCAATCCAATAGAAAATCTGTGGTCAGACTTAACGATTGCTGTTCACAAGCTCAAACCATCCAACTTGAAGGAGCTGGAGCAGTTTTTCAAGGAGGAATGGGCAAAAATACCAGTGGTAAGATATGGCAAGTTCATAGAGACTGATCCAAAGCGACTTGGAGCTGTAATAGCTGCAAAAGGTGACTCTACAAAGTATTGACTTTAGGGGGGGTGAATAGCTATGCACATTGACTTTTTCTGTTATTTTGTCCTATTTGTTGTTTGCTTCACAATAAAAAAAAACATCTTCAAAGTTGTGCTCATGTTCTATAAATTAAATTATGCAAATCCTCAAACAATTCATGTTAATTCCAGGTTGTGAGGCAACAAAACACGAAAAATGCCAAGGGGGTTGAATATTTTTGCAAGGCACTGTAGATGAGTTCCTGATTAAAGGAGAAGTATAGCCAAAGCTCGTTTGGCTGTACTTCTCTTATGGATCACAGGAGTGCAATTCGTTTTGCACTCCTGTGACCCATTTTCAGCAGAGAGCGGGCTGAAGTCCGCTCTCTGCTGATGTCACCAATGTCAGTCCAGGCACCGCGTCCTCTCGACCACAGAATCTGGATCTGCCAGGTGTCTCGACTGACACCTGGCCCAGCCTCTCATCGGGCCCCTGAGAGCCTGAAACAGCTGCTCCACCCCCTCCACAGCTCAGTGCTCCAGTGAGCAAGAAGAGAGAAGAGCAAAAATCTATGACTGACAATCTGCAGCTCTCTGCTCACGGAGCTCTGAAAACCGAGCGATCGGCGGTGTTCGTTCGCTCAGTTCTCAGTGTAGAGGCGCCAGAGACAGATGCAGCATTGAACCCATGCTGCACCCACCTAGGTAAGTATTAATAAGAAAAAAAAACTCCTTTACTTCTCTAAGTTTTCTGGCCGCCTTGTTTTCAAACAGTTTCTCCCCAGCAAGTGTGCCAGATATGGGGTCAAAATGCATAAGCTCTGTAACAGGGCAACAGGCTATACATATAGATTTACAAGGGTAAAGATAGTCTGACTGCCCAGACTACATACAGTAGGGAGCAGCGGCAATATTGTTTAGGACTTGGTGTCACCATCATTTGGAAAGGGGTACCATTTATATGTGGACATTTTTTAAACTTTTTAGACACCTTTTTGATTTTGGAATTGGCGCATTTCGCACCGTGCGATCTATTCATCGGGGCTTCTCCCAATGGCTTGTAAATACCCAACTTAGACGGGGGAGAGAGCCTGCTTGAAGTGTAATTAATTTATTGCAGTGAGGTGGAAGGACAAACGGAACATTTTCGTTCTGTCTTCCATTCACACAGATACGACTGTCCAAACTGCAACGACGACTGGTGTTGTTGAGAAGCCCCTCTGTGTCCACAACTTTAACATGGGGGGGTGGACTTCAACGACCAGATGATGGGGCTGTACTTAATTGCCCGTAAGGCCAGACGCTGGTACAAAAAAGTGTTTGTATATTTATTCCAATTGGCTCTGTTCACCGCTTATGTACTATACAAAGCGTCAGGAAGAAGTGGATCCTTCCTAAAATTCCAGGAAGAGATCATCACAGCCCTTTTGTTTTCAGAAGGTGCTGTGGCCCAGTTCACAATACAGATGCAGTGAGCCCGCTGCATGAGAGGCATCGTCCGGATGTCCTCCCTGGTGCTCCTACCCAAAGAGCACCCAAAGAAGATGTCCCGTCTGTGGAAAACACGGATATAGGCGTGACACCCACTATTTTTGTCCCTCCTGTCCTGGCCAACCTGGTCTCTGCATCGGGGACTGTTTCTTTTTTTTTTTATATTGTTTATTTATAACAGGAACAGGGTCCACATGGGACAACAAAATACATCTTTGTACTAAAAACAAAACAATTTACATTGACAATGCAAAGTACACAGTAACCCGTTCCATTCCATAATAACACTGACAGCAAGACAAATCATGTTAAGAACAGTGTCTTATCTATGAGGCGTTTCAAGGATCTCCGGTGGTTATCTAGTTGCCTCTACTTTAATTATACCTTGCTGTTGTCAGAAAGAACCACTTTCCTAATTGTAAGTATTTATACGTCAGTGTATATAATGGCTTCTAGATGTCAAGATTCATGTGGTCCATCCCTTATTAACTTTTTTTCTTTTATCAGAGAAAGGAAAATAATAATCCCATATGCTGGGATGAAGAGAGCTGGAAAAAATAGTATATTGAAAACAAGAGGGGTAGGTAAGGGAAAATGGTCAGGAGTGAAGAGGAGGGGGGGAGGGTGGGGGTTGTTTTGGTCCCCTGAGCATGGAATTTCGGGTAGGATGTGCAGAGGGCGTGTGTATGATGTCCTGTATTAGTGTTGACTGGGGGTGAGTGTGGGCGTAGTAGAGGTAGCACCTTCTCTCAGGGATTGACCCTCAGTCGAGAATATAAAACTGTTCCATAATTGCCAAGTTTTAGTGAAAGTTTCTTGTCTATTCTGCGCTGTGAGGATAAGACCCTCCATGTGTTTTATTTCCTCTATTTTTGCAATCCATGAGCTAATGGTCGGTGGGTGTGTGGTTTTCCAGTGGATTGGGATATAGGCCTTAGCCGCATCTAATAGGTGTCTGATCACAGATTTTTTGTATATTTTCACCGGTATATTAGATGCATGTAGCAAAAAGAATGCCGGATCCTCTGGTATTTTGTGTTCTGTGAATTTCTGAGTAATTTCACGAACTATTCGCCAAAAGTGGTTCAATTTAGGACAAGACCAGAAAATATGTACTAATGTTCCCTTGTCTGTCTGACATCGCCAACATAGCTCAGACGTCGCCGGGTAGAATTTGTGGAGTAGTACTGGGGTCTTGTACCATCACGATAGGAGCTTATAATTTGTTTCCTGGGATTTGGCGCATATAGAGTATTTATGAGTAAATCTAAGAATGCGCTGACGTTTCTTCGTATTGAAGTGGCAATTTAGTTCCCTTTCCCATTTAACTATTCCCAGAGGCGAGAAATCTGCCCTCTGTGTATTCAGGAGATTGTAGGTTAAGGACAACGTATGTGTTATGGTCCCTGAGGTATCGCAAAGTTCCTCTAGGGTTGTGAGGGGTTGATCTCTGGTAGCAGGTGGTTTTAGAGAGTGTAGAAAATTACTATTAATTAGTTGACGGGATCTTAAGAAGTCCAACCGAAACGGGCCCGTAGGATCAGCAAGTTCCATAGTTGTATACCATCGCCCTCCAGTGCTAAAGTGGGAGGCCTGGTGTAAGCCCGCGTCGACTAGACCCCGAAAGACCACATCCTGCAACCCCGGTGTGAAGCCGGGGTCGGGGACTGTTTCTATCGCTACCACACACTAGTGGATTATTAGTAAAGGGTACAGCATGGCACAGTCTGGGCACACTTTCACACAGGGCCTCGAAAGCTGTTAGATGGCCATTGCATTTTGAGAGACCCTAGCCTGGAATGTTCAACATTTTTTTACAGTTACAAAAAAGTTTTTAAAAAACCCATTAAAAACCCATTAAAAATGAATAAAAAAGCCAAAAATAGTTCTCGTTTTAGAGAGGGAACGTAGGGGTGTGGATAAAATGTGCTTATATCATAAATTGTATTGCTTAAATCAACAACATTTGTGTGCAAATTATACAGTAAAAGTGCTCATGTGCCAAAAGATTTGCTTTAAAATCCTCTTATCAAACATTTGATTTCCAGTCCAGTCTATTTTACAGTGCAATTTCCAGTGCAGTCTATATTAATTTTATTTCTTTGGTGATAATTCCCTTGCTTTCATTGGTGAAGGTGCTGTTAGAATCTTGTGCTCTTAATGTGCAAACACTCACCAGCTGTGTTCACCCCTGCTGGGGTATCAGGCAGTCACAGTCTATGCCACTGTGCGGCAGCACCCTGGCATGCTCAGGATCGTAATGGTATTATACATAAAAAGAGAAGGGATGTCCATAGCGTAAAATGTATTTACTAGTAAACAGAGCGGTACTCACATTGTAATAGTGTATAATGTGCAAGAAAAAAAGGTTTCCAGGTTAACTGTCAGCAATCCTATGTTGTTTGGGAGACACAGATTAGGCCACGCCCTATGCGTTTCGTCATTGGACGTCTACGGGAGCGTGACCTCTGCTGTACCTCCCACCCTTATATAGTGTGCGGTCCCCATTCAGACACCTGTGTGGCTAGTATCCATTTTCCCGGTGTTCCTCGCGGACAGAAGCCCGCTGGCGGCCATTTTGTCTGTGTTTTTGCAGACCGAAGCCCATATGTAAAATGGTCCGCGGTATTGTAGGTAGACCGTAGCCCTCTAGCGGCCATTTTGCCTGCGTCTTTGCGGACAGAAGTCCGTAGTGGAGCCATAAATACTGTGGATTGGTAGTTTAATATAGAGACACCTAACCTTAAATTATCGATTCTTACATTGGTGTCACCACAGCCGCATAGCTACATGTAATTTCGCCACTCATTTGTTAGGGGCAGGGTGATCAGGGATTCCACGCAATATGGTCAGGTAATGTAACGATCGTCCATTATTATAAGAAAGTTCCACCTTGGAAATAAAACATTAAACTTTATAAAAAATACATAAAAAATATTAACAAGATTAAAAATAAAGAAATATATATCTTTAAGGCCTGTACCTCCAGTGAATCATAATTACTACTGGATAAATGAATCTTTACATTTACATGATAAACGGACGCAATTGTAATGGATTTTATACGGGGAGGAGGAGGGAGAGAAAAGGTATAAGGAAGAGTACCAAAATGCACTTGTTCTCCATACCATAAGTAATAAAAATGCTAAACATGGTAACATAATGAATATCGTATAAAAAATATATAAGATATGTAAAAGGGGAGGAAGTACGAGGTATCTCCATGGTGAAATCAGTGCAATAGGGTAGAAAATATATAAAATATATATAAAAGGGAAAGAGGTGCGAAGTATATCCATGGTGAAATCAATGCAATAGGGCAATGATTTTACATATCGTGAGAAGATTATTAGTGGCCTATATTTTTGTTTTTAAATATACCAAGGTCAATATATGTTGATCTCTTATCCTATTTATAGTGAGTAGAGACCCAGGCATATTTTGTGAGTTAAGTCACATGTTAAAATAGCAAAGTGGTGAAGGTGTGACTTTACATATCTGAATCAGGTCATAGTGTGTATATAAAAAACAGAACCCTACATATTTCCTCTTTACAGGTGGGGTATCTTGAAAGGGGGTATAGTGTTCATAGTACAGACCATAAATATTTCATTAGGTCGAGTGTGTAGGTGGACTGTAATGATCTGAACCGTAAGCCTTTAATAGGATCAATTATGGCAACGGGAAGTGGAATGGAGCATCAAATAGATATGCCGAAGGTCATTTGCTATGTATACATAGGCCCCCCTGTGCATGTTGGTTCAGTGCTTTAACCAGGTGTGCTACATTAAATTAAATATTATAACAGTATAAGCCCTCCTAAATATTTGTTTGTTGGCCTAAAAGTGTTACTGTATATTATTAAAAAATTAAAAAATTTAATTAAAAAATGTAATTAAAAATTGGTAAGAAAGCAGTTTAGGTCAAGGTCTATGTTCATTCCCATAGGCTGGAGGGTATCCAGTTGGAATATCCACTTGGTTTCATTTTGCAAAACCTTAGTTCTTTTATTTTCGCCCCTCCAATGGCCCTTAATTTTGTCAATTGCGTAGAAGGTCATGCATTTTGGGTCTCTATTGTGATAATCTTTAAAATGTCTAGAAACGCTATGTTTATTAAAACCATTTTTAATGTTTGAAATATGCTCTCTGATTCTCACGTATAACTGTCTAGTTGCTCTTCCCACGCACTGTTTGGGACATGGGCACTCTAATACGTAGGTAACATGGGTGTTATTGCAAGTTATTAGTTCTCTGATGTTGAATTCCTTTCCATTAGACATCGACCTAAAACTAGTTATTTTTCTATTTGTTTTTTGCTGGTACTACATGGCAGGCACTTTCCACATTTGTAGAAGCCCTTTAAGTTGTTCCCTATCTTTATCTGTTTTGGGGGGTCAAGTGCGTTATGTACTAGTTTGTTCCTGAGGGTTGGGGCCTTCCTGTAGATGAACATAGGCTTTTTCGGTAGTAAGGAATTTAGGACTTTGTCCGATTGTAGAATGGGCCAGTGTTTTTTTATTATAGTTTCTACATTCTTGTATTGTCTTGTAAAGATAGGGAACAACTTAAAAGGCTTCTACAAATGTGGAAAGTGCCTGCCATGTAGGACCAGCAAATAAACAAATAGAAAAATAACTAGTTTTAGGTCGATGTCTAATGGAAAGGAATTCAACATCAGAGAACTAATAACTTGCAATAATACCCATGTTACCTACGTATTAGAGTGCCCATGTCCCAAACAGTGCGTGGGAAGAACAACTAGACAGTTATACATGAGAATCAGAGAGCATATTTCAAACATTAAAAATGGTTTTAATAAACATAGGGTTTCTAGACATTTTAAAGATTATCACAATAGAGGCCCAAAATGCATGACCTTCTACGCAATTGACAAAATGAAGGGCCATTGGAGGGGCAAAAATAAAAGAACTAAGGTTTCGCAAAATGAAACCAAGTGGATATTTCAACTGGATACCCTCCAGCCTATGGGAATGAACATAGACCTCGACCTAAACTGCTTTCTTACCAATTTTTAATTAAATGTTTTGTATTTTTTAATAAAATACAGTAACACTTTTAGGCCAAAAAACAAATATTTAGGAGGGCTTATACTGTTATAAAATTTAATTTAATGTAGCACACCTGGTTAAAGCACTGAACCAACATGCACAGGGGGGCCTATGTATACATAGCAAATGACCTTCGGCATATCTATTTGATGCTCCATTCCACTTCCCGTTGCCATAATTGATCCTATTAAAGGCTTACGGTTCAGATCATTACAGTCCACCTACACACCCGACCCAATGAAATATTTATGGTCTGTACTATGAACACTATACTCCCTTTCAAGATACACCACATCTAAAGAGGAAATATGTAGGGTTCTGTTTTTTATATACACACTATGACCTGATTCAGATTTGTAAAGTCACACCTTCACCACTTTGCTATTTTAACATGTGACTTAACTCACAAAATATGCCTGGGTCTCTACTCACTATAAATAGCATAAGAGATCAACATATATTGACCTTGGTATATTTAAAAACAAAAATATAGGCCACTAATAATCTTCTCACGATATGTAAAATCATTGCCCTAGTGCATTGATTTCACCATGGATATACTTCGCACCTCTTTCCCTTTTATATATATTTTATATATTTTCTACCCTATTGCACTGATTTCACCATGGAGATACCTCGCACTTCCTCCCCTTTTACATATCTTATATATTTTTTATACGATATTCATTATGTTACCATGTTTAGCATTTTTATTACTTATGGTATGGAGAACGAGTACATTTTGGTACTCTTCCTTATACCTTTTCTCTCCCTCCTCCTCCCCGTATAAAATCCATTACAATTGTGTCCGTTTATCATGTAAATGTAAAGATTCATTTATCCAGTAGTAATTATGATTCGCTGGAGGTACAGGCCTTAAAGATATATATTTCTTTATTTTTAATCTTTTTAATATTTTTTATGTATTTTTTATGTATTTTTTATAAAGTTTAATGTTTTATTTCCAAGATGGAACTTTCTTATAATAATGGACGATCGTTACATTACCTGACCATATTGTGCGGAATCCCTTATCACCCTGCCCCTAACAAATGAGTGGCGAAATTACATGTAGCTATGCGGCTGTGGTGACACCAATGTAAGAATCGATAATTTAAGGTTAGGTGTCTCTATATTAAACTACCAATCCACAGTATTTATGGCTCCACTACGGACTTCTGTCCGCAAAGATGCAGGCAAAATAGCCGCTAGAGGGCTACGGTCTACCTACAATACCGCGGACCATTTTACATATGGGCTTCGGTCTGCAAAAACACAGACAAAATGGCCGCCATCGGGCTTCTGTCCACGAGGAACACAGGGAAAATGGATACTAGCCACACAGGTGTCTGAATGGGGACCGCACACTATATAAGGGTGGGAGGTACAGCAGAGGTCACGCTCCCGTAGACGTCCAATGACGAAATGCGTAGGGCGTGGCCTAATCTGTGTCTCCCAAACAACATAGGATTGCTGATGGTTAACCTGGAAAACTTTTTTTCTTGCACATTATACACTTATAAAATGTGAGTACTGCTCTGTTTACTAGTAAATACATTTTTTAAAACGGTTTTACGCTATGGACATCCCTTCTCTTTTTATATATAATACCATTATGATCCTGAGACTGCCAGGGGGCTGCCGCACAGTGGCATAGACTGTGACTGCCTGATACCCCAGCAGGGGTGAAAACAGCTGGTGAGTGTTTGCACATTAAGAGCACAAGATTCTAACAGCACCTTCACCAATGAAAGCAAGGGAATTATCACCAAAGAAATAAAATTAATATAGACTGCACTGGAAATTGCACTGTAAAATAGACTGGACTGGAAATCAAACGTTTGATAAGAGGATTTTAATGCAAATCTTTTGGCACATGAGCACTTTTACTGTATAATTTGCACACAAATGTTGTTGATTTAAGCAATACAATTTATGATATAAGCACAATTCACTCACACCCCTACATTCCCTCTCCCTTCCGCCCCCCCCTCCTCCCCCCCACTCCCTTCAACACATTTGAGAATCTCAAACACTATAAACACATGAAAAATCTAGCCACATAAATGTGATGCTGCTTGTTTTATATATTTTCCACTAAGTAGAAAAAAACTTTTGTTTCCCTTCAAATACCATTTATCTCACCTGATTAGAGGTGAACAAAGTAAGACACTCTAAGCCTAATAAGAACAGCGCCACACCCATACCTGAATTTTCAATTTGGCTGTTCTCCACTTTGTGTGGGGGCTGCATTTTGGGGGGCAGCAGTTCCAACTCATTTGAGGTGTGCTTTGGTTGCCATTTCTCTATTTCCACTGGGGGGGTCCATTTCCATATTCTTATCTAGGGTTTGCTTTCAGCATACATAAATCTGTGACTCCAGCACTGTAGGAGGTGATTTCACCATTGCAGTTAAAAAAAGAGCATATATGGCGAAGCATAAGGGATGGGGTGGACAGAGGGCGGATCTCCCCTATGCCTCGCCATATATATTTTTTTTCACTTTTCTTGGCAGAGATTTCTTCATCCACATCAATCGATGTGAATAGAGGTGTCTGTTAGGTTCTTTTTTTTTCATTCAGCCAACAAGGACCAGCAACGTACTGGTACATCGCTGGACTTTGAGTGGTTATACCGGGATGATGTCTGCAGGTTTAGACAATCCTAGCAGCTAATTAGCCACTAGACTGCTTTTACAAGCAGTAGGAGGGGACACTGCCCCCCTCCTGCCACCTTCTGTGGTTTTCTCGAGCTCTCCTGTTCCACCGGGTAACCCCAGAATGCAGCTGGTGGTTCCACCAGGTGACCATAGAGCTGATCGAGGACCAGAATGGCTCCAATCATCTCTATGGCCTAAGGCTCGATTCACACCTATGCATGTTGCTTTTGAGCGTTTTTGGAGGTTTTTTTTTCATGCTTGCCGCGTTTTTGAGCCGCGTTTTTGCCGCGTTTTTGCCGCGATTTTGCCGCGATTTGCGTTTTGCGTTTTTTTTTTTTTTTTTTTTTTTTCATTTTTTTTTACAGTCTTACAAAAAAATTACAAAAAAAAAAAAAAACGGCAAAAACGCACCAAAAACGCATCAAAAACGCATCAAAAACGCTGCAAAAAAGGTGCACTTGCGTTTTTGATGCTTGTCCATTGAAAACCATTACATGCAAAACGCTGCATTTTGCATGAGAAAAAGTCCCCGACCCTTTCCAAAAACGCGGAGATACAAAAAAGCATTGATGTGAACATGTTCCATAGGAACCCATGTTAAAAAATTCCCGTGCATTTCTGCAAAATGCAAAATGCATCAAAAAACGCGCTAGTGTGAATGGGGCCTAAGAAACCGGAAGCTATGAGCATTTCATCACTTCCGATTCGCCGTATATAAACAGCGCCATTTTTAAATTGGAAAAGCATCTTATCATACCGATCTTGGTGTGGCCAGGGGCTTTAAGGACAGAGGAGAGATCTAGAGTCTAATCGACCCCAAATTTTTCAAAAAAGAGTACCTGTCCCTACCTATTGCTATCATAGGGGATATTTACATTCCATGTGATAACCATAAAAGTGATACAAAAAAATATGAAAGGGACAGTGTAAAAACTAAATAAAAAAGCGAAAAAAATAAATTAAAAAAATAGCATTTGGAAAATCGCTGCGCAAATACTGTGTAACAAAAAAATTGCAACACACACCATTTTATTCTGTAGCTTCTCTGCTTTAAAAAAATATATAATGTTTAGGGGTTCAAAGTCATTTTCAAGAAAAAAAAAATAGTTTTATGTAAACATAAAGACAGAAAAGGCTTATGCCCCGTACACACAGTCGGATTTTCCGATGGAAAATGTCCGATCGGAGCGTGTTGTCGGAAATTCCGACTGTGTGTGGGCTCCATCAGACATTTTCCATCGGATTTTCCGACACACAAAGTTGGAGAGCAGGAGATAAAATTTTCCGACAACAAAATCCGATCGTGTGTACACAAATCCGACGGACAAAGTGCCACGCATGTTCAGAATAAATAAAGAGATGAAAGCTATTGGCCACTGCCCCGTTTATAGTCCCAACGTACGTGTTTTACGTCACCGCATTTAGAACGATCGGATTTTCCGACAGCTTTGTGCGACCGTGTGTAGACAAAACAAGTTTGAGCCAACATCCGTCGGAAAAAATCCTAGGATTTTGTTGTCGGAATGTCCGAACAAAGTCCGACCGTGTGTACGCCCTATTAGTCTTCAAGTAGTTAGAAGAGTGGGTGATATGTGGCATAAGCTTCAAATGTTTGGCATAAAATGCCAGGACAGTTCAAACACCCCCCAAATGACACCTGAGAGGGATGTTGTGTCCATGAAATATTTTGTTTTGCCACAAGACAGACATATATATATATATATATATATATATATATATATATATATAATTTTTTTTTTTTTTTTTTTACACAAAGTTGTCACTTAAATTATATATTGCTCACACATACCATGGGTATATGTGGAATTACACCTCAAAATACATTCTGATGCTTCTCCTGATACCACATGTGTGAGACTTTTTGACAGTCTATCTGCATACAGGACCCTGAAAACTAATCACCACCTTCAGGCTTTCTAAGGGCGTAAATTTCTCATTTAACTTTCTTACTACCTATCATAGTTTTGAAGGCCCTGAAATGTCAAAATAGCACAACCCCCCCCCCCCCCAAAAATGACCCCTTTTTCGGAAAGTAGACACCCCAAGCTATTTGCTGAGAGGCATGTTGCATATTTTGCAGGTCTCGCTTTTTGTCACAAACCTTTGAAAATTGAAAAAGAAAAGATAAAATACATTTTCCTCTTCGTTCTTCATTTTCCAAAAAATTGTGGCAACAAATGAGATTTGCAAAATACTTACTATGTTTCTATGCCTCTTAGCAAATACCTGTAATAGGTAGTGAGAAAGTAAAAAATGAGAAATGTACGCCCTTAGAAAGCCTGAAGGCAGTAATTGTTTTTTAGGATCCTGTATGCAGCTAGACTGCAAAAAAGTCTCACACATGTGGTATCCTCATACTCAGAAGAAGCAGCAGGATGTAATTTGGGGTGTAATTCCACTTATACCCATGTCATGTTTGAGCAATATATAATTTTAGTGACAACTTTGTGTAATTTTTTTCTTTTTTGTCAAACACTTGTGACAAAAAAATGTATTATTCAATGGGCTCAACATGCCTCTCAGCAAATTCCTTGGGGTGTCTACTTTCCAAAAAGAGGTAATTTTGGGGGATTCATCACTGCCCTGCTATTATAGCACCTCAAGAAAGGAGATAGGCAGTCAGAAAGTAAAAGTTGTTTAAATTCCATTATATATCCCATAGTTTGTAGACGCTATAACTTTTGTGCAAACCAATAAATATACACTTATTGAGATTTTTTTTTTTTTTTACCAAAGACATGTAGCTAAATATATTTTGGCCTAAATGTGTGACAAAAATTGAGTTTATTAGATAGATTTTTTTTTATTAAAAAAGGTAGAAAATATAATTGGTTTTAAATATTTTAGGGCTTTTTCCATTTATATAAAAAATAAAAATCCCAGTGATTATCAAATACCACCAAAAGAAGGCACTACTTGTGGGAAAAAAAGGACATAAATTTCACTTGGGTACAGCATTGCATGTCCACTCAATTACCAGTTAAAGAAGCGCAGTGCCAAATTGCATAAAATGCTCCGATCATTAGGCTGTAAAACCTTACGGGTCTGAAGGGGTTCAAATAAAGCTACCATTTAAATTATAGACTGATCATTTCTTTGTCAGTGGTCAAACTTACAAAATCAGCAGGGAGTCAAATACTTTTTTCCCTCACTGTATCTAAAAGTATTATGCTTGAAATAAAAGTACAGCTTATTCAGTAAATAAACTAAACTTGCTTTTTAAAATTGTATTTTTTATTACAAATGGAATTACAAGGACTGTGTTTGTTAAGAATATTTAAACTATACAGTACATGAGAACAAGTAACCACCAGGGCCATCTTAATGGCATCATGGGCCCTTGAGCAAAGTAACGCACTGGGGCCCCCACAAGCCTGCACTACCGATCACCAAATGCAACCCATATAAGTAAAAGGGTCTGCACTGCAAGTTCCCCACAACTGGTGATGCAACATTTAGAGCAGGGGTAGGCAACCTTTGAGAGGTGAAGATCTACTTGAAAATTATAATAAAACTAATGTCATTGTAAAAATTTAAACTTGGCCTACCTTAAAAGTTGACTTCAGTGAGCAACTAGTTTCAGGTCTAATTTCAGGGCAATGTATAGAGATCAGTAAAAGGAAGGATGGTGTACAGAGGTCACAAATAGGTAAGCCAGTGTATAGAGGTCAGTAATAGATAGGGTGGTGTATATAGGTCAGTAATAGGTAGGGCGGTGTGTAGAGGTCAGCAATGGGTAGGGCGCTGTGTATAGGTCAGTAATAGGTGGGGCGGTGTGTAGAGGTCAGTAATAGGTAGGGCGGTGTATAGAGGTCATTAAAAGGTAGGGCGGTGTGTAGAGGTCAGTAATAGGTAGGTAGGGCGGTGTGTAGAGATCAGTAATAGGTAGGGTGGTGTATAGAGGTCAGTAATAGGTAGAGTGGTGTGTGGAGGTCAGAGTACAGGTGTCAGCAGTTTGTAGGACAGATCAAAGGGGTCAAAAGAGCAGTGGACAGTGTCAGTTAGTAGGACAGAGTATGGTGGCAGTTAGTAGAACTGTAGATGGTGTTAGTAAGGCTGTGGATAGTGACAGCTAGTAAGGCTGTGGATGGTGACAGCTAGTAAGGCTGTGGATGGTGACAGCTAGTAAGGCTGTGGATGGTGACAGCTAGTAAGGCTGTGAATGGTGACAGTAGGGCTGTGGATGGTGACAGTAGGGCTGTGGATGGTGTTAGTAAGTAGGGCTGTGGATGGTGTCAGTAAGTAGGGCTGTGAATGGTGACAGTAGTGCTGTGGATGGTGTCAGCTAGTAAGGCTGTGGATGGTGACAGTAAGGCTGTGGATGGTGACAGTAAGGCTGTGGGTTGTGTCGGTTATTAAGGCTGTGGATGGTGTCGGTCAGTAAGGCTGTGGATGGTGTCGGTCAGTAAGGCTGTGGATGGTGTCGGTTAGTAAGGCTGTGGATGGTGTCGGTTAGTAAGGCTGTGGGTGGTGTTGGTTAGTAAGGCTGTGGATGGTGTCAGTAAGGCTGTGGATGGTGTCAGTAAGTAGGGCTGTGGGTGGTGTTGGTTAGGCTGTGGCTGGTGTTGGCCAGTAAGGCTGTGGATGGTGTCAGTAAGGCTGTGGATGGTGCCAGTAAGGCTGTGGATGGTGTCAGTAAGGCTGTGGATGGTGTCAGTTAGGCTGTGGATGGTGTCAGTTAGACTGTGGATGGTGTCAGTAGGGCTGTGGATGGTAACAGTAGGGCTGTGGATGGTGTCAGTAAGTAGGGCTGTGGATGGTGTCAGTAAGACTGTGGATGGTGTCAGTAAGGCTGTGGATGGTGACAGTAGGGTTGTGGATGGTGACAGTAGGGTTGTGGATGGTGACAGTAGGGCTGTGGATGGTGACAGTAGGGCTGTGGATGGTGTCAGTAAGTAGGGCTGTGGATGGTGTCAGTTAGTAAGGCTGTGGATGGTGTCAGCTAGTAAGGCTGTGGATGGTGTCAGCTAGTAAGGCTGTGGATGGTGTCAGTAAGGCTGTGGATGGTGACAGTAAGGCTGTGGATGGTGACAGTTAGTAAGGCTGTGGGTGGTGTCGGTTATTAAGGCTGTGGATGGTGTTGGTTAGTAAGGCTGTGGATGGTGTCGGTTAGTAAGGCTGTGGATGGTGTCGGTTAGTAAGGCTGTGGGTGGTGTCGGTTAGTAAGGCTGTGGATGGTGTCAGTTAGGCTGTGGATGGTGACAGTGGGGCTGTGGATGGTGTCAGTGAGTAGGGCTGTGGGTGGTGTCAGTCAGTAAGGCTGTGGATGGTGTCAGTATGGCTGTGGATGGTGTCAGTAGGGCTGTGGATGGTATCAGTAGGGCTGTGGATGGTGTCAGTTAGGCTGTGGATGGTAACAGTTAGTAGGGTTGTGGATGGTGTCAGTAAGTAGGGCTGTGGATGGTGACAGTAGGGCTGTGGATGGTGTCAGTTAGTAGGGCTGTGGATGGTGTCAGTTAGTAAGGCTGTGGATGGTGTCAGCTAGTAAGGCTGTGGATGATGACAGTAAGGCTGTGGGTGGTGTTGGTTATTAAGGATGTGGATGGTGTCGGTTAGTAAGGCTGTGGGTGGTGTCGTTTAGTAAGGCTGTGGATGGTGTCAGTGGGGCTGTGGATGGTGTCAGTGAGTAGGGCTGTGGGTGGTGTCAGTCAGTAAGGCTGTGGATGGTGTCAGTATGGCTGTGGATGGTGTCAGTAGGGCTGTGGATGGTGTCAGTAGGGCTGTGGATGATGTCAGTTAGGCTGTGGATGGTAACAGTTAGTAGGGCTGTGGATGGTGTCAGTAAGTAGGGCTGTGGATGGTGACAGTAGGGCTGTGGATGGTGTCAGTTAGTAGGGCTGTGGATGGTGTCAGTTAGTAAGGCTGTGGATGGTGTCAGCTAGTAAGGCTGTGGATGATGACAGTAAGGCTGTGGGTGGTGTTGGTTATTAAGGATGTGGATGGTGTCGGTTAGTAAGGCTGTGGGTGGTGTCGTTTAGTAAGGCTGTGGATGGTGTCAGTTAGTAAGGCTGTGGATGGTGACAGTAGGACTGTGGATGGTGTCAGTAAGACTGTGGATGGTGACAGTGTGGCTGTGGATGGTGTCAGTAAGGCTGTGGATGGTGACAGTAGGGCTGCAGATGGTGTCAGTAAAGCTGTGGATGGTGACAGTAGGGCTGTGGATGGTGACAGTAGGGCTTTGGATGGTGATAGTAGGGCTTTGGATGGTGACAGTAGGGCTGTGGATGGTGTCAGTAAGTAGGGCTGTGGATGGTGTCAGTTAGTAAGGCTGTGGATGGTGCCACTTAGTAAGGCTGTGGATGGCGTCAGTAGGGCTGTGGATGGTGACAGTAGGGCTGTGGATGGTGTCAGTTAGTAAGGCTGTGGGTGGAGTTGGTTAGTAAGGCTGTGGATGGTGTCAGTAAGGCTGTGGATGGTGCCAGTTAGTAAGGTTGTGGGTTGTGTCGGTTAGTAAGGCTGTGGATGGTGTCAGTTAGTAAGGCTGTGGGTGGTGTCAGCAAGGCTGTGGATGGTGTCAGTAGGGCTGTGGATGGTGTCGGTAAGGCTTTGGATGGTGTCAGTAAGGCTGTGGATGGTGACAGTTGGGCTGTGGATGGTGTCAGTAAGTAGGGTTGTGTCGGTTAGTAAGGCTGTGGATGGTGTCAGTGAGACTGTGGATGGTGACAGTGGGGCTGTGGATGGTGTCAGTGAGTAGGGCTGTGGGTGGTGTTGGTTAGGCTGTGGGTGGTGTTGGTCAGTAAGGCTGTGGATGGTGTCAGTAGGGCTGTGGATGGTGTCGGTAAGGCTGTGGATGGTGACAGTAGGGCTGCAGATGGTGACAGTAGGGCTGTGGATGTGTCAGTAAGGCTGTGGGTGGTGTCAGTAAGGCTGTGGATGGTGTCGGTAAGGCTTTGGATGGTGTCAGTAAGGCTGTGGATGGTGACAGTAGGGCTGTGGAAGGTGTCAGTGAGTAGGGTTGTGTCAGCTAGTAAGGCTGTGGATGGTGTCAGTGAGGCTGTGGATGGTGACAGTGGGGCTGTGGATGGTGTCAGTGAGTAGGGCTGTGGGTGGTGTTGGTTAGGCTGTGGGTGGTGTCGGTCAGTAAGGCTGTGGATGGTGTCAGTATGGCTGTGGATGGTGTCGGTAAGGCTGTGGATGGTGTCAGTAAGGCTTTGGATGGTGTCAGTAGGGCTGTGGATGGTAACAGTTAGTAGGGCTGTGGATGGTGTCAGTAAGTAGGGCTGTGGATGGTGTCAGTAAGGCCGTGGGTGGTGTCAGTAAGGCTGTGGATGGTGTCAGTAAGGCTTTGGATGGTGACAGTAGGGCTGTGGATGGTGACAGTAGGGCTGTGGATGATGTCAGTAAGTAGGGCTGTGGATGGTGTCAGCTAGTAAGGCTGTGGATGGTGACAGCTAGTAAGGCTGTGGGTGGTGACAGTTAGCAAAGCTGTGGGTGGTGTCGGTTATTAAGGCTGTTAATGGTGTCGGTTAGTAAGGCTGTGGATGGTGTCAGTAGGGCTGTGGATGGTGTCGGTAAGGCTTTGGATGGTGTCAGTAAGGCTGTGGATGGTGACAGTAGGGCTGTGGATGGTGTCAGTGAGTAGGGCTGTGGATGGTGTCAGTAAAGCTGTGGATGGTGTCAGTAAGGCTGTGGATGGTGTCAGTAGGGCTGTGGATGGTGTCAGTAAGGCTGTGGATGGTGTCAGTAGGGCTATGGATGGTGTCAGTAGGGCTATGGATGGTGTCAGTAAGGCTGTGGATGGTGACAGTAGGGCTGTGGATGGTGACAGTAGGGCTGTGGATGGTGTCAGTAAGTAGGGCTGTGGATGGTGCCAGTTAGTAAGGCTGTGGATGGTGCCAGTTAGTAAGGCTGTGGATGGTGTCAGTAAATAGGGCTGTGGATGGTGCCAGTTAGTAAGGCTGTGGATGGTGCCAGTTAGTAAGGCTGTGGATGGTGTCAGTAAGGCTGTGGATGGTGTCAGTTAGTAAGGCTGTGGGTGGAGTTGGTTAGTAAGGCTGTGGATGGTGTCAGTAAGGCTGTGGATGGTGACAGTAGGGTTGTGGATGGTGTCAGTAAGTAGGGCTGTGGATGGTGCCAGTTAGTAAGGCTGTGGATGGTGCCAGTTAGTAAGGCTGTGGATGGTGTCAGTAAGGCTGTGGATGGTGTCAGTAAGGCTGTGGATGGTGTCAGTTAGTAAGGCTGTGGGTGGAGTTGGTTAGTAAGGCTGTGTATGGTGTCAGTTAGGCTGTGTATGGTGTCAGTTAGGCTGTGTATGTTGTCAGTAAGGCTGTGGATGGTGTCAATTAGGCTGTGAATGGTGACAGTAGAGCTGTGGATGGTGTCAGTAAGTAGGGCTGTGGATGGTGTCTGTAAGCAAGGCTGTGGATGGTGTCAGTAAGGCTGTGGATGGTGTCAGTAAGACTGTGGATGGTGACAGTAGGGCTGTGGATGGTGTCAGTTAGTAAGGCTGTGGGTGGAGTCGGTTAGTAAGGCTGTGGATGGTGTCAGTAGGGCTGTGGATGGTGTCAGTAAGGCTGTGGATGGTGTCAGTAAGGCTGTGGATGGTGTCAGTAAGGCTGTGGATGGTGTCAGTTAGGCTCTGAATGGTGACGGCTAGTAAGGCTGTGGCTGGCGTCGGTTAGTAAGGCTGTGGGTGGCGTCGGTTAGTAAGGCTGTGGGTGGTGTCTGTTAGCAAGACTGTGGATGGTGTCGGTTAGCAGGGATGTGGATGGTGTCGGTTAGCAAGGATGTGGATGGTGTCGGTTAGCAAGGCTGTGGATGGTGTCGGTTAGCAAGGCTGTGGATGGTGTTGGTTTGCAAGGCTGTGGATGGTGTCGGTTAGCAAGGCTGTGGATGGTGTCAGTTAGCAAGACTGTGGATGGTGTCGGTTAGCAAGGCTGTGGATAGTGAGGGTTAGCAAGGCTGTGGATAGTGAGGGTTAGCAAGGCTGTGGATGATGACAGTAGGGCTGTGGATGATGACAGTAGGGCTGTGGATGGTGTCAGTCAGTAGGGCTGTGGATGGTGTCAGTCAGTAGGGCTGTGGATGGTGTCAGTAGGGCTGTGGATGGTGTCAGTTAGTAAGGCTGTGGATGGTCTCAGTAGGGCTGTGGATGGTGACGGTTAGTAAGGCTGTGGATGGTGACGGTTAGTAAGGCTGTGGAAGGTGTCAGTAAGTAGGGCTGTGGACGGTGTCAGTAAGTAGGGCTGTGGACGGTGACAGTAAGTAGGGCTGTAGATGGTGACAGTTAGTAAGGCAGTGGATGGTGTCAGTAAGTAGGGCAAAAGATGGGGTTAGTTAGAGCAGTGATATGTGTGTACAGTGGCTCACAGGAAATCAGAATTTTTCCTCACGTGCAGAGAAGGGAACTGTCAACGACAGATGACTCTTCTTTCTCCTTGTGCTCTGATCCTGGTCAGCCCTCCTCTCTCATTGATCCCATGTAATGTCACACACAAGTGCCTAGGATGGACGTGTTAGAAGGGCCAGCCTGGATCAGTGCAACATACAAGGTAGGTCCTTCCATGCTCTGCAATGTGGGAGGAGCAGTCTGGGGGTTGCAAAGCAGAATCACCGATCTACCCGCCACCTGGCCGTAACTAATGGGTAGATTGCAGTCAATGGGTCTCCGACCCTCGATTTAGACGGATAAAATGTGGTGAGGAGGCAACATGTCACTTCTTCACTACCTGTCAAATGCCTCTGAAAAGCAATCCATCTATGAATTGCTTTTCAGAGCTAGTCTTTTTCATTTAGAGGCTCAGAGGGGCAAATGGAGGTGGAGCTGCCGAGACAGGCATTTGGCAATAATCAGAGGTGACAGCTTGGAGATGGCAAGCAGAAAATGCTGCCGGTACCCATTCAGTCAGCCCTGCTGCTAAGACTAAAGCGTCACTCCCCCCTATTTTTGGGCCAGAGGTCAATAAGTCCTAGAGGATAGCATGTTAGACCCCTTTCACACTGGGGCGGTTTGCAAGCGGTATTGCGCTAAAAATACCGCCTACAAACCGCCCCTAAACAGCCTCCGCTGTTTGTTCAGTGTGAAAGCCCGAGGGCTTTCACACTGAAGTGGTGCGCAGGCAGGGCGGTGAAAAAAGTCCTGCAAACCGCTTTTTTGGAGCGGTGAAGGAGCGGTGTATTCACCGCTCCTAAACCGCTCCTGCCCATTGAAATCAATGGGACAGCGCGGCTATACCGCGGCAATACCGCGGCTATAGCCGCGCTGTACGAGGGATTTTAACCCTTTTTCGGCCGCCAGCGGGGGTTAAAACCGCACCGCTAGCGGCCGAATACAGCTACAAGAACGACGGTACAGCAGCGCTAAAAATAGCACTGTTGTACCGCCGACGCCCCCACCGCCCCAGTGTGAAAGGGGCCTTAGGCACTTCCTAATAGCTCAGTCCCTAAGAACAGTAATGGATAATGGCCAACAGGCCCTCTTACCAGACCCAGCAAAACCGCAGCAGTGATCCCTTTGGCTGGACGTTCACTCACTCTGGGTTGCTCAGGCAGACTCTGGTCAGTAGTGTAACATGTCTGTACCCTGACAGTGGTTCTGTCTTTCTCCCCCTTTGGTGGTGCAAGTACAGCATGGCTCCTTCTCTGGTGGTGTGAGTACAGTGTGGAACCTTCTCTGGTGGTGAGAGTACAGCGTGGCTCCTTCTCTGGTGGTGCGAATACAGCGTGGCACCTCTGCTGATGTGAGTACAACGTGGCTCCTTCTCTGGTGGTGGGGGTACAGCGTGCCTCCCTCTCTGGTGGTGCGGGTACAGCATGGCTCCCTCTCTGGTCCGGGTACAGTGTGGCTCCCTCTCTGGTGGTGCTGGTACAGCATGGCTCCCTCTCTGATTGTGCGGGTATAGCATGGCTCCCTCTCTGGTGGTGCGGGTACAGCGTGGCTCCCTCTCTGGTGGTGCAGGTACAGCGTGGCTCCCTCTCTGGTGGTGTGGGTACAGCGTGGCTCCCTCTCTGGTGGTGCAGGTACAGCGTGGCTTCCTCTCTGGTGGTGCGGGTACAGCGTGGCTCCCTCTCTGGTGGTTCGGGTACATCCGAGGCTCCCTCTCTGGTGGTGCGAGTAAATCACAGCTCCCTCTCTGGTGGTGCGAGTACATCGCGGCTCCCTCTCTGGCAGTGCGAGTACAGCGTGGCTCCCTCTCTGGTGGTGCAAGTAAAGAGTGGCTCCTTCTCTGGTTTCCCCCAGCACAGTCCTCTCCTGTTCTCTTTTCATTTGTAGCACTCAATTCCTCTTCTTTTTCCGACTTTCGGGCTCTCTTCCCCCAGCCGAGTGCATGCATGCTGAGGGCTGTAGCTTGCTGTCTGTGGACACATCTGGGGCCACCAATTTTCTGGGACTAAATTTCCCATGCTTCCCCAGTGTCTTCTGATTGGCCCTCTGCTAAGGCCAATGGGGAGAGCGGGCAGGAAGGTGGGCGGTATAGTGGCGAACCTACCACATTCAAGCCGCTCTCTCTTCTCCCGTTCGGCTGCAGGAAAAAGGGGGGGGCGGGGGAGTAAGGTATACCCACAGCTCTCCTCTTCCCTGTCAAATCGCCACTGCCAAGTGGCAAATAGAGCAGGGGAAAATCGACCCGCTTTCAACGGCACCCACTACAGCTTCTTCTTGGTGTCAACCACCCATTGCACCCCCATATCGACGCTACTGGACTTAAATAAGTTACGTGCAGTGCAGTTACCATACCACTCGACCTCCGTACTGCATCCCCCTAGATCGGAGCAGGCCCTGATGGGGCCCCATGAGCACTTGGGGCCCAGGGGTGCCCACTCGATAAGACGGCTCTAGAAACCACCTACCTTTCCCTCTTAATTTATGAGCTTCCTGCCAATATGCATTTTCAGTTATTGACAATGCTGATCCAGAAGCATATATTGCAAGAGCTTTATCATTTTATCTATAAAGTAAGGTATTGTGTATTTTTGGGAGACACAGGTTCACAATACTTCCTTACTTAAAGATGCTGCTGGAGAAGAAACACTTAACACTGTAATAATCCAGAAGCAGCAGAAAGAGTGTTTCTGTAATAGGAACTCTGGAGGGAAATGCTACTCACACTTTAATTATGGCCCTGATCATTTTGTTCCATAAAGTATTTTTTTCTGCCTTTAGGGAACCTCCGGCATGCAAGGATGTGTTTTGTCATCTTTGTAGCATTTGGAAAAGAATATTTCTTCTCACAATATTTGCAAATTGCAGCTTTGCTCTTAGCAGAAATTGCACTTTGGAAATGTTTCTAAACTCTGTATGTTGGTTTCACCATTTTACTGAGAGGAGGAAAATAAAAACCAATTTATGGAGCAGACTAAAGGTAAACATTATGCTGTGATGGTGAAGAACATTAATAAGAATCATTTAAAGGTTATAAAAAAATAATAATTTGGCAGACTCATTTACCCTTTTACCTGTCAATTAAGACCATCTACTGTATCCCAGCAACCACTCAACTGTAGGAGGTACAAGATGGAGCCCACAAGCACACTAAACTGGAGCTTTTCCCTGTAGTGTTTCCTAGTGGCAGAAATGCAAATTTCAGTTGTTTGAGATCTGCATTGAGATGTACGCTGTTAATTGAACTGCATTCCAGGCTTTGCTTGTCTTTAGCTGAGAGAACTTACAATAATTTAAGACTTTACATAAAGTCTCAGAAATCTTTCATGAAGGTCTTCGTGTTCTTGTCATATGCCACACTTTTTTTTCTGTCTTCAATTTCCTCGGAAAAAAACAAAAACTACTTGGAAAAAAACATGGGAAAAAGTGTTTTTCTCCCAATTTTTCAGTTTTTTTTTCTGGGGCTTCCCATCTCTACTCTCAGGTATAATTTTAGCTAATCTATCTGGGGGGAAAAGTGTTTTTTTCCCAATTTTTCAGTTTTTTTTTTTTTGGGGCTTCCTATCTCTACTCTCAGGTATAATTTTAGTTAATCTATCCAGGATATCTTGTATCATGGATTCCCTTTCAGAGCTGAGGGTCACACATGTGCCTGTCAGACTCTCGTTATTGTCCCGAATCAGAGTAAATTGTTGTCCTGTCTAAACCCCACTCCCTCACCAGTTCATTACTTACATTTGCCTATCACTTCCTTCATTTGCTGATCTTCTATTGCTCACCTCTTTTACCCTTTCTTTTCCTTCACTCTTGTTCTCCCCCCCCCCCTTTTTTTTTTATTCTTTCCTTTCACTGGTTGTGCAGGGTCCTCATCTGTCATATAGGGCCTTGAGAATCTTTAAAACTCACCTGGCCAACCTAAGGCTTTATGACTTTTGGCATACACTTCACCCTTTCGGTCAAAGACTATACTTTTTTTTCTTTCCATCTCATCGAAAATATTCTCGCATTGACTATTCCTTTCTCAAGCCGACCTTAAATACTTATCCTCAGCCACTATAGAGTAAATGTTGATCTCTGGCCACCGTTCTAGATTTTCATCTTTTAACGTTTACTGAACAGGAAGTTAGAACACAAATTTGGAAACTGAATTCAGTGTTACTCAGTGATCCTATAAGACTACAAGCCCTGCAAACCAGTTTTCAAAACATACTTTAAAGGAAATGATTCCTCTGACACCTCCCCACTCAAACAATGGGAGGCACATTAACGTGTTATGCGGGGTGAATTTATCACTTTAGTGACAGCTCCCAAAAGGAAACATAAAAAGAAAGTATGGGATATTGCTGACACCATTACCTCTGTGGAGAAGTCCCATAAACAATTGTTAGCGCAGGAGGCTTTGTCTGAACTCACCCAAGCGAGAATGGAATTTAGGAAATAACTAGGCAACGAAAATACTTATCCTTTCATGAAAGCTATTTTATGAACAGAGCAGAAAAGTTGGAAATTATTAGCCAAGTACCTACATGCTAAACTAACCACTATGCAGATACATACAATTCAAGACAAACAAGGTATGATACATGATGACATGCTAGCAATTGCCAGGCAATTTTGGAGATATACGACATTCTGTACAACTTAAAGAGGAGCCCCCCACCCCCACCAAATATTAAAAGTCAGCAGCTACAAATACTGTACTGCTGACTTTTAATATTAGGACACTTACCTGTCTATCGATCCCGCAATGTTGGCACCCCCAGCTGATTTTAGAAATCGGCTCTTGGTAAGGGAAACCGTGGTGAGGAAAACCGGTAGTGAAGCCTTTTGGCTACACAGTCGGTTCACTACAGCTCATGCATGAAGCGTGCTGCCCTTTCTAACTGGGCCTGGCGGAGGAAGGGGGGCTGAGGTCGCCGTGGCGCAGTCTGCCGGAAGTGGGTGACGGGTACCTGTCAAAAACAAAGTACCTGCTCCCCCCCATAGATAAAAGTGAAAAAATGTGGCGCTAAAAACGTGATGTCCGTTATTGGGCAAAACCAACCAGAATGAACGTCTAGAATGTCTATTAGGTTTTGCCCAATAACGGACATCACGTTTTTAGCGCCACATTTTTTCACTTTTATTATATTTCACAATTGGTCTATTTGTTATGTTGGCTGCTTTTCACATTTAGTTGGCGCAGTATTATTTACAATATTTCCCCCCCCGCCACAGATGCCAAATATGGCATCTGAGGGGGGAAGAGACAGATAAGCGGAACTTCCACTTTCGGGTGGATCTCCGTGTTAAACGCTCCTGGTCCCTCCGCACACAAGGAGTGCAATGTTGATTGCTTTCTTAGCTAAATTCAGCCCTCCTGCATTAACTATGAAAGATGCTTGGTGAGCAGAGGCCTGTATTACTACTGAAGAATTCCAACAAGCCCTAAACAGTATGAAATCTGGGGAAAACCTAGACACAGACAGGTTTTCAGTCCAGTACTACAAATGCTTTTAACAGATAGCGGCCCTGCACTTCATCTCAGCCTTTAATTCCATAATCAACTCTCCTCCCTCCTCTCCTTCATTGTTGGAGGCCGATATCAGCTTCATTCCTAAAGAGGATAAATATTTAACATTGTAGAAAACTACAGACCAATCCCATTGATTAATGTAGATGTCAAACTACAGTATATGCAAAAAATCTTGCTAATAGGTTTCTTCCTTTTCTGCCTAAATGGATCTCCCTCGACCAAATGGGGTTTGTCCCTGGCAGTGAAGCCCATGGCAATACCCTGAAAGCATTTAACTTAATTCATTGGTTTACAGCTAAGGGACAGAGCGGTTTCTTAAATTGGATGCTGTGACGGCATCGAAAGGGGGACCTCCGACTACATGGAAATGGCTCTACGCTTTTTGAGCATCCGCAGCAAGTTCTGCTCCTGAATACTATCTTTTTACACCTCTCCGTATGCCAAAGTACGCATAAGCTGCACTTGTCGGATATCTTCTATAGAGGCCTATAAGAGAGGTTAGTTGCCTTTGCTAATGACATTTTACTTTTCTTGACCACACCACTATCCTCTTTGCCTGCCTTACTGGGAGATCTTGACCATTTTCAGTCCATCTCTAATTAAAAAATTAACTAATCTAAATCAAATTCTCTAAACATTTCTTTACTTGCTGAGGAGGTGTCTCATTGTAAGCGGCAGTTTCCTTTCACTTGGAAAGAAGATGCTAACAATTTTTAGGGGAACTAGCTCCCATCTGTCCTGTCAGATGTTTACAGTCACAATTACCAGCCCCTGCTAGCTCAAATCAATCAAGATCTTAAAGCTTGGGACAAAACATGCTATGCATGGTTTGGAAGAGCAGCTTTTGTAAAAAGGAATATATTACATACTCCAAATAGTTCTTTATTCTCTGCCTTGAGCTTTTTCTCTAAAGCATACAATGTTTACATTCTTATGGCAGGGGAAAACCCATAGACTCAGCTTTGCTTTCCTGACCTCCTCAAACATAAAGGGGGTATTGACCTCCCAGACTTAAAAAAGTAGTATTACTGGGACTGTCTTCTGTCCAGAATTGTCGACTGGTCTGTACACAATTCAGTGAAAGATTGGATTTTGGTGGAGCAAATTTTTTTAACTACTCCCTTGGATATTGTTCCTTGGCTTCCGTTGACCCCATCCTTTTGCACATTGACAACCCAGCCACTTATGGGTCCCACTGTTCAAGTTTTGCAACTTGCATGTAAGGTTTTTTCCATTTCCTCTGTAAAAGAGCCCCTTATATCTCTCTGGTTCAATCTGAACTTTTCCCCTGGGCTTAATGGAAAACAGTTGAAGACTGCTCATCCAAATCTACAGTGTGGGCAGATAATTTTTTTTGACAGGGGATGCTTTTTAGACCAAATGGCATTGCCCTCTCCATCACCTACCATAAAACACCTCTATAGGCTCACTTTCAAATTAGGCGTTTTCTTAATGCCTCCTCGACCAATTCTTTCTATGCTAGAACTTGCATCCACTTGGAATCCATATGTATGTCAGACTCCCCCCAAAATCACATGATTTCCTTTAGCTATCTAAATCTATTTAGAAACCAGTCATCCTATGGGTCTGAAATATGCCTAAAGTGGGAAAAGATCTGGGTGGCCAATTATCCGAGGAGGACTGGGAATCAACCCACACAATGGTTGATAAAGGATCCCTGAGTGTGAATGTTCAAGAAAATGGTTTTAAATTGTAAACCAGATGGTATTCTATGCCATCTGTGGTGTACAAATTTCCTAAGTTTCTGATAAAAATGATACGTTGCCACGTGGAGGTGGGAAACCTGATCATTGTGTGGCGGTAGTGCCCAGTCCTAAGCACCTAATGAAGTGAGGTCCATTGTAAAACCTCAGTTGTGTGGAGCTTCCCCCTAGACTTTAATTCCGCTCAATATTTGCTACATCATACAAGCCTGCCTAAGCACCAATATTTCATATCACTGTCAATGCAGCCAGACTATGTGTCCCTGTTCTCTAGCAGACATGGAGGAACTGATTCATATTACACAAGATATAGAAGCTTGCATTAGCACAAGATCTGGGCCTGCTGGATCCACTACAGATCTACAGCTGAATATGGCAATTTACTTAAGGGTAGTATTTATGGGAAGAGTTGGGTGACCTTGGCAGTAAGCCATTTTTGATGCAATCCTGCTTAGAGTCTGATGTTTTTCTCCCCACTCTAAGTTTTACCTCTGTCCCCCCCCCCCCCCTTTTTAACTCTCTCTAAGCCCTTGCAATACTATACTTCACATCTTTTTCTTCTATCCCTTCTCCCCTCCAACCTTGAACCCCCCCCAATTCTTTTTAGTTCCTCTCCCCTTCTCTTCTCCCTCTCCCTTTCTGGTTTATTCTTTTATATTCTTTAATATCTAACCTTCTTTAAAGGGTGATATGCCTCACTAGATTTTCTGAGATGTCCAATACTCACATGTTTTCTTTTCTACTTCTCCGGGATTCACTTTGGTTAAATGCATGGCTGAAAGTGCCTTCTTTGGGGAAGAGGTGTTTAGATTTGTGTTTAGATTTGTGTTTAGTAATTTTGATGACAGTTGGAAAGGGACTGCATTATTTGGATATGCTTGCAACACCACATTTAATATTTTGGTTACTGTACCTCTCTTTACCATATATGCTGATCTTTCTTACACGCTTTTATAGAAAAAAACAAAAATGCAGCCATTATGGAGCACTGCAAATCAGGAAGCAGGGCCTTACTATGCAATAAGCCATCATGATTGCTCTTGTGTACATATAGAATTACAAGTAATGCATACAAACAAGGTTTTCAAAACATCAACACGCATGTAAATTATTTACATGTTTTTACACCTACCATATGCATATTAAAAAAATGAAAATAAATATCTCATAAGTGCTGGTTGGCACTTTAAAACAGCCTTTAGCAGACTTTAGCTGCAAGATTAAAAGTGCCTGCATGTACTGAGCCCCACTATAAAAACGCATTTTCCATGTATGTAACTGTTCTGTAGTTACTTACACTGAACTTCAAGCAAAAGAGTAAAAGGAAAGTTTCTGTGTTGCTAGTTTCTAGCAACAGTGCAATTACTTTTCGAGGACATTATTACAAGACCACTTTAGTTCATGAATCACAGTGCTTATGACCACTTGCTGTTTCCATTCTTGGGGTTTAACAAATAACCAAAAATAAAAACTGATACCTCAGACTTGTAACCTTTGATACATGTCATACCTTAAAATTTTCCTCTGTTAGTCCTTCATTGGTCTTTGAATTTCTGATCATTGCTGCAACATATCGTTTCACCAAATTTCTAATAACTTCCTGCAATGAAAGAGATATTGTGCAATGTTAATAGGCTGAATGTTCAATGAAAAGGTAATTTTCCTTCAAATGTGCCTGTATAGTCCAAATTTATCTGCAAATTAGAAACAACTGTTGATTATTTTTTTTAGCTTTACATGATACAAAACAGTTTGATAAAGTTGATTAATTCTGTAACAAGTGCAGTCTGTGGAAGAATGGCACCAAGTCTGTGTTGTTTGTCTTGAGGATCATATTGCTTGAGCCTAACCCAAACATACAACTCTAAAAACTAAAATATGTTGGTCGCATCCATAATTTACTAAAGGAATTGTCTCTCCAACAAATTTTCAGACTTACAGGGTACCAATAATTATTAAAGATGCTTTCTTGAGCATGCTGTTTGTACAGAAGGGCACTGCTAAACAATGTGCTTTATGTACAGTAACATTATAAAACTCCTTTTCATTACTTTACAGCATGCTCCCTTGTTTTTCTGCATCATGTAACTGGCAAAAGAAAATGGCATACAAAACCCACAGGGAGCAAATATGAACATTCTAAAACTGTTTTGTAAGTGAAATCCAAGCACTAAAAGTCCCAACTGTGCTTAGCTAGTATAAGCAATACTTGCACTATATTTATCCTGCCTGCATCATAAACAAAATTTTGTAGCTATGAAAAATTATTCTATTTTCTCTGTAAATGTGTTTATCAATTATACAGTAAGTCAGACAGTCTTAGTTTTATATGTTTCACAAAATTTGTGGTTTGTTGTAGTGGGTTGCTACAAGCATGTAAGATTCAGTAATTTTGTATTTAGTGGGTTACAGTGAGGTGGGTTTAAGCAGTCCATTAACTTGGAATCGGTTGCCAGTGCACGGTAATGAAAAAAACCCCCAAAAAACTAACCTGCACCTTTTTTTTTAAAGTTACACACCTCTTTTATTTAAAGGTATTTGCTCATTGCCCCCAGTAACACACACATTTTACTGCAGGTTAAAAAAGCCCTAGTTAAATATCTCTTATATCCATGGTGATGTCAAACGACTGCCTTTTAAGTTCAAAGGTAGCATTATCCAGTAGTGCAATCTCCAGGAAGTTTAAATCTTTTTAAATATGAAAGCTGTTTCCTCAAGCTAGTTGACTCATTCAAATGATTGGAAGTTCAGATTACTCCTGACCCTTCTAAGTACTTAGAATTAAATCTACTTCTTTTACTTAAGCAATGCCAAATGCACTACCTGGTGCAAACCCCCATTGTCAGTAATTGGCAAAGTAAACCTAATCAAAATGGTATGGTCTCCACAATTGTTATACATTTTTCACAATTCCCTACAATGGATATCCCTTAGGATGTTTGTGCGCATTGACACCCTATTTAGAGACCTCATATGACAGAAAAAAAAAACTAGGACATGATCATCTACATTGCAGTATAATAAGGGTCAAGGGGGCCTCACAGTACCCAATCCCAGATTGTATTTCCTTGCCTCCCAGCTCTAGCATCATGGGAGGTGGGGGCTCTTCGATTATTCTGACCCAGTTAGTAGGCTCTTGCTTTCCAGGGTTTTGAGTTATGTGGCTGTCTCAGTTGGAAACTTGGTTTCCAATCTATCTCTTTTTTAGGTCCCACAGTGTCTCTTTTGAGGAAGCTCTAGTCCACAGTTAAAAGTAGTTTGGAACTGTCAGGCTTCCTGCAGGAAATGCTGCTATGTAGTAATCTCATGTATGCCAAAATACATAAATTAGAGGGGTTTCAGTTCTGGGAGGATGCAGTACCCATTATGTACAGTATCTCAATTATATAACCAAAACATGTTGAAATCGTTTAATGATTTACAAGAGGAATTTGCCTTGCCTAGACAAAACTTTTACTTGTATCTCCAACTGAGGCATACCTTGTATGCCCATGGTATGCCTTGTAGGCTTAGATAGGAGCAGGAGTTGGGAGATTTTAGGGGAGAGACCTAGGGGATGTGTTTCCAGTCCATCCCTTCTATCTCAGTTTTACCCTCATACAAATGATTACAATTGTTCCTGCTACACAGGGCCTGATGGGACAGAAGAGAGTCTCGTACATGCCCTAAATGCTGTAGAGATGAAGGTGACCGAATTCATCTGCTGTGGCTGAAATTATTCTGGTACTGGAAGGTTTTGACTGATACTATCTCTGCAGTATATATGATTAAGGTCCTACTGGACCCTATGGTTTACTGGGCACGGTGTATGAGGACATTTTCGTTGCACAGGCCAACATAGCAGAACTCAGGCTTTTATATATTGCCCACAAACAAATTGCCCGTTTTTGGTCATCTCCACATAATGAACTATAAAACACTATAAAAAAACTGGATTGATCAGGTTAACTTTATTCTCATATGGGAAAAGTTACCTACCCACACAGAAATGCCAACCATACATTTTCTTCTATCTAGCAGGCATGGCTTGACACTCCTGAGCTTGCTCCCCCTCAATAGATTATGCATAGGCTATTACAGGTGTGAAGGATCATTTGGTTCTTGGTCTGTTCTATTTCATTAGTTCCTAGTCACGCTCGGGGGTTCTTACACAAATATGTGAATATGAAAACAGATGACTCCAGTTATTAATTCTTATTACCCCATATGCAGGTTGTTTGCATTTTCCTATCACTGGCTAGCAGATTTGTATGCTGCGCATGGCCTCTCGGTTGTTGTCCTCTTATTGTCGATTTTCAACTGTATGTTGTTTTACATAGTTACATAGTAGGTGAGGTTAAAAAAGACAAAGTCCATCCAGTCCAACCTATGTGTTGTTGATGTTCTTCTTTTGTACTTATGTGCCATCATGCCTTTTTTTATGTTCATTTAGGGAAACGTATTCAGTTTGCTTTTAGACATGGTATTGTAACCCGATTATATTGTCTGATTATCCTATATTGAGCTTGCAGTCTCTTTTGCAATATCTATTTTGTACTTAATCCCTCATATATGCAGAATTGTATTTCTTATTTTTTTCCTGGCACAATAAAAACATTTTTTGATTAACCAAAAATTATGAAAGCTACAATTGCTGACTTCCTCGTTGTGACTTCATTTTTTTCTAAGTCACTGAACTGATATAAGTATTGACAGATAAAGAGTGGGGACACCCGATAAGCACATACTTGTTCTAAGTCAGAGATTCACATATCGTGAATAGAAAGTCAGCTATGGTAGCTTCCTTTTTTAGTCTGGACATAAGGAGGAAAAATTGAAAAATTACTCACCATTTGCAGAGAAGTTATACATATTTTACAGTGTCATTGCTGAAGCTTTATCACAGAATACATTCTGCTCTTCAAGCTTGTCGTTAACTGTTTTGAGTCACACCTTATCAAGACTGTTATTACAAGAAGTAATCTTACCTGGTAGTGCTGATTCTGAATCAGGTTGTCAGCGTGCCGCTCCTGCAATTAAAAGTGAATATATTAATTATGCATGTATCAGCATAATGTCTCCGCAAAGATCATTTCCATGATCCCCAGCTGAATCTCTGGAGGGCAGAACTTTAAGATACTAAAATTTAGGAGGCCTAGAAGATTAAAAAAATTGTAAGAGAAAAAATGCCAGTTATCAGGCTTTACCGTGAAGGTTTTTAGGTTCTCATGCTGCTTCTGAAGTTCCTCTTCACGTTTTTTATGTGGGCACAACTTATAGTGGATCCATTTGCAAAGGTACCAGATAGACTTTGGGCTTGCGATAATGTTAAACGGGGGTGGCAGAGTGCCGCCTTCATCAAAATAACTCATCCACAGTTTAGTCCTGGCAAACTTCCATTCAATATCCGCATGATCCTACAGGAGAATAAAAGGAAATCAGTCAGGACATCTTTACAGTCCACAACAGAATCAAAATTTTACCATTCACCATTTCTTGTTTGAGTTAACAAATATAAAATATTTTGCCATGAAATGTACATTCTAGTCAAAATAAAAAAAGTGTATCTGCAGCCAAAACTTATTATTTTTTTTTTAGTTTTTGAAAGAGTGGGGAAGGGTAAGATCCCACAATGGGTCTTTACTGTTATCCTTAATCTGTTAGAGATTTCCCCCCAGTTACTGTCACAGCAACACTTTCATCAAACAGGATATGAAGGAAAATCAGGGACACAAATAGCAGGAAAACAGTGGTACTATCATTTTTTTTCTGAATTATTATTATTTTCATAATACAGGCACGGACATAACTAGAAATCACAGGGCCCCATAGCAAAATGTTTTATGCCCCCCCCAACCTGCAAACAGCCGCCCCCCCCCCCCCCCACAAAAAAATGAACTAATGCCATAGAACAACAGGTTACCACACCCACGTGGCACAGTACGCAGGCAACAGCTTATATTAATTTCGAACAACAAAGTATACTGTATGCAGCCCCTGAAGGACACACATTGCTGACCTCCATGCCTTCTAACCAATTTCTGCTCTGATTAAACTTATGTGTAAATACAAGACAAATAGGGGAGAAAGAAGATAGCAATGATGAACAGTGGTCCTAATGGTAGTTTGATCAAGTTTATTCTTAAGGTCTTGGGAACATCTGCACCCTTGAACCTGGCATTTCTCCCTCACTCTTTGTGCTGAAATGATCCTAATGAAAAAATATAGCAAACATTTTCTTCACAAAAATAGCAAAACAGTGCAAAACAGATGACAGTCCCCCACTCCCTTCCTACCTCCTGTCCAGACTCCAGAGCCTCCTCATGTACCGAAAACGATGTCCCTTCACAGGCGCACTCGAGCGTTCTGCCCCACCCACTCTGCTCTCTTCTCCTGCTGTATGCGGCTGCGTGTGTCAGGACAGGGCCGGACTCGCTGGGCCCGGAAGGCTTAACAGTAAACCTACATTCCTCATCCTCACCCAGGGGCAGATCTAGAGTCTAGTCTCGGGAGGGCACTGGCAGAAAATACTTTTTTTGGGGGCAATTTATCGGGGCAATGGCTGATGTTGGCGCTTCAATCATCACGGCACCATGGTTGTTATGGTGTCTGGATGGTTGAAACACATTATTTCTATTATTACATTGTTTTATAAAATGAAATAGTTCAACTCACCATAATGCAGAATCAGTGGGAGCCCCGAGTGTGTCACTTGCCACCGTCGCCTGCCACCAGATTCAGATTGTCACTTGTCACACGTTGCAGATTGTCACTTGCCACGTCACCTGCCACAAGTTGCGGATTGTCCACTTGCCATGTCACCTGCCACAAGTTGCGGATTGTCACTTGCCACATCACCTGCCACATGTTGCGGATTGTCTACTTGACACGTCACCTGCCACCCATTGCGGATTGTCCACTTGCCACGTCACCTGCCACAAGTTGCGGATTGTCACTTGCCACGTCACCTGCCACACATTGCGGATTGTCCACTTGCCACATCACCTGCCACACATTGCGGATTGTCCACTTGCCACATCACCTGCCACAAGTTGCAGATTGTCACTTGCCACAAGTTGCGGATTGTCACTTGCGACATCACCTGCCACACGTTGCGGATTGTCTACTTGCCACATCACCTGCCAACCATTGCGGATTGTCCACTTGCCACGTCACCTGCCACAAGTTGCGGATTGTCACTTGACACAAGTTGCGGATTGTCACTTGCCATGTTACCTGCCACACATTGCGAATCGTCCACTTGCCACGTCACCTGCCACAAGTTGCGCATTGTCCACTTGCCATGTCACCTGCCATACATTGCGGATTGTCACTTGCCACATCACCTGCCACATGTTGCGGATTGTCCACTTGACACATCACCTGCCACCCATTGCGGATTGTCCACTTGCCACGCCACCTGCCACAAGTTGCTGGTTGTCACTTGCCACAGCACCTGCCACACATTGCGGATTGTCCACTTGCCATATCACCTGCCACACATTGCGGATTGTCCACTTACCACGTCACCTGCCACAAGTTGCGGATTGTCACTTGCCACAAGTTGTGGATTGTCACTTGCCACATCACCTGCCACACGTTGCGGATTGTCCACTTGCCACGTCACCTGCCACACGTTGCGGATTGTCCACTTGCCACGTCACCTGCCACCCATTGCGGATTGTCCACTTGCCATATCACCTGCCACAAGTTGCGGATTGTCACTTGCCACAAGTTGCGGATTGTCACTTGCCACAAGTTGCGGATTGTACACTTGCCACGTCACCTGCCACAAGTTGCGGATTGTCACTTGCCACCCATTGCGGATTGTCCACTTGCCACGCCACCTGCCACAAGTTGCTGATTGTCACTTGCCACAGCACCTGCCACACATTGCGGATTGTCCACTTGCCACATCACCTGCCACACATTGCAGATTGTCCACTTGCCACGTCACCTGCCACAAGTTGCGGATTGTCACTTGCCACAAGTTGCGGATTGTCACTTGCCACATCACCTGCCACACGTTGCGGATTGTCCACTTGCCACGTCGCCTGCCACCCATTGCGGATTGTCCACTTGCCACATCACCTGCCACAAGTTGCGGATTGTCACTTGCCACAAGTTGCGGATTGTCACTTGCCACAAGTTGCGGATTGTCCACTTGCCATGTCACCTGCCACACATTGCGGATTGTCCACTTGCCACATCACCTGCCACAAGTTGCAGATTGTCACTTTCCTGCTAAGGTGGGGAATGGGGATTGTCACTTCCTGTGTCCCAGTCTGAGTCAGGCAGCAGAAAGATAATGTAATCTCTCTGCTGCCTGCACAGTGATTGAGGGCGGAACTGCCAGGATGCAGGGCGGGCGCGGGGCGGTGAGAGATGTCATCTCTCTGCTCCGCCACCTGCTGATTGGCCAGTCCACCCACCGAGCCTCCCAGCTGGCAGCTTCCCATCCTTTCTCTCACCCGCCCACTGAGCTGCCCAGCTGTGTCCGCTCGCACAGTCAGTGTGACTGTACGAGCGGATGGGCAGCTCGGCGGCTCACTCGCCGCCCGCTCACTTACACGCCGACTCACCGGGCCCTACTCGGCTACAGGCCCCATAGTGTCCACGTGGGTCGCTATGGCGGTAGTTCCGACACTGAATACAAGATTCATATAGTGCCAACGATTTGCACAGTGCTTTACAATATAAAGGGAGACAGTACAGTAGTTAGAGTTAGGAAGGCCCTTCTCCTGAGAGCTTACAATCTCGTAGGGAAGGGCAAGTGGGACAAAAGGCAATATCTGTGAGAAATGAGCTCATGGGAGAAATAAAAGATTCCGTTTTAGCTGAAGGCAGGATAGGTTTCCCTGAAGAGATGAGTTTTCAGAGATCGCCTAAAAGTGGACAGAGTAGGAGAAAGCCAGAACATTTGGGGTAAAGCATTCCAGAGCATGAGAGACTCTGGAGACATCCCGAAGGCAAGCATGGGTGAAGGAGACAAGGGAGATAGAAAGCAGAAGTTCTTTAAAGGAGTAGAGAGGACGATTTGGGTGATATGTGTGATAAGATTAGTGATGTAGCTTCAGGCTGAGTTGTAAATGGCGTTGTTAGTCGTTGGTAATATTTTGCATCTTACAACGTATTCGTTGGGCAGTCGGAAACCATTGGAGCACACTGAGCGGTTAGTAAGGTGAACGAGTCTGGCAGCAGCATTCATGATAAACTGAAAAGGGGGAAAGCCTGTGTAAAGTTAGGTCTATGAGAAGGGAGTTACAATAGTCGAGAGAGAGATAATAAGGGTGTTTATGAGTTGCTTAGTGTCAGATTATTGGACGAATTTTCGTCAGTTTTTTGTTTGCTAGTCTCAAATCGAAAGTGAAGAGGGTGCTCACCATTAGGGATGGGCCGAACACCCCCCCGGTCGGTTCACACCAGAACATGCGAACAGGCAAAAAATGTTTTTGAACACTGTCTATGGGACACGAACAAGAAAAATCAAAAGTGCAAATTTTAAAGGCTTATATGCATAGTATTGTCTTAAAAAGTGTTTGGGGACCTGGGTCCTGCCCCAGGGGACATGTATCAATGCAAAAAAAAAGTTTTAAAAACCGCCGTTTTTTCGGGAGCAGTGATTTTAATAATGCTTAAAGTGAAACAATAAAAGTGTAAAATTTCATTGATAAAAACGGCATGGGATTCCCTCACAGGGGAAGCCCGAACCAAAATGTAAAAAAAATGCGTGGGGGTCCTCCTTAATTCCATACCAGGCCCTTCAGGTCTTGTATGGATATTAAGGGGAACCCTGCGCCAAAATAAAAAAAAATGGCGTGGGGTCCCCCCAAAAATCCATACCAGACCCTTATCCGAGCACGCAACCTGGCAGGCCACAGCAAAAGAGGGGGGACAAGAGAGTGCCCCCCCTCCTGAACCGTACCAGGCCACATGCCTTCAACATTGGGAGGGTGCTTTGGGGAAAGCACCTTGTCCCCATGTTGATGGGGAGAAGGGCCTCATCCCCACAACCCTTGCTCGGTGGTTGTGGGGGTCTGCGGGCGGGGGGCTTTTCGGAATCTGGAAGCCCCCTTTAACAGGGGAACCCCCAGATCCCGGCCCCCCCATGTGAATTGGTAATGGGGTACAAATGTACCCTTACCATTTCACAAAAAAAGTGTCAAAAATGTTAAACAAAAGACAATAGAATGTTTTTGACAATTCCTTAATGTCTTCTTCTTCCATCTTCTTCTGGTCTTACATAGTTACATAGTAGGTAAGGTTGAAAAAAGACACAAGTCCATCAAGTCCAACCTATATAGTCCAACCAAGTCTTCCTTCGGTGTTTTTCTTCTTCCTCCATCTTGTTCTTCCCCCGCTTCTTCCTCTATCTTCCTCGGCTTCTTCCTCCAGTCTTCTCATCCTGCATCTTCCTCCGGCTTCTTCTTCTCTGCTTCGTCCTCCCATCCGCCTCAATGGGAGTCTCCCGCTGTGTGACGCTTCTGTTCGGGTGACAGCTCTTATAAAATGGGGGGTGGGGCCACCCGGTGACCCCGCCCCCTCTGACAACATGGGGAAAGCCATAGGGAAGTCCCCATGCGTCCGCGTGGGGTGGGGTCACCTGGTGGCCCCGCCCTCCGTTATATAAGAGCTGTCACCTGAACAGAAGTATCACACAGCGGGAGACTCCCATTGAGGCGGATTGGAGGATGAAGCACAGAAAAAGGATCCGGAGGAAGATGCCAGATGACCGGAGGAAGAAGCGGGGGAAGAACAAGATGGAGGAAGGAGAACAACACCGAAGGAAGACCAGAAGAAGATGGAAGAAGAAGCAGGGAAAGAAGAAGACATTAATAAACGAATTGTCAAAAACCGTCTATTGTCTTTTTTTTAACATTTTTGACACTTTTTTTGTGAAATGATAGGGGTACATTTGTACCCCATAACCAATTCACACAGGAGGGGCTGGAATCTGGGGGTCCCCTTGTTAAAGGGGGCTTCCAGATTCCGATAAGCTTCCTACCTGCAGACCCCCACAACCACCGGGCAAGGGTTGTGGGGATGAGGCCCTTCTCCCCATCAACATGGAGACAAGGTGCTTTGGGGGGCTACCCCAAAGCACCCTCCCAATGTTGAGGGCATGTGGCCTGGTACAGTTCAGGAGGTGGGCCGCTCTCTCGTCCCCCCTTCTTTTCCTGCGGCCTGCCAGGTTGCGTGCTCAGATAAGGGTCTGGTATGAATTTTTGGGGGGACCCCACGCCATTTTTTTTTTTAAATTTTGGCGTGGGGTTCCCCTTAATATCCATACCATACCTGAAGGGCCTGGTATGGAATTTGGGGGGACCCACGCATTTTTTTTAATTAATTTTGGTTCGGGGTTCCCCTGTGGGGGAATCCCATGCCGTTTTTATCAATTAACTTTTATGTGTATTGCTGGACAGACAATTCATTATAGCCGCGAGTAGTTTTAAATGACTTTTTTCCTTTAGAAATGTCATTTTGCTGTCAGACTGTTCTAAACATGAGAAACATGCGCCACTTTACAGACATACTATAGACACCTTCCAGGTATGGCATTTAAAGGAATATTACACTTTTATTGTTTCACTTTAAGCATTATTAAAATCACTGCTCCCGAAAAAACGTCCGTTTTTAAAACTTTTTTTTGCATTGATGCATGTCCCCTGGGGCAGGACCCAGGTCCCCAAACACTTTTTATGACAATAACTTGCATATTAACCTTTAACATTAGCACTTTTGATTTCTCCCATAGACTTTTAAAGGGTGTTCCGCAGCTTTCGAATTTGCGCAAACACCCCAAATTGTTAGCTATTCGGCGAATGGGCGAACAGCCAATGTTCAAGTCAAACTCATGTTCGACCTGAACATAAAGCCCATCCCTACTCACCATCAGAAAATTTTCTGACGACAGTGTTCAAGGTCAGAAGTGACAAATGTGTTGAATTGTTTTGTATGTGTTCTTTCATTTCTGAGCATGCCTAGTCTTGCTCTTCAGATTTTTTTTGTCAGAAAGCCGTACTAATGAAAAGAAAATCGGACGTTGTGGTCACAGACAAAAATTTTCAAGCCTGCACTTCCAGTATTTGTCTGCCGAAAATTTGTTTTTGGCTGTCAAAAACAGCATACTAACGATCAGAAAATCGGCAGATCGTTCATCGGACGAAATTTATCTTCAGATTTTCTGACCGTGTGTACGGACCTTAGAAAGCTTGAGTTACCTTTACTTGCTGTCCTGTGAAACCATTGTCACTGGGACAGTAAGGGAAGGGAAATCATTCTAATAAAGCACTGGAAAGCAGTAAAAACCAAAACAGGGGTTCAAATACTGTCCTCCATCCTAAACTAAAAAAAAAAAAAAAAAAAGTTTGGTCTGCATATGTAAGCCTTTGACTATGTTGTTCAGGTAAGGAAACGGCTGAGTTCTGTTACTGTGCATGACCGCTTCTCAAGCCTACCTATTAAATCCACCTATATTGCTATCTGTTAAACCTAAAAAAGAATTGAGAATTAACAGATGATTTAAATCCACCTGAGCCACATAGCTAAAAATGCCATTGACTGAAATTGTAAGATTGCTTTGATCAATTACACCCATTTAATTATTTACTGATTTACATGACTGTCATGACTAAGGATGAGCTCAGGCGTGTTCGCACCCTCCACGTGCTGAGCCCGCCAGGAAGTCGGCACGGCGCTGCGCTAATCACAGGCAGTGAGACATTTCCCGATCTCTGCAGCCGCACATCGGGAAATGTCTCACTGCCTGTGATTAGCGCAGTGCCGTGCCGACTTCCTGGCGGGCTGTGCACGTGGAGTGTGCGAAAACACCCAAGCTCATCCTTAGTCATGACTTTAGTGAATTGATGGCAGTCGTGGCTAATGATTGGATTTCCTTGTATTCCTCCATACCTCCTATTGCAGCAAATGTCCTGAATACTTCAGCTGAATTCTCCTAAATTTACAGTAAAAAGAGAGACTCATTTTCAGTGTCAATGAAAGATGGGTGAGCCTAGGAACTATGGTGTAGAGATCTGTTGATTGTACCCATCAGCATTTACCCTAATCCTTATTATTAGCATATGGGGAGGGGCAAAATGGAAGAAAAAAAAAACTTAACAAACTTTTCTACATCCACACAAACGAGGAATCCTGCTGTTGGAAAATTGAATTCTGACAACTGAATACGCTGCGGCCGCTGATCAAGACAGACATATCCTTTGACAGAAGTCGATCAAACAATAGACTTATGTTGAACAGGGATGAACACACATTGATCAAAATTCATCCAGTCTCTGCTATACTGGCTAAACTTAAATCAGTGTATGGCCAGCTTTAAATATTTTTTTAGACTGATGTTAATTTATAGTAGGGCTTTTTTTCTTTCAAGCTATCTTACTTTTTTCTGTGCCATTTCTCTTTTTGTGTTTTTTTCCTCTAATCATTTGTGATCATCTTGCTGAGAGAAAATTCAGATGTATCACAAGTAATTTTTAGGGGGCTGTAAGGAGCACAAATGCTAAAGCATTGATCTGTAAAGGGGGTTGTAATAGCAATGATCTCTAGGAATCTCATGCAATGTATCACCAGTTTATGACTCTCTCCCCTAAAGCCTGGTTTGTTATTTTAATCAGAAAAAAAAAGTGTTATACTTACCTGCTTTGTTGTAGTGGATTTGCACAGAGCAGCCTGTATTCTCCGCTTCTTGAGTCCCTCTTCGGCTCTCCTGGCCCCTCCCTCCTGTTCAGTGACCCCACAACAAACAGCTTGATATGGGGGCCCCCAAGCTGAGGCACAGCTCCATTGAGACACGGATCCCCGGCTCGGCATCCCTCCCTCCCCTGATTGGCTAGCTGACTTTGACAGCAGCAGGTGCCAATAGCACCACTGCTGTGTCTCAGCCAAGGAGGAAGGAGACTCTTGGATGGCTGAGACAATCGTGGACATTGCTGGAGAGAGGGGGACCTCAGGTAAGTATTAGGAGGGCTGAGGGGGGCTTCTGCATACAGAAAGCTTTTTAACTTAAAGTGGGGGTTCCACCCAAAAAAAAAAAAACTACATGAAAAATCCTAAAAAAAAATACAAAAAAAATTTGGATTTTTTTTTTAACTTACCTCTAAATGCCTGTTGCTAGGGGGTCCCTCGTAGTCTGCCTCTTCCAGTGCCTGGGCTGGTGACATCACTTCCCCCTCGGCACAGGAAGGGCTCAGCTCTGCTCCCTCCCTCCTGTCAATCATCTGGGACCCATTACAGGTCCCAGGTGACTGAGCGGCCAATCACGGCACGCGGCACCGCTCGCGCATGCACAGTGGGTGCCAGGCTGTGAAGCCACAGCCCGGCACCCACAGTTGCAATGCCGGCGCCGCTGAAAGGAGGGGGAGAGGAGCGGGGCTTCGATCCCCCGCATAGCTGGACCATGGGACAGGTAAGTGTCCAATTAAAAGTCAGCAGCTGCAGTATTTGTAGCTGCTGACTTTTATTTATTTATTTATTTTTTTAATGGACCTCGGGTGGAACTCCTCTTTAATGTATAGAATGCATTAAGATAAAAAAAACCTTGTGCCTTTACAACCCCTTTAAATTGACACTAAACAATATCCTACTTCTTCACAAATCCATACACATCCACTCTTTAACCACTTGCCGACCGCCTAACGTATATATACGTCGGCAGAATGGCACGGGCAGGCAGAATCACGTACCTGTACGTGATCTGCCTCCCGCGGGTGGGGGGTCCGATCGGACCCCCCCCCGGTGCCATAGGCGGTCGGCTCTCGTTCGCGGGCGATGAGAGGTGAGGGGGAGGCCATCCATTGTTGGCCACCCCCTCCCGATCGCTCCCAGCGAATGGAAACGCTTCCTTTCCCTCTGTAATGTAAACAGAGGGAAAGGAAGTGATGTCATCTCTCCTCGAGTCGGTCTTTTTGATCCGACGCAGAGGAGAGAAGACATCCAAGTAAGTGCACCAACACTACACTTACAGTAGAACACGCAGGCACACATTTCACCCCCCTGTCACCCCCCGATCACCCCCCGATCACCCCCCTGTACCCCCTGTCACTCTGTCACCAATAGCAGTTTTTTTTTTTTTTGCATTGGTGTCAGTTTGTGTCAGTTACAAGTGTTAGGGCAGTTAGGTTAGCCCCCTTTAGGTCTAGGGTACCCCCCTTTAGGTCCAGGGTACCCCCCTAACCCCCCCCTAATAAAAGTTAACCCCTTGATTACCCCCCGTCGCCAGTGTCGCTAAGCGATCGTTTTTCTGATCGCTGTATTAGTGACACAGGTGACGCTAGTTAGGGAGGTAAGTATATAGGTTCGCTGTCAGTGTTTTATAGCGACAGGGACCCCCATATACTACCTGCTAAAGGTTTTAACCCCTTGATTGCCCCCTAGTTAACCCTTTCACCAGCGATCACCGTATAAGTGTTACGGGTGACGCTGGTTAGCTAGTTTGTTTTTTGTAGTTTATTACAGTTTATTATAGTTTATTATAGTTTTAGGGCACCCGCCGTTTATTACCTTATAAAGGTTTAACCCCCTAATTGCCCGGCGGTGATATAAGTTAAGTTTTTAGGATCTGATAAGGTCTGCGTCGCCCCAGGCAGCGTCAGGTTAGCGCCAGTACCGCTAAAACCCACGCACGCAGCATACACCTCCCTTAGTGCTATAGTATCTGAACGGATCGATATCTGATCCGATCAGATCTATACTCCCCAGCAGTTTAGGGTTCCCTGAAACGCAGTGTTAGCGGGATCAGCCCAGATACCTGCTAGCACCTGCGTTTTGCTCCTCGGCCCAGCCCAGCCCAGCCCACCCAAGTGCAGTATCGATCGATAACTGTCACTTACAAAACACTAAGCACACATAACTGCAGCGTTCGCAGAGTCAGGCCTGATCCCTGCGATCGCTAACAGTTTTTTGGTAGCGTTTTGAATCAGTCGCTAACAGTCAGGAGCTTTTTTGCCTGTGAGTCTCACTAGTGTACCCCTAAATTTAGAGGCCAAAATGGCAAATCGAAGGTACACTAGTGAAGAGGCCTACAGGATTCTGAGTATGACAGATAGTGAAGAGGAAGTCACTCATCTGTCAAGTTCAGGCTCAGAATACGAACCTGTAGAGGACAGCGGCTCCATGACAGATAGCTCTGACGACGGAGTTGTGGTCCCTGCTAGGGTCAGGCGTACCAGACCCCGAACTTCTTCTGTCCTTGAAGTGCAAGAACCGCAGGGCTCTCGTATGGAGCAGAGAGGTACTAGTGCCGCTACTCCTTCTGGTGAACTGGCAAGCACCAGCGGCCTAGTACACCCTGGTCGTACATCCAGCACTGCAGTATCACGTGGTGACGTGGCGAGTCCCATAAGTGCAGTTCAAGCTGGCGAGGTGGCAAGCACAAGTAGCGTCCCGCTGCCACCAAGAAGACGAACACAGGCCCGTCGTGCCCATAGTGCCCTTCCTGCTGCATTCGCCAATCCGAATTGGGAACCCACCACTTCTGCAGCACCCGTACTTCCCCCTTTCACTGGCCAACCCGGAATTCAGGTGGAAACAGTTGACTTTACGCCACTGGATTTTTATTCGCTGTTTTTCACCGAAGATCTCTATAGATCTATTGTGGACCAAAGCAATTTGTACGCTGGTCAACACATCGCCACTATTCCCCAGTCCTCCCTTGCCAGAGATTGGAGACCAATTACGGTCTCCGAATTTAAGATCTTTCTGGGCCTTTCCCTCCTCATGGGCATAACCAAAAAGAGTGAGTTGCGGTCATATTGGTCCACTGACCCAATTCACCATATGCCCGTGTTCTCTGCCTCCATGGCCAGGGCACGATACGAGCAGATTTTGCGGTTCATGCACTTCAACGACAATGAACTCTGTCGTCCTCGTGGAGACCCTGCATACGATCGGCTCTACAAAATTCGGCCCCTCGTAAACCACTTCAACCAACGTTTTGCAGACTTGTTTACCCCCCATCAAGTTGTCTGCGTTGATGAGTCCCTGATTAAGTTTTCTGGCCGCTTGTCCTTCAAACAGTACCTTCCCAGCAAGCGTGCCAGATACGGGGTCAAGATGTATAAGCTCTGTGACAGGGCCACAGGCTATACATGTAGATTTATGGTTTACGAGGGCAAAGATAGTCACGTAGAGCCGATCAACTGCCCTGACTACATAGGAAGCGCTGGCAAGATAGTGTGGGACTTGGTGTCACCCTTATTCGGAAAGGGGTACCACTTGTACGTGGACAATTATTATACGAGCGTGCCACTTTTTAGTCACTTGTTTGATCATCAGATTGGAGCATGTGGCACCGTGCGACCTAATCGCCGGGGCTTTCCCCAGCGGCTTGTAGAGTCCCGTCTTAGGCTGGGGGAGAGAGCCTGCTTGAAGTATAATAATTTGCTCGCTATGAAGTGGAGGGACAATAAGAATGTTTTCGTTCTTACCTCCCTTCATGCAGACACGACGACCCAAATTACTACGGCGACTGGTGTTGTGGAGAAACCCCTCTGTGTCCACGAATACAACCTTAATATGGGAGGGGTGGACCTCAACGACCAGTTGTTGGCGCCGTACCTAATTGCCCGTAAGGCCAGACGCTGGTACAAAAAAGTGTCTGTTTATTTATTTCAATTGGCTTTGCTGAATGCTCATGTGCTATACAGAGCTTCAGGACGGACTGGATCCTTCCTTAAATTCCAGGAAGAGATCGTCAGAGCCCTTCTGTATCCAGACGGTGCTCCACCTCACCTTCCCCAACCAGATGCAGTAAGCCGGCTGCATGGGAGGCATTTTCCTTATGTCCTCCAGAGTACCCCTACCCAACGAGCCCCCCAAAAAAGATGTCGTGTCTGCAGCAAGCGCGGATTTAGGCGTGACACCCGGTATTATTGTCCCTCCTGTCCTGACAATCCTGGTCTATGCATTGGTGAATGTTTTGAACGCTACCATACACTAGTGGAGTATTAGCGTAGGGTTCAGCACGGCACAGACTAGGCACACTAACACAGGGTCTCCCAAGATGCCATCGCATTTTGAGAGACCCAAACCTGGTACAGTTACAGTTAAAAGTTAAAGTTACTAAAAAAAGTGTTAAAAAAAAAAAAAATAAAAAAAAAAATAAAAAAATAAAAATACAAAAAAAAATATAAAATAAAAAAAACCAAAAATAGTTGTCGTTTTATTGTTCTCTCTCTCTATTCTCTCTCTATTGTTCTGCATTCTATACTGCAATGTTTTTTATACTTTGTTTTTTTATTGTTAACCACTTTTTTGTTTTCAGGTACGCCATTCAGCTGCAGAGCGGATTTATTTATCTTGACAGCAACAGCGTTTGCTCCCACGATATATAAAGCCGTGACTCCAGCGCTGTCGGAGGTGATTTCACCACCACAGTTACATACTTCAGCATATATGCCGAAGCGTGGGGGCAGCAGTGGGTGGAGGAGCAATTTGCTCCTGCCTTTTGCGGGAGGATGCCCCCATGCTTCGGCATATATATATTTTAGGTAGGCACAGGTTGCGTTAAATGTTTTATTTTTTACTATGGTTTTTTTTGTATTTGCTTTGCAGGTATGGTAAGTATTACTGTTATACTGTAATGTTACTTTGTTTTTTTGTTAACCATCATTTGCTTAGCAGGTACGCCATTCAGTTGCAGCGCGGATTTATTTATCTTGACAGCAACAGCGTTTGCTCCCACGATATATAAAGCCGTGACTCCAGCGCTGTCGGAGGTGATTTCACCACCACAGTTACATACTTCAGCATATATGCCGAAGCGTGGGGGCAGCAGTGGGTGGAGGAGCAATTTGCTCCTGCCTTTTGTGGGAGGATGCCCCCATGCTTCGGCATATATATATTTTAGGTAGGCACAGGTTGCGTTAAATGTTTTATTTTTTACTATGGTTTTTTTTGTATTTGCTTTGCAGGTATGGTAAGTATTACTGTTATACTGTAATGTTACTTTGTTTTTTTGTTAACCATCATTTGCTTAGCAGGTACGCCATTCAGTTGCAGCGCGGATTTATTTATCTTGACAGCAACAGCGTTTGCTCCCACGATATATAAAGCCGTGACTCCAGCGCTGTCGGAGGTGATTTCACCACCACAGTTACATACTTCAGCATATATGCCGAAGCGTGGGGGCAGCAGTGGGTGGAGGAGCAATTTGCTCCTGGCTTTTGCGGGAGGATGCCCCCATGCTTCGGCATATATAAATGGTGCATGTATGCCCATCATTAGAAGTGGGCGGATGAAGGGAGGTATTCTAATGGTGGGCATACCCACTGATCAATATCTTTTTTTCGTTCAGCCCACAGGCTGCATGAAAAAAAAGTTTACAATACAAGGACCAGCAACGTACTGGTATGTTGCTGGACTTTGAGTGGTTATACCAGAATGATGCCTGCAGGTTTAGGTATCATCTTGGTATCATTCTTTTCAGCCAGCGGTCGGCTTTCATGTAAAAGCAATCCTAGCGGCTAATTAGCCTCTAGACTGCTTTTACAAGCAGTGGGAGGGATCCCCCCCCCCCCACGTCTTCCATGTTTTTCTCTGGCTCTCCTGGCCCAACAGGGAACCTGAGAATGCAGCCGGTGATTCGGCCAGCTGACCATAGAGCTGATCAGAGACCAGAATGGCTCCAATCATCTCTATGGCCTAAGAAACCGGAAGCTACGAGCATTTCATGACTTAGATTTCGCCGGATGTAAACAGCGCCATTGGGAAATTGGGAAAGCATTTTATCACACCGATCTTGGTGTGGTCAGATGCTTTGAGGGCAGAGGAGAGATCTAGGGTCTAATAGACCCCAATTTTTTCAAAAAAGAGTACCTGTCACTACCTATTGCTATCATAGGGGATATTTACATTCCCTGAGATAACAATAAAAATGATTAAAAAAAAAATAAAAATGAAAGGAACAGTTTAAAAATAAGAAAAAAAATTAAAAAATTAATAAAGAAAAAAAAAAAAAAAAAAAAGCACCCCTGTCCCCCCCTGCTCCCACGCAAAGGCGAACGCAAGCGTCGGTCTGGCGTCAAATTTAAACAGCAATTGCCCCATGCATGTGAGGTATCACCGCGAAGGTCAGATCGAGGGCAGTAATTTTAGCAGTAGACCTCCTCTGTAAATCTAAAGTGGTAACCTGTAAAGGCTTTTAAAGGCTTTTAAAAATGTATTTAGTTTGTCGCCACTGCACGTTTGTGCGCAATTTTAAAGCATGTCATGTTTGGTATCCATGTACTCGGCCTAAGATCATCTTTTTTATTTCATCAAACATTTGGGCAATATAGTGTGTTTTAGTGCATTAAAATTTTAAAAAGTGTGTTTTTTCCCCAAAAAATGCGTTTGAAAAATCGCTGCGCAAATACTGTGTGAAAAAAAAAAATGAAACACCCACCATTTTAATCTGTAGGGCATTTGCTTTAAAAAAATATATAATGTTTGGGGGTTCAAAGTAATTTTCTTGCAAAAAAAAATAATTTTTTCATGTAAACAAAAAGTGTCAGAAAGGGCTTTGTCTTCAAGTGGTTAGAAGAGTGGGTGATGTGTGACATAAGCTTCTAAATGTTGTGCATAAAATGCCAGGACAGTTCAAACCCCCCCCCAAATGACCCCATTTTGGAAAGTAGACACCCCAAGCTATTTGCTGAGAGGCATGTCGAGTCCATGGAATATTTTATATTGTGACACAAGTTGCGGGAAAAAGACAATTTTTTTTTTTTTTTTTTTGTACAAAGTTGTCACTAAATGATATATTGCTCAAACATGCCATGGGAATATGTGAAATTACACCCCAAAATGCATTCTGTTGCTTCTCCTGAGTATGGGGATACCACATGTGTGAGACTTTTTGGGAGCCTAGCGGCGTACGGGACCCCGAAAACCAATCACCGCCTTCAGGCTTTCTAAGGGCGTAAATTTTTGATTTCACTCTTCACTGCCTATCACAGTTTCGGAGGCCATGGAATGCCCAGATGGCACAAACCCCCCCCAAATGACCCCATTTTGGAAAATAGACACCCAAAGCTATTTGCTGAGAGGTATAGTGAGTATTTTGCAGACCTCACTTTTTGTCACAAACTTTTGAAATTTGAAAAAAGAAAAAAAAAAATATGTTTTTCTTGTCTTTCTTCATTTTCAAAAACAAATGAGAGCTGCAAAATACTCACCATGCCTCTCAGCAAATAGCTTGGGGTGTCTACTTTCCAAAATGGGGTCATTTGGGGGGGTTTTGTGCCATCTTGGCATTTTATGGCCTTCAAAACTGTGATAGGTAGTGAGGAGTGAAATCAAAAATTTATGCCCTTAGAAATCCTGAAGGCGGTGCTTGGTTTTCGGGGCTCCGTACGCGGCTAGGCTCCCAAAAAGTCCCACACATGTGGTATCCCCGTACTCAGGAGAAGCAGCAGAATGTATTTTGGGGTGTAATTCCACATATGCCCATGGCATGTTTGAGCAATATATCATTTTGTGACAACTTTGTGCAAAAAAAAAAAAAAAAAAAAAAAAAATTGTCACTTTCCCGCAACTTGTGTCAAAATATAAAATATTCCATGGACTCAACATGCCTCTCAGCAAATAGCTTGGGGTGTCTACTTTCCAAAATGGGGTCATTTGGGGGGGTTTTGTGCCATCTGGGCATTTTATGGCCTTCAAAAATGTGATAGGTAGTGAGGAGTGAAATCACAACTTTACGCCCTTAGAAATCCTGAAGGCGGTGCTGGGTTTTCGGGGCCCCGTACGCGGCTAGGCTCCCAAAAAGTCCCACACATGTGGTATCCCCGTACTCAGGAGAATCAGCAGAATGTATTTTGGGGTGCAATTCCACATATGCCCATGGCCTGTGTGAGCAATATATCATTTAGTGACAACTTTGTGCAAAAAAAAAAAAAATTGTCGCTTTCCTGCAACTTGTGTCAAAAAATAAAATATTCCATGGACTCAACATGCCTCTCAGCAAATAGCTTGGGGTGTCTACTTTCCAAAATGGGGTCATTTGGGGGGGTTTTGTGCCATCTTGGCATTTTATGGCCTTCAAAACTGTGATAGGTAGTGAGGAGTGAAATCAAAAATTTATGCCCTTAGAAATCCTGAAGGCGGTGCTTGGTTTTCGGGGCTCCGTACGCGGATAGGCTCCCAAAAAGTCCCACACATGTGGTATCCCCGTACTCAGGAGAAGCAGCAGAATGTATTTTGGGGTGTAATTCCACATATGCCCATGGCATGTTTGAGCAATATATCATTTTGTGACAACTTTGTGCAAAAAAAAAAAAAAAAAAAAAAAAATTGTCACTTTCCCGCAACTTGTGTCAAAATATAAAATATTCCATGGACTCATCATGCCTCTCAGCAAATAGCTTGGGGTGTCTACTTTCCAAAATGGGGTCATTTGGGGGGGGTTTGTGCCATCTGGGCATTTTATGGCCTTCAAAAATGTGATAGGTAGTGAGGAGTGAAATCACAACTTTACGCCCTTAGAAATCCTGAAGGCGGTGCTGGGTTTTCGGGGCCCTGTACGCGGCTAGGCTCCCAAAAAGTCCCACACATGTGGTATCCCCATACTCAGGAGAATCAGCAGAATGTATTTTGGGGTGCAATTCCACATATGCCCATGGCCTGTGTGAGCAATATATCATTTAGTGACAACTTTGTGCAAAAAAAAAAAAAATTGTCACATTCCCGCAACTTGTGTCAAAAAATAAAATATTCCATGGACTCAACATGCCTCTCAGCAAATAGCTTGGGGTGTCTACTTTCCAAAATGGGGTCATTTGGGGGGGGTTTGTGCCATCTTGGCATTTTATGGCCTTCAAAACTGTGATAGGTAGTGAGGAGTGAAATCAAAAATTTATGCCCTTTGAAATCCTGAAGGCGGTGCTTGGTTTTTGGGGCCCCGTACGCGGCTAGGCTCCCAAAAAGTCCCACACATGTGGTATCCCCGTACTCAGGAGAAGCAGCTAAATGTATTTTGGGGTGCAATTCCACATATGCGCATGGCCTGTGTGAGCAATATATCATTTAGTGACAACTTTTTGTAATTTTTTTTTTTTTTTTTTTTTTTTGTCATTATTCAATCACTTGGGACAAAAAAAATAAATATTCAATGGGTTCAACATGCCTCTCAGCAATTTCCTTGGGGTGTCTACTTTCCAAAATGGGGTCATTTGGGGGGGTTTTGTACTGCCCTGCCATTTTAGCACCTCATGAAATGACATAGGCAGTCATAAAATAAAAGCTGTGTAAATTCCAGAAAATGTACCCTAGTTTGTAGACGCTATAACTTTTGCGCAAACCAATAAATATACGCTTATTGACATTTTTTTTTACCAAAGACATGTGGCCGAATACATTTTGGCCTAAATGTATGACTAAAATTGAGTTTATTGGATTTTTTTTATAACAAAAAGTAGAAAATATCATTTTTTTTCAAAATTTTCGGTCTTTTTCCGTTTATAGCGCAAAAAATAAAAACGGCAGAGGTGATCAAATACCATCAAAAGAAAGCTCTATTTGTGGGAAGAAAAGGACGCAAATTTCGTTTGGGTACAGCATTGCATGACCGCGCAATTAGCAGTTAAAGCGACGCAATGCCGAATTGTAAAAAGTGCTCTGGTCAGGAAGGGGGTAAAACCTTCCGGGGCTGAAGTGGTTAATAGCCCTAAAAACTAGTTGTAATTAAATTATTTTGTTTAATGTTTCTGCTTCCTTGTAATATCCTCTGTGAGCTCCCAAATCCCTCCTTTGTCCCCTCACTTCCATTTGTTTGTAACAAGTAGTGCATGTTATCTCTGGTTATTTGCTCTGCTCTATGCACTCTATAAATTCTATAGTTCATAGTCCGTAGTTCATCTTAGGAGCAAGCAAGAGAGGATGGCTATATTCCTACACAGAGTGGGACCGTGGAGAACGTATATAGTCACCCTCTATTAAGAAGTCACAGCAGCAAGAAAAAGGAATTTTGAGATTTGAATGAGGCTCCGGGCAACAGAAGCATATATCCTTAGTCTTCAGCAACTCCCATAGCACGTCCATGGTCTCTGGCCATCTCTTGTAGCACTCCATAGTCTCTGATCATCTTCTGTTGCATGTCTGCAGTGTCTGACAGCTTTTGGTAGCATTAGATCAATAAATATTATGTGTGGCTATTTGGTAATGCTTGAGGATATATTTGATGTCCTCTTCATCAAGTATGTTAACCAATGATTTACAGTATATGCTTATTCACTATAATAGAGAATCATACCAGTCTTTCTGGTAAATTCCAATGGTGATAGATTTTCAGTTTAAGTCGAGCAACTGTGTGAACAGCTGAGGTTGTGAGAGAATGGCAATGTGAACTGCACTATAATTCTTCAATGTAATGTAATCCTTATTACAAAAAAAAAAAAAAAAATGTGAAAATGTTGGCTGATTACCCCCTGCTCATGAAAATTACAACTGTACGCTTCCACAGACTGTCACTGACTACATAATTTTGAATGGTACGAGTACAACATGCATTAGCACAAGTTTAAAAACATTTATTAAGTACGACAGACTAATTAATTATTGCTAGCTATAACAGGGAAATTCAATACACTCAAACACTCAAGAACTGTATATAATTTCATATTTAGCTGAATAAAGAATGGCTTAACTCACATTGTGGATCATTTCCTTTTAGTACAAGAAATGAATTAGTAATTAACACCATTGCCTGAAGTTTTGGAGTCTGGCATTCAATCCCTACTGGTGATACACTCAACATGGAGTTTGCATGCTCTTGTGTGTATTAGGAACTCATTCAGCACCACTGCCAGTCACAGAACGCCTCGGTTTTTCTTTATCAATCAATGCTAGGCATTCTCTAATTGGATGAAGGGGAGATTGTTACATCACTGCACCCTCTCTCCACCCGGAAGAATGTGGCTATCACTGTAATAGTTCCAACTGCTACAGTGATTTTCAGCTTCTCCAGAGTTCCATCAGGCATAAAAAAATAAATACTTGCATTTTGCCAAGCTAGACAAATGTAAGTATTTAATATAAACAATTCCTGGATATCAGCTTTAATCCATTTAGCACATTTTGATTGTGGAATTTGTTGCAACAATATTAATTTTTGGATGATTTTTCTACAGGTATTTATGTAGATGAATCCCTTCCTACCTCCAAACCCATCCTTCATTTTATTATTAGCTGGTGGAGCATGGTATACTCACCTCCACTCAAGTCCACACACTGATTCCCTCACTGCTGCCATTTATGGGTGCGAGGGACCTCTTATCCAGTGCTACAGATATTTCTGCAGTGGCCGGTCCTCGATAATCCCTTGCGCTGAGGTCACTCCTTTTCTGGATCCTGACAGGACCCCGACACTGGACAGCCAATAAGAATCCATCAGTGATCAGTTGGGGAGGAACCAGGCGCCCTCCTTTATATTATGACAAAATACATCATTGTCTTACTTAAACAGAAAGTTATTTCTATAGGCTCAATTCACAAAGCTTTAACACAAGAATAAGTATCTTTACTTTGGCCACATGACTATCATTTTCAAATCCATTTGAACTGTAATAATAATAAATTACATTTATCTTGGTTTGATAACTTTGAGAACTGAGCCTTATGTCATCAATACTATAAGAAACCCAAAGGCTTCATTCCTTTTTAAAGGAACCATTTACATCTTTATAATTTGTCAATGTGCACTGTGATGCATTTTAATTTAAGGCAGCTCATTTAAAATGAATAGGCTGTCAACACACCAGAATGCACCATTTTTGGCATCTCACCACTGTGCGCATTAGGGAGTTGCTGTACTTTGTGTGTCAGCAGGGTGTGTTGGGGTCCATTCATAATAATTGACACTGCATCACACAAGCATATTATACCTATGCATTACCACAACACAAAGATGTAAATATAGTATATAAGTACCTGTAATGATAAAATGAACCTTTTTTTATAATCTGCCATTACTGACCTCATGATAGAAATGATAGGGAGTGTGGATTTCATTTTAATTCTCTGGCTTCAATGTCTTCTGAGTCAATGACCCATAACAAATGCAGATCAGGAGCTTTTTTGTCTGGTGTAATTGTTCCAGGCATAGGTGTGCGCAGCCTAATGAATTAGGGTGTGCACCCTTAAGCTCAAACACACATGCATGTGTATGTATCTACATATATATGACCCCGGCACATTGATCTCCCTGCTGGAACAGTGAAAGAGAGAAGGATAAACACTTCTCTTATGGCAGAGCCGGTAAGAGAGAGATCTTTCCCATCTTCCTGTTGCTACACAGAACGATAACACTAATGCGCATCGGGGGATTAGGGTGTGCCTGGGCACACCCGGCACACCCTGTGCGCACGCCTATGGTTCCAGGTCAGTGACATTGATAGTATTGAAGCCAAAGGATCAGGTAAGAATTACTGGACCTGATGGACCAGTGTGGTGCCATGCCAATAATTGATTCAAATTGGGGTGCTCCTTGGAAACAGCACTAAATATTTCTGGTGTGGGAAGTGCTAGTTTTTCCTAACAAGATGTAATGGCCTGTGTGGAAAATCCCATGCAATGGGACAAATCCTGCTTACTGAGAAGAAAGAAGGGAAACGTGAGCTAATAACTGTGTGCACACTCCGTCTGTTTTATCGGTAGTTAGTCTCATTGACTGTGGTGGGTATTGGTGCTACAAACAATGGTCAGATGTTTTCTATGCCTATTGTTTTTATGGAAACAGCTAGGATATGCATAATCTGTAATGTGTAACAAGAATTAATGTTACTCAACTATGCAGGACACAAAATTTGCCCTGTCGTTCACTCTGGTGCTAGCCTAAACTATCAATTATTGATCCAGATTGCTGCCTTCCAGGCATCATACTGCTATAGCCTACACCATCTTTCCCGCCAGTCAGCTTGGCTCATTGCTGAGGAGATCCCTCGGGCTCCGGTGTCATATCATCCAGCGGCTTCCGCCGTGCATCTACTCTTCTCCTAGGCGCTAGGCGTCCAATAGGATTGCCTGATGTTTTGGCCAATCGTTAAAAGGGCCTCACGACCCACTTCCTGATTTCCAGGGAATAGATTTCGCTATCGTCACACAACTCGGTGGGATTGTGGCACAGTGCTCTGCACCCCGAGCCCACCTTTTTTGAAGCCTGCTAGAGCCTCTAGCTCTAATCACATGCTTCAAAAAAACACTCCACCCATTGGAATCCATAGTCTGGTGCCCTGTATGTGGATCAGGTGGTCAGCGCCCGTGCGCCCCTTATGGACGGGCCACCACTGCAAACAACACTCCCATTAGGATCTGCGTTCAGCATTTACAAACTGGAGATGAATGGTACTTTAAAAACTTCAACAGTGTCTGCTGAAAGCAATGCAAATGCTTTGTCAAAGCTTGCTATTCACATTGCTCTTATACAAGCTGAAGCCTGCGTTAAACCTGTAAATCTTGACACATATAGTTACAGAATGACTCCTTGAAAGGAAATCTGTAAACAGGGAAATGCATAGGATATTATTGTTGACCTACTCTGGAAATGTACCTGTCAGCCTCTGACATCAGCACTTTCTAAGCAACAGATAGTAAAATACAAACTACTCATCTGCATACTTGCTCCAGCTCAGTGACTTAAAAAATGCTGATGCCATTAATTCAGCATATCCACTATCCAAGCAGCATTTTAGGTGAGATCAGCTGTGGCAGTCTCCATATTTCCTCAGTACTGGTTTACCAAAAGAAGGATATTCTGTACATTATTTCCATTCTAAATTTCAAAGAAATATTTTATTCTGCCACTTGGTGACAGTGTAGTCAACATACTCATGTATAGAAATCATGCACTAAGATGATAATACCGTGACAACATTGAAACACAGAAATAAAAAACTGTGTCTCAAATACCTGGTGTATCAGCACCATTTTTGCATCGGTTGTTGTATATGTATCAGGATTGAAGAGATATGCTTGCTTTTGGTAATGAAGTGTTTCCTAAACATGTAATTGTAGTAATGCTGTTTGTATAGACCAGGGGTCTCCAAACTTTTAAAGAAATGCCCTGTTTACTGACCTTTAGGGGGCCGGGCTGTGGCCCGTGGGAGTATAAAATGGAATGTAGAATAATGCCCCATCAATGGTGTCAGTGAGAAGAATAATGTCCCATCTTTGGTGTCAGTGGAGAGATAGTGCCTCATCATTAGTGTCAGTGGAGAAATAGTTCCTCATCATTGCTGTCAGTGGGAGGAATAGTGCCCCAAGGGTCAGATAAAGGCAAGCAAAGGGCTGCGTCCGGCCCCCTGGTCCGCAGTTTGGAGACCACTGGTATAGACCAATGATATAGCACAGAATTGGTGGTTTATCTGGCAAGCATGACTTAGCCAAATGTAATTATCTGAGCTGTGTGTTATTTATTTATACAGATCCAAGTTTCACAAAAATGGTATGTGTGCAGAACAGGCCTTGAGGGTCTCTGTTACATGTGCATACTTACCAATTTTGCTGGATTAGCCAGGATAGTCCAGCATTTTATTCAGGTGTTCCTTAAAGGCTGTATGCTGAGATCATAGCGTGAAGCTTACTGAGTCTGTCTGTCCGTAGCTTGGCTCCCTAATCCTGCCCCTGTTACACTGTGCCCAGAGTTCATCCATATGCAACTCCGACTCCCAATCCCCTTCCAAGGCACTTTAGCACATTGCTCAGGCTCTACTTGTGTGTGGCGGGGGGATTGGAGAGTGTCTCCTTTAGGGGTGAAGGCAGGTCCTAATCCTGGCTCTGGAGCCACACTGAGAAGAAGCAGTGAAAAAGCTGGTAGGAGGGAGAAAGCTGAAATGCTCCTCACTAGGGATGGCTGCCAACTTGGTCCAAACCTATGTTCAGACCGAATTTTGCTTGTTTTGGGTTTTGGCGAACTGCTGAACTAAATGGGAGTTCAGCCAAGCCAAATCTCTGGCTGCAGCAGAAAGTGAAACTTTTAGCAGCAGTATTACAACCTTGCTAAATGCAGTGTTGCCAACCTACCAGATTGAAATTTACTGATACAACACCCAAAATTTACTGGCACAGCCAAGTTTTTACTTGCATTACCAAAAGTTACAAAATTACAGTTTTAAGTGCAAATTTGAGTATGTAGACTACAAACAAATACAATATGCAATTAGTAATATGATTTAAGGTAGATAATAAAGCAAAAAACATATTTCTTATTTTATTTTCGATTATAGTAAGTAGGTAGCTCAGGCACAGGCCTCAGGAGCGCAAGAAATTAGAATGGTCGACACACACACATAAAATTGACTCTCACGGTAACGCTGACAGCAGTGTGCAGTAGCACAGATGACGATGACACCTCACTGACACGTCCCCTCCTGAGTCACAGTGACAGTCTCTCTCCAAGCCAAGTGATCCCCCCAGTCCACTCCATTCTAAACAGCACTGACGGTCCCAGCCTGCCTTGCTGCCATACGGCAGAGACCCACGCAAGGCTCTGGCCGCTCTGCTTGGCTCCATTGAACAATGACATCACATGACATGCTCAGGCACCGCCTCCACCAGAGCCGCCCCATCACACTGTAGTAGGCACTCAGATAGTCTCAGCCGGCTCTGGACCAAGCAAAGCGTCACAGCCATATTTTTTACTGGTAACCTTTTACTTTTACTGGCAGGAGAAAATTGCCTGTTTTTTTACTGGCTGCCAGTAAAAATACTGACGGTTGGCAACACTGGCTAAATGTGACAGCTTTCTTTCTGAGGGGTATTACGTCCTAACAACCAGAGATGCATACTGTAACTGCCCGGACCATTCTGCTGTTGGACAGGTGAATGTAGACAAAGGGATGGGAGAGTGTGAAAAAAACCTTATGGAGTATGGATTTGGTATAGATTTCAAGATGGACCCCACAGGAAAAAAACAAACAAAAAAAGGTGTGAGGTCCCTCACAACCTAATTAAAAATATAGTCATGTCCACCTTTTGTCAATGACGTTGCCTGGGAGACCCTGTCCCTTTATTTACATTTAGCGGTAGAGCCCAGGAACTGTCATTTTCGGGGAATGAGCAATGAGATCCGACATGCCAACTGGCATGCGTTTTTTTTTTTTTCTTTCGTCCAGGATCTGCATCACAGGTTGACATGATTGACATTTTTTTTTTAAATTACTCATCAAAAAGTGTCCCTAAATTTAATTATATATTATTTGTACCCTTTCCCATTCACATCCCCCACCTGCAGACATCCTCCCCCTCAACCACTGGAACAGGGTTGTGGGGGGGGGGGCTTGTCCTTATCAACATGGGGAGTTCAGCTACCATTCTCTCTCAGAATGCCTGTTCACCAAATCTAAAATTCCCACGAGTAAACAGAACAACCAATTAAAGAGGTTGTAAACTTTTACCTATACCCAGTGAAGTGACTGGCCTCAGGTGATACACAGAGATGAAACAAATCCTCATACATAAGTTGTACCTGTTTATCTATGGCAATTTGTCCTGCACATCCCTGTAAAACTCAGAGATGAAAATCATTTTTCATAGACTCACAAAGCAAGAGGTAGGGAGCTGTAGTTACACACTTTACAAGAGCTCTGAGAGCTGATTGGAGGGAAGGGACCCACCCCCTTTCATACTGCACAAAAGAGCAGAGCTGTGGCTGTGGCCATGAATCAGCTGTAGCTTCCTCCCCTGTCACCCTTTTAGCTCTTTGAGGAAAATTTGTCAGAAGTGACTCATGCTGATAACAGAGGAACTGGAGAGCAGAGAGAAATTACACTTAGGCCCCATTCACACTTGTGTGACCTGAAAGTCGCTTGACTTTGACTGAACTTCAAGCAATGCCTGTGTAATCTTAAAGTCTATGGACCTCAAGTCGCATCAAAGTCGGACCAAAATAGTGCAGGGACTACTTTTAAGTCCCTGTGACTTGAAGTCACATAGATATGAATGGTACTCATTAGAAATAATGGGGTACGACTTGTCATGCGACCTTGCAGTCCCAAGTCGCAGGAAAAGTTGCACTAGTGTGAATGGGGCCTTAGTGCTTTGGAGAGAGGCAAGTAAACACCATAGAAATATGTACTTTGCTTAGAATTCATGCCTGATGTTTAAAATCATTAGGAATTTATTGAAACTTTAACATGACATAACATACAGTATGGACGTTATATATTAAACCTGTGCTTTTCCAGGGGGACCTTCCCCATGTTGAGTCACGTGGCCTTGTATGGTTCAGGAAGGAGGGGTGCCAGTCTGCATGTTTGAATACGGGTGTGTTCTAAATTTTGGGGGGACCCCATACTTTTTTCTTGCTTTTTGCATAGGTTTCCTCCCCTAAAACCCACACTAGGCCAGAAGGGTCTATTAAGAAATAGCTCATTTGACATCCGTACCAGAAGCTCAAGGGTATGGGTCTGGTGTGTATTTATGGGGTTGAACTGCATTTGATTTTTGGTGGGGTCCCCATTATCATTTATGAAAGACTTTCATCTAGTATAGATGAAAGGAAGCCTGGCTGCTTTGTGTACAAACAGTAGGAAGCAGCCAGGAGCTGTGATTTACAGGCAAATCAAATAGCATTTTTCTTCATAAATGTCAGTCAGCTGTAATAGGTTATATATGTCATACAGATGTGCTTTTTCACAGGCAGGTTAAGGCCATCCCCCAGGCATGTTATTTAAAGGAATTGTGCATTGTTCTTGTTCAAAATGATTATTAAGATTTTGTAACACAAGAGGCCTTTGAGATACAAGATATACATGGATCTTGGAACAATAAAGTTAGACATCAATGGATTACAGAGACTTGTACATTTTTAATGTTTCACTTTAATCATTATAGAACTTGCTGCTCTCTGCCAAATGAATTTTTTTAAAATGTATTTCGCTTTTGTACATATCCCTCTGGGCAGTGCCCAGCCCCCTATGCCATTTTTTGACAAGCTTTCACTTATTCGCCTAGAAAAAATTACTGATTTCTAAGATTCGGCTCCCTTTGACTTCAGCTAGATTTGGATTTGGCACCCGAACTTCAGCAATATTCGGGCAAACCCATCCTAAGCTGAACCCAGGTATGGTCAGCTCATTTCTACTCATCACGTCTTCCCAGTACGTAAAGCTCATCAATACTGCTTATTTACCCCATCCACACTGTGCACCTACACAGACACTCAGGCATGGGGGGTCGTCTGTGGGGGGAGGCAAAGAGCCATTTTAAGATGGAGGTGGGGGGGGCGCTATTATTCCACTTGCTTACACCAGCTTCAGGGGATATTTTCTCTCACTTATCAGCAGTAAGGGGCTCAGTATTACTAACCACTGCAGGGTGCACAGTGCTGTATCTCAGACAGTTCTGACCCCTGCACTGCATTAACAATGTTGTACATTATACCCCTTACCCCTTCACTGTGTTCATTATGTTGTATTTTATACTCCTGACCCTTACACTGCATTGACTATGTTGTGCATTAAACTCCTAACCCCTGCACTGCATATTCTATGTTGTACATTATACCCCTGATCCCTGCACTTCATTCATTATGTTGTACATTATACCCCTGCACTGCATATGCTATGGTGTATAATATACTGTCCCCTGCACTGTAAATGCTTTATTGTATGTTATATCCCTGTCCCCTATTCTGTATATGCTATATTGTACATTACACGCCTGACTCCTGCACTGTATTTGCTACTTTATACATTATAATCTTTACCCCTGCACTGTATATGCTGTGTTGTATGCTATACTCATGACCCCTGCACTGTATGTGCTATGTTGTACATTGTAGTCCTTACCCTTGCACTGCATTCACTTTGTTGTACATTATACTTCTGTTCCCTTGGAGTGTCTACTTTTCGAAAATGGGAAATGTTGGTGGTGTTTGTAATGTCCTGACATTTTGGGGCTCCAAGATATAAGATGGGCAGTCAGAACATCAGGATTGGTAAATTTCAAATATACAGAGGGGCCAAAAAAAATGTATACACACTTGAACAGTTATCTATACTCTTTTTTAAAAAATCTAATAGAATTATGGCAGCAATGTGTAGTATTATGTTTGCCCTAAAGATGTCAGTAGTTGGGCCATTGTTGATGTCATCATGTTACCGGCCATTCATGCAGTTTATGCAGATGAGCACTTTTACTTCCTGCAAGATGGCACACCACCTCACTACCACCAAGACATGAGAGCCTATGTTTGACATTCTGCCAGGATATTGGATAGGATGTAGAGGTGCTGTTCAATTCCCTGGATTTAACACCCCTTTATTTCTATCTGTGGGGAACACTAAAGAGGAACTACATTTATTCTCTCTTGAGAAGAGGAAGTTGAAAGGGGATATGATCAACTAGGGATGAGGTTCGAGTGGAACTCATGTTCGACTGGAACATTGGCTGTTCGCCCGTTCGCCTAACAGCGAACAATTTGGGGTGTTTGCGGCAAATTCAAAAGCCGCAGAACACCCTTTAAAAGTCTATGGAAGAAATCAAAAGTGCTAATTTTAAAGGCTTATATGCAAGTTATTGTCATAAAAAGTGTTTGGGGACCTGGGTCCTGCCCCAGGGGACAAGGATCAATGCAAAAAAAGTTTTAAAAACGGCCGTTTTTTCAGGAGCAGTGATTTTAATAATGCTTAAAGTGAAACAATAAAAGTGTAATATTCCTTTAAATTTCATACCTGGGGGGTGCCTATAGTATGCCTGTAAAGGGGCGCATGTTTCCTGTGTTTAGAACAGTCTGACAGCAAAATGACATTTCAAAGGAAAAAAAGTCATTTAAAACTACTCGCGGATATTAATGAATTGCCGGTCCGACAATACACTTAAACGTTCATTGATAAAAACGGCATGGGAATTCCCCACAGGGGAACCCCCCGAACCACAATTTTATAAAAAAATGACGTGGGGGGGTCCCCCTAAATTTTATAACAGGCCCTTCAGGTCTGGTATGGATATTAAGGGGAACCCCAGCCAAAATTTTTTAAAAAATGACGTGGGGTCCCCCTCAAAATCTATACCAGACCTGAAGTCTGGTATGGATTTTAAGGGGAACCCTGTGCCAAATTTTTTTTTAAAATGGCGTGGGGTCCCCCTAAGGATCCATACCAGACCCTTATCCGAGCACGCAACCTGGCAGGCCGCAGGAAAAGAGGGGGGATGAGAGAGCGCCCCCCCTCCTGAACTGTACCAGGCCACATGCCCTCAACATTTGGAAGGTGCTTTGGGGTAGCCCCCAAAACACCTTGTCCCCATGTTGATGGGGACAAGGGCCTCATCCCCACAACCCTTGCCAGGTGGTTGTGGGGGTATGCAGGCGGGGGGCTTATCGGAATCTGGAAGCCCCCTTTAACAAGAGGACCCCCAGATCCCAGCCCTCCCCCCCTGTGTGAAATGGTAAGGGGGTACAAAAGTACCCCTACTATTTCACAAAAAAACTGTAATTGTTAGTCAAAGTATCACAGTGCTGGAAACTGAAAAATTACTTGGACAGCATGGGGGTTTAAAGCAGTAGTAAAGTTCCTAAATTAAAAAAAAGGCTAATATCATGATGTGCTAGTATGCTTTGCATACTAGCACATTATGAGAGACTTACCTTAAAATGAAGCCCTCCAGCAGAGTGCTGTCACAACTGCAGAGGCTTCCATCTTTACCCAGTCTTCCTTCTGTGCTCAGAGGCTGCACCTGCTTGAATGACCAAGCCCCGATGACGTCACCCCCACGCATGGGCATGGGAGCCATGGCACAGAGCTTTGAACGAATGGCACGGGTATGCTGTTACTTCAGAGTGCATGCCCCGGTGGCGACACTGGCTGCTGCTAACTAGAATATCTCCTAAACAGTGAATGTTTAGGAGATATTAATTTTAACATATAAACGTGATACCACTTTATCATAAGCTTACCTGTAGGTAAAAATAGGCTGGTCTTCAATTGGATAATATCATTTAAAATGATATTTCTTGTTCAAAACATGTTGAAGTTATTTACAAATAAAGTTTGTTTTTTTTTTTTTTTTTTGTTTTTTTAAGGCTCTTATATTAAATTCTCTCTCACACACACAAAATCAGCAAAAAAACTGGGGTTATAAAAGGGGTAACAAGGGGTTAAGTAGGAAACCATTTTTATTAAAAATAGAAAGCTTTTTTTAATTGTGAGGTTGTTTTAACCAATGTTATGTGCAGCTCAAAGGACAATCCTTTCATCTAAACCAGTGGTTCTCAACCTGGGGGTCGGGACCCCCTCGGGGGTCGAATGATGATTTGCCTGGGGTCACCGAATCCTGGGCTGTTCCTGAAGCCCGCACCGCTCTCCCAGCCTTTTTGCTGCCTGGAGCCCGCAGGCACCCACTCAGCCTCTTCGCAGGCACCCATTCAGTTCACGGCATGGCTGGGGGGCAGAGACTAGAGGTCAGCTGACTGGTGAGGAATGCGAAGTGGGAGGGGATGGAGGAGATCCTATCTCCTGATTTCGGCATAGGTGTCACTGCTACGAGACACCACAAAGTCAGTGACACAGTGAGTAACACTACCTGTGATTATAGTTACCATTAAAGGGACTCAGGTAGCGCTAAATGTCCGCGGGTGAGGGGTGCAAATTACTTGTCTTGCCTTGGGTGCTGACAACCCACGCTACGAAGATAATTTTACTGTTAGGGGTCCCCCCAACTTGGGAAATTTTACCAAGGGGTCACGGCACCAGAAGGTTGAGAACCACTGATCTAAACGTAAAAGAACTTGTCTAAATACCATGTAACAATTATATTGGCAAACTGCTGCTGGCTTCTTTAACATGGCAGCTGCTGTTTGTACTCCTGTATCTGAGACTAGTCCTATTGATTTCATAAGGTATATCGGCCACATTGAGGGAGAATATCTAGTCATTAATGTACGGATATATAATATATATATACAGTGTGTGTGTGTATATAATTATAATTTTTGGACAGCTCTAAGTGCCGGTTCACACTTGTGCCCTGCAAATCCACTGCGGCTTCCCGCATCGCACCCGACTCACAAGGCAGTTCCCACTGCCATATGCGAACTGAGGGGAGTGTCAATACAATATTAGCAACACCCTCATTTCAGCTCGCATATTGCACTGTGAGCTGACATTTCGGACATGAATCGGATCGCATGGGTGTGAACACCCATGCAATCCGATTCTGGTGCGGACCAAAAAAAGGGTCCTGTGCAAGTTTGATCCGAATGCAATGCCAATTCAGCCATACTATCTGTAAGGCTGAAATCTCATCGCACGTGATTTGCACTGCAGGGCTCGCACCACGCACTTGTGTGAAGCAGCACTTAAACCACAGATAAATGCAGATTGAGATGAAAATGTAATTTTGAATAAATTATGTTAAAATAACCTAGGTAGCATATATATATATATATATATATATATATATATATATATATACACACACACACACAGTATCTCACAAAAGTGAGTGCACCCCTCAAATTTTTGTAAATATTTTAATATATCTTTTCATGTGAGAACACTGAAGAAATTACACTTTGCTACACGGTAAAGTAGCGAGTGTACAGCTTGTATAACAGTGTAAATTTGCTGTCCCCTCAAAATAACTCAACACACAGCCATTAATGTCTAAACTGCTGGCAACAAAAGTGAGTACACCCCTAAGTAAAAATGTCCAAACTGGGCCCAAAGTGTCAATATTTTGAGTGGCCACCTTTATTTTCCAGCACTGCCTTAACCCTCTTGGGCATGGAGTTCACCAGAACTTCACAGGTTGCCACTGGGGTCCTCTTCCACTCCTCCATGATGACATCACGGAGCTGGTGGATGTTAGCCGGTTCCCGACTGGCGCACGCCGATGTATGTCGGCAGAATGGCACGGCTGGGCAAATGGGCGTACCCGTATGTGCCTTTAAATTTGCCACCGTGCCATTGCGTGCGCACTGCCAACGAGTCGGGTCATGGGTCCCGCAGACTCGATGGCCATGGGGATACCCGCGATCGCCTCACGGAGAGGAAGAACGGGGAGATGCTAATGTAAACAAGCATCTCCCCGTTCTGCCTAGTGACAGTGTCAATGATCTCTGCTCCCTGTGAAGTAGCCACACCCCCCCACAGTTAGAAACACTCCCCAGGACATACTTAACCCCTCCCCGCCCCCTAGTGGTTAACCCCTTCACTGCCAGTGTCATTTACACAGGAATCAGTGCATTTGTATAGCACTGATTGCTGTATAAATGACAATGGTCCCAAAAATGTGTCAAAAATGTCCGATGTGTCTGCCATAATGTCGCAGTCATGATAAAAATCGATGATCGCCGCCATTACTAGTAAAAAAAAAATTATCAATAAAAATGCCATAAAACTATCCCCTATTTTGTAGACGCTATAACTTTTGCACAAACCAATCAATAAACGCTTATTGCGATTTTTTTTTTACCAAAAATATGTAGGAGAATACGTAATGGCCTAAACTGAGGAAAAAAAATGTTTTTTTTAAATATTTTTTGGGGATATTTATTATAGCAAAAAGTAAAAAATAATGCGTGTTTTTCAAAATTGTCGTTTTTTTTTGTTTATAGCGCAAAAAATAAAAACTGCAGAGGTGATCAAATACCACCAAAAGAAAGCTCTATTTGAGGGAAAAAAAGGATGGCAATCATGTTTGGGAGTCACATTGCATGACCGCGCAATTGTCAGTTAAAGCGACGCAGTGCCGAATCGCAAAAAACGCACTGGTCAGGAAGGGGGTAAATTCTTCCAGGGATGAAGTGGTTAGAGACCTTGCGCTCCTCCACCCTCCTTTTGAGGATGCCCCACAGATGCTCAATAGGGTTGAGTTCTGGAGACATGCTTAGCCAGTCCTTCACCTTTACCCTCGGCTTCTTTGAAATGTAGTGGTCATCTTGGAGGTGTGTTTGGGGTCGTTATGTTGGAATACTGCCCTACAGCCCAGTCTCTGAAGGGAGGGGATCATGCTCTCCTTCAGTATGTCACAGTACATGTTGGCATTCATGGTTCCCTCAATGAACTGTAGCTTCCCAGTGCTGGCAGCACTCATGCAGCCCCAGACCATGACACTCCCACCACTATGCTTGACTGTAGGCAAGACACACTTGTCTTTGTACTCCTAACCCGGTTGCCACCACACACGCTTGACACCATTAAAATAAATGTATCTTGGTTTTATCAGATCACAGGACATGGTTCCAGTAATCCATGTCCTTAGTCTGCTTGTCTTCAGCAAACTGTTTGCTGGCTTTCTTGTGCATCATCTTTAGAAGAGGCTTCCTTCTGGGATGACAGCCATGCACACCAATTTGATGCAGTGTGCAGCATATAGTCTGAGCACTGACAGGCTGACCCCCCACCCCTTCAACTTCTGCAGCAATGCTGGCAGCACTCATACGTCTATTTCCCAAAGACAACCTCTGGATATGACGCTGAGCACATGCACTCAACCTCTTTGGTCGACCATGGCGAGGCCTGTTCTGAGTGGAACCTGTCCTGTTAAACCGCTGTATGGTCTTGTCCACCGTGCTGCAGCTCAGTTTCAGGGTCTTGGCAATCTTCTTATAGCCTAGGCCATCTTTATGTAGAGCAACAATTCTTTTTTTCAGATCCTCAGAGAGTTTTTTGCCATGAGGTGCCATGTTGAACTTCCAGTGACCAGTATGAGAAAGTGAGAGCAATAAAACCAAATTTAACACACCTGCTCCCCATTCACACCTGAGACCTTGTAACACATGGCATTGGGGAGGGAAAATGGCTAATTGGGCCCAATTTGAACATTTTCACTTAGGGGTGTACTCACTTTTGTTGCCAGCGGTTTGGACATTAATGGCTGTGTGTTGAGTTATTTTGAGGGGACAGCAAATTTACATTGTTATACAAGCTGTACACTCGCTACTTTACATTGTAGCAAAGTGTCATTTTTTCAGTGTTGTCACATGAAAAGATATAATAAAATATTTACAAAAATGTGAGGGGTGCACTCACTTTTGTGAGATGATATATATATATATATAATACTACCTAGGTTATTTTAACATTTTTTTATTATTATTATTTTTTCTTCAACCAAGACAAGTACTCGGCTCATGTAGTAGACTCACTACATCTAGTGGTCAGATTGCAGACATCACCAGTGATTCCATTGCTTTTGCTGCTTTTAAGGCATGCAATGTGTCTTGTTAAAACATTGGGACTGAAACAAACAAATGATACACTGTCAGGTACCACAGATACCAGGGTGCCGTGGGAAGGCTCTGTGGCTTACGCATGCATTTGCAAATGCGTGCAGACTAAACCCCTGCTTTTAACGCATACTGTTAGACAGGTTTAATTGGTTGTCTGCGAGCTGGTCAGTAAGTAAGCTTGTTTTTTTCCTATGGATTTATCCTTGGCCCTGTTTATACCTTATGTAGCCTTCCAATGCTGCTTACTGCGATGTCCAGCTATAGATGGGGGCAGTGGCGTCTTTTTTGTAGCACTGTCACAGATCCTGGGGAACCTGTAGATAGCTACCATCTATATTATTATCTCACCAAACCCTCTTGACTTTTTTTTAAAGATTATTGGGTCTTAGGACCACTATTCACCAAGGATGCCCTCCCATCCAACACAGTTCCCTATCCCCCTCCCTTTTTTCCACCCATTTCACTTCCCTGCTGCCTTTTTTTCTATTTCCTATATTTGTCACTTTTGCATGGTCTTTATCCTCAATGTGCAGCGCAAAACTAGAAGGAAGTCTGTAGTGCGAGTTCCGTAGCAACTGCTCCTATTGATTCCCCAGAGCCATACAGCCATTGTTCCTTACCCATTTCCTCACGCACCCCTGGGGGAAAGTCATCCCAGAGCCAGAAGAAGAAGACCACACAGAGGTCTCTTACTAACTATCTTTTTCAAGTGTGGAAACAAACAAAGATGCCTCAAGATGGAGCCCAGCCGAACCCTCCCAGCACGAGTGCTCAGGGCACAGCGGCCTCTCCAGTACATTCAGCTGACAGTGAGTATGGATTACAACTTACAAAAGCTGACCTTGATGACAGTCTCACTGCCATATACGAGAAGATGGCAAATACATTTCAGAACCTAATAAATCCACCATGGTTCTCTCACAGGAACTGGCAGCCCTTTAAATCCACCATGGTTCTCTCACAGGAACTGGCAGCCCTTGGCAACTGAATGGACATGCTTGAACCTAAGCATGAAGAATTGCACCTAGCTTATTCTGACCTCAGGAAGGAACATGAGACTCTGTCTGAAACTGTTGTGCATCTTCAGGCTCACTTAGAGGACCTGGACAACAGGAACAGACGGAATAATCTCTGAATTCGTGGGGTCCCTGAATCAGTCACACACTTACTGGCAGCTGCCCAAAAGCTCTTCCTGTCATTGCTTCCAGAGGCCCTTTCTTCCTCCTTTGCATGTGACAGGATCCTTAGAGCATTGCGCCCGAAGCCTCCTCCTGATAAGCCACCCAGGGATATTGCATTATTTTATCCCTCTCTACTGGTCTGAGTCTAAACTATACTTCAGGTTGTGGTATTATATGGGTGCCCCACTTGAAGTGAACTTGGGGTTTGTTCAATGTTTACATTACATACTAAGATGGATCTGCAAATAATAACCCACAATGTTAAGGCATTCAATTTCCCCCCCAAAAGCGCAAAAAAAAACATTTTGTGCCTATAAACAGTTAGGCGCAGACATACTCTTATTACAAGAGACTTGGTTTTCAGAGAGTTCTCACCCCACATATTTTGACAGATCCTTAAGAGCCGGTTCACACGGGGGTGACTTGTCAGGCGACCTAGCCGCTTGACAAGTCGCCTCCCGTTCTGTACAATGGAACCGTTCTAATCGGAGCGACGCAAGTCGCTCCGACTTAGAAGAAAGGTTCCTGTACTACTTTGGGGGCGACTTGCATAGACTTCTATACAGAAGTCGTCTTGCAAGTCGCCGCGGCAGTCGTGTGCAGGTCGCCTCGGTGAGGCGACCTGCAAGCCGTGCCGCTTCTAATGTGAACCGGCGTTTAAACAGTGCTTTTTCACAACAGAGTAAGTGAGAACTCTGCAGACCCTGATGTAAAGGGGAACTCTGATGTAAAGGGGAATGCTGCAGACCATGATGTAAGGGGTCATGCTGCAAACTCAAGTGTAAAGGGAAACTCTGATGTAAGGTGGCCCCTACCGTTACATCAGAGTCCGCAGCATTCCCCTTTACATCACCGTTTACCTTTACATCAGGGTCCGCAGAGTTCTCCCTGGCACTGGGGGGAATCCTTCAGACTGATGTAAAGGGTATGATGTGAAGGGGGATGCTGGTGACCACAGTGACCTCCCTATAGTCTCTGTGTGGCCTGGCTGGAGCTGTCAAACTGACCTCACCTCCTCCATTGCTCGGGTGGAGGACAAGCTCAGGCAGACCTTGGCTTTGATCCTCTTCTCTTCTCCTCCTGGCTCTCCCACTCCCCCTCTTCACATCACCCGCCCGTTCAGTGTAGTTTATCTCATTCACAAATGATTTTGGGTGACATTTTGTTGAAGACCAACTCCACTCTGTGTATATGGGCAAACTTCAACAAAATGGCACCGGCAATGGAGACATTGGCTTGGCATGGGGATGGGCTCCAGCTGATGGAGAGCTGAGGGGGAGATGTCTAGGCCAGACGAAGTGCAACTCTGCAAATGTTCTGAAGGATTGGTGTGTGGTGACCTATCCTCCTCCTCCTAAAAACATCACGCGGCCATCCCGCCCCCCCGAGTCTGTCCAAAATCGAGCACTATTTGGCCATTCTGAGGCCCCTCCACAGTGGCGGAACAGCAGGCCCCAGTCGCAGTGGCGACTGCTGCAACCCTGGTATTTCTGCCACTGCACTGCACTAGATACTATACTCTCTAAGGAAACAGAAAAATCAATTAGGTGGTCAAAAGCTTGCTTTTTGCTTGACAGTAATATGGCATCCTCTATGTTTACAAAGAAATTACACCAATCCCTCCAACTGACTCATGTATATAAACTTAGAGACCCGGCCGGACGAGCAATAACTCACCCTCAAGATGTCCTTCAGATTTTCTCTGATTTTTATAAAACCCTACTTTTTCCTCCTTTAGCCCTGCTGGGTTCTGCCTCCCTTAGCTTGGTTAGAGAATCTTTCGGTCCCACATCTTTCAGATGCACAAATTTGTTCCCTGAATGCTCCATGCGCATCAGATGAGATAGCTCACACAATAACTTTGATGAAAACCTCCAAAGCCCCTGGCCCAGATGGGTTTTCCGTTCTTTACTATAAGAAATTCTCTGGCCAACTCACCCCCCCCCCCCCCGCCTATCCCAACTGTTTACTTATATTTTGGAAGATTTTGCTTATGGCTAATATGTCCCTTTTACCCAAACCACATAAGGATCATATACTCCCCCAGAACCAGGGCTTTTTTTCAGGGGGAACTTGGTGGAACTCAGTTCCACCACCTCTGGCTCAGACCCTTTGGTGCCTTCTCACCACAATCACTTGTAAACACAGAAGCCTGGTTTCTGTGTTTACAAGTGACAGCTCTGCACTCTGTATGTAATGCAATCCTGATATTTAATGCCCCTTTAAGACCCTCCTACTGTTTTCGTGAAATTTGACTGAACACACCCACTATTTGATGTGATTTGGAGGGTGTGTGTAGGGGGAGGGGTTTTGTGGGGCCGTGGTTAAGTTCCAGCACCTATTGTTTGAGAAAAAAAGCCCTGCCCACAACTATCGCCCGATCTCAGTTATTAACCTCCCTGGCAGTATGATTATTTCGGATTTTAGGTGCTGAAAGTGGTACAATTATTTTGCATGGAAATTTGGCGTTTTATATTGTAGGCCTGTAATTCCTAACAATAACACACTTAAATCTGTCCAAACAAGAGTCTAGTAGATATCCTGGGTATGATGAAGTTTGAAACACAAAAACATAAATTATAATATAATAAATAAATATAAATAATAAAAAAAATAATAATATAATAATAATAAAATAAATTTCCCCATGATTCACTATCGCTCAATTCTGCAAGTGTTCTAATTTACTATCGCTGTTTTCTAGCTGGTCTAAAGCCACTTTTGACGTAAAGGGACACTTTTTGGTTGCCATGGACAATCTCCAGTTTCCAGGCAGAAAGAACAGTATATATAACATAAAACTGCATGCAGGGCATGGGCCAAAGCACTGGGGACAAAAGGGATGTGAAATAATTTCATACAGTACTGTAATCTGTAAGATTACAGTACTGTATTGCCCCGTACACACGGTTGGACTTTGTTCGGACATTCCGACAACAAAATCCTAGGATTTTTTCCGACGGATGTTGGCTCAAACTTGTCTTGCATACACACGGTCACACAAAGTTGTCGGAAAATCCAATCATTCTGAACGCGGTGACGTAAAACACGTACGTCGGGACTATAAACGGGGCAGTAGCCAATAGCTTTCATCTCTTTATTTATTCTGAGCATGCGTGGCACTTTGTCCGTCGGATTTGTGTACAAATGATCGGAATTTCCGAAACAGATTTTGTTGTCGGAAAATTTTATATCCTGCTCTCAAACTTTGTGTGTCGGAAAATCCGATGGAAAATGTGTGATGGAGCCCACACACGGTCGGAATTTCCGACAACAAGGTCCTATCACACATTTTCCGTCGGAAAATCCGACCGTGTGTACGGGGCATAAGTGTTATGGTTTTTACATTTTTTGAATTTGCCGCCAGGCTCCGCCCCCGTGCGTCGCAACGCTCGCAGGGAACGGAGCCTGGCACAGAGAGGCTTCCGAGGAGACAGAGCCCGCAGACACAGCGAGGGACATCGCAGGATCCTGGGGACAAGGTAAGTAACGCCGCACCAGGATCCTGCAATGTAATCCCGAGTGTGGCTCCGGGTTACCGCTAATGGGACTGAAATTTAACCCCGAGCTACACTCGGGAAAACCTTCAGGGAGGTTAATAACGATCTGAAGCTGTTTTTTCCCATGTACTAGCAAACCGCCTAGCTAAAGTTATCACCACTTTGATCTCTCCAGATCAAACTGGATCAAACTGTGCGAGATCGCAGTGCATTGATGTCTGATGATTGGCCAAAGTATGCACCTGACCTGCATGCTTTGGCCAATCACAGCGTGCTTTGCTGTGAGAGCCATGATTGGCCAAAGGCAGGGTGCCTTTAGCCAATCATGGCTCAGGGGGCTAAGTCCACGCCCCACATTATATAAGGCTGTTTACACAGCGGCTGTATATAGTGTTATGAATGAGAGAACGTTAGCTAGAGGCAGCTTAGTTAGTGGCGTGCAGGCAGTTTAGTATATAGATATATATATCTATATACATACAGTGTAGTGTGAACTATATATACAGTGCAGGCAGTGTATATATATATATATATATATATATATATATATATATATATATATATATATATATATATATATATATATATATATATATATATACCGTGTAGTGTGTGTGTATATATATATATATATATATATATATATATATATATATATATAAAAATATATACACACACACTCTGCATTCAGTGTAGACTATATATACAGTGCAGGCAGTCTGGTGTATATTTTATATATATATAGTGTGCAGTGATGGCGAACCTTGGCACTCCAGATGTTTTGGAACTACATTTCCCATGATGCTCATGCACTCTACAGTGTAGTTGAGCATCATGGGAAATGTAGTTCCAAAACATCTGGGGTGCCAAGGTTCGCCATCATTGGTGTAGTGTGTGTGTGTGTGTGTGTGTGTATATATATATATATATATATATATATATGTATATATATATATATATATATATATATATAAATTAGTGCAGTCAGTGTACAGTATATAATAGGCCCTTTGGGTCTGGTATAGATTTTAAGGGGAACTCCACGCCAACATTTTTTTAAAAAACAGCGTCCCCCCCCCCCCAAAATCCATACCAGGCCCTTAGGGTCTGGGATAGATTTTAAAGGGAACTCCACACCAAAATTTTAAAAGAAAATTGGCGTGGGGACCACCCCAAAATCCATACCAGACCCTTATCCGAGCAAGCAGCCTGGCAGGCCAGGAAAGGGGGGGACGGGCGAGCGCCCCCCTCCTGAACCATACCAGACCACTTGCCCTCAACATGGGGAGGGTGCTTTGGGGTTTCACTTTGCGTGGTCTGAAGACTCAATGCCATATTTGGGGATTCGCTTGGCCCTTTCACTGCAACGGATCTACCAGACCAATTATCCTGCTGTATTCTCACGCATTAAACAATGGCTAAGGCTTTGGTCTTCATATAATATCACATTCCTTCGTAGGTTCCAGGCGGTGAAGATGTCAATCCTCCCTAAATAGCTGTTTTACTTCATAACCTTGCCACTTTATGTCTCCGGGTCGCCATTGAGGCAATACAGACAGAGGTTAATAGATTTATATGGCAAGATAAGAGGCCTAGAATGGGAAGACTACTTATGTATAAACCGCTGTCTCAGGGAGGCTTTGGCCTTCCAAGTCTTTGGTACTATGATATGGCTGCCAGACTGGTACAGCTAGCTCAATGGCATGCCCCTTTGGCTCAGATACCTTGGCTCCGCTTTGAAAGCATTTGAATTAAATGCTTTTTCCTTCTTGGCCTCCTGTGGTCAAAGGATGTGACCACACTGAACCAGGTGGTTAGTCAATCATTTCACTTATGATCCCTGTATAAAGATAAATTTAGCCTGATTTCTTTCCCCCTTAGCCACCTACTTAGGGGATCTGAAGTTTCCCCCCAGCGTTTAACTCATCTAGTGCCTTAATCAGATGGATTGGTTACCTTGGAATCATTCCAACATGATGCTATTTTTATTTCATTCTCCACCCTCCAAAAGCAATTGGACCTTCCTCATACGGAATCTTTTAGGTACCTCCAACTTAGACACTTTTTCTCTGAATGCTATAATTTGGCTCGCAGGAGGTCAGCCTCGGTGTTTGAGCAGATATGTAATGTTTCTTCCAGAGATAGAGGCCCCATCTCATTGATCTATAAACAGCTTAATGAACATTATCTTTCAGGCAAATCTTCAGCTATGATACAGTGGGAGGCTGAGACAGGCCAAGACTTTTCAGCCGAGGACTGGCAGGATATGATATCCAATATGCATAGGTGCACCAAATCCATTGCAATTAAAGAAACTGTGGTTAAACTGCACACCAGATGGCACTACATACCTGTCAAGCTACATAGAATGTACCCGCTTGAACCTGACACATGCTTTAAGGGATGCCCTGACAGGGGGACTCACCTTTATATTTCTTGATGTTGCAAAGCAATTAAACCCTTATGGCAGCAAGCATCTTCAATGGTGGCCCATATTATGGGTTTGATTATCACTCTTACATTTTCCATGTGCCTATTTTTTGCGGATACACCGGAGGTGTTGCCCCCTTTCCAGCAATTGGTTCACACACTGTTTAGCGCAGTTCATCAGGCTATAGCCCTAAACTGCGGATCCCCCTCAGTTCCCTGGTCACAGGTTGTGCAGAGAATAGAGGCGATAAAATTTATGGAGAGAATACACCATCCGGTTATGAACACAATGCATGTATTCCACAATAGGTGGTTGACCTGGTCATCGTATTGAGGTTCTCTCGACCTGTGGGTTTGGCCTGGTTGCAAGCGGATAGATTCTACTACCCAATATTCCTCTGAGGTATAGTAACTTTGTCTTTCTTTTTGTTTAGCACAAAGAAACTATTGTACACCAATTTTGAAGTACTTTTTCATGTTACAGTTAATACTGCTTACCGAAAAAAAATGTGTATTACTTTGTCATTCTCTTTTTTGGTTATTTACTTTCGCATTATGCTCTTTTCATTTGTTATGATTTTATATTTTTTCTTGTTCTATTATAAAAAATGTATGAGGCTTTTGTAAACTGTTTACCTTACTGACTTGAGACTATGGATGCATAGTCTTTTAGTGTCTTTGTATTCGAAGCCTCAACTGTTGTATGTGGTTTTCTTTTTGTATAACCCTAATAAAAAGTATTTGTAATAAAAAAATCATAATTTTAGTTCCAGGTCAAATGCTTGATCATACACACTTAATCTTGATCCAAATATGTGTCCCGTCTTGGTTGTTCACACACTACAGGTTGACCTGGAATATAGAACGATATTCCCAATTTGGTTTCTTCCATTGTAGGTTTCATGAATGTACAGTGATGATTTCATACCACTCCTGCTTATTGTATGGAAACCCATTCTTTACAATTCCTAGTTTATGCATGGTGCTTTCTCTGTATTTGCCTGACCATGATGTACTCATTATTTTTTTCTGTACACTTCTTTTACCTGCCTCATTTTATGCAAAACTGATCTTATAAATAAAGAAGGTATTATAAAAAACAAAACAAAAAAAACAAACACTGGGACTGACTATATGGTTATAGAAGAATGACTGCCCCACTTAGTATTCACTTTCTGCTAAAGCCCTAGCAGGGTCTATTTTAATATCTTCAGAGCTAAACTAGGTAAGACTCTGTACAGTTTGCTAATTTACTTGCAATTCATATAGCTGACCAAAAAAGTATTTTTTTTTTTTTTTTTTACATTAAAAAGTTGCACTTTAAATCTTGACTCACTAGTCTAACAAAAATGACAAAGTATACTAACAATGGCCGTAGACATTAGGGTGCCCTTACATTTGCGTCTGCTAATGTGTGGACCTGCACTGACACATTCTGTGTCCAGCAGAAACCTCCATCCATCACAGAGATAAATGGAGGTCCATAGACAGTCTGCATTCACTGCCAAATTTGGCGCATGATTGCATGTGTTAAGATGATGGATATTCTTGCCTTTGTAAGTACAGAGTAGGGAAAGAGATTGTTTGGTGTTAATATTGAGCAGGCATGTTAGACTACCAGTCTTTTCATGATGTGTGTTGGCATATCTGTTTATTTTAGTGTATCGGCAGCTCTAACATGTTGCATAACGTATAAAAATACATCCACATCAACCACTGAAAGGATCTTCTAATCAACTGTCAATAACACACTCTTATGCATACTGGGGCGTGATGAATTGTTTCAATGCATTACACTATTTACTTTTTTCTTTTTTGTAGCAAAGTAGTTCTAAAGGCTATTTTTAAATTAAAATACTAAACAGGTTATACTTACCTGCTCTGTGCAATGTTGTTGTACAGAGCAGTCACTTACCTGCTCTTCTGGAGTCCCCACCAGTGCTCTCTGCTCGCTTCTCTTCTCCTGCGTGTGCCCCCATGGCAGGCCATGTACTATGGGGGCACACATAACATTGCACATCCATAGAAACACACAGCATGGGTCGGCCCTGCCCCCCTCTCCATCCTCACAGGAATTGACTGCCAATGGCTCCCACTGCTGCCTGGGGCTTCTGTGAGAAGAGGAAGACAGGAGAGAGAAGAGCTGTAGCCAGGCACAGCACTGGATCTGGACAGGACAGTGAAGTGTTTAGGGAGGTGGGGGGTGCATAACCAGTCGTAAAATGTTTCTTGCCTTAATGAAAGGAATGCATTAAGGCACTAGATCCCTTCTCCCATTCCCCACCAGCAGTCACTCCAGCATAGCTACACCCGACCCCTCCTTCCCTTCCAGTAGCTCCTTTCAACCATCCCCAGCTCTCTAGATACACCATTCGGTCCACACCCTAACTCCCCCCCCCTTAACTCTATAGTAAGGCATGCAGCAGCTCCCTTCCAGTTGCTTGTATTCAGAGCCCAACTCTTAGCTGCTTGCATCCACAGCCCAGCGCTGCGTGCCAACACTACTATGTCTCCATCTATTTTTCTCCATCCTACTAACACTGTTTTTACACTCCCTTTGCCCCAGCTGTTTGCACCCCCAGCCTAAGGATTCATATCAGCACAATCAAGTCCCCATCCATTTACTTTTTATCTATATACCATCCCCTTCCTATCCCCCCCCCTCACCCTGCTCCCCTTCTCCTCCCCCCTTCTTTAAGTTTTCCATTCTTTCTACCATTAATTTTACCTTCTCCATTGTATTTATGCATGTATGGTTGCTAATCATTATCCATCACTCATAGCACCTAAAGGGCCCTACTCAATTGATTCTCTGTTCCCGATAAGTCCCGACCACATCCAACATCACAGGTCAGTCCCGCCTTCTTGCCCATTGGTGTAGATTTAAATATATGACTCTGCAATTCTAGTTGTATTTTAACTTGTGTTTTTGTATTTTTTTTTTCTGTATATTTCTTTTTATTTTATCTTAATTTTTTAATTTAATTATCTATTTGATACATGTATTTTACTATATTCAATACAGAACTAGAAATCCAGTATAATACTATCTGACGTTTTACCACATTTCTTGTGCCTAAGATCTTATGCTTCTGTTTCCTTTTGTACATTGATGATTGTTTTACTGTATCTACTGTATTCATCTTACCTCAATTATTTGTCATTTAAATGATCTATATCAATGCATAAGTTACTAACATTTTATCACTGGATACCTTAATCAGAATCAGAATACTTTATTAATCCCAAAGGGAAATCTTCAGATAATTATTGGTTGCTTTTAATGTTTCCCTGTATACTAGCCCTGATGAAGGGACAGGTACATCCCAAATGCGTTGGCTTTACTCATTACCTGTGAACTTCCAATTTCAATAAACTTTTTAAAATTGTAAATTCAAGTGTGATGAACCTCCATACTGAGTGCACACATCCAAGTTTCTCGGAACTGCAGGACCACAGCTATTTCACTCACAGTAGCTGCCATAGCATATATACAAACTGGATACCCCAATACCTGTGTCCAGAGGGGGAAGAGGAGGAATGCCCTGAACTGCACCTGTGCCGTCACTACCTGAGGAGCCAGTGCCCCCCTAACTGGAGATAGGTGCACAGCCAAAAGGAGGTTTATTAGGAGCTTTAGGGTAAGAGGATGGTAATGGTGTAAGAGGAAAGTGGCAGGAGATACTGGAGGAAGAATTTGTGGTCAATCAGGCAAAAGCAGAGTAAGTCATGGTTCTACTGGGGTAAGAAAGAACGGGGCTAACCTATAGCCTATATGATAATAGTGTTTTTTTATATATTGCTTGGTATTTTACAGTAGACTCCAGACCCTATCCTTTAAGCCCTACAAACTTTTAGTGCATTTTTTGTACATTCATTATTCAGATTAGCTCAATCCCATGCTCTGCCCCCAACCTTTAGGAATCCTGATTTTCAAACATTGGTGATGACTATGCATTTGGGCTTGGGTTTGTTCCAGAAGTTAGTTGTCATTAATGGGCCAATATTTTTAGATAATGGGAGAAATCAGAGTATCTGAATGTAACTCCATGCTCACTATTTGACCTGGGGCAAGCATGAAACCAGAGAGATTGTTATCAAAAAAGCATTTGCTTTTTCTTGGAGTTTATATATTATTATTTTTATACTGTTTTTATATACAATATGTGTTTTGTTATTGCAAATAGAAAGTGCTTTGTTAATTTTAAGATTAAACAATTAGAAGTGTAATCTGTATGTGTTATTAGTAAAAAGTCCCGATAAAGAGGATGCAAAAACCCTCAAAATACATGGGTTTAAATGTTGTGTCCAGTAATGTCTTTTTCCATGTACAACCATCCCAAATACTTTCACAACTCAGCAGTCTATAGAAGTATCCTACAACAATGCATACCAAGACTCTTTGTTAAACAAATGAGCTGCCTATAAGGAAACCTGACTAGTGCATTGCCCTGAACCTTGACACAAGTATGAAGTCAGGACAAAGTGAAATCAAAATTTCTGATTCGTGAGCAAGACTTGGATCAGCAACAGAGAACACTCAAGCTACTGAATTTGACAGACAACAAGGCAGTTAGCATTTTCAGGAGAGGTCACACCTACATAGTGACAACCTATGCATTTCTCTGAGCACAGGAAGTCTGGCTTTAGAGCAACTCTGATGTTTCCCAAAATAATTTAACAACTCAAGAGCGCAATTCATTTTTATCTGTCTGTTCAATCTTCAGCTTCTACCAATGTCAATGAGTCTTCTGCATCTAATATACTTATGTGTTGGATACCTGCCACTCTGCTGAGCTCTACGGTTCCTCCCAACAGCCTCTGCAGCAAAATGGCATCCTATGGTGTGGGAGAAACTACAGTTCTCAGTAAAGGGGGAGCAGGTATCCAGCACTCATACTGTCAAATAGTGAAGATTATTCAGGCAGGCCTCCGCAAACAAAGCAATGAAATGTGTTCTATTACAAGGGCTGCCTTATTTTTTTTTCTTTTTAGGTGTGACAGGGCACTGCAAGCTGTTTTCTGCATATTTCAATTATAGGCGTTGATTTACTGAAAGAGTATAGAGGCTTTTAATTTATAAAAGTGATTTTTAACCTTATAAAGTGAAAATTAACTTGTCTAAGTGAAATCAACCCCACAGTGTATATTTCTAGAACTAATATTTATTTTCAAAAGCTGCACAATTGATATCACATTCACGTTGAATTGTGTTTATAGAGATTCAGCTTTGTCCTTTGCATATATACTTTCTTCATAAAGATACAATTTGTTCTGATAAATTGTATTTTTAGCCATTACCCTGATTCTGCACAAATAATGAGCATGTGAACCATGCCAATAAGAATCCATCCATATGTTAAGAGATGGCTACTGGAGAATAGGGGAAAATAGGTATTATTTGGTTGTTCATGCAAACGAGGTCAGGCAATTAAAACAAACCATGCAGAAATAAAGATTTGTTTGATGTTGTGTGTATAGACAAGCTGAACAGACATGGATAACACGATACATACAGTAAAGTGAGATGAATTGGCTAGCTTTCTGTTTGCAGAAGAGAACTTTCACAATAATTACCCTGACTTCCTCTCAGTGTGAAATGTCAATACTAAGCTGATCACTGAATCACACCTTCTCTCTTTACATGCTGTGGACAGGCCTTGTTTGTGTAAGAAACAAGATACCTGCTAGGCAAGAGCACCCTGGTCATAAAAGACAGATGGTGCTGAAGATATATTCATTTTTCTCATTACTCTTTTTCTTAAAGCACAACTTCATTTTAGAGAATTAGTGTTCACAATAAACCAGAACTAAAAAAAAAGCAGGGCATTTTAATCCAGGGGCTGTTACAATTACTAAATATAACCAAACAATGCTTTATTATATATGTTGAATATACATTCCATGCTTTCCAGTGTTAGATACCCTCACAAACTTGAGTATATGTGCTCCTCTGCTGCATCGTGCACACTGATTGATCAGCTTAAAAGGAACAGCAGGGAAGAAGGTTTCCATCTGTATTACTTTTCCCATATCTCCCAACTTTACCTGATTTTGAGGGACTGTCCCTGATTTGGAACAAAGTCCCCCTGTCCCTCTTTCCTCTTCATTTGTCCCTCAGATAATACACGCTATAGTTTATTTCAAAATAAAACCTGCTTTGTGTCTCCCTCTTATGTTACCGCCTAACCAAGCTGCTTACATACTTCCCAGCCACTGAAAAATATTAATAGTTTCTGTCTATCCCATAATACACTTCATTGCACAATAAAACTTGCCTTGTGTCTTTCTATATGCGCCGATGCTAGTTTTTTCTACCAAACACTTACCTGAAGCCTAGTTTTTGAATATTTTGGTAATAAATGAGGATGAAAGGGTGCTTGGGGAATATGGGATTGTGATTACGAATTTTTTTTTTCTTTTACATTTTACTAAACTTTTAAGACAATGCATATTAAAAAACCTTTGTGTCAATGACAACTTTGTGAGAAGTTGAGGCCTTTAGCTATTTTTTTAAAAAATACTTTCCAATAGTTTTTAGATTTTTTTGTTGCTGCTTCTCCAATCCATCCAGGTCAATTATCACTTGATAAAAAAAAGTCAGTTGTCGCAGCCAAAACTACCTAAAGAGCCTTTTTTTCAAGTTGAAATAAAGCAGATTGGGGTGCTACTGTATTTAAACCAAGCTAGAAGCTATAAACACATCCAAAATATGTAATGCTATGTAATGCTAAAGCATTGATGTGAACATTGCTGATCGCTTCTTGGCCTTTTGGCTAAGATCAAGTGTAGTTTCTGCCTTGTTCTGGTCATTAGGTAACGACTGGTGCCAGTCCCTCTTGGCCTTGGGGTGTTTCCTTCGGGTGCATCCCATGCTGCTATGGGGGGGGGCGCCACTGGAAGTGTGCGAGAGTGATCGCCTTTCCCTACCATCCATGAGTTGGCTGTGGGATTGGTGGGCGTAGGTATGGTGGGGCCGCCTAGCGCACCAAACACTTTGAGGCTGGTCGTGGCAGAGCCTAGACGGAGCGAGATTGGATTGCACTTCATTCAGAAGCAGTTGATTGACTTTTTTGGAATGCCGAGAGAAGCCATTTTTTGCATGCAGTGTTTTCCTACCACTGGAATGTATGACGTTACTTTCTGGAAAAAGGAAGATCTGCAGACATGTATGCTACGGAAGGGCGAGAAAGAGGGTGACGAGATGCTGGAAGGGATCACATTCCTGTCGAGTGAGACAAAAGTGCGGGTCTCCATCACTGTGCATATGTACAATCCTTTTGTACAGAATGGGGAAATCGCTGCCTTTTTATTCAGATACTGCGAGTCAGTTTCAGCAGGCGTGAAGCTGACGAATGTGCTAGGTACCTTTAACGGGCAGCGTAAATTTTGGGTGACCTTTAGGGTGGATCAGGAGGGCATATTTGGCATCAGGCACCCCCCTCAGTCCTTCTCCATTGGGAGGAACCGTGGCTATCTGTGGTACCCCGGCCAGCCCCTCTTCTTCAGGCAGTGCTTTGCGTTCGGACACACCAAAGACCAGTGCGAGGCCGGGTTAACATGCCGCAATTGCTTTAAGCAGGGTCACGGAGCCGGTCAGTGTCCGGAGAAGAAGAGCTGCCACATCTGCGGTAGTAGGATGCACCTTGCAAGACAATGTCCGAAGGTTAACATTGCGACTGAGCCCACTCCAGTAGCTTTGGCGGGAAAAGCTGTGGAGGCTGAGGCGGTTGGGGGCAAGCAGGTGTTGTCCTACACGGATGTGGCCAGACTGGGTTCCGTTCCAGGTACCGCGGTGAACTCCGTAGAGCAGGCCGTAGTGCTGCCCGAGGAAGTGGTGGTGCGGGCTGATGTCTGCCCACCTATGGAGGGTGAGCCAGGTCCCTCCCCTGTTGACACCGTGAGGGAGGGGGCCTCTACTGTACCAGAGGAGAGTGTCCCTGGGCACCTCCTGGCCTAGGGGGAGTCGGAGGGGAGCCGTGAGGAATCGGAGGGCTCAGAGGAGGAGGAGGAGATGGAGGTGGGGCAGCTCTCCCTAAAAAGAAAGATGGCTGAGTCCTCCCAGGTCATAGGCTCCTTCCCGGACTCTCCAGACCCCGAAGCATCGGATGTGGTGATTGACTCAGACTCCTCGCAGGCACTATCTTATGTGAGCACTGGTCAGGTGTCCGAGCTGCAGGAGGTGATAGGGTACTGCAGGGTACCAAGGGGGAAGGCAAAGAAAAAAACAGAGGGGGTGAGCCTTGGGTCAGGGGTAGGACCGAGGACTAGGGCCAGGGATAAAAGTGGAAAAAAGAAAAATCATGACAGGAATGTGATCCCTTCTTAATTTTTTATGCTCTTATGGGTATCTTCCCTCAATTGCAGAGGTATTGGGACGGCATGTAGGTGGGCAGCTGTTTTTAAAATCTTGGCTGGATATGCTGACGATACCTTTTGTTTGCAGGACTGCAACATGAGGGAGGAACCACATACTGCAAGATGGACCCAGGGGGATGCGGTGTGCTCTTTGGGTCAGAGCAGGAATAGTGGCATGGGAGTGCTTATTAAAAATAATAAAATAAAGATTTTAAGGAAGGTAGAGGTGGAGGTGGGACGATGTTTATTTGTTACTTTGGAGTATGGGGGTATTTGTTTTAAGTTATTTTGTGTGTATGCACCTGTGGATAAAAAGGGGAGATTGGATCTGTTTGAGAAGATGAAGTTTTTTTTTGGGGGGGGGGGGACCTATTATTGCGTTGGGGGATTTTAATTGTATTTTGCGTAGTGGGGATAGGTGTGGGGGTTGAGGTGGTGGTGGGGAGGTTGATAAGTCTGGGAAGGAGTTGGGTGAGATTTTGCGGTTGTTTGGGTTAAGGGATGTGGGTGAAGGTGGTGGTTTTTCTTATTTTAGTGATAGGGGTACTGTGCAATCTAGGATTGATTTTTGTTTTCTTTCAAAAAATTTACAGTCAGAATCTTTTACCGTCCAACGGGAGCCTTTCTCAGACCATGGTCGGATCGAGTGTATTGTGAGTATGGAATCGGAGGTAATGTATGGTAAAGGTGTGTGGAAGTTGAATGTGGAATTGTTGGAAGATGAGGGTGTGAAAAGAGAGTATGTTGAGTTTTTTGGGAAACTTAAAAGGAGGAGGAATGTTTTTTAAGTGTGATTGAGTGGTGGGAGTGAAAGGTCAGACTAAGAGGTTTTTTGTAAGGAAAGGTTGTGAGATTGCGAAAAAGGAACGTGAGGCGTATGATTGGTGGTTGAAGAGATTGGAATATTTGGAAGAACTAAGGGAATGGGGAGAGAATGTGGGGTGTGAATTAGTGGAAGCAAGAGGAAAATTGAGAGTTTTTATGGAGCGGAAGGGGAGAGAGATTATTTCACAAGCTAGGATGGTAGTGAAGGAGAAGGATGAGAAATGTACGTGTTTTTTCTTTAAAAAGGTGTATGGTGGGAAGGTGGATTTGTCAAGTGTGTTGGATGAGAATGGACAGGTGGTGAGTGGGAAGGAGAGGTTGGGAGGGGAAATCTGGAAGTTTTATTTCCGATTTATATATGGAAAAGAAGAGGGATGAGAGGGTTGAGAAGGAAGTGTTGGAGCAGGTGGAGATGTGTCTGGATATGGAGGATACGAGTATGTTAGGGGAGAAAGTGAGCAGAGGTGAAGTTGGTGAATGTCTTGGGAGTATGAAGAAAGGTAAGATGCCTGGGAGTGATGGTTTGCCAGTTGAGTTTTATTGTATGTTTTGGGAGGTGATTGGTGATTACGTGTATGAGATGGTGATGATAGTTTTGGAAGAGGGGAGGATGCCTGAATCTATGTTGAAAAGCGTGATTGTTTTATTATATAAAAAAGGTGACAAGCGAGAGTTGAAAAACTGGAGGCCTATATCATTGTTGAATGAAGATTATAAGGTGGTGGCAAAGGTGATGGCAAATAGGTTACGTGCAGTGGTGGAGAAATTGATGGGAGAGGAGCAAGCGTGTGCGGTGCCTGGGAGGTCTATTGCAGAAAGTTTGGTGAGCTTGAGGGATGTGTTATGGTTTTGTAAGGAGAGGAAACAGGAAGTGGCAGTGTTGGCTGTGGATTTTGAAAAAGTGTATGACAGAGTGTCGCATGATTTCATGTTTAAAGTATTGAGGAGGATGGGGTTACCTGAGGTTTTGATTGGGTGGATTAAGTGTTTGTATAGAGGTATGGTAAGTAAGGTGTTGGTGAATGGGTGGATGACGAGTGATATAAGCATTAGGTCGGGAGTGAGACAGGGTTGCCCGTTATCGCCCGTGTTGTTTATTTGTGTGATTGAACCCTTGTTGAGGATGTTGATGAAAGATAAGTGTGTGAGAGGGGTGGAGGTGCCAGGGAGTGGTGGCAGGGTTTTGAAAGTAATAGGATATATGGATGACGTTACAGTGATTTGTAGAGATATGGCAGGGCTAAGAAGGGTGAAGTTGTTGACTGAGATTTTTTGTATGGTGAGTGGTTTTTGTGTGAATATGGGGAAAAGTGAGTGTAAATTGTTTGGTGTATGGAGGGGGATTGAACAATGTGGTTGGAAGTTTTGTGAAGGAGGAGTGAGGATTTTAGGTGTCAAGTTTGATTCTGATTTGTATTGGAGAGAGAGTTGGCAGGATGCGTTATTGAAAGTGAAAAAGAAAGTTGATTTTTGGTCTTTAAGGACTTTGTCGTTGGAAGGGAAGGTGTTGATTGTGAAGGCTGTCGTGATTCCGATTTTGTTATTTTTATATTATGTGTTTCCAGCTCCAGATGGAGTGATGAAACAAATTGTGAGAGTGTGTTTTTCCTTTTTTTGGTCGTCTAAAGATGGAGAAGTTGAAAAGAGAGAAAGTAATGAAAGGAGTAATGAATGGCGGGAAAGGTATGGTGAGTATTGAGAAATTTCTGGTGGTGAAGTATGTAAGTACGTGTGGGAGATTAAGTGAGAAAGAGAATGTTGCAGGGTGTATGGTAAAATATGCGTGTGGGAGTGTGTTACGGAAATATAAGTTGTGTGAAGTCGATTTGAGGAAACCTGTATGTTTTGTTGTGCCTTGGTTTTATGTGAGGATTGAAAGGTGTATGAGGAGGTATGGGTTGCAAGATGTGACACGAGATAAATGGTGTGAGAGTAAGAAGGTTATGCAGATACTGAAAGAAAGGGAGGAGATGGAAGGAATAGGTGGTTTAAGAGTAGCCGAATGTAAGAAAGTCTGGAAGAATGTGTGCTGTAAAGGAGTGGATAATAGACAGAAGGATATTGCATGGATGGGGTGCATGGGTGTTTGCCTACAAGAGAGTTTCAGAGAAGGAGAAGGTTTGTGGACAGTGAGGTGTGTCCAAGACTGGGGTGTGGGGGGATTGAGAGGGTGGTACATGTGTATTGGGAGTGTCGCTATGCGAAGAAAATATGGAAAAGGATGGAGAAGATGGTTGAGGGATTGACTGGTGTGAATAGTGTAATGTATGAGATGGTGTTATATGGTTTGTGTGATCTGGGGAGGAATGAGGAGAGGTTGTTATGGATTGTTGTGAATTGTATTAAAGAGTGTTTGTGGGATGTTCGGAATATTTAGATTTTTAGGCAGGAAGTGGTTAAAGTGAAAGAATGCGTGGCCATGTTCCGAAGAAAGATTTATAATTATGCATATTACGATTATAAGAAGTTAGGAGAGAAGGATGCAAGGAAGTTATGGAAATTGGAGGAGTCGAAACAATGGTGTATATAATGTAAATATTTGAATTATGTTACTGATGTTTATTCCTGAACGATTAACCTTTTTATTTTTGTTTCTCAGGGTGAGTACAGATGGTGATAAAGGGACAGTGTGGAGAAAGTGTATAGGAGTGGTTTTTGTTTGTGTAGGGATAGGGTGGAGGGATAGTATATAATAGGGATAGTTTGTCTTTTTTTCACTAATAAGGGGTGGGAATTGGTTGTTTTGTTAATGTTCTTGTTATTTTTATTGTTGTTTTGAAATATTCTTGATATACTTATTGTTGTGAAATGTCCTTATTATCTTTATTGTTGTTATGTACTTTTGGGTTTTTGTGGTGGGTTTTAGGGAGGGATGTGGGAGGGTTATGTAAATATTGTAAATACGTGTTTAAAAATGTACTTCCCAAAAATATATTTTGTACAATGTTATCTAGTTTTATTGTTTAAACATATTCTTTTGGATTTATGTTATCTATGTATTTTACTTGCGAAATTTTAAATAAAAGAATTAAAAAAATTGATGTGAACATTGCACTGTTCCACAATCTACATTTTAAAGGCATCTCACAAGCATTTAGAAGATTCGTGTTTTTTTTTTTTTATATTGCCCTCAAAGTCCCATTAAAATGATCCTATCTCTGCTGTACAATATATATAAAAAAAAAAAAAGCTTTGGTAAATGTTCTCCATGACAGTATGCAGCTCCCAATGCCCTTTTTGAAAAAAAGCTGCCTATTAGACTTGAAAACGGACAGAATTTAGTATTGAGATTCACCCCCATAGACTTTAATATGGTTCACTGATTTCAACAAACCCACACAAATTTAACATAGGCAGATTCACCCATCCTTATTCATTAAGAGACGCTGGCCAGCCTCAACATGTATTGCAATATATGTGAACCAAGAATCTATATATATATATATATATATATATATATATATATATATATGTGTGTGTAATTCATAATATTTAGTGTCAACATGTGGCCACACCCTTTTAGCGCCTTGTATGTTATATGTAAGCATTGTGAAAATGAGAACAGACATATTATTATTTTTATTGCATAGTTCAGGTGAGTGATCTGAGTCTATATCTCTCCCCCAACTGTGTCTGTCTGCCCCATATTGGCACAATGGGGGTGATTTACTGAAACTGGTGGACCCAGAATCTGATGCAGCTGTGTATAGTAACCAATTAGCTTCTAGGCTTTATTTGCAAAACTTAATTGAACAAGCTGAAGTTAGAAGCTGATTGGCTACTATGCATGTCTAAATCAGATCATGTGTGCACCAGTTTTAGTAAATCTCCCCCTATATGTCCATTAACTTCAGCTGCCTACATCTGTGGATCTTCTGATCATTTTTATATGCATTTTGTTACTGACAGTGATCTTTGCTAGTGCATTTTGTCATTATAAGCTTAATATGAGTCACATAATTTATGATGGCTTTTTCAGCAATTTAAGCGGTTGCTGTGAACAACATTGTTATTAATCTTGATATTACCTGAATACCATCATTTTAGTTATGAACCTGCTCTACAATGCTTTAGAATTCCTCCAAAAAATGCTTGTATAGAACCCAAATACAGCAAAGCAAGGCCTCTTGACCTCTGTGAACTGGTGACGACAATAGACTGCAATCCCCACAGTGGCATACATACATTAGTTATCACTAGTCATTTAATCATAAGCATTCAATTCAGGCAACATAACCATCTCAACAAAAAAATAATCTATTAACTTAAAGTTTGGAAATGTCAATTTTAAAACGAACAGAATAACTTGTGAGGCAGCATCATTATTGGCTGTCTTATCTGGAAATGTCAGTACTCACTTGAGATAAATGAAGATGGGAATGAAACCATTAAGTCAAGCTGCTCCAGGCATTCTATTTATTAATAATGTCCCACTGTGGAAATGTTCTATCCAAGTGTATCTTGGAACCAAGAGACTGAAATATTTTACAAATTTAGATAAAAAAAATATGTTTTCTTGTTTAAATAATTTCTCCAGCTGTTAGGGAAGTATCGCCTTATTGGTTCATTAACATGTCCTAAATGATTTACCGTAGCTAATGACACACTTGAGTGCTACAGCTCCTATCCTGGACTTCCCTACAGATTTTAAAGGAGTTGTAAACCCTCAAGGTTTTTCACCTTAATGCATTCTATGCATTAAGGTGAAAAACCTTCTGTACTTCAGCTGCCCCCCAGAGCCCCCCCCCCCTTCTTACCTGAACCCAATCATTCCAGTGATGACCACGAGCCTAACAGCTCCAGCCACTGTCTCAGGTCCTCATTGGATAGATTGATAGCAGCAGGAGCCATCGGCTCCTGCTGCTGTCAATCAAATCCAGTGACACGGGAGCCGGGGCGAGGCCGAGTGTCAATGGATGCAGCAGCAGGACTCCCGAGCGTGCCCGCACGGGTGCCCCCATGGAAAGCAGCTATCCGTGGGGGCACCCGATGAAATGGAGGAGCCAGGAGCGCTGCCAGGACACCCCAGAAAAGGAGGATCGGGGCCGCTCTGTGCAAAACCCTTGCACAGAGCAGGTAAGTATAACATGTTTGTCATTTTACAGAAAAAAACGAACCTTTACAATCACTTTAATGAAACCTTAAATGAAAAAGTTCTCTTCTTAACCTGCTGTGAACAATTAAAAAAAATGACTGAACATGAAAAGGTCATATGGATGACAATAAATACCTGAAAGTTAATGGCAAAGTGAGCAAAACCAGAACAAAAAACAGACTGTTTTTGGTTGCTCCTGTGATCCCCTGTCCCGACTCCCTGTTGCAGTTAAATATTTGCTTAGTACAGCAACTTTACTGTAACTTCTGAAAGGTTCCAGGTTTCTTACTAGGAATTGTATGTTAAATATTTAATGGTCTATTTTCTGTTTTTTTTTGGAGAGTTTAGCTACAAGTAACAAAAAGTACTTAAAGGAATGAAAGCATGAGCAACTGGTCACCTTCAGAAACCAATCAGTGTCCCCATTGCATTTATTGACAAAACCTGTTTGGCTGCTATGGATAACTGCTATTGTTTCCTTTTAGATTCTGCACATTAATCCCACAGTCAATCCAGATTCTCATCCAGGATTGCAGGGGTCTAGGGGATCTGCTCCTGGCAAGCCAATAGCTCAGCTGCAATATTTTCTTATTTTGCTTTTTTATTTGAATAAACATTAAGACAGACATGTAGGTGGGGCACAGTGTGGTGCCGCGGCAATAACTCCCACAGCCCGTTGAAATAGATAAATTAGTTTGCAGTAAGGCAGCAACAGTTCACAATAATGCGGAGGGAAAGCTACCCAGCTGGGCACACTCTCAGTTTCCAATTGTGTGAAGACATAGGTTCAAGCCAAACTGACAGCGTCTGTTGAGAGGGGACAGAGCACGAGCACAAGTCACATGCCAAAGTCGGATCATGCAAGACGGCGATCCGATTTTGATCCGACTTCAGTGATAGTCAATGGGCTGAAGTAGGATCAAAGTCGGACCAAAGTAGTACAGGGAGCATTTTCAAAGTCTGACCAACTTGTGTTGGACAAAGTTAGGAAGGCTCCCATAGGGAAACATTGATTTTCACACATCATGTGACATGAGCTCCCAATGTCGGAGAGTTTGTCGCACACTTGTGTGAACCCGGCCTAAAGCATGCCAAACCCAGTGGCCAGAGTCTTAAATAGACTCTGCCACACTTAAGATGGCCACCAGAGTTACATGGACAGACAGCATCAAATGAGATCGCTGCCCCAGTGACTCAGAAAACCATAGTGGAACTCAATTCCTCATTACTTCCTCTCCCCCTGCATTGCTGCTGCGTACTGTATGTTGTTTTGTACATTTATAAAAGGTTATATCCATTAGTCCATAAATCCAAAAAGTTCTTAGGCCTATTCATGTTTAAAGTGAACCTTTCGATTTCCCAACCATGTAATCATGGTGTAAGCACAGTTCATGATTCACTTCCTTCCTCAAAATATACAGCCTAAGCAGACTAAATAAGACTAATATTTATATACAATTTTGACTTTTTCATTAAGACTAATAGCACTCCTCTCTATCTCTAACCACTCCCACTGGTTTCTGTTTTATACAGAAAGTCTTGTTGTTGTCTTAGCCTGCTCTAAACCAAGGGGGAAATAACTGGGTAGTAGAGGACAGATGGGAGAGTTGTTGTTTACTGATTATTCACTGATTATTCACTGGCAAAGGAAAGAATTGCTTTAAGAAGGAGGTAGCATAAAAACAAATGGATACTTACAGCAATCAACTGGTATGAGTTGTTCATCATGGCTATCAACATGTTGAGTAAGACAACCAGGGAAATGACATTGTATGTTCCAAACATGGTGGCTCCAACAAATTCTGTGAACTCATGACGTGCTTTCACATTGGTAACATACAAGTTTAGGAGACCAAACACTGACCAGAACAGGGACTGAAGGGTCTCAAAAAGGCTGTAATACAGAAAGAAATGTGCATTAATAAGTACAGTATCTCTATCATCCATTAACTAACAGATGTCTTTAAAACATATAATGTATATAGTACTCATTGGCAAAGGAAACAGAAGCCTTGACTCTTTAGCAATCAGCAGAAGCAAGTGCACCATTGGCATTTGCACATATGGAGCTACATAAAACACACAACAGCAAATTACTCAAGTAACCCAAAGTTTAATTGGATATTTAATTTTTGTGATCACACTCTGTCTGGAAATCATTAACATGATTGGTAAAAATATAATAAATAGATTCATGGATATTCATATAAAACAGGAAAATTGAGAGAATTAATTAGTGCATTTTTCCTTCTACATTTTAGGTATGACTCTTCCTTTCCATGTAAATTGGATCTTTGATTAGGGATGAGGTCAAGGTTCATTCTGAACAGAAGTTCAGATCAAACTTTGGCTATTCTGGCATTAGTCTTAGCCTGTAGACTTTTGGCCTGTTTGATGGGTGCCAAACATCATAAATAGCAGTGGTCATCAACCCTGTTCTCAGGGCCCACTAACATGCCAGGTTTGCAAGATAACAGGTGATATCATTTGCTGCTCAGTGATTGCAGTATTCTAGTCTGCATCTCCCCAAGGTAATACGTAAAACCTGGCCTGTTAGTGGGCCCTGAGGACAGGGTTGATGACCACTGATATATAGTAGCAGTATTTCTAAAATACTCAAAATGAAAGCTTCATAGCTGTCAATGACATTACTTACCAATTATGGTCACATAACATTGACCAAACATTATTGTTGCCATTTTTAGTCAATGACATCACATGGGAGAACACGCCCCTTTGTTTACATTCAGCAACAAGGCCTCAGGAAATTAGGCGCGAGACAATGTTGTGAGGATGTGATTTAATGCGTCCTTTAGTTGGTGGGATTTTTTCTTTTGCCGGGCCTCGTCAATTGTGATTGACGTGGATCTGCCTCACTGGATATGATTGATGGTGGATTTACATCATTGGACATTTTTTTAATAGGGAACTTGTGTAAGTGTCTTTATTTACTGTTTACCTTTTGTGTGTAAATGAGAAAGGGTTCTCAGAACCTCCATGCTTATCCAAATAGAAGGAAGAGTGGATATCTGGGAGCCCCCTTATTGTTAAATGGGGCTTCTAGATTTGTATAAAACCCTCTGACCACAGACCACCACAACCACCGGGCCAGGGTTGTGGGGAAGAGGTTCTTGTCCTCATCAAAAACCCTTTTGGCTACCTTTTATATAAGGAGAAAATTGACAATTGACATTTCATTCTTGGCTTCTTTTTTTTTTTAAAAACACAAAGACCCTTTCAAAGGAAAGGAGGAATGAGCATGTGCCTTCCCTTCTGAACCAAAGCAGGCCACATGCCCTAACATGGGGTATACCTGGCCAGTAAAAGCCACTCTTGGCAAAGCACCATGCCCCTATGTTGATGAGGATAAGGGCCTTTTCTCCACAAACCTAGCTTGTGGTTGTGGGGACTTGCAGGCAAATGGGCTAATAAACCCCTCATTAATATTTAAGAACCCAACAACCTGAAGCACAGGCCTTATTCAGATGATACCACTAGCCGATTGACATCTTCCTGAGCTGGTATCAGATACAGTATGTTAGGGAATGGGGGGCATAGTGGTGACGACATTGCTATAATATGGCCAGTAGCCATATTTAGGCAGTGATGTCACGACAATCCCCGCCCCTTTGCTTAAGTAGGCTAGGGAATCCCAGCTACACAAGGCAATGTAACATCATCGGTTCCTAGGCATGCGGAACCTTAGAAACCAATGACAGTGGGAAGCTGACATTTAAAGTAGAAATACCGCTTCTCTGTCTCTATCTGATGCTTGGTTTCCACCAAACAGGGGGCCAAGCAGGCAATTTTTTTCCAAATGACAGAACAGCCAAAGTTTGGACTGAACCTAGGTTCAGACTGGATTGCCGGCTCTTCCCTACCTGGTACCAGAGTTACAAAGTTATTATAATGGGTTAGTGTGTACTCAGTACAAAATTTTAACTTGTTATTATATTTAACAATGAGTGTCAGTATAAGTTTAGGTGTAATATATTCATTAAACCCAATTGAAATAGCTTTTAAATCTTGCATTTTACTGATGCAGAAGGGTCCAACACACAATTAGGCAATGTGTAACCATTTACTACTGATCCTGTTTAAGACGAGTGTCTGACCTTTATATAGGGCTATATAAACAATGGTTTTGCAACTATTCCTGAGTAAAACATACATGTCTGATCATAACTGTATGTTTTAAAAGGATACTAAAATCTTGGGTTTTTTTTTCATTAAAAATAACAAACATGTCTATACTTACCTGCTCTGTGCAGTGGTTTTGCACAGAGCAGCCCAGATCCTCCTCTTCTTGGGTCCCTCTTTGGTGCTCCTGGCCCCTCCCTCCTGTTGAGTGACCCCACAGCAAACAGCTTGTTATGCGGCACCCGAGTTGAGCCACAGCTCTCTGTGTGCATTCAGACACAGAACCGCAGCCTGGCTCATCCTCCTTTCTCACCTCATTGGCTCATTGCCTTTGATTGACAGCAGTGGGAGCCAATGTGTTGCAGTCTCAGCCAGTGAGGAGGGGAGTCCTGGACAGCCGAGTCTCTCATGCAACATCGCTTAATGCATAGAACGACCTTCTGCCTTTACAACCACTTTAATAATATGTAGAGTTTTTTTTTATTTTACTTACAATGGATATAAAAAAAAGTCTACACACCCTTGTTCCAGGTTTTTGAAAAAAAATCAGACCAAGATAAATTACTTCTGAATTTTGTTCACCTTTAATGTGACATATAATCTCCGATTTTAATTAAAAACAAACTGAAACCTTTAAAGGGGTAAAATAAAAATAAAATGCTTACAAAAATGTGCTTTCAGAAATATGCACACACTTGAACTAATACTTTGTTGAAGCACCTTTTGGTTTTATGACAGCATTCAGTCTCGACAACATGCCTTGGGAATCTTGGGCCACTCCTACTTGCAAAAGTGCTCCAAATCTGTCAGATTGAGCAGGTATTTCCTGTGCACAGCCCTCTTCAGATCACCCCACAGATTTTCAATTGGATTCAGGTCTGGGCTCTGGCTGGGCCATTCCAAAACTTCTTCTGGTGAAGCCATTCTTTTATTGATTTGGAGGTAGGCTGTGGGCTATTGTCATGCCGAAAGGTGAAATTCCTCTTCATCTTCAGCTTTTTAATAGAGGCCTGAAGGTTTTGTACCAACATTGACTGATATTTGAAAAAATGGTGCAGCGCTTAGCTAAGTAAAAATTCATATTCATCCATTAAAAGTTCATAAGAAATCAAAATGATGATCCTGGAGTGTATACTGGTAGGTAGAGATAGCTGTCACCAACACCTGATCATACTGACTCTTACCCTAAAATAAAGATGTATGCACAGTAGGTAACCCGATAATAATCCCAGCGATCCTCAGCTGCAAGGGGATTCATTCATCCAAAGCAGAGTATGATCGGGTGTTGGTGACAGCTATCTCTATCTACCAGTATACACTCCAGGATCATCATTTTGATTTCGTTTGATCTATATGAATTTTTACTTAGCTAAGTGCTGCACCATGTTTAGCAATCACTTTTATTGTATCCAGCGATATCGTGCTATCTGCTACATGTTTGATTTTAAGTTCAAGCGCAATAGATTTGTATTTTTAATTGACTTATATTTGTAGCTGTTTATAAGTCCCTCCACCTTTGCTTAAGGCCAGCTTCCATCTGAAGAAACATATCCCCAAAGCATAATGCTCTCACCACCATGCTTCCATACCTTTTGGAATTATGGCCAAATAGTTCAATCTTGATCTCATCAGACTGTAAAATATTTCGCTACGTGCTTTTGCAGACTTGTTGCAGGTTTTTGCAAAATGTAGGCTTTCGTCTTGCCCCCTACCCCACAGCCCAGATACATTATATAAAGAATATGGGAGATTATTGCCACATATAGTACACAACCAGTACTTGCCAGAAATTCATGCAGCTCCTTTAATGTTGCTGTAGGACTCTTAGCACTTTTCTTCTTGTTTTTCTCATCAATTTTTGGGGAACTTCCAGTTCTTGGTAATGTCACTGTTGTGCCATATTTTCTCCACTTGTTGACGACCATCTTGGGTGTGTTTCACGGTATATCTAACGCCTTCAAATTTTTTTTGTACCCTTCTCCTGATTAATACCTGACTAATACCTTCTAACAATGAGATCCCTTTGATGCTTTGTAAGCAGTATGAGACTGTGTCTTTTGTAGAAAGGGGTAGCTGAGTAAATATTGGTAAAATCCTACTAGAAAAGCTGAACTGAATTGTATAAATTATAGGTCACATTAATGGTCGGTTCGCACCTAAATCGACTGCGTTCATTTGAGATTCCTGTGCATTCCTCTGTGGTGAGATTTTGCAGCCCCTTGGCCCTGAATTGTATCAGAATGCAGTAAAACTAGTGCATGCATTACTTTTCATAAACACATCGCACTAAATCATATGGTATTATGGTAGCATGTGATTTGGTGAACACAAACGCACTGCAGTACAGTTGGAGACACAGCCCGTGGGACCACAGAGCCCAGCCATCCTCACAAGCGTTTGTGACTTCTGTTATGGGAGTCCTGGATATCTGTGAGGGGGAACACAGAGGGGAGCACAGATTGCACAGATTACTTTTTCAGCACTTGGCACTTTATATTGCACAATTGACAACAAAGCTGCACTGGAAAGATTTGAAACTGATGAACTTTCATAGACTTTGAACTCTTATGGATTGAATTATTATGGTTATGGATTATTTTAATTTATACAAATTGATTTATATGAATTGATTGCACCGTGATAATGATTTTTTAGTTAGCATCACGGGTTAGCGCTCCTAATTTTGATTTCACATTTAAAGGCACACGCAATTTTGAGAGCAGCAACCTAATTAATTTAATTAATCAATTTAATCCATTATTTAAAATAATTTCACATTTTATACATTTCGCTCATCCATTAGCGCAGGAGCTTATGTACACACCTATACACTCATTTATTCACAAACACACTGCGTTTGTGATCTGTGTTTGATGTACCATAAACAATGTATTGGCACCCGCAGCAGATTGCATAGATGTTTTCAGCGTAGTGCAGAAAACGTGCAGAGAACATGCCTTTCCCACAACATGTTCCAGGCTGAACGGTCCTAAAGTTGGAAAAATTCTCAAGTGATTTATATTGGTCTGCTTTTTTCACATCTTCAAAACCTGGCATTTTTACAGGGGTGTGTATACACAGAATTCTATTTAACCACTTCAGCCCCGGAAGGATTTACCCCCTTCCTGACCAGAGCATTTTTTTCCATACGGCACTGTGTTGCTTTAACTGACAATTGCACGATCATGCGATGTTGCACCAAGACAAAATTGATGTCTTTTTTCCCACAAATGAACTTTCTTTTGGTGGTATTTGATCACCTCTGCGTTTTGTATTTTTTGCGCTATAAACAAAAAAAGAGCGACAATTTTGAAAAAAAGCAATATTTTTTACTTTTTGCTATAATAAATATCCCCAAAAAATATATAAAAAAACTAATGTATTCCTCAGTTTAGGCCGATATGTATTCTTCTACATATTTTTGTTCAAAAAAATTGCAATAAGCGTATATTGATTGGTTTGCACAAAAGTTATAGCATCTACAAAATAGGGGATAGATTTATTATTTTTTTTATTATTTTTTTTTTTTATTAGTAATGGCGGCGATCTGCGATTTTTATCGTGACTGTGACATTGCGGCAGACCGATCGGGCACTTTTGACACTATTTTGGGACCAGTGACATTTATACAGCAATCAGTGCTATGAAAATGCACTGATTAGTGTGTAAATTACACTGGCAGGGAAGGGGTTAAACACTAGGGGGCGATCAAGGGGTTGAATGTGCTCCATCAGTGTGTTCTAACTGTAGGGGGGATGGGCTCACTGGAACATGACAGAGATCACTGCTCCCGATGAGAGGGAGAAGTAGATCCCTGTCATGTTGCTAGGCAGAACAGGGAAATGCCTTGTTTACATTCTGCCTCTCCGTGTCACGATCGCGGGCCACTGGCAGACATCGAGTCCGCGGGACCCACGGGCACGTTCACATGGCGTGCACCCACTAGCCTGCGATTTAAAGGGGATGTACAGGTACGCCCATTTGCGCAGCCGTGCCATTGTGCCGACATATATCATCGTACTCCAAAGACATGCTGGTAGGTTAATTGGATCCTGTCTAAATTGTCCCTAGTATATGAATGTGAGTTAGGGACCTTAGATTGTAAGCTCCTTGAGGGTAGGGACTGGTGTACAATGTATATGTAAAGTGCTGCGTAAATTGACAGTGCCATATAAGTACCTGAAATAAAATAAATAAATAAATCGTGTGCTGGACGGCAAGCGGTTAAAGAGGTTCTAAAGCTGTTTTTTTATTAAAATAACAAACATGTTATACTTACGTGCTCTGTGCAATGATTTTACACAGAGCAGCCCCAATCCTCTTCTTCTGGGGTCCCCCCTATTCGTCGGGTGTCCCCACAGAAAGCCACTTTCCATGGGGGCATTCATGTGTGTTGCTTTTGAGTTTTCCCTTAGACTTGTTTAAAAAAAAAAGAATCTGCTCAGACTTGAAAACAGACATCAAGTTTGTTTAAGGGGATACTACTCAAAGAAATGCCTTGGTAACAATTACACAGGCTGTCCTCAAACAAAGGGAACTTAGATACCATTGATGCATTTCAGTTGTCAGTTGGATCAGTCTATTGTTCTGTAACTACGATAAACAAGTTTTTAACTTGGGAAAACAATAGCTTGGCTTTATGCCAACCTATGGCATGTATGCAGTGGCGTACCTAAGGGGGGGAGGGGGGGTGGTGGTCCGACATTGGGGGGGTGTCAGGCTGGCTATCAAAGCCAGGACAAGGCCGTGGGGGGTGCAGGAGGTGCTCTGTAGCTGTGCCGGCTCTCTGGGTTCGTGCGAGTTGGCAGCTTCTGTTGTTTAGTGTAATTGAGCTCACATCAGGCTCTATAATGCCACCTCTGGCTGCTTCATGTATGTGTGCACCTTGTGTGTGCTGCCAGTAATTTCACAGGGACACGTGGAATCAAGACCTGGGACAAGGAAGACCACCTTACAAGTGGGGCTGTGCGTACAAGGGAGGAGGCTGTTTGTGTACGGGGGGGGGCAGAGCTGTGTGTGTGTTTACAGATGTGTGTGAGGGGGGCAGCTGAGTGTGTACAGGTGGGGGGGCAGCTGAGTGTCTACAGGTGTGAGAGGGGAAGCTGAGTGTCTACAGGTGTGAGGATGCTGAGTGCGTACAGGTATGAAGGGGGCTGAGTGCGTACAGGTGTGAAGGGGGCTGAGTGCGTACAGGTATGAAGGGGGCTGAGTGCGTACAGGTATGAAGGGGGCTGAGTGCGTACAGGTATAAGGAGGGCTGAGTGCGTACAGGTATGAAGGGGGCTGAGTGCGTACAGGTATGAGGGGGGCTGAGTGCATACAGGTATGAAGGGAGCTGAGTGCGTACAGGTATGAAGGGGCTGAGTGTGTACAGGCATGATCAGTGAAGGGGGGGTGGTGCCAGATGCTCTAGGTACGCCCCTGCATGTATGATACCATAGTGCCATCTAAAATTGAATAGGAGAAGGTTTCTCCCATTGAAAGGAAGTTTTGAGAAAGGGGCCACACCCATGTGGGGATGGTAACCTTTGCAAATAAAAGGTCATCAGGCATAAGCTGACAAGAGGACTCTATAATGACGTAACACCAAGGAAGGTCTGTGCCAGCCAGAAGAAACTATCCCTGAAGATGCTTTTGTCTGATCTCTAGCATTGGGATCATCGTTGCCTATGAAGATCATGAACCCACTCTAACCTGAGTTAAGTAAGTTTTCAGTGTATTTCTACTCTCTACAGACCATAGGCTGCTTATTTGCTAGTCATGTTGCTTGTTATAGGTATATCTGTCAGTCTTTTATTGTATTCCTATAATTGTAATAATTTTGTATTTAAAGAATTTTTGTTTAGTAAAAGCACATTAATACACTGCAAAGGTCTGAGCTTCCTTGCTTATAACACAAAGTAACCTTAATAGACGAAAGCAAAAACACAGCTCATGCTCGCTTCTGAGACCCGCTGCTGTGTCCACCGACACAGACAGCGGGACTTGGCCTTGCAGCACACTCCCATGTCACAGTATTTGATTGAGAGCAGTAGGAACCAGTGGCTCCTGCTGCTATCACTCTGTCAAATGAGGAGAGAGACAGTGGCTGGAGCTGCTGTGCTCGTGCACATCGCTGGATCAGATGGGATCGGGCTCAGGTAAGAAAAAGGGGGGTGGTGTTTGGGAGGAAGCTGCAGCACAGAATGTTTTTTCACTTTAATGCATAGAATGCGTTAAGGTGAAAAACCTTAAGGCTTTAGAACCACTTAAATAATTACTCTTTATTGGAATGCTGTACAATATAGTCTGTTCAACATAATTTTTTAAAATGCGCTTATGTTTGTTCAAGTCTTTGTATAGGAAGTAGGTAAAAAAAATGTATGTAAATATAAATCATGTTAGGTGTAAATTCAGATAATATAGTGAACTACTGTGATTTATATGACATTACATTATAGCCTGAGTCATAAACAAGCTGTCTTGGACACATTTACTACTGAGCAGTGAGGAACTTAGTAAAAGTGTGAGCTCAGCATCCTTCTGCTTGTCACTGTTGAGTGGCCTGCCATTTTGTCTTAGACATCTCTGCAGCAGCATTGCAAGAGGTTGATATTTTGTGTCATGCGTCTGCTCACTTTGCTATGAACAGTTTGTGACAGTGCAGATTTGGAAACAGAGTTCGCTTGTCAGCACAGATGCCTTCTCGTTGGAAACTGCAAGCTAAAGTGACAAAGGTCTGCAGAGACATCCAAAGTCATGTTATTTCATAGCTGCTAAAAAGCAAAGGACAATGTTTGGCAGAAATTGTCCTATGTCTGTACAAGCTGAATGAGCACTGTTTAACCCCTCCTATTTAGTGTGAAAGGTCTTCTTATGCTAGCAATAATTTCTGCTGTAAAAAATGTGAACAAATGAGGTAGCAGAGCCAAAGCATTGAGGGCTCTTTGCTCATGAACTGAGGACAATAAATATACTAAAGAAAGTACATTTCTTTTATACTAGCTTTTGAGTAAAAGGTCAGTGTCTACTATAATCAGGGTTACACCACATATTGTACATGCAGTATACTTGTACTGTATGTTTATATAGTACATAATATAATAAGAGTCATAGTATGATCTTTAATCTTATTTTTAGACTGTCTTCAGAGAGAATCTAATGTCTGCTAATGGGGAAACTGTTCCCAAAGTTTATATATGTAGTGGTTTAACATAATCCTTTTTTTATTTAAAATCATTTAAAAGGTATTATCTTTTTCTAGTAAGTTCCCTATGTAATACCACACCATGATGCTTTTAATTCTTTATTTGAGCCATCAAATGATGCTTTAATCTCCTCTTATTGTTTTCTGGGCTCCCTCTTTACTTCTTTAATGTAAATCATGTACTTTACAAAGCTCAATAGCTCAAGCTGAAGTTTACACACACAAATGATTTATTGCACAGATTCATAAAAAACGGTGGCTTAGTTCAAAGGTTCATCTCATTACTTATTTCAAGGGCTTTCGTTCTGCTTTCTCTGTAGATAACGCATAGTGCTTTAAAAATCCTGTTATTATTATTATTATATTATTATTCAGGATTTGTATAGTGCTTACTTAGTGACAAGTTTGCATAGCACTTTACATTATACAGCGAGACAGTACAGTTAACGTAAAAATTCAATACAAAAGGGTTATGAGGGCCCTGCTTCTGGGTGTTTACATTCTAATAGGGTGGGACAAGTAGAACAAAAGGCAATAACTGTGAGACTGCATTCACACCTGAGCATTGTCATGGTTATGCAATATAGTTTGCCTGTCAGCTTACCTGTCTCCATGTGTTCATCTCTAAAGACCAGCTGACCCTCACCTGACTGCTTTTATAAACTCTCCTCTTGCATGGCTCCACCCCAGCTCCTATCAGGGAACCCTATATTAACCTGTGCACTGCAAGCCAGCAGTGCTGATCAACCATTGTGTGTTAGCTTTTGTGTGTACTCGCTGTGTTTCCTACGTCTGATTCCAGTTACCGACCTTGGCCTGTTCTCAACTATCCCTGTCTGCTTGTGACCCTGACCTTTGGTGTGTTATGTTTATCCTTGTCTACTAGTCGCCCCGACATTTGGCTTATCCCTTACTTTCCTTGTTGTTCCAGCCTCCTGCCTCCTACCTCTTCTCCTGTAGTCTACCGTGAGCTGTGAGACCCTGGGGGCCGCGACCTGGAGCCAGACTGCAGCGCAGTCCATCCTCACCACTAAAGGCTCTGGTGAACACCTGCTGGCTCTTAGACTCCGCACCCTGGGGAATCTATGCTCTAGCTCCCAGTGGGAACTGTGTCAGTGTTCCAGTAGACCTGCTTCCTGAACCTCCCAGGGTTCAATCCGCAGCAGTCAGTCCTAGGGTCCACTACTTTAGCGGTGCATTCCTGACTTCCACGGAGTGCATCTGTCACCTGGTCTCAGGTGACCTGACAAGCATTTCGTTTTCAGGCAGAAAGTCGTGCATTTTTGCTGTGATTTTGCTTGCTTATTTTGCTGCGATTTTGCACAAGTCAAAAGGTCACCAATGTAAAAAGCAGAGATACGCCTGCAATCTGCCCAAAAAGAAGCTCATGTACTTTTTTGAGCTTCAGGCTTTTTGCCTCAGGCTACAAAACGCTCAGATGTAAACAGGGGCCATTTAAATGAATGGAATTTTGCTTGTTGGTCGTTTTTTGGGCGTTTTTTCGGGCGTTTTACAAACTGAAAATGATAGACTGAAGCCTTGTTGAGATAAGCCTATGAGGAGGGAGTTGCTTGACGGTTTCATTGGTTAAAAAGCGGCATATTTTAGAAGTGTTAGAGGTGAAATCTACAGGATTTGGACAGTGATTCAATTTGGGACTACACCTAGCACCCTGGAATTAGGGGAAAGACTGACAGTTGTATTATTGATCTTGATGGAAAAGTCAGAGGAGGGGGCATGGGCAGGGGGGATATTCTGAAACTAACTTTAGAAAGATTGAGTTTGAGGAAGTGGTGTGACATCTATACTGATATGTCAGTTAATAAGCTAGTAATGCAAAAGGGGACTAAAAGGGTGAGGTGAGGAATATTGAGATATATTTGTAAGTCATCAGCATAGAGATGGTATTGTAAGTCATGGAAGTTTATCAAGTGACCAAGAGAGTTATTGTAGATGTAGAAGAGAAGTGGTCCAAGCACAGAGGCTTGGAGGACCCCTACAGAACGTGGAAGTGAAGAAGAGAAGACAGAGTTGTAGGCAACACTGAAGGAATGCTGTGATAGGTAGGGAGGGCCCCACCCCATGTTATTTTACTGTCATGCAACTCCTTCCTAAAGTGGACTTTCACCCCCTTCTTTCACTTTCTATAATACTATCTCATCACCTTCCCTTCTTTTTCAGAATTGCAAATGCATTTATAATTGTAAGTACCTTTTTTTATTTAGCTGACCCATTACTTCCTGGTTTCTCATTTAGGTGAAAATGTTGTTGCCATGATGCTTGCAGCCTCCTGTGATACTCTCGCATGTCACACATTCCATCGGGCTTTCGGGGCCGCCTATCACACATTGCACATACGTGATGATGGTTCATCACAGTTGCAAGAACCTAAAAGAGACAGCTGGCTCAAAGAAGATGGTTGCACAGGACCTGCCGCATGGCAGCAGACTGTGGATTTACAACAAACAATATGAGAATCGCTGGGCATGTGAATATGTAAAGTAAGGGGGAACAGAAAAAAATTAAGGGTGCAAAGAACCCCTCTTTACAACAAGCTTCAGTGTATAGAGCACACATCTCTATAACAAAACTGACAACAGAGAAGGCATCTGGGATTCTTCCAGATGGACATTCTGTTTTCATCATTGGCTGTTGGGAAACTTCTCAATTACTATACATTATTCACATTGCTCCGTGAGGGCTGTACAAACTTTAACGGTCCCCACTATGCTCTAGCAGAGATGTCCAAATTGTGTTCATTGTCATAGTGGTGTCTTTATAACAACTGCTTTGTATCACATGTGCTTACAGGTCCCTAACAGCAACTAACAAAATTTGAAGACTTCCAATATAACAGAGTGGATATTTCAAAAGCCAGCATAGGCATAACTGAACAAAACATGAAGCTATTACTGTTCACGGACTTGTTTTGCTGTCACTGTAATAAGAAATATATCAGAAAACTTTAATTACATTTTATGTATAACAACAGCGCCATACTTGTGCTCCAGCAGGCCAGGTAAGAAAGATGTCATCGCACACTGCAGTGATTTGATCACGCATCACAGTGATTTGAGATTGTGGACATGTTTCTTGTTTTATATGTGTAAAAATAACTGTTGTTCAGGCTAAAAACTCTGCAAGCATAATAATAATATTCCAATCCCCCAAGCTCCCTAACATAGGTGCAATAGATGCAGCATGTTGACTCTGATGAGGCATCAAAGCCTGCAATATAGCTGTGACTATGGCTGTCCTGCTCTTGCAAGCCACTGAGATGAAGCTACATCTATTAGGCTCCATTCACACTAGCGCGTTTTTTGATGCATTTTGCATTTTGCAGAAATGCACGGGAATTTTTTAACATGTTTTCCTATGGAACATGTTCACATCAATGCCTTTTTGTTTCTCTGCATTTTTGGAAAGGGTCGGGGACTTTTTTTCATGCAAAAAGCAGCGTTTTGCATGTAATGGATTTCAATGGACAAGCATCAAAAACGCAAGTGCACCGTTTTTGCAGCGTTTTTGCAGCGTTTTTGATGCGTTTTTGATGCGTTTTTGTCGTTTTTTGTTTTTTTTTTAATTTTTTTTAATTTTTTTTTTTAGACTGTAAAAAAAAACTGTAAAAAAAAAAAAACACAAAACGCAAATCGCGGCAAAAACGCCGCAAAAACGCCGCAAAAACGCTGCTCAAAAACGTGGCAAGCATGAAAAAAAACCCTCCAAAAACGCTCAAAAGCAACATGCATAGGTGTGAATCGAGCCTAAAGGTGGACAACTAGTTAACTGGTCAAATAAGTCAAAAGCAGACACCATCAGGAGCTGTGACAAATCATTTTATATCTGCTCCGGGGTCAGAGGAGGACTGGGATGATGGTACCCCAAAACTTTACACTTCTTATCAGAGAGGAAAGCTGACTCATTGCTTTGTACCGGGCACACGTCTTATTGGCACATCACTATAGACAACCTTACTGGCCAATAGGAAAGTGCAGGAGATGATATGGGCGACCAAATCTCAACACTGATAGGAAATGTGGAAATTTGCACAAGAGGCCCATGAGCAAATATGTGAGGGCATGTGCAGATGCCTCAGGCTACCCAGTTTTGATGTCTGGGGCCAGCTAATACATTGTGCTCGCTGATATTTATAAGTTAAACTCCAAAGCTACATAGAAGTTCAACAGATTTTGTATGGATGGTTAGCCAGGAAACCAATCATTTTGGTGATCCTTTTCAATCTTCTAGTATGGGATAGGAAGTAATAAAAAAGATTATTTCTGGCATGAATGAACACAGGCTAATATTGCTTTGTTGTTAAAAAAATAAAAAAAAAATAAATCACAAATTTGCATTCAAGGTCAGTACATTGCTTACCTCTTCAACATCATGGCACCACCATATATCTCTTAAGTCTTAAGTCTGCAAATAGCATTGAAGGTGAGCAGTTTATCAGCGCTTTATAGGCAATTGGTGATTTATTATACCAAACCTGCTCATAGTCTCCTCATTTGGCTGACAAACTGCTACATTGTTAATAGAAATGACGCCTTAGTCAATATATATGGCTGGTGTACAGAATCTATTTTGTGAGCCTCATCTTCCACTACAGCCTGTCAGTAATCATATTGAAACACAGAGAAAAACATGGCACTAAACCCTGTGGTTTCTACTTAAAGAAAATTCTACCAAAACAATGAGATATGCATGGCAACTGCCTTTGTTGGCTACACTGCTAGCATATTTAACAAGCAGACCATAGTTACCAACTGTCCCTCTTTTGAAACCAAATCCCTCTGTCCCTATTTCCTCCTTAGCTGTTTCTCCTTAGCCTGTTACATAGACCATAATAACTACCAAAAGTGTTATTCAGCCCGGTTCATTCAACCTCTGAATTACTGCATGTTATTTTCTAATTTTCTTATATTATTTTATTCAGGAGATAAAACCAGTGGCGGCTGGTGCTCAAAATTTTTGGGGGGGCACAAACTGAAAAAAAAAAAACATCAATTGCAGCCTCACTGTGCCCATCAAACGCAGCTACTGTGCCCATCAAACGCAGCCACTGTGCCCATCAAACGCAGCCACTGTGCCCATCAAACGCAGCCACTGTGCCATCAAACGCAGCCACTGTACCCATAAATTGCCACCACTGTGTCCATTATATGCAGCCACTGTGCCATCAAACGCAGCCACTGTGCCATCAAATGTGACATCAAATGCAGCCACTGTGCCCATCAAACGCAGCCACTGTACCCATAAATTGTCACCACTGTGCCATCAAGCGCAGCCACTGTAACCATCAATTGCCGCCAGTGTGCCCCATCAATTGCCACCAGTTTGCCCCATCAATTGCCACCAATGTGCCCCATCAATTGCCACCAGTTTGCCCCATCAATTGCCACCAGTTTGCCCCATCAAATGCTGCCAGTGTCTCCCCCGCCCGGCACTTACCTGTCTCGGGTCAGCGCATTCTTCCACGCTTCCTCCAAGTCCTCGATGTCTTCTCCCGTCCTCTTCTGCTATGATTAGATGCCCGATAGGCATCCAATCACAGCGCCTGTCGCTTCAGCCAATCAGGTGAAGATTGACGGGTGCAGGAGAGAGGGGGCGGCGCTCCTGCATCCTCTATGGACGCACCGCCACTGGATAAAACTATAATCCTACCACTTTAAAAAAATCTAGTTCAGCCACATCTAGAGTATTCCATCCAATTCTGGTCACCAATCCTCATAAAGCATGTGCTGAAGCTGGAGAAGACATGCTTGAGAGGAGATATGATAGTGATATACAAACACCTCAATGGTGATTCTAGCATAGAGAATAAACTTTTCAGTCTCAGGGAGTTTAAGAAGACATGGGGCTACTCAATGGAATTGGAAAAGAAGCAGTTTAACCTTAAACTGCGTAGGGTTTTTTTTCACTGTTCGAGCGTTAAGGTTGTGGAACTCACTTCCACAATCGGTGGTGTCAGAGAGAAGTATTGATCGTTTCAAAAAACTCCTAGATGGGCATCTTAGCAAGCACAATGATAAGGGATATGATTTTTATTTTTTTTTTTATTTTGACATGAACATACACACAGACACACAGGTTGAACTGGATGGATTGGTGTCTTTTTTTTCAACCTTACCAACTATGTAAAGGTAGTATAGTGGAGGAAAATAGTAAGTAAAAGCAGCGGTGAAAAAAGCACTCGTGGGTATAACAAATAACGTTTAGCATATGACTTCTTCCTTGCAGAGTTGTGTCCTAGATTCGTTATGTTACTAATTTCATTCCGTTATGGAATTAGTTTAGTTTGGTTTCAGAATTCATTTAGTTTTGTTTTCGTTAAATGTAGTTTAGTTTTTGTTAAAATTTGTTTTATTTATCCATTTTCTAATGAATGGCTACTTTCCAGAACGATTAGAATTTGGATCAGTCGAAAAATGATCGACTGATTCAAATTCTGTGCGAAGCCGGCCACCCACGTCCTTAACCATGAGTCATCAGCTGTCAGCTGGCTTCCCCACTTACAAATGAATATAAAAATAAAGAATGCTGGCAATTGCCCGGCAATACAAAAATGTTATGAAAAATGGCATAGGACCCCCCCCCCCCAAATTAAAACAAATCGCAATTTTTTAAAACATTTTTCAATTGCCGGGCAATTGCCGGCATTCGTTATATTAATTTGTCAGTGGTGAAGCCTGCTGATGGATGATGACTCATGGTTGTTAAGAATGCGGGTGGCCTGCTGCTTAACCACTTAAGGACCGGAAAGATTTACCCCCTTAATGACCAAGCTATTTTTTATAAGCAAAAAAAAGACCAACAATTTTGAAATAAAACAAGATTTTTTACTTTTTGCTATAATAAATAAATATCCAAAAAAATAAGTTTCTTCATCAGTTTAGACCAATATGTATTCTACATATTTTTGGTAAAAAAAAAAAATCATATAAGCGTATATTGATTGGTTTGCGCAAAATTCTACAAAATAGGAAATATTTTTATGGCATTTTTATAAAAAAAATGTCTTTACTAGTAATGGCGGTGATCAGCAATTTTTAGCAGAACTGCATCATTGGGACCAGTGACATTTATACAGCGATCAGTGCTATAAAAATACACTGATTACTGTATAAATGACACTGGCAGGGAAGGGGTTAACACTAGGGTGTGATCAGGGGGTTAAGTCTTCCCTAGGGAGGTGTTTCTAACTGTGGGGGGAGTGAACTGACTGGGAGTACAGAGAGATTGCTGTTCCTGATCCCTAGGAACAGACGATCACTCTGTACTCCCCTGACAGAACAGGGATCCGTCAGGGCTGGGCTCAGCCCTATCTTCTCTGAGCTGGCCGCTCAGCTGTCGGCTAATTGCCAGCTCTCTACACAGTGACTCACCTGTTGATGATATCCTGCTCCTCAGTCCTGCTTACTTAAGCCATCCAGCCCAAATGATCTCTGCCTTTGCCTTGGTCAACATCACAGAGACTTTCTCTATCATTATGTCAGAGGAATAGCAGAATTAGAGCCTGTCAGTATCGGCCCATCCCTGTGCGCCTGCGTGGTGGAGTTGCACACCAGCGCATACTGGTGCACGATCCAATGGGTTGGCGGGTACGAGCGCGCGATCCGAACAGATTAGTGCATGCGGGTGCAAGATGCGGTGCATCAGTGTGAGCACGTGCGCGCACAGCGTGATGTCCCCCCAGCGGGCCTATATAAAGGCAGCTCTGCTAGTTGCTTGCTAGTTGCTGGTTTGCCCTACTGACTGACACCATCCACTGCCCTACTGACTAACACTGTCCACTGCCCTACTGACCGACACCATCCACTGCCTTACTGACTGACACTGTCCACTGCCCTACTGACTGACACCGTCCACTGCTCTACTGACTGACACTGTCCACTACCCTACTGACTGACACTGCCCACTGTCCTACTAACACTGTCCACTGCCCTACTGACTGACACTGCTACTGTCCTGCTGACACCATCCACTGTTCTACTGACCCTGTCCACTGAACTGCTAACACCATCCACTGTCCACTGCCCTACTGACACCATCCACTGCTCTACTGACCCTGTCCACTGCCTTATTGACTGACACTGTCCACTGCCCAACTGGCTGACACTGCTACTACCCTGCTGACACCATCCACTGCTCTACTGACCCTGTCCACTGCCCTGCTGACACTATCCACTGCTCTACTGACCCTGTCCTCTGCCCTGCTGACACCATCCACTGTCCACTGCCCTACTGACTGATATTGTCCACTGCCCTGCTAACACTGTCCACTGCTTTACTGACACTGTCCTTACTGCCTGCACTGTCCACTGCCTTCCTGACTGACACTGCCCACTGTCCTAGTGACACTGCCCACTGCCCTAATGACACTGACACTGTCCACTTCCCTACTGACTGACACTGTCCACTGCCCTACTGACTGACAATGTCCACTGTCCTACTGACTGACACTGCCCACTGCCCTACTGACTGACACTGTCCACTGCCCTACTGACTGACACTGCCCACTGTCCTACTGACTGACACTGCCCACTGTCCTACTGACTGACACTGCCCACGGCACTACTGACACTGTCCACTGCCCTACTGACTGACACTGCTACTGCCCTGCTGACACTATCCACTGCCCTACTGACCCTGTCCACTGTCCTACTGACTGACACTGTCCACTGCCTTACTGACTGACACTGTCCACTGTCCTACTGACTGACATTTTCAACTGCCTTAATGACTGACACTGTCCACTGCCTTATTGACTGACACTGTCCACTGCCTTAATGACTGACACTGTCCACTGCCTTAACCACTTACTGACCGGCTCCTGTACTTTAAAGATGGATATGTCCGTAATGGCAGCAGCTGCTGCCACAACCGAGGTATCCAGCTTTTCAGGAGCCGGTCGTGTTTACGATAATGGTGATCTCTGCAGCAGATTCATGAGACCACCATTATCGGCAGTGGGAGAGGTGCCACCCGATTCCCGCCGCTCTCCAACACCCTCCGCCGCTTACCGGAGCCGTCGGTAGCGGCGGAGGCGATCGGGACCTGTCATGTCTGTTGTATGGAGATGAGTGAGGGGAAGATGGCCCCCACCCATCTCCATACCATAGGAGGGCAGAAGCGACGTCATAACGTCAGCTCCGCCCATACGTCTTAAAGGGCCATTTTTTTGTTGTCATTTTTTCAAATGACAACATTTTTCTTTTTTTTTTGCACTTAAGTCCAAATATGAGATCTGAGGACCTGTTATGTTATTTATATTACAAGGGATGTTTACATTCCTTGTAATAGGAATAAAAGTGATCCAATTTAAAAAAAAAAAAAAACAGTAAAAAAAAATAAAAATAAAGTAAAATAAATAAGAAAAAAAACATTTTTTTTTTTAAAGCGCCCCGTCCCGACAAGCTCGCGCGCAGAAGCGAACACATACGTGAGTAGCACCCGGATATGAAAACGGTAGTCAAACCACACATGTGAGGTATCACATGCAATCGTTAGAGCGAGAGCAATAAGTCTAGCCCTAGACCTCCTCTGTAACTCAAAACATGCAACCTGTAGAATTTTTTAAATGTCGCCTATGGAGATTTTTAAGGGTAAAAGTTTGACGCCATTCCATGAGCGGGCGCAATTTTGAAGCGTGACATGTTGGGTATCTTGGGTATTTACTTGGCGTAACATTATCTTTCACAATATAAAAAAAAATTGGGCTAACTTTACTGTTGTCTTATTTTTTTATTCAAAAAAGTGATTTTTTTCCCAAAAAATGCGCTTGTAAGACCGCTGCGCAAATACGGTGCAAAAAAAAGTATTGCAATGACCGCCATTTTATTCTCTAGGGTGTTAGAAAACAAAAACAATATATAATGGTTGGGGGTTCTAAGTAATTTTCTAACAAAAAAAAACTGTTTTACATTTGTAGACACCCAAATCTCAAAACAAGGCTAGTCCTTAAGTGGTTATTGACTGACACTGTCCACTGCCCTACTGACTGACACTGTCCACTTCCCTACTGACTGACACTGTCCACTGCCCTACTGACTGACACTGTCCACTGCCCTACTGAGTGACACTGTCCACTACCCTACTGAGTGACACTGTCCACTGCCCTGGCGATACCATCCACTGCTCTACAGACCCTGTCCATTGCCCTGCTGACACCATCCATTGCTCTACTGACACTGTCCACACACCATTCACTGCCCTACTGACTGACACTGACCACTGCTCTGTTGACACTGACCACTGCTCTACTGACACTGTCCGCTGCCCTACTGACTGACCTTGTCCACTTCTCTACTGACACTGTCCACTTCTCTACTGACAGTGTCCACTTCTCTACTGACGCTGTCCACTTCTCTACTGATGCTGTCCACTGCCCTGCTGACACTATCCACTGCCCTACTGACACCATCTACTGCTCTACTGACTGACACCGTCCACTGCCCTACTGACTGACACTGCCCACTGTCCTACTTACTGACACTGTCCACTGCCCTACTGATTGACAATGTCCACTGCCCTACTAAGTAACACTGCCCACTACCCTACTGAGTGACACTGTCCACTGTTACTGACACTGTCCGCTGCCCTACTGACTGACCTTGGCCACTTCTCTACTGACACTGTCCACTGCTCTACTGACACCATCCACTGCCCTACTGACGACACCATCCACTGCTCTACTGACTGACACCATCTACCGCCTTGCTGAATGACACCATCCACTGCCCTACTGATTGACACTGTCCACTGCCCTACTGACTGACACTGTCTTCTGTTACTGACACTGTTCGCTGCCCTACTGACTGACCTTGTCCACTTCTCTACTGATACTGTCCACTTCTCTACTGACACTGTCCGCTTCTCTACTGACACTGTCCGCTTCTCTACTGACACTCTCCACTGCCCTACTGACACTGTCCACTGCCCTACTGACACTATCCACTGCCCTACTGACACCATCCACTGCCCTACTGACTGACACCGTCCACTGCCCTACTGACTGACACTGCCCGCTGTCCTACTGACTGACACTGTCTGCTGCCCTACTGACTGACACTGTCCACTGCCCTACTGACTGACACTGTCCACTGCCCTACTGACAGTCAGTAGGGCAGTGGACAGTGTCAGTCAGTAGGGCAGTGGACAGTGTCAGTCATTAAGGCAGTGGACAGTGTCAGTCATTAAGGCAGTGGACAGTGTCAGTCATTAAGGTAGTGGACAGTGTCAGTCAGTAAGGCAGTGGACAGAGTCAGTCAGTAAGGCAGTGGACAGTGTCAGTCATTAAGGCAGTGGACAGTGTCAGTCAGTAGGGCAGTGGACAGTGTCAGTAGGGCAGTGGATGGTGTCAGCAGGGCAGTAGCAGTGTCAGTCAGTAGAGCAGTGGACAGTGTCAGTAGGGCAGTGTCAGTCAGTAGGGCAGTGGGCAGTGTCAGTCAGTAGGACAGTGGGCAGTGTCAGTCAGTAGGACAGTGGGCAGTGGCAGTCAGGAAGGCAGTGGACGGTGTCATTCAGTAAGGACAGTGTCAGTAAGGCAGTGGACAGTGTCAGTAGGGCAGTGGACAATATCAGTCAGTAGGGCAGTGGATGGTGTCAGCAGGACAGTAGCAGTGTCAGCCAGTAGGACAGTGGACAGGGTCAGTAGAGCAGTGGACAGTGTTAGTAGGGCAGTGGACAGTGTCAGTAGGGCAGTGGACAGTGGATGGTGTCAGCAGGTCAGTGGACAGGGTCAGTAGAACAGTGGATGGTGTCAGCAGGGCAGTAGCAGTGTCAGTCAGTAGGGCAGTGGACAGTGTTAGTAGGACAGTGGGCAGTGTCAGTCAGTAGGGCAGTGGACAGTGTCAGTCGTAGGGCAGTGGACAGTGTCAGTCAGTAAGGCAATGGACAGTGTCAGTCAGTAAGGCAGTGGACGGGGTCAGTCAGTAGGGCAGTAGACAGTGTCAGTCAGTAAGGCAGTGGATGATGTCAGTCAGTAGGGCAGTGGACAGTGTTAGTCAGTGGGGCAGTGGACGGTGTCAGTCAGTAGGGCAGTGGACGGTGTCAGTCAGTAGTGCAGTGGATGGTGTCAGTAGAGAAGTGGACAAGGTCAGTCAGTAGGGCAGTGGACAGGTCAGTCAGTAGTGCAGTGGATGGTGTCAGTAGAGAAGTGGACAAGGTCAGTCAGTGGGGCGGTGGACAGTGTCAGTAGAGAAGTGGACAAGGTCGGTCAGTAGGCAGCGTACAGCGTCAGTCAGTAGGACAGCAGACAGTGTCAGTCAGTAGGGCAGCGGACAGTGTCAGTCAGTAGGGCAGGGGACAGTGTCAGTAGAGAAGTGGACAAGGTCAGTCAATAGGGCAGTGGACAGTGTCAGTAGGGTAGTGGACAGTGGATGGTGTCAGCAGGTCAGTGGACAGGGTCAGTAGAACAGTGGATGGTGTCAGCAGGGCAGTAACAGTGTCAGTCAGTAGGGCAGTGGACAGTGTTAGTAGGACAATGGGCAGTGTCAGTCAGTAGGGCAGTGGACAGTGTCAGTCAGTAAGGCAATGGACAGTGTCAGTCAGTAAGGCAGTGGACGGTGTCAGTCAGTAGGACAGTAGACAGTGTCAGTCAGTAAGGCAGTGGATGATGTCAGTCAGTAGGGCAGTGGACAGTGTTAGTCAGTAGGGCAGTGGACGATGTCAGTCAGTAGGGCAGTGGACAGTGTCAGTCAGTAGTGCAGTGGATGGTGTCAGTAGCGGACAAGGTAAGTCAGTAGGGCAGTGGACAGTGTCAGTAGAGAAGTGGACAAGGTCAGTCAGTAGGGCAGTGGACAATGTCAGTAGGGCAGTGGACAATGGATGGTGTCAGCAGGTCAGTGGACAGGGTCAGTAGCGGAGAGCATCAGTCAGTAGGACAGCGGACAGTGTCAGTCAGTAGGGCAGGGGACAAGTCAGTCAGTAGGGCAGTGGACATTGTCAGTAGAGAAGTGGACAAGGTCAGTCAGTAGGGCAGTGGACAGTGTCAGTAGGGCAGTGGACAATGGATGGTCTCAGCAGGTCAGTGGACAGGGTCAGTAGAACAGTGGATGGTGTCAGCAGGGCAGTAGCAGTGTCAGTCTGTAGGGCAGTGGACAGTGTTAGTAGGGCAGTGGACAGTGTTGGTCAGTAAGGCAATGGACAGTGTCAGTCAGTAAGGCAGTGGATGGTGTCAGTCAGTAGGGCAGTAGACAGTGTCAGTCAGTAAGGCAGTGGATGATGTCAGTCAGTAGGGCAGTGGACAGTGTTAGTCAGTAGGGCAGTGGACGGTGTCAGTCAGTAGGACAGTGGACGGTGTTAGTCAGTAGTGCAGTGGATGGTGTCAGTAGAGAAGTGGACAAGGTCAGTCAGTAGGGCAGTGGACAGGTCAGTCAGTAGTGCAGTGGATGGTGTCAGTAGAGACGTGGACAAGGTCAGTCAGTAGGGCAGTGGACAGTGTCAGTAGAGAAGTGGACAAGGTCAGTCAGTAGGGCAGCGGACAGTGTCAGTCAGTAGGGCAGGGGACAAGTCAGTCAGTAGGGCAGTGGACAGTGTCAGTAGAGAAGTGGACAAGGTCAGTCAGTAGGGCAGTGGACAGTGTCACTCAGTAGGGCAGGGGACAGTGTCACTCAGTAGGGCAGTGGGCAGTGTCAGTCAGTAGGGCAGTGGACAGTGTGACACTGTCCACTGCCCTACTGAGTGACACCATCCACTGCCCTACTGACACCATCCATTGCTCTACTGACACCATCCACTGCTCTACTGACACTAACCATTGCTCTGCTGACACTGTCCACACACCATACACTGTTCTACTGACTGACACCGACCACTGCTCTTTCAACTGCAAGCTTGAGATATGCCTTTAAGCTGTATGTGATATTACAAAACAATACAATTTTCACGGACAGCATCAGCAACACTGTGTTCTGATATTACATATTTTGGGGGTTTGGCCCAGGCCCCTGATGATGAAACCGGTAGGGTGGAGTCTTGCAATCTCAGATGAACACTGAGGCTGTGAGTAAGAGTGGCCTGTGGTCTGTTGGAGGTTTGTGCTTTTGAACTACATCTGATTTTATCCAGTGGCTTGATGCTCTGTACTTATTTGCAGTGCTTATAGCAGTGATTCTCAACCTTTTCAATCAAGGTACCCGTTAGAATTGTGCACAGTTTCAGGGCATACCAGTCTGAGGGCTAATTTACACCAGGAGGTGCATCCGAGTGTGTGCACTTTTTGCTTGTTCCTAAACATCACATTTTTAAACAAGCTGGTCTATGCATGTGAAACATGCAAAAAATGGTGCAATAACAATTTTTAAATGGTGCTGCACCAAAATGCATTGTACTGGGGTACCATAGGTTTTAGCAGCCACAAATGCATGTGCATTTTCTAGATGTGGAGGTGAAATAAATACTTAATGGCACCTGCAAAAGGCAGCACACAAATTTTGTTCTCCCCCCCAGTTGACAAATGCTGGCTTATATTTAGAGAATGTAAGTACACTATTTGTGGTTATTTCATTTTATTAATAAATACAGCAGGGAGCACTATAGTCTATATTTCCAATCCCTGCAAGCTGGGAGTTCATTGTGGAGAGGAATCCATCCCCGCTGGAGGTGTTTGGTGTGGAGCCTGAGAATGTGGTTCATATTTTAAAGGCACATGTTATCTGACCTTTGTGATGAGGGTCAGATATTGAAGGTGGGAGTACACCCAAGAGGGATGGAGAAGTGTCCGCATAGAGAGCACCTCCTAAATCTAGTGTCTGCACAGGGGATTATGGATTGTGTTTTTGCACTTTGGACTATTTTGGCACTGATGTTTTGTGCACTTGGATATTGTATATTGATGTCATTTTCAATTTGAATGATTTATATATTGAACACTTTATTAAAAGTGGAATTTTTTTCTATATGTTTTGTCTATATATGTAATACCACTTTATTTCAAAATTTTTTATTTAATTTGATTAAGTGGCTAACAAAGCCTTTCTTAGGCCGTGCTGCAGAAGCTGCTTCCTTACTCCACCTCTTCTATCCCTCCCCCCTCCCCCACGCACTCCTCCTCTCCTTCCTCCTTCCCACTGTATCAAGTAACAACCCTCTCATGCCAAGGTTTTGCTGGAACAGAAGAAAAATAAATTTCCCCAAAACCCCACCTGCCCAGTGCCACCTGTATGCAAGCTTGCTGCTTCAACTACTTCCATATAAGCTGGTGACAGCTGCGCTCCTCTAGTTGATGGCCTGAGCAGTACTACCTTTTCCATCACATTATCCCACCTGCCTTCATTATTTTTCCCAAAAGCCATCTTTGCTGTGATCAAGCAAACTGGTGCAGGGACAACAGTGCTACAACTAAATGCATACAAGCGATCACATCCATGAACTACTTGGTGTCAATGATATACCATTGTCTGGACAGAACCTAATATATGCTCAGGGTACCAGCCTGCTTTGCTGCACCTGTTATGCCAGAAGGGGCCTTTAGCACAGCGGGATGGTTTTGTGACTGAGAAGCTGAATTTTAATAAAGCAAATCAGACCTGGATCACAGAACTACTAAAACTCCCACTACATATGTTACTGATATAATCAATATATTTTTTTTATATACATGTAGGAAAAGACCAAACACTTCCTGGGTTTTATGGGGACATGGCACGGGTTTGTAGTGCGCCTTGGGTGAGGGTGTGCAATCTCTTGAGTGTTTTTACTTTTTTTTTTCTTTAAAAGATGAGGTGATGCGCTGTGAAAATAAAGGCAGCTCTTGAATGGTTCAGCAACAGCTGTCTGATGCATTCGAATCACCCCAAGCTACAAATTATATATATTTTTTTTAATTAATAAAAAAAGTAGCTAAGCTGTTGACATCTAAAGTGGTTGTAAAGGTGAAAGCTCCCTCCAGCCCCCCTAAATACTTACCTGAGCCCCATCTTGACCCAGTGCTGTGCCTGAGAGCAACAGCGCTGCTTTCTCTCTCCCTTATCACTGGACTCTGTGAGAGCAGAGGGAGCCATTGGCTCCTGCTGCTGTTAATCAAATCTGGTGGTGAGGTAGCAGGAGGCAAGGCCAAGCCATTCTGTGTGTCAATAGACTCAAGCCCGCACGAGTACCCCCTCTAGTAAACAGCTTGCTGGGGGGTGTACTAGAAGGGGGAGGAGCTTGAATCGCTGGCAGAGGACCAGAGAAAAAGATGATTGGGACTGCTCTGTGCAAAACCGTTGCACAGAGCAAGTAAGTATGGCATGTTTGTTATTTAAAAAAAAAACAACTTTACCATTACTTGAAAGAACTATTTATCAGTTGCTGTGGAAAGATATTGGTCCTTAAAAAGATTTTTTGGGAATACAGATCTGTACCCCAGTACTACAATTCAAAGAACTCAAGCATACTGTAGTTCATTAAAAGTAGTAATTAAAATAATAATATCACTCTAATATCAGTAATATCAGATCCATCTCTTTTATATATTTTATATGCTAGCTTCCCTGAAAACAATGGCTTATGATACTGATATAATGTTCCTTGTTTTGGCACTTTTCGTTATAGGTTGACAAAGTTCTGCCTCTGTCTCCCACAATCTCTTGCCTGTAAATCCCCTTGTGGCATGGTTTTCCAAAGGATCTGTGCTGATGCACATTTCACTGTTGGACATTAAAAAGAAAAAACTGTGAAAAAAAATTAGCAGATAACAACAATTTTGAGAAATTTGTTCCTGTCCCCTAATGACATCAATTGTGATGAAATGCATCGGACGGAACAAACATTCTAAAGTCATGACACACGCATACTGGGCGTCCCAGAAACGTTATATTTGTGAGTATCATTTTATAAATAAAACAAAGGAATTATTTTACTGTAATATACTATGTGGGGCCTTTTCTTTTAATATGGTCATGGTATGACAACTTTGCAGAATTCATCTAAGAATTGGAGAAGTGTGGCCAGAGGGGCCTACTATCATGTTGAAAAATGGATTGGAGCCAAAATACAGTTTGGAAATCCTAAGGTCTCCTCATCAATAATGAGAGTTTCCATCCCTCCATTTTCCTGCTGTTTAACAATAAACAAAGCAGAGACAATTTATTAACACCTATATATGTGCACAGTCTCTTTCTTAATTGTTAATAGTGTTATTGATTATTGAAAACCACTATTGGTAGCAAATGTGAAGACAAAGAGCTCTATAAATGCTGGTGTCAATTCCATTAATGCTGTAATCAATCATTACAGCATATATTATTAAAGCCAAAAAAAGCAGGTGAATGTAGTGAATTTTTCAATCTTGCCTTTGCTATATGGTATATGTCAACCATTACTGTGTAGTATTTTTTTTAAATATTTGCTTATCTTTTGTAACTAAAACATATACATTAACATATATGTTATAAGTATAATGACTGTGCCAGGGAAGTGCTCATCTACAATGCCATAGATTGAAAAAAAATGTATTGTTTTATATATATGTTCTTAAAACTACAGTTTCTGGATTGAGTCTCTGCTGTATGTTTCCCTCCAAGCCACCTAGAGGATCCATTATACCAAACCCTGCTCCAACAATTTCTTTAGAAATTGAATTGTAATTTGCAGAAACTATGGAGAGGCGAAGACCTAGTGGTAAAGAGGATGTGCTTAATGGAGCAGAAGTTTAATAACCATGGGTTAGATATTACACCAGCTACATCAAACATATTTCATACACTTATTATGTTCATTTCTACAAAGGTATTATAAGTCTAGCAGATCTGATCTCCTTTACTTAGTACATAAAACATTTAGGCTGGGTTCATTCATCTGTGGTGCAGTAACATACATGTACTAACATGCATCTGTTACTGTGCATTGCTCTAAAACAGCCCATTAATTTCTAATAACTGTACCAAGTGAAAAACCCCACATAAATTAAAGTGTTTGTTAACCCCCCCCAAAAAAAAAAAAATATAGATCCTGGTTCCTTAAAGCAGATTACACAGCACAGCGCTTGTGCTGTGTAATCTGCCCCCCTTTAAACTGTAAAAAAACCCTCCTGAACTTGCCACTTCCTGTATGCCCTCTCTAAACAGAGCACAAAAATCAGGGCTGCTCCCTCCTGATCACCGTGGTTAAAGTACGTCCCTCTGTGATAGGCTGCCCTGCTTTCTGCTCTCCCCTCTCACCCCCTCCTTCCTGCCTGTCACCCCCCCCCCGTGTCTGTCCCCGGCCCCGCCCCCCCGCCGCTATTCTTGTAAAATCAAATCCAAAAATTTTAACTGCCAGCTCCTCTATTAGAGGCTGGAATAGCACACTATGGGGGTTATTTACTAAAGGCAAATCCACTTTGCACTGTAAGTGCACTTGAAAATACACTTAAAGTGCAGTTGGAAGTAAAGTCGCTGTAGATTCAAGGGGGACGTGCAAGGAAAATAAAAAACAGCATTTTAGCTTGCACATGATTGCATGATAAAATCAGCAGAGCTTCCCATCATTTCAGATCTACCCCTTAGATTTAGAGCGACTGCACTTCCAAGTGCACTTTTAGTGCACTTTCAAGTGCACTTGCAGTGCAAAGTGGATTTGCCTTTCGTAAATGACCCCCTATGTCAGTAGTTTTAAAAAACGAGTGGTGTAAATACCTAATTTGAGCTGTCTTCAGGCTGGTCACGTGACTTGCAGCCACTTTCCAGCTCTGATACACAGCTTCTGCAGTGGAGACGAGCGGCCACGTGATCTCCCCGGCTGACCTCAGAGGGAAATCACGGCCCCCTCGCAGAAGCAATCCATCTGAGCTGTAAAGCGGCTGCGAGTGATGTGACCGGCCTGAAGACAGCTCCAATTAGGTATTTACACTGCTCGTCTTTTAATTTCCTAATAGAGGGGCTGGCATAGTTTTATATAGGTGAGTTAACAAACCCTTTAAACCTCCAAAATAGTACCCCCTGAAACAAAAACAAAAACAAAAAAAAAGAAAACCTTAGATGCTAACTCAAATCAACAACAAAATATATTTAAAGAAAAAAAAGCATCAGTAATTCCCCCCCCCCAAAAAAAAAAATTGCAAAGGGATTGACTGTCCAAAGAGCTAGCAATCATTATTAGGGCTCATGCACACTGCATCTCTAAGAAGCTCAAAGAAGCTTCTCCTTCAGGCTTTTGAGCTTTTTTGAGCTCTCATGTGTTCTGCCTGGAAACTCCCCTCCAATGTCAATGTGTCCATGCACACTATAGCTTTTACAAGAGTTTACAGGCATATGCTCTTACAGGCAGACCCCCCCCCCCCCAGACTCGCATTTATGAGGGAAGCTTTTGAGCAGAAAAGATGCCTAAGGGCCCAAAAACAGGCAAAAAAAATTAAATGAGGGAGAGGATTTGTGAAAAAAGCTCAAAGGAGCTCAAAGAAGCTCAATAAAAACATGCAAAAGAGCCAAAAAGCACAACCTTCTTCAAGCTGAAATAAAAGCTCAAATGCCTGTAAAAACAGCTTTTTAAGTACATTTTCCTAACTATTTCTAATCTCCCCCTATGCAGAGGGTCAACTGTCCCTACAGCAGCTTCCAATACACTGGAACTATGGCTGCCCTGTACCTTCCCCCCCTCCTTTTATAGTTGGGGGAATGGCTTACAAGAACCTTCTTATGGGCTTTTCTGAGCCTGCTGGGCATAGTTCAAAGGCCATGCAGTGCATTATAGTTTAAAAAAAGTATCCTGGGCACACCTACACATATGTTTGCCAGGGCTGTGAATCTTGAGCATGCAGGATTCCCCTCAAACACATGGTAGCAGTGAACCCAAACCTCATCCCCAATTAACAGTTATTGGGTTGTTAATACTATCACTCACAGCTGTTCCTTGTATCTTTAAAGTAGAACTATAGGCAAAAACCCTTTTATTTTTTCATTTTGGTTTGAGCAAGGGAGTGTTATAACCCCTGTCAGATTTTTTTTTCACCATCTGTGTCCCATTTTGGAGATTTCCCTTCACTTCCTGTCCCATAGCCAAACAGGAAGTGAGAGGAAATCTCTGCAAATTAAGGGAATCCCTTGGGGACCCCCAGGTCACCAGAACTAGTGGAAGATTTTCCCTCTGTTGTTTTTTTGGAGATAATCCAAAATTTGGGATTTTCTTTACTTTAACCTGCGATTATAATGGTAAACCGGACAAATAGAGAGGGTGCATTACCTTAACGGGGGCACAGACAGCATTAAAAATTGACATGTGTTCTAAACCCTCTCTACTCTATCAAAAACTAAAAAAAAAGTTTTGCTTTTAGTTGTACTTTAAAGATACACTTTCACGTATGCACTCAAAATGTACTTCTACTTTTTTGACACAGTATGATGTGGCTCTGTTAAAAGTAAGCAGCATTGAGCCCTGGTTCATATTGGTGTGATTTGACATGCAAATTGACAATGGCGCCGTACTAATCGATGCGACGCCACATTTGCTGCGCCGCATTGATTTCAAAAAAATAGTTTTTGTACTATTTTGCGATTTTGGGGTTCGATTTCCATTGACCTCTGTGCAGATACCCGCACAGATGTCTCTGAAATTGCTGCCGAAATCAGGACTGCCATGCAAGAATGAAATGGTGCGAGTTCACCTGAACTCGCACCATTTCATTCCCGCACTCAGTGTGAACCTAGGCTGATGGCTCACTCAACCTCAGTTGTGCTTTTAAAGACACTGGGTACTAATCCCTACTGAACATAATTAAAGGGCAAATAGAGCAGCTTTTTCACCTAAATGGAGAAAGTAGACAACTTGACCTGGGTTGTAATATAAAACAGTATGAACACAATCTCTGTTAGACATAATAGTGCAATAATTGTAAACAAGAGAATTGGAGAAAACAGGACTTCTCTTACGTGGAGAAGGCGTTGTTCTGTTTCTCACAGCGAATTCCTTTGCAGTTGTTAGGTTCTTCAGAGGCACTAGTCTCATAATAAAAGTACAGTTGGTTTAGTCCGTTGGCAAAGGCCAGAAGCACCAGGCAGTAGATGAAGAGGAATTTGAGAATGTCCAGCAGCATCCGCCCTAGTGATATTTGCAGGGGACCAAGATGAGAATTTGCAGTAAACAGGGAGATGAGACGAAGGGAGCTCAGGATATTGGATATTGCAAAGAGTGCTTCGGCAATAAGTGTGGGGTGCCACATATCCCATTCCTCTCTTGGCCGGGAGCCGTTGTACTAAGGAAATAAATACAAGAACAAGCTGTAAATTATCAAGGCTGAGTCACACAGAAACTGTCCTAGAGCTTGTGCCAAATGGTGAATTTAATCAATGGTAGCATTGGCCTTTTTCCTCAGGAAATGTCATCTTTTACTTGTAATGAAGGACTTGATTTGACTTATCTCAGTGTGCCCACTTTGCAAGGTCAAAACAACAAGTAGATTAAAATCCCAACTCAGCTTAGTAGCAGATATTGGATTTTTAATACAGGAACTGCACTAAGGCAGGTAACATCTTGTCTGACATTGGAATTATCTTTCGTGACAGCTGTTCACATTTAGTTCAAAAACGGTAAACAGTTGAAAGAATACAGTAACTTTTGTTGCAAAATAAAAAAATACTACTTTTAATTCATATTTATTATAAGTAAATATGACAGCACCAATAAATAACAATAACTAACACTTGGACTGTGGATTATAAATAGAGGACTATCTGGATAATTAGAGAAGGGGTGGGACCTACATTTATGGATTTCTTTTCCTTACTCAAGGAGTAGTTGTGTTGTAGTCTAACAAAAAGGACGTGTTTTTATATGAGCTTTGTTATACACAGGTCTGGTAAAAAATGTAAATAGTTTAAAATATAGGAGTATACGTTTGTCAAAGAGGACAGGAACACATGAACAGCAATAACCTAAAAACAGAAGTTCCAATCCTTCCACATTTATGGATTTCTTTCCCTTACTCAATGAGTAGTTGTGTTGTAGTCTAACAAAAAGGACGTGTTTTATATGAGCTTTGTTATGCACAGGTCTGCTAAAAAATGTAAATAGTTTAAAATATAGGAGAATATGTTTGTCAAAGAGGACAGGAACACATGAACAGCAATAACCTAAAAACAGAAGTTCCAATCCTTCCACGTTCCAATAAATTGTGTTTTTATCTGCACCTCTACAGGACCTCTAACACTTCCAAACTTGTTTTAAAAAAAGAAAAATAGCTGTGCAGTCACATAACCATAAAATGAAACTCTTTAAAAATATGACTATGGTATACTAATGGAAATACAAACTAGCTCAGCTTCTTCATACGTCAGCCCAACATATAGGTTTAGAACAGACAATACATTTGAAAAAGAAGCACCATCACATTTTTTACCACTGAATTTTTTTAATGCGTAATTTACTGGCCCTGACTTCAGCGAGTGCTTTTATGCTCACAATATGCTTTATTCTCTGGTCCTAGAATGCCTTGCCAAGACTACTTAAGCATAAATTTGTTTATTAAATATGCTGCTAACAGCCAATAGGAAAATACTTACATAGGAACTTACTCTTGATGTAGAGCACATTCTTTTTACTTGCTCTCAGAGGATGCCTTCTTGAGAAGTTCTTAGGATATGACAATTAACTAGGGAAAAGGTGCGTCTGTGTGCCTAACTTTATATGTCTAAAATGATATCAAAAGGCAAATCCAAGCTGAAGTATCAAGCAGGGGGCACAGGAGCAGTGAACTACTCTCACCCATATGTCTGATTACTGGAGCTGGCTTGTAAAAACGCAATTTCTGGGACCTGTGAGAGCTGCTCCAAAGGATCTTTGTTTCATGCAGTAGTATCTTTAGGGCTGGCATGTGACAAGATTGTTGCAAAGTACCCAAGTACCAGGGCTACTCCCTATTCCTATGTGCACTAAGGGAAAAGTGTAGAGATTTGCATGTTTAATGTTAAGCCCTCATGCACACAGGCTGTTAAAAAAACGTTATGAAAACGCCAGTATCTTTGCAGTGATTTTTTTAAACTTTTTTCAGCTTTTTTCAGCGTTTTTGCAATAGCGTTTTTGAGCGTTTTTGAGCGTTTTTCCGCGTTAGCGTTTTTGAGCGTTTTTTTTTTTTTCAAATTTTTTTTTTTTTTTTCAATGGATCAAAAACGCTAAAAAACGTTGGTGAATGACGTTTTTGAGCGTTTTTGAGCGTTTTTGAGCGTTAGAGCGTTTTTACAGCTGAAAAACGTCTTTCAGAACCCACTGGTCCTGGGTTTTTTTTACAGCTTAAAAACGCCTATGCCACTTGCAGCTCAAAAACGCCTAGGTGGGCATGAAGCCATAGACTAACATAGACAGGCCTTTTTAAGCTGCAAAAAAAGCTCAAAAAAGCAGCTGTAAAAACGTCCGTGTGCATGAGGACTAATAGTGATAGGAACCTCTGGGACTGTAGGTTGGCTGGGTTTAGCACTAGGCAGAAAGATGTGCAATGGGTGCTGGAAGGCTAGTGTAGTGCACCCCCTAAGGAGCCGCAATATAGATGGGGATCCCCCACCCTGTACAGCCATGCACACTTGAGGCAGAGAACAGGCCATGACTTTGCTGTTCTTTTGTTTATTGAGGGATAATAACTTGGATAAGGATGGGAGATTATGGGATGCCCACTTGACTTCAGAACAAACTTCAGTGACAACTCTTTTTATATATAGTCTCTATATACAGCTCCTCTTCTTCTTCCAGCACTCACTTGCTTACAGAACCCAGCTGAAACACTGTGAATTATCCAACAGTCATCCAGTCAGATGAAGCAATAGCCCATTACAGACAGGAACCCGAGGCCCCTTGGTTGTGTAGCAAAGGTTCAGTGTCCAGCTTGTTTCTCTCCCGTGGCTACTAATCCCAGCACCACCTTTTCAGGCACTGACAACCCAAGTGTCTGCAGCTGCCCCTTTCACTATACCTCCAGGCTAACTTTTCCCCACAGTCCTCCAGACTGACACTCACCAGCCCACCCGGCTGACTCTCAGGAGGTCTCCCAGACATGATGACCTGCTTCCGCTGTCCTCTCTCTATGCTCCTGTGCCTCTAGGAAGGGTTTTCTCCATGTGTTTTAGGGAGAATCTTTCAGCAACCGAGCCCAAGGTCCCCCCCAGAGTAGGGCACATCCTCAAAGGCCACCAACAGCCTCCTCAGCATCCCATCTCCTTCTTCCACCCGACTGCCCCTGCTGGTAAGCTCTGCCCCCTGCCGGCCCAAAGCTGGGGATTGGCTTAAGCCCCATGAATATGCATGGCAGCCCCTTCTCACTCCCACTCTCCAGCTCTGGAAGTTACCACAAACTTCCAGACCAAGGGGAAGTGCCAGAGAGAGCTGCCAGATGAGTCATCCAGCCCCTGAGTCACTGAACGCTGACCCAGATTTACAGCCCAAGCTTGGCCATCAGCCAAGCTAAAATTTTCCTACACTGACAACTACACTAAAATTACTTCTAGCACACACTAGGTGCTACACTAGTTTTTCAATGTTACCCTCAGGTAGTACAATTTGTAACAATAAGCTATTGCAAACACCTTGATCTTTGGGTGCAGAGAATTTTTCCAAAGACATTTATAGATCCAATTACAAGTAAGGAAGGAGATGGGGTACAGGCACAGCGGGAGACATCTGTAACCTTGCCTTGTGGGATGGCAGACAATTGGCAAGGGTGCTACATCGTCTGTGTCCAAGTTTGGCTTTTGAGAAATGTTTTGAAAGGTGATGTATGTGTGCAACCATCCTTTTCTACAAATATAATTGAAAGTGTTTTATTATTCCTGTTTAATACATGCAAAATCTTGTGAGCTATGAATTTCCTGTGTTGCACTATCATCAGTAATCATTGTTTCCAGTTGTCTCTGTGGACTACAAAACCTTACCCCTATGGGGAGGTTTTCTGTAGTCTACACACAAATACAGTACACACCAGGGCTTTTTTTCAGGGGGAACATGGTGGAACTACCTCTGGCTCAGAGGGGGGCCTGCTCACCACAATCACTTGTAAACATAGAAGTCCGGTTTCTGTGTTTACAAGTGACAGCTCTGCACTGTAACCCCCCTGAACTCTGCACTCTGTATGTATTTCAATCTTGGTATTTAATGCCCCTTTAAGACCCTCCTATTGTTCGTGAAATTTGAATGACCACACCCACTATTCGATGTGATTTGGAGGGTGTGTGTGGGTGGAGGGGATTTGGGGGGTCGTGGTTGAGTTCCAGCACCTACTGTTTGAGAAAAAAAGCCCTGGTACACACACTTCCTGTTCTAGGGTGGCAATGCTATTTCTCCATATATACAGCATGGTACATAAGCATTGTCCTCGTAGGAGAAAAGGCGTGCTACTGATTGATCATCAAGGGAAAATAAAGGAAGGAAAGCCTGGAAGATGAATGCAGCAACCACATTTAAGAACTGGTAAGTTGCAATATATACATTTTTTGTCCATGAGGTTAGATTTAAAAGGTTGCCTTTCAGCCCATTTTAATCATTGTCCACTTTTCCTTTGGCCCTAGTATATTTCAGTTATAGGGAAAGCATACTCTACTTCTAGCGAGCATATAAGTATTTAGGAGTTTTGTATATAAACTACAGTAGTGTCTTCACGTCATTAGAGTGCATGTTTACCTTCAGCAACATTTTCCAAAAAGCCCCCTATTCAGTTCCATATACACTGCATAGAACATACCAGCGCTCCTCCTTTTTCAAATGCTCCCTTTACACAGGCAACTGTAGGGGAGGGGGCTCGCCACAAAAAATATTGGTCCCTTATTTCCCCTACATCCTGTCGTATGTGGGGCAGGCTGGAGGCTACAATTGTGCGCCCCTTAGTGGCTGATCTTGGCGGTTCAAACTGCGCACTTTGCATGCACGCAGTTTCAATGGCCCAGATGCAGAATTGCAGCATTCTGTGAATAGCAGGGCAAAGGGGGGAAAAGAGAAGTCAGCAGTTTTTGTGGAAAGTTTTCCCCACATTTGCATGTGTAATAGAAGCAACACATATACACTAACACGCATTCGCCATTGACAGCCGGCCATCTTGCTTCCTGGGGAAAACGATTGTTTGGCATTTATATGCTCATGTCATTTCTACTTATGTGAGTGTTACTCTTATTTAATAAACTGCTTTTTTAAATGATATCACATTATGTGAATCCCCTTTTGTTGCATGACACAGATTCATCCATATGGGGGAATTCAACACTGAGGGCTGCATTTACAGAGTTCCTCTTATCTGGAGACAGGAGAGGACAGGACATCCAAGCCATCTGGAGCTTTGCCCGGTTATTGTAAATGAAGCGCAGATTGACCACTCTTAGCTTGGCGGTCACACGATTTCTGGTAAGCGCAGCATGAGGTTTGGCTGGTGACACCTACTCTATCCTGCTTTCTATTGCTATCATGGCATGTGGGATTCCTCATCCTAATTATCATCCTAAAAAACTTTTTGGGACTATATATACGGTAAAAAGTTTCCTGGAATTATTATTACATCACATGTTCACTAGACATGTGCAGGACGAAAATATTTGTTTTGTTTCATTATTTACATAAATTTATTTAGTTAAATTAGTTTAATTAATTTAATTCGTTTTCGGAATTTGTATTCAAATCGATTTGAATGTTCAAATTCAGATCGATTCGAAAAGTTTTCAAATCAATTTCGAATCATTTTCTAATTCGAATTGTTTTAGAACTCGAAAAGTTTTCGAATTTCCAAAGAGAATAAAATAGAATAGAAAATAAAGGAATAGAATAGAAAAAAATATATAATAGAATATAACAGAAAATAAAAGAATAGAATATAATATAATAGAGTAAAACAGAACAAAATAGGATAGAAAATAAAAGAATAGAATGGCATAGAATAGAATAAAAAAAGAATATAATTAAATAGAAAGATTATAACCATCTTCTGAAATTCAAATAGAATAGAAAAAAATAGAATTAAAAAAAATAGAATAGAATAGAAATAATATAACCATTTTCCAAAATTCAAACCGAATTTGAATAGAATAGAATAGAGTAGAATAGAGTATTCTAGTCTATTCTGTTCTTTTATTTTCTATTCTATTTTGTTCTGTTTTACTATATTATATTCTATTCTTTTATTTTCTGTTATATTCTTTTCTATTCTATTTTTTTTTCTATTCTATTTTATTCTCTTTAGAAATTTGAAAATGATTCGAATTTAGAAACTATTCGAATTCGAAAAGTATTTGAATTTGAAAACTTTTTTGAATTTGAAAAGTATTCGAAAACTATTTGAATTCAAATTTTTCATTATTTCGGATTCATTTAAATTCAGTGCTATTGTAATTCGGAAATTTGGATACATCCGAATTTGTGAAAAATGAAATTTTGTCCGAATTTCAATTTGGACCGAAATGAACCGCACATGTCTAATGATCATGACATGTTTGTATAACATAATTTAGCATTTCACCATTTGCATTATATTTATATCTGTCAAGTGTCTGGGCATTGTGCATAGCAGCGGTTTCTTTGAAACTTTTTGTTTTTGTTTTTTGCAATGGGAGCAGGTGCAACATTTGACAGAGCAGAAGTGCTGGTATGTTCTATTCAAGGTATATGGAAGTGTATAGTGGGCCCCTTGCAAAATATTGCTAAATGTGAACTTACGTTTTAGGTCTCCTGCTTAAAGGGATTTAATCACGGAGAATAACTAGAACTGCCTTTACTGAACGCTCCTTTTGAAAATGCTATTTCTCCAGCTGTCAATCTGTTCATCCAGCTTTGACTTCAGTGCTGTTATTGTCGCTGACCAGAAATAGTTATAAAGATTTGTAGTTCTGACACTCATTTTACAGCATGTTTATTCTTCACCTTTGGCTGAAATATACAGAAGTCAGACACAGCAAAGCGCCCCACATATTAACAAGGAGATCTGCAATGGTAGCCTCCGTACTTCTCTTTATGATAGATTTGTTTGAATACCTAATGAGATATGATCTAGCCCATATAGGAAGTGAATTATTGTCAAATAGTTACCCATCTCATAGACTTGTATTATAAGGAGCAGTAATGAACAACCACTAAGTAGACTGCACAGCATGTAGCATAGAAATAATATGAGGAAATGCAAAAAATATGGCGGCTTCTCTCTACATGTACAAACTACAAATAGTCAGAAAGCATTTTACATCATTAACACACATTGGTAACTTTATTTACAAAAAGCTGATCTATTTACTGTAACTCATATCTAAAAACCATTAATAAGACTATATATTCATTAATACTGTCTTGTGATGTTATGTTATTCATAGTGGCCTGTACATAATATCCTTTATATGCCTATTTCTCTGATCTTTCATCACTGACCACCACTTAGAACCTACCATAGAATGGTGTTATTTTTTGTATTATAAATAATTATTTTCCCACAAGGAAGAAATCAGAAGAATAATTTACCAAGAAGTATAATTTACAAATCGCTTTTACTTAATATCCTGCATTAGCTGTCTCTGAACCAGTGGCGGCCGTGCATTGTCGGCGCAAGGGCACCGCCCCCTAACACCTCCGCCGCCCTCCCTATCCATGTGCCCAGCCCCTTTCAGGACGCCGTACACATGAATTACTATGGCAGGGATAGGCGGAGGGTTTGTATTTTGAAGCACGTGATTAGAGCCAGAGGCTCTAATAGACTTCAAAATAGGGTGGGCTCGGGGCACAGAGCACTGCGTCCTGATCCCACCCTGTTGTGTGACGATATTGAATACATTTTAGCTATGGTCACACTACAGTTCCTCCCCGCCAATCAAGAGGCAGGTTTGTAAAATCTGTTTCCCAATTGGCCGAAGTGTCAGGTTACCCTATTGGACGCCTAGCACTTTGATGGAAGAGGAGACACACAGGGGAGGAAGCCTGAGGAGCGGACACCGGAGCCACCACTGCCCGCACTGGAAGAGAGGAGGAGGACAGCCCCACCACTGCAGGAGAGGAGGAGGACAGCCCCGCTGATGCAGAAGAGGAGGAGAGCCCCGACACACAGCGGGTATGTCCAGCCGGACCACCCACGGGTTGGGTCTCCGTGTCTGAATAGATACACGGAGCTCTGACTCGGCTGGGGTGCCCCCTGTAGCAAGCTGCTGGCTGAGGGGCACTCAAAGGAGGGAGGGGCTAGGAGCAGTGAAGAGGGACCCGAGAAGAGGAGGATCCGGGCTGCTCTGTGCAAAACCAACTGCACAGAGGAGGCAAGTATAACATGTTTGTTATTTAAGAAAAAAATGTATAATTTGTTTTTGTTCTATAATGCATAGATTATTATTATATTGACTTTGGTGGAATTCACGCAAGTCATAACATGTTTTAAAAATATTCTGAAAACTTGCCAGCTAAACAGCACTATATTAACTATAACGATTAGCTATATTAAGGCCCTACTGCTTTCCCTCTTTTATTTCAGGCTGAACTGATCCAAATCAGATAAAATGTGTAAATAAGAGTGCAGCGCCGTATAATAAACCAATATTGAATATAATGTGTATGTTTACACTAATATAAATTGTATATAATTAATCATGATCAAAGATAAAATAAAAAACATCCAGTGAAAAGGTAATCCATAAGTAATTATTGTGTTGAAAAAAATATGTGCATAATAAAACACAAAATGTGACAAAAAAAATGTTCATATGTGAAGGTGTCCCAACGGAAAAATTCCAGTACAAGACCCTGGGTCTGTGTTCTCCACCACTTGTGCTGTCCGTCACCTTTCAATAAACAATAGAGGCTTACCAGAAAGCCTGCGACCACCCTTCTCAGGGGGGTCAAATCAGGCTTAGTAGAAACAGCAGGGACACTTTTGAGGACTCACTTCCCTCACGAGTGACCAGCTAGCGTCAATAAGGAATACCTTCCATAGCACACTCACTAAGAGGTGAGTAGGGAGGAAGTAGAGAGAAGACATTGCTGCAAGAAGCAGCAGAGGAGGAAATTGAATGCTGTGGAAGTGGCTATTCATCGGCGTGCAGCTCCTGTCCCCTCGGCTATCCATCGGTGGGCAGCATCTGTCTCCTGTGAGTGTGCTATGGAAGGTATTCCTTATTGACACCAGCTGGTCACCCGTGAGGGAAGAGAATCCTCAACAGTGTCCCTGCCATTTCTACTAAGCCTGATTTGACCCCCCTGAGAAGGGTGGTCGCAGGCTTTCTGGTAAGCCTCTATTGTTTATTGAAAGGTGACGGACAGCACAAGTGGTGGAGAACACAGACCCAGGGTCTTGTACTGGAATTTTTCCGTTGGGACACCTTCACATATGAACATTTTTTTGTCACATTTTGTGTTTTATTATGCACATATTTTTTTCAACACAATAATTACGCATGGATTACCTTTTCACTGGATGTTTTTTATTTCATTTTGATCATGATGAATTATATACACTTTATATTAGTGTAAACATACACATTATATTCAATATTGGTTTATTATCCGGCACTGCACTCTTATTTACACATTTTATCTCTTTGTGCCCTATATCAGGGTTATAGTACTTAGCAGCAGGATATCTTTCACGGTTTATTTCAGTAATTTATATGTTGTTTATTTATCATGTACCTAGCGCAATTCTTTCTTTATAAGCTGATCCAAATCAGATGCTTTGTAGTCTGCATGCAATGAGCCAGAAATGGAGGTTTTAAAATGGTAAACCAGGCCCAGGTTTGTATATAGCCAACTAAGGAACACAAATAGGAGATACGTTTTATCAGGTTTGCACATAAACGAACAACATAAGATATATTTTTTGTGGACAAGGAAATATTCTTACCTTCACATATGCTACTATTTTAAGAGAGATGGTTGCAAGATAGAGGGAATTCATCGCAAAATCCATTAGGTTCCACCAGTCATGTACATATTCAGTAAATCCCCCATCCCACATTTCTTTTATTTCACCCCAGATAAAACCTGTGCAAAATAGAAAACACAAAAAAGTTAGATCCAAAGGCGAAGAATCATATTTTGTAAGTAACACTATGGTTTCACCTAATCTTCTAAGGTAAGCTTTCATAACCGCTAATCATGGTTACTGGGATCAATGTCTGAACCACCTCCTCCCTTACAAATTTCTATTGGAAACCAGGTGCTCTTCAGAAAGTAATTTGAAGCCACAGGTTTATCTTATGCGAGAAACAGAGTTTACTGCATCATGCAAGCTTCCTCAAGCACATGGGAGAAGTGACACATGATGGGGTGTCTGGAAGGCAGGAACAGTCTTAGGTATGGATGGGGGAGTTCACAGATTTCACAAAGAGAACAAGGAAGAAGGGGATAGAGGTTAGGAAGATCTTGAAGAAGAACAGACAGCATGGAAGCAGTTTAGAATACTTGCCCTCCCTCTTGGTAACAATGCGGTTGATAAGAGAGTAAGATTTCTGGGGTATGATGTAATTTTGTTACAGCGGGTCCTTGATGGTGCCACAACAGTTAGCTTTTATGTAATGTTTGGTTGGATTATTTAATCGTGATGGTCACAAATATGTAGGATTGTGTGGTGTTGTAGCCACCCTGCCCTAACCAGGAGTGACTATATACATTTTCTGAGTGCTAAAAAGTTCAATTTGATTTATCGTGCTAGTAGATAAAAGACCAAATGTGGAGCTTAGAGGCACACAAATTAGAATTATAGGCAGTGTGTGGCAGCTGCAAAATTCACAAATTATTCAAGGCACTCCCCAATAGCCTTTGAAAAGAAACAAAATGAACTATATAAGCACAACTGTGCTTGCCTGTGTGAGATAAATGCAAAGAGAACCAGTGTAACCGTTTCTGGTTACAGACAGCTTAATGAATCATGTACTACCACAGGACACAGAAAACAGTGTGTGCAGTTATTGGCTGATTACCTTAGGGGATAACAAGAGTGTTCAGAGTGGTGTGTTTTAGTGGCGGCCCGTCCATAAGGGGCGCAGGGGTGCCACCCCCCTAATCTATGCGCCCGGCCCCTAATCTACATGCAGGGTGCCGGGCACATGGATTTCAATGGGGGTTTTTCTTAAGTACATAATTAGAGCCTGAGGCTCTGAAACTTCCCTGAAAGATATACAGTATACTAAGTGTGAACACAGCAGCAATGATAATCTCATCTAAACAAATGGCAAACCTTCAGGCTCCATTCACACCTGAGTGTATCGACTTTTTTTGCAGCTTTTTGGAGCATTTTTGATGTGTATTACAAGCATTTTACAGCTTCAGGCTTTTTGTTTAGCCAATAGAAAGCACTAGGGGGAGGAGAGGGAGAAGAAATTAGAGGGGGAGAGCTGCTATTTCAGCAGAAAACGCTCGTAAAATGGTCTTCAAGCGTTTCTATTGAAGTTTATGGGGCCAAAAACACTCATACTCTGCCAAAAAGAAGTTCATGTACTTTTCTGAGCTTCAGGCATTTTTCTTCAGGCGACAGAACACTTAGATGTGAACAGGGGTCATTGAAATGAATGGGATTTGGCTTGCTGAGCGTTTTAGAGCTAGAAGCTTTAAGCAGAAAATCGCTCAGGTGTAAAGGGGGCCTTTTAACTATAAAAGATAGTTTCTTGTTTGAACAGGAGTTGTCTGGGCAGAAGAACCACAGTTCAGGTCAGATGTGCAATGTCAGCAACAGGAGCAATCTGAACAAACGTAATAGAGTTCTACCCGCGAGCCATGCAAAGACTACAACAGGCAACCAGACACTAGGGTCTGATGCTCATTAAGGGAGTAGCCATAGCCCTAAAGTGTCCATCTGCATGAGTATGTACAAAAATACATCCATGTGCCTGAGATCATAAGAAGCCCATGCGTGTGCAAGCTGGGACACAAAAACAAGTGCAGGTTAGCAGAACAACCCAGGGGATTCAGGGGCAACAGAGATAGGCAGGGAGACAAAAGAGGAAGCCACAGAGTATCTAGATAGAGGTACACTGCCAGGTACTGATAAAGTGAGTAACCGGAGGCAGATGACCACACTCCAGATGGATGACTCCCAAGGACAGCCATTGGACACCTGTATAATTAAATCTTTAGCAGGCATACCCCCAATATGCTCAATGTTTGGTGAACATTCAAAATGTTTTTTCTTCCTTTGTAGTGGCTGTAGATCAGATTGCCTGTTCCCAACAAACTTTCTTTTGGTGACATCACTGATGTTGCTTTCTCAACCAGGGTATAGGGACTATGAGACATTCCCACCTGCCTCCCAAAGTTTACACATTCACCAAGACTGAGGGCTGTTACACAGGGATAAGACAAAACATTCATAGTTGTGATCAAGTTTCTATGCTGTGAAAAAAAAAAACATGCATAGGTGTCTTCGTGGACTGCAGTAGCAGCAGACTGGGGCAGTGTGAGAACATAGGAAGGGTAAGAACTGACTGCTTGATGAACCTGCTAGCCAGTGAAGATCCTAATTTTCGTGGGAAATGCAAAGTTCAAATTTGCTTTAACACACAGTTTAATGCAAGTTATGAAACTTTACAACACGTTTTGTGTTGGCAAATGTCTATTTCTCTAGCTACGTTTTTAGGAAGAAACAACTGGTCAACCACCATTGCTGAGGTGTGTGTTTTGTACAGTGTCCCATTTAGGACATCACTCTAACATGACATGTTCATCTCCTTCAGTGACTAAAATAACTAATGTGATGAGGAGTGAAGAGAGGCTGTATATCTCGTAGAGAGTGAAGGCAGTTTAGCTAGGAGAACTTAAAGTACTTCCAAAGGCTAAAAGTTTTTTTTTTACCTTAGTGCATGCTCTTCATTAAAGTGTTTGTTACCCCAACATTTCATATTTCTGATGTGTCTATTGTACCATGTACTTGTATGAAAAAGTATCCCGTTATCTTTGTATTACTTCCTTTGTGTGAAATTCCTGGTGTTCCTGTCAGTCCCTCTGCTTTCCTATTAAAAACTGACCAAACTAAGCAGGAGAACACACAGCCAAATTCTGGTCAGTTCTCTAGCTGTGCTGGGAACTCAGCCTGCTCTACTCCACTGATCAGTCCTGTCTTCACAGCCCCCCCCCCGCACAGCCTTTTACTGGGAAGCTCAGTGTCCTGCTGCTTCTCCTCCCATAGCTCTCAGCTGGGAACAAAGGGAATGTGATTACTTATTAAAAAAAGGTATTCATAATGTTTTTCAGAATCTGTACACAAATGTTTTGCTATTTCAAATGGAATGGGTTGTTTTACGACAACCACTTTAAGGTGAAAAACCTTTTAGGTGCAGCCCCCACAGTAAATACTTACCTGAAACGATCTTGGTATAGCGCTGTGCTTAAGAGCAGCAGTGCTACTTTGTCTCTCCCTACTCTCTTTGAGAGCAGTGGAACTGGAAACATTGGATCCCACTGCCAATCAAATCCAGTGATGAAGGAGTGGGGCAGAGCCACGCTATGTGTGTCAGTAGGATCAACCCCCTCCTCCAGCAAGCATCTTGCTAGGGGGTACTCAAAGGGGGGGGGGGGGGGGCAGGAATATTGGTAGGGGAGCCAAAAAAGGGAGGATTGGGGTTGCTCTGTGAAAAACTATTGCACAGAACAGGTAAGTACGACATGTTTGTTATTTTAGGGGGAAAAAAATGAACCTTTAATATCAGTTTAAGCAAATCTGGATGTAGACTGATACAAAGGAAACATCATTGAGGCTTAGGACCAGTGAGGCAGCCACCTACTTGTATTGAAAAATACAATATCTATGAAAATAAAATGTATGAGAAAATATCCAAACTTGCATCATGTTGGCTGATGAATGAAATATTTGTACAGTCAGAATTTCCATGTTAGCAGTGTGGATCTGAATAGTGTTCCCTGATGTCCTATAGCAAAATATTCTCCCACATCACATCATAGCTTGAAACCAGACTGCTGTTATTGACCTAGTTATGCGCCATACACATCTATTCTAGGACCCAGTATGTGAAGTATTGAGCATTTTTATCATTTCACAGTGGTTTAATCTAGTTTCACCTTCACATCAACCTCTAAATATCTTCTCTCTTTTCTTTTTCACATTTATTTTGCTGGGCACAAAGCCGTACAAGGTATAATTCACCAATGTGTATAGCATTCCATTCCTATTATTATTATTATTATTATTATATGTAGTTTATCTACCTCTAAACCTGACGGTGTTCACTCAGAAATCATTATTGGCTGTTAAAGGTTACATACTTTTAACTGTCTTGTCAGTTCTACTTATCAATGGGCTAACATGGCTGCATTAGGGACAAAAAACCTTCAGCCTTTAGAACCACTTTAAGTGAAAAAGAAAAAATTGATTACTTCCCTCTAATACTACAGCACATTGTCTAGCTGGTTTTATCTAAGGTTTTGGTTGGCACACTAGTCTACTATGACTGCTATAAGTCCTTTGATCCTTTATTATAGACAGTTAGACAAGGACTTATAATATGAAAACGAATGGGAGTTACGGATCACCCTGTGATTGCTAAGAAAATGCACAATAGCATCAACTATATTTGAACATCACAAGATCCCTGCTGAATGCAACTGAAAGATGTAATTTGCAATTTTGAACTTGTAACCTGAGAAATATGAGCACAAAAGTTACAAAGGAAACATTTTTGAAAAATATGGGTAGAAACATTTATATACTGTATAGACTTTTAAAGCCTAACTAAAAAGCTTTTATAATTGGTATTGTAATGCAGTTGCTACCAATACAATAAAAAAATGCACTCTTCTTTTTGTGTATTTTTACATACAGTACTTAGTGTTGCAGCAAGGATTAAAGCGGAGTTCCACTCCTCGCCCCCTGACATGCCACATTTGGTATGTCATTTTTTTGGGGGGGAGTGTGTACCCTTTTTTGGGGGACTTCCTGTCCCACTTCCTGCTTCCTATTTATGGCCGCCTAGGCGGCTCTGCCTCTCGCCCTAGGCTGCCCCTCCCTGCCAGCAATCTTCTGGGACACAACTCAGATCCCAGAAGATCGGCTGGCCAATAGGAGAGCGCAGCGCAACTCGCGCCCGGCTGTGAAGCTGTAAGCTGTCACGGCCGGGTGCCCACAGTTACCATGATGGCGCTGAGGAGAGGAGGGGGAGAGGAGCTAGCCTCCGGGTGGCCACATCGTTGGATGGTGGGGCAGGCAAGTGTCAGTTTATTAAAAGTCAGCAGCTATGCTTTTTGTAGCTGTTGACTTTTAATAAACTAAAAAACGGGTGGAACTCCGCTTTAAAATACCCCGAGTTAGCAGCACACTTGAGAGTTGGACCATTGCTCTTACACACAAGCAGCCTATAATGTTTTCAGCAGTCCAAAACTTAGGCTAGGTTCACACTGGAACCGGCTGCAGATAGCACAGGAATTTGGCCCTGAAACGTAGCCAAAAATGCACAGTGCACTCTGCAGCCGCAATGGAGATATGTGAACTGGCTCCATAGGGAGCCAGTCACATTCTCCTGCTATGAGAATTGGATGCGGTGAAATCCACATCCAATTCGCATAGATGTGAACCAGGCCTTAGGCAGGGTATACAAAGATGTGTGATGCAGGGATCTCTACTGCTGTGCTATTATATTGTGACAGAGGGCCTCCCCCAGTCCGAATACACTTTCAGCCATTAGCTAAAAGGGCTGATCAAATGCCAGTTTTTCAGCTTGACTGTTTGACAGTAAGCAGTACACACTATTTGTATCAAATATATAAAATGGTGTGTGTTGTTTGTTGATTGGAGCAGTGAGCAGGAGTAAAGCAGGGTATACATGGACCAAAAATCAGGACCAGATTTTTGGTCCATGTATACCCTGCTTTACTCCTGCACACTGCTCCAATCAACAAACAACACACACCATTTTACATATTTGATACAAATAGTTTAATTAATCAAGGCCAAAAGGGTAGAATATTGCAGGTCAACTCCTAAAAAATTGAAAATTTTTAAATACTTTTTTATTGCCAATTTATTTTATCTGTAGATCATTGCTATACAGAGATCAGGAGCTACCTGGTTAAGAGTTCTTTTATGTACAGCCATTGGCAAAAGTTTTGAGAATGACACAAATATTTATTTTTCACAAAGTCTGCTGTCTCAGTTTTTATGATGGCAATTGGCATATACTCCAGAATGTTATGAAGAGTGATCAGGTGAATTAGAATTAATTGCAAAGTCCCTCTTTGTCATGAAAATGAACTTAATCACATAATTTGTGAAGAAGGCTTCAGGGCACCCAAGAAAGACCAGCAAGCGCCGGGGCCGTCACCTACGGTTGATTCAGCTGCGGGATCTGGGCACCACCAATGCAGAGCTTGCTCAGGAATGGCAGCAGGCAGCTGTGAGTCCATCTGCTCACACAGTGAGGCGAAGACTTTTGGAGGATGGCCTGGTGTCAAGAAGGGCAGCAAAGAAGCCACTTCTCTCTAGGAAAAACATCAGGGGCAGACTGATATTCTGCAAAAGGTACAGGGATTGGATTGCTGAGGCCTGGGGTATAGTCATTTTCTCTGATGAATTCCCTTTCCGATTGTTTGGGGCATCCAGAAAAAACCTTGTCTGGAGAAGAAAAGGTGAGCACTACTATCAGGCCTGTGTCATGCGTCATGCAATAAAGCATCCTGAGACCATTCATGTGTGGGGTTGCTCCACGGGAGTGGGTTCAGAGAGGATGGTAAAGAATGGTACAAAAAGATCCCCTGAGAGCAACTAATTTTTAACCATCCAAGAACAGTTTGGTGACCAATAATGCCTTTTCCAGCATGATGGAGCACCTTGCCATAAGGCAAAAGTGATAATTAAGTGGCTTGGGAAACAAAACATCAAAATTTTGGGTACATGGCCAAGAGACTCCTCAGACCTTAATCCCATTGATAACTTGTGGTCAGTCCTCAAGAGGCGGGTGAACAAAAGAAAATCCCAGAAATTGACAAACTCCAAGCATTAATTATGCAAGAATGGGCTGCCATCAGTCAGGATGTGGCTTGGAAGTTGATTGACTGCATGCCAGGTTGAATAGCAGAGGTCTTGAAAAAGAAGGGTCAACACTGCAAATATTGACTCTTTGCATAAACTTAATGTAATTGTCAATAAAAGCCATTGACACTTATGAAATGCTTGTAATTATACTTCAGTATACCGAAGCAACATCTGACAAAAAGATCTAAAAACACTGAAGCAGCAGACTTTGTGAAAATTATTATTTGTGTCATTCTTAAAAACTTTTGGCCACGGCTGTACAGTAGTAGACAAAATGATCTGAACGCCTGAAAAATCTGTTTGATATTAGTAGTTTTGAATGAAAAATGTATGGTTGGAAACATGAGTTTTATTAGGTTGACTTTTGATCAGTAGTAGGTGTCAGCTATAAGGAATGCCAGATAGCACTTAAGAATGTGAGTTTTCAATACATGAGGCACCTAGCAAAACTTCAAAATAACCAAAGTTTATGGTAAAACTGCGGCTGCATTGGTCAAAAATGTCAAACCTGTTTGATCTGCCATGGGCAACAATAAAAAAGTGACTAAAAATAACATCTTATGTTGAACGTGCATGCAGGTGGACACATCTAGGTGCCTCTTTTCCACAACTGCGGCAGTATTTTTTTTTTTTTTATGTTAATGATACAGTATCTTTTCAGCCTATTATTTGTTTACTTTTACACTCACTTAAGCCTAGTACACACTGCTAGTTTTTTTCACTCAACCTAGTGGGCTGAACAAAAAACTCCTGACAGCTCATGATTGGAGCAGCTGTACTAACAATCTGATGTTAGTACAGCGATCTCCCCTGCTGTTCTATCGTGTTCCGACAGGGGGATGCCCCCCCTCCAGAACACTTCAGTCAGTGCTCTTAGCCCATTGGCTGAGATCGCTGATCGGGAGCTGGTTAGCAGACCTTTTCCAGTCATGCCCCTTCGACAGAAGCCGGTCCAATGGTTGGCATCTGCTGGACCAGCTGCAGTACACACGGGCCAAATGTCAGCCGGTTTCTATTGAACCGGCCAATACCGTCTAACATTCGGCCTGTGTGTGCCCGTGTGTGGCTTTATAGTACATTTTATATTCACATGCACTTCCCTGTGTGAACTTTAATTGTTGAACCACAGGCAGATCAAAGGGCTGATGTAAAAGACACAATTTTTTGCAGTTAACTGCATTTTTAATACAGCTAGCGTAAGGTTTTGAATCTGTCTTTTGATATCAATCTCCTGTCATTCCTTTACACAGAAGACAAGCATTCACAGCCAGTCAGGATCTATGGCAGTATATTGTGCTGATAAGGAGCTTGCAGAAGAGTCAGCAGAGTTCATGCCTTATCAGTGTGTGCTGCTCATTTCATTGTCCAATCAACATTCTGCAGACAGAGAGAATTGTAACTTCTAGCATTGTTGACGACACCCTCCCGCTGTTCTGCTGTTTAACAGAGGTGTATAAACCATAAAAGCAAATGGACATAATTATAAATTCTTTGGCAGATATAACAGTTGACATGTTGTAAACGTTTATCGGATTGCCTGGAGTTCTAGCTATAAAGCAAACCTCAAGGAAAAGCAACAGGTACCTTTTACTGCTCCCCCCCACCATCTCACCTTCAGAGTTTTTATCCCTGTGTAAGCTCCAACTAGAGCAATTTAGCACTTACTAAAGGGCTGGAGAGGGAAGAAAACATGACTATGTGATGCTGGTGAAGGCAGATTAAGGGATATAGGTTGCCTTCACCAGCATTGACTTTTCAGGTTTGCTGTAACAACAATATTTAACAGTATTAAATGATAAAATGAATGATATTCTTTTATTACAGTGATACTGCATATACCTTTTTCTCATCACATTACTGCTGACAGTGAAAACGACAGCACAGACACTAAAAAAACAGGTCATTGCTGTGTGCATAGATCAGTGACAGCTATGTGTGCCCCAGAAAATATATCAACATTAATATATCTATTTGACATTGAAAATCAAATAAACATAAATGCTAGCTTGGAGGAGCATATACTGATAAATTAAACATATGCACATCAATCATGAGAGACAAATATGCAACGACAGAAGAGCAACCCTGCAAAGAGCAGATATGAAGTTCTATTTCTGGCTAACATTAATGGTCATACATGGAAATCAAACTGTATGGGAATTGAAACTGCTATAAGCTCTGAAATACATGGATTAAGTTATTTGTTCATTAGAAAGCCTAAGAGCATAGGAACTGGTTTAGGCCTGCTGTAGGAAGGGCTAGGGGCTGTTGTGCTGTAGGTATTTTATTAACACTTTTTCAAAAAGGACCAATATAAATTGTTAGGTATGGAACTTTTAAACAGAATAGGTTATCTGTTTAATGATCAGACAGGGAGTAAATGTAATTTTCAGCTTAAAAAAGTCCAAAAGTTAGAAGCAATAATGCAAAGCAGGTTTAGGATGACAAAAATGCTTATAGTGCAGAAAAAGCTGCACAGGACTCTTTACAGCATTATCTCTGTGACTCAATCAGTATAACATGTGACTGCATAATATAGTTTTCTGTTAGACCCTATAACAACAGAACGTCAGGCTAACAATCACAGCATTCCTCACAGAGACCAGCAAGACTGGCAGAATGGTGCTAGAATGTGGTAGAAAACATTACTTCATTTTCTAGATCGATCAATATACTATCCAGTTTAATGTCCTCAAGGCAGTGCTCCATTGTCCTCTGGAATTTGGAGGGTATGTTGTTCAGCTCTGAGGATCCTTTTCAACTGACATAGTGAGATTGGAGTAATGAAAGTAGTCCGCCTTGGCAACAGGGATCTTCCAATACCCATTAGCAAGATCATGTGTGGGAACAAAAATAGCCTGTCCTAGGACAGCAAAGTGTTCCTTACTCAGTGAAAGAGGATAAGTGCCCCGTGTGGCAGCAGCATTCAAAAGCCTTTAGTCTATGCAAAAGTGGTGGGTGCAGTACCCCTTCTGCTCAAACACAATTGAACCCACCTATGGGCTCTTACTCTCTTCAACCCCCCTTGTTGCATCAAATGTTCTAGAATCTGCTTGACTTCTAGGTAAAGGTGTGCAGGTATGCTTTGATATCTCACTTAGATGAGGGGTATCTCATGCTCAATCATATTACTACAGTCATGTTCATGGTCCCTCCTGTGAGAACATCTCTGACCACTTACCCAATTGTTGTCTTATTACTATTAGCTGAGTGGGTGTTGGTTTCTCTGTTGTCAGTTGTTGGAGTGTCAGTGTTTACGCTAATGCCCAATATTGGTTTGTTTCTGTCAACCAAATCATATTCACTTTTGCCAGGTAGCAACAACCATGAAACTCTCAGAGCTCTATGTGCCCCCACATTGAGAGCAATCACATTTATGATTATGGTCAGTTCAGCCACGATTGTCCCAGGGAGCAGGTGAAGTGGAGGAGTCTTGGTGTCATGGTTTCTAACTAGTACCATACCTTGCCAGACCACCGAGGGTTCTACAGAGAGACTGGAGTCTAGGGTTGACATCTATAGGGAATACTGTATGAGTTTTTGATTAAGTGGTACCACAACCTCTGTCCCAAAGGGAAACTAGACAATGTGATTGTTTTCCAGTTGTATATAGAGCATGCATCAATGCCCTCTCCTTTTGAAAATACCAGCACCCTTGCTGTCATACCTATCCAGTGGTTTCAGTATTTTTAAAGTCACTGGCTTAAAACCCCTCTGTAGTTTAGAAGGCCTGACTTGTCATTGCTGAGCTGTATGATTTTTCCAGGTTAGAGTTTCAAAGTATTCACTCCAAAGACAATACAGTAAATAACATGTAAAGCGATGGGACTCTGATGGGATGTATTTCTCACATTACAACTTCTCACCTTTAGAATAGTAACTACTTTCAAGTGCAATTGGGTGCAGGGAATTCATTTGCAACACAACTGCAAACTACTTGTGTTATACTGAAAATAAAAGTAATGAGTCTGTTCCCCCATAATCAGAACTTTTCTACATAGTTTTCGAATGTTCTTCAGTCTCTCCACACTTTCCTTTTCACGGATGTTTGATTTTACATTTGTCGTGGCCTGTGACCTGTGTAATAAGGGGCATAGCTAGAGATCACAGGGCCTAATAGCAACATTTTGATGGGGCCCTCATTAATTGTAAGTACTTGATTTAAACCCCTTAATACTGGTGGTAAAATGTGAGCAGCCTATAATGCATCTGTATTTACAACAACTTAACACTGCTGGTTACTAAATTTGAACACTTAGTGTAAAAAATAGGCTACATCTGCTTGCAGTGCTACTGGAAGACTTGCCTTCCTCCTCATGAGTTGCTGCTGTGTTTAATCTATGCAGCGTACCATAGGAGAGAAGCTTCTCCTTCACAGCTGGATCTAAGCTATTTTTGGCAGTTGGATAAATGTGCAATCTATGCTCAGAAAAGTCTACACTTCTACCTCTAAGCCAGTAATTTTACAAGACACGGACTGCCCCCACTGTTTGAAATGCCTGTAGTTTCACCTTTGGTTATAATATTTTGCTCATATAAATTAAATCTGGTATAGCTTTGGATTCCTTAGTAATATTTAAAAATGAACTGTGATTGGTTGGCAGCAGCTATATACAGTTAATACTGCAATATTCATCATAAGCCTGTCACATGTCTCCTAAGCCCTTTCATATAGAAATTGGAAAGTTATACTGGGACATGGACTTCCAAAACATAATTAAGATAGCTGTTAGCATCTCCTGTGTTGTACCAGTTTTCCATTGTTCTTGGATCACTGATATTGGTTTTTGCAATTATAACTTATCATATCAATACCATTTCTCTGACAGCACAACTGCTCAACAGATTGCAAAGCTACGCTAGACAAAAATAAAACCTTTCCTCAATTGTTTTTATTTTTTTTTTTTTTATTATGCAAGGTAAGCAGTTTTATACGCACCAGATATACATTAACATAATGAAACAGCATTGTTAGAAAAAACACAATTTATCATGATTTAGCACGCAGTATGCAACCGAATTATACGTTATGTCACATTTGACAACAAATTTAAAAATCTACCGAGGCAGAAACACAACACTTGGATCTGTGATTCTGCACTTGCAAATTATGTACTCAGCGTCTTTACAATGCACACTCCATTTTTAGTCACTGACAGAAGCATTACAATGTTGCTAGATTCAACTGACTCAGCCAGCACTTTTGCCATACTCATTCTCCCAGTCATCCAGTTAAAGTATAACTAAAGGCTAAAACATTTTTTTAGATTTGAATAGGAGGGGTTAGAACCATCATCAGTTTTTTATTGGTGTCTGCTCCAATAGGAAGATTTGGCTCGTTCACACCATACCTGTATGAAACCTGATGGGAAAACTGCACAGATTTCACTTGCAAAGACATGAATTTACATCAGTTTTTCCGCGTGTTCCAGTGAGTTTTTATGCACTATGACAAATTGGAATTTGTAGCTCTTCGGTAGCGCCAAACAGTGAATTTACTCCACGCCAGAAGTATGTTTTCAGGGCCTTTTCTGCCCACTTTTATTTAAAACAAAGCAAAAAGCTCAGACTTGAATAGTTTCCCATGGAGGGGATTCTCACCATCAATGCAGCAAAACATAGCATTCAGCCTCGTGGTTCTCTTTGAAGCTTCACTGCTCAGGCCCCCTGCCTTGGTCCTCCAGACCATCAAACACACAGTCCCAGTAAAATATTACACAATTTTTTTGTAAGGCATGCCGCATTCTACCACAGTCATTACTTTATCATATGTTTACGAAACACTTAAAATTGTCACTTACCTAGAACCCATGGTAATATCATCCACTCCACTACCGTGGGTGGAGGCCCTTGCATGTGTAAGTCAGTCCGTACTATGTGTTGAGATGCCAAAAGCAAAAAGAAGAGGAACGTGAGATATGAGGCTGTGTGGCAGATAAATTTGATGAATGGCTTTTTAATGAACAGTCCCAGCCTGCTCTTGGGTGCTATCAGGTATGCCAAAGACAGCACAGGAAAAAGCAGTCCAATTGTGATGCAAGTCAACAGCTTCACTGCCCAGTGCTTCCGGCGCCAACCTGGGAATCCATCGTACCACAGTGTAGCCAGCAACTGCTGACAGTTTGGCTGGGCCACAAACTAGAAATGAAAACAAATATATCATCAGGACTAGATTAAAACATTCATTTAATTCATGTTTTTTTTACTAAAAGAAAAATAAACATTTAATTCAGTAATAATAATTAAGTTAAGAAGTATCTCTGTATAAGACTCCATTTACAAAATATTATTGAACAGATGCATATTATTTCTTTATTTAGATATTGCTTTAACAAGACTGTGTTAATGCATGTGCTATACATGTTAACATTCTTTTTACAGGCTGTATTATTGAGGGGTCAAGAACATCTCTCCAGAATGCAACATAGTAATATGAACTTGTTACACAGAACATCATAAATTCCTTAATGAGACTCTGTCATAAAATAAAAAGTTTAAAGAAATGTGGTCCCTGCAAGGAAGGTGTTTATTACACATCTCTTCCTCTGACTGTGTCATGCCACTGTGGTTCCTTCCACCAGCACCTATGTCACTAGTAGGCATAGTAGTAACATGGCTGGAGGGAGGAACCACAGTGTGTGCAAGGGACTGGGAATTCAATACTCTTAGAAAAGCTAGTTTATATTCTTACTCTAACCAGTCAAGACTTTGATAATTATATGGCAATTTAGAAAGAAAGAAAATGTCAGGTTACAGTAGATGCTGTAAGATGAAACCAAACATTTTTTTTATTCCATTTTAAATTCTTTAAAGAGAAACTGCAGTCTGCTCACATAATTTGTAATAAAAACATCTTTGCCATTCTGGAGCTTCCCTCCAACCATTTTGCATATTATTTTATATATACTGTGATTTTGTACTTGCCAAATATGGTGCAGAAATCTCCCTCCACTAAGTCTGGCTGCAATCATTTTAACTGCAGGCAGCTGAAGCTGTTGCTTGTTTACTTCATGGATTTACACACACAGAGGCACACCTCCACCTCTGCAGCTCTCATTGGCCCTCTTATGACTCAACCCCCCTACCTTCCTGGCAAACTCTCACGAGAGTGAGAGAGCGAGCTGAGCATGATGTCATAAACCTAGGCTAATGACTAGACAAGAAACAGGAAGTGGGCTGTATAAGGTATTTACTGGCAGAAAAAAAAAATGTTTTACTATCTAAAGTTAAAACAACAAGGGCAGAAGAATTAAAATTAAATTTGAAAAAATGACTGAAGGTCCGCTTTAATAAAGTCTATATCTGATTTATCATGGCTGACAATTGTGCATAATGCAAACATTACATATCCAAGCAATTATCTAATTTATGATTTTAACATTAAGTGCTAGTGCATTATTAACAATATATAAATCCATGCTCCCAACTTTGTGGGAACAGTTTGGGGATGGGCCCTTCCTGTTCCAACATGACTGCACACCAGTGCACAAAGCAAGGTCCATAAAGACATGAATGAGCGAGTTTGGGGTGGAGGAACTTGACTGGCCTGCACAGAGTCCTCACCTCAACCCAACAGAACACCTTTGGGATGAATTAGAGCAGAGACTGCCAGCCAGGCCTTCTCATCCACATCAGTGCCTGACCTCACAAATGTGCTTCTGGAAGAATGGTCAAACATTCCCATTCAAATGAGATCAATCAATAAAGTCCATAGTGATAACAAAAAGACATCCTCTTTGTTAAAAAGTGCCAGTGCTCAAAAACATGCTGAGGTGATGATATTATTCAGAAACATGATGTGCTTGTCACCACCAATACTCCATTTCGTGCGATTTCATGTGCCCCAATCCCAATTGGTTTAAACTCACCAAATGGAGATGACCCCCTTTGGCTTATACCAAAAGTTCTACAAAAGCTTTCTCACAGCTGTGCGGGGCTCCTGATCCTCTGCCTACTGTCTCCTTCACAGAACCTCAGTTTAAATCTAATGCAGGAGAAAGCATCAAACAGAGAGGGATCTCATAATGTGTACCATTTTTTATTACAATCCATAAAAAAGTTTAAGAAATGAATTCACATTCATTGGTCCCACCCCGACATACTGTCATTTTTTTTGTAAATGCCTCCTGATGATGTCAGTACTGAGATGAAACGTGTAGGTGTAGAGGCAAGAACGTCTTCTCGGGTCTGCAATCAGCGGATGCATACACGCCTCTCTTACAGCGGAGCGGCGACAGTTTACAATAAAACCAGCAGATTATTCCTGGGTGCCAGGGTAGGCACTGATAAACATGAGTGGATTTTTTAACTTTTTTATGAATGTTAATAAAAACCGGTACACACTATGAGATCCCTCTCTGTTTGATCATTTAGCTTACTAACTGTATCCAATCAATTGTTACCACAAAAGTACTTTAGTTGAGTTCATGGATTATACTTCTATCACTACTTATGTCACAAATAATAAATAGAGTAAATACATAAACAGAATGAAAACTCACTCAGTTCCCCCTGTACAACAATATAGAAGAAACCTTCTTTTTTTCAGTTTAAATACCAAACAGGTTGATGTTTACAAAATGGTAAAAAAGAGAATAAAGCTGCTATCATCAGCAAGCAGAGTTTGGCCCTCGGCCCTAGGTCTGATGATATTGCTATGGTTAATCATCTTTAACCTTTTTTTCGTTTTTAGATATTTTATACTTTGTAAACCTGTGCCACAACTGATGATCTCTCCACAAACAACACTTGGATGTTGTCTTACAATGTCTTATGAAGAAAGAAATAAGCCCCAGGGATAGTGCGGACATAGAGGAATGTAGAAATGGGGTACACCTATATTATGTAAAAAGATTTACTTTATTGATACAAAATAATAAATATAACAATGAAAAATGTACAAAAGGTAAAAGCAATAGTGCATCTTAATAGGAAAAGTTGCTACATATATATCACCGACATGTTTCGGAAGCCAAAAAGAAATGCTTTTGACATTTATATCTCCTTCTTCAAGGTAATAGAATAGCACACCTTTCCGTATTCTATTAAAGAAAGGAAAAGGGGAGGGGGGGGGGGATGAGAGAATATTGTATCAATGTTGTATAGTAGTATTATCCAAAAGCAGTGGGTTATAGCACAATAATAATAACATACATGTATGATAGAGCAATTTATATATATATTTGTACTTACAAGAATATGCTAAAATTTGATAACCATGCACACCAGTAGGTGAGAACGTCAGGCCAGGGGTATTTTGCTCAGCCGTGCCTGGATAACTCCATTCATAGAGTATAAATTAAGGGATAAATCCCATGTTGTGGAAAGCAGGTATAAGAAGGCTGTATCTATGCTTCAAGAAAAGGATGGCAGGTGTGTTGTATATCAAAGCAGCCCACCAATGCTCGCAAGGATATCTCGAGTGAGGGAGACCACTGTATGAAAATATAATGGAATCTAAGTATAAAGTAGCCCACAGTAGTAATGTGTTTAAAAGAGTAAACATGGACCATTATTATTTACTTCAGGGATAAAAGATTCCAACTTAATCACCGGAGTCTCTGGCGTTTCCTGACTGTGCAGCAATAAATGCCGTTCACAGCCAGAGTATATAAGCCCAGAGATCAGGTGAATGTGTTTGGAGTTAATTGGCGGTGTGTATCACTAGCGTGATGGAAGGGGAGGGAGGGGCTGGGGGTAAGCGCTGTGGAGCGTGTAATGGAAATTTGTAAGTTCTGTATATAATTTTATTGTATTTTGTATGTATTGCACTCTGCCCTCACTGTGCACACGGCACTAATAATGTTTTCAGTAAATGTTTACATTCTTTCGAGTCCTGATTAGAATTAGCCTGCCTATGTAACGCCCCTTGTTACCATGAATGTACAATTGTAATATTAATGTGATACCTACGTAATCATGTGCATAAAAACCTTCAATTGCGTCATAATAAAGCAGAACAGTAATTTGGAAAGATGCTGAGCGTATCTTTTGTGTCTGTTCCCTACTGCAGTAGTTATTATTAATTTGGAACCACTAATCAATATGAGGATAGGAGTTGCCTATCATCAATTTAACCGAGTCATGCATGGCGAGCCAGCCAGGAGGGGATTCCAGGTGACCCTGAGTATCCGAAACGAGGAGCTTGAGACGATCCGGGAATTTCTGATAATCAGCCGGCTGAGGTAAGCCTTTTGCTTACATTTGAGTTATCAGACTTCCTTGATCGGTAAGGCATTTTCGGGACAAAGGGTACCTATTTTACTCCCCTTAATCGAACTGTATTGATTGGTGGTTATATGTTATGTTGTCCCTGTCTATTGTCCATCGGAGTGTTATAGATAAGAAAGGGAAGAATAGTGCTGTTCACAGGTATATGTAGTACATCTGCTAGATAAAGTAGTTTAGAGGCAAGAGGGTATAGGCACAAGTAGAGAAGAGAGAAGACTGGCCAGTCATTATCGGCATTGAATTAAGTAAGGGAATGAAGGGTAAGAGACCCTAAAAAATGCCCAGCGCAAGAGGAGCGCTATATATGAACCAAAGGTGTGGTTCCGCCTATACTGAGCCCCTAGATTAATGGTTAGAGTGGACACGGATGTACAATGGGTAACTGGGTTACCAAGGTCCACAGGGACTAAGAATCATGCAGAGTAAACAGCTAGAGAAACAGCTATCTATGTGAGCAAGATGGATCAAGGGTGACATTAACACTAGACAGAAAGGGACATTTTCATGTTAAGTTGTGGGATGAATTTGGGGTCAGGCACTACAACTATTAGAGTCAGAAACAGAGAAATGAGAGTTAAAACAGAATACTTTATATGTTGTCAGAGAGGGAAGATGGGATGAGCACTCTGGCTGCCCATCTGATCATAGAAGCTACATATAAAAGATATCTGAACAAAATAAGGAATGCAGAATTTAGGCAGGGAAATATTAAAGAGTTAAAAGAAAGTGAGAGAATGATATGCATGTGTTGTGTACAAATGGGAAAAATGTAAGCGATTTTAGAGAGATATTGGTGTGTGTGCGAATGCTGGGACCTTTAGTTCTATTGCTTGTGTGTGTCATGTACGCAGATGTGACCCCCTCCTTTGCGCTCTCATGAAAGAAATGTGGCTGGGATGAGAGGTTAGTGATAAGCTGGAAGGACACCATTGCCAATTTCTGTTTTTTAGACAAAACATTTATAACAAAATGTGCCGGGTTAACTAATCTAATGGTAAACAATGTGATCACAATTATTTTTTGAATCTGTTTTCCAAACATGGTAAATTGAAGGTTACATTTAACCGTGTATTACACAAATTGAATATCCTTTGATAGTGGAAACAGTGCATTTAAAAAAGGGAAATTAAGTAAAATTAAGTAATAATGAGTATTAATTTCTAATATGAGTTTAACAATTTTATTAATAATATAGATATAATGAAACTGGTTTAGACAACCTTTGGTTGGAAATGAAATCCAGGTTAATGGGGAAATTTGTAAAAATTGGATTAGTTTAGATTAAGATAACAATTTTGTAATTTTACATTTATACAATAAGCCCTTATTGAGAGAAAAAAAGATTAAGATGAGGTTGTTATTTTGAATAAAGCTGCCATAATATTTAACAAAGCCAAGATGGATGGGATACATAAGAAGTTTTTCTACAAAAATGAAATTTTAAGGTTTTTGATGAAAACTTGATGTGCGGTCCATGATGTGAGAGTAATAATAAATAAAATTTAAATATAACAGACCCATTACATCAAGTCCACACACCCTGTTAGGATAGATGCCACCTGCAGCCAGTTGTTTTATAGTTTTTGATGCTTTCTGGTCCATCATACAGATTGTTGATCCTTTTGTTTTTATTTATTTTTATTTTTGAAATCCAAAGCAGAATGTGTGGATTGTGAAATGATGTGCCCCTTTTTCTTGTAAAGTACAGTGGTATAAGCAGAAGAATAGTTTTGGATTTATGGACATCTCTGCATGACCGCAGGGTATTGTTATCATTTATTATAATATTGCCAGGAAAAAGTTGTCTTTTGAAACATGAAACTGGAGTTCTTACACAAACAGCATGATAGAAAACAAGACATTGTAATATATTTATGCAAGCTGGACCCAGTAATGAAGGGTTCACCCCGATATATCAGAGCTGCAGCTTTTATGCAAAGGTGCTATTAGACAAAGTTAGATATTGTTTTGGTCAATGGTCCGACATTCTGTGCAGCAAATTTACAGCTAACTAAATGTTTGTCTAATGAAAGGTTTAAAATATGAGTTTGTTTATGTACAAATCTAACAATGAAAAATGCGTACATTTATTCAAAAGAAAGGAAAAGACGCATGTGTTAAATTGATGACATAGGAATCAGCTGCTGTGAGTCCAGTGCAGGACACACTCCCTGAAGACCCAGATATTTAATTTTTTGTAGATTTGAGTATGCAGTTTATCACCCAGAAGGATACTCTGTATTCAAAGTCATTGGATCCTTTTTCCCCAGCTCAAGAAGCAGAGCTCCATGTTTTAGCAAAGCCTGTGAGCTATAAAAAGAGTGTAAATTTATATAGATAGTCAAGATATAGAGAGCTTTTGGTTCCATTTAAAGGGCCAGAAGTTTGTTTTTACTTCGGCAGGTAAACCAACCATGCATGCCAAGTTAATTTGATTGGCTGTTTTCAGCCTTCCAGGTTCTTGCTGAGGTAGCCATATTAACTTTCACACATGGAAGCAGACCAGGTGACTAAGGATGCTGCATTACAGCCCTGGACACTTGATGGGTCTGTGCAACTCACAGATTCCACCCTAGTTCTGGCCCAGTATAGCTGGGATTAATAATTCAACTTTAAGGACCCCAGAACGAGAAGAACAAGTGGTCCACAGGGGGCAATTTCTTATGAAACAGGACTTTGGAAAAGGTGATCATTTATGTCTGTCAGCCACTCTTTTCCCTCCAGCTTGACACATGGACCGTGTCATCAGTCACAAGCAGTTATGGCTGCCTTAGTAAATGAGCATGGGATAGAGCCAGGGTTCTCCACAGTTGTTTTTATAACATACCACTTCTTGTTTTACCTGTTACCAAAGGTGTTACCAAAAGCTCAACATCCCTTCCAGAGATTACAAAAAAGATATATCCAGATGCCCAAGTCAGGATCTTACAAGTATGCATTTTGTCTGTATGGACATGTTTTTTGGATGTCCAGTGGCAAATGCTACTGCAAAGGCCACAGTAAAAAGTGTTATCAGAAGTAGTTTGTAAGTACAGAGTGCCAGAAAGTACAGAGAGTAACAGAGGAAATAATTTTTATAGGAGAGTCCTTACTAGAAGTTTTGAGGTTTTATTTTTACACCCCCACTGTCTACAATGTAGTGGACAAAGTAGAGTAAGAAACTAGAAAACTTTTGCCTGAATGTTTTCTTATATTTTATCAAGCCCCTAAGGGGGATGTTGGACTCTCTCCCTATGGGATTTTGTTTGGGAGTGTGTTACTCACTTGCTTATATTTTGTCTCAGCAGCCGAAGTCCTCCATTCGGATCTCACGGAGAATGTTGCTGATCTTTTAAGGTTTTTTACAAACTCATTTATGTGTTTTCTCCCCAATTCCAGATCCTAAAAGTTTGGAAGGATCTAAAACTAAAGCCAGGTGACTTGTGGATTGTTAAGAGACATTTATATATATAAGGAAATGTTTGGAGACTCAATACAGCATCTATTTCATGTACAGTTTTTGCAAAACTTGAAGGAAAAGTCACCTGGATCCACACCAGACACTGTAAAAATGACTTAATTAAAGAAATCTTTGTGTTTGATTTGTTTCCCTCTTGTGATCACAGTCTAGGGTACTTTTTGATTCAATTACTTTAATTGTAAGGGATATATATATTTGAAAAATAGTTCAGCCATGTTGAGGTCATATTTGTCTTTTGTACGTCTTCTATTTTATGTAGAATTGTCTGTGTTTACATATGCAGATAAGTCAGCATGCCAACAATTCAGCTAGAAGGCCATTCTGGCCACAGGAGTGTACAGCCAGTACTCTGTAAATATGTCTTATCAATCATTTGTTCTTCACAATGAAAAGTCATTTTGTAGTGAAAAAGTTGCTCAGCTATTATTTTCTCCACAATGGAGTTTTTTTGCCTCTTTGGCCAGGACTACCTCCACCTAAGCGTGTGGAGGTTCCAGGTTAAAGGTGATAGCAGGTATGGTTAGTGATCAAAATATTGATCAAAAGAGGGGAGACTGTAATGGAAATTTGTAAGTTCTGTATATAATTTTATTGTATTTTGTATGTATTGCACTCTGCCCTCACTGTGCACACGGCACTAATAATGTTTTCAGTAAATGTTTACATTCTTTCGAGTCCTGATTAAAATTAGCCTGCCTATGTAACGCCCCTTGTTACCATGAATGTACAATTGTAATATTAATGTGATACCTACGTAATCATGTGCATAAAAACCTTCAATTGCGTCATAATAAAGAAGAACAGTAATTTGGAAAGATGCTGAGCGTATCTTTTGTGTCTGTTCCCTACTGCAGTAGTTATTATTAATTTGGAACCACTAATCAATATGAGGATAGGAGTTGCCTATCATCAATTTAACCGAGTCAAGCGTCAACCGACCACTCCCCCAGACACTCGTCATCCAACACCAAACCTCCCAAGTGTCTCCCAAATATATCCCCCGGCCGATGCTGCGTCCGGCACCACCGCGCATGTGCAAAGGCTATGTCGCCACATCAGGGCTATGCAAACTAGCAACCCTGATGTACCCCTAGGAAGACATGTGTCACAGGTACACAATGGCATTTTTCCCACCATTAAAGTATTAGTATTGGACCGAATGCACCCGAGCACCAGTGGAGGGGACCTTGATAAACTCCTTCTCCAACGAGAGCTCAGGTGGATATATCGTCTTAAGGCCACTTTACCCCCTGGCCTCAATGAAGCCTTTAGCTTTAAGCCGTTTTACCAGGCTTTACTTCAGGCTCATTTGACAAAGATATATAATGTCAGTTTCTGCCTCTGATGACTTTTTCTGCATATAATTTCTTTATTGCTCCTTTGCCCCTCCCCTTTTTTGTCATTTATGACAGCACGTATTCTTATCATTAGAGACAATGTACAATTCTACGTTTACTTTGAAAAATGATACTGTATTTAATAAATGTTTGTGCTTTTTTGATTACAGATAGTTCATCACCATCAGCAAATCTAACTGTACAGGTGTCAACCGATGGCCCGAGTTGATCCTCATGCCATGCCTATATGCCTATTGTTCCTTGACATATTTGGGTGGATTGTGTTGTTCCTGGTGGCCCATCGAGGCTCCCCGACACGGGGGGCCCCTTCGGTGACGCTTTGTGCCGCCGTGGGGGCATCTCCCTTTTGAGGGTGGCATTGGCGGAGCCTTCTGTGCGGACAGTACTTGTCTGTGCATGCGCACTGTGTGATTCCATCTCCCAGTGCGTCTGCCTACTTCCGTGTCGGCGGCCGTGTCGACGTCTGACGTCACCGCGCAAATGCGCGGTGGCGCCGGACGCCGCATCGGCCAGGGGAAAAACTTGGGAGACACATGGGAGGTTTGGTGTTGGAGGACGAGTGTCTGGGGGAGTGGTCGGTTGACGCTCCACTGCGCTTACCCCCACCCCCTCCCTCCCCTTCCATCACGCTAGTGATACACACCGCCAATTAACTCCAAACACATTCACCTGATCTCTGGGCTTATATACTCTGGCTGTGAACGGCATTTATTGCTGCACAGCCAGGAAACGCCAGAGATTCCGGTGATTAAGTTGGAATCTTTTATCCCTGAGGTAAATAATAATGGTCCATGTTTACTCTTTTAAACACATTACTACTGTGGGCTACTTTATACTTAGATTCCATTATATTTTCATACGGTGGTCTCCCTCACTCGAGATATCCTTGCGAGCATTGGTGTGCTGCTTTGGTATACACAACACACCTTCCATCCTTTTCTTGGAGCATAGATACAGCCTTCTTATACTTGCTTTCCACAACATGGGATTTATCCCTTAATTTATACTCTATGAATAGAGTTATCCAGACACGGCTGAGCAAAATACCCCTGGCCTGACGTTCTCACCTACTGGTGTGCATGGTTAACAAATTTTAGCATATTCTTGTAAGTACAAATATATATATAAATTGCTCTATCATCATGTATGTTATTATTATTGTGCTATAACCCACTGCTTTTGGATAATACTACTATACAACATTGATACAATATTCTCTCATCCTCTTCCCCCCCCCCCCCCCTTCCCCTTTTCCTTTCTTTAATAGAATACGGAAAGGTGTGCTATTCTATTACCTTGAAGAAGGAGATATAAATGTCAAAAGCATTTCTTTTTGGCTTCCGAAACATGTCGGTGATATATATGTAGCAACTTTTCCTGTTAAGATGCACTATTGCTTTTACCTTTTGTACATTTTTCATTGTTATATTTATTATTTTGTATCAATAAAGTAAATCTTTTTACATAATATAGGTGTACCCCATTTCTACATTCCTCTATGTCCGCACTATCCCTGGGGCTTATTTCTTTCTTCATATGCAATTTTGGGATGTGACATAGAGTGAAGGGTTCCCCCAGTCCTGGTTGGTTCTCATCTGGTTTCTCCTTACATTTTTCTTACAATGTCTTACAACATTTAGCCTACTCCAATGGTAAAATATAGTCAGTTTGTAGGAAAATAGCACATTGAGCGTGACACATTCACAAGACCTTTCAACCTGCATATCTCTCCTGTTTAGTTAAGCTTTTCACACTTCCTGGAGACACAGGCAATTTTTCTGAAGAGCAACCTATGTTTCTGAAAGTCAAAAATGTAGAATTGAAATTAATAATAATAAATATTATCCACCTTCATGTTATAAGACATACAATCTGTATGCTTGATTTTAAAATTGGTTCTGCTTAATGTGGTTGATATTATTTCATAATTAGTTATGCTGGCTATACATGGCTTAAATATCAGTCGATTCCTGCTGAATAGAATAAAATTCAAGCTGTGGGTGGCCCTGCTGGGATCACTTGGCTTTGCAAACTTCATTTAATAAAATCAAAGGAGTTGGGTGGGAAATTGTTGATTGCACAGTGACTGCATCCAATCAGCTGCAATCACTTTTTGGGTGCCCATACAACAGCCAACACTGGAGATTCCTCCATCTACACTGTTTAGGGGCTATACAAGAGAAATCTAGCTCTCTTTACAGAATATCTTCGTGTACCGAGAAGAGGGGTAAAGCGATGAAAGTGAGTATATGGGGTGAGCTTTCAAGAGATGCTGTCACTTTGTCCTGAATAGAAAAGAGGTGAAACCTGGGGGTTTATTGGGGCTAAGTATAAAAAGCCTAAAGTGATTGTTAAGCATGATTTTATTTAAATTAAAATAATAAACATGCAATACTTACCTGCTCTGTGCAACTGTATTGTACAGAGCAGCCCCGATCCTACTCTTCGGTGAGAGCCACCACAGCAAGCCGCTTTCTATGTAGGCACTTGTGGGTGCTCCATTCCAGCCTTACCCTCTGCTCCCTCATCACAGGATTTGACTGACAGCAGGGGGAGCCCATTACTCCCACTGCTATTAATCTGCCCAATGAGGAGGCAGAGAGCAGCTGCTCTCGTGCACAGTGCTGGATCAAGAATGGGGTTGGGGGTCACTCTCACAACAAAAAAGTTTTGAACCTTAATGCATAGAATGCATGAACCATTTTAAGAACCACTGTACATAATAGCTGTATGTTCGGGGGGGGGGGGGGGGCGGGACTAGGTTTAGGGTGGGGAAAGCAGAAAGGGAAGGGGCAGATAAGAATTCATGGTGTAAACAATAATAATTTGAAAACACTCTGCAAGAAAAAAAAATGTTAATTGAATGAATGAATGAGTGACTTGTATAGCGCTACCTATGCAAACTGAATCGCCTCAGGGCGCTTTTGCCGCTGGTATCCATCTGCGGTATAGCGCGGTCCTTTTCCCCATGGTGTCCCGACACGCTTACATACACATACAACATACACATATTTGGCCAATTTTTTCGACAGGGTCTAATTAACCTACCAGCATGTCTTTGGAGTGTAATATGGCAAAAGTTAACATCAATTTTGTTTTCTAAACAATTTGGTGACAAGATGATTTTTATTGGGAAAAATATATGTACAACTATTTGTGACCTGACTCAAAGGGGAATGTGAAAGATTCAGTTCATTTGAGATAGACTTATGAATCCAAGATGCTACAGCTTAACCAGCAGAGTGGAAAGTGTATGTACGATTACTTTTTGGTATTGTGATTCTGTAAATTGATTTTTATGAACTTCCCTGGTACTCCCCTGGTACTGTAGCCTCAGCCTCCAAGGTCTGTGACAAACCTAAGTAGCCTTAAGAAAAACAAAAAGGTAGAAATGCAGAAGGACGGGTTGAAAATGGAATACTCTAGTACCTAAGACACCTAAAGAGAAATATTTCTGTTTGTTAAAATCAAAAACACTTTACCCCTTGCTTATTAGGTACTGTATATAAAAAATATATAACGCATTAGGGATCATCATTAAAGAAAAATTATTTGAGAAACTATGTGCCTAAATCATTTTTCTCAGTGGAAAACAAATATGGATATAGAGAGATATGGATATGTTAAGATGTGTAGGTACAGAAAGACTAGTGCAGGTGTTCTGAGTTTAAAGTAGTTGTCTTATAAGTGTAGCGCTAACCCAGCAGGAGCTACTGGTAATAGAGCCTATTTCCCCCACTCACAGCATGCCCAGCCAGGCACACTGCATTTACAGCATTCCTCCACAGGCTCAAAAATCTCTAGTCTAGGGGTTTCATTTTTGTGCTTTTACTAGTAAATGAGGGACTTGGATGGGAGCATGGGATGCCCTGAACTATTTAAATTGAGGACTTAATGACCTGGGGACTTGCTAGGCTTCTAAGGCTGTCTGTATTGCACAACCTTCGACTGCACTGTACTGTCTCCTGGCTGTATTGCACAGCACCTGGCTGCGCAGGACACACTTATTCAACAATGCACAACACCTGGCTGCATTGCACAGCTCCTGGCTGCACGGGACACTCTTGGGCAGACTTGCATTGCACAGCTTGTAAGGTAAAGCACCCCACAGTCACTTCTTCACTGTGCAGCAGGAGTAAGTACTCACTGTGGCCTGGATGAGGCTTCTCCTAGTCAATCTCTCTGTCCCAGGGGCAGAGTCCCCAGCACAGGGGTCTCCTCCAGCATGCTGGACTCTGGAACTCTGCACCTTGGCTGCCAAGCCTCAGAATAGTTATAGACTCCCCTTTCACCCACTAGACAGTCCTCTCCAGGGATTGGCTAGAGACTCATTAATATTCAGGCTGCTTGTTCTACTCTCCCTCCCACTATACATTCAGTAATATCCAGAAGTCAAGGAGAAGTAGCAGAACAGCAGCCCGTGAGACACTGAACAGCCCAAAGTAAATTTAAATATTGCCCCAATGTTTTATGCCAGGTTTTGAAAAGATAAGCAAGAAAGATGGGTGACCCTCGTGAGAGGTGTGAGGAGGAGGGGTTGGTAAGGGTTACATGCCTACAGATTCAAGTAAAGTAATTTTTAACAGCTGAATCCAGTGTGTGAAAACTTTGTTTTAAGTCAATGACATAAGACAGTGGTTATTCACAGAAAGTCTTGGCGCAGTTTGCAACATAGTGTTTAATCATAAGCTAAACCCAACAGGTCTGCCCAACATATCAGTGGGTCACTGGAGGCCCCTGAAACATTTAGACATAATACTGACTTTTTTCTAAAAGACAATATTTGCATTGGATTAGTCTTGCTTTTCACATGATGGGGCATAAGTCCGAGTAAAGGTCTATTAGACAACCAACACTGCATAGATGGGATGATTGTGCATACAGTATGTGCCCCATACCTAGATATTGCTTTAAGGTGTTACAGGGTGCTGTGGGGAGGCAGGAAATACTGTAAAGTAGGATATGGCATCCTATGGTATCTTCTATATGAAGCGCCCTACTCCCGTAGGAGCGGCTGAAAGTTCGTTCTACCCTGGAGCTTGTTCCATCACCCCTTTTCCCCAACCAAATAGAACACGCAGACAGTCATTGAAAATTAACTATGTACAACTTTATTGCGGTTTCCATATGAAATGCAGCACTGTACTGAAAAGTCACTCTGAATAACTTCCAGTAGGGTTGAATGAATGCAATACAATATTACTTCTAGATTGTACGAAGCCCAGATTAGTAGACTTCCATCTTGAATAATATCTCCTAGTGCAATGCATCTTTCCTTCTTCCTGTTTACCACCACTTCCTGACTTGGCAGAACTTCTGATTTTAACTCCTTCTGTGATACTCTGAATAACACTCGAGAAATGACTTTCGGATGTCTCCAGGGTATTAGTTCCTCTAGGGCCCAGCTCTGTCCTCCTGAACCCGCACACTAACCCCTCTAAAGTCTCTGCAGAAGTTCTGTTTCCCTCTGGGTTACACTCACTTGTGTTTCTGAGTGATGATCCATGTCGTACACAGAAAATCCTCACCCAGTCCTGGATGTCAGTATTGGCAGCAATTTGGAAGAAAGTACTTCAGTTCCTCTCCATCCGCATAGCTTGCTTTCCTTCTCCTCACACAGGGGAGAACATCAGCGCTGTATCAGTGGCTATATCCTTACTCCTGGATACTTTCTACATAGCATGCTTCCCCTCCCCCATAGGGGAGAGCACCCGCACAAATCCTCCTGGAGCTTACATCTTTCAACAAGATCCTCTCAACTTCCCATGCAGAACGAACCCCAAGAAGCATATGACCAGGCCTTATATAGAAGTCCCGCCCCTGTCCCAACAAATTAACTATTGGTTCAGAGGGGTCTTCCAGAACTGCCTGTCACTCTCACTTGTATTCCTCTTGTCTTCTAGGCCAAACCCCAGAAAACAAAGGAAACTGTCCAAGCACGGGGTCACACCCTCCTCTACACTAATAAACCTCCCCAGGAATCAAACCCCACCAGATTACACAGCAGAGTGAGATTCTGGCAATTTTAGCCTATTATAACACTAAACTCTCTATTGTAGCACTCACCCAAACTGGTGGGCGCTACAGTTTGCAAGGAAAGGATTGCAAGGAAAATCCTTTCCCCAACCTGGAAACAGTCGTACTAGCTAACTCCCTTTTTTTTCCCTAAGTGTTGTGTGCAAAGCATATACAAAAAAACTAAACAAGTCACATTTTCAATCATAATTACATTTCCTAACTTATGAGTCCCTATCACTACAGATATTATCACTCAAACAGCCGTCTTGACGTACCTGTAAAGGAAAACACGAAAATATAGACTTTACCCTATCTTACAGATTCATAATATAAATTTTTTTCTTGGCATGTGTCATACCACCAGGACTGCTGTTCCCTCAAAAGAAGTCAAAGGGACTCCTGCAAAACAGAGCCTCTATTGTCACCCCAGATATACACTGTTCAAGTCCAAAAAAAAAACACAACACTTTCTGGATGACTCCAACAGGGAGTTCATAAAACTTTTTGAGTATAACCAAACTACAAGTGACATTACAGGGACAACAGCAGAGATAGTGTCCTTACTTAGCCAAGTAGGCACTGTAGCTGTTACCCTGTGTTGGCAGTCATTGGGACAAAACCCACCCTAACCCAGCTACTCACTTGTAGTCATTGGGTGGACAAATTCAACATACATCTTGGTGACAGCTCCTGAGCCAGAGTACTGTTCACAAATAATAATAGGGATCAGGCAGTCTTTTCCGGGAATCCCCCGTCCCCTTCACTGAGATTGAGATACTACGGGTGTGCCGACCCCCTTTAAGGACTAGGACCCTGTCCTTATAGATAGCCCTCCCCAGCTTCCATTCCCTGAAGATGTCCTGAAATCGGATCCATGCTTCGCTGTCTGGGGTGCGCTGCGGTTTGGGCACATGCAGGTAGTTCCACACTAGTTCTCTTTCCCGTTCCTCTCTGGAATCCTCAACAATAATCATGATTGACTCTGGAACATATGGGTACTCATACCTCCATTCTTGCGCCACTCTCCTCTGTACATCCCTCTGGAACCTAGATAAACGGGGTAGTTCCTTCGGTTTTCCCCTCCCAGGCAGAACACATGCATCCAGGGCTTTGGTAGCCCTCTGCTAGAAGGAAGAAGAAGCAAAAGAGGGTGTCCGTTGAATTTTAGAATGAAGTCTGATGGGGGGTATAGAACGCTTGATGAAGATAGCTGTGTCCCTTGTGACTCCTGTGGAAGCTTCTAAGGATATGAAGCTTTCCAGGAACACTTCATTTTCACTAGAGCTGCCTTCTTCTGGGGATGACCACTCAAACAGGCGTTCGACAGATCTGTACTTGTCCAGCATCTCTGGTGACCCCCAGTCTATGGCCCGACCCTCATCTTCCCTGTCCAGCTCACCCGAGATATCACCATCTCCTTCACATGGCTGCCTCTGGACAGGTTCAATAAGGGGCTTATTCTCAATGGTTGGCAATTCCGGGGAACATCTTGGGGCCTGCTGTATTAACTCAGCAACCCCTGGAGCCCCGACCAAACCACAGGCCTCCCCATCAGGTCCTACCTGAACCTCCGGCACATCCGATTCCTTTGAGGGAACGGGCTGGAACTCCTTTGCTGCTACTGCGAACACAGACGACTCTCGGCCCTCTCCGGCCACTCCAGTCATCTGTATTTGAGGCTTGCAAAGTCCAGTTGTGGGACTGGCATGGTAGTACCGGACCTCCTGTTGCACAGGTCCCAGGCGTGTAAGCTGTGCTCCACAATGTCCACAATGGGCCCAGGCACGGACTCCTACTGAGGGATTATGACATGCAGGGCATAACATGCAGAGCTGCTCCACACCCTCTACTACTCTGAGCGCCAGTCCTCCGGTGAGCTCCAGGTGGATGCCGGTGTCCACGAGGTCTTGGTCCTGCTGATCAGTCTGCTGCATGGCTGGCGTACTCTGAATACACGTGGCCATCTTCCTCCGCCTTGTATATAGCGCGTGGCACACTGAATGCTGACACCCTCTCCTCTAGGGCGTGGATCCGCCTCTCAGCTTGTTGGCTCAGCGTGCGAGCAACTGTAACTCTACATTTTGCGGCCGCACCACAGCGACACCTGGTGGCAGGCTCTTAGGAAATACAGGTTACAGCAGCGAACTGATTTTTAACACAGTAGAAAGGTTCTTTGGGTAACCCCCAAACTGTAAAAGAGATAGCCTCTTCTACATCACATTCCCGACTGTGCAGCAGGCAAATTTGTAGCGACAGTGGCGATGCTGACGCTGTACTTACGCCACAGCGTCACTCTGAATAACTTCCAGTAGGGTTGAATGATATGCAATACAATATTACTTCTAGATTGTACGAAGCCCCGATTGGTAGACTTCCATCTTGAATAATATCTCCTAGTGCAATGCATCTTTCCTTCTTCCTGTTTACCACCACTTCCTGGCAGAACTTCTGATTTTAACTCCCTCTGTGATACTCTGAATAACACTCGGGAAGTGACTTTCGGATGTCTCCAGGGTATTAGTTCCTCTAGGGCCCAGCTCTGTCCTCCTGAACCCACACACTAACCCCTCTAAAGTCTCTGCAGAAGTTCTGTTTCCCTCTGGGTTACACTCACTTGTGTTTCTGAGTGATGATCCATGTCGCACACAGAAAATCCTCACCCAGTCCTGGATGTCAGTATTGGCAACAATTTGGAAGAAAGTACTTCAGTTCCTCTCCATTCGCATAGCTTGCTTTCCTTCTCCTCACACAGGGGAGAACATCAGCGCTGTATCAGTGGCTATATCCTTACTCCTGGATAATTTCTACATAGCATGCTTCCCCTCCCCCGTAGGGGAGAGCACCCGCACGAATCCTCCTGGATCTTACATGCTCCAACAAGATCCTCTCAACTTCCCATGCAGAACGAACCCCAGGAAGCATATGACCAGGCCTTATATAGAAGTCCCGCCCCTGTCCCAACAAATTAACTATTGGTTCAGAGGGATCTTCCAGAACTGCCTGTCACTCTCACTTGTATTCCTCTTGCCTTCTAGGCCAAACCCCAGGAAACAAAGGAAACTGTCCAAGCAGAGTGCAGGGGGTCACACCCTCCTCTACACTAATAAACCTTCCCAGGAATCCAACCCCATCAGATTACACAGCAGAGTGAGATTCTGGCAATTTTAGCCTATTATAACACTAAACTCTCTATTGTAGCACCAAACTGGTGGGCGCTATATATACAATGTGACAGTTTTTTTTAAATAAAAATTATTATGTGACAAGTTATTTTATTCAAAACATAAAACTAAACTACAGACAAATAATATAATGTACAGTTGAAACACATGTGTGAGAGCTATTCTACCTTCCAATGAATTTAGAATTCTTCTAATCTAATCTTGTCTTGCGTTCACCCCTGTCACGCTACATAGCCATAAACCTCTCTGCTAATTTTTATTGCAGTTAATCAATACAGCCTGGTTTTGGGTCAGCTTCTGATTGGCAGCACATTAATGAGATCAGCCCTAAGCTCTTCTCCTATGTATGCATACTCACACTTGATACTAGTAAAAAGGAGAGGATGGAACACATAGGCCCCATAAAGGACGTGGAAGGGAAGGTGGTTACAGATGACAAGGAGAAGGCAGCTGTGCTAAATGCTTTCTTCTCCTCAGTATTCACACAGGAAAATGAGGGGTATACCGATCACGACAGTATTGTTAGTAACATGCCACAGGATCTACCCTTGTGGCTAACAGAGACTGGAATATGGAAAGAATTAGAGAAGCTTAACATAAATAATGGCTTACGCCCCAGAGTCCTTAAAGAGCTCAGTCAGGTTATAGCCAGACCACTATTCTTAATCTTCATGAATGGCATACTGACAGGACTGGTACTAACTGATTGGTGAAAAGCCCACATGGTACCAATATTCAAAAAAGGGCAGAGATCTATTTCTGGGAACCATAGGCCTGTCAGTCTAATGTCGGTAGTTTGCAAACTGTTTGAGTTGATGATATAGGACCATATCCAAGAATTTGCTGATGAAAACAGTATAATTAGCAGTAATCAGCATGGGTTTACGACAGGTCGCTCTTGCCAAACCAACCTATTAACACTCTACAAGGAAGTGAGCTGCCATCTGGACAAAGGTAGGCCGGTGGATGTGGTGTATCTGGATTTTGCCAAAGCATTTGATACAGCCCCCCACAAACGCTTAATCTACAAGCTGGGGTCTATAGGCATGGACCATAGGGTATGTACCTGGATAAATGACAAACGCAGTGCATTGCATTAAGTTTATATGTCCATATGCCATCATCCAATATAAGAAACAAACAGCCTCCCAGTGTGCAATATCAGATGACAGATGATGAAACAGTGATTGCAGCCCATCCACCACAGATAATCAAGCCTCTCACCTCACTGATTTGACCTGAAAAGGTCACTCAGCATTTGACCCACACCCGGGGTACAAACAACCAACTATCCACTGGTATCGATGAAGCTAATGTTCACTCCGGACATATGGACAGAAAAAAAAGAATCCGACCCTCTCCGTTTTTAACAATTTATTGTCAGCATAACAGATATAAAACTACTTACAAAATTAGCACTTCGACCAAGTCCATGCTCATTTGCCTGCACTTGGTCGAAGTCCTAATTTTGTAAGTAGTTTTATAGCTGTTATGCCGACAATAAATTGTTAAAAACGGAGAGCACTAGATTCTTTCCTTTATGTCCATATGTCCGGAGTGAACATCAGCTTCATCGATACCAGTGGATTGTTGGTTGTTTGTATCCCGGGTGTGGGTCAAATGCTGAGTGACCTTTTCAGGTCGAATCTGTAAGTTGAGAGGCTTGATTATCTGTGGTGGATGGGCTGCAATCATTTTAATAATAATTAATAATCACATTTTACCGTCTTGTCTGTCATCTGATATTGCACACTGGGAGGCTGTTTGTTTCTTATATTGGACGATTGCATATAGACATATAAAGTTATTGTGCTGCACTGCATTTGTTATTTATCTTTATCGAGGCATTCTGGATTATCCTTGAGTGTCAGCTTGCAATTTCTTTTTAAGATTTGTTCATTATTGTTATATTTGCACTGAATATTTGCTTTTTTTATATGTACCTGGATAGAAAACTGGCTACGGGGGCGTGTCCAAAGGGTTGTGATTATGGATGAGCTTCGAGTTCGAGTCGAACTCATGTTTGACTGGAACATCGGCTGTTCGCAAGTTCGCCGGACAGCGAACAATTTGGGGTATTCGCGGCAAATTCGAATGCCGTGGAACACTCTTTAAAAGTCTATGGGAGAAATCAAAAGTGCTAATTTTAAAGGCTTATATTCATGGTATTGTCATAAAAAGTGTTTGGGGACCTGGGTCCTGCCCCAGGGGACATGGATCAATGCAAAAAAAAGTTTTAAAAACGGCCGTTTTTTCGGGAGGAGTGATTTTAATAATGCTTAAAGTGAAACAATAAAAGTGTAATCAATATAAGTGAATAATTGCGCTGATATTAACCTCTTAATAATGCACCTAAGTGTCCTTAATCAATATGTGATTAAAAATATATATAAATACGTGATTGTGAATAATAAAACAATCCTCCTGTGAATTAACACACACTAAATGGATGAATAAACACAAATAAAACACCCATAAATTATATACCAAAATTGTCCTATGTATAAGTGTACCAGAATCTAATAGATAAGCCATAAACACTGATAGGAGGTTCAAGTGATGGATAAGTCAAAAATTAAATAAAAAATGGAGGTTCACTGATGAATATGCTTTAAAATAAATGGCAACAAGTTCAATACCAATTTCACCATTAAGCAATTTCACCATTGAGCTGCCGTTGGTATTTGGTAGGATGTTTTCGTTTTTCAGCAAATTTCCTCGACATGCAAGATAAGCACAAAAAACACATCCATTGCGCAGAGATTAAAACAGAGTGATGCTAAATATTAAGATGCTAATCTCACTCACATATCTCCATTCGCATGATCGCATGAGAAAGAAAATGATCAGCTGCATTCAGCTATGCGCTGGAGGCTCCTCATGCACCGCCAGTGCTCACACACAGACACTGCTGGAAAGCGTCACAGGCTCCTCCTCCATACGCGTTGCGTCACCAGACACGTGACTTTTTCAAGGGTGACGCTTCTCCTATTCTGACGGTTCTTAAATAACGTCTCTCTTCTGATGCACGGGGACTTGACGGGACTTCCCTGTGGCATTCCCTGTGATGCCACAGGGAAGTCCCGTCAAGTCACCGTGCGTCAGAGGGGGGGTGGGGTCACCGGATGGCCCTGCCCCCGTTATTTAAGAACCGTCAGAAGAGGAGAAGTGTCACACAGTGGGAGCCTCCCTCCATGACATCATGGATGCGGAGCGGCCCGAAAAGAAGATGAAGACAAGAAGATGAAGAGAAGAAGATGAAGAGAAGAAGATGAAGAGAGAAGCGTCACACAGCGGGAGCCTCCCTCCATGCCATCATGGATGCGGAGCGGCCCGAGGAGAAGAAGGGAAGAAGATGCCGACGCCGTGGAGGAAGATGCCGGACGAGAACACCGGAGGAAGAACCAGAAGAACCAGAAGTAGAAGAAGATGGAGGAAGAAACCGAAGGAAGATAGAAGAAAGAAGAAGCATTTAAATAAAGGAATTGTCAAAAACTGTCTTTTGTCATTTTTAACATTTTTGACAGTTTTTTGTGAAATGGTAGGGGTACCCCCCTTACCATTTCACACAGGGGGGAGGGCGGGGATCTGGGGGTCCCCTTGTTAAAGGGGGCTTCCAGATTCCGATAAGCCCCCACCTGCAGACCCCCACAACCACCGGCCAGGGTTGTGGGGATGAGGCCCTTGTCCTCATCAACATGGGGACAAGGTGTTTTGGGGGGCTACCCCAAAGCACCCTCCCAATGTTGAGGGCATGTGGCCTGGTACAGTTCAGGAGGGGGGTCGCTCTCTCGTCCCCCCCTCTTTTCCTGCGGCCTGCCAGGTTGCGTGCTCGGATAAGGGTCTGGTATGGATTTTTAGGGGGCCCCAACACCATTTTTTTTAAATTTTGGCGTGGGGTTCCCCTTAAAATCCATACCAGACCTGAAGGGTGTGGTATAGATTTTGAGGGGGACCCCACGCCATTTTTTAAAAAAAAATTTGACCGGGGTTCCCCTTAATATCCATACCAGACCTGAAGGGCCTGGTATGGAATTTAGGGGGACCCCCACGTCATTTTTTTTTTTAAATTTTGGTTCGGGGTTCCCCTGTGGGGAATTCCCATGCCGTTTTTATCAATGAACTTTTATGTGTATTGTCGGACCGGCAATTCATTAATAGCCGCGAGTAGTTTTAAACTACTTTTTTCCTTTGAAATGTCATTTTGCTGTCAGACTGTTCTAAACACGGGAAACATGCACCCCTTTACAGGCATACTATAGACACCCCCCAGGTACGAAATTTAAAGGCATATTACACTTTTATTGTTTCACTTTAAGCATTATTAAAATCGCTGCTCCCAAAAAAACATCAGTTTTTAAAACTTTTTTTTGCATTGATCCATGTCCCCTGGGGCAGGACCCAGGTCCCCAAACACTTTTTATGACAATAACTTGCATATAAGCCTTTAAAATTAGCACTTTTGATTATTCATGTTCGTGTCCCATAGACTTTAACGGTGTTCGCGTGTTCGAACGAACTTTTTGCCTGGTCGCAAGTTTTGGTGCGAACCGAACAGGGGAGTTCGGCTCATCCCTAGTTGTGATAAATAACATATACTCAGAATGGTCTAAAGTGGTTAGTGGGGTACCCCAGAACAGGGCTCTGTCCTGGGACCAATTCTGTTCAATTTATTTATAAATGATATAGAAGATGGGATAAACAGCTTGATCCCAGTATTTGCTAACGACACAAAAATATGCAGGGCAATAACAACACAGCAGGATATGGAAACTTTACAAGAGGACCTGAATAAATGAATGGAATGGCTTACTACATGAAAAATTAAGTTTAATACTGGTAAATGTAAGGTAATGCACTTAGGGGTAAAAATATAAATGCAAGTTACTCTTTAGGGGGAGAACCCCTAGGGGCTTCCGAGATGAAGAGGGATCTAGGGGTCAGAGGAAAAGGCAGACTGAGCAATAGCATGCAGTGTCAAGCTGCGGCTACCAAAGCCAGCAAAATATTAGCATGCATTAAAAGGGGAATTTACTTCAGGGATAAAACGATTATTCTTCTACTTTATAAAACTCTGGTTCGGCCGCATCTGGAGTATTCCGTCTAGTTCTGCTCACCAATTCTCAGAAGGGATGTGATGGAGCTGGAGAAAGTCCAGAGAAGGGAAACTAGATTAATATGGGGACTGGAGGACCTCACTTGTGAGGAATGACTACAAGTGCTAAATTTATTCTCCCTGGAGAACAGACGCTTGAGAAGGGATATGATTGCGATGCACAAATATCTCAATGGTGCTCCCAGCGTAAATATGAAACTTTTAAGCCCCAGAGAGTGTAAGAGGACACAGCCACATGATGAGACTGGAAGAGAAGCAGTTTAACCTTAAGCTGTGTAGGGGGTTTTTCACTGTCAGGGCAGTAAGGATGTGGAATTCTCTTCCACAATCAGTGGTGTCAGCAGGAAAATTGGATAGTTTTAAAAGACTCTTGAATGTGCATCTTAACGTAAACAATTTAAGGGGATATGGGAAATTATTTTTCTACACACACACCTACACAGATTGAACTGGATGGACTGTTGTCTTTATTCAACCTTACCTACTATGTTACTATGTTACATAACTGTATAAAATTTGGTTTTTATGACATTTGTGTGGAAGTGAGCTTTAATACGTTGACACCCACAATTCTATAGTTTAAAATTCTCATTGCATTAAATCATTAACACTGTTATACAATAATAAAAAATATATTCACAACAATAATAATAATTAAACCTATATAAACTATAGTCTATATCAGGGATAAGCAATTAGCGGACCTCCAGCTGTTGCAAAACTACAAGTCCAATCATGCCTCTGCCTCTGGGTGTCATGCTTGTGGCTGTCAGAGTCTTGCTATGCCTCATGGGAAGGTAGTTCTGCAACAGCTGGAGGTCTGCTAATTGCATATCTCTGGTCTATATATATTACCCAACCAATTACTCTTAATTATGTAGTGATTGGTTCAGCCATACCACTGTACCAGAATTAAAACTATTCCTTCCTTAGCTGTGTGAGCTTTTTGTCCTATAATGCCTCCCATATAGCAGAGTGTAAATAGACAATGACCAGGGATGAGAAGGATCCTTCCATGTTCTATTCCAGACACCCATATGTGTGCACTTCTAATGTTGAAACTGACAGCTGCTGGTCTCACACTAAGATCCAGAACTGTGATGAATCATTCCTAATCATGTGATCACCATGAGCCAATCATGCTACATGGTTTGTAGCTGTCAAGTGGTCACGTGTCTTGTACATACAATTTATGTGGGTACGCCTATATTTCAGGGGGTACACAACATATGATTTTATAAATATACTGTGTGTATATACTGTATATGTGTGTATATATATATATATATATATATATATATATTAGGGTTGTACCGGTATCAGTGCCGGTACTAGACATTTTCGAGAGTATCGGTACACGTGAAAATGCTCCGATACCCGAAACTGATACAGGAAGTGACATCAGCCTGGGAGTGGAAAGCCTCCTCCTCTCCTCTGGCCGGCTGTCTCCGCCATCCCCGCCTTCACCTTTCCTCTAGCAAGCTGTCTTCTCTGGCGGGTGCCATCCCTGCCTCCTCCTCCCCTCCGATGGGCTGTGTTCTCTGGCGGATGCCATCCATGCCTCCTCCTCCCCTCCAGCGGGCTGTCTGCTCTGGCAGGTTCCATGCCCACCTCCGGCAAGCTGTCATCTCCCCTAATCGGTAATTGGTATCAGCGAGTACTTAAAAAATAATCGGTACTCGGTGTTAAAACAATGATATTGGTGCATCCCTAATAAATATACATATATAGTGTGTATATATATATATACAGTAGGCGGTCCCCTAGTTACAAACATCCAACTTACCAACGACACCTACTTACAATAGGAGGGAGACAACAGGAAGTGAGAAGAAATCTACCCCTAGGAAGGGAAATTCACTCCTGTAAGCTATTATGGGAAAAAGGTGTCTCCACTGATGCTTTATCACCAAGGCTTGTTTCCACAACATCCCAAAATTCTCAAAATCCGATTGTCATTGGGACAGAAAGTGAGGTGAAATCTTCTGAACAGGGACACAGACAGCAAAACAAACGTTACAGGGATGTTAACCCTTCCCTATGCTATCCAAAAAACTTAAAAATGTATTTTTGGCTGGAGCTACACTTAAAAAAATTTACCTGTTCCGACTTACAAACAGATTAAACTTAAGAACAAACGTACAGACCCCACCTTGTTTGTAACCTGGGGACTGCCTGTACACACACAATATATAGTTAAATGCATATGAATTTGTATAACCTAGATTACTTGTTTCCTACTGTGAAGTGAGTTAAGCAATGCATTAAACAGCAAATAGCTGGCATATCATTTTTGAGTGTATCTATATGTATTGTTAGAAAATATTGCCATAAAGAGGTGGATACTGTAGATAAAAGGAGGTATTCCTGAATTATAGGTTTACCCACATAAATTGTGTGTAGGTGTAGACACTGTAGGTGCTTTCAATTATTGGTATCAAATAAAATGTGTAAGTAACACATTTTAAATCATGACTTACATGTCTATATGGCACCTGTAAACTCCCAATTTTATCATGAAAGAAATGCATCCTGTGTATGAATCTATGGATGTGGTGTCTTGGTCACCCATCACACTGATACTAAATGTAAGCATAAAGTAGCCAAAAAGCGCTTTTAGAAAAAAATATTTTTGTCCATTTGTCAGCTTATAATAAACATGAGCAACGTAAAAACGGTGTACCGAATAAAAGCCATATACTCTATGTCCTTTAAAAAGTCAATGTCAAAAACTGTTATAAAGTTATAGTCATGTAACTAATGCATACAGACACTTGGATTGGATTTGGGCATCTACACCTTTATAACAACTGGTCATAAAGGGGTTAGGCAACAAAAGAAGAAATTAATTTGAAATAAGCAAATAAAATATTTTTGGCATAAGAATAAATAGCCAAGTGATGGTCTAAGAATGACCTTCAAAGACCAGTGTGTGCAACCAAGCTGTAAAGAGCTGGTTTGTCTGCCATGGAACTGAAAATTACAGTGGCCAGCATGTATAAATAACTTCTCCTTCCTTCAGCCACTTTATATGCAGCTTTTGCATTTCTCTTTGGACCTTGGGAGAAATTTGAAATCAGCAGGATTATAAGACTGTTAAGTGACGTGAGCTTTATTAATGTGTTTCGTTATTGTTATTCAATAGACATTACTTTAAAGCTGTATTGCTATCAGTTTCAATATGCTGCATCGTCAGTTTGAAGCTGAGATTCTGTCAATACTAAGAGCAGGTTTTGCAACAAGATTTAATCCTCTAATAAGGGTGAGATAAAATACATCCATCATTTTAATTGTGCAGATTTCCACTTTTTTAATTTCCTTCTTGAGATTTAAGTTCTGCATATGGCTTTTGTTTTGCCTTAACAAGATTTTACAACTAGTAACCTGATGACTTGGTAAGAAGGCTGAAGGGCTCATGCACAAGGACATCTGATTGTCCTGTTTAGAATGAAGGAATTCTTGGAATTGGACATTTTTATTAGCTATGCACATACATTAGACTAGAAATTAGAAAGGAGTAATATGATTTAAAACATTGCCATCAGACTTCATAGAACCTGCCACTGCATGCCAGGCCTCTGTCTGCTCCTATCACTGTCTACGTGAACTAGAGATCCAGCCATTTTTTTGATGGTTAGAATGGGGTAGGGTTAGAATCATTTGTCAGGTTTTTTTGTTTGTACATGTCCACATAGCTGAGATTTAATTTTCTACTCACTTCCTGTCCCCATGACACAAAAGGAAAACAGAAGATATATTTTTAAAGCAGAAGGAAAGATTTTATAGAGAAAGTGTAGTTGCCCATTAATGGGATAGTATATAGCAAGAACATGTTAAATATTCACAGCAATAATTAAGCATTTGAAACAATTATGCATAGCCAGAATGGAAAGGATTGCAAGGACACCTATTGCTATGCAAGCACTACTATCGGTGGAAGCAGTGTAGCTTTAAACTGACTCTAAAAGGAGCCACACTTTTAGGTGGCTAATCTATTTTCCAAATGTAAATGTCTGTTTTGACAATAAAGATATCCATGCCAAAGTCATAATTGTATCAGCAGTAGTCTAAAAAATGTACAACTATTAGAGTCACATGACAATTGGAATTACAAGACAATGGGATGTTAACAATGTAGTGTCAATTAAAAAAGTAACTCATCATGTCAGTTGGCAAGTGATAAATGTTCAAGTGCCAGAGGAAATGCATTTAAAGTAAACCTGCATTTCAGCTTCCAAGATGCCCAGAATCTGGGTTACTCTGGCATAAACATGCAATTTCATATTTGGGTTGGACATTTCAGACATTCTACATATACATGTATATAAGTCTATAAAATTAATTTTATTACACATATAAAAATACACAATAAGAATCAAGGCGATACACAAGGCCTTGCATTTTGTAACATTGCTGTGTTTGGCTGTGGCTGGCCCTTAAGGAGGCTCTGGGTGTGTTTTCTATCGATGGTGCATCCAGGAGGCCTTCGGGGCTCGGATATTTGGGTGGGGCCCTGCTAGGTAATACAGTGGGTTCATACTCTTTCTGCTATTGCCTCGTTGGGTATCTTTTATCCATCAGTGGCATCGCACTGGCTGCTGGTTTATGGTTCTGATGCGGCTCTGTTCAATGGATACATATTGCATCAGTGCCAATAGGGTGTGATGACATTATATGTCTCGCCATTTATATTTTCCTTTTTCCTATTCATATACAGTGGGGATGAAAAGTATTCAGACCCCCTTAAAATTTTCACTCTTTGTTATATTGCAGCCATTTGCTAAAATCATTTAAGTTCATTTTTTTTTCCTCATTAATGTATACACAGCACCCCATATTGACAGAAAAACACAGAATTGTTGACATTTTTGCATATTTATTAAAAAAGAAAAACTGAAATATCACATGGACCTAAGTATTCAGACCCTTTGCTCAGTATTAAATAGAAGCACCCTTTTGATCTAATACAGCCATGAGTCTTTTGGGGAAAGATGCAACAAGTTTTTCACACCTGGATTTGGGGATCCTCTGCCATTCCTCCTTGCAGATCCTCTCCAGTTCTGTCAGGTTGGATGGTAAACGTTGGTTCACAGCCATTTTTAGGTCTCTCCAGAGATGCTTAATTGGGTTTAAGTCGGGCTCTGGCTGGGCCATTCAAAAACAGTCTCAGAGTTGTTGTGAATCCACTCCTTCATTATTTTGGCTGTGTGCTTAGGGTCATTGTCTTGTTGGAAGGTAAACCTTCAGCCCAGTCTGAGGTCCTGAGCACTCTGGAGAAGGTTTTCGTCCAGGATATCCATGTACTTGGCCGCATTCATCTTTCCCTCGATTGCAACTAGTCGTCCTGTCCCTGCAGCTGAAAAACACCCCCACAGCATGATGCTGCCACCACCATGCTTCACTGTTGGGACTGTATTGGACAGGTGATGAGCAGTGCCTGGTTTTCTCCACACATACCACTTAGAATTAAGGCCAAAAAGTTCTATCTTGGTCTCATCAGACAAGAGAATCTAATTTCTCACCATCTTGGAGTCCTTCGGGTGTTTAGCAAACTCCATGCAGGCTTTCATGTGTCCTGCACTGAGGAAAGGCTTCCGTCGGGCCACTCTGCCATAAAGCCCCGACTGGTGGAGGGCTGCAGTGATGGTTGACTTTCTACAACTTTCTCCCATCTCCCGACTGCATCTCTGGAGCTCAGCCACAGTGATCTTTCGGTTCTTCTTTACCTCTCTCACCAAGGCTCTTCTCCCCCGATAGCTCAGTTTGGCTGGACGGCCAGCTCTAGGAAGGGTTCTGGTCGTCACAAACGTCTTCCATTTAAGGATTATGGAGGCCACTGTGCTCTTAGGAACTTTAAGTGCAGGAGAAATTTTTTGTAACCTTGGCCAGATCTGTGCCTTGCCACAATTCTGTCTGTGAGCTCTTCAGGCAGTTCCTTTGACCTCATGATTCTCATTTGCTCTGACATGCACTGTGATCTGTAAGGTCTTATATAGACAGGTGTGTGGCTTTCCTAATCAAGTCCAATCAGTATAATCAAACACAGCTGGACTCAAATGAAGGTGTAGAACCATCTCAAGGATGATCAGAAGAAATTGACAGCACCTGAGTTAAATATATGAGTGTCACATCAAAGGGTCTGAATACTTAGGACCATGTGATATTTCTGTTTTTCTTTTTTAATAAATCTCCAAAATGTCAACAATTCTGTGTTTTTCTGTCAATATGGGATGCTGTGTGTACATTAATGAGGAAAAAAAATGAACTTAAATGATTTTAGCAAATGGCTGCAATATAAAAAAGAGTGAAAAATGTATGGGGGTCTGAATACTTTCCGTCCCCACTGTACATTGTAGTATGCCAGCACTTCAGTTTATTAGATGGAAGGTCTGACGCTATGGACGCCATCTTTACTCTCCCTTATCCCATTAGAATGTAACAAAGCTTGCAAGTATTTCAGTCTGCCAGGTGGAAATGCTTGGGCTGAGTTCTACTCAATTAGTCTCTTTTTGGGCATTATAAATATACTGACACTGAGATATGATGGGGCCTTTCCATTTTGAACTTCAGGTTTGTAGTTGGAATTGAGTGTATGGGACTGCCAATATCCTTAAAACATGCAAAGAGGAGACACTCAACAAGTGCAGCAGGAGACACCCCCTTGGACTTTTAAGGCAGAAATAAGAGTAATGCAGTAAGTAAAAGGCAACAAAGTGCCACTTTTATTGAGTACACAATATGATATACATTTCTTAGACATAAACAGTAACATTAAAATATACAAGGTATACCAATGAACCAGTTAATACATAAATGTATATATCAAACCCAAAGCTAATAATCCAGGCACTGCCAGAGTCAAGGCAGTGCCTAGATTATTAGCTTTGGGTTTGATATATACATTTATGTATTACCTGGTTTATTGGTATACCTTGTATATTTTAACCTTACTGTTCATGTCTATAAAATGTATCACATATTTTGATAAGTGGCACTTTGTTGCCTTTTACTTACTCCATTACTCCCATTTCTGCCTTAAAAGTCCAAGGTGACGGCCCCTGCTGCACTTGTTGCATGTCTCTTCTTTTCCTGGAAGGTGCTCCGGGTAATTACCTCTCTGATGACTGCATCAATGTAAGCAAACTTGAGGAATTAAATGTTGAAGATATATATTGTGACATGTTAGCTTGGGGATACCTATGTATATTTATAAATTTGCCTTTTAGCAGCCACCAGGCCTCTGGTGACCTGGCTATGGTTTGGAGCTGGGGGATCACCATTTTGAGAATATTATGCATTATCCCAAGTAATGTTTATATAGAAGGTAGGCTTTTTTGATACTGACCATTTATGAGGAAGATGAGGGTATACTAACTGTGATATTTTTTAATTTCTAATGCTCAATTTTTTCTTTAATTGGTTATTATTATTATTATTATTATTATTATACAGGATTTATATAGCGCCAACAGTTTGTGCAGCGCTTTACAACATGAGGGCAGACAGTAAACTTACAATATAAATCCATACAGGAGGGATCAGAGGGCCCTGCTCGTTAGAGCTTACAATCTAGAATTATTTCAAATAGAGCTGGCACCTTGGGTCCTGCTGAGGGAGGCAGCCTCTTTGGGCATATCTGGGGGTTGTTTGCTGGTAAGCTTTTTAGCACAGTAATGATCTTGGCCTCATATGCATTGTGATATCTGTACCTGTTTTGTTGATTATTTTTATATGAATGAGTTGTATGATGTATATTATTGGATGATTATTAATTATTGTTTAACTTAACTTTAGCAGATTTTCGTTGAGGAAGACACTAAGTTTGTTTGAAACGCATGAAGAGAATTATGTCCAATATGTCTTGATCACTATTGTGGCCTTATGTATCGCCTTGATTCTTGTTGTGTATTTTTGTATGAAATGAAATGAAATACATTTCATAGGCTTATATAAGTATATATGTAGAATACATGAAAAGTCCCACCCAAATATGGATGGTATAGAAATGTTGGTATTCATAATAAACATATTAAAAAGATGGTATCTAGTTTACAGGCTGGCTTTACTTATCTCTACCTATAAAACGTACTGTTAGCCCATAACTGTGGTAAACATCTTTATGCAGTTTAGGAGGTGAGTTTAAGCTGGGCCATATTATTGACCAGGAAATCTGATTGATGTCTGACACTTTCAGAAAGCTAAAAGTGAATGAAGACCTGACATGCAGATCCATTGAGGTACTTGTTATATAATTGAAGAAATATCTAGACAAATTACTACTGTAACTGAAACAAGTTGATTTTACTCAGTAATATGATTAACTTTGAAAACTACTCTTAAAATGGTCTAGAGATTTCAATGTGCCAGTTCTTCAGACATTCACAAAAGTAATCATGCTGTTTCAGCTTTTTTAATAAATGTCCAAATGATAGCCTTCCCAACACAAATTTAGAACATGGTATGTAGTTGTATTTAGAAAGAAAACTTTTCTTGGTACAAAATTGCTAAGTGCATTAGTATAAAGTTTAGGATGATTATTTCTAAAGACCTTAGAAGCTTTTTTTTTTATTTCTGCTAAAAAACTGCACTGGTTTTCTACCTTATGTTTAAAGAGATGCCATGTTTCTGTGGTAGTGAGCCTTTGTAGAATACTATCTCGGGGGTTCCCCAGGGGGTTGAGCCTAAGCCCCAGCTTGCTTCATCACCATGGCCCCTGATGGTGGGGATGGACTTGCAGCAAGACGGAACCAGGTCGCGACCCACAGGTACACCCAGCTGACAATATGGAGACAACCACCGTATGCAGAGTACAGATGGCAGGAGACAGAAGAGGATCTTGGAAACTAGCCGATGTCAGGGCGGGTGGAAGGCAGGCAAGCAAAAATGGTAGACAAGGCTGGGGTCGGTACATGAAAAGCCAGATGTAGAATACAAGTAATGCAAGGCAAACCAGGAGCTCAAAGAAACTGAGAAGTTCCTCAGGCAATGCGAGCTACACTGAGCATGTCTTTTATAGGAAAGCAAACTGGGAGGCGGGTCAAGAAGTGATAGAAGGGAAAAGAATATAAATCCACAGTGGAGCAGGTGATGGCCATAGGTGAAGTCAAAAGCCAGTAGCAATGTGAATGGAATCACAGATCTTAGCAGAACCACTGCAGGAAGGAGGTAAGAATTTCACAGGCAGGAAACTACAGGCTAAACCATGACAATAGATCAACTTAAATCTATTACATTTTAATAATAGGTAAGATATGAATTCTTACACATTTGACTAAAGACTTCCCTCTATATCTGGGGACTAATCTAATGTAATGGAATCTTTCAATATTGAATCTATTTTCATTCATCTAGTTTCAGATTGCTGCAAACCCTTATTGAATTCTATTCCTGTTCAAGAGGCTAATAAACGATTGGAAGTTGTCAAGAAACAAAAGCATTGGGATATATGTACCTTTCTTCCTTAAATTAGTTTTTATATATATATATATATATATATATATATATATATATATATATATATATATACAGGAATGACCTAATATATAGACCTAATCATCTTCAATGTGTGGTGCTTTATTGTAAATGACTGCCTCGGGTACAGTAGCTATTCATGTTTAAACTTAGGTATTACAAACACCAATATCTCCAGCATATGAACCAGAAAATAGTGATTGGACATAGTTTTCCAAACATATCAGTCATTATTCATTCTGATCAGCTTAAGCTTAAGGAGGTGATGGTGGTAGTAGGTAGGGTTGGGCGCACTTCACTTTGGGTGTCAGATAGGTCTGATAGAAGAAAAAGCAGTGTAATTTTATAGAACATTTTAAAAAAATAACATGATTGACACTGTATCTTGCCTCTACTTTTATAGAAAGCTCTGCCAGCATAGTCTTGCAAATGGAAACAGGTTACAGAGTTGTTTCATAAACCCAAATTATCAGTAGGCTTGTCCAGTGGTGGAAATTTACAGATTGCCGCGCCAGTCTGCATTAACCCTCAGCAGTGATGCCTGTGGTTTGACATCATTTTCAGATATGGTTGTTTAAACAAACTTGCAAAATGCATTTAGTTTACGAGAGAGTGTATTGAGTATTACATTATGGAAATACTTCCCATGAGTGTTGTTTGATGTGATCAATATTTCAGCTATTTTTTTTTTTTTTTTGGCATACAGTAATAATGATAATTAAAAAGATATGAAGTATTCAAAACAACAGTTTGTCTTTCCATAAGTCTTTCTTCTGTTATGGAACACATTCATTTTCCCTATATAATTTAAGTGAGAAGGAGCTTTCACTGTTTGCTTTCGTTTGTTACATCATTATAGTAAAAGATAGATTAAAAGCAGCACAAGCTTGTTGCTAATAATGTCTTCCTGCTGTAGTGGAAAATGCTGATGTCGCCCTAATAATGTACCAGCAATGATGTGAGAACAGAGGTGGCAGAAGCCATTTATATTTTATAAGTCCTGAAATGCACCTTTGGTGCCCCATTGACCTGATTTTCAGTGGTGGTTTCATTCCTTGATACCCTCATTGAGAAAGAAATATTGCCTAAATATTACCTAGAATGCCATTGCTCAGTGAACTATATCTCCAAGAGAGGCATGCTTGATTTTACAATGAAAGCCAGCTCTATATTCTCCAAGACTCCATGTCAGTGCAACTGTATATAACAAACGTGTAACTGTTAATCTGGAACTGCAACAATATTCAACTATCATTTCAAGCAGAGCTCCATTATTTAGTTGGGGACAAGCCAAAAGTCAGGTTATGCAGCAAACAAAGTTTTACAGCTCTGTGCAGTTGGTTTGAGGTTTTGCTCATTTCCAGCCTTGTTCCACTTACTTGGTACAACTCCATTAAGGCATTGCTTGTTTGAAGCCTTGTTCCAGTTCTTTCTCTGTCTTTCTATAGTCCAGGTTTTCTTTGTGTCTTTTCCTACAGTTCAGTGCTGGTTTTGCAGCATATATCAACATGCGCTAATGATGGTGGGAGTTGACTGGAGGGTATTTAACCACCAGCCTTTAAAGAGGCTGTTGCTGTGTCTTCAAACCTGCTACCTGTGAGTAAGAGCTATACTACTAAAGCCTGTTACATGTTGCTGCTGACCTAGATTGCTTGACTACTCTCCAATCTTCTTCCTTGTCTTCTGCTCTTTTTGTTGCTGGCACTGCCTGCCTGCAGACATCTCTCTCGTCTCCAACCTAGTTTACTGCCTACATATAGCTGACTCAGACTGTCTGTCTACTCTCTGCCACCATCTGCCAAGACCCCAGATTAATACCAACTGCTCTGTGGCCTCCTAGCTCTCCTGTACCTGCTACCCCCCAGTGGGGCAATTCTAGAAGCCAGAGAAAAAAAGTTTGTGTGACTGAGAGTGTAGTTGGAGGCACGACCTGGTTCCAGTTGCAATTAAGAGTCTTGAGAACCAATAGGGTTTCTGGTCCTTTTCCACCATCAGGACCAACTTGCACTTAGATGATGTGTCCTGGGAGAACCTGAATCTCCTGCCAGTGCATATTGTAAAACAAAGATGGAAGCCAATGACTTTAACAGGGCAGTTTCCAGAAACATGAAAACTGCCAGGCAGGTAGAAAAAACACTTAATCAGGCACTGAATGTCTTTAACTCAACTTAAAACCTCCAGATTAGGGATGAGCTTCGAGTTCGAGTCGAACTCATGTTCGACTCGAACATTGGCTGTTCGCAAGTTCGCCGAACAGCGAACAATTTGGGGTGTTCGCGGCAAATTCGAATGCCGCAGAACACCCTTTAAAAGTCTATGGGAGAAATCAAAAGTGCTAATTTTAAAGGCTAATATGCAAGTTATTGTCATAAAAAGTGTTTGGGGACCTGGGTCCTGCCCCAGGGGACATGGATCAATGCAAAAAAAAGTTTTAAAAACGGCCGTTTTTTCAGGAGCAGTGATTTTAATAATGCTTAAAGTCAATCAATAAAAGTGTAATATCCCTTTAAATTTCGTACCTGGGGGGTGTCTATAGTATGCCTGTAAAGGGGCGCATGTTTCCTGTGTTTAGAACAGTCTGACAGCAAAATGACATTTTGAAGGAAAAAACTCATTTAAAACTACCCGCGGCTATTGCATTGCCGACAATACACATAGAAGTTCATTGATAAAAACGGCATGGGAATTCCCCAAAGGGGAACCCCGAACCAAAATTTTAAAAAAAAAATGACGTGGGAGTCCCCCTAAATTCCATACCAGGCCCTTCAGGTCTGACATGGATATTAAGGGGAACCCCGGCCAAAATTAAAAAAAAAAAATGACGTGGGGTTCCCCCTAAATTCCATACCAGACCCTTCAGGTCTGGTATGGATTTTAAGGGGAACCCCGCGCCAAAAAAAAAAAAAAAAACGGCGTGGGGTCCCCCCAAAAATCCATACCAGACCCTTATCCGAGCACGCAACCTGGCAGGCCGCAGGAAAAGAGGGGGGGACGAGAGTGCGGCTCCCCCCCCCTCCTGAACCGTACCAGGCCACATGCCCTCAACATTGGGAGGGTGCTTTGGGGTAGCCCCCCAAAACACCTTGTCCCCATGTTGATGAAGACAAGGGCCTCATCCCCACAACCCTGGCCGGTGGTTGTGGGGGTCTGCGGGCGGGGGACTTATCGGAATCTGGAAGCCCCCTTTAACAAGGGGACCCCCAGATCCCGGCCCCCCTCTGTGTGAAATGGTAAGGGGGTTCTTACCCCTACCATTTCACTAAAAAACTGTCAAAAATGTTAAAAATGACAAGAGACAGTTTTTGACAATTCCTTTATTTAAATGCTTCTTCTTTCTTCTATCTTCCTTCATCTTCTGGTTATTCTGGTTCTTCTGGCTCTTCTGGTTCTTCCTCCGGCGTTCTCGTCCAGCATCTCCTCTGCGGCGTCTTCTATCTTCTTCTCCTCGGGCCGCTCCGCACCCATGGCATGGGGGGAGGCTCCCGCTCTTCTCTTCATCTTCTTCATCTTCTTCTCTTCTTCATTTTCTTCTCCGGGCCGCTCCGCAACCCATGCTGGCATGGAGGGAGGCTCCCGCTGTGTGACGGCGCTCCTCGTCTGACAGTTCTTAAATAACGGGGGGCGGGGCCACCCGGTGACCCCGCCCCCTCTGACGCACGGGACATGACGGGACTTCCCTGTGGCATTCCCCGTGACGTCACAGGGAAGTCCCGTCAAGTCACCGTGCGTCAGAGGGGGGCGGGGTCACCGGGAGGCCCCCCCCCGTTATTTAAGAACTGTCAGACGAGGAGCGCCGTCACACAGCGGGAGCCTCCCTCCATGCCAGCATGGATTGCGGAGCGGCCCGGAGAAGAAAATGAAGAAGAGAAGAGGAGAAGAAAAGAAGAAGAGAAGAGCGGGAGCCTCCCCCCCATGCCATGGGTGCGGAGCGGCCCGAGGAGAAGAAGATAGAAGACGCCACGGAGGAAATGCTGGACGAGAACGCCGGAGGAAGAACCAGAAGAGCCAGAAGAACCAGAAGAACCAGAAGATGAAGGAAGATAGAAAAAAGAAGAAGCATTTAAATAAAGGAATTGTCAAAAACTGTCTCTTGTCATTTTTAACATTTTTGACACTTTTTTCGTGAAATGGTAGGGGTACTTATGTACCCCCTTACCATTTCACACAGGGGGGGGGCCGGGATCTGGGGGTCACCTTGTTAAAGGGGGCTTCCAGATTTCGATAAGCCCCCCGCCCGCAGACCCCCACAACCACCGGCCAGGGTTGTGGGGATGAGGCCCTTGTCCTCATCAACATGGGGACAAGGTGTTTTGGGGGGCTACCCCAAAGCACCCTCCCAATGTTGAGGGCATGTGGCCTGGTACGGTTCAGGAGGGAGGGGGGGCCGCACTCTCGTCCCCCCCTCTTTTCCTGCGGCCTGCCAGGTTGCGTGCTCGGATAAGGGTCTGGTATGGATTTTTGGGGGGACCCCACGCCGTTTTTTTTTTTTTTTTTTTGGCGCGGGGTTCCCCTTAAAATCCATACCAGACCTGAAGGGTCTGGTATGGAATTTAGGGGGAACCCCACGTCATTTTTTTTTTAAATTTTGGTTCGGGGTTCCCCTTTGGGGAATTCCCATGCCGTTTTTATCAATGAACTTCTATGTGTATTGTCGGCAATGCAATAGCCGCGGGTAGTTTTAAATGAGTTTTTTCCTTCAAAATGTCATTTTGCTGTCAGACTGTTCTAAACACAGGAAACATGCGCCCCTTTACAGGCATACTATAGACACCCCCCAGGTACGAAATTTAAAGGGATATTACACTTTTATTGTTTGACTTTAAGCATTATTAAAATCACTGCTCCTGAAAAAACGGCCGTTTTTAAAACTTTTTTTTGCATTGATCCATGTCCCCTGGGGCAGGACCCAGGTCCCCAAACACTTTTTATGACAATAACTTGCATATTAGCCTTTAAAATTAGCACTTTTGATTATTCATGTTCGTGTCCCATAGACTTTAATGGTGTTCGCGTGTTCGAACAAACTTTTTTCCTGTTCGCATGTTCTGGTGCGAACCGAACAGGGGGGTGTTCGGCTCATCCCTACTCCAGATAGAAGCCAGGTGTTTAGCCAACAAAAGCTGAAGAAATTAGCTATTTTTAGCTGAGTCCAATGAGATTTAAGAACTATACTCACACTGCTGAAAATAAACATTCTTATTCTTATGTAAAACTTCATGAACTAAACATTTTAAGTACCATTTATTTACTAGAAGAAACAGTTAACAAGCTTGATGGTTCTTGTAACAGAACGTGCACAACCTAATTTGTTGGCATCAAGTACATGCCTCCTTCATAGGCCAATCATAGGTTGAAACATTTCTTTGTACCTCTATAGCAATAAATATTTGAAATTGTTATGGCAATATGATTTTAAAGTAAGAATAGGGGTGCTGAAACTGGGGTACACTTTAGAAGGAAAAAGAGAGTCAGTTTTTAGTAATTTGCTGCATTTCCTCTTTCTGTGTTTACTGAAGGTGTATTGGTAGCAGCATCAAGAGCACAGACCAGAATAAAATCTTATAAGCAGTCCTGCTTATAAGCTATCTTATAAGCAAAGTCCTGGATGGCTTAACTCCAATGTAAAAATGCATATAAAAGCAAAGAGAAGGCCTTCAAAAAAATACAAGGCTGAGGGATCATCATCAGCATTCAGACTTTATAAAGAATGCAACAAGAAATGTAAGGGTAAAATTAGGGCGGCTAAGATAGAACATGAAAGACACATTGCGGAGAAAAGCAAAAAAATGTCCCAAGAAGTTCTTTAAGTATATAAACAATAAAAAAGGGAGGACAGACCATATTGGCCCCATAAAGAACGAGGCAGGAAATCTGGTTACAAAGGATAGGGAGATGCCGAAGGTATTGAATTTATTTTCTCCTCAGTCTTCACAAGGGAATTGGGGGGCTTCAGTAATCAAACTGCAGCATTTATCCTCATGACACATCACAGGAAGCACCATCATGGCTAACAGAGGACAGAATTAGAAATAGACTTGGAAAACTTAACATTAATAAGTCACTGGGGACCAGATGGCTTGCACCCAAGGGTCCTTAGGAAACTCAGTCAAGTAATTGCCAGATCATTGTTCCTAATTTTTACTGACAGTCTACTGACTGGAATGGTACGAACTGATTGGAGAAAAGCCAATGTAGCTCCAATATTTAAAAAAGAGCCAAAATACATCCCTGGGAATTACAGACCAGTTAGCCTAACATCAATAGTATGTAAGCTCTTGGAGGGGATGATAAGGGACTATATACAAGATTTTAGTAATGAAAATGGTATAATTAGCAGTAATCAGTATGGATTCATGAAGAATCATTCTTGCCAAACCAATCTATTAACATTCTATGAGGAGGTAAGCTGTCATCTAGATAAAGGAAGGCCCATATATGTGGTGCATCTGGATTTTGAAAAAGCATTTGACACAGTTCTCCATAATTACTTACAAACTAAGGTCTGTTGGCATGGACCATAGGGTGAGTACTTGGGTTGAAAACTGGTTACAAGGGCGAGTTCAGAGGGTGGTGATAAATGGGGAGTAGTTGGAATGGTCGGGGGTGAAAAGTGGGTCCCCCCAGGGTTCTGTGCTGGGACTAATCCTATTTAATTTGTTCATAAACGACCTGGAGGATGGGGTAAGCTAAGCAGGGCAATAACTTCTCTGCAAGGTTTTGAAACCTTGCAAGAAGATCTGAACAAATAATGGGGCGGGCAACTACATGGCAAATGAGGTTTAATGTGGAAAAATGAAAAAATAATGCATTTGGGTGGCAAAAATATGAATACAATCTACTCACTGGGGGGAGAACCTCTGGGAGAATCAAGGATGGAAAAGGACCTGGGGGTCCTAGTAGATGATAGGCTCAGCAATGGCATGCAATGCAAAGCTGCTGCTAACAAAGCAAACAGAATATTGGCATGCATTAAAAAGGGGATTAACTCAAGAGATAAAGTGATAATTCTCCCACTCTACAAGACTCTGGTCCGGTCTCACCTGGAGTATGTTGTCCAGTTCTGGGCACCAGTCCTCAGGAGGGATGTGCTGGAAATGGAGCGAGTACAGAGAAGGGCAATAAAGCTAATAAAGGGACTTAAGGATATTAGTTATAAGGAAAGGTTACGAGCACTGAACTTATTCTCTCTGGAGAAGAGACGCTTGAGAGGGGATATGATTTTAATTTACAAATACCATACTGGTGACTAGGGATGGGCTTTAAGTTCGGGTCAAACATGAGGTCGACTCGAACATTGGCTGTTCGCCAAATAGCGAACAATTTGGGGTGTTCGCGGCAAATTCGAAAGCTGTGGAACACCCTTTAAAAGTCTATGGGAGAAATCAAAAGTGCCAATTTTAAAGGTTAATATGCAAGTTATTGTCATAAAAAGTGTTTGGGGACCTGGGTCCTTCCCCAGGGGACATGAATCAATGCAAAAAAAAGTTTTAAAAATGGCTATTTTTTCGGGAGCAGTGATTTTAATAATGCTTAAAGTGAAACAATAAAAGTGTAATATTCCTTTAAATTTCATAACTGGGGGGTGTCTATAGTATGCCTGTAAAGTGGCGCATGTTTCCCGTGTTTAGAACAGTCTGACAGCAAAATGACATTGCTAAAGGAAAAAAAGTCATTTAAAACTACTCGCGGCTATAATGAATTGTCGGTCGGGCAATACACATAGAAGTTCATTGATAAAAATGGCATGGGATTCCCCCACAGTTGAACCCCAAACCAAAATTTAAAAAAAATGTGTGGGGGTCCCCCTAAATTCCATACCAGGCCCTTCAGATCTGGTATGGATATTAAGGGGAACCCCGTGCCAAAATGTAAAAAACAAATGGCGTGGGGGTCCCCCTCAAAATCCATAACAGATCCTTCAGGTCTGGTATGGATTTTAAGGGAAACCCCACTCCAAAATTTAAAAAAAAATGACATGGGGTCTCCCCAAAAATCCATACCAGACCCTTATCTGAGCACCAACCTGGCAGGCCACAGGAAAAGAGGCGGGGATGAGAGAGCGCCCCCCCTCCTGAACAGTACCAGGCCACATGCCCTCAACATTGGGAGGGTGCTTTGGGGTAGCCCCCCAAAGCACCTTGTCCCCATGTTGATGGGGAGAAGGGTCTCATCCCCACACCCCTTGCCCGGTGGTTGTGGGGGTCTGTGGGCAGGGGGCTTATTGGAATCTGGAAGCCCCCTTTAACAAGGGGACCCCCAGATCTTGGCCCCCCTGTTTGAAATGGTAACGGGTACATTGTACCTGTGCCATTTCACAAAAGAAGTGTGAAAATGGTAAAAAAACAACACACACCATGGGAGAAGTCCTTTATTAAAAAATAAAAATATAAAACTGTCCCACATAGTCCATTCACCTCCGCCGATGGACCGAAAAAAAATAAAGATCTGCCTCCATGGGAGGCACACGCCATATGACATGCCCTCGCAGGTGACAGCTCTTTTAAAACTGTGAGTGGGGCCACACTGTGTCATTGCCGGGTGACCCCGCCCCCCTCTGACACACAGGGACTTCCCCGTGACCCCGCCCCCCTCTGACGCATGGGGACATCCCTATGGCTTCCCCCGTAGCGTCAGAGGGTGGCGGGGCCACCTGGTCCGCCCCCTCTGATGCACGGGGATATCCCTATGGCTTTCCCGTAGCATCAGAGGGAGGTGGACTGGGTGGCCCCGCCCCCTCTGATGCTACGGGGAAGACAGGGGTCACCCGGCGACGACACCGTGTGGCCCCACCCACAGTTTTAAAAGAGCTGTCACCTGCAAGGACGCGTCATATGGCGTGTGCCTCCCATGGAGGCAGATCTTCTTTATTTTTTTTGGGGTCCGTCGGCGGAGGTGAATGGACTACATGGGACAGTTTTATTTTTTTATTTTTTAATAAAGGACTTCTCCCACAGTGTGTGTTGTTTTTTTTTACCATTTTTACACTTTTTTTGTGAAATGGTACGGGTAGAATGTACCTGTTACCATTTCAAACAGGGGGGGGCCAGGATCTGGGGGTCCCCTTGTTAAAGGGGGCTTCCCGATTCCAATAAGCCCCCCGCCCGCAGACTCCCCCACAACCACCGGGCAGGGGGTGTGGAGATAAGGCCCTTCTCCCCATCAACATGGGGACAAGGTGCTTTGGGGGGGATACCCCAAAGCACTCTCTCAATGTTGAGGGCATGTGGCCTGGTATGGTTCAGGAGGGGGGGCGCTCTCTCGTCCCCCCTCTTTTCCTGCGGCCTGCCAGGTTGAGTGCTCAAATAAGGGTCTGGTATGGATTTTTGGGGGGACTTCATGCCATTTTTTTTTTAATTTGGCATGGGGTTCCCCCTAAAATCCAATGGTTATAGGGGTCTTTGTTCAACCCTGGGAGATGTATCAATAAAAAAAAAAAGTTTTTGAAAAACATCATTTTTAAATGAGCAGTGATTTTTTTATTTTTAAAGTGAAAGCATAAAAATGAAAAATTCCTTCCAATATAGTGCCTGGGGGTCCCCTTAGTCTACCTGTAAAGTGGCAGATCTGTACCATGTCTTGAACCTGCTGCAGCAATAATTGCATTTATAAAGCCAAAAAAATTTAATTTTGCCTGCAAGCTGCCTATATTTTGCTCAGCAACAGCTGGGGAGCCAGTGTGTATGATGAGGCCACAATGTAGTGCACTGGGAACAAGATCAGAGATTTTTTGGATACATTCTGGTGTCACTTTGTCTTTGGATAGAAGTAACGGGTGCGTAACAATTGGTCTTTGGGTGTCAGTGGAGCCTTCCCACTGTAACCCTATAGAGGTAATCTTGATGTAAGCAAGGATTGACCTTGCTGTAAAAAATCGCAATGATATGCACCTGTCAAACAGGTGCAGAAAAATTGGTCTTTGGCTGTCGGTGGCGCCTTCCCATCGTAACCCTATAGAGGTACTCTTGATAAAAGCATAAATTGGCCTTGCTGTAAAAAATTGCAATAATATACACCTGTAAAACAGGTGTAGAAAAATGACTCTTTGGATGTCGGGGGCGCCTTCCCATAGTAACCCTATAGAGGTGCTCTTGATGAAGGCAAAAAAAATTGCAATGATATGCACCTGTCACACAGGTGCTGAAAAATTAGTCTTTGGGTGTTAATTGTGCCCATGAAACCTATACCAAAAACATTCTTCCAGATGAAATGATTGAACACCCTCAAAGCTAGGCAGCCTCAAAGTCCTGCAGAGATTCCACATCCCAAAAAGACTTAATCAGTGACATCAGCATCAGGGGCTTCATAGCTAGTAATCCAGGACTGATTCATTTTTTATAAAAGTCAAACGGTCCACGGAGTCTGTGGACAGACATGTTCTATGATCAGTAACGAAACCTCCTACATGCCCATTCTGAAAGCACGCTGGATGCAGGGCAGCCCAACAACTCAAAAGCATACTGGGCAAGTTCTGCCCAGTGGTCTATTCTCATGACCCAGTAAGTCAGTAAATCGTCTGCTGGAAAGCTCTCCATCTCTGTTTTGGCCTCCCCAAGGTGATCGTCCACCATGTGATGCAGACGCTGCCGATGGGATGTGGAAGCTGACAGCCCTGGGCAGTGAGGAATAAAAAGAATTCCGAAATGCCTCACTTAGGTGGACGCCTTCTCCAACACTTCTCTCTTGACCAACAGACGACTCAAAACTACATTTTCCACGACACTGTAACCTACTGGAGTCAGGAAAAACGTTCAATAAAATCTTCTTTAATGTATCCTCAAGAGATTTTATCTTCTGCACTCTCTGTGGGGACGGGATGAGTTCTGAGACCTTCCCCTTATAACGGTGAATAAGGAGGGTTGCCAACCAGTAACAATCCTTCTCCTTTATGCCATGTATTCTTGGGTCCTTTCACAGGCTTTGAAGCATGAGGTTACCCATGCGCCTCAAATTTGTTGAGGCTTGAGAAGCAGACTCCTCGGGGTCACTCAGGATGGCAACATCTTCCTCCTCCCTGGGGTTGAAAAGCCATCGCTTACAGATTTACGCATGTCTTCCTCTTCTTCGAAGCCTATAAAAGTGCCAGAATCCTCTTCCTCATCCTCCTCCCCCTCTCCTTCTTTCTGTTCTGTGACAAACGAATGATGGTGTCTGGATAAAGTGGGCCTTGAGAGGAAAGGAAGTCCTCCTCTTGCTCCTGCTGCTCTGCCTCCAGCACCCTGTTCATAATGCCACGCAGAGTCTGCTCCAGCAGAAACACAACAGGGATTGTGTCACTGATGCATGCACTGTTACGGCTCACCATCCTTGTGGCCTCCTCAAATGGTGACAATACAGTGCATGCATCCTTAATGATCAGCCATTGACGTGGGGAAAAAAAGACTAAGCTGTTGTCGTGCCATACTCACACAAGTATTCGTTGACGGCCCTCTGCTGCATGCATAGCCACTGCAGCATTGCCAAAGTCGAGTTCCACCTGGTGGGCATGTCAGAAATCAGGCGGTTTACGGGCAGGAGGAATTCCCGCTGAATTTCAGCCAACCGAGCACTGGCTGTGTATGACCGCCTGAAATGGCTACAGACTCTTCTAGCACATCTTGCAACCCTGGGTACGTATTTAGGAAACTCTGCACCACCAAATTGAGGACATGTGCCAGGCATGGCACATGTGTCAACTTTCCCTGTCTAAGGGCGGACAGGAGGTTTGAGCTTTATCGCACACCACCATTCCTGGCTCCAGCTGGCGTGGTGTGAACCACCTGTGGGCCTGTCCCTGCAGAGCTGCAAGAATCTCTGCTCCGGTGTGGTTCCTGTCCCCTAAACACACCAGCTGAAGCACTGCATGGCACCTTTTAGCCTGACTCATGGAATAACCCTTTGAACGCTTAGTGGGGTACCTGATGTTCATAGGACAATTCTGTGAAGGAGGGCATGGAGGTGGTGGAGGAGGAGGAGGGGGTAGAGCTCACAGGTCTGGCATCATCACCACCAGCTGTATGGAGATGTGGGGGCACAACAAGCTGCAGCACCGAGCCCTGTCCTGCAGCCTTTCGAGTTGCTGCATTACCTAGTGTGCTGTGAACTAAATATATCGTCCCTGCTCATGCTTACTGGACCACGTGTAAGCAGTAAGGTGAATTTTACAGCTGACTGCCTTTCCCAATGATGCCAGAACATTCCCTTCCACGTGATGGTAGGGAGATGGAACGGCCTTATGTGAAAAGTAGTAGCGACTGAAAACATGCCATTGTGGTACAGCACATTGTGCGCATTCACGGAACGGGGCAGAATCCACCAGGCTGAAAGGCAGAAGTTGGAGAGCCAACAGCTTTGACAAGCTTGCATTTAGATGCTGGGCATGTGGGTGGCAGGGACTTATTTTTTTTCCGCTGCAGCAGATGGGGCAAAGTAATTTTCTGGCTACAGCCTACAGCTGGTGGTGTGCTGCTGGCAGATGTGCTGCTAGGACTTGGGACACCCTGTGCTATACCATCATCCCTGTCAGTGGAGGCTGCTGAGAGGTAATGACTCGGTATGGCAGGGGGAGACTGAAGTGGGTAAGGAGGAGGAGGAGGAGGGACAGATTTTCGCCCCTTTGTGTGCCAACGGGCTGAGTGGTTGGACGTTAAATGCCTTGTTAAGCATGTGGTACCCAAATGGTTGGTGTTTTTGCCACATTTGATGTGCCTGAGACACAGTTTGCAGATAGCAACAGTGCGATCTGCTGCAGATGTGCTGAAAAAGGCCCAGACAGCTGAGCTTTGGGGAGTGGGGCGGGAGAGAACAGCTGCAGAATGTGATGGAATAGGGCGGCTGCTCTCTACTTTTTCTTGATGTCGGCCTCCTTGGGGTTGTGCCGCCACACCTTCAGTTTCCTCCTCTGCTCTATCTGGCACCCAAATCACTTCAATTACCTCATCATCGTCATCATCTCCATCTCTTCCATCTTCATCATTACGACTGGAGACAACTTGGCAATACGATGCTTGGGGAACATGAATGCCAATTTGTCTACCAGTGTTCCTCCCTCTCTCTAGGCTCATGTTCCTGTCATCCTCAACCTCAGAACCAACATCTGAATCCAGTAATGACAGGGCATCATCAAGGAGCAAGTGGCTGACGCTGTGGTCAAATAACTCAGCTGACTCCTCAATGGCTGATGATAGGGCTATGGCATGAATAGATGTGGACAAGGAGGCAGGTTTATCCACTCTAGCAACTTTAGGGGACTGCACACTTGTCTCTGCTTGCGTGACAGAAGATGAGGAGGAAGAGGCAGGTTTAGTAAGCCAGTCCACCACCTCCTCTGCATGCTAGGCTGGATAGCATGGGAAAACTCACTAAACAGAGGAAATGATGCCCTGCCTGGGGACTGACCACCACGTCCACCTTTGCCTTTGTTGCTGGCCACCTTACAGTGTCAAGGGAATGTCTGCCTCTCCTTGTTGTCCTCCCAGACATTATTGGGAGGGATAAGCAAATGTAAAGAAGAAGTGGAAATCTGTACGTAGATGCACTTTAATCAACGTAAAGTGGTGTTTGGTTCACTTTAATTTGAGTACTCACACTACACAGACACACTCCATGGATACACTATAATATACTGCAATATAATACGCCAAACGCACAGTGACGCACAGAACTATATGGCGTTAAACTGGCAGTAATGCACATAGAACTATATGACGTTAAACTGTCAGTAACGCACACAGAAGTAAATGGCATTAAACTGGCAGCAACGCACACAGAACTATATGGCGTTAAAATAGCAGTAACACACACAGAACTATATGGCGTTAAACTGGCAGTAACGCACACAGAACTATATGGCGTTAAACTGCCAGTAACACACACAAGACTATATGGAGTTAAATTGGCAGTAACGCACACATATCTATTTTGCGTTAAACTGGCAGTAACACACACAGAACTATATGGCGTTAAACTGGCAGTAAGGCACACACAACCATATGGCTTTAAACTGGCAGTAACACACACAAAACTATATGGAATTAAACTGGCAGTAACGCACACAGAAGTAAATGGAGTTAAACTGCCAGTAACGCACACAAAACTATATGGCGTTAAACTGGCAGTAATGCACACAGAACTATATGGCGTTAAACTGGCAGTAATGAACACAGAAGTAAATGGCATTAAACTGACAGTAACGCACACAGAAGTAAATGGCATTAAACTGTCAGTAATGCAATCAAATAGACGGCGTTCAACCGTCACTACACTGACGCTATCTGAATTGTCCCTACTCTTGCTATACACTAATGTAAAGATTACTGACACTGTCTCACTACACTACACTACACTAAAACTACTGTACATGAGCTGTCCCTACTCTAAACGAATGTAAGTATGAATGACACGGTCTCTCTACACTACAGTGAAACTATCTGAGCTGTCCCTACTCTAGCTGCACACTATGCAAAGTTGAATGATGGTTCCTCACTACACTCACACTATCCTTAGACTGACACTAAACTAATATTCTACACTGACAATTGAAGCAAAATAGCACAGTATAGCACACTAACCAACTAATAGCACTGAACAGAGTCCTGTTCTATCTCTCTCCATGCCAAAATCACACTGAAAATGTCTGCCATTGAAAGAATACTTTTATACTGTGGGGTGTAAATGAGCCATGATGGGATCAAGTCATGATGACAGTGTCCAATCATGACTCAGACAGTGCTCTGTGCCCTGATTGGCTGAAGCTTTCACTGCTTCACGGCATAGTGTGTTACCAATTCTTTTCTTGGTGACTATGGTCCCAGCTGCCTTGAGATCATTAACACGATTCTCCTGTGTAGTTCTGGGCTGATTCCTCACCGTTCTCATAATCATTGAAACTCCACGAGGTGAGATCTTGCATGGAGCCCCAGACCGAGGGACGGTTCTTTTGTGTTTCTTCCATTTGTGAAAAATCGCACCAACTGTTGTCACCCTCTCACTAAGCTACTTGGTGATGGTCTTGTAGCCCATTCCAGCCTTGTTTAGGTTTAGGTCTACAATATAGTCCCTGGCATCCTTGGACAGCTCTAGTCTTGGCGGAGAGATTGGAATCTGATTGATTAATTGCTTCTGTGAACAGATGTCTTTTATACAGGTAACAAGCTGAGATTAAGAGCACTCCCTTTAAGAAAGCAGTAGCGTCACTGGGGGGGAATGGCCCAACCAACATGATACTGTGCCCCCCTAAGTAAAACACCTTTTTTTGTGTAGCGGGTGCTGATGCCAGGTGCTGACCCCCCTCACACAATCCATCAGCCGCCACAGGACACAGGGCAGCGGCGCCAAAACTGACAGCCTCTGTGAGGTGGCACAGGCAGCTGCGGGGGATTTTCACCCCTACTTCTCCTCTTCGAGCCGAGCGGCTCTCATTCACCCGGCCCAGCAATGCCCGCTCCTATTGGCCACATTCAGGACCAATGGGAAACTAACAGCCTGAGGATTATGGGACATGTAGTCCCGGATACCAGTCCCGGATACCAGCGGGCCCAGGACGATTCCCTGGGAGTGGACTGCAGCCCCAGCATGCCAAGTAGAGGATGAAGAGGTAGAGGGGAGAGAGGACCGAGAGAGGAAAAGAGGGACCACGAAGCTGTCGGGTGTGATACTAGGAGACCCGAGGTGGCAGAGGAATCCTTCCCTTTTTCCCTTCTGGGAGGACATCATGGCTAAGCAAAGTAGTGACTCTTCCTGGAAGCACAGTCGGCAATCGTCAGATTACTAACCAACCACAGACCCCTGATCTGTGTTTGGGGCACCTGTACAGAGATCGCTGGGCCTTCCGGTTGCCAGTCAGGCATCCCTAAGGAGTCTGTTCTAGAACATCTTCTCCTTTGGGCGTCCGTGTCGCTTGGATTGGTGAGTGGACAATAGCACATCCTGCACTTACATTTAAAGGGAAACACTGCATGCAGACACCTTTACCGCCTCTTTGTATCAGAGCTTTCATAGGAGACACTTTGTTCCAGTTAACCTATGTCCCCCACATGGCTTCTCGCAAACTGCAAATGGGACTTCTTATGGCTTTCTTTCAACAATGGCTTTCTTCTTACCACTCTTCCATAAAGGCCAGATTTGGTGTCCTCTAGACAGATTCTCCCACTTGAGCTGTGGATCTCTGCAGCTCCTCCAGAGTTACTGTACCATGGGCCTCTTGGCTGCTTCTCTGAATGCTCTTCTTGTCTGGCCTGTCAGTTTAGGTTGACAGCCATGTCTTGGTAGGTTTGCAGTTGTGCCATACTCTTTCCATTTTCGGATGATGGATTGAACGGTGCTCCGTGAGATGTTCATAGTTACATAGTAGGTGAGGTTGAAAAAAGACAGAAGTCCATCAAGTCCAACCTGTGTGCTTTTATGTCAGTATTACATTGTATATCCCTGTATGTTGTGGTCGTTCAGATGCCTATCTAATCGTTTTTTTAATTTATCGATGCTCCCTGCTGAAACCACTGCCTGTGGAAGAGAATTCCACATCCTTACAGCTCTTACAGTAGTTTAAGGTTAAATTGCTTTTCTTCTAATTTTAGTGAATGTCTTTTTAAATTTCCTTTTGCGGAAAAGTTTTATTCCTATTGTGGGGTCACCAGTACGGTATTTGTACATTGAAATCATATCCCCTCTCAAGCGTCTCTTCTCCAGAGAGAATAAGTTCAGCGCTCGTAACTTTTCCTCATAACTAAGGTTCTCCAGTCCCTTTATTAACTTTGTTGCCCTTCTCTGGACTCTTTCCAGCTCCAGCACATCCCTCCTGAGGACTGGTGCCCAGAACTGGATGGGATACTCCAGGTGCGGCCAGACCAGAGTCTTGTAGAGTGGTTGAATTATCGTTTTACCTCGGGAGTTAATCCCCTTTTTAATGCATGCCAATATTCTGTTTGCTTTGCTTGCAGCAGCTTGCCCCCGCTGAGCCTATCATCTCCTAGGTCCCCAGGTCCTTCTCCATCCTAGATTCCCCCAGAGGTTCTTCCCCTAGTGAGTAGATTGCATTCATATTTTTGCCACCCAAATGCATTATTTTAATTTTTTTCTATATTAAACTTCATTTGCCATGTAGTTGCCCACCACGTTCATTTGTTTAGATCTTCTTGTAAGGTTTGCACATGCTGCAGAGAAATTATTGCCCTGTTTAGCTTTGTATCGTCTGCAAATACTGAGATTGAGCTGTTTATCCCATCCTCTAGATCGTTTATGAATAAATTAAATAGAATTGGTCCCAGCACAGAACCCTGGGGAACCCCACTTTCCACACCAGACCATTCCAAGTTCTCCCCATTTATCACTACCCTCTGAACTTGCCCCTGTAACCAGTTTTCAATCCATGTACTCACTTTATGGTCCATGCTGACAGACCTTAGTTTGTACAGTCTTTGCAAAATCCAGATACCACGTCTACGGGCCTTCCTTTATCTAGATGGCAGCTCCCCTCCTCATAGAAGGTTAATAGATTGGTTTGGCAAGAACGATTCTTCATGAATCAATGCTGATTACTGCTAATGATACCAGTTTCATTACTAAAATCTTGTATATAGTCCCTTATCACCCCCTCCAAGAGCTTGCATACTATTGATGTTAGGCTAACTGGTCTGTAATTCCCAGGGATGTACTGTATCTTGGCCCTTTTTTAAATATTGGTGCTACGTTGGCTTTTCTCCAATCAGCTGGTACCATTCCAGCCAGACTGTTCGTAAAAATTAGAAACAACGGTCTGGCAATTACTTGACTGAGTTCTTTAAGGACCCTCGGGTGCAAGTCATCTGGACCTGGTGACTTATTTATGTTAAGTTTTTCAAGTCTATTTCTAATTTTATCCTCTATTAGCCATGAGGGCTAACATGTAATGAGGATAAACATTGCAGTTTTGGTTACTGAAGCCCCCCGTTCAATATCTTCGCTATGTCTCCATCCTTAGTAACCATATTCCCTTCATAATTCCTTTGGGACCAATATGATCTGACCTCCCTTTCTTAGTATTTATATACTTAAAGAATTTCTTGGGATTTTTTTTACTCTCCTTCGCTATCTGCCTTTCGGGTTCTATCTTAGCCACCCTGATTGCACCCTAACATTTCTTGTCGCATTCTTTGTAAAGTTGGAATGCTGATGATGATCCCTCAGCCTTGTATTTTTTGAAGGCCTTCACCTTTGCTTTTGTATGCACTTTTACATTGGAGGTAAGTCACCCAGGAATTTCATTAGCTCTTATAAATGTATTTCCCATTGGGATGCATTGGCTAATACCCTTATTTAGTGCAAAAATTGAACAAAAAGGACCGGATGGCCGCATTCCAATGAAAACAATTTCTCTATTGTTATAATAAATCCATGCAGCAAAGATAAAACCTCTAACGCTTTTCACAACGTTATAGCAGGTGCTTATTCATAGCTATGAATAACTGCTTGGACCTTAAAGAAGGGGACATACCCCGAAAGCTTGTCCTGAAAAATTGTATGTTAGTGCAAATAAAAAAAGTATCATGGACAGTACTTAATTTTCTCTGTCACAATTGCACTAATACAGCTACAATCAAATCAAGTGTGATTTATACTGAAACAAATTGACCTGTGATTGCTGTTTCCTAAATTGCCCCGTATGTCCACATCCATGATCAGGGCTGTAATGTTGGTAATCAGTAGGTCTAGTAACGCTTTGTTTCTAGTTGGTGCATCTGACCCATGAAATTGTACTGCAAGACAATTAAGGAAATGGCAAGCTTTAGATGAATGCAAGGTTCCTTCCACTCAGTCTATGTCTGGATAATTAAAATCCCCCATTATAATGACACTTCCCATCCTTGCCGCTAATCCAATAATGTGATAGGAGGTCCGCCTCCCCTTCCTCCCTCTGGTTAGGGGGCCTATAGCATACTCCTAGTATTACTTTCTCCTTAGCATCCTCCCTATGTAGCTCTACCTATAGGGATTCCACCTCCTCCCTTGCTCTCTCAGTAATGTCGTTTCTCATATTCAAAGCTTGGGATATTTTATTATAACCTAACCCTGCTTTAAACTTCTCCACAACTGTATCCTTTATTTTTGTTGTTATTCTGTCTCTCACTGTTAAAATAAACCTACCATTAAAATTATAGACTGAGTATTTCTTTGTCAGTAGGCAAACATACAAAATCAGCAGGGGATCAAATAATTGTTTCCCTCACTGTAGCAGTGGCCTCTTTCAGCAGGATAATGCACCCTGTCAGATTGCAAAAATGGTTTTAGAATGGTTTGAGGGACAAAACACGGCATTCCAGGTGTTACCTCCAAATTCCCTAGATCTCAATCCAATCAAGCATCTGTAGGATGTGCTGGAAGAACAAATCTGATCCTTGGAAGTCCCACCTCACAACTTACAGGTCATAAAGCATCTGCTATTGATGTCTTGGTGCCAGACACCACAGCATACCTTTAGAGGTCTTGTGGCATCCATGCCTCAATGGGTCAGGGCTGTTTGGTGGCAAACGGTGCTGTTTTGGAATCAAAAGGGGGACCTATTCAATATTATTGGCTGAAATGTGAGTACAGTGATACCTCAGTTCACGAACACTTCTGTTCACGAATAACTCATTCGCGAACAGAAGAGTTCACATAAATTTGCTTCGGTACGCAAACTCCACTTCGGTTCACTAACACAAGCCACGGCCATTTTCCCTGCTCTGACACTTTTTGGTGTGCTTTTTAGCACATACTGTACAGTACTGTACATCCTTGTGCACACTTGCTGTAAAGCTTTTTTGTGTGCTTTTTATCATATACTGTATTGTACCGGACATCCAGTATGGCTCCAAAGAAAATTCAGAGCAAGCATGGTGGTAAGAAGAAAGTGCGGAGCAGTATTGAAGGTGACAAGACTGTTCAGAGCAAGCATGCAGAGCGGTAATGAGCGGTAAAAGTCGTCTCAAGCAAGGTTAGTGTTCTCTCTCTTCATATTGTACTGTACTTTGTTTCATATTTTTGTAGTTCAAAAACAAAAAAAGAAAGTTAAGAACGGATTAAACTGATTTACATTGAACGCTATGGGAAAACTTGCCTTGGTTCGCAACCAATTTGGTTCGCGACCAGAGTCATTTCACACATTAAGATTGTGAACTGAGGTATTACTGTATAAGTTGAAGGTTCTGATGATGGAATGAATATGCTTATAACTGCTCTTTAGAAAACATTTCTTGCTAATTTTAACCACTTGCCGATCAGCCGCCGTCATTATACTTCTGCAGGTCGGCACGATCCTTCAAATTGCCGTAGGTGTACATCGACACCTTTAAGGGCGATAGCAGGTGCATGCACGCGCGTGTTGCACGGCTGGGGACCCAATGCGCGTGGCCGGTGGCCGCGATGTCCGCCGATCACCCGCGATCGTGGGCATGAGAGCCGGAATGGGGATGTGTGTATGTAAACACACAGATCCCGGTTCTGACAGGAAAGGAGAGTCAGTCCCATCCTACAGTCAGTCCCATCCCCCCACAGTTAGAAACACACATGAGGGAACACATTTAACCCCTTGATCACCCCCTAGTGTTAACCCCTTTCCTGCCAGTGAAATTTATACAGTAATCAGTACATTTTTACAGCACTGATCGCTGTATAAATGTCAATGGTACCAAAAAAGTGTCAAAAGTGTCCAATCTGTATGCCACAATGTTGCAGTCCCGCTAGAAATCGCCGTCATTACTAGTAAAAAAAATAATAAATAATAAAAATGCCATAAATGTATCCCCTATTTTGTAGACGCTATAACTTTTGCGCAAACCAATCAATATACGCTTATTGTGATTTTTTTTTTTTTTTTTGTAAAAGATGTAAATATGTAAAAGAATATATATCGGCCTAAACTGATGAAGAAATTTCTCTTTTTACATTTTTTTGGGGATATTTAATATAGCAAAAAGTAAAAAATATTGTTTTTTTTTTTTCAAAATTGTCTCTCTCTTTTTGTTTATAGCGCAAAAAATAAAAACCACAGAGGTGATCAAATACCACCAAAAGAAAGCTCTATTTGAAAAAAAGGACATAAATTTTGTTTGGGTACAGCATTGCACGACAGCACAATTGTCATTTAAAGCATTTAAAGCAACGCAGTGCCGTATTAAAAAAAAATGGCCTGGTCATTGAGGGGGAAAATCTTCCGGTCTGTAAATGGTTAAAGATTAAGATTCAGTGATGTTGGCTAAATCCATCTTTATCAGCTAAAGCCATAGTTTATAATACAGCTCTGGATTTTGCCAAAAACAATTTTCCCTAAGCTGCGAATCTTATTTCTTCTATAAGTGATAAATGGTATAAGTTTAATACGTAAAATGCAAAACGCATACACCTTATTTACCACACGCATTAGAAGATCTTTCTGAAAGCAACTTTTTTCCCAATCTGTGTACAAATTGACTGTTACCTATCTTTGTGTTAGTCTTATGAAGCAGAAATGTACATTCCCTTTGGCAAATGTGTGCACATACATAATGTCAGTGCAAGCATAGCATGAAGATGCCAGGATGAAACAGACAGAATTTAAAGTCTTACAGAAGTTCTAAACCCATCCCAGTCTATCCAAAACTAGAAAATAAACTTAAAAGTGTATCTAAAGCAATTTATTGGTATTGTTATTAAAGTTTGTTTTTTGTAGAGTAGAGAATGATTAGTACCGCTGTCCAGTGTTTTTATCTATCTCCAGTCCTCACTGGGGACATTCACCCTTTCCATGTGTTCTGGCGACAAGCATCACCAGGTTTAAAAGCAGGCAAAAATCCAAAACTTTTAGTTCTCATCAGAACAAAAATAGAGGTGAGGTGAAATCTTCTTCTGTGACAACTGTCTAAGAGAGGTTTTCCTTAACTTTGCAGAGATTTCCTGTGACTTCCCCTTGTTTTTCAGAGACAAGAAGTGAAGGAAAATCCCCCAATTGGTCATAGACCATAAAAGTACTTGACAGGATTTTAACCATTTCCTACTCTATCCAAAACAAAAAAAAATATTTATGTACTTTACAATAGGTCAACCTGCTGTAAGGACATGCTACATCAGCAGCAATTTTAGTATCGCCAAAGATCTTTATCAGTATTTTTATTACTATTTTTGTATACAGCATAAAGCATCATCATTTCTTGTGGTCCGTCTCAAAGTATTAAATAGCATTCCAGGCAACAAGTAAAACCACTGTGAGTTAGCAGTTCTATCCAGTAATCACCACAGCTGTCAGAAAAGTCAGAATGTTTACTCAATTTAACCTAAAGGGTAAATCCACTTTTGTTAAAAGATGATATATGTACAGTATACTCGGTACATAAGCCTTTGTGCACTTTAGTTTTATTAAATGCTGAGTCTGCAACCAGCTACGATAGTGATTAGGGATGGGCGAACGGCTCGGCCCGAGCATAAGTTCGGGCCAAACATTTGTTGTGAGGGCGTTCTACGAGTAGCTGAACAAACGGGTCGTTCGACCGTTTGTTCGGCCCCCCAAACCGACCACAATGCATTGCGGTGCTGAACAGAGCATTGCAAGCCCTGTTTAGCTGAAGCAGTGAAAGCTTCAGCCAATCAGGGCACGGAACACTGTCAGAGTCATGATTGGACACTGTCATTGTGACTTTATCCAATCATGGCTCATTCCCGCCCCACAGTATAAAAGTATTCTTTCAATGGCAGCCATTTTCAGTGTGATTTCGGCGTGGAGAGAGATAGAACAGGGCTCTGTACAGTGCTAATAGTTAGTTAGTGTACTATACTGTGCTATTTTGCTTCAATTGTCAGTGTAGAATATTAGATTAGTGTCAGTCTAGGGATAGTGTGAGTGTAGTGAGGAGGACCATCATTCAGCTTTGCATAGTGTGCAGCTAGAGTAGGGACAGTTCAGATAGTTTCACTGTAGTGTAGTAAGACCCTGTCATTCATACATACATTAGTGTAGAGTAGGGACAACTCATATAGTTTCAGTGTAGTGTAGTGGGACCGTGTCAGTAATTTTTACATTAGTGTATAGCTAGAGTAGGGACAGTTCAGATAGCGTCAGTGTAGTGACGGTTGAACAGCGTCTATTTGATTGCGTTACTGCCAGTTTAACGCCATTTACTTCTTTGTGCGTTACTGCCAGTTTAACACCATATAGTTTTGCATGCGTTAATGCCAGTTTAGCGCCATATAGTTCTGTGAGCGTTACTGCTAGTTTAACGCCATATTGTTCTGTGTGCGTTACTGCCAGTTTAACACCATATAGTTTTGCATACGTTTCTGCCAGTTTAACGCCATATAGTCCTGTGTGCGTTACTGCCAGTTTAACACCATATCGTTTTGTGTGCGTTACTGCCAGTTTAACGCCATATCATTTTGTGTGCATTACTGCTAGTTTAACGCAGTATCATTTTGCGTGCGTTACTGCCAGTTTAGCGCCATATAGTTCTGTGAGTGTTACTGCCAGTTTAACGCCATGTAGTTCTGTGTGCATTACTGCCAGTTTAACGCCATATAGTTTTGTGTGCTTTACTGCCAGTTTAACACCATATAGTGCTGTGTGCATTACTGCCAGTTTAACCACTTCCGGACTGTCGCCGATATACGTCCTAACTTTGAAGGGGAATATTGTTGTTATGGCAGCAGCTAGCTGCCATAACCCCGGTATCTTCTTCTTCAGCCGGTGGTCTGTTTTCCGATAAGAGTGGTCTCTGAGGTGGATTAGCCGCAAGATCACTTTTATGGGCTCCGGTGCCCTCCGCCGCTTACCGGGGCCATCAGCAGTGGCGGAGGCGATCGGTTGTTACACCTTGCTGGGTATGGAGATAAGTGAGCGGAAGATGGCCCTCACCCGTCTCTATAACATTGCAGGGTGGAGGCAACGGTAAAACTTCACTTCCACCCATAGCTCTTAAAGGGCCATTTAAAAAAATTTTTTTTTGAATGACACTTTTTTTTTATTGCATTTTAGTGTAAATATGAAATCTGAGGTCTATTTGACCCCAGATCTCATATTTAAGAGGTCCTGCCATGCTTTTTTTCTATTACAAGGGATATTTACATTCCTTGTAATAGGAATAAAAGTGACACATTAAAAAAAAAAAAAAAAAAAAAAACACTGTAAAAATAAAAAATAAAAGGTAAAATAAATTAGAATTTTTTTTTTTTTTTTAAATGCGACATATCCCGCCGAGCTCGCATGCAGACGCAAACGCATACGTGAGTAGCGCCCGCATATGAAATTGGTGTTCAAACCACACATGTGAGGTATCGCCGCAGGTGGTAGAGCGAGAGCAATAATTCTAGCCCTAGACCTGTAACTGAAAACATGCAACCTGTAGAATTTTTTAAACGTCGTCTATGGAGATTTTTAAGGGTAAAAGTTTGTCGCCATTCCACGAGCGGGTGCAATTTTGAAGCGTGACATGTTGGGTATCAAATTACTCGGTGTAACATTATCGTTCACAATATAAGAAAAAATTGGGCTAACTTTACTGTTGTCTTATTTTTTAGTTAAAAATATTGTGTTTTTTCTAAAAAAAAGTGCGCTTGTAAGACCGCTGCGCAAATACAGTGTGACAGAAAGTATTGCAATGACCACCATTTTATTCTCTAGGGTGTTAAAAAAAAAAAATGTATAAGGTCTGAGGGGTTCTAAGTAATTTTCTTAGCAAAACAACAAATCTCAAAAAGAGGCTTGGTCCTTAACCGCTTCAATACCGGGCCAATAACCCCCAAACATTATATATGTTTTTTTAGCAAAGACCCTAGAGAATACAATGGCGGTTGTTGCAACTTTTTATCTCACACGGTATTTGCGCAGGAATTTTTAGAACGCGTTTTTTTGGGGAAAAAAAATGTTTTGTGTTTAAAAAAAAAACAAACAGTAAAGTTAGCCCAATGTTTTTGCATTTTGTGAAAGATGAAGTTACGCCGAGTAAATAGATACCTAACATGTCACGCTTCAAAATTGCACACGCTCGTGGAATGGCGCCAATGTTCGGTACTTAAAAATCCCCATAGGCGACGCTTGAAATTTTTTTACTGGTTACATGTTTTGAGTTACAGAGGAGGTCTAGGGCCAAAATTATTGCTCTCGCTCCAACGTTCGCGGCGATACCTCACATGTATGGTTTGAACACCGTTTTCATATGTGGGCGGGACTTACGTATGCGTTCGCTTCTGCGTGCGAGCACACGGGGACAGCGGCGCTTTAAAACATTTTTTTTTTTATTATTAATTATATTTTATTTTTTTTATTTTGACACTTTTTGAAAAAAAAAAAAAAATTGATCACTTTTATTCCTAATACAAGGAATGTAAACATCCCTTGTAATAGCAATATGACATGTCAGGTGCTCTTAATAGTGAGATATGGGGTCAATAACCACCACTAGGCTGGGAAGCCTGAAATAAAATAAATAAATAAAATGATCGCCGCTTCCCAGCCGAAGCAGTGCCGTTTTTTTGAATGGAGAGGCCGGGTGTGACGTCATAACATCGCGCCCGGCCTCCGATGATCATAGAGACTCTGGGGACTATCTGGTCCGCCGGAAATCTCTATGATCTACATCCGGCTCCGGCGGATCCACTCTCTGCCTCACCGATCATAACGGTGAGTCGGAGCAAGCACCGGAGGGCGGCGGGAGGGGGGGGACGTCCCCTCTCGCCTCCCATAGGAACGATCAAGCGGCGGAACGTCCGCTATGATCGTTCCTATGGTGTAGAGATTCGCTGGCTGAAACCGGAAATATACCCGCTCAAAGCCCAGGAGGTCATATGACGCCCTTGGTATTGAAGTGGTTAAGTGGTTAACGCCATATAGTTCTGTGTGTGTTACTGACCGTTTAACACCATATAGTTTTGTGCGTTACTGTCAGTTTAACTCTATTTACTTTTGTGTGCGTTACTGCCAGTTTAACACCATATAGTTTTGCGCGTGTTTCTGCCAGTTTAACGCCATATAGTTTTGCGTGCGTTACTTCCAGTTTAACGCCATTTAGTTCTGTGCGTCCCTGTACGCTTGGCGCATTCTTTTGCAGTATATTATAGTGTATCCGTGGAGTGTGTCTGTGTACCCAAATTAAAGTGCACCAAACACCTCTTTACATTGATTAAAGTGCATCTATGTACAGATTTCAACTTCTTCTTTACATTTGCTTATAAGCACCGCCCCCTCCCTCCCAATAATGTCTGGGAGGACAACAAGGACAACAAGGAAAGGCAGATGTTCCCTTAGCACTGTGAGGAGGACAGCAACAAATGTGTCCACAGGCAAAGGTGGACGTGGTGGTCAGTCCTCAGGAGGGGCATCATTTCCTCTGTTTAGTGAGTTTGCCCATGCTATCCAGCCACAGCATGCAGAGGAGGTGATGGACTGGCTTACTAAACCTTCCTCATCCTTCTCATCCTGTTACGCAAGCAGAGACAAGTGTGCAGTCCCCTGCAGTTGCCAGAGTGGATAAACCTGCCTCCTTGTCCACGTCTATTCCTGCCATAGCCCCAACATCAGCCATTGAGTAGTCACCTGAGTTATTTGACCACAGCGTCAGCCACTTGCTCCTTGATGATGCCCAGCCATTACTGGATTCAGATGTTGATTCTGAAGTTGAGAATGACAGGAACATGAGCCTAGAAAGAGGGAGGAACACTGGTAGACAAATTGGCATTCATGTTCCCCAAGCCGCAGCGTATTGCCAAGTTGTCTCCAGTGGTAATGATGAAGATGGAGGAGATGGAGATGATGATGATGATGATGTCACTGATGCGACTTGGGTGCCAACAGAGGAGGAAACTGAAGCTGACGTGGCACAACCCCAAGGAGGCCAACATCAAGAAAGAGTAGAGAGCAGCCACCCTATTCTATCACATTCTGCAGCTGTTATCTCCCGGCCCACTCCCCAAAGCTCAGCTGTCTGGGCCTTTTTCAGCACATCTGCAGCAGATCACACTGTTGCTATCTGCAAACTGTGTCTCAGACACATCAAACATGGCAAAAACACCAACCATTTGGGTACCACATGCTTAACAAGGCATTAAACGTCCAACCACTCAGCCCGTTGGCAAGAGCACCTAAAAACCACACAAAAGGGGCACAAATCTGTCCCTCCTCCTCCTCCTTACCGACTTCCATCTGCCCCGTGATACCGAGTCATTACCTTTCAGCAGCCTCCACTGACAGGAATGTCCCACAGGTCCTAGCAGTGCATCTGCCAGCAGCACACCACCAGCTATAGACTGTAGCTGGCAAATTTCTCTTCCCAATCTTCTGCAGCAGAAAAAAAAAATACTGTCCCTGCCACCCAGCATCTGAATGCAAGCTTGTCAAAGCTGTTGTGTCTCCAACTTCTGCCTTTCAGCCTGGTGAATTCTGCCCCATTCCGTGAATTCGCACAATGTGCTGTACCACAATAGCAAGTTCCCAGTCGCTGCTACTTTTCACATAAGGCCATTCCATCTCTCTATCACATGGAAGGGAATGTTCTGGCGTCATTGGGCAAGGCAGTCAGGCGTAAAATCCACCTTACTGCTGACACGTGGTCCAGCAAGCATTGGCAGGGACAATATATTTAATTCATAGCACACTGGGTAACGCTGCTTGCAACTCGAAAGGATGCAGGACAGGGCTCGGTGCAGCAGCTTGTTGTGCCCCCATGTCTCCATACAGCTGGTGGTGATGATGCCAGACCTGTGAGCTCTACCCCCTCCTCCTCCTCCTCCGCCACCTCCATGCCCTCCTCTGCAGAATTGTCCTATGAACATCAGGTGTTCAAAGGGCTATTCCATGAGTCAGGCTAAAAGGTGCCATACAGTGCTTCAGCTGTTGTGTTTAGGGGACAGGAACCACACCGAAGCAGAGATTCTTGCAGCTCTGCAGGGACAGGCCCACAGGTGGTTCACACCACGCCAGCTGGAGCCAGGAATGGTAGTGTCCGATAATGGCTTAAACCTCCTGTCTGCCCTTACACAGGGAAAGTTGACACATGCGTCATACCTGGCACATGTCCTCAATTTGGTGGTGCAGCGTTTCCTAAGTATGTACCCAGGGTTGCAAGATGTACTAAAGCAGGCCAAATAATTTGTAAGCCAAATAAGCAGGTGGCTATAACCCCAGCCCGGGCTAATGTTGTTGCAAAACTGATGTATAGGTTGCGAGCTTCTTAGCATGGGTTGGCGTTGATTCCACAAATCATGTTTTTCGGTTAAGAAAAAGACAAAAAATATAACATAGCGTAATACTGTCAAAAATATAAATGTATGCACATTAAATGCAATTGCATTCACAGTGTAAACAACCAAGGTTTGCACAGACAAAAAAAACACCCAGTGGATAAATCAATGAGAAAACTGCAGTTACCCTAGCAATAGTTGCAGTTTACATATGCAGCTGTTTGTCTGGGTCCAGCCGAGAATTTATTTTCTCAAAGAGAAAATGCCTTGTTTGGTTTGATATCTGGTAAGGAGACCCTTTATGTGGTGACGGTACACTCAAATGTGTTCTATCCACTGGGTGTTTTTTTTGTCTGTGCAATCCTTGGTTGATTACACTGTGAGTGCAATTGCATTTAATGTGCATACATTTATATTTTTGACAGTATTACGCTATGTTATTTTTTTTGTCTTTTTGAATTACCGAAAAACATGATTTGTGGAATCAACGCCAACCCATGCTAGGAAGCTCGCAACCTATACATCAGTCTTGCAACACCATTAGCCTGGGCTGGGGTTATAGCCACCTGCTTATTTGGCTTACAATCTGGTAAGCATGTTTTCCACAAGGTGATGGTACACTTTTTGTGATTAGTCACTGGGTGTATATTGAACATATCTCCAGTTGGTCAAGCATTTGGAATACCACACATTCATAACTTTTGGACTTTATTAGCACGATTTTCTCTTTTACTTTTATAAAAATGAATCAGTCCTGGATTACCAGCTATGAAGCCCCTGATGCCGAAGTCACTGATTAAGTCTTTTTGGATGTGGAATCTCTGCAGGACTTCAAGGCTGCCTAGCTTTGAGGGTGTTCAATCATTTCATCTGAAAGAATGTTTTTGGTATAGGTTTCATGGGCACAATTAACACCCAAAGACCAATTTTTCAGCACCTGTTTGACAGGTTTATATCATTGCAATTTTTTACAGCAAGGCCAATTCTTGCTTTCATCAAGTGTACCTCTATAGGGTTACGGTGGGAAGGCCCCACTGACACCCAAAGACCAATTTTTCTGCACCTGTTTGACAGGTGCATATCATTGCAATTTTTTACAGCAAGGCCAATTCTTGCTTTCATCAAGATTACCTATATAGGGTTACGGTGGGAAGGTGCCACCAACACCCAAAGACCAATTTTTACACACATGTTACTTCTATCCAAAGTCAAAATGACACCAGAATGTATCCAAAAAATCTCTAATCTTGTTCCCAGTGCACTACATTGTGGCCTCATCATACACACTGGCTCCCCACATGTTGCTGAACAAAATAAAGGCAGCTTGCAGGGAAAATTTCATTTTTTTGGCTTTATAAATGCAATTATTGCTGCAGTAGATTCTAGAAATGGTACAGATCTGCCACTTTACAGGTAGACTAAGGGGACCACCCAAGCGCTCCATTGGAAGGATTTTTTAATTTTTATGCTTTCACTTTAAAAATCAAAAAATCACTGCTCATTTAAAAATTACGTTTTTCACAAACTTTTTTTTTATTTATATATGTCCCCCAGGGCAAGACCCGGACCCCTATAACCATTGTATGCCCAATTACTTGCATATAAGCCTTTAAAATGGACACTTTTGATTTTTGACATTCGGGTCCCATTGACTTTAATAGGGTTCGTTATTGGGGTCCGAACTTTCGTGGTGTTCGAAAGTTCTGGTGCGAACCGAACAGGGGTCCGTTCAGCCCACACCTTAGTGATCTTTTTTAAAACTGGAAACATTAGAACAAGGTTTTCTGGTAAGGAGAAGAAGGGTTGGCTTTGCTGTTGTCCAGTTCACCCAGAAAATGTATATCCAGCTAATTGTGATTATCTTACTTTCCTGACGTGTTTTTTTTCTTACAAAATAAAAAAAAATCTCTAAGGTAAGTATTCACATGTTCTAAATTGGGCTTTCTGAGCTTTCAGAGCTTCCAGCTGAAATTTCCTTTGGCCATGCCTCTGCAGCTGATGCTTATAGAGTTCTGTGGGATTGTTAACCAGCTCGGAGAAAACCTCAGAGAGTATATGGGGATTGATTATGCAAGTTCATGAAGAAATTTTGATCCAGACTTACAAGATCCCTTCAAGCTGAAACTATCAAGTTTAAAGTATGCATCTTGGGCGGGGGGGTGTTAATTTGGGTTAGAAGGGAGGGAGTTAAAAAGGATGTATCATAAATGTAAAGGTAGAAAAATGTTATCATTAGCTGACCTAGGTGGTAACCATAAAAGTAGTGTGATTGTATTTATAGTTTAATTCTGTGGTATGAAAGATACAGTATTCTCTTAATTGGTAATCAATAGTAGACAAATGGTCCCAAATTGCAAGTTGATAGAAGCAAGCATGCTTGTTGGCCCTTAGGTGCCAATAAAATTCTAACCATCCTTGTAGAGATAGGGTAAAAATAAACTATCACCTCCTTGAAGCCTCAAAGGGAAGATCCAACCCATTCAGCTACAAGCCCAGCAGGGGACAAGGCCTGTTCACTCCCAAAGGCTCCTAATTATCTGCTCACTATTGATTTGTGTCAAAGACCAGATTAATCTATTTTATCTCTCAAAAAAACTAAATTATAAGTTGTATAGAGATAATAATTTCTTCTGACCTTACACATTTTGGGGTATGTGTAAAATGTTAAATGGTTTGTATAGTGTATATAGACTCCAAGAGAAATCCACACACAGTCATATGGAGCCTGATCACGACAGCCAAGCGATGATTGGTCTTGTTGAGATCAGACTGATCCACTGGTGTCGAAAACCCTTTCCTTGACCCAGCCATAAAAACTATTCATGGCCCAGTCCTGTGGGCTGGGAAGGGAACACCCCCATGGGCTAATGTTCGGCCCAGATTCTTGTCTCAATAAATTGAAGAACAGAAGATATGGACCATGTGATTCACACGGAGCTGGTTCGAAACTGGTAAATTGAGAATTTCTGACGTGCTTTCATCACAGTATAAAAATCTGTAAAATTTCTTTCTTTTTTTTATCCCTTTTATTTTCATAGCTAATAGCCAGCTTTGTACTGTATGTCCTTTTTTGTCTTTTCTTTTTTTTTTGTAATTATTTTCTTTGTGTATATGTTATGCACTGCCCACTTTCAGGATATTAAGTTATAAAATTAATAAAAGGCTTCTATGTACTAAGCTAGGACTCACATGCCTAAAGAGATTGTTGCATGCATTGTAGTATCCATGTGCTCTGTCCAAATTCCTTGCTAATCTGTATACAATTGCACTGTGTGTTGGCAGACTGCATGCAGATTGTAAACAAGAGATCTGCCAGACAGAGATCTGCTAGCCTAGCAGACAAGTTAGTGGAAAAACTGCTAGGTGGTGGCAAGCTACTGTGAATCATGTGTCTGGTGTGTGTGGACATTGGGAAGAGTGAATAACACAAGGGTTCTAGCTCGTAGGATAGCTTGAGGAATCATAAAAGTGTGTGCTAATTGCTAGACTACTCCCCAACCAGATTGCATACAGTATAAGATTTGTATCTGCCTGTGTGTGGTCAGCATAGGTGTGTGCAGAGGGTGTGCCAGGTGCGCCTGGGCACACCCTAATCACTATGTACAGTGCCAATAACCCTTACTGCCTGAGTTTCCCCCCATGTTGTCTCCTCTGCCCAGCAGTGCTGCTGGCTTCCCTCCTCTCCCCCGGCTGCTGAAGGGATGTTTCAGGATGGAGACTGGGGGAAGGGGTTAGTAAATGTAATTTACCAGCCCCTTCCTTTTCTAAATGAACACAGTGAACACACTCACTGTGTTCATTCATAACCGAAGAATAGTAAACTGTATACTATGCTTCAGTTTATGAATGAACAGGAAGCCGCTCAGCACAGAGCACTTCCCATTCATTCACTGGCCCGTGCAACTGAGGCTGCAGAAGGCATGTGTGTTTAAGCTTTGGGGTTCACAACCTAATGCAATAGGCTGCGCACACCTATGGTGGTCAGCAAGCTGGATTGAAGTGGAGTCTCCATCTAGTGGTGGCCAGAGTTAGTGCAGGCTATGGAAAGTGTATCACAGCCAGTCTTATTTGGCAAAAATAAGCTCCTACTTATTCCCTCCTACCCCAGTCAAGGCCCTCGCCCCCGGTTAGCCAACCCCTGCGGGCTTGCATCCTTGACAAAGGAAAAATATGAAATGGCTGTTATCCTGTCATTTTCAGTTTTTGTGTGCTATTAGAAAAAGATGAAGATAAGAAAACTATACATACAGAGCACAAAATACATCCTGAAGTATTTACAACTCTACAGCAAGACCTGTACAAAAAGAACACACTGGGGTGAAAGCTGTGTCCATTCATAATATACCTGAATGTAATTACAAAACATACATAAGAATATGGACTTTATTTGGCCTTTTAATGGTTGTTGCGTAAGGATGTAAATCACATGGAGAGATTCTGCTGACTTTTCATAACACATTACAGATGCAAGTCAGCCTCTGAAGGCTGAGATGTATTTATTAGAGATTTGTAATGAGTCTGTATGAAGTGAATAATGCAAAAAGCAGACAGGAAACATACCCAGAGGCAGTGGTGAGTGGGCGTGCAAGTCAGGTAAACACAACACATGTACAGCTTTTACTTTTGTAATAATTATTATAGTCTAGGCACAACCAAAAAAAACCACTAAATGCTTAGCAATACTTTGCACAATTGCCAGCCAGGTTACATCATTATCCATCGTATTTAGCCTCAATATTCTAGTTTGTCAGCCTGCAAATGTGTATGTAGGGCAAATACAGCTACCAACATGTTTATGTATGTGTTGTTTCTCCCTAGAGCTTATAGTACACACAGCAATCCCAAGATTATTACAGAAATACTTGATGCAGAAGATAACATGACTGTGACTGATATAATGACTTCAATAATAAATATGTTCTTTAAAGCAGTGGTCATCAACCCCGTCCTCAGGGCCCACTAACAAGCCAGGTTTGCAAGATAACTGAAATAGACATGTGCAACCCGTTTCGGAATGAATCGAAATTCAGCCGAACTTTGCATCTTTCGGACGTTCGGATGCATCCGAATAAAAGAATAACGAATTTCAACAAATACAAAAGAAATTATAGTGGATATAATGAATGAATTTGACATGATTCAGTAATTTGTTAAAGATCTAATGAAACAAAAGGTCAACTCAAAGTAAATCTTAGTCTAATCAGCTGATTAATTTTGTGCTGGGGGTTGGATTACTGGCAAAGTGCATTCCTGAGAACTGATTGAGAAGGGTGTTGTATTGTATTTGAGCAGAGGAGAAGAGATATTGTCATTGTGTGTGTTAATAGATTCAATAAACAAACGACTTTCTAAACTAAAATCATTATCACGAATATATATACATACATAAATATCGAATTTCAACTAATACGAAAGAAATTATAGCGGATATAGCGAATGAATTCGACATGATTCGAGTTTCAGTATAATTTCGACACTCTACAGAAATAATGAATTATCCGAAAACAAATTAACGTAACATAACAAATATAACAGAACGAAATTATGTATTTTACAAATGACAACGAAACAAAACTAAACAAAATTTTCCATTGTGCACAAGTCTGAACTGAAATACATCACAGGTAAAATCATTTTCTGCTCAGTGATTGCAGTATTCTAGTCTGCATCTCCTCAAGGTAATACATAAAACCTGGCCTGTTAGTGGATCCTGAGGACAGGGTTGATGACCACTGCTTTAAAGAATTCTGATGCGCTACTTCTATGCTGAAGCCATTATGATGGGTCATTCTCCTCTTTTTAATTACATGTGACTCAACTCAATAACCACAGAGAAATTGACAGCAATCTAAAAACCTCTGATTATTGCGCTTCTCCCTGAACAGAGGTATAAACATTTCATGTATCAATCAAAGCTACATGCCTAATGTATCTGAAAGGATGACATTCACTGATTTACTATGCATCAGGAAGGCAGGGGTCTACTGCATTGGGATGTGGTCAAAATCACTGCCAGATGGAGACTGGTATATTAACTACTTAAGGACTGGAAGGTTTTACCCCCTTAATGAAAAGGCCATTTTTTTGCGATGCAACAAGTTATTTTAACTGACGATTGCACGTTTGTGCGAAGCTGTACCCAAATACATTTTTTTCCCCACAAATAGAGCTTTCATTTGGTGGTATTTGATCACCTCTGTGGTTTTTATTTTTTGCGCTAAAAACAAAAAAGAGCAACAATTTTGCAAAAATAAAACAATATTTTTTACTTTCTGCTATAAAACATATCCAATAAAAATTTTTAAAAAATCAAATTCAATCAGTTTAGGTCAGTATGTACTCTGCTTTATATTTTTGGTAAAAAAAATACCAATAAGTGTATATTGATTAGTTTTTTTGCGCAAAAGTTATATCGTCTACAAAATAGGGGATAGATTTATGGCATTTTTAATTTTTTTATATTTTTTTACTAGTAATGGTGGCTATCAGCTTTTTTTAGCGGGACTGCGACATTGCGGCGGACAGATCGGACACCTGACACTTTTTTGTTAACCAGTGACATTATTACAGTGATCAGTGCTAAAAATATGCCCTGACACTGTATAAATGACACGGGCAGGGAAGGGGTTAACATTAGGGGCGATCAAAGGGTTAGGTGTGTTCCCTGTTTGTGCTTTCTTACTGTGGGGGGGATTCGCTCACTGCATGGACACAGTGATCCATGTTCCTGATTAGCAGGAACACAAGATCACAGTGTCCATGCCTGATAGAAAGGCGGTCTGCCTTGTTTACATTAGCAGACCGCTGTTCTATCACTCTGGGGAACGATCGCTGGGTTCCGGTGGACATCGTGTCTGCCGGACCCGTTGATTTGCTCCCCATGTGGCCAATGGGTGCTCGCCTGCGCCACCCAGTGGCTATTGCATGGAATGACGTACAGGTACGTCATTTTGCGTAGCCATGCCACCTTGCCATAGTACAACTGCGGCAGGTGGTCGGCAAGTGGTTAAATACACTATCCACAACATTGCATTTTTTTTTTTTAAATGTCCCTTATAATTTTTATTATATATATATATATATATATATATATATGCACAATGAAGCTTAACAAATTTTGAATCTTAAAAAATAAACCAATATATGAATACCTTGAGAAAGGGATCAGTTACCCAAATACTGTCAATTGCACTGGTTCTATGATTTTTCTGTATGCTTGTCCGTATACTATATAAAATCAACATATATATATATTTTTACTTCTACTCTAATGAAAGAAGTCAGTTCTATTCTAATCAGTGTTTGTGCCATACATCCAACATTATTTTAATTTGATTCAGATACTCTGACCTTTTGATCATTTTTATGCAGGCTTAGAGCAATAAATCACAAGTGCTTTATGGTACATGGGATTTCTACTGTCCCATATGAATTCTTATGGTGACCTTCAACTCTGCACTGCTATCATGTCTAAGTCATGAGCTATTAGTGTTATTATGTAGTTACGTATAGCACAGGCTGGTGCCAGGGCTTAACTCTCACCATGTCATACAGGGAACCTTATATTGTTCCCTCTGTTATTCTAAGACAATGAATGGGTTAATTATGTGAACTGTGAGAAAACGAGTATGCATTTTATGAAATAAGAGATTTTTTTTGTCGTCTGAATTAATCTTTCATGTGTGCCATGCATAAATGTATAACAATTATGTCCCTTCTGTCTGCTAAATAAATAATTAGCCGCTGTTAGTGTTGTGAAATTCATCGCATGCATTTATTTGACACATAACTACTCCTAATTTCTGCTGAGGTTCAAGAGCTACCTGATCTCACTACACCAGAGAATAACACTACCAGGAGTAGATTAGAAAAAAAGATACTGTATGTATAATAAACCAGTTGAAAAAATATTGCAATTATGAAAATTATAACCAAGCAGAACCTGAAAGCCCTTACACCCAAAGCTAGATAAACAATATAACCAAAAAAGGGGATGTTGTCCATAGTAACCTATCCGTTCAGTTGTCTTTTTCTATCATAGATACGATCAGAGTTGTTTGATTTTACAGTAGTTCCCCAAGCGTCAATATGCCATTTTTTTTTTATAGAAGCCAATCTGCCAATCTGCTGATTAATTATCTTATAAAATCCAGTAAAAGAAAAGTAATATCACATAATGCATGAACACTGGGCCCTCGTCTAATAACAAATGTAAAATTCTTTTTAGCAACAAAACTCAATTTCAATGTCACTTCCAGTGTACCAACAGTATATGTACTAGAAGCCTTAACATAACAATATTGCCTATAACAAAGCTAAGTCTCCCAGCATTCCATAACAGCTGTAAACACTTCTGGGCTTATTCTACAAAACAGTGTACAGAAAAATGATCTTAAAAGTGCAGTAACCCATATCAGCCAAAAAGAAAACCTCTTTCACTCTTATGCTTTTAGAAAACAGAAATCTCAGTGGATGTAATTTATTTACATTATTAAATTATATCAGTAAGCTACACCGTGCTCAGCAACCTGAAGCGTGTAATAACATGATGTCATGATAAATTCCATATCACTATGGCAACTTGGATGCTCTGCTGGGCTATTTAAAATCCTCCACGACTGTCACAAGGCCAGATTCCCTTGAGAAAGTCATGTGACCTGTGACACAACGCGTCGGGTGGAGGAGCCAGTGACGTCACTCCGATGCTCGGGATAGCACGGAGGTGAAGTGAGGAGAAGCACGCCTGAGCGTACGAAGCCTGACTGATTTTACACGCTCAGAAATAGCTGGATACATGTGAGTGAACCTGTTGATATTTATCCAAACAGTCTGTTTGCCACAGTGTTGCGCGATGAGTTTGTTTCTCTTTCCTTTCGTTTGAGATCAATCACGTATGACAACAGTAGCAGCTACATAATTGTGGGGAGTGAGAGAAGGATACGACTAAAGTGAAAGAGGACTTTGAAAGGCGGAGGTTTCTTTCCCTATCTATACGGCTGATTGCTAGAACTGATCGTTATATGTATATGCAGTTTTACCTAGTCTTTTTCTTACAATAGTAACCTGTGTACCAAGATCTATTTAATATTCATCAGTAGTGCAGTTTGCATATATTTTTTCAACAGCCAGCTTACTCATGAGATTTACACATATATATACATCTTTTCTTTGGTATTTTACAACACATATGAAGGTATCATTTTTACTCATTTTCAGCATGTGGAGTTTTTTGGCATACACATTGGCACTATATTTTTACATTTAAGTTTACACTACGACAATTTTATATTACTTTGTTGATTAAGTGTTCTTGTCTTCTGACTGAAACAGGTAGGTATTGCTGACCTAGTTGCCAGTTACCCAGCATCAGTATTTTCTGAATCATTGTCCAACAACAAACATGCAGCAAGCAAAGTCAGGGCAAAGTCGGAACTTTTGATTTCCATACTACTTCCAGATCTATGACAACCTCAAATGTCATATTTTTCAGTCATGACTTGAGAACTGTATTGCTTTGTGTACATACTCCTAAGGCTCCTTTCACACATGTGGACCCTTCGTCTGTTTTTCCATCTGTTGACGGATGAAAAACGGACATCAATGCATCTCTATAGATAAATGGAGGTAAATGGGTAATCAGCCATTTACATCCATGTACATACAGTATCTCAAAAAAGTGAGTACACCCCTCACATTTTTGTAAATATTTTATTATATCTTTTCATGTGACAACACTGAAGAAATGACACTTTGCTACAATGTAAAGTAGTGAGTGTACAGCTTGTATAACAGTGTAAATTTGCTGTCCCCTCAAAATAACTCAACACACAGCCATTAATGTCTAAACCGCTGGCAACAAAAGTGAGTGCACCCCTAAGTGAAAATGTCCACAGTGTCAATATTTTGTGTGGCCACCATTATTTTCCAGCACTGCCTTAACCCTCACGGGCATGGAGTTCACCAGAGCTTCACAGGTTGCCACTGGAGTCCTCTTCCACTCCTCCATGACGACATCACGGAGCAGGTGGATATTAGAGGCCTTGCGCTCCTCCACCTTCCATTTGAGGATGCCCCACAGATGCTTAATAGGGTTTAGGTCTGGAGACATGCTTGGCCAGTCCATCACCTTTACCCTTAGCTTCTTTAGCAAGGCAGTGATTGTGTTGGAGGTGTGTTTGGGGTCATTGTCATGCTGGAATACTGCCTTGCGGCCCAGTCTCCGAAGGGAGGGGATCATGCTCTGCGTCAGTATGTCACAGTACATGTTGGAATTCATGGTTCCCTCAATGAACTGTAGCTCCCCAGTGCCGGCAGCACTTATGCAGCCCCAGACCATGACACTCCCACCACCATGCTTGACTGTAAACAAGACACACTTGTCTTTGTACTCCTCACCTGGTTGCCGCCACACACGTTTGACACCATTTGAACCAAATTTATCTCATCAGACCTCAGGACATGGTTCCAGTAATCCATGTCCTTAGTCTGCTTGTCTTCAGCAAACTGTTTGCGGGCTTTCTTGTGCATCATCTTTAGAAGAGGCTTCCTTCTGGAACAACAGCCATGCAGACCAATTTGATGCAGTGTGCAGCGTATGGTCTGAGCACTGACAGGCTGACCCCCCACCCCTTCAACCTCTGCAGGAATGCTGTCAGCACTCATACGTCTATTTCCCAAATACAACCTTTGGATATGACGCTAAGCACGTGCACTTCTTTGCTCGACCATGGAGAGGCCTTTTCTGTATGGTCTTGGCCACCATGCTGCAGCTCAGTTTCAGGGTCTTGACAATCTTCTTATAGCCTATGCCATCTTTATGTAGAGCAACAATTCTTTTTTTTCAGATCCTCAGAGAGTTCTTTGCCATGAGGTGCCATGTTGAACTTCCAGTGACCAGTATGAGAGAGTGCTAGCGATAACACCAAAATGAACATACCTGCTGTCCATTCACACCTGAGACCTTGTAACGCTAACAAGTCACATGATACCAGGGAGGGAAAACGGCTAATTGGGCCCAATTTAGACATTTTCACTTAGGGGTGTACACACTTTTGTTGCCAGCGGTTTAGACATTAATGGCTGTGCGTTGAGTTATTTTGAGGGGACAGCAAATTTACACTGTTTTATACAAGCTGTACACTCACTAATTTACATTGTAGCAAAGTGTAATTTCTTCAGTTTTGTCACTAGAAAAGATATAATAAAATATTATATAATATGTAAGGGGTGTACTCACTTTTGTGAGATATTGTACACTTCCATCAACATCCATTTTTTTTGGAACAGATCAAAACCCTATTTTTCATCCCTTAAAAAATGGATGAAAATGGACAAATGGTCCGTTTTTGTGTGAAAAAAATGGCTCTGCGACTCAAGTGGTTAAAGTGGAAGTTCAGCCTAAAACTAAAATCTAATCTAAGACTAACCTATCTAGCCCTGTAAAGCAAAAATCACTATACATAACTTTTCTGAAGCCCACTCCGGTCTCCAGCGGCGGAAGCTCTGTGCAGGAGACAGCCGACAATGGCTGGAAAATGCCTGGAAAGTGACGTCACCCATAGAGTTACTATGGGTCTTCCGTTGTCGGCTGCCTCTTGTGCACATGCCTACACAGAGAAGTCACCATTGACCGCTCAGCATAGGACCAGGTCAGAGCGAGTTCAGAAAAGGTATGTACTGTATAGGGATTTTTACTTTACAGGGCTTTCATAGGTAAAGCCGCATACACACGAGCGGAATGTCCGACAGAAAAAGTCAGACAGAAGCTTTTCATCGACTATTCCGATTGTGTGTGTGCCTCATCTGACTTTTTTTTCCCAAAAATTCTGACGGACCTAGAAATAGAACATGCTCTAAATATTTCCGACGGAACCAATTCCTATCGGGAAGACCGCTCATCTGTATTCTGTTCCGACGGACCAAAAACGACGCTTGCTCTGAAGCAAGTACGAGATGGAAGCTATTGGCTACTGGCTATTGAACTTCCTTTTTCTAGTCCCGTCGTACGTGCTGTATGTCACCGCGTTCTGGACGGTCTGACTTTGGTCGGACTTTGGATTGACTGTGTGTAGGCAAGACCGCTTGAATGGAATTCCGTCGGAGTTCCGTCGGAGAAACCTTCGGAGTTTATTCCGATGGCTAAATCGGTCGTGTGTATGCGGCATTAGTCTTAGATTGTGGCTGCAAGTAGATTTAGAGATTTTAGTTTTAGGCTGAACTTCTACTTTAAGAACTCTAACTGGAGGATGTAAAAAACTGATGTAAAAACAGATGAAAATGGATGACCAACGGATGAAAAACTGATGTAAACTTCATCCCTTTTTTCTTAAAAAAAAGGTGACTGAAATTATGAAACGAACGGTCCCGCATGTGTGAAAGGGGCCTTACACTATTCCTTTTATCTTACCAGAAAAGAGAACATTTAAACATTGCCTGTATTTGAACAGTACATTGAAGTCTGAATTGAGACATGGGAAAAGGAAATTGTATTAAATATAACTGAGAAAACTGAAAATGCACAGTGGTTATGGTGAAAAATACAAGAAAATTGGACTTAGCTTTTTGGAGTTGTAGTATTGGAAATAATATATCTTACCTCTTTCTGATGATACTTTATTGCTACCTTAAGCTTTGCCAGGTCATGACACTTTTGAGGATCCAGCTCCTCGCTCTGGTCATCCCTGTGGTTGAGTATAGTTTCCAGTTCTCGAGAGCTCCGTGCTTGGTCAAGCAGGTCCTTGGCAAATCTCTTACATTGCTGAGACAGTTCCTCATACTCCGCCTTGAACTCATTCTCCACTTTGCTAAGTTCTTTCAGTTCCCATCCGAGGCGAAAAGCTGTCAGAATGGGGTCTTCACTGGATAAGGCAATCAAAGATGGGCTAGCCAGAGCCTTGTAGATGTTGAGTCTCGACCTAGAGTGTCTGAGGCTATCAACTTCCGAGCTGGAGACACATTCCACACAATTGCAACGTATCTGGTGTGGGCGAGGTATAGTCACCCTTCTTTGGACTAATAGTTTTATTATTTCATAGTTATTAGTGTGAGCTGCCAACATAATGGGTGTTATGTCTGGTGTGAACTCTGAAAACTGGGTGTCCATCATTAAAGTGGGTACCTAAAGAAACAAGAAAAACAGTAATTTCTCAATATATTTTATTATGAAACAGTGGTTTCTATGACTATGTACAGATACTTCAAAAAAATACTTCAAGAACTTCAAAACATATATAAAACAAAACAAGTTATTCAAGTGATTTATTTTTCAAGTGTATTTATTTAAAAAATATATATTTAAAGTATTTTAATGCTGAGATCTTTATGCTTTAGGAGCACCAGTGTGTAAAACAGACGGTGTCTACTGTGTTTCTCAGTGCAATCATTCTATGTGCTTTTAGGCACTGGGAGCAATTTAGGTAAGATATAGGAATAGAGGGGATAGTGATGATCTTAGACTGCTGATCCCTAGTTCAGTAAGCAGACAGGCAGGCAAGCAATGGAATCTTTTGTGGTGTCATCCTTCTGGCTATGCAGCATGAGCTGCAGAGTGCAGGGTGTAGTACCAGTAATAGAAGAGAATTACAACTACTATATTAGGTAAAACTATTCATGTTGATGACCTTCACTTATGTTTTTTGCTGTTAAGAGTTCTACTTTAGGATATGTGAAGGCTAAACTGCTAACTGGTCAAAGAGTCAGAAGCTCCAATAGGCAAAAAATTGATAGACTAATCTTAACTTGCTCATTCAAGGATATCAAAGGGAAACAGTTTAAAATTCAAGAACACATTAGATCATAGGTAGACTCTAGTCACACATGAACTGTAGCACTTTGGTCCATGAAGAAAACACAACCTACTTGACCAGTTCCCTTTATTTGCAGTATTTCCTTTCCACCAGACCACCCTATTCTTTAAAATAGTATAGTATCTGGTGTCTGGAGGTACCCATTTTTTTAGTCTGCAATGATACAGACCAATGAGTAAAGCACATCCACTGGAGTCATTCTAGAGATATTGAATGGTCTAAAGAATTCCAGTAATAAAGTCAATTACAAGAAAATATTTATTATGGTGCTGTCTGGATTTCAGCCAGTTAACAAACCAATAAAATTACAGAAAGGGTGGAACAAGGAAGCAGTATTATTGAGCTGCACTACTAAGCAGGAGGTGCAGCCTGAGTATTCAATGAGTATGCATGTCATTTGCATGTAATAAGAAACTATGAATTCTAGACATGTGCAATTCGTTTCAGTCCGAATACAAATTCTGACAATTTTTTTGGTTATTTCAGAGATTTGGATGAAACGAATTTCGTTGAAAAGTAAAATTTGTTTTGTTTATTTGTTTTCTAATGAATTCCAACTTTTCAGAACAATTAGAATTCACATTGGTCGAAAAACGATTGACTGATTCAAATTCTGTGTGAAGATATAGCTGGTTGTTAAGCAGTGTTCCAGGAAGCCGCCCGCCCGCGTCCTTAATAACCATGAGTCATCTGTTCCCCACTGACAGATTAATATAAAGAATGCTGGCAATTGCCCGGAAATAGAAAAATGCTTAAAAACATGGCGTAGGTTCCCTCCTCCCACACAGGGGTAGGCAAACTTGGCCCTCCAGCTGTGGTGAAACTACAAGTCCCATGAGACATTGCAAGACCCTGACAATCACAGGCATGACTCCTAGAGGCAGAGGCATGATGGGATTTGTAGGTTCACCACAGCTGGAGTGCCAGGGTTGCCTACCCCTGTGGTATGATTATTAAGGGGAACCCCACGCCCAAATGTAAAAAAAAAATGGCGTAGAGTCCTCCCCCAAAATCCATACCAGACCCTTATCCAGCATGCAGCATGGTGGGTCAGGAAAGGGGGGAGCGAGCGAGTGGCTCCCTCCTCCTGAACTATACCAGGCCACATGCCCTTAACATGGGCGGGTGCTTTGGGGCAGGGGGGGCTCTGCACCCCCCCTGCCCCAAAGCACCTTGTCCCCATGTTGATGGGAACAAGGGCCTCTTCCCAACAACCCTGGGCTGTGGTTGTCGGGGTCTGCGGACGGGGGGCTTATTGAAATCTGTAAGCCTCCTTTAACAAGAGGGCCTCCAGATCCCCCCTCCCTATGTGAATGGGTATCAGGTACTTTGTAGCAGTACCCATTCACCAAAAAAAGTGTCAAAAAGTAAGAAACATGGGAAACAGTTTTTGACAAGTCTTTTATTAAAAAAGAAAAGAAAATGGTGTCCCCTCGATGTCCATCATGACGCCGACTGCCCTCTCTTTGGCTTTGACAGCTCTTATATAGGCAAGGGGTGGGGCAACCCGGGTACATCACCCAAGGGCACTGCCCCCATCTGACATGATGTGCCATCAGAAGGGGGCGGTGCCACTGGCTGACATAGCAGGGTGGCCCCGCCCCTTGCCTATATAAGAGCTGTCAAAGCCGAAAAGAGAGCAGTCGGCGGCTAGCCTCCTAGGAGGCAGAGGTTTTTTTTGCCATTTTTCTATTTTTCGGGTCAGCGGGTGACACTATTTTTTTTTCTTTTCTTTTAATAAAGGACTTGTCAAAAACAGTTTTCTGTGTTTCTTACTTTTGACACTTTTTTGGTGAATGGTATGATGTACCCGATACCCATTCACATCGGGGGGGTCGGGATCTGTTAAGAACCCCACCCGCAGACCTCGACAACCACAGCCCAGGGTTGTGGGGAAGAGGCCCTTGTCCCCATCAACGTGGGGACAAGGTACTTTGGGGTGGGGGACGCAGACCCCCCCATGTGGCCTGGTATGGTTCATGAGGGGGGAGCTCGCTCATCTCCCCCCTTTCCTGACCTGCCAGGCTGCATGCTTGGGTAAGTTGGTATGGACTGGGGGGGCCCTACGCCATATTGTTTAACATTTTTCTATTGCCAGGCTATTGCCAACATTCTATGTCTTTATATTCATCTGTCAGTGGGGAAGCCAGCTGACAGATGATGACTCATGATGATGATTTCTTCACAAAGAATTCAAATTGGTCGATCGTTTTTTCGATCGATCCGAATTCTAATCGTTCTGAAAAGTTGGAAAACTAAACTAAATGAATTCCCAAACCAAACTAAACAAATTTCATAACAAAATTAAATTAGTTACATAATGAATCTATCTGAAACTAAACTAAACACATTTTTCCATTCTACACATGTCTAATGAATTCCTTTAAAGTGATTGTAATCTATCACCTTTCCAACCCATTCAGTTTAAAATTGAAATGAAAGACTAACATTTGTGTATATATATATATATATATATATATATATATATATATATATATTTACTTTTTTTACCTTTTTTGATCACATTCCCTTTTTTCTCAGCTGCATAAGAGCTGGGGGAGGAGAAGCAACAGCACACTGAACTTCCCAGTAAAAGGGTGTGCAGGGAGGGGCATGTCAGGACAAGTCTGATCATTGGAGGAGAGCACGCTGAGTTCCCAACACAGCTAAGGAACTGACCACAGTAAGCGCTCCTGCCTAGTGTGGTCAGTTTTTAATAGGAAAGCAGAGGGACTGACAGGAACACCAGAGATTTCACACAAAGGAAGTAATACAAAGAGAACAGATACTTTTTCATACACGTACATATTACAGCAGCCATATATCAGGAATTTGAAATGCTGAGGTAGCAAACACTTTAACCTCCTTAGCGTAATGGTTCCAATAAAAAAAAACTGCAAAAAAGTTGTAAATTTTATTTTTAAATACACATGTTAAATTGTGCATTTTAGGTCTAAAAAATGCTCAAAACCCAAAACACTATGTATTCTTGAAAGCAGAGAACATGTAGAATAATGGTAGTTGCAAATGTTATGGTGTTCAGTATTTGCAGAACTGTATTCAAACCCATATTTTCACTAAAAATACACTAAAACCAAATTCCATTTTTGTTTATGAGAGAAAAAACTATTTAGCAAACAGAGCCCAAATATGTATGTTAAGTCCTAAAATTGCATGCACATGCAAAATGGCAAAAAATTGCAATACTCAAAATTGTCCAAATGTTGTGTGGCGATATCTAATATGCATTCCTCAATTTCTCTGTTTATGTACACATGTGCATTCTTTGTGTGCATATGTGCATCTTTTTAGTTTTTGTTAAATTTTTTCCCACTTTATTACTATCATAATTGGGCTGACAAACACCTATGTGTTAGTACATTCAGCATGGCAATCCTTTTATACAGAGACATTAGGGGTCTTTTCAACCCCTGATGTCTCCTCTGCACTGCTTAAAAAAAAAATGAACACAGACAGTATTCAATTGGCTTCTTTCCTGTCTGCAGTTCTGAGTCTGAAGTGCTCAGAGCAGAGCACTTCCTAATTTACAACGCAGAAGGAGAATCAGAAAAGGGTTAACTGTTTTTACACAAAATGCAAGCTTGAGCCTAAAATGGAATTCCGGGATATAACTCATGTAGCACCCTCCTAGTTAGGTTGCTAGTTTTTAGCTTCACTGTAGTGAATAGAGCAGTGATTGCTTGTGTAGGTCTGCTCAGGATTTCCAGAACTGAGAGTTTGATTACTTCCCCCTGCATCTGAAAGAAGTTTCCAGAACAGAGGAGTGGGAGATTCAAATGATCAGTTGAATGTTTATCATGCCCTAGCCAATCCCTGGAAGGAGACATCAAGAAGGTGACTGGGGAGGTGATAAATGTGCAGGAGGTCTGAACAGATTGTTCTTTCCTCCCCAGGAGGGTTCCAAGTCTCAAGGGGCTGCTGCCCCTAGAAGCAGCTGAAGAAAGCTAAGGATTGCATTTTGGGCCTCAGCAGGAGCTGGGCTCATGGTCTGGAGAATATTGCAAAAGAGGATTTTAGTTACAGCCTGGGCGGTAGCTGGGCTGAGGGCCTGGGGAAAACTTGTAAAGGAGCAGTGAAAGAGGTATTGTCAGAAGTCCTGGAAAAGGATCTTTTGTCTCCCTCACTGAGGATCTCCCAGTGGATGCTGAGTGGTGCATGGCTCCTGGGACACTGTGAGTAGGACCTGATTTGGGAATTAATATGTGACTGTAGTCATGAGGATGTAGTGTAAAGTTTATCCTCCTATTGATTGCCATTATTGTTTTGGAGTATCCTGTGACCCTTGAATCCACCATCTCCTGTTTCAAGTTTTTCAGCAATAAATCCTAAAAATACATCCACTAGACTGAGCCTGTGTTATTGGTGTGAATGGGACTGTGCTTGTGTGACTGTCAGCCTCTGTACTATTTGGGAGAACCTGTCTATTTGCAGCGGCTCCTCCGGGGTAAGCGCTACACTTTCTAATTGTAAAACTGCTTCCACCCCCCCCCCCCCCTTCTACTTACATACAAATACCCAGTAGAAGAGAAACATATATACCTACCTATTGTCAGGCAGCTTTGGACTTGTCATGTAATCAGTTCCCTGTGGCTTGAAGGGAGAGATTGCTTACAATAGATGGCCCATAGTAGGCCTATGGATGATTTCACCACTCAAGCATTACAGCCATTGTTGGAGTGCTCTCTCCTTTCCTCTGTAGCTGCCACTGGCTGACAGAGGGGAGATCATGTGACCAAACAGGAGTGGCCTGAGAATAAGTAAGTATATGCATTTTCCTTCTACAGGGCAATTAGTATAGGTGTTAGAAGGGAGCAGTTTTAAGACTACTTAGTTTTATCCCGGAATTCTACTTTAACCTCTTCCAGACTGCCCGCCGTAGTTATACATCGGTACTTTGCCGTTGAATACTGTGGTTATGGCAGCAGATAGCTGCCATAACCCATATATTTTTAAAAATGGATGGCGGTCTGTTATAAGATAAAAGTGGTCTCTGCAGCAGATTCGCCACGAGAAGACTTTTATCGACGGCTGGAGAGGTGCCCATCCCCTACCGCCGAGTTCCGGTAAACTCCGCCGCTTACCAGAGCCGTCAGTAGCGGCGGAGACGATCTGGTACTTTCCCCTCTGAGGCTGGTAGTCGAGTGAGGAAATGATGGTCCCCACTCGACTCCATACCATTGGATGACGGAAGCGATGTCAAACGTTACTTCCATCCAATGGCCTTAAAGGGGATTTTTTTTATTGAAATAATTTTTTTTTCTATTGCATTTAAGTGTAAATGTGTGATCTGAGGTCTTTTTGACCCCAGATCTCAAATTAAAGAGGTCCTGTCATGCCTCTTTTCTATTACAAGGGATGTTTATATTCCTTGTAATAGGAAAAAAAGTGATCCAAAACATTTTTTTAAAGGGACAGTGTAAAAATAAAAAATAAAAAGTCAAATAAATAAGAAAACATTTTTTTTTTTTTTTAAACGCCCCGTCCCTCCATGCCCACGCGCAGAAGCGAACGCATACGTGAGAGATGTTCAAACCCACATGTGAGGTATCGCCATGATCGTTAGAGCAAGAGCAATAATTCTAGCAAAAGACCTACTCTGTAACTCAAAACTGGTAATCTGTAGAAATTTTTTAACTTTGCCTATGGAGATTTTTAAGTGTCAAAATTTGTCGCCATTCCACGAGCGGGCGCAATTTTAAAGCATGACATGTTGGGTATCAATTTACTCGGCATAACATTATCTTTCACAATAAAAAAAAAAATTGGGCTAACTTTACTGTTTTCTTATTTTTTAATTCAAAGAAGTGTATTTTTTCCCTAAAAATTGCATTTGTAAGACCGCTGCGTAAATAGTTGGGACGCCTGCATTTACACGCACATCAACTTTAATGGCACCCCAGTCTTAGACCGTAGGGTGTATTTTTTCCCAAAAAATTGTGTTTGTAAGGCCGCTGCATAAACACGGTGTGACATAAAGTATTGCAGCGACCGCCATTTTATTCTCTAGGGTGTCTGAAAAAAATATATATAATTTTTGGGGGTTCTAAGTAATTTTCTAGAAAAAAAAACCCAGATTTTAACTTGTAAACACTAAGTGTAAAAAATAGGCCCGGTCCTTAACCATTTGCTGCCTGCCCACCGTCAACTGATGGCTGGGTGGTGCGGCTCTCGTTCTGGGTGGACGTCACATGACGACCTTCCAGAATGACCGCTCTCACGTGCCCCTGGGGGCGCGCAGCACAGCGATCGCTGCCAGGCCATGTTGCTAGGACACGGAGCGACCCCGAGCTATGTAAAGAGCCGTGGCCGCTGCTCTTTAACCATGTGATCGGCTTTGTCCAATCGCAGCCGGTCACATGTAAACACGGAGGTGCCGGTAATCGGCGCTCCTCGCCTCACACTGACAGAGAGTGAGGAGAGGAGAGCCGATCAGAGGCATCTCCTCACAGAGGACATCTAGGGATGTAATCAGGGCACTGATTATCAGTGCCCTGATTACAATTAAGTGCCCACTAGTGCCAGCAATGTATGCCCACCACTGCCAGCAATCAGTGCCAACCAGTGCCCACAATTGCCACCAATCTGTGCCCACAAGTGTCAGCAATCAGTGCCCACAAGTGCCAGCAATCAGTGGCCATTAGTGATGCCAATCAGTGCTGCCCATCAATGCCCATTACTGCTGCCCATCATAGGCGTGCACACGGGGTGTGCCGGGTGTGCCTGGGCACACCTAATCCCACCTGTGACAGCCAGGGCTTTTTTCTAGGGAAAATGCTGGGTTTGCTAATGGACACTCACTGGCAGTGACAGTGCTGCCAGTGAGACAATTTTGATTGGTAAGTATACCAATCAAAAAGTATAGACTCCCCTTATGAGAACTGCAGTCACGGAGTAAGCTGACAGCTGGCCGCATTTCCCGATGCTCCCTCTATAGTTCCGGCAAATGATCTCATACTGTAGGCGGCGCAGTGATACAGCTGCACTCCACCTGTCCTCCAGTGCCTCTTCTGCTGCCATAGGATAGGAGGAATGCAGCATCTAGTGGGGAGCATAGGCAAATCTAGAAGGGTAGATTTCACTTAATTTACAAGACTCTGCCAGCAGAAATCCCCCCTCCCCTCCACACCGCCTGAAAAGGAGAGGAGAAAGGGCTCGATCCTCTCTGGCTCCTCCAGCCCCCATCCCCTGTGTCTGCCCCGCCCACACTGCAATCCTTGTGTGTGGCCTGTGTCTGAGAAAGGAGATATGTGGGAGGGAGAGTTTATGTGCAGCAGCTGGAGGATCCGTGGGGGCTGCTACACTGATTCTCCTGTGTGATCCTATAGATACCAGCCAGGTGAGTGAGCAGTTCGTCATCTTCCTCCCCTCTCTCCCTAACCCCCCCCCCCAGGAGCTGCCAAGTTGCTTTCTTGTCCAGCTAGCACATAGGGAGGACTTAACTGTTAAGTCAGGGGGCACTGTTCCATGCTCTGATGTCAGGGAGCACTGTACCATGTTCTGATGTCAAGGGGCACTGTGCCATGTTCTGATGTCAGGGGGCACTGTGCCATGTTCTGATGTCAGTGGGCACTGTGCCATGCTCTTATGTCAGGGGGCACTGTGCCATGCTCTGATGTCAGGGGGCACTGTGTCATGTTCTGATGTCAGTGGGCACTGTGCCATGTTCTGATGTCAGTGGGCACTGTGCCATGTTCTGATGCCAGGGGGCACTGTGCCATGCTCTGATGTCAGGGGGCACTGTGTCATGCTCTGATGTCAGGGGACACTGTGCCATGTTCTGATGTCAGGGGGCACTGTGCCATGCTCTGATGTCAGGGGGCACTGTGCCATGTTCTGATGTCAGGGGGCACTGTGCCATGCTCTGATGGCAAGGGTCACTGTGCAATGTTCTTATGTCAGGGGGCACTGTGCAATGCTCTTATGTCAGGCGGCACTGTGCAATGTTCTTATGTCAGGGGGCACTGTGCAATGCTCTTATGTCAGGGGGCACTGTGCAATGCTCTTATGTCAGGGGGCACTGTGCCATGTTCTGATGTCAGGGGGCACTGTGCCATGTTCTGATGTCAGTGGGCACTGTGCCATGTTCTGATGTCAGTGGGCACTGTGCCATGCTCTGATGTCAGGGGGCACTGTGCCATGTTCTGATGTCAGGGAGCACTGTACCATGCTCTGATGTCAGGGGGCACTGTGCCCCTCTGCGAGCAATCTGGTACCAACTGACACTGGCTGGTGGGGTCACGAACTGACACTGATGTCACTAGTACAGTGATAATACAGTAATACAGTGATAATACTGTACACTGTACTAATGACACTGGCTGGGAAAGGGTTAACATCAAGGGGTTAACTGTGAGTCTAACTGAAAAAGTGTGCTGCTTTTACTTACTAGTCTGGCTGTTTTTTCTCCCTGCTCTTCAGGGACAAGAAAGGACCAGATCATTATTCCTATGTACACAGAGTTCTGTGTGTTTAGTTTGTGTGAAAATCATACAGTATATTTCACTTAACTTACTTTATTCTGAGTTGATCTATATTGCCAAAAGTATTGGGACGCCTGCCTTTACACGCACATTAACTTTAATGGCATCCCAGTCTTAGTCCGTAGGGTTATTATTATTATACAGGATTTATATAGCGCCAACAGTTTGCGCAGCGCTTAACAAAATGAAGGCAGACATTATGTTACATTACAATTTGGTACAAGAGGAATCAGAGGGCCCTGCTGATTAGAGCTTACAATCTAAAAGGGAGGGTCAATTGATACAAAAGATAATAGCTGTGGGGGATGAGCTGATGGAGGAAGTAAAACAGTGTTAGTTAGAAGCAGAATAGCCTTCTTTAAAGGATTTAGACAGGGATTGAATGTGGGCCTGAAAGGACAGTTCAGAGTCTAAGGTTACCCCTAGCACCCTGGCATGTGGGGACAGACTGATAGATGTGCCATTGATCTTGACAGAGAAGTCAGGGGAAGGGGCATGTAGGGGAGGAAATAGATTCAGTTTAAGGAAGGGGTGCGACATCCAGGCTGATATGTTTGTTAGTAAATCAGTGATGCATGAGGAGACTGATGGGGTGAGCTGAGGGGCAGAGAGATCATTTTTTCTTGCTTCCTAGATCACTAATCACAATAGAACATTCAATATAGGTTTAATTGCCATTGGTGGTTGTGAGTGACATCTAGGTACTGACATCTGCCTTTTTGTGAGAGAGAGCAATAAATGTTTTTACATAACCAGCAGGCATGTTCCAGGATCACCAGGTTATAGGTAAGTTAAAGAGAAAGAAAGAAAGAGCGCACCAGCCTAGTGCATTATCCTTGACAAATTTATTAATTAAAGACAAAATAAAATCTACTCACAAAGGTAGAAGAAAAAATCGCATTTGTATATGGTACAGCGGCGATTAGTCCAATGGTAGCAGTCTTCCAGGTCCCGGGAAGGAGGCATACGGACTACTGCTGGCTAACGCGTTTCGAAGGTTGCCCGAAGGCTCTGATGAAGAAGGGCAACCTTCGAAACGCGTTAGCCAGCAGTAGTCCGTACGCCTCCTTCCCGGGACCTGGAAGACTGCTACCATTGGACTAATCGCCGCTGTACCATATACAAATGCGATTTTTTCTTCTACCTTTGTGAGTAGATTTTATTTTGTCTTTAATTAATAAATTTGTCAAGGATAATGCACTAGGCTGGTGCGCTCTTTCTTTCTTTCTCTTTATCTAATATTAGGACATCCCATCCTTAAAGAGCAGCAAGGCCGAAATCCACTGTCCTTTCCGAACCCTTGGGATCTTTTAGCCTATACACCTGTGCGCAAGAGTATTTTTTGCTTTTTTGTATATAGGTAAGTTAGTTGTAAGATAGGTGACTGTAGATAGGTGAGTATACATTTAATGTAAACAATCTAGGGTCACTCCATTAACATGCACACCTTTAATCATCCAGGAAAGGTTAGTTCAAATACCTGTGCATTTTAAAAGGATCTGGTTGAATTGACTCGAATGAAACCTGCAGGGCAAATTTTCCAAAGTCAGATGCTGATTTTCTTATGCTGTATTGTGCTGCAATGCAGTACATACAGTATATAAGAATGTATTCTATTTAAATGCATTGCTTTCTGCATCCCCCTGCATTTTGCCTGCATTGCACAATCCAGGGTGATAAGAGCGGTGTGAGCAAGCCCTGAAAACAGATTTGAATTTGGTTTTTGCTGTTTCTTATTTTAGAATCTTTGCCTCATTGTGAAATATGTATTGCTGAATGGGACAGTACAGTTCAACTTGCTGCTTTTATAGGGTGGATTAGTACCCTTTAGGTTATTTAAGCAAGAGATACGAAATTTATTGTCAGATAGAAAGTAGAAGAGAACCATTAGAATTATAGTGATGAAGTGGGAACCATAAGTAATTACTTTTATATTAATGCCTTTTTAATTTTTCAGTCATTATACTTGAGTTATATTGAAATGTAGAGTGAAATTGTTGGCAGCCGTCTTTTACATTGTTGTGCTATTGTCTTTGGACATTCCTGTAACTGACAAATGCTTCTCGTTAACAGCAAGAGAACATGGTACTGAGACAAATCTGATAATCTGCTAAAGGATCTGTATCTAGACATATATATTGCAGGTTATCTGTCCGTAGATATGGTGGCTGCATTAGTTTTCATTTTTCAAACTAAGATTTTCTGCAAAAACAGAAAAATACCTTCTGATCCCAATAGAAATCCAGTATTTCTGCAACTTCCTGCACACTGAACTGAGACCTCAAACAATTTTATTAGCTGTCTAAAGGCCCATACACACAATCGGACTTTTTGACAACAAACATGCAAATTAGCTGTTATAAGGCAACATCCGACCGTGTGTACGATCCATCAGACAAACTTTTTCGGTTTTCATCGGACAAATGTTGGCTGTGCGAACAGGCAAACTTGGCAGCAATAAAAGTCCTACGTCGGCTAGTTCGATCGTGTGTACACAAAACCATCAGACTTTAGTCCAAAGTACAAACACACATGCTCAGAACCAATGCAAAAGATCAGACAACAATACAGAAGTTGACCAAAGGGTGGCGCCGGAGAATTGATCCTCCTCTTTTGAAGTGTCGTCAGTATGTTGAAACGTCATTACGTTCGTATGTGTTGCCTAAAAAGATCTACAGTGTGTATGCAATACAAGACCACGGCCTAACGCCCTTTGCACGGAAATCTACTAAAAAGTTTGTTTAAAGTCCGATCGTGTGTACGAGGCTTTAGTTTTCTTCTGTGAACTGCACAACTCCATCCTCCTTTGTTATGGAGGGCGTTGTCATCTTAGGACAGGAATGTGTTCCAGGCAATACAAACTCTGGTTCTGTTAAGCTTGGTCTCACATTGATTAAAAGCCCCCACCAAATTTTCAGAAACAAATGCTACCTTGCTTTGAAGACGGGTTGCAGTGAACAAAGGAGGGCAATATAATATACCTCCTCCTTTTTGCTACCGTTGTATCCTAACAGAGCTGGAGCACTTTCATACACTGAACATACACCATTGGCAGGTGACTTATAAAGGACACACAAGCATTCAGTGATTGTGTTCACATATTACCTTCCTCGTGAACATGAGAAGTATGGCAGAGATGTGATTCAATAATTCCCAGCTACCTGGTCCTCTTGTGTCATTGGTAGAAAGGCCCCCATACATTGGCAGATTACTGTGCCAAACACCCATATATGAAAAATAGTACTTGGCCATCACTGTGGAGGACTAGATTTCTCATACGTGAGGGACAGAAATGTACAGATGTAACTCCAAATCTACTTTTTTTTTGTAGTTTTGATAGAGTGTGGGAAGATTAGAACCCCTTACTTTTGATTTGCCTCAATTTTATTACAGTATAAATTTCTCTTTGGAGAGATTGCTCCTCATTTTCTCTCCCAGTGATCACTAGGGAAGGGCTGTCTGTTCGGGTCGAACATGAGTTTGACTCGAACATTGGCTGTTCGCCCGTTCACCGAATATCAAACAATTTGGGGTGTTCACGGCAAATTCGAAAGCTGCGGAACACCCTTTAAAAGTGTATGGGAGAAATCAAAAGTGCTAACTTTAAAGGTTAATATGCAAGCTATTGTCATAAAAAGTGTTTGGGGACCTGGGTCCTGCCCCAGGGGACATGTATCAATGCAAAAAAAGTTTTAAAAACTGCCATTTTTTCAGGAGCAGTGATTTTAAGAATCCTTAAAGTGAAACAATAAAAGTGAAATATTCCTTTAAATTTTGTGCCTGGGGGGTGTCTATAGTATGCCTGTAAAGTGACGCATGTTTCCCGTGTTTACAACAGTCCGAGAGCAAAATTACATTTCCAAAGGAAAAGAAAGTCATTTAAAAGTATTAGCAGTAGCGCCGGCAGCTATAATGAATTGTCGGGTCTCTGCAATACTCATAAAAGTCATTGAAAAAAATGGCCTGGCATTCCCCCACAGTGCATTACCAGGCCCTTTGGGTCTGGTATGAATATCAAGGGGAACCCCAAACCAAAATTTAAAAAAAAATGCGTGGGGGTCCTCCCCAAATTCCATACCAGGTCCTTTAGGTCTGGTATAGATATTAAGGGGAACCCCGCGCCAAAATTAAAAAAAAATGGTGTGGGGTCCCCCTCAAAATCCATACCAGACTCTTCAGGTCTGGTATGGATTTTAAGGGGAACCCCACACCAAAATGAAAAAAAAATGGCATGGGGTCCCCCTAAAAATCCATACCAGACCCTTATCCGAGCACGCAACCTGGCAGGCCACAGGAAAAGAGGGGGGATGAGAGAGCGCCCCCCTCCTGAACCGTACCAGGCCACATGCCCTCAACATGGGGAGGATGTCCCCATGTTGATGGGGACAAGGGCCTCATCCCCACAACCTTTGCCCGGTGGTTGTGGGGGTCTGCTGGCGGGGGGCTTATCTGAATCTGGAAGCCCCCTTTAAGAAGGGGACCCCCATATCCCGCCCCCCGTGTGAAATGGTAATGGGATACCCCTACCAAATGTACCCCTACCATTCCACAAAAAAAGTGTCAAAAATGTTAAAAAAGACAAGAGACAATTTTTGACAATTCCTTTATTAATGTCTTCTTCTTTCTCTGCTTCTTCTTCCATCTTCTTCTGGTCTTCATTCAGTTTTCTTCCTCCATCTTGTTCTTCCCCCGCTTCTTCCTCCAATCCTCTGCTTCTTCCTTCGGTCTTCTCGTCTACATCTTCCTCCGGCGTCTTCTTCCCCACTTCATTCTCTGGACGATCCGCATCCATGGGAGGTGCCCGCTGTGTGACGCTTCTGTTCTTCTGACAGTTCCTATATAACTAAGGGCGGGGCCACCTGGTAACCCCGCCCCATTCTGACGTACGGGGACTTCATGGGGACTTCCCTATGTCTTTCCCTGTGATGTCAGAGGGGGGTGGGGTCACCCGGTTATGTAACGGGTAACCCTGCCCCCTCTGACATCACAGGGAAAGCCATAGGGAAGTCCCTGTGAAGTCCCCGTGTGGCGGGGCGGGGTCACCAGGTGGCCCCGCCCTCAGTTATATAAGAACGGTGAGAAGAACAGAAGCGTCACACAGTGGGAACCTCCCATGGATGCGGATCGTCCCGAGAACGAAGCGGGGAAGAAGACACAGGAGGAGATGCGGACGAGAAGACTGAAGGAAGAAGCAGAGGATCGGAGGAAGAAGAGGGGGAAGAACAAGATGGAGGAAGAAAACCGAATGAAGACCAGAGAAAATGGAAGAAGAAGAATGAAAGAAGAAGACATTAATAAAGGAATTGTCAAAAACCCTCTCTTGTCTTTTTTAACATTTTTGACACTTTTTTTGTGAAATGGTAGGGGTACATTTGTACCCCATTACCATTTCACACGGGGGGCAGGGATCTGGGGGTCCCCTTGTTAAAGGGGGCTTCCAGATTCTGATAAGCCCCCCGCCCGCAGACCACCACAATCACCAGGCAAGGGTTGTGGGGATGAGGCCCTTGTCCCCATCAACATGGGGACATCCTCCCCATGTTGAGGACATGTGGCCTGGTACGGTTCAGGGGGGGGGCGCTCTCTCGTTCCCTCCTCTTTTCCTGCAGCCTGCCAGGTTGGGTGCTCGGATAAGAGTCTGGTATGGATTTTTAGGATTTTTAAAATCACTGCTCCTGAAAAAACGGCGTTTTTTAAAACTTTTTTTTCCACTGATACATGTCCCCTGGGGCAGGACCCAGGTCCCCAAACACTTTTATGACAATAATTTGCATATTAACCCCTAAAATTTGATTTTTTTACGTTCATGTCCCATAGAACACATTTTTGGCCTGTTCGCATATTCTGCTGCAAACCGAGCAGGGGGGTGTTCGGCCCATCCCTAGTGACCACCATCTCTCACACAGGAAGTAAGGGGAACGCTTCCCAATAGAGTCTGAAATATAAACTTAAAGCGGAGTTCCAGCCAAAATATGACTTTTAAGATAAAAATACCCCTAGAATACTCATACCTCGTGCAAAGTAACAAAAGTATGCTGTAAACTATGCCACGCCAAGCTGACCAAGATTTTCCATAGACGCCAATGTTAAATGTTGCTGGAGCCACGCCATGCCAAGCTGACTAAGAATTTCTATAGACGCCAATGTTAAATATTACGGGAGCAGTGTCCTGCCAAGCTGACCAAGATCTCACAGGAGCCAATGCAAAACCGGAAATAACATCCACGGCTGTGGCTGCTAAAGGAAGAAGTGAAATTAGATATAGGATTAAATCAGGTAAGTGAACAGAAAAAAATAAAAATAAATTGCCGAATCATTTTAAGGATGCACATTAGTGCTGCATGGTGAGGAGTGAAAAATGTGGGTGGAACTCCGCTTTAACAGAGTTTCTTAGCCTTCTACACAAATGGTTTTACTGTCTCCCTATAAATTATGGCATAGTAGCACAGAAATCATTATGTTTGACTGCTAAAACTGAAGACATTAAATCAGAGATGTTTGGCATGGATGCTGTGCTTTTTCACAGTCCTTGTGAGAGGTGAAAATAAAAATAAAGACAAGGAAAAGGAAAGAAAATGCAAAGTTAAATGTATTATGTCTTCCAATGGTGCTCGGTAACCCTGGGTATATTGAGTGCACTGTTTTTCAAAAGTACAGTAGGGCCTCATTCATGTGGACGGCCAGGGTGGTAAAAATAGGCAGTTGAGCCTGTATAAAGCATGTCACATTCAGCTGGCAGTACTGCCACCAAATGTGACCCATTCATGTTAGGGCCACATTGGAACTGTGAGCTAAAAGCTTGGCTGTCTGTTGCAGTGCACTATTTACACAGAAAATCCCAGTTCAGCTGTAATAAACTGGGAAACCCGCATCCAATTTGCATATGTGTGAACCTGGCCTCAAAGAAAGTCCCAATGCCTTCCTCAATTTTATAGAAGAAATCTTTAAAAGGGCCAGATATGGAGTAAAGCTCGCTTGTACAAAGGCAAAAATTGCCAGCTCCAGCCACCTGAGTGCCCAACCTACATCGGCACAAGTAGAAAAATTGTCTTGGACCTTTCCACTTTTCAAAAAGGGTTATCACATCTATCTTGATAACTTCTATACAAGTCTTCTCCTTTTCCGCAACTTGTACCTCAAAAAAACCTTGGCCTGCGGTACCATCAGAACAAACAGGAATGGCTTCCCACAAAGTTTAGTGTCCACAAGGCTACAAAGGGGGGAATCAGTAAGTCTGAGAAACGACAATCTGTTGGCAGTGAAGTGAAAGGATAAGAGAGATGTGTACATCCTTTCCACCATCCACAATGAGACCTTGCTGGAAATTCCTGGAAGACACTGTCCCATCCAAAACCTGCATGCTTCCAAGATTATAATCTCTACATAGAAGGGGGGGTTGCATTTCAAAGATCAGATGCTACAGCCTTATTTAATAACAAGACAGTCCCGTTTTTGGTACAAAAAAGTTGCAATTTACCTTATTCATTTGGCCATTTATAATGCATATGTCACCTACTATAAATCCACAGAAAGACCCACCACCTTCCTGAAATTTATAGAAGAAATCATCACGTCCCTAATCGGCCAGCAAGGATCCCCCCCAAAAAACATTTTGATACTCTGATTCTGTGAGCAGACTTCATCAGCGCCATTTCCCTGAGAGCATTACAACAACAGAAGCAGGCCAAAGACACCAAAAAAGATGTTGGGCATGCAGCAGAGTGGGAGTTAGAAGAGACATCAGTTTTAATTCTCCCCAATGTCCCTCCCATTTGGGCCTATGCATCGGAGACTGCTTCCAATGTTATCACGTCCCAAAAATATTAGACCATATTTCTAACAGCCTGACAGTTCCCTGTTTCTAATATCTGCTGATCATTTGCCTGCTGCCTCAACTGACAATACTCTGCTGTCCACCTTAACTGACCCTGGCCTGTTTTTCGACTATGCTTCTACCTGCAATCTGCATTGTTTATCAACCATGTTTCTGCCTTCCACCTGAACTGACCCTGGCCTGTTTATCGACTATGCCTCTGCCTGCCGCCTGTATTGTTTATTAACCACGTTTCTTCCCTCCACCTAAACTGATCCTGGCCCGTTTACCGACTGTGCCTCTGCCTGCCATCTGGATTGTTTATTGAGCACGTTTCTACCTTTGACCCACACTGACCCTGGCCTGTTAATTGACTATGTTTTTGCCTGCACTTGAACTGATCTTTTGCCCTACTTCTGTAGTTGTGGGATTCAAGATAACACAGGGGTCTCACATATGTGAGGTTCTTCAGGATAGTGCTCTGAGTAGAGAAAAACAGTTTTTGGTTTTCCCTGGGTTTTGTATTTCCCAGATTAGGGTATGGAAACCAGAGGCTTCAAAGAGATTTGGGTGAGAAGAAGTCTCTACCCCCCGTGCCCATTCTTTTGAGGTCCTAATCCTGATGTTCTTGCCTGCTGCATAGACCAATACTTTGACTGTGCTGACCATATCTCTGCCTGCTGCCTGTACTGACCCAGGACTTTTTATGGGCCATGTTCTTGTGAATGGTGAGTCAGACACAGACCTGGGAGTCATCCACCTGTCTCCTTATACTGACTCACCACCAGCAGACCTCCTCAAACAGTTTGAAAAAATGTTAACTAAGGCTTTTAAACAGACATCTGATCACATAACAGATAAGTTATCCAGAGAAATCAGGGACCTGAGTCACAGAACAGCAGAATTAGAGCAGAGGGTAGATGAATTGGACATGCTCACTCATAATCACTCTGAAGAGCTTGAGGCATTCAGGGATGAAAACATAACACTTCAATCAAGCCTGGAGGACTTTGAGAACAGGACAAGTCAATCAAACATCCGCATCCGCGGCCTCCCTGAATCCATAATTGATGTACAGTCCACAGTCACAGCCTCTTCCAGGAGCTAGCCCCTGATTTACAAAATGATCGCCTGGAGATGGACAGGGTTGATCTTGCCCTGACCCCCCACCAACCAGAAGGTCCTCCATGAGACATAGCAAAATTACATTTCTTTCACACTAAGGAACAACTTCTGACCACTGCCCGCAACAAAGAAACACTTGTTTTTCATGGTCACTCTTAGCTTTTTCAAGACCTTTCCCCTCTCACCTTTGCTAAGAGGAGAGCATTGAAATCGCATCTTCAAATTCCACAACAGCACCACATCACCTATAGGTGGGGCTTCCCATTCTCCGTGCGCACTTGTACCAAAGCCGTGACTATACATGCAGATCTCCTGAAGACCTCCAAGCTACCCTGCAACAACTCCACCTGTCACCCCCGGACTCACAACACGACATCTCTTCATCGTCAATCAGCCTCCTGCTCAGCCCAGAAGTCTCAAAGCTCACGATCAAGCCAACTCACACAAACGTAGACATTTTGTCTCTCTAGTTCCGCAACACCCAGACTCAATGGACTGAATCTAATCAGATGTATATTGGGATCACACTACTTGTTATTTGCTGGCCGCAGATCCTGATATTTACTGTTTGAAAACCGGTCCCCCTTCACATGACTTTTCCAGTGGTAAAAGAAACACATTGTGCTTCCCCATCTACTGTCCATTCATATATGTTGTATATGAACTGGCCCTTATACACTAATCCATGCTTATTAATATGTCATCTCTAAATAATATCCTCTGATAGTGGGATCCTATGATCCCTTGGAGCCCAAAGCTTCTTAAACCCCTGCTATGCTTGCATACCTTAGCAAATTATAACTTGACTCCCTTACTCCCCTTGTACTCAATTAAGACTCTGGCTCCAAGGACTCAGTCTCCTACTTAAACAATTTTTTAAATTATCTCTGTTGTGTGTTTTCTATTTTTTTTTTTTTTTTTACGATTTATGGTTACCTTAGTTCACTGTTAGATCTCATCTGAACCTCCGTCGCTATTGTTAACCCGGCAACATATACTACCTTTTTGTGTCAGTCACTGCCCCTCACCTCCTAGACCATGGACTCCGCATTGGTATCTTTCCATGGCACTATTCCTGTCCTCCAGGCTCGTGACATCACGCTAGTCTTGGGCACACCATGCACCCATTATGTGATATATTTATGTTTTTGCCATTTGTTACTGATTTTGCTGTGCCACACGGTACTTCTCTTTTCTTTTCTTTCCTACCATTTCTTCACCTCCCCCTCCACCACCCTCAGGTGTTACCTAGCAAATGCCACTTCTAGATGCAACCACAAACATAATACATACCTAGCCTCACAATGGGTTCCCTAAATGTACTAACACTCAACATACAAGGATTAAATGCTCCACACAAACGGACCAAAGCCTTTAAAACCTTTACCACTACTAAGGCACATGTGTGCCTGTAACAGATTCATTTCATCCCCCGATCCACCCCTAAATGCTTCAACCGCGCATACCCACAAGTATTTACAGCATTAGCTAACTCCAGAAGTAGAGGAGTTCTTCCATAGCCTTCTACTCCCTTCACATCCCTAGCTGAAATAAAGGACCCAGAAGGCCGCTATTTAATTGTGTCCAGCATGCTGCTTGACTCCGAAGTGACAGTAGTATACTATTACGCAACTCTAAACCTCTACCATTTCTTTCCCATTTGCTAGGTGTCGTTGACTCTAACAAAAGGGGCACACTCCTCTGCGGGGACTCCAACCAGTCCTTATACCCCTTTCTAGACAAGTCTCCTCAATCTCCCCTCCCTAGTGCTACAAAACTTAGCTTCCAACATCTCCTACACCACCATTCCCTAACTGACTCGTGGCGTGAACAAAACCCAGCACGACATCAATACACATTCTATTCTCATCCCCACAATATGTTTTTGTGAATTGATCATATCTTCCTCACCACTGGTACCACACCCTTCTCTCATCAACTATTCTTCCGATCTCCTGGTCAGATCATAGCGCTGTTCTTATCACCTTAGCCTCCCTAATCCCTTCCACAAAGGACTCTTCCGGGACCATCAATGCCAAAATTCTCTCTCACCCGTGACCCGTCACACCGCCTTATGATAGAAACAGCACTCAAGGAATACTTATCCATCAACTCTACTCCTGACGTCACCCTTCTCACACTATGGGAAGCCCACAAGCCAGTTATAAGGGGGCCTGTATTCGGAACAAAAAAAGAATGCATTACCCAACAAAGTTTAGAAACATCTTTTAATGATGCCCATGTGACGTTTCAGGCAGACCCCTCTACAATGAATCTCCAAGCTTTGGAAAAAGCTAGACTAGAACTTTACTTATTCCTGACGGACTTTGCAGAAAAGGCCCTACGCCGCTCACGCCACAAGTATTACACTAAAGCCAATAAACCAGTGGTATATCATTCATGTGTGCAGGGTGTTCACTGCACACGGGCCTCTGAGGGGGGTCTGCTGTGCCCTGACCCACCCTGCACCAATGGATGATACGTTTGGGAAAGATTGGTGCAGTAGTGGGGGTCCATATTTTCATCCAGAGGGCGCCGCATTGAAAGAAGGAGGGGCACTGCCGCTGACAGGTGAACTGACAGCTGTATCACCGCTCCTGTGGCCACTTCTCCACTTCTGGAGGAGGGATACTGGGGGTGCCGTGCAGTAACTTCCATCAGTGACTTCCTCTGCTGAGCTCTGCAATAGATGATGTCATCAGTCAGAGCCTGGCAGAAAAGTGAGCAGAGGAAGTTTTTCTTTTTTGAGATCGTCTGAGCTATCACTGCTTCACCTTTGCCAGCCACAACAGACTTGCACTCCATTAAAATTATCTGGGCGTCTTCCCATCCTCATCCAGGCAGTGTACTGCATGTGGATATAACATCTTTATTACTTCAAACTGACTCTGTCGTTTTTACAAGCATCCTTTTTACTATCCTTTTACCCAGTGACTTCCCAGACTTTGTAGGATATAGATTTTTGGTGTCACAGTATATACCGCATTGGTCCTTCAAACGCTCCGGCCCCTTTTGGGAGTTTACGCCCTAAGACACTGGGGTCATGTTTGTCAATTTCCATCTCCCTCCTTCCTGGTCTGCTTGGCGCAATCCTAGCAGTCCATCTTTTCTTGTTTCTTGAGTTATGATCTCCCTTGGTTGAATTACTAACACATGGGATTAAGTTTATAAACCTGGAACTATTTAATCTACTGTCCCTGAATAAGACTTTCACCTTTTATGTTGAAACGCGTTGGACTTCTCCTGTCTCCTTGACAGTTGACTAGTTATTCCAGTGGCTGTTTTCATGCTGTTCAATTTATCATGTCTTTGTTTTTATTGATCAATCCCCTTTTTTCAATTCACACTGTACCCACTGTTTCAATACATTTTGTATCTTTATGGTACTGATATTACTGTTTATGGTCCGTTTAAAATCCCACCCTTTGAAGAACCTTTCTTTCATTGTCTGAGCTATCACTGCACTTGACATCCCCAGCATCCCTTTACATGAGAAAAATTGGCCCAGAAAAGTGAGAGAGGGGAGGATTCTTCTACACAGGATGCCAGATGGATCAAGCAGCCAGGTAAGGAGCACCAGTGCCCCCTCCCCCACTGACTGGCAGTGCCCCCCAATCTGCCCCTATTAAGCACCAAGACCCCTATTTCTCCCACTAAGCACCAGGACCTCCCACCTCCCCTGACTGAGCACTTGAAGACAAAGCTGCATTCTTTTAGGCAGGTATGCAGGGGGGCTGGGGGCCCCCATCAGATAGGCTGTAGGGGGCCCCATGATTTTTAACAGTGGCCCTGCTGTAACTGCCCTACACCCACTGCACCGATCACCCTCGACTGTCCCACTGTGTCCTCTTCTGTGTCCTCCTCTGGCCCTCCGTGTCCTCCTCTGGCCCCCTGTGCCCTTCGCTACTGACAGTCTACTGCCCTACTGACACCATTCACCTACCCCCAAAAAGCATTTAAAAAATGAAAAAAAACCTAAAAAAATTGTAAAAAAATAAAATAATAATAAAGAACTACTGACTACTCCACATTCGTTTGTTGCACATACTACCCACCGCCATACACTCCACACTCCTCTCCTGCACATACTACCAACTGCCATACACTCCACACTCTTCTCCTGCACATCCCACCCACCACTATAAACGCCACACCACTCTCCCTGAACGCCGCATTTCTTCATTTGCCGGTGTCTGGGGCTCACTCTTGATCTTGCACATGGGCCCATTCATTTCATGATAAGCCACTGCAATAAATCCAATACTTTTCTTGCTCTATCTCTTCGACATCTCGACCATACCGTTAAACCGATCCAACTAAAACTATTCCCGGTAGTTTATACTAGCAACCCTGTCAAGATCCTCCAAGTGTTTAGCAAACACCTTGCCACCCTTTACTCAAGCAATAATACTTTTGATTGCACTCGTGCTGAATCCCTTCTCTCAACTACTACTTTACCATCCCTTTCTTCTCTACAACACGAAAATCTTGAGAAAACAATTGAAACTAAGGAGGTTTTGCTAGCTATAAATCTTTAAAAACCATAAGCGCCCAGGCACTGATGAGTTCTCGGCCACATATTTTAAACAGTTTGCTGACCTCCTAGCCCCGATACTAGTTAGGGCATTCAACACCATCCTTGCTGGCCGCACATTCTGTTCTGAAACACTGACAGCTACCATCTCTTTGCTTCCAAAACCCCAGATGACTCCTCTTGGTCAAACTATTGACCAATATCCCTCCTCAACCTAAACAAACTGTTAGCCAAAATCCTACCCACTAAACTCAACCATACCATTGGCTTCATAATACATAAAGACCAAGTAGGCTTCATTCCGATTCGGCAGGTAGGGGACAACATTCACCGTGCTATTCTCTTGACTTATTTAGCCCAAAAAACAAAAAAATCCCTTTTGTCTCATGTCTTTGGACATTAGAAAGGCATTTGACATGGTCTCCTGGCCTTACTTACAATTCCTACTAAGATGATGGGGATTTGGCTCTCACTTCCTTTCATGGATCTCTGCATTGTGTGCTTACCCCACAGCCTTCGTTCGTTATATGGGCCCCAAGTCATCCTTTAAGATCAAGAGAGGCACACAACAGGGTTGTCCACTCTCGCCGCTCTTTTTCACCCTAGCCATCAAGCCCTCAGCTCAGTTGATCTGCAATAAACCCAATAACCCCAATATCAAAGGGCTGGAAGTCGGTGGCCATCCTCATATATTGTGTCTGTTTGCAGACGATGTCCTCCTCTTTATGTCATCTCCACTGACCTCTGCACCAAACCTCCTTAAACTTCTAGAAGACTTTAGTCAAATCTCCAGTCTAAAAGTCAATCCGACTAAGTCTAGAGCCCTAAATATCTCCATTCCTTTCGCTGAGCTGACGCCTTTACAAGCCTCCCTTCCTTACCCTTGGTCCACCTGTGATATCAAATACCTAGGAATTAAGCTCACGGCTAACCTGTCAGACCTTTACTCAGCCAATTATCACCCCTAGGTCGCATAAACGCTTTGTAGCTCCCTAAGTACATAGCCCTCTTCTAGCTCAATGACACTGGCTTTTCTATTGTTTTTAATTCATGTCATCCATACTTGTAGACTTGTTAGTCTAAAAGTTACCTTATACCTTTAAATATAATTATTTGAATGAGAAAAACTATTGACGTTACAGGTTGGTTGCATTGTCTTCCCCCTACGACACAGTTTGTTCCCATATGGGGTATCTGGGGGTGTTAGACAATAATTCCTACCTTATGTTCAGCCCTCGGGACAGATTACATTGTTCACACATGTTTATTATTATGGTTCTGTCATATGTACCCATTCATGCGATACTGTTTCCTGTGTCCTAATGTATGGCTAACACTGTTCACTTTCATTATTGTTTCTTCTGAAAATGTCAATAACATTTTGAACAAGAAAAAAAAATCAATTTTAATTTTTCCACTTTTTCCAAAAAATTGTGGAAAAAAATGACATGTTCAAAAGACTCATTATGCCTCATAGAAAATACATTGGGGTGTTTGCTTTCCAAAATGGGGTCATTTTATGGGTGTTTCCACTGTCTTGGTGCTCCAAGGCCTTCAGAAATGTTATAAGTTGTCAGGAACTTAGATGTGTAATTTACGCCCTTAGAACTCTTGAAGGTGCTACTTTGATGTTGGACCTCTCTATGTGGTCAGGCTGTGAAAAAGTCTCACACATGTGGTATCGCCATACTCAGGTGGAGAATGTATTTTGGGGTGTGATCCTTGGTATGTACATGCTGTGTGTTAGAAATACAGTGCCTTGAAAAAGTATTCATACCCCTTGACATCTTCCGCATTTTGTCATGTTACAACCAGAAACATAAATGTACTTTATTTCAATTTTATGTGATAGACCAACACAAAGTGACACATAATTGTGAAGTGGAAGGAATATGATAAATGGTTTTCAATTTTTAAAAAAAATAAATATCTGAAAAGTGTGGCGTACATTTGAATTTAGCCCCCTTTACTCTGATACCCCTAACTAAAATCTAGTGGAAACAATTGCCTTCAGAATTCACCTAATTAGTAAGTAGCGTCCACCTGTGTGTAATTTAATCTCAGTAAAAAAACAGCTGTTTTGTCAAGCTCTCAGAGGTTTGTTAGAGAACCTTATTGAACAAACCACACAATGAGGGCCAAGGAACCCACCAGACATGTCAGGGATAAAGTTGTGGAGAAGTTTAAAGCAGGGTTAGGTTTTAAAAAAATATCCCAAGCTTTGACCATCTCACAGAGGACTGTTCAATCCACCATCCGAAAATGGAAAGAGTATGGCACAACTGCAAACCTACCAAGACATGGCCGTCCACCTAAACTGATGGGCATGGAGAGCATTAATCAGAGAAGCAGGCAGCCAAGAGGCCCATGGTAACTCAGGAGGAGCTGCAGGGATCCACAGCTCAGGTGGGAGAATCTGCCCACAAGACAACTATTAGTCATGCACTCCACAAATCTGGCCTTTATGTAAAAGTGTCAAAAAAGAAAACCATTGTTGAAAGAAAGCCATAAGCAGTCTGTTTGTAGTTTGTGAGAAGCCATGTGGGGGACACAGCAAACATGTGGAAGAAGGTGCTCTGATTAGATGAGACCAAAATTGAACTTTTTGGCCTAAAAGCAAAACGCTATGTGTGGCGGAAAACTGACACTGCACATCACCCTGAGCACACCATACCCACCGTGAAACGTGGTGGTGGCAGCATCATGTTGTGGGGATGATTTTCTTCATCAGGAACAGGGAAGCTAGTCAGAGTTGATGGGAAGATGGATGGAGCCAAATACAGGGCAATCTTAGAAGGAAATATGTTAAAGTTAAATGTCTGCAAAAGACATGAGACCGGGGTGGAAGTTCACCTTCCAGCAGGACAATGACCCTAAACATATAGCCAGAGCTACAATGGAATGGTTTGGATCAAAGCATATTCATGTGTTAGAATGGCCCACTCAAAGTCCAGACCTAAATCCAATTGAGAATCTGCGACAAGACTTGAAAATTGCTGTTCACAGATGCTCTCCATCCAATCTGACAGAGCTTGAGCTATTTTGCAAAGAAGAATGGGCAAAAATTTCACTCTCTAGATGTGCAAAGCTGGTAGAGACATCCCCAAAAAGATTGCAGCTGTAATTGCAGTGAAAAGTGGTTCTACAAAGTATTGACTCAGGGGGGCTGAATACAAATGCATGCCACATTTTTCACGTATTTATTTGTAAAAAATTGTTGAAAACCATTTATCATTTTCCTTCCACTTCACAATTATGTGACACTTTTGTTGGTCTATCACATTAAATCCCAATAAAATACATTTAGGTTTTTGGTTGTAACATGACAAAATTTGGAAAATGTCAATAAAATGACATGTTCAAAAGATTTACACTGGGTATAAAAAAGAATTACCCCTCTTTAAAATAATCACATTTTGTTGCTTTTCAGCCTGAAATGAGGATGGACACAGTGTTTGTTTTGAAATTAATATATACACAACACTGCTCACTACCTAAATCATTTTCATACACAAAAACATATATCAACAAAAGTCCATATATAACTAAGTGTCAATCAAATCAAGGTTGAAATAAAAAAAAAAAACAAAAAAACTTGAAAATCCCCCAAAAAACTTAATGAAATAAATAAGAGTTCTTCTACTCTTCAGACTTTAAATCATTAAATGTGCTCCCTCATATGGTTCCACACTCACCAAGTGTTGTTGACCCAAACAAATAAATGTTAGAAGTGAGTCGTGCTTTAGATTGCAGGCATCCTGGGCTTGCCGGGACTTCTAATCCTCCTCTCTATGATGTATCTTCAGCTTGCTCCTCCAAGCATATAAGGTTATAAAAACACTAGTGCCAGTACCCTTCACAGTGAAAACGAATTGGAACTGCTGAGCTTTCAGTTCTCCACCACTTGATCGCATCTCCTCATGGTTAATGTTCACATATAGAACAAATAGCAAGAACGGCAGAAATACTGTTACGTGACCCTGTTTATTAAAAACATTTGAAAATTTGGTTTACATTCACTTAAACAACCTAATGAGATCAAAAATAGTTCTTCCACTCTTCAAACTTTGATTGAACAGATATGCTCCCTCATATGGTCTCACACTCACCTAGTGTTGTTGAACTTAACAAATTAATGTTAGTTAAGTTAGAAGTCAAATGCATTTTAAATTACAGATATCCCTTACTTGCTGGGACTAGTAATCCTCCTCTCTAATGTTTAACATAGCTTGTATGGGAGAAAAAAGCCACTCCTCAAGAAAGGCCACATACAGTCACGACTAAGGTTTGCCAAAATCCACCTTGAAGATTCTGAGGCCACGTGGAAAAAATGTTATGGTCAGATGAGACTAAAATTTTATTATTTGGCCTCAACACCAAACGATATGTCTGGCTGAAATCCAATACAGCTCACCATCCAAATAACACCTTTCCTGCAGTAAAGCATGGAGATGGTAATATCCTGTTATCATAGCTCCCAACTGTCCCTAATTTCAAGGGACTGTCCCTGATTTGGAACAAAGTCCCTCTGTTCCTCTTTCCTCCTCATTTGTCTCTCATTTTGGTCTGATCTATATAGTTGTATATAAAATGCACTACAGGCATACCCCACTTTTAAGTACACAATGGGGTTTATTTACGAAAGCTGGAAAGTGCAAAATCAGGCTCACTGCTCCATACAAACCAATGAGCTTCTAACCCCAGCTTGTTCAGCTTTGGTAATAAAACCTGGAAGCTCATTGGTTTGTATGCAGATGTGAGCCTGATTTTGCACTTTCCAACTTTAGTAAATAAACCCCAATGTGTACTTAAAAGTGGGGTATGCCTGTATTTATCTTTAAAAAAGTGTTTCCCAGTGCTAAACCTTTCATCCAAATCCTAAATTGCTGCATTTGTAAATTTCAAGTGTTAGTATAAAGGATTAGTAGTGGTAAACAAAAGCACTTGTGGGTTTAACTAATTATTTTTTTGTATAACTCTCCTTTAACCACTTGCCTACCAGGCACTTACACCCCCTTCCTGCCCAAGCCATTTTTCAGCTTTCAGCGCTGTCGCACTTTGAATGATAATTGTGCGGTCATGCAACACTGTACCCAAACAAATTTTTGTATCATTTTCTTAACATAAATAGAGCTTTCTTTTGGTGGTATTTAATCACTGCTGGGTTTTTTATTTTTTACAAAAATAAAAGACAAAAATAAATGTTTTTTACTTTTTTTTGTCAGTAAATTTTGTAACTAAGTAATTTTTCACCTTCACTGATGTGCGCTGATGAGCACTGATAGGCGGCACTGATGGGCACTGTTGGGTGGCACTGATGGGTACTAATAGGCGGCACTGGTGGGCACTAATAGGCGGCACTGGTGGGCACTGATAGGCAGAACTGTTGGGCACAGCTAGGCGGTACAGATGGGCACTGATGGGCATTGATGGGTGACACTGATGGACATTGATGGACAGCAGTGATGGGCGTTGGTGGGCAGCACTGACAGACGGCACTGATTGCCAGCACTGACTGGCATCACTAATGGGCACTGATTGCTGGCACTTGTGGGCAGTGGTGGGCACTGATTGCTGCCATTGGTTGGCACTGTATGCTGGCATTGGTGGGCAATGGTGGGCACTGTTTTGTGACACTGTATTTATTTATTTATTGTAATCAGGACACTGATGGTCAGTGCCCTGATTACATCCCTAGATGTCCCCCTGTGAGGTGATGCCACTGATCGGCTCTCCTCTTCTCACACTCTGTCAGTGTGAGGTGAGGAGAGCCGATTATTGGCATCTCCTTGTTTACATGTGACCGGCTGTGATTGGACACAGCCGATCACATGGTTAAAGAGCCGCGGAGGTGGTGCTTTACAGAGATCGGGGTCGCGCCGTGACCTATGACAGTGTCCCAGAACGAGAGCTGCACCGCCCCCCCTGTCATTTGACGGTGGCCGGGCAGGAAGCAGTTAAGGAGGTGTGGCAGGGAGGGTGTCCTATGCCTACATTATTTTGCTAATAGGTGTCCCTCGCTCCCATCTCAAAAAGTTGGGAGGTATGTGTTATGAGGGTGTTTCCCTGCAGCAGGGACTGAAGCACTTGTCAGGATAGAAGGAAAAATGATTGGAGCAAAAACCGTCAAATTATTGAAGAAAATCTGCTGCTGTCAATGGGAAGGAGGTTTACCTTCAAACATGACAATGACCCAAAGCACACAGCAAAAATTACCACACAGCGGTTGAAGGAGAAAAAGGTGAGTGTCCTTGCATGGCCTAGTCAGAGCCCAGACTCAAACCCCATTGAAAATCAGTGGAATGACTTGAAGAATGCAGTCCACAAACGATCACCATCAAATTTATCTGAACTTGAGCAGTTCTGCAAAGAAGAGTGGGCAAATATTGCAAAGTCTAGACGTGCAAAGTTAGTAGAGACATACTAACATACCACAACAGACGAAAGACTGTAATGCCGCGTACACACGACCGGACTTTCTGGCAGAAAAGGTCTGATGGAATCATTCCATCGGACGTTCCGATCCTGTGTTGGCTTCATCTGACTTTCTCTTTCGAAAATTCTGACGGACCCAGAAATAGAACATGTTTTAAATCTTTCCGACTGAATCAATTCCTATAGGGAAAAACGTTCGTCTGTATGCTATTCCGACGGACCAAAAACGACGCAAGGGCAGCTATTGGCTACTGGCTATTGAACTTCCTTTTTCTAGTCCTGTCGTATGTCATCACGTTCTAAACGATCGGACTTTGGTGTGATCGTGTGTAGGCAAGTCCGGTTCAACAGAAATCCATCGAAACTCCTTCAAAAAAACTGTCAGAGTTCATTCACACAGAAAAACCGGTCGTGTGTACGCGACATTAGACTGCAAAAAGGTGGTTCAACAAAATACTGACACAAGGGGGTGATCCTTTTCCCAACTCTTTCCCGGATAAAATAAAAACTGTGCCTGTCTTCATTTCAGGCTGGAAAGCAAGAATAATTGAATATTTTAAAGGACACTGATTCTTTTCTATACTCATTGTATTATGACTCATAGAAAATACGCTGGGGTGTTTGCTTTTGTAAATGGGATCATTTTGTGAGTAATTCCATTGTCCTGGTGCTCCAGGGCCTTCAAAAATGTGATAGACAGTCAGGAAATTAGATGTGTAATGTATTCCTCTAGAATGCCTGAAGGTGCTCCTTAGATGTTGGGCCTCTCTATAAGCTCCCATACTCAGGAGAAGTAGCAGAATGTGTTTTGGGATGTAAGTGCAAGTATGCTTATGTCGTGTGTTAGAAATTACTTGTTAATATGTTAAACTTCCATTACCCTAGGTAACCACATGTGTCTTCATACTACTTCACTCCACATCAATGTATTAATACTCAAATGTGTTAAGACCCACTTGGTGAAATATGTGTTTGCCAGTTACTTGTAATATATCTCTTTAGTAACTTCAATAAACTCACCATTGCTCTTACTAAATACCTTGGGCTGTCTACTTTCCAAAAAAAGGTAATTTGGGGAGTATTTGTACTTTCCTGGCATGTTAGGGCCTCAAGAAATGAGATAGGCAGTCAGTACATCAGGATTTAAAAATGGAAAAGAAAGGCGCCTCTAAGTCCAGTATGCAAAATTTAATAAAGTGCACAAAGGGTTAAAAGCACTTACAAGATTGTTGAGTGTTAAAAGACATGATAAAATCAGGAGTCCTCATCTGTGGCATGTGTCCATCCTCAGCATGGTGGTAGAGAGCAGTGTAGAGCCATCCAGCAGCTGTAAAACATTCTCATGCGTGTTGGAAAGAGGAGGCAGCAGGGAAGCCTGTATTCACTGCGGGACACACAAGGCTGATGGTGTCAATATAGAGAAGGGGGGTGGTAATGCAGTGAATACAGGCTTCCCTGCTGCCTCCTCTTTCCAACACTCATGAGAACACTTTACAGCTGCTGGACGGCTCTACACTGCTCTCTACCACCATGCTGAGGATGGACACATGCCACAGATGAGGACTCCTGATTGTATCATGTCTTTTAACACTCAACAATCTTGTAAGTGATTTTAACCCTTTGTGCACTTTATTAAATTTTGCATACTTCACTTAGAGGCGCCTTTCTTTTCCTTTTTTATATCTTCAGAGTTGCTTCTCCTCTAACCAAAGTGCTGCCAGAAGTGCCACCTCATCACTATCATCCCTCTGACCAGCTACCCACCTCCACCAGAACGCCCTTATCTCCTCTCTGTTTTATTACATCAGGATTGATCACTATTCATTAATGCGTACCATAGCTTGTAGACTATATAACTTTCACACTGACTAAATAATATTCACTGATTTGGGTTACTTTTACCAAAGAAATATAGCAGTATAAATGTTGGCCTAAATTTAAGAAGAAAAATTACTTATTTGCAAAATTTTATAATAGAAACTAAAAAAATTTTTTTTTAAATGTTTAATTTAATTTAAAAAAAAAAATTTTTTTTCAAAATGTTCTGTTTTTTGCATCTATATCGCAAAAAACACAGGAGTGATTAATAACCACCAAAAGAAAGCTCTATCTGTCTAAAAAAAATTATAACAATTTTGTTTGTATAGTGTTGCATGACTGATAAATTGTCATTCAAAGTGTGAGAGTGCTGAAAGCTGGAAATTGCCTTGGGCAGGAAGGGGGTAAAAGTGTCCGGTATTGAGGTCGTTCAATTCTCTCTGATGAATTTGCACATAAATTTGGCAAAACTGTGAATCTCGAACATGCAGGATTCAGATTGAAACCCATGGTGATGACAAACCCAAACCTCATCCATATTCTTCATCGGAATGATGTTCTAGAGGTCACTACTTGACTTCTGGAAGCTGTCTTTTTTATACTGTTTATGCGGTGGATTGCAATGTTCATAATATTTCATATTCTCTACAATTTGGAGTATCAGTACTTGCTGACATAAACTGTGACAGGAGATATTAAGCCCTTTGGTTTTGCACTAAATATGTAGCAACACTGTTGGACATCTGTAAGCAATGCATTAGCAAGTATGAAATGACCCAAGATTTAATCCATTTTCTATTAACTGCATCTCCTGGCACAAAACAAATCAACATTCTGCTCAATGCTTCCTCTTTGAGAGAAAAAGTCTGAAAATGAAGAGAGATAGAGACATTTTAAAATAATTCATCTTATAAGAAAGCTACTCTGAACTCCATATAAAATATATACAGTAGATTTTTGATATGTTTTCCTAGTTCAGGTTTTATGAAGGTGCTTTTCTAGTTACTATGGACAATGTTTTTTTTTACTCCATTCAATGTATGTGAACTGATAAAATTAGACCTCTTTGACTATACTCTTAGAGATGAATTTACACCATGTACACTGACACTGCAACTGTTCTCTAAGTAACTCTAGGTTTCCTGTGATAATGTACACCTTCTCTGTAATCTGCATTTAGGAGGAGCACGCTGAGCCCTGTCCACATCCACCTGTTAATCATTTTCCTCTACTACTACCCGGTAGCAGAGTGGGCCTCACTGCACACTCTGCTCTGGCTTCACATGTGCATTTAAATGAACAAAAAATAATAAATGCAGTGCTAAGTAAAATATAACAGATATTTGTGTATGGAGAGGTGAGAAACCATCCTCAATAAATTCGTAATATGTGTATTCATCAAACATGTGTATGGTGATATTTAAAAATCGCAATAAATCGCATAAAGGCATAAAATACAGTGGTTATAAACAATATCCATGGTGTGATGTAAACTCATTGACAGCAGTACTGTGATGTATATAACGAAAGAAAACCATATGTAAATTCTTAGATCAGGTGGGTGATCCTCATGCATTCGGACTCCATACGGAAATGAAGGGGTAAATGCGCTTACCAGAAGAGATGGACACTCTCTGTACGGCGGGGTGTCATACAGGCTTACTAATCTAAAGATCCTAGGGATGTTTGCTGGAAGCTTGCTGGAAGGTGCTGGTGATATGGTTTTCTTTCGTTATATACATCACAGTGCTGCTGTCAATGAGTTTACATCACACCATGGACATTGTTTATAACCACTGTATTTTATGCCTTTATGCGATTTATTGCAATTTTTAAATATCATCATACACATGTTTGATGAATACACATATTACGAATTTATTGAGGATGGTTTCTCACCTCTCTATACACAAATATCTGTTATATTTTACTTAGCGCTGCATTTATTATTTTTTGTCTATATTTCTACACGGTTACTACACTGGTGATGCTGGCTGCTATCACATCTTATACATTAATTTCTTTCTAGTAGCGCAACAATACCCTTTTTCTGTTTTCATTTAAATTAACAATTGAACTTCTGTACCTCTGTACAGGATGGGAACCTCTGCAGCGTGAATCTGCTCTCGTTGCTCTGGGAGGCAGAACACTGCCAGAGGGAGTGTTGATCTTCCTTGTTCCAAGAGGCCGTGCCACTTATAACAGGTACACAATATCGAAGGTTGCTTGTTAAACTTCCATTACCCTAGGTAATCACATGTGTCTTCATACTACTTTACTCCACATCAATGTATTCATACTCAAATGTGTTAAGACCCACTTGGTGTATTATGTGTTTGCCAGTTACTTGTAATACACCTCTTTAGTAACTTCAGACCATTCAGGGACAACATGTCAATACTTTACTTAAAGTGGAGGGCCACCCTAAAAAAAAAAAATTGCATCAAAAATCTTAAAAAAAAAAAAAAAAAAAACATGTGAAAAAAAAATGTTACTTACCTGAAACCCTTGTTGCTAGGCAGTCCTCCTAATCTGCCTCTTCCTATTCCGCGGCGTGTCCTGCTCCTCGTTGAGCGGCCCTGTTGCCTTCCAGAAAATCACGGGGCCATTCACAGAGCGCCGCACCGCTCACGCGTGCGCAGTAGGAAACTGACAGTGAAGCCTCAGGGCTCCACTGCCTGTTTCCCTTACTTAGGATGGCGGTGCCGGGACCCGAGAGCCAATGGACGGGTCGGCCTTGGGCGGCCGACATCGGGTGCACCCAGGACAGGTAAGTCTACTTATTTAAAGTCAGCAGCTACAGTGTTTGTAGCTGCTGGCTTTTAAAAAAAAAATATCCTGGCCGGAATCCCTCTTTAAGAAAAGGTGCAAAATTAACATTCCAGGTACAAGGTATTTCCTATGTTCCTACTCCTAACTACAGGCTGTGGGCTGCCCAGACATACCTGTAAAGGTGAAGTCCAAGCAATTACAGTAATTCAGAGGCACTCTCGTGTAGAAGTACGTCCTTCAGAGGCATACTCCAGTGCTGGTGTCTTCAAAGAGAACCCCAGGTTCAGATAACTGTAATCCTGATGGTTATAGATGGCCTCCTCTTGCTCCTCACGGGTATCATTTCTCCCTTCCTTATGGGTACTCATTCTCTCTCTTCTCCAAGGGGAACCCTTCTCTTCGGGACTCTCATAGCAGACAACTAGATAACCCCCAGGGAGAACTCCTTATACCAGATCACAGGATCAGGGCTGGACCCAGAAAAGAGCCCGTCAAGACCAAACAATGGGGAAAGGCATTAACTCCTACCCTCCTTCACGGCTGGAACAGCATCTATCTAGATATTTCAACCCGCTTACAAACAGATCAAGTTCTCAGGTTTAGAAATACAACAGGTACTCATAACTGTCACTTTAACCACTTGCCGGCCGCTGCACGCCGATATACATCAGCACAATGGCAGCGGTGGACAAATGGGCGTACCTATATCGTACCTGTATGTCCCCTTTAAGAGGCGGGGATAGCAGGCGTGCGCGCGCCGCATACAGTGTGACCGTGCCCATGGGACCAGCAGACTCGATGTCCACCAGTGTCCTGGCGATCATGTCACGGAGTCTCAGGATGGGGAAGTGCCTATGTAAACAGGGCATTTCCCCATTCTGGCTTGTGTCATGACAGAGATCACTGCTCTCTGTCATCTGGAGCAGTGATCACTGTCATGTGACTAGTAGCCCATCCCCCCACAGATAGAATTACTCCCTAGGACACACTTAACCCCTTCATCGCGCCCTAGTGGTTAAACCCTTCACTGCCAGTGTCATTTACACAGTAATCAGTGCATTTTTATAGCACTGATCACTGTATAAATGACAATGGTCCCAGAATAGTGTCAAAAGTGTCCAATGTGTCCGCCATAATGTCGCAGTCCCAATAAAAATCGCATATCACCGCCATTACTAATAAAAAAAAATGAATAATAATAATGCCATAAAACTATCCCCTATAATTTTTGCGCAAACCAATCAATGTACGCTTATTGCGATTTTTTTTACCAAAAATATGTAGAAGAATAATTATCGGCCTAAACTGAGGAAAAAAAAACTTGTTTATGAACTACGTTATCCCCTTCACTGACTATTTACATTTGTGCAACTGACTGTCTTCTTTCTTGTGAAAGTGATTTTGATGTAAAGCTACCCAATCATTTCCACCTGGGTAGTAATATGACACCAATATGACCCCCTCACCTTTTATACTGTGCTTCCCAATACTTTCTGGGTGCCCCGAACATCTATAACAAGTGTTAGCAGGGAGAGTTGAGATCTGCTGATCCCCATCCACTTTCCTCCAGCTAGAGTGAATCCAGAAACAAGAAGCTCTTATCACTTGTGGTTTTAGCGTTGTTATTTCCTGGGCTGTTGTGGCCAGGGAAGAAGCTAATAGAGCACAATCTTTGCACCATTAGCTTCAATGGATTGCAGGGATGACATTAGGACTATAATGGATCCCTGATATCTTCCTAAAAAGAACTCATTGTCTGTACTATGCTATCAGCCGTCTTGTGATAGCAATAATGGAAGGTGGAAAAAAATCAATGTTTAATAAAATAAAATAAACACCTTTTTTTTTTTTTCATGAGGTGTGCTTGTGTATGAAAACAACAATAATGCCACACATATTAGGTATTACCACATATACCAAAGTGAGAGAAATAATTCTGTTCATAATTTATAGTTAATTGTAGTGTTACCCCTTAAGGAGCTGCTGGTTAAGATGGGTCCTATGTTTTCCACCACAACCTTTCAGAGGCCTCAGCCTTTCTGACACACCTGGGTAATAAAGGAAAAGCGCAAACAACATAAAGAAATTCTTTGACACTCAGTACTAAGTCTTTCTTCAGTGATACACCAAGGCTATGGGCAAAAGTAAATGTGTATATTATTATTTAGAAAGGTGGTTGATAAGGCAAATGTAAAACAACAACAATTATAGTTACACAATTCTACATAGTTAACAGAAGAGAGAAAGGGTGGGGCATAAATGGTGTAATGGCCCCAAATTTGCATGGACAGTAGCAGTGCTACCCATCGTACCCAACAGGCAGTGAACAGTTCCTATTTAACAACACCAGAGCTATACTGCCCACCTGTCCTAATGATTGCTGTATTAGGCCTAGACTGCATAAACAATGCTGTTTGAAACAAAAACAAAAAAGAAAAAATGAGGGGACCAATACATTTAGTAAAAAGAGGCAATCTCTAAGATGGATCTTCTGCCAGCTAACGTTAGGGCCCTTACATGACGATTGGTGCACTAAAGGTAGTCTTTATATTCTGCAAGCAGTGAGAGGTGCAGCTTAAACAAAGCAAGGTGGAACATTCATGAGCTCAGGGGTGCACAGCAAAGCTATAGAATAACTTCACCCTAAGATTGAAATAAGTGGCTGGAATATCAACTGGCGGTATCTGAATATGAGGGGAATACTAATGGTATCCTGCCAGTGGTATGTCTATTATTAGTAATACGGATGGACCGGCGGCCTGCTCACCAACTCCTCGTTAAAGCTGCAAGATATCGTGGTGGAAGGGGCCCCCTCTTGAGCTGCTACCAATGTGGTGTGGCTTGACTGACAGTTCGGCTGATCTGGCAGATGCGCTGATCTCTTGGTGAATAACAGTTTAGCTGGTCTGGCAGATGCGCTGGCCTGTTGACAGTAACCTCACTATGTGAACCAAACAAGTAGCGATTCCAACTCCTGTTGGTTGGGTGGGGTTAGTTGTTGCTCGAATGGTGTCTGCTAGGTCTGTTAAATCTAGGCCTTATTCCAGTAAAATAGTTTTTTTTGTTCTATTTTGTACACCCCTGGCCCTGGTGTCTGGTGTTTTGCAGGTGAGATAGTTCACTTATATAAATGTCAAATGCGTGTTTAGCTGTTTGCTTTTAGTTAACATTGCTAAAGTTGTGGGCAAGGGAAAAATAGTACTTTACCATATTAATACACCCTTATTCAAATATTTTAAAGCCAAGAATTACATATTTATTACCAGAATTCTATGTCACATAAGCGTGAGCTGCACCTTTTCTGGTGATGAAGACTGGCAAGCACAAGCATGCTCTTTGTGCAGTCTACCAGTCTCCTTCTTGTCCTCACATCATGATATCAATACCCTAGCATTGTAACAATGCAGAACCCTTTTAAATTGTTTTTTTAAAGCCAAGGGGCAGTGTATATATCACCTAGATGTGTTTGAGGGTGCGGCAAGAATCCTTCTGGACTATATACAGAAGAAAAAGGAAATGCAATCATACATCATGACCACAGGTAAGAAATAAGGGTTACTAGAAACCTTTTTTAAAATAAAAACTACTGATTATGTGCACAGAAGCAGGTGGAGTAAAACACATTTCTTTTTAAGTAAGCTTTAAGCAGTATGCTAATGTGACCTGTACATAAAAGTTTGGAAACATTTCTTGATGAAAAAAATTGTCCTGTTTCTGTTTCTGTCTGTTGCCTTACGAGTTTATGTGAAATCTCCATTAATAGCTGTAAAATATTGAAATTATGAATATATTTTATTTGTTTTGTATCTATGTAGGGGTGTGACATAGTGTCCCAGAAGGCCCTGTTATACAGACGAGTCGGTGCCTAGGCTTGTGTATCTAAACAATGGGACCCAAACCACTTTGTTGTATATTTATTCACTTCAAAGGATCCCTTATTGAAATTTGCAATGAGGGTGGCCAGACCGTCATGAATACTTAATTTCCCTGAAAATATCTAATTACAAGGTTATATCTCATGCTCAAAAGTCTGTGTTAAAGATTTGCATTAATGGGTGCTGACTTATGCAAAGTATAGAGATTGGAGATTTAGCGAATCCTTAACCAGGATTAGAGAGGCCCACCAATTAAAGCCATGCCATGCCGACCAATAAGGCATCAGCCTATAATGATATACACAGACTAGATGGAAGGGAAACGCACACTTAATGTTAGAACGGCCGCCAGAATGGAACCTTGGTGAAAATGGTAACTATGGGAAATGCCTGCCTTGTACTTGTAACTAAAAATGTTTGTCGTATGTCTATTATGTCCTACTGTTTGTAGATTAATGTTTTAAGGAATATACTCTGTATTCCTACATGTAATCCATGATTTTTACCCTTTCCCTGTACAAATAGATAGATTGTGTGTATTAGTCTAGGCCTCTTTACTATATACTAATACATTTTTGTTATTGCGTTAACATTTTCACTCATGGTCAGAAAACTCTCATTCAGCTCAAATCATATCTGCGAGATATTAAATCTCAAATATAGTAAACGGGTAACATAATTGGGGACCACGAAGGGACCAGACTGAAAGTATTTAATATAATAGCGAGATTTGTGTAATGCAGATTAAGGTTATTGGTGTGAATTTAAACCGAGTCCGTTTTTCCGGTAGTTTGGAGGTCACAGCAAGTTTTTCTAGGGAAAAGTATAGGTAAATGTTTTTTGTTTTATTAGTGGGTATTAGAATAACTCTAAGAAAGTGGGAGGATACCACACAGATATTGTTTTGTTTAATATACTGTAATGGTAGTGAAAAAATATATTGGATGAACCATTAAAAACCGGTCACTTTAATGGAGAGGATATATTAAGCGGGAAATGTTTTTTCATTTGTTTGTGCTTACCAAGCATGGTGTCTCTGTAATCATTGTTTGAGTTTGCTTTATGGTGAGTACATATATGTTTTATTGGAAAGACACTGAAAGAGTGTGGTCCTTGTTGTTTTGTAGAAACATTTTGCAATTATTTTTTTATGTTTGTTTTTTTTTTCTCTTTTCCTGGTTTAGTTTTTATGCTTTATTTTTATTTTTAAGACACAAATATGTGATGTACTTGTTTTCTTTTGTTTTTGGGTTGAAACAGGTTTGAACGGGTTTTTGGTTGTTATTTAAATTGTGTGTCCACTAAATTAATAGTATTTGTTTAGGACATTGAAACTGAGTTGCAAGAGAATTGGTTATTTTAATTGGTTGTAATTGGGTTTTTTGGCATTTTTTTTCTTTTTTGGCTGTGGGAATTTACAAGCAGTAATATTATCATTGTTGTCAGTTAAAGTACCAAACTGTGGAAGTCTGGTTACTGAATCTAATATTTGATAACGATTATAGAGTGTAAAATAAGGTGCATTTAGCATAGGGTATTATACCTTAAAAATAAAATGTAAGGATAAACCCTACCGATAATTTGATAAGCTGAGTTTGTGGTAATTTTTTTTTTGTGTTAAACTGAATTGGGTGTAACAGTTATGGGTCTAAACATGGCCGTGTTTACCTTTCTATTGTCTACCTAGAGGGTTACCCAATTGTTCCTTATGTGCTTACTGTACACAAGGTATCTCAGCACTTTTGTTTCTTGTGTGCTTATCTCAGCACTATTATTTGTTGTGCATATACTGTACATACTGTATCTCCATCTCTATTGTTCAGCATGTCTCCTCTATCTTTTGTTTCTTGGGTGTAGACTATATTCTGTGAAGATACTGGTGTTATTTTAATGTTTGCGTCTCCACTCTTGTGCATATTCTAAGTGGTAGACTACTGTGTCAGAAGTCTGTTCTGTGGTGTATTGTTGTATCGTCACTGAACCTGTTGTACATCATGGAGAAATGATGTAAAGTTAAAAATAGTTCTGAAATAATAAGAGCAATGGAGGAATCTAAAAGCCCATGGCACCAGGCCCAAGAGTATATAAATGTAAAACTTACAGAGAAAAAATACAGCAAATGTGAGGGTAAGACTGCTCTAATTTTTGCTGGTTGGCTAACTAACAATTACAAACAGTTATTGTTGCAAAACATATCTCTCAAGGAGGATCTAGAAATAGCCAAAAGTAATATCAGTACTTTAAAAGTTTCTTTGACAAATTTGAATGCTAGCCACCAGCAACCAACAATATACAACCAAAGCGAGCAGGGAGAGGTTGATCAGCTGGCACGTGGGCTAAAGGAGGCAGAGAGTAAATGTAAACAATTGTGTACATCTTCCAGCCCAGGGCATCTCCACATACCATCAATTGCAATGGAACTGGTTTGAGTATTTCTAGATGCAAAAGGAAATGATCTCCATCTTCAGTATGTGTTAGTTTCAACAACTCATTGAAAGGTGTGAGCTCTTTTGAAAGTGCCCCTTTCTCTCATATTCGGACAGGAAAAGCTGTTAATCAGGTTTTAGCCATTGAATATTCTCAGCCTAAAACCACACCGATGGTTAAGAGATGCTTTAATACTTTACAAAAGATAAAATGTTACACCTGTGACTTATTTGGGCACATTTCCCAATTTTGTTTGTCTTCTGGTAAAAAGATATGGAAACAGAATCAATATACAACAAAGAAATGTGACGTGGAAGTGTACTCACCACGCAGGGGAGAAAGGCCTAGGGGTAATAAATATGAAAATACGAGATCATGCATCCCTTCCTCAACTATTAAGGCCGAGAATGAGGCTTTACAGTATGAGATTAGGCAAATGAAACAGGAATGGGATGAGTTTGTGAAAGAATTCCAATCCTTTAAAAGAATTTTTATTAAATCCTTGAATTGGAAAAACGGAGGGTGTAACTTGCCCACCGGGAACCAAACCGCTATAGTAAAAGCGTGGATGAAATACCAGACGTACGTTATGTTTCAGATGTCTATGGCATTTTTAGTTTCACTAGATCAAAGTGCGAATGTCATTGATCATTTATCAAGGTACACGTTTACATCAGCATCTCCCCGTTCATCCTCTCCATGAGGCGATCGCGGGTACCCCCGTGGCGATCGAGTCCGCGGGACCCACGACCCCAGCTCCCGGCCGGCGCGCGCAATGGCACGGCAGGGAATTCAAATGGACGTACAGGTACGCCCATTTGCCCAGCCGTGCCATTCTGCTGACGTACATCGGCGTGCACCGGTTAAAGGGACCAACGTATAGCTATGACGGTCCATGCTAACCTGCCACAGTGTAATGATGGCGGCTGATCAGCAAGTGGTTAAGGGAAAAAAAAGGATAGAGTAATAACTTTGGTCTACAAGTTATCTTTTTCCAGTTTAAGTTAGTTCCTGAAAGTGTATTTACATATAAAGCAGGTGTATGTAGATAGCTGTACATATGCATAAATACACACGCCTAACAGAAGGTAAAGTATGATATTCCATTGTTTTTTTTTTCTTTTGTATTCTCTCAGTTGCCAGAAACGCCTAGCAATTAATTTGCAATTACAAACGCTTTCTCTATCCAGAATGTATGGGATTCAATCTAAATGAATGTGTGTGTCTGGGTGATGTAATGGATGTGTATGAACTGTCTATGTGTAAACAAAGATTTTTTTTTTCTTTGGGGTGTGTACACATCATTGTTGGATGTCCATCAATAAAAAATGTAATCACATTAACGCTTGTGCTTTGTATTTTTGTTTCCATTTGTAATGAGCTCAGTACTGGTACTAGTTTACATTTATACTTTTTTTTTTTACAAGTCTAAGTTTATTCTCAAATAAATGAGCCTGTGCACAGATATGAGATCTTGATCCCTGTAACTCTGAGAAACTGTAGGCATTTTGTTTTGTTTCTTTTTCCTTTCCTGTGGGTTAGAGTGACGTTTCATTCACTCTGACACTCGGAATGCACATAATAATACATTACTTCGCACCTTGTGGCATATTATGGATTCAGTATGTCTCGCATTTTGTTTTTCCTTCCAAATTGACTCATGTCCTGTTAATATGTGTGAAGATTTTATGTCAGAGTATAGACGTGGGTGTGTCTGTACATTTTTGACTGTACTTACTGTTGATGGACTCATTACCTCTGCTGGAAGTCTGTTTCAAGAATCCACTACTAGTTTAGTCCATTAGGAACCTCTCAGAGAGGCAGAGTGAGGTGTTATTAATGGTTTTTGAGTTTTGTATTTTAGGGTAAATACATAAACATAGACGGATAATCCAGAGCGGACCCAGACTTGGCAAATTACTTTGAAATACAGGGGACCTTAAAGTAAAGTTTTTATGTTTGTTTTAAGGAGAGGAGGAGAGGCCTTGAATGGAATTAATTGCAGTCAGGCCTAACTAAATTCTAAAATATATATATATATTTGTTTGTCTGTTTCAATAAACAGAGTTTCTGTCCGCTCTCTAATACAACTTTTTGTTGCCTGCTTGACTTGCAAATTGGTCTTCAATGAAGATCAATTAATATGATGATCACCACCAAGAAAGGGCGTTGCCTTTTGTACAGCTGCAATCTTTGGAAGCAATTTCAATTGTGTTTTTTTTAATACTAAACAAAACTAAATACAGATTCAAGGTTCTTTAACAATTTAAAGAGACAGAGGTATCAGAAATCTCATGTTGAGGCAGCATTAAATCTGGACCTTTTTTTTTTTACATTTGTTTAATTTTTTGTTTAATTTTATTTTTTATCTTTTTATTTTAATGCTAACTACTTTTCTTTCTATCCTATATCATCTTTATTTTTTGGTGATTCTGGAGTTTGGTTTTGCTATGGTGAAATAAAAAAAGAGGGGAGTATGGGGAACAGTATATGGAGAGCATTTAAAACAGTTAAAAATGTTGATATAGAATATTAAAGCTTCCCTATAGCATTTTGCGTTTAGGCTAATTTCCAACAGTTTTCTTTTTGTTATTTTATTTCTCTCCTGTTAACATGGGATCATTTTTTAATATAAATTTATGTCATTTTAGCTATTACCAACTATTACAATAGTAACACCAGGGTTTAGCAACAGTCATGTGACTATGTGGCCATTGGTAATTTTTTTTTTTTGGTGGTTGATTTATTTTTTGTGCCATAACTAAGTTCAAAAGAGCATTGCTTGAATATCATATAGATATACTGGGACTTGTGAGACTCATAGTGATTGGCAAATAGCAGAGAGTATAGTACAATTGAGTAATTTAGTTTGATTGTTCCTGAAGCCACAAGTAACTGGTGATATCACACTCCATATTCTGAAATCAAGTTATTTTTGTTTGCTTAGTTGACACTGCCTAATCTGCACTGAGACCTCTTAAAGTTATGACCTTTTCCGTAGCCTACTAAAGGCAGGACTTGTACAGTAGCTACACACGGTAGCCAAGGACGGAGCTATATGTACAAATGTTTGGCACCAGCCAAGGTTTTAGCCCATTAGGGTTGGTATAACTGAACACAGTTTCAGTGAAAGGCATTAGTGGTGAGTTGCAATGGCAACAATATCTCCCTGGACAATTGATACACACACACAGTGGTAATCAGCAGAAGGTGGGGCAGAGATACTTGCAGGCATATGACAATGGATGAAGAAAGATGGGTGATGAAAATCAGACAACCTGGCTGAAGGGCGTAACCATTCAAATTGTTACACGTGTCACTGGGAAAGGGTCTCATTATTATGTCGCAGTATATCTATAGCAATTCTAATCAAAGGTCCTTAATTCTAATCAAAGGTCCTTAATACTCAGAATGACAAGATAAGCATTCATTTGAATGCATATGTCTTAAAAGCACTCGTGTTTTCTTTCCCTACCTTTGTCCACATTAATGAAGTATAATCTCAGAAAGCCAGGAAAGCTGGTCCAAAGGCTGTTACTGTATGCTGTATCCAATTGGAATCACCATGGAAGGCTGTCCCAGAAGCAAGGGCAACATGACCAGATTGGCATTATGGAATCTCGTACTATTATTAGTAGACTGTTGAGAACAAGGATCCTCATTTGTTTTCCTCTTGGTTTTTTTGGGTGTTTTGTCTCTTATTATTTTTAATATGGACTTATTACATCCAGAACAAGTGATGACTACCGATACTGGGATCCAGAAATGTGGATTGTAGAGATGAAGAGTTTAAAAGTTTTTTTCAAAGAGTTTTTTTTTTGTTTTAAAAGGCAAAGCCAAAAGTTCCAAATATTAAAGGAGATTACACATAAACCATTATTTTAGGCGTGGCAGAGTCTTATATTCTCAACTGGCCACAAGCGGGCATCTGTCTTATGAGTTTATGTGAAATCTCCATTAATAGCTGTAAAATATTGTAATTATGAATATATTTAATTTAGTTTTGTATCTATGTAGGGGTGTGACATAGCGTCCCAGAAGGCCCTGTTATACAGACGAGTGACTGCCTAGGCTTGTGTATCTAAACAATGGGACTCAAACCTCTTTGTTGTATATTTATTCACTTCAAAGGATCCTTTGTTGAAATATGCAATGAGAGTGGTCAGACTGTCATGAATACTTAATTTCCCTGAAAATGTCTACTCGCAAGGTTATATCTCACGCTCAAAAGTCTGTGTCAAAGATTTGCATTAAAGGGTGCTGACTAGGGATGAGCTTCGTATTCGAATCGAATGCATGTTCGACTCGAACATTGCCTGTTCGGTCGTTTGCCGAATTCCGAACAATATGGGCTGTGCGTGCCAAATTCGAGTGGCGCGTCATGGCCCATAATTCACTGTGGCATCGCAGTGCATTGCTGGCTGATGATTGGCCAAGCATGCACTATGACCCGCATGCTTGGCCAATCACAGCGCTGTCTGTACAGAGAGCCGTAATTGGCCAAAGCCAGGGTGGCTTTGGCCAATTATGGCTCAGGGGTTTAGTACACGCCCCACACTATATAAGGCCGCCCTGTGTATTGTGTTCCGGCGTTGAGAAAGAGATAGATAGACAGAGAGACAGTGTCATTTGATATAAGTTAGATAGAGTAGGCAGGCGAGTCAGCTGCACTTACAGTGTATTGTTTATATATATATATATATATATATATCTATATATACATCCTAGGTGTTGTGTGTATATACACTGTATTCAGTTTAGCTAGATCCGTTCCTGTTATTCTCTTCCTACTACTGACAGGCAGGCAGGTGTTTTTACAGTATTTACAGCTACCTGAAGAAAATTGCTGGTGTTCTTCTGATCCTATTATTCCTATTAGCTACAGTATTTACAGTTAGTGTAGTGCGTCCTCTGCACAGTGTGCACCTAAAGCTACCTGAAGAAAATTTAGTGTTCTTCTGATCCTATTAGTACAGTACCGCAGGCAGCTGCAGTATTTACAAGTTAGTGTAGTGCGTCCTCTGCACGGTGTGCACCTAAAGCTACCTGAAGAAAATCAGTGGTGTTTTTCAGATCCTATTAGTACAGTACCACAGGCAGCTGTAGTATTTACAAGTTAGTGTATTGCGTTCTCTGCACAGTGTGCACCTAAAGCTACCTGAAGAAAATTAGTGGTGTTCTTCTGATCCTAGTAGTACAGTACCGCAGGCAGCTGCGGTATTTACAAGTTAGTTTAGTGCGTCCTCTGCACAGTGTGCACCTAAAGCTACCTGAAGAAAATTAGTGGTGTTCTTCTGATCCTATTAGTACAGTACCACAGGCAGCTATAGTATTTACAAGTTAGTGTAGTGCGTCCTCTGCACAGTGTGCACCTAAAGCTACCTGAAGAAAATTAGTGGTGTTCTTCTGATCCTATTAATACCACAGGCAGGCAGCTACAGTATTTACAGTTAGTGTAGTGCGTCCTCTGCACAGTGTGCACCTAAAGCTACCTGGAGACAATTGCTGTTGTTCTGCTCCTATTAATACCACAGGCAGGCAGCTAAAGTATTTACAGTTAGTGCACTGTGTCCTCTGCACAGTGTGTACCTAAAGCTACCTGAATAAAATTAGTGGTGTTCTTCTGATCCTATTAATACCACAGGCAGGCAGCTACATTATTTACAGTTAGTGTAGTGCATCCTCTGCACAGTGTGCACCTAAAGCTACCTGGAGACATTTGCTGTTGTTCTGCTCCTATTAATACCACAGACAGGCAGCTACAGTATTTACAGTTAGTGCACTGTGTCCTCTGCACAGTGTGTACCTAAAGCTACCTGAAGGAAATTAGTGGTGTTCTTCTGATCCTATTAATACCACAGTATTTACAGTTAGTGTAGTGCGTCCAGGGCTGCTGATAGAAATCGCGGGGCCCCTTACAGACTACCTGACAGGGCCCCCCCAAGAAAATATTAAAGCTATATTTCGCTAAAAATACAATAAAACTATTAGCAGACACAAATACAACATAACTCATAGAATTCCTGCCAAATCTAAAAGATAAAGCCGAGTTAATAAATAAAAATGAAGGCGAGATGAAAAAAATATACAGGCTGCGGGATCAGAGGGAGAGAAACAAAGTTAGGCTCTATACACACTGGGCTTAAAAAAAACTCCAATTCACCTAGCAGAAAAAAATACTCATATAGAGCATTTTTGGTACAAAGTTTAGACAAGTTTAGGAGAGTTTCACATTTTTTTTCTGCCAGTAATTTCCAGAGACACAAACCAGAAAGTTTTTTTCTTTCCTGCCTCTAAACGCTGAGCTCAAAATACGCCTGTAAACGTCCTAATGTGCATGGACACATAGGATAACATTGAGCTGCTTCTACAGACAGAACACAAAACTCCTGTAGAAGCAGTGAATTTTAAATCAGTGTGCATGGAGCCTAAGTTAGAGAGATAAACTCAGGAGCAGAAATAACCTTAGAAACCAGTGCTGAGAGGAGAGGAGGGGGCCCACAGTGGGAGGGGGATTAGTGAAGGACAACTGTCTCTTTCTTAGCAGATAAAAGCTGGCAGCAGGGAAAGGGGAGGAGTGCAGCTTTCATCTACTGGAGGAAAAGAAACACAGTTAGTGCACTGTGTCCTCTGCACAGTGTGCACCTAAAGCTACCTGAAGAAAATTAGTGGTGTTCTTCTGATCCTATTAATACCACAGGCAAGCAGCTACAGCATTTACAGTTAGTGTAGTGCGTCTTCTGCACAGTGTGCACCTAAAGCTACCTGGAGACAATTGCTGTTGTTCTGCTCCTAATAATACCGCAGGCAGGCAGCTACAGTATTTACAGTTAGTGTACTGCGTCCTCTGCACAGTGTGCACCTAAAGCTACCTAAAGACAATTGCTGGTGTTCTCATACTAATAATACTACGGGCAGGCAGTTGATTCTGCTAGCTGCAGTATCAGTATATATATACATGCCAGCTTTGTGCAGCTACATCTCACTGCAGGCTAGGGATGAGCCAAACCCCCCCCCCCCGGTTCGGTTTGCACCAGAACTTGCAAACAGACCAAAACTTCGCACGGACGTTAGAACCCCATTGAAGTCTATGGGACTCGGACGTTCAAAATCAAAAGTGCTCATTTTAAAGGCTAATTTGCATGGTATTGTCCTAAAAAGGGTCCTGCCCCAGGGCACATGTATCAAGGCAAAAAAAAGTTTTAAAAACGGACGTTTTTTCGGGAGCAGTGATTTTAATAATGCTTAAAGTCAAACAATAAAAGTGTAATATTCCTTTAAATTTCCTACCTGGGGGGTGTCTATAGTATGCCTGTAAAGGGCGCATGTTTCCCGTGTTTAGAACAGTCTGACAGTAAAATGACATTTCAAAGGAAAAAAAGTCATTTAAAACTACTCCCTGCTATTAATGAATTGCCGGTCCAATAATACACATAAAAGTTCATTGATAAAAACGGCATGGGAATTCCCCACAGGGAAACCCCGAACCAAAATAAAAAAAAAAACTGGCATGGGGGTCCCCTTAAATTCCATACCAGGCCCTTCAGATCTGGAATGGATATTAAGGGGAACCCCGCGCCAAAATTAAAAAAAAAAGACGTAGGGGTCCCCCTCAAAATTCATACCAGACCCTTCAGGTCTGGTATGGATTTTAAGGGGAACCCCACGCCAAAATTTTAAAAAAAATTAGCGTGGGGTCCCTCCAACCTGGCAGGCCGCAGGAAACGAGGGGGGATGAGAGAGCGCCCCCCCTCCTGAACCGTACCAGGCCACATGCCCTCAACATTGGGAGGGTGCTTTTGGGTAGCCCACCAAAGCACCTTGTCCCCATGTTGATGAGGACAAGGGCCTCATCCCCACTACCCTTGGCCAGTGGTTGTGGGGGTCTGCGAGCGAGGGCTTATCGGAATCTTGAAGCCCCCTTTAACAAGGGGACCCCCAGATCCCGGCCCCCCCTGTGTGAAATGGTAAGGGAGTACAAAAGTACACCTGTCAAAAATGTTAAAAATGACAAGAGACAGTTTTTGACAATTCCTTTATTTAAAGTCTTCTTTTTTTCCATCTTCTATCTTCTTTCTTCTATCTTCCTTCGGTTTCTTCCTCCATCTTCTTCTTCCTCCGATCCTCTGCTTCGTTCTCCGGTGTTCTCGTCCAGCATCTCCCTCCGTGGCATCTCCCTCCCGCCCCTCTGATGTCACGGGGAATGCAACAGGGAAGTCCCTGTCAAGTCCCCGTGCGTCAGAGGGGGGCGGGGTCACCGGGTGGCCCCGCCCTCTGTTATTTAAGAACAGTCAGAAGACGAGAAGCATCACACAGTGGCAGCCTCCCTCCATGCCATCATTGATGTGGAGCGGCCCGAAAAGAAGATCAAGATAAGAAGATGAAGACAAGAAGATGAAGAGAAGAAGATGAAGAGAAAAAGATGAAGAGAGAAGCTTTACACAGCAGGAGCCTTCCATCCAATCATGGATGCGGAGCGGCCCGAAAAGAAGATGAAGATAAGAAGATGAAGAGAAGAAGATGCAGCGGAGGGAGATGCCGGACGAGAGCACCGGAGAAAGAAGCAGAGGATCGGAGGAAGAAGAAGATGGAGGAAAAAACCGAAGGAAGATAGAAGAAAGAAGATAGAAAATTGAAAAAAGAAGATTTTAAATAAATCAATTGTCAAAAACTGTCTTTTGTCATTTTTAACATTTTTGACAGTTTTTTTGTGAAATGATAGGGGTACTTTTGTACTCCCTTACCATTTCACATGGGGGGGTGGGATCTGGGGGTCCCCTTGTTAAAGGGGGCTTCCAGATTCCCATAAGCCCCCTGCCCGCAGACCCCCACAACCACCGGCCAAGGGTTGTGGGAATGAGGCCCTTGTCCTCATCAACATGGGGACAAGGTGCTTTGGTGGGCTGCCCCAAAGCACCCTCCAAATGTTGAGGGCATGTGGCCTGGTATGGTTCAGGAGGGGGGGTGCTCTCTCGTCCCCCCTCTTTTCCTGCGGCCTGCCAGGTTGCGTGCTCGGATAAGGGTCTGGTATGGATTTTTGAGGGGACCCCACGCCAATTTTTTTTACATTTTGGCGCGGGATTCCCCTTTGACTTTAATCATTATTAAAATCACTGATCCCGAAAAAATGGACGTTTTGAAAACATTTTTTTGCATTGATACATGTCCCCTGGGGCAAGACCCAGGACCCCAAATGCTTTTTATGACAATACCATGCATATAAGCCTTTAAAATTAGCACTTTTGATTTCTCCCATAGACTTTTAAAGGGTTTTCCGTGCTTTCGAATTTGCCACAAACACCCCAAATTGTTCGCTGATCGGCGAACTGGCGACCAGCCGATGTTCGAGTCGAACACAAGTTCGACTCGAACTCGAAGCTCATCCCTACTGCAACAGTGCTGGTCGTGAGATGGTGCATCCTCATCAGCACGTGGCCGTGGGACACGCTTGTCCTTTTTTTCAGCATCTGGCCGTGTTGAGCCGCAACATGCGGAAGACTTGGTAGAGTAGATGACCAAGCCATCCTCATCCTCCTCATCCTCTCTCACCCAGGCTCAGGGTACTTTGTCTGGCAAAGCAGCTGTCAACGCGCCTCTTCCCTCGGCTCAATGGCATCAGTCACTCCTTCCCTAGCCCCACCATGTGCTCCTGAGGAGTCCCCCGAACTGTTTGACCACAGTGTTGGGTACATGCTCTAGGAGGATGCCCAGAGCTTTGAAGGCTCCGATGATGGTACCCAGCTAGAGGAAGGCAGTCATGTTCCCCCGGCTGCAGCATACTGCCAGCTTTGCTCCAGTGATGAGGAGGGAGGGGATGATGAGGTCACTGACTCCACGTGGGTGCCTGATAGGAGAGAGGAGGAGGAGGCACATCACCAACGAGGCAGGATGCCCTCCAGGGGCCAGCTTAAGGGCAGCACACCGACTGCATCACACCGCAGAGTTCCGCATGTGCAGGGCGCTGCTGTCTCTGCGCGTTATTCCAAAAGTTCTTTGGTGTGGGCCTTTTTTGAGACGAGTGCATCAGATCCCAAAGCTGCTATTTGCAACATATGTCTCAAGCGTATCTCTCGTGGCCAAAACTTCTACCGCTTGGGCACCACATGCTTGACCAGACATATGTTAACCTGCCATGCAGTTCGTTGGCAAGCGTACCTAAAAGACCCACACCAAAGAACAAAGAGCACGTCTCCTTGCTCCTCATCAGCTGGGATCTCCAACCCCACTATACCTTTAGTCCTCTCTGAGACCTGCACTGAGAGGAATGAAGGTGTAGAACTTGGGGGCAATCTGCTATTGGTACACTGACGTCAGATTGTAGTAGGGCAAATTTCCCTGCCCCAGCTGCTGCACTGCTAAAAGAAGTTCGTTCCCAGCCATCCACATGCCCAGCGATTGAATGCTAGCTTGGCTAAATTGCTAGCACTTCAACTGCTGCCTTTTCAGTTGGTAGACTCCGTCCCCTTCCGTGAGTTTGTGGAATGTGCGGTCTCCCAGTGGCAGGTTCCCAAACGCCACTTTTTCTCATGGAAGGCGATTCCGGCTCTCTACCGGCATGTGGAAGGCAATGTCTTGGCCTCGCTGGACAGGGCAGTCACTGGTAAGTTTCATATTACCGCTGACTCATGGTCCAGCAGGCATGGACAGGGACATTACCTATCTTTCACCGCGCACTGGGTGACTCTTCTGGCAGCTGGGAAGGCTGCAGGATGAGATGCAGTAGTGTTGGAGGTTGTTCTGCCACCACGCCTCCAAAATACTACTAGTGGTGATTCTGCCACACCTCTCTCCTCCACTCCCTCCTCTACTTCTTCCTCCATCGCCTCTTCCTGTGATTTGACCTCGGAACCAGTGGTGCTCCGTAGGCTTTCAAGGGGCTACGCAAGCACGCAGGCCAAAAGATGCCATGCGGTGCTTGAGCTGGTGTGCTTGGGGGACAGGAGCCACACTGGGGCAGAGATTCTGTTAGCTCTGCAGGGGCAGGTTCAGAGGTGGTTGATGCCATGCCAGCTTAAGGCAGGTATGGTGGTTTGCGACAATGGCACCAACCTCCTACCCGCCCTCCGACAGGGACAACTGACCCATGTGCCCTGTTTGGCTCACGTCCTTAACTTGGTGGTGCAGCGGTTCTTGGGCAGGTACCAGGAAAGTCTGTGTGCATTTCCGCATGTCATATAATGCCAGTGCTCAGCTGGCTGACCTCCAAAAGGAATTTAACCTGCCCAAGAACTGCCTAATCTGTGACATGCCCAACAGGTGGAACTCAACGTTGGCCATGCTGCAGTGGCTGCACACGCAGCAGAGGGCCATCAATGAGTACCTGTGTAACTATAGCACCAGGACAGGGTCAGGGGAGCTTGTTTTTTTTCCCCACGCCAGTGGGCCATGATCAGGGATGCATGCACTGTCCTGTCACCATTTGAGGAGGCCACGAGGATGGTGAGCAGTGACAGTGCATGCATCAGTGACACTGTCCCCCTTGTCCACCTGTTGGAGCGCACGCTGCGTGGAATAATGGACCGGGCACTTGAAGCAGAATAGAGGAGGACTTCCTTAGCTCTCAAGGCCCCCTTTATCCAGACAGTGTTCCTGCGTGCCCACTGATCACACAGGAAGAGGACGAGGACGAGGAGGAGGAAGAGGAGGATTGTGTCAGCATGGAGGTGGAGCCTGGCACTCAGCATCAGCAGCAGTCTTAAAGGGATCATTTACAGTCCCAAGAAACCCATGGACTTGTAGGTGGCTGGAAGGAGGTGGCTGCGGATCATGTCGTCCTTAGTGACCCAGAGGACTCCGGACCGAATGCCTCAGCAAACCTATGCTGCATGGCCTCGCTGATCCTGCAAAGCCTGCGGAAGGATCCTCGTATTCGTGGTATCAAGGAAAGGGATCAATACTGGCTGGCAACCCTCCTTGATCCACGTTACAAGGGTAAGGTTGCGGACCTTATCTTGCCGTCGCAGAGGGAACAGAGGATGAAACATCTTCAGGAGGGCTTGCAGAAAGGTCTGTGCAATGCGTTCCCAGAGACTGAGAGGTTACAAACTCCTGTTTCTGGACAACGTGTTGCTGAGGCTTCGGTCAGTCAAAGAAGGAGCGGTGGAGAAGGTGGCCGTCTGACCGATGCGTTCAGACAATTTTTTAGTCCGCAGCCCCAAGGTATGACTGGTTCCAGCGCTAGCGTCTGTTTTACATGGTGCAGGAATACCTAGGGGCAAGATCTGACTTGGACACCTTTCCCACGAAAATCCTCTGGGTTACTGGGTCTTGAGGATGGATCACTGGCCAGAGCTTGCACAGTATGCAATTGAGCTACTGGCCTGTCCTGTTCCAAGCGTTCTTTCGGAACGCACATTCGGTGCTGCTGGAGGTTTTGTAACCGATCACAGGGTGTGCCTGTCCACCGACTCGGTCGATCGACTGACCTTCATAAAAATGAATTAGTCTTGGATCACCACCAGCTACCAAGCACCTGATGCTGATGTAATTGAATAATTTTTTTTGAAAAGTCAGATCCCTTCAAGACTGCCTATGCTGATGCTGAGTGACTATCCTCTTCCTCCTCAATGATCATGCTGATAGTTTCTAAGAATATTTTTGGTTCTGGGTGCCGCCACCAGTGGCTAAGGCCCAATTTTTCAACCCCTGTTTAACAGGGGCGTGTAATTACATTTTTGATGCAATATTTTGCAAGGAGGGTTCGTTGCTGCACTCAACTAGAGTATATATGAGGGGTTGCAGTGTTGTGGCACCAGCACCAGTGCCTAAGGCCCAATTTTTTTTTTTCAGCCCCTGTTTAACAGGGGCATGTAATTACAATTTTTGATGCAATACTTTGCAGCAGGACTTGTTCCTACACTCCAACTAGAGGATCTGTGAGGGGTTGCAGTGTTGTGGCACCAGCACCAGTGCCTAAGGCCCAATTTTTCAGCCCCTGTTTAACAGGGGCATGTAATTACAATTTTTGATGCAATACTTTGCAGCAGGGCTTGTTCCTGCGCTCCAACTAGAGTATCTGTGAGGGGTTGCAGTGTTGTGGCACCAGCACCAGTGCCTCTTCCTCCTCAATGATCATGCTGATAGCTTGTAAGAATATTTTTGGTTCTGGGCGCGGCCACCAGTGGCTAAGTCCCAATTTTTCAGCCCCTGTTTAACAGGGGCGTGTAATTACAATTTTTGATGCAATATTTTACAGGAGGGCTCATTCCTAGAGTATCTGTGAGGGGTTGCAGTGTTGTGGCACCAGTGCCTAAGACCCAATTTTTTTGCCCCTGTTCAACAGGGACATGTAATTACAATTCTTGATCTAATATTTCACAGCAGGGCCCATTTCTGCGACAACCAAGAGTAACTGTGAGGACTTACAGTGTTGTGGCACCAGCACCACCACCACCAAAGGCCCAATTTTTCTGCCCCTGTTCAACAGGTGCATGTAATTACAATTCTTGATCTAATATTTCACAGCAGAGCCCGTTCCATCTACCACCAAGAGTAACTGTGAGGACTTACAGTGTTGTGGCAACACCACCACCACCAAAGGCCCGATTTTTCTGCCCCTGTTCAACAGATGCATGTAATTACAATTCTGGATCTAATATTTCACAGCAGGGCCTGTTTCTGCGCCCACCAAGAGTAACTGTGGGGACTTACAGTGCTGTGGCACCAGCACCACCACCACCACCAAAGGCCCAATTTTTCTGACCCTGATCAATAGGGGCATGTAATTGCAGTTCATCTAATATTTCACAGCAGAGCCCATTCCTGCGTCCACCAAGAGTAACTGTGAGGGCTTACAGTGTTGTGGCAACACCAACACCTAAGGCCGCAATTTCTGTAGAGTATATAGGGCAGGCCCCTACTTTTAAACATCCAACTTACAAACGACTCCTACTTGCAAACGGAAGGAGACAACAAGAAGTGAGATGAAATCTACCCTATTCTCTCCTGTAAGAGTTAATATGGGAAAAACATGTCTCCTCTCCACTGATGCTTTATCACCAATCCTTGTTTCACTAAAAACCCCAAATTGTCAAAAAACATTTGTCATTGGGACAGAAAGTGAAGTAAAATCTTCTGAAGAGGTGCACGGACAGCAAAACAAATGTCACAGGGGTGATAACCCTTCCCTGTGTTTTCCAAAAAGCTTAAAAATAGATTTTTTGGCTGGAGCTACACTTTAAAAATGTACCAGTTCAAAATTACAAACAGATTCTACTTAACAACAAACCTACAGTCCCTGTCTTGTTTGCACCACCTGTATACTGCTGTTCAGAGGGCCTGGGGCCCCACACCTTTCCTTTTTTTAATTTGGGAGCGGGGTTCCCCCGAGGGGGGGGGGGGGGTACCCATGCCGTTTGTCTCACTGCTTTTCATCCATATAACTGGGACCGGACATTACATTAAAGCCGTAAGCAGTTTTAAATGACTTTTATTACTTTAAAAATGTCATTTTGTGCAGGAACTGTTCAAAGCACGGGAAACACGAGCCACTTTACAGGCATACTATAGACACCCCCCAGATACGATATTTAAAGGAATATTTCACTTTTTTTTTTTTTTCACTTTAAGCATCATTAAAATCACTGCTCCTGAAAAAACGTCCGTTTTTGAAACTTTTTTTTTGTATTGATACATGTCCCTTGGGGCAGGACCCGGGTCCCCAAACCCTTTTTAGGACAATACCATGCAAATTAGCCTTTAAAATGAGCACCTTTGATTTTAAACGTTCGAGTCCCATAGACTTCAATGGGGTTCTAACGTTCATGCGAATTTTCGGTCCGTTTGCAGGTTCTGGTGCGAACCGAACCGGAGGGTGTTCGGCTCATCCCTAGTGCTGACTTATGCAAAGTAGAGAGATTGGAGATTTAGCGAATCCTTAACAAGGATTACGGAGGCCCACCAATCAGAGCCATGCCATGCCAACCAATGAGGCATCAGACTGTAATGATATACACAGACTAGATGGGAGGGAAACACACACTCGATGATAGAGCAGCCACCAGAATGGAGCCTTGGTGGAAATGGTAACTATGGAAAATGTCTGCCTTGTACTTGTAACTAAATTGTGTTATGTCTTTTATGTCCTACTGTTTGTAGATGGTTTAAGGAATATACTCTGCATTCCTACATGTAATCCATGATTTTTACCATTTCCCTGTACAAATAGATAGATTATGTGTATTAGCCTCTTTACTATATACCAATACATTTTTGTTATTGTGTTAAAGCTTTCACTGATGGTCAAAGAACTCACATTTAACCCAAATCATATTTGAGAGATAATAAATCTCAAATATAGTAAACGGTAACATATCTTTTAATTGCAGTACATGAACATCATAAGGCTCGGTTCACACTGGGGCGACTTGTCAGGCGACCTAGTCGCCTGACAAGTCGCCTCCCGTTCTGTGCTATGGAACCGTTCTAATTGGAGCGACGCAAGTCGCTCCGACTTAGAAAAAGGTTCCTGTATTACTTTTGGGGCGACTTGGGGCGACTTGCATAGACTTCTATGCAGAAGTCGTCTCGCAAGTCGCCCCGCAGTCGTTTGCAGGTCGCCTCGCTGAGGCGACCTGCAAGTCGTGCCGCCCATGTGTGAACCGAGCCTTACTGTATACATTTGCACAAAAAAAAAGAGAGACATTTCATGCTTAGCACTGCACAGAATTTAGAATTCTATAAAAATGAAAAATAATTAACAACATGTGGCTGCTGCAGAGGAAGCCATAACCCCTCTACAGCCCTTATATAGCCTTTCCAGGAAAATCCAGAAGCTTCCAAGATTTCCCATTGGATACTCCTATCCCTCATCAGAAATATTTAAAGGGACAGTGCCCCTTAACACCCTATCCCTTAACAGTAACCTATTGAACCACACTAAAAGGGGGCCGGGTGGCCCCAGTCCCAAGAAAGCGGGCCCAAATGGTTGGGCCCGCTTTTTACATGGGACTGTAGGCCACACTTGCCCCCCACCTATTCCCCAGATACAACCACGAATACCAACACCACACCATGTTTTAGCAGAAATGGCCGCGGCACTTTATTGGTTTACAATGCTTATAAACAACCATTATAAATAATCTAACTTGCATAATATAAACATCACATCATCAAATTGTCTTTGCCCAGTTTTCAGAACTTGGGCAGCTTAAACTTTATTACCAAGGAATACGTCCCCACCAGCTGGACTTGTGGTACAAGCCCAGCCTACCCCATATACCTTGCCATCCCAAGGCTGTATTGCAGCCCTAAATTAAAGATATCAGCACCTACATCCGAAAGTTGGACCCCGTCTTGCCTTTACAGCCCCGGGATCCCGCCCTCCAGGTCCATGTGCCAATACGCAAAACCTCCCAAGCATAAATTTAGCCATTGCCCGATTGACCCTCTTCCTCATTTTCTCCATGACTCTGTGCAATGGGGAAGACAGACAAATCAGTCGTGGAACTATCTCAGAAAATATAATGGTTGTACCCGGATAAGTTAAATGAAAACGATAAAGATCTCTCTTAATCGTAAACAAAAGGTCCAGAGTGCGGGTGTTACCCAAATCATTACCTCCCAGATGAACTATCAGTATAGAGGGAACCAGCCAAATCTAACACAACTGGGACAAATGAAAATATAGCTGGTGCCACTTCATACCCACACACCCTTCCAGTACAGAGTGAAGGATTCCGGCTGTAATGACAGATTCACAGTCTACCTGCGTTGAGCCGCACGTTTCCGTGCCCAGTATATATAGGAGTGGCCCAGAATCCATGCATAATGATGAAAACCTATGGAAATCAAAGAGAAAGGTTAGGTCTGATATACATTTTGAAACAATCGGACTTCTATCTACCCATACCCATTATGGCCGAAGCCGGGAGACGCCGCCCCTATCCTAAAAGAATGAGAGAAGAACTTTAAATTGTGCAAACCCAATTTCTCCATAGAGTGCTTGAACACATAGATAAACTGATACTTAGTGAGGGGGGACAAATCTAAATGTACTAGAAAATGGCCAACCCCCCCCCGATGAACCACCAAGAAACGGCTATCCACCACCACCGGACACACACACACCAGAGACATCTCTGCATGTGGAAAAAGTAATTCATTCTTTGGCTGACACAAGAAAAGGTACACCCTCCCTTGTTCTACCAAAACATGTTCGGCTAACATGCCAAAAGGACTCCTCTTGGAAGCTGGAAGCAATTCCGAAACCCGAAAAGTTCTAAAATAAGCCAGCACAAAAGCTCTTTGAAAAAGAAAAGCCTCATAACTCGTAAAGCATACCACTGACATGGTCTCACAAATGCGTTTTAGTAGATCAAAATAAATGGGCCTCCTACCGTCCAGGGCGAAATATTGTTTCCTTGTACTGTACCCCATCAATGCCTGCTTCACCGAGAAAAAACTAGAGCAAAGTGGGAGCTGCCGCAGACCAAAGAAAAAGGATACCCCAGCCAAGGTCTTTGCAATGTAGCTGTAAGAAAGCTGTTTATCTATCAGAGAGACCAGAAAAGACAGGATAGCATGTTCGTGACGGTGCATCTCAAGCAAAACCGAAACTGCCAGCAAAAGTTCCACTTCCTCCAAGCGGTAGAATAATCCACTCATGTATGAGGAGCTACTGATTGCCTAATAACTTCATAAACTGATGTCAAATCAGCTCCCAGAGGTAGTCTGGGCCCCGCGTGCCCTCCGCGTCCAGTCCCGGAAGCAATTGTCAAAAACGCTGCATCTGGAAACTGGATAGAGAGTCAGCTACTACATTTAAAACCCCCAGCGTGTATTTAGCCTTAATCCATATATTAAATTTTAGGCATAAAGAAAAATAAATGGCGCAAGATTTTAACAACAAATAACGAACCGGAAGAGAGACAGTTGGAAAGGACTCCCTTAGTATCAGTCTCCACCAAAATGTGCTTGTTGGCAAAAAATGCCCCCACAGTGAGACAGCCACCAGTATCGGGAAAAGTTTGATGAACACAATGTTCCCCGTAGCATTTTATAAAACCAAGCTGCCGGCCAGGCACCGCAACTCCAATGCGACTCCCAGATAGCCACAAAGACTTTGGAACCAGCCGCGTCAGTGAACAAGTGGAAATCCAGTGCAAAAATAAAATCCAACTGAAAAAAGGGCCTACTATTGAAAGTTTCCAAAAATTCAGCCCACACCACCAAATCGTCCTCGAGAGACTCTGTCAAATGGATGTGTGCAAAAGGGGACTTCAAACCAGAAGTGGAGAGATACAAACGCAGAGAAAAAATCCTTCTCAAAAAGAAAGCGATAAGGGTCTTCATTCTCGCAATCTTATCCTTCAGCAGGCTAAACTCCATGGTCTCAGTGTCCATGTGAATTCCTAAAAATTTCATTGACGTTGCAGGGAGACAAGTCTTCTCTCCCGCCAAGGGAACACCAAAATGTTCCACAATAACAGCAAACAAACCTAACAACCAAGAACAGAGATCCGAATCCGCTGGGCTGATAAATTAAAAATCATCTAACTAATGCACCACTGCATCCTGACCAGACTCGAAACACATATCCCAATGGAAAGTGAAAGAAGTCTCAAAATATGTACAGGACAAAGAACACCCTCCATAGGGAGACATCTGTCAAAAAATATAAACCCTCAAAACAAAAATCTAAAGAGCTGAAAGCTGACAGGGCAATTGGCAAAAGCCGAAAAGTAGACTTGATGTCCGCTTTAGCTAGGAGGGCCCCCCAACTGCGCGCCTAAACCTTGACAATTGCTTCCTCAAAGGTTGCATAATCGACCGAACACGAAGCCGTATCAATGTCATCATTCAGCAAACCTCCCTTAGGGAAAGAGAGGTGTTGAATTAAGCAGAAGGTGTTAGGCTCTCCCTGTTTGGGTACAGGTCCAACCAGGGGAGCATGCTTTCAAGCCTTACTGGCGTACAGGCTTTTGGGAAAAATATCCCACTGAGACTGATACCCCGACCCCACATTCTTCCTGAAACATTTCACTACCAGATGGGGCCCTGCATAGACTGCCTATACTATACTTGCACGCTGTATTAAAACGACATAGATTCTCATTGCAAGCGAAGTAACAACCCCTTCGGTACACTGGACTAACCGGGTTAACCGTGTTCTGCTTACTAACTGTTGCTCTCTGAGGAAGGATCAAGTTAAGCTATAGGCCCACATCCTTGACCCCCCCACTTCAGGGCACAGCAAGCTTCTGGCAAAAGGACTCGTCATAGAAGTACCAGCCCAAACCGCCAAAAAATTTTATATGGCTCCAATACATGATCAATGTGCTGAAAAAAGGCCTCAGCTCAGATTAGGGTGCCTCTCAACCAGCACGCTGGCAAAAACACAAAATGCCTGCAACCAATTATTAAAGGAGCGCGCAATAAGCCTGCACCTATCTTCCTCCTGTCTATCCATCCCTTTCTTGTCAGATTTAAAAATAAAATCCTTAGACGCCGGAAGAAGGAATAACACATCCACAAACTCCCCTGCCCTAATTTTCTCACACTGGTAAGTGGTAACCTAAAGGTGATATCTCACATGGCATCACTTCCTTCATACTAGCTTCAGGCACTGACAATCTAGCTGTCTCCGTGGGCAAGTGTAAATCTGCACTGTGTAGTGTGCTACCTAAATGGCTGGGTGACACAGGAGCAGGAAAAGAAACAGAGGCAGACCCAGAGGAGGATGCAGCTGTTGAAGCAGGGAAATCCATAGAGATAGGAATGCTAGCAGAAGAGAGCGCAGTAGAAATTACAGACGGGTAAACCAGGATATCAGGAATAACATTATGCAGCAAAGACTCACCCTGTGCAGCTGGTGTGGGAGCTGGTGCAGTAACTGGTGCAGGAGCCGGTGCGTGAGCACTAGGGCCTGGCTGCAGCATGCTAAATAGTACACCTGGGACCAAGTCACTCTAAAGGAGCCAACAGCTGAGGGGAAGCTGCCGCCTGTTGCCCGGTGCAACAGAGACGGGTGGCACCATTCTTCCAGGTCTCTCCACCTGTGGTCTCATGTTCCCGCCCCTCCTTCTTGCAGGGGACTGCAAGCAGGGTCTCCTCTTCTGCCCAGGGCATCTCCTGGCCTCCGCCTCCATGCCGACGACCTCCACTCCTCCTGCAGGCTCAGGGCACTCTCCTCCTTCCCTGGCCACCAACACCACCGGCCGTTCAGGGGGCATACTCTGCCGCGTGAGACTCCTAGGGGAAGGCTGTGCTGCCCGTTGCCCGCCATGCCACTGCTGATCCTTCGCCACCGCCACTGACACACTACACTGGTCCTTCTCCACCACAGGCAGCTCCAAGCAGTGGCGCAACCAGGCCTCACCCCCTCAACTCTCCACTCTCTCCAGGAAACTGCGGACCAGTTCTACCATCTCACAGGTAAGTGACAGCACCGCTCACAGCTCTTCTTCTCTTCTTCCTGGCCGCTGCAGAGGAAGCCATAACCCCTCTGCAGCCCTTATATAGCCTTTTCAGGGAAATCCAGAAGCTTCCAAGATTTCCCATTGGGTACTCCTATCCCTCATCAGAAATATTTAAAGGGGGGGCGTGGCTTGGATGTTCATGTGAGAGGACGTGTCTCACACTAGCTCCTGCATCCTGCTTTAAAAAATCCTGTTGTGAGCCCTATATATCACAGACATAGACCGGATACTTCACTCTCGGTGTGGAGCCACCACCAAAGCGATGCCCGGTCGTCAAACTAGTAAGGCAAATATGCCTAAGAAGAAATGGAGCCTCCTCGCCGACGGAACGGCCCATCATGGCGGACCCCTGCTCCATCAACGTGTGGGTAGAGACTCCTAGGCCTCGGCGGCGGCTAAATTAGGTCAATATGCCCATGAGACAAGCGGCGGCAAGTCTGTACAGCAAACCCTACTAGCCTGCACAGCTAAAACAGCCAAAAACTGACCCCCTGTGAAGTCTCCACATGCAACACAACATGTGCCTGAGAAAATGGCGCCGCAGACCTCCAAGAACACAGTGAGTAATACATTCCTCCCCTCTCCCTGCCCAAGACACTGCTGATCACACAGATATGGAAAGTAGAGAGCCCTCAATACAGGACATTCTAACAGCAGTCCATGCTTATGGATCCTCAATTACTGATTTATCAACTGAAGTTAAAAGCATGAAGGAGGGCCTGCTGCACATTAGACAAGATATGCAGAAAATTAGGGAGAGGGCCACTGACTTGGAGGGACGAGTGAGCTCTATTGAGGATGAATTACCCCCCCTGTCCCAAGAAATGCACATAACCTCCACTAAAGCTGATGAATCAGCAGCTAGAATCAAGGACATGGAGAACAAATTAAGAAGGTCAAACATCCATATAGTCGGAATGCCTGAGAAATCTGAGGGGAAACACCCTGTTGAGTTTATTGAAGCATGGCTAGCAGACACCTTTGGAAAGAATAATCTCACTCCATTTTTCTCAGTAGAAAGGGCTCACAGGGTGCCTACCCGGCCACCGCCACCAAGGGGCAACCACAGACCGTTCATACTAAAACTTCTCCACTATAAAGATAGAGACATTATACTACGCCTAGCCAGGCAAAAGACCGACATGGCCATACAAGGTTCCAAAGTCTCAATCTATCCTGATTTTTCAGCTGCTGTCCAAAAACAGAGAGCAAAATTTACAGAAGTTAAAAAAAGAATGCGTGCGATCCCACTGGCCTACTCCATGTTTTATCCGGCTAAATTACGCGTGGTGTCAGATGGATCAGTGAATTTTTTTGAATCCCCAAATATGGCTGCCAACTGGCTCGACCGTCATGAAAGACACCTGCGAGGAGCTGATCAAGGGCATGCATCAGATTAAAAAATATCAAGTATCCGGCAACATGTGAATCCTTTTGCTCACCTCACCAGTTAAGAAGCTCTTAGAAAGGCACAATTGGTTTTATATTGTCACCTCTCAGCACCTATCCTTACACCTTTGTGTTTTGACTCTAAAGACACTGGGTCATTATTATCCCTCTACTAGCCCTGCGGGGCACTTGCCAACATTTAATGGTTGGTCTGTCAGAGTTTAGGTTTGCCAAACCTACCGTTGTCATGGACAGACTGTTTTTTTATTTTTTGACTTATTTTTTATTTTTTTATGTTTTTTCTGTTTCCCAGCCCTGGTTGGGTTGGCTTTATCTTTGCAGGTACCTATATTATGCAATTCTGTATTATGTATCTATTGTCTGGACTGCATTGCCTGAGACTGCAGGTGATCAATACTGTTTACAACCTATTTACTCAGGTAACATTTGTGAATGGGCACAGCGGTTCTTTTTTCAGGATCGAAATGCCTCTTGGCGTGTGCGCCCCTCTATACATCCCCCCTACCCTAGTGAGTAAGCGGTTGGAAACAATCCTATCCTGGAATATTAGGGGCTTACGCGACCCTACGAAGAGGACTGCCTTATTTACTTTTATTTCACAGCAGGACCCCACCATTATATGTTTGCAAGAATCCCATCTTACCAGAGACTCCACCCACTTATTACATATGTCTATATACCCTGTGCAATTTCATTCTGTACATACCAACTACTCCAGAGGAATTAGTATTCTTTTTGCCAGATCTGCTGCATTTGCTAAACAGGATGTGCAAGTGGACTCTGAGGGTAAATTTATTTTTCTTATGGGGGTGTGGGAATCTCAAGCTTGTGTAATTGCTAATATATATGTGCCCCCACCTTTTACGTTAACAATATTACAATGTCTGGCTAGATTTTTGGCTAAACACCCTCAAATACCGGTATATGTTCTCGGTGACTTTAATAGTGCAATGGATTCTTCCCTTGACATACATAGGAAATATTGCCCTCAGGGCCCTAGGGTATATACTACCTTAGCCAAGTTTATGAGTGAGATAGGTCTGGTGGACCTGTGGAGGTGTAAATTTCCCCTACGGGCCCAGTACTCCTGTCATTCACTGACGCATTCTTCATTGTCTCTTATAGACTTTGCATTGGGGAATGACCTAACATATCGATATGAACCGAAAGTAACATATCTGGCTAGGGGGTTGTCCGACCACTCTCCAGTGCAGCTTAGCCTGAACTTTCATAAAACACACCTACCTGTACATTGGAAGCTGAATCCCTTTTGGCTACAGCTATTCACTGATGCAGCTAACATACAGATGCATATCAAGTTTTTTCTTGAAACCAATAAACCTTCGGCTACTCCGGAGGTGGTATGGGACACTCTTAAAGCATTTGTCCGGAGTTGTCCGGGGTATGTGTTTAAAAGAAATTAACATCATAAAAACAAGGAGCAGACAATGGGCAAGAGATGCCAATCAGGCGGTGGAGAGAGCGGAGGAATTGTTTCTGCGATCCCCTACGCCTGAACATGAACGGCAATGGACGGACGCACAGAAATTACATCGCACTATACATTTACAACAGGCTGACCATAAGAGGTTTTTCACCTCCCAAACATACTTTGAGGAGGGGGAAAAAACTTGACACATGTTGGCTATGATAGCCAGGTCACAACAACCACCTCAAGTGATTCACAGCATCACAACATCACTATCACAGACTGTCACAGATACACCGTCCATATTAAAGGAGTTTTCCTCCTTCTATCAAGATTTATACTCCTCGAAGGTGTCTTACCCTGTAGATGATCTGACACATTTCCTGGATTCTATCACTTTACCACAGCTTCAGGATGCAGATAGGCAGATCTTAAATGCCCCTCTTACTATTGAGGAACTGCATCTCGCACTAGCTTCATTCCCAAATTCAAAGGCCCCAGGTAATGATGGACTACCCATAGAACTATACAAAAAATTTGCAGGAGTACTCCTACTGGAGTTTCTTCATACATTAATGGAGGCGTTTAGCACAGATTCCTTGCCGAGGTCCATGTATGAAGCGGTGGTGGTAGTTATTTTAAAACCTGGGAAAGAACCAGATAAACCTGAGTCATACAGACCTATATCATTGCTAAATACACATCTAAAAATCTTTACTAAGGTCATTGCCATGAGACTCTCAAAGGTGGTATCTAAATTTAGTTCACCCGGACCAGTCCGGCTTCATACCAAATAGATCTACGGCAAACAATCTCCGGCGCCTTTATCTCAATATGCAAATACCCACTGATAATCAAAGACAGAAAGCTATCCTCTCACTAGATGCCACTAAGGCATTTGATAGTGTTGAATGGGAATACTTGTGGAAAATATTAGAAAAATTTAATCTGGGGGATAGTATAATTTCTTGGATCAAATTATTATACAAGGCCCCTAAAGCTTGCATTAGGCTAAATAATACCTTATCTCCTTCCTTTGACCTTTACAGGGGAACCAGACAAGGATGTCCCCTATCTCCATTACTCTTTGCTCTAGCCATAGAACCTCTGGCAGTGGCCATAAGAGGTAATCCAGACATAGTAGGATTTAAACGGGGTAAAATAGAAGACAAATTGACATTCTATGCCGATGATGCACTTTTATTTCTGGGTGATACCTCTACTTCCCTGATAAAACTTATGGCATTAACCGGTTCCCGACCGGCGCACACCGATGTACGTCGGCAGAATGGCACGGCTGGGCAAATGGGCGTACCTGTACGTCCATTTGAATTGCCCGCCGTGCCATTGCGTGCACGCCTGCGGCGGCGCGCGCCGGCCGGGAGTTCCGTGAGTCGGGTAGCGGGTCCCCCGGACTCGATCGCCGCGGGGATACCCGCGATCGCCTCACGGAGAGGATGAACGGGGAGATGCCGTTGTAAACAGCATCTCCCCGTTCTGCCTAGTGACAAGTGTCACTCGATCTCTGCTCCCTGTCATTGGAGCAGAGATCAGTGACGTCACACACAGAGCTCATCCCCCTACAGTTAGCAATCACTCCCTAGGACACACTTAACCCCTCCCCGCCCCCTAGTGGTTAACCCCTTCACTGCCAGTGCCATTTACACAGTAATCAGTGCATTTTTAATTGCACTAATCGCTGTATAAATGACAATGGTCCCAAAAATGTGTCAAAAATGTCCGACATGTCCGCCATAATGTCGCAGTCACAATAAAAATCGCCGATCGCCGCCATTACTAGTAAAAAAAAATTAATAATGAAAATGCCATAAAACTATCCGTAAACGCTATAACTATTTAGTAAACGCTATAACGTTTGCGCAAACCAATTATTAAATGCTTATTGCGATTTTTTTTTACCAAAAATATGTAGAAGAATATGATCGGCCTAAACTGAGGAAAAAAAATGTTTTTTTATATATTTTTGGGGATATTTATTATAGCAAAATGTAAAAAATAATGTGTTTTTTTCAAAATTATCGCTCTTATTTTGTTTATAGCGCAAAAAATAAAAATCGCAGAGGTGATCAAATACCACCAAAAGAAAGCTCTATTTGTGGGAAAAAAAGGACGTCAATTTTGTTTGGGAGCCATGTCGCACGACCGCGCAATTGTCAGTTAAAACGACGCAGTGCCGAATTGCAAAAAACGCTCTGGTCAGGAAGGGGGTAAAATCTTCCGGGGCTGAAGTGATTAATACACACATTTGGAACCTTCTCCGGGTTTACAATAAATTGGGACAAATCCACATTACTACCCTTAGACCCACTAATGGGGCCCCTACCTCAGATTGCTGAACAGATCAAGAAATATTTAAAGGGACAGTGCCCTTAACACTCTACCCCTTAACAGTAACCTATTAAACTATACTAAAAGGGGGCTGGGTGGCCCTAGTCCCAAGAAAGCCCAAATGGTTGTGCCCGCTTTTTACATTCTGAAAATAGTGAATTCTGTCTTAGAACTGGGACATTTATTGAGTTCAGGGCACAGTGTATTGGGTAATTAGCGAGCACACTTCAAATTGAAAATAATTAAATTGGGTCAGACAAATGTAGTCTATTTGTGCCAATTAATTTTCTTCCCATAACAATATTTTTTGACTGCAGTCTGTTCAGCCTTTCACAAAAATATTTTGTCAGTAGAATTTAAAATGACCTCTCCTGGTCACAGAAATTAAGCAAATTGAGATTGCCATGACAACAAGCAATTGTAGTAAAATAGAAAACCCCAGGCGCTTCAGAAATACATAACAAAAATAAGGAAATGTTGATTAAAGCAGGCATTGTTAGAATTTGGCACAGCTTTAGATTTTGAATAATTGTTTTGTAGAACTTGCATATACTATATTTAAAAAAAATGAGGTTGGAAGCTAATAAAATTAACATTTTGCTGAATGGAAAGTTCCATTTCATACTTTGCCCAATTGCTGTTTTACATTAAACATGGTCTTAAAATATGCTGTCAGGCTGTACATGTTTTTTTGCAATTTATTTTACTGAAGGAACTGGGATAGGGTGAGGGTGGGCCTTGAAATACTCCAAAAAGTTGTAACAAACTGTAAAGGACAACTCTGATCGGATCCTTCAGTGTGAGAACCATCCCCTTGAATGTGAAGAGTAGCAAGATTCCAAACAGGAACTCCTCAACAGGAGTAAAATCCTGAACTTACTGCTGTAAGCTCTCCTGAATAGAGATAAGAAAAGTCTCTGGAATCCACATTACAGGTACTCACAGTGTCCTGTATTCTGTGTTGCCACCTACAGTACCAGTCAGCTGCTGTACTTGTTGCTTGTGCCTTGGATCTTCAGATGAGCTTTCAATTTTTAGCGACGCTTTACCGTCGTTTTAGCGGCGCTATTCGGCTGCTAGAAGGGCACTTTTAACCCCCGCTAGCGGCCGAAATAGGGTTAAAACCACCCTCAAAGCGCCACTTCAGCGGCGTTTTGTCGACAGATCGGCGGCGCTGCCCCATTGATTTCAATGGGCAGGGGCGCTTTAGGAGCGGTGTATACACCACTCCTACAGCACTGCAGGACTTTTTTTACCGTCATGCAAGTGCACTGCTCCATTATAAAAGCACTCAGGCTTTCACACCAGAGAGACAGGAGAGGCTCTTTACAGGCGCTATGCAGGCTCTATTTTTAGCGCTGTAGCACCTGTAAAGCGCCTCAGTGTGAAAGCAGTCTCAACATCCGCTTTATTAAACAGAACACTTACATAAATGTCCAAGCTATGATCATGTCACAATCAACAGATCAAACAGATAAATTCCTTGTGAGTTTCAAGCAGCGATCGCTCAGGCGCAACAGCAATTGTACGTAATGTTTTAAATATCTATACACAAATGTTTTACCTTTAATTTCTATTATAAACTGAATGGGTTTATTTGCAAGGTGATGAGTTAGATATACTTTAACACCAGCTCATGGTGCAGTGCTTTTCAGACCTTGGAGCAAAATAAGTCCACAGCCAAAACATTAATCAATAGATCATGGTGATAAACGTCTTAATAGTACTTCATTTTTAGCTAATGCTGTCTGAGCCATTTATACAGCCTGCTAAAATTTTGTTCTCTAATCAGCATCTATAAAGGTCATAATTAGGTATTATTAAATAATGTATCATATTTTACACCAATGTCTGAAATAGTATTGCATATGCAGTCACACAAATGCATAGCTCCCAACTGTCCCTGATTTCAAGGGACTGCCCCTGATTTGGAATAAAGTCCCTCTGTCCCTCTTTCCTCCTCATTTGTCCTTTATTTTGGTCTGATCCATAGAGTTGTATATGAAATGCACTTTTTATCTTTCATATAGTGTTTCCCAGTGCTAAACCTTTCATCCAATTTCTAAATTGCTGTATTTATAAAATTCAAAAGCCAGTATAAAGAAATTGTAGTGGTAAAATAAAGTACTGGTGGGTTTAACTATTTTTTTTTTATATGACTCTCCTTTAAGGGGTGTGTGGCAGGGGTATGTCCTATGCCTACATAGTTTTGCTAATAGGTGTCCCTCGTTCCCATCTCAAAAAGTTGGGAGGTATGCATATGTAACAGAAGTAATACAACCTAAGGTAAATCTATAACTTAAAGCAATACTAAAGGCTATTTTATTAATTAAAAAAGAGGTTATATTTACCTGCTCTGTGCAAAGGTTGCTTTCTTCCTCTTCTGGTAGTCCCTGGCTGTGCTGTCCACTCCTCTCTCCTTTGGGCGCCTCCGGTAGCAACATTGGTGTTATGGAGGCACCCATGCCTGTGTATCCCCAAGTCGGCCTATGGACACACACAGTGCCGGTAAGCCATGCTCCCTGCTTCCGCCATATAGGAATTTGACTGACAGCAGCAGGAGCCTATGTCTCTGCTGCCCTGTAAAAAGCAGGAAGTGAAGGGAGGGGTGCTGGAGCTGGTGAGAGCTCTGGAGATCTGCTATAGAGCCAGGTAAATGTTTATCAACAGAGGGAGGTAGGACAGGTAGTGGGGCATTTTTTTACTGTAACACGGAGAATGCATTAAGGTAAAAACATTTTAGCCTTTAGTACCACTTGAAATTTCTGAATTTCTGGAGGCATAATACTCCTCGAAAATAACCTAAAAAATATGTCCATCCTTCAAATTAGTGTGCTGCTTTTTTCAAACACTATTGAGAAACAAATGCAAGGCAATGTAATGAAGTGATAAATACCAGCTGGTAGTCAACTATAGATTTTGTATGTGAATCTTCTGATTTAAAGGCTACATTCACTTTTTAGTAAAAAATAACAAATGCACATATTTTTGCAGAAAAAAATGTGCATTTATTCTTTTTTTCCGACAGGAGCCTGCAAGCCATTGCACCCATAATCAGTGGATTGCCGATACAATGTCAGACTCCTGCAGACATTTACTCCAGCTTTCTTGCTCATACCTTTGTATGGGCTTTCTGGTAAAGCTGGATGAAATGTGAATGAACTACGAGGACACTCACCAGCACCCTCACAGTTTCACTGAGAACTAAAGCTGTCTGACGGGGGGTGGCAGACAGGACTTGTAGTTTCTTCATTCACAGATTGCTGTAAATAAAGGATGCGGCTGTGTGGGCAAAGCTCCATTTTTAGAATGTGACAGCAAGCACGATTATATAAACTCTGTTGTGACAAAGTTACAGTGTTGTAGTGTGATCAATTAAAAAGAGGAAGCTAAGGAAATACTTCCTTCACTATGTAGCAAACTGGCATAATCTCAGCCTAGGCAAAGTCACTTGCCCGGGGGTCCAGGATTACTTTTTTAATTTAAATTTAAATTTGGAATTGCAGTATATTGAGACATGTTATGACATTAATTATGACAAAAAATACACACAAAAGAAAAACTAGTAGGTGCACTGATCAACAGTTCAGTATAGCCCTCCAGCTGGCTATTGGTGACAATTAGACAAGTCAAAGGGTGCTGCTGCTCTCTATGGATCCTCTGGGTGGCAGGAACATATCTAGACTAAACATTACATCAATCAGACTTTTTTAATTACCTAAAGTTCCACATTGTATATGTGTATGCCTGCCAAAAAAAGCATACACTATATTACCAAAAGTATTGGGACACATGCCTTTATGCACACATGAACTTTAATTGCATCCCAGTCTTGGTCCGTAGGGTTCAATATTCAGTTGGCCCACCCTTTGCAGCTATAACAGCTTCAAGTCTTCTGGGATGGCTGTCCACAAGGTTTATGAGTGTGTCTGTGGGAATGTTTGATCATTCTTCCAGAAGCACATGTGTGAGGTCAGTTACTGATGTGGACAAGAAGGCCTGACTTGCAGTTTCCCCTCTAATTTATCCCAAAGGTGTTCTGTCAAGTTGCGGTCAGGACTCTGTGCAGGTCAGTCAAGTTCCTCCACCCCAAACCCGCTCATCCATGTCTTTATGGACCTTGCTTTGTGCACTTGTGCGCAGTCATGTTGAAACAGGAAGGGGCCATCCCAAACTGTTCTCACAAAGTTGGAAATATGAAATTGTCCAAAGTATCTTGATATGCTGACGCCTTAAGAGTTCCCTTCACTGGAACTAAGGGGCCAAGCCCAACCCCTGAAAAACAACCCCACACCATAATCCCCCCTCCACCAAATGATTTGGACCAATGCACAAAATAAGGTCCATAAAGACATGGATGAGTGAGTTTGGGGTGGAGGAACTTGACTGGCCTGCACAGAGTCCTGACCTGAACCTGAACCTTTGGGATGGATTAGATCGGAGACTGCGATCCAAGCCTTCATGTCCAACATCAGTGTCTGACCTCACAAATGCGCTTCTGGAAGAACGGTCAAACATTCCCATATGCACACTCCTAAGCTTTGTGGACAGCCTTCCCAGAAGAGTTGAAGTTGTTATAGTTGCAAAAGGCAGGCGCCCCAATACTTTTGGCAATATAGTGTATGTACATTTACCCTTTAAACATGCTACAAGTACAGGAGAATACCTGTTGATCTGCCAAAAATCTAGCGTGCTCCTAACTTTCTGTGTGAATTGTAACGCAGTGCCTGTGCTGCACTGAAATCTCAAACAGCGCTAGCATTCCATTCTAGAACACCTCTCCATTATGTTATGTAAATGAGAATAGGGGTAGGTGTTTTGTAGTCCAGCAGAAGAGAATTAGGAAGGGCTGACAACACTGCTTGTGAGTTCAGTGCAGCAAAGGCACTTTAAAGTACATGGCTTCAACACTTCAGAAGGTGTCAGATTCTTGAGATAAGCTTGATGAATATTCTGTATTGACCCTATGGATTGCTACATCAATGGTGGCTAGTGTAATGGAAAAACTGTCATTACGTCATTAGCGGATAATGTAAAATGTGGTGACAGGGCCTCTTTAAATAATAAAACATAATAATATATATATAATTTATTATTTATACAGTATATATAATATATTTATTTAATTTATTATATATTTTTTTACAGACAAATAGCCCTTCAGGACACATTTTGTAATTGAGCATGTTTAGTTAACATTGCACTAAACAATATCATGAATGTGTCTGAGAGAGGAATTGTAACAAACACAATTTCCTCTAGCTGCCATAGAACAATCATACCTGAAGACTGTACTTTGGCTCTTGTCAGCTGAATACGGTGCCTTGAAAAAGTATTCATACCCCTTGAAATTGTCCACATTTTGTCATGTTACAACCAAAAACGTAAATGTATTTTATTGGGATTTTATGTGATAGACCGACATAGAGTGGCACATAATTGTGAAGTGGAAGGAAAATGGTAAACGGTTTTCCTAAGTTTTTACAAATAAATATGTAAAAAGTGCGGCATGCATTTGTATTCAGCCCCCCTGAGTTGATACTTCGCAGAACCACCTTTCGCTGCAATTACAGCTGCAAGTCTTTTTGGGGATGTCTCTACCAGCTTTGCACATCTAGAGAGTGACATTTTTGCCCATTCTTCTTTGCAAAATAGCTCAAGCTTTGTCAGATTGGATGGAGAGCGTCTGTGAATAGCAATGTTCAAATCTTGCCACAGATTCTCAATTGGTTTTAGGTCTGGACCTTGACTGGGCCATTCTTACACATGAATGTGTTTTGATCTAAACCAATCCATAGACGATTTGGCTGTATGTTTAGGGTCGTTGTCCTGCTGGAAGGTGAACCTCTGCCTCAGTCTCAAGTCTTTTGCAGACTCTAATGCCCCGTACACACGGTTGGATTTTCCGATGGAAAATGTCCGATCGGAGCGTGTTGTCGGAAATTCTGACCGTGTGTGGGCTCCATCGGACATTTTCCATCGGATTTTCCGACACACAAAGTTGGAGAGCAGGAGATAAAATTTTCCGACAACAAAATCCGTTGTCGGAAATTCCGATCGTGTGTACACAAATCCGACGGACAAAGTGCCACACATGCTCAGAATAAATAAAGAGATGAAAGCTATTGGCCACTGCCCCGTTTATAGTCCCGACGTACGTGTTTTACGTCACCGCGTTTAGAACGATCGGATTTTCCGACAACTTTGTGGGACCGTGTGTATGCAAGACAAGTTTGAGCCAACATCCGTCGGAAAAAATCCTAGGATTTTGTTGTCGGAATGTCCGAACAAAGTCCGACCGTGTGTACGCCCTATAACAGGTTTTCTTCTAATATTGCGCTGTATTTGGCTCCATCCATCTTCCCATCAACTCTGCCCAGCTTCCCTGTCCCTGCTGAAGAAAAGCATCCCCACAACATGATGCTACCACCACCATGTTTCACAGTAGGGTAGTGTGTTCAGGGTGATGTGCAGTGTTAGTTTTACACCACACATAGCATTTTGCTTTTAGGCCAAAAAGTTACATTTTGGTCTCATCTGATCAGAGCACCTTCTTCCACATGTTTGCTGTGTCCCCCACATGGCTTCTCGCAAACTGTAAACGGGACTTCTTATGGCTTTCTTTCAATAATGGCTTTCTTCTTGCCACTCTTCCATAAAGGCCAGATTTATGAAGTGCGCAACTAATAGTTGTCCCGTAGACAGATTCTCCCACCTGAGCTGTGGATCTCTGCAGCTCCTCCAGCATTATCATGGGCCTCTTGGGTGCTTCTCTGATTAATGCTCTCCTTGCCCGGCCTGTCAGTTTAGGTGGACAGCCATGTCCTGGTAGGTTTACAGTTGTGCCATACTCTTTTCATTTTCAGATGACGGAATGAACAGTGCCCAGTGAGATGTTCAAAGCTTGGGGTATTTTTTTATCACTTAACCCCGCTTTAAACTTCTTCACAACTTTATCCCTGACCTGATCTGGTGTGTTCCTTGGCCTTCATAATGCTGTTTGCTCACTAAGGTTCCCTAACAAACCTCTGAGGGCTTCACAGAACAGCTGTATTTATATTGAGATTAAATTACACGCAGGTGGACTCTCTTCACTTATTAGTGACTTCTGAAGGCAGTTGGGTCCACTAGATTTTAGTTAGGGGTATCAAAGTAAAGGGGGCTGAATACAAATGCACACCACACTTTTCACATATTTATTTTTTAAAAATGTTGAAAACCATTTATCATTTTCCTGACACTTCACAATTATGTGCTACTTTGTATTGGACTATCACATAAAATCCCAATGAAATACATTTACATTTTTGGTTGTAACATGCAGTGGCATAGCGTGGGTTGTCAGCACCTGGGCCAAGGCAAGTAACTTGCACCCCCTAACCTGCAGGCTTTTAGCACTCCCTGAGACCCTTCCCTTCCTACAATAGTATTGACCAGCCTGATTCTTACACTGATCACTGCACTAACCTACCTGATTCCAGCACTGACTTACTTGACCACTACACTAACCTACCTGCTTCCTATACTGGCCAGTACACTGACCTACCTGTCCACTACCCTGACCACTACACTACCTAATTCCTACACTGTCGACTACACTGTCCATTACACTACACTGACCTACCTGACCACTACACTACTCTGTCCCCTACACTGTCCATTACACTACACTGTCCATTAAGCCCCATACACACTATCAGATTTTCTGCTGATTTTTTTCCTTCAGATGTATCAAAACCATATAATTTGAGGTCAAACCTTAGGAGTTTCAATTTGCATGCAATCAGGCAGGCCCTTCTACTACATGATTTTGGTCAATCTAAAGGAAAAAATCAGCAGAAAATCTGATAGTGTGTATGGGGCTTTAAACTACACTGTCCACTAGACTACACTGACCACTGCTCTGTGCACTACACTACACTGACCACTGCTCTGTCCACTACACTCCACTGTCCACTACACTACACTGACCACTACACTATCCTCTACACTGTCCACTACACTGCACTGACCACTGCTCTGTCCACTACACTACACTGACCACTGCTCTGTCCACTACACTCCACTGTCCACTACACTACACTGACCACTACACTATCCTCTACACTGTCCACTACACTGCACTGACCACTGCTCTGTCCACTACACTACACTGACCACTACACTACACTGACCACTGCTCTTTCCACTACACTACACTGACCACTGCTCTGTCCACTACACTTCACTGATCACTACAATGTCCACTACACTGACCACTGCTCTGTCCACTACACTGACCACTACACTACACTAACCACTGCTCTGTCCACTACACTGACCACTACACTACACTGTCCACTACACTACACTGACCACTGCTCTGTCCACTACACTGCACTGATCACTACACTATCCACTACACTACACTACACTACACTAACCACTACACTGTCCACTACACTGAGCATTGCTCTGTCCACTACACTGGCCACTACACTGTCCACTACACTGATTACTACACTACACTGTCCACTACACTGTCCACTACACTACACTACACTGACCACTGCTCTGTCCACTACACTGACCACTGTTCTGACCACTACACTACACTGACCACTGCTCTGTCCACTACACTGACCACTACACTACACTGACCACTACACTGACCACTACACTGACCACTACAGTATTCCTATACTGACTAATACTAACTCTAATGCCCTGTACACACAGCCGGACTTGCGAACAGGCTAAACTCCGTCGGCATTTCCGACGGAAAGATTTAGAACATGTTCTATATCTGAGTCCGTCAAAAATGCCGACAGAAAAAGTCCGATGGGGCATACACACGGTCGGAATGTCCGACCGAAAGCTCCCATCTGACTTTTTCTGTCGGGAAGTCCAGCCGTGTGTACGCGGCATAACTGGTTGTCTAATCTCTCTCTGTCTGTCTGGCTGTTCCTCTCCCCAGACCGTATCCACAACCCCCGGGGCCAGCAACACTACCCGACTCTTATGACCTCACCTTCAGCTTGTGTCTTCCATCAGTCTGGAGGAGGTAAAGACAGCACATCAGTCCAGATGAGAGGAGGAGCCTGGAGGTCCGAAGGCTAGGCAGAGGCGGGGCTCCAGGAGAAACCGTGATCGCGGATAGGCCAGCGCCGCCGTGATCGCAGATAGGCCAGTGCCACCGTGGTCACAGATAGGCTAGCACTGCCGTGATCGTTGATAGGCCAGCCCCGCCATGACTGCCGCACATGACCCTATTCGCCGAATCACAGGACGCCAGCCGCAGGGACACAAGAAGTAAGCATTAAGGAGACGGAGCTGGCAGTGACACATACTGCCTGGCACGGGATTTCGCCCTCCTAAATGTTGCGCCCCCCCGCACCCCCACACTCTACGCATCTGGTAACATGACAAAATGAGGAAAATTTCAAGAGGTGTGAATACTTTTTCACTGTACATGCTGAACAGCACCAGGGTACCTAATTTACTCCCATTATGTCTTCCCTTTCCAAAAGGACAGAGTGTTTAAATAGTTACTGCAGACTGATTGTTAAATAATTGTACAAACAAATAACACAGAAGAAATAGAACACTATTGTAAAAACTGTATAACCAAAGCACACAGATGAGGAAAAAATAATTGTGTAGGAAATATTTCTATTAGATGGGAAACAACTTATGCCGCGTACACACGATCAAATTTTCCGACAACAAATGTTCGATGGGAGCTTGTTGTTGGAAATTATGACTGGACATTTTTTGTCAGAATTTCCGACAATAAAAATTTGAGAGCTGGTTCTCAAATTTTCCGACAACGGATCCGTTGTCGGAAATTCCGATCGTGTGTACACAATTCCGACGCACAAAATTCCACGTATGCTTGGAATCAAGCAGAAGAGCCGCACTGGCTATTGAACTTCATTTTTCTCGGCTCATCGTACATGTTGTACGTCACCACATTCTTGACGTTCGGAATTTCCGACAACATTCGTGTGACCATGTGTTTGCAAGACAAGTTTGAGCCAACATCCATCAGAAATAAATCCCAGGATATCGTTGTCGGAATGTTCGATCGTGTGTACGCGGCATTAGAGTTACAAATTTTCTTAGTGTGTTTGTGCTTAGTCTTAGACACATAAAGAACACTGTACAAGACTGGCAGGACACATCATAGGTAAAGTACTTGGGTGGAGCTAAATAGCCATGGGCTACATTTATTTATATGATTTCTCTCTAAAGCCAGCCATAGATGAATCACAATTCAGTCTGTTCAGCAGGTACCAACTGAATTTCAATCCATCTATGGGCAGGCTGGTTGTACTGAAGTCAAACTATTTTTATTATTCTTATTATTTCTATTTCTATTTTTGTGCGATCACTGCAGGAAGCTATAGCCGCCAACAGTGGTCATTATATTCAAGCGGCTGGGAAACCTCCTGCTGTCAGAATACAATAGCGCAGAGGGAGGGATTACCCCATCAACACTGACTGTGATGATGGGGGAATCTAGCAATTTTCTTTCCTTCAATTCATGGTTGAAGGAAAGAAAATTGTATAATGTATGGCTTGCTTAACTCTCTCTCCTAATAAAATTTACTGAAACGGAAGGTCCACTTTACTCTTAACTTATCACAATTACAATTAGCCCTGGAAGATGTATTTTGATGTCTCCATTAGTCGGAGCCTCTTGCTGACGTCATCCCCTTCCAGGAAGGGGACCCCTTACAGGTTTTATTACGTTTATATGTGTTTGTACTGCATGAGTATCAGAGAAGTAAGGGTGAGAGCAATAAGATAAAGTGTAGTATGACTTTCTTCTTCCTTTGTAAATCATGAACACTGTAAGTTGCTTGTAATTAAAAAGTTCACCATGCTGCATCTTATATTTCAATCACCATAAAAGAAGATTATACTATATACAGTAGATGTATTGGTATGTAGGTTTGAGCATAAACTTGGAATGAATCTCACTTTTGTATATGGTCCTAAAACATACAATCAGCTGCTTTCACACTGATGAACTGCAGCTTACCCACACCGCAGGTGCAGTGCAGTCTACCTGCAGCTTTCTTGTGGGTTTGCTGCGCTTAGCCATAGACTTCTATTATATCCTACCTGAATGCAGGAGTTTGGGTGTGCTTTCAGAAAGTGCATCACACATGCAAGATATAATAATAGAAGTCTATGGCAAAGTGCAGCTAACCCAGAAGAGTCGCAAATGCACTGAGCTGCACCCGCGGTGCAAGTAAACTACAGCACATCAGTGTGAAAGCAGGCTTATAGCGGGCTCAGAACAGTAAGGGTAACTCCATAGTTAAGATGTGTCTTTACCACCCCACTCCAAACGCACCCCCTTTACCTGCAGTGGCCAGGAGTGTACACATGTCGCAGCTGCAGCGGGAGTTATATGCCCTGTCATGGTTGGCCGGTATAGCACCTGCCAAGCATGACCCATTCAAGTGAATGAGGCCACTCTGCAAATGCCCTGCAACCTTGTGCAGTACAACAAACAAGGGGTTAAAGCAAGCAGTGTTGTGTTGCTCTCTCACCAGCTGCTTTATCCCCTTGGACCCCGCAGAAGCATGCAGTTGCGGGGTGCTTGCAGAGTGGCCTCATTTACTTGAATGGGTCATGATTGGCAGGCGGTAGCACCCACCAAAAGCGACAGGGGGTTTAATTCCTGCTGCTGCTGGGAAAACAGTGGTAAACAAAAACAGTAGCGTAATGTTACTTTTAGTTTTCAAACCACATAAAATATTCAATCTGGTCTGCATGGTTTTTAGTGAGCTGTCAGCATGAAAGGCTGCCACATTGTCAAATAACCTTCTTTAATGTGATAATGGGGAAAAACAAATAACTTATTAACAGTTGTAGCCATCCTGCCATGTAAAACATTGCAGAGTAAAATGTGCTTTGAAGACATTTATTCATTGTTGTTTTCTTTCAATGTTGCTATTCCACATGGCTTTCAAACTAGTGCCCACAGGCTAAAGGCCTTTCCTACCTAGTAAAACGTTTGTCTTAAGAAGTGCCTTTTATGGATAATATTAGATTGATAATATTAGATAAGGTCATCTCCTTATCTTGTGCTGCTTCTTGCTGGTAAAAACCTAAATAATCATATTTGTTCTAGGAATCAGACCATGTAGGGGTTACCTAGCCAGCAATAACAATATGTGTGTGGATATGCTCTGCATGAACACTTTAGTAGATTCAGGTAAAACAATGCACTGGACTGTTTCCCAAATGCCCATAGTAGCACATGGAGATATAGCTTGGTGCTTGGGAAGGGGTATTTCTAAAGTTGACCACATATGATCATATTTTATTTCAGGTGTCATCTGTTGGATCAGCAATCAGCTGTTTAGCCAACTTGAGAAATTGTGGAAGTGGGGGGGGCAGTTGCTGGTGCTGACCCACGCACGTCCACACCTGAGAAGAAAAAGCCGGGGGGGGGGGGGGGAGGGAGGGAGAGAAAAGGAAGGGAGGAGGGGAGGAGGAAAAAGGGGGGGAACAGGGGGGTGGGGGGTGTAATGGGGGTGAAGGCTCCGGTTTTCTTACCCTGCCCCCACACACTAACCTCCCCCTTTTTGCCCCCTTCATTCCCTCCCTCCTCTTCCCCCCTCCCTTCCCCCCATTCCATCCCCCCCTTTCCCCTCCCCTCCCCCCCCTCCTCCCTTCCTTTTCTCTCCCTCCCTTTCCCCCTCGGCTTTTTTTCCCCCTTCCCCTCCCCTCCCCCCCTCTTTCCCCCCTCTCCCCTCCTCCCCCCTATCCAGCACTTATCCTCTTTTTTTTCCCGCAATCACTGGTTCGGTCTACCCATCACTTCATCACACCCTTGTGTGTACCAAGCTTTTATTAGCCTTTAAATTCTTAATTCCAACATTACTTTTCAATTAGATTGTTAGATTGTTAATTACAATCCCCCATGTCCGCCGCGGGGGGAATTGCTGAGCACTGTCGTTTGCTGGTCCCATTTGAGTGGGTGATCTGGTCTTCCTATTTTAATATTGAATGTAACTCTTTGTTAAATTATTTTGCCTTGTTTATTATGCTTTGTGTAAATGCATTATTTGTTTTCATGGACCATCCCTCCCGAAGAAGCGGTCTCTTGCCGCAAAACCGGTTGAGGATTTTTATGTATACCTCCTTTCAACAGAATCTCTACAGGTGAACCTGTCAGTAGCTTGTTAATTGTGGCGTATACAAATTGCTTTTATAAGAAAATACACTGTTTGTATATATAATTTTTTGTATGCATTAAACTTTATTTTATGACCAATCAATTGTTACCTATTACCAAGTACAGAGATAGTCCATAACAAAACTTCTCAGGTGTGGACATGCGTGGGTCAGCACCAGCAACTGCCCCCCCACTTCTACTTCCCCAATTTCTCAATCTCAATCTGGATGATGATATTTTTATATGACTTATTCCTTTTGTCAACCTGAGGCTATACTCATTAATTACTGTTTAGCCAACTTACTGATCTTAAAAATTATACCCTCGTAGGTAGATGTTCTTTCCACAGAGTTGTTTGAATTATTTTATTTTTTAGACTTTGTTTTTGCTTTTGGACATCAGGCTTTTCCATAAATCTCTAATATAGTAGAGAGCCTGAGAGAATTACTTCAATGCAGGTTGCTCTGGCTGTGAAGGTGCATATTCATTTATTCTTGTACCTTTTTATGTTAGGAAATCCTTGTTTTAGAGGTACTAGCATGTTTTTTTTTGCACATGTAATTATTTGAATGTCCATAGCTATAGCAGGTGTCCATAAAGCATAATGAACACAGCATGTCCCAGTATAGATCATCAGGAAAAAGGGGTTACAATGGTAGCAAATGGATCATACTAGAGTGTATCTAAAAAGTATATATTTATTGATAAGGCAAGATATGGCAGATGTAAAATAGTGGCACAGCTTTACAATGACACAAGCTATCACAACTGTGTGACATTACACATGAAGTACAAACACCAAACAAAACACAAACATGAAATATAACATTCAACATAAGGAACATTCAGACGCCATGTAACAACACACAGACAGGATGAAAAAACGCCTGGTAAATAACAATTAGGGTGAGGAGTCCTCTGTAAGAAACGACATCCTGTCTGAGTGTGGCCCCAGGGAAGGGAATAGGGAAGGAAGACAGGGAACCGGGATACAAGGAAGAAGAAGAGGAAGGGAGCCGGCTGATGATGGCTGGGTGTGCAGGAGCATAGAGGGCTCAGAATGGAGATGATGAAGGATAGGGAGATTCAAGCTGAAGTGTTGAGCTGAGGAATCCATAGATCCTACTGTACTGGGAACATTGATGCATTAGATGAAACAGCACAAGGTTGCACAGGGTTGGTAATTAGTAGTCCAAATCCGAGTACTAAGATGTAGTATGCTATTAGCTGTAATTAGCAGCTGAAGATATAGTACCTCTAGAGAGAAGTGCACCTGAGACAATGTTGGGGTGTTTTAGTAACAATGGACTATGACACCAATAAGGCAATGTTGGGAGGTGAAAACATCTGCGGCTTCAGATTTGGGGGTACATCAAGCTGTATCTGAGCAGATCGGGACAGGGAGCCTCAAGTTGTAAGCGTGTATTATGATGCATGTGGGGGGGTACATTATCATCCCCATGCTGTAGGTAATCACTGACAGAAGTCTCTCTGTTTCCCGGTACAAAGACAACCCTTGGCAGTGTCACCAAATGTCCACCGAATGGGGGTAACCTAGGCCACCATCTCCAATATGCCGTGCAGTGTCTCCCATCTTCTTCTCTCAGAGGGTTAACCCGAGGCAGCAGGGCTGGCGTGGAAGGCGTCACATGACGCTCGTGACGTCAACACGTTTCACTAGAGGAAGTAACGTAGCTTCATCTGGATCCATGAGTGATTATTCCATTAGAGTTGATTCATTTTTGATATGCCCATTTTCTATGTTTTGTTTTTGTCCATAAAGCATAAGCAAGTTATTACATCATATATTAATGAGTAAGGTAATGCCGTTCCTGTGGGTGATCAGATAATGTATAATATTGAAGAAAGCGCCTGTGGCTTTAGGAATACCGTGGGTCCATGGGAATTTCGTTGCTATGGACTGACAATGTTTTTTTCAGAGGTACTGTATTTTGTGTTAGGCACACAGTGATGATGTCACTGTCCTGAGACCCTCGAAAATCCCATTAACACAACTCCTAGTAACACAACAACCTTTATACAAGAAAACAGTTTTAGTCTGAAATCTTGTCAGTTTTTTTTTTGCAAGTGATTTCATTTTGTCTCTGGCAAATGAATTACTAAAAAAGATCTGAAAACATATTCTATCCACACTCTTTTCTGTCAGAACTCATTACAGTATGTGCTTTTAAAGATTTTGAGTATATGCTTTCATGCATTTGTGATAATGACGACTTTGTTTCCTTAACAAAGGCATAATATTTTCTCAGTGATGCTGTGACGTGACTCATTTATTCAATGGCTCAGTTAAAGGAGTTGTGTGCTAGGCTGCTGAGAATCACCTAAGCCAGCTCAGCCCCCTTTACGCACATCGCTTTACAAGTAAATTACTAATGTAATTACAGAGGGACTGAGCCTAGCAAATGTGTACTAACAGGCACAAAAACATCCGTATGAACACAACCCCACGAGTTCTTAGGGATTTATTTCTTTGGATAAGTGATGTTTATACTCCATTATCTAGCTGTGGATTTTCAAACGTAAATTGGAGGCACAGCTGGGAATATTTTCAATTGAATATTTTCTCTTTTGTATATTTTTTTTTTTTATGACACATGCATGTAACCCTTTCACAGTCTAACAAAGAATTACCTTCTAAATGTCAGTTAAAGCTTTCTTTTACCTCTGTCTCTGACCCACGTGTATCCCTGTGCTGGGATTATTAAATTGTGCCATCCGCTGTGGATGACCTGAATCAGCTAACCATAATTCTCCTGCACTTTATCTGCCATGGAGTGTTTGATTCAATAGGAATCGCAAAGAGATTTATGCATATCTATAAGTAAACATAAAGATTTGCGCTATTATTAAATAAGCAATTTGAGTACAAATCATGTGCACCTAAGTACACCAAACATGTTTTTATATCAGAATAATATGTATCTATAGGCAACAAAGATCTGCCAAAATAAAGCAGATGGCCAGAAATATAATCAGATGGTAGCAATTTGTAGAGAATATCATGTATATACAGTATGTGTGTGTGTGTATACAATGTATGTGTGTATATATATATATATATATATATATATATATATATATATATATATATATATATATATATATTGTGGCAGTACGGTTCCCTGTCCTAGTGTTTGTCGCCCAGGATTCTCAAATAGGCAGGTTGAGAGGCTCCAGGAGGATTGCTTAATTTGGGGGAAACTGTTTTATTGGTTTCCTCTATGGTTTGTAAAATCCAGTTGTGGACTTGGAGCCTGGAGATTTCATAGCGATCTGGGTGGGATGAAATCTCCAATCCTGGGACCAGGATTTATGGCTAGCCAGCAAGCTGATTGTTCAGGTGTGTGTGGGTCTGATAATGGGCCTTGCACATTACCTTCATAACACTTATATATAAAGGATAAAACTGCATACTCACAAATGAGTAATAAGAAGTATTGTATGCCTAGAAGTCCAAACTCATGCTTGATGCAAGTATATAAAGATATCACATCTAATGAAAGCCACCTATATTGTTTCAATTTTACATCAGTCGCTAGTTTTCAGGGGCACTAAGGGAATGTGCGCGCTTACTGGCCAGCGCTACAGGTCTCCCATTATGGCCCTGCAAATTCTCTCTCCTTGTGCCTAGATATGACATCTCCAGTCGCCCTTTAGTAGGTTGCGCTGGATTTTGTGCATGTATGGCAGTGGCTCTCATGGGGCTTCAAAGATGTGCCCATGCTGTGTCACACCTGGATGTGGTTTGTATTAGCACCAGTGGTTCACCTTCCAACTGTCTGTTTACAGATCGCCGGATTCGCATCACCGGAAGTTATGTTCCTGACCTTCCTTTACAGATTACTGGATGTGACCTAGTCTCGCGTGACCAGAAGTGATGCTTGCGGGTCATAGGCCAGTTTCTGGCATGCACAGTGTGACGATTCTTCTGGGAATCGGGCCAGCGACCCAGCGTGTGTTCCACGGCCAGAGGAAGAAATGGCATGATACATACATGCCAGAACAACCCACAACCCTCTCTTTGTGACATCTGACATTCACCTGATCACGATCAGTATCATCTAATTTTGTGACACTCCATATTCCTCACAGCCACATCCATCCCATCACCATCTAATGAGAGTGAGTACACATTCACACATATATTGATCTATCGTGATCAGACACATAGTGCATGGTGCTTTGGGCAAAAGAGCAGTAAGTGTCAGCTCATTTAATTTTAATCTTATTTCATTTTATTTTTCTATACGAAATGGATACTGGGATACTTTGCTTTTTGTATATACTTACGTATAAAGTTTTATGTATACATAAATGTAAGAATATGTAGCTGGTGATATCTGTCCCTAATGAGGAATGATGTACAGTCAGGTCCATAAATATTGGGACAGTGACACAATTCTAATCTTTTTGGCTCTATACACCACCACAATGGATTTGAAATGAAATGAACAAGATGCGCTTTAACTGCAGACTTTCAGCTCTATTTGAGGGTATTTACATCCAAATCAGGTTAACTGAATTACAACAGTTTGTATATGTGCCTCCCACTTTTTAAGGGACCAAAAGTAATGGGACAATTGGCTGCTCAGCTGTTCCATGGCCAGGTGTGTGTTATTCCCTCATTATCCCATTTACAAGGAGCAGATAAAAGGTCCAGAGTTCATTTCAAGTGTGCTATTTGCATTTGGAATCTGTTGCTGTCAACTCTCAATATGAGATCCAAAGAGCTGTCACTATCAGTGAAGCAAGCCACCATTAGGCTGAAAAAACAAAACAAACCCATCAGAGAGATAGCAAAAACATTTGATGTGGCCAAATCAACTGTTTGGAACATCCTTAAAAAGAAAGAATGCACCGGTGAGCTCAGCAACACCAAAAGACCCAGAAGACCACGGAAAACAACTGTGGTGGATGACCGAAGAATTCTTTCCCTGGTGAAGAAAACACCCTTCACAAAAGTTGGCCAGATCAAGAACACTCTCCAGGAGGTAGGTGTATGTGTGTCAAAGTCAACAATCAAGAGAAGACTTCACCAGAGTGAATACAGAGGGTTCACCACAAGATGTAAACCATTGGTGAGCCTCAAAAACAGGAAGGCCAGATTAGAGTTTGCCAAACAATATCTAAAAAAGCCTTCACAGTTCTGGAATAACATCCTATGGACAGATGACACCAAGATCAACTTGTACCAGAGTGATGAGAGGAGAAGAGTATGGAGAAGGAAAGGAACTGCTCATGATCCAAAGCATACCACCTCATCAGTGAAGCATGGTGGTGGTAGTGTCATGGCGTGGGCATGTATGGCTGCCAATGGAACTGGTTCTCTTGTATTTATTGATGATGTGACTGCTCACAAAAGCAGCAGGATGAATTCTTTAGTGTTTCAGGCAATATTATCTGCTCATATTCAGCAAAATGCTTCAGAACTCATTGGACGGCGCTTCACAGTGCAGATGGATAATGACCCGAAGCATACTGCCACCTCTGTTACTCGCCAGCTGTTCTTGCTGGATGATGCAAATGATGGACTTTACACTAAATGCTTGATTTATTACTCGTTTGTGAGTATGCATTTTTATCTTTTATATTTTAAAGTGTTGCGAAGGTGAAGCGTAAGGCTGGTGTGCCCTCTGTTCTTTTTTCCTTTTTAGAGTTTCTTCTGGGTTCCCCCTGACCTGTTATGAGTCGCAGCACAGCTGACGTGATAGTTTAATTCGTGAAGACTATTTCATTCCATTCTTTCCAACCAACCCCACGTCTATCTCTCAAACGCAGCGTTATTTTTTTTTCTTTCTACTGATCATACTGTTGCTCTGGGTTTCCATTTTTGGATACAAAGCTCTGTCAGAAGAGAGCTGTGATTTTCAGTGATTTTTTACAACTGTCCGTAAATATCAGGGGCTGATAAATTGTCATGCTGTATTGATTTTTTAAGTGTAAACCAAGCAAATTACTTGTTAGAGAGATCGTCATTGTTTCCATATTGTGTTTATACTGTTTTAATATCAGTTGTCTTAGTTTTTAGTAGGATATCTGTCATTTTTTCAGGTTGTCAGTAAAAAATGTGCTCCACCAGTAAATTTTACATGTTTTGTCAGTAAAAAATGCTGCGGAAGGTTGGCAACACTGACTGCACCCCATGTTAGGGGGATTCTTTGCCCACATGACTGGGAGAGTCATAACAGTTACCTGAGACTAGGGAGACTGAAAAAGCTGACAAGGGAGTCAAGGGGACTGGAGGGAGTCCAAAAGTCTCAGACAAGTAAGTCTCAGACTTGTTGTTTCAGGGAGAACCCTATCTTTAAGACAGGAGTGGACCCACGCAGAGAGGTTCTCCTATGCAATGCAGCCAGGCAAACAGCATTGTGACTGAGAGGATGTCTCCGCCAGTGTGCAAGACGGTCGGAGAATGGTTAATGCAGAACCAGAACAAGTGACTAAGATATGGGCCTCTAATTTCACAAAGCCCATGCTACCATCTGAGAATGTTGGGGAGCCCTGACCAATCCCCAATCTTCCTTGTTAATTTTGAAACAGTCACTACATAGAGGCTATTGCTGAGAGACTGTTGGTCAGAGTTGCTACAGTTGGTGCAACTGAGGTAGTTCCGAGTAATCTTCCACCAGATGAAACTGAGCCAAGAGCTAGGTTCACACCTAAGCAGCTCTGCCCATTTGAATGGGCTGCTGTGCTTGGGTTTCATGCAGGAAAAAGGTGCTCCTCTTTTTAAACGCAGCCTGAGGGAAATCACATGGTTCTTTTGCACCATGCGATTTCCTGCAACCAAAAATGAGATGCGGGTGTGGGAACAAGCAATGGGGGGGGAAGTGAACTTAGGACTTTAATTGGGATGCAAGGGAAAGTTTGCGCCCCCATCCTTAATATCATGAAAAGGGGGGGGGGGGGGTGGGACTTTGAATGAGGTGCGCATGATGCAGCCCAATCACACTCACAGAGGTGCAAACATATGAATGTTTATTAAGGACCAATGATCAACATGGCATAAAAACGCACTGCAAACATTAGTCATAAAATAATCGCATATAGACAATAAATCTATGTATATACAACCGTGGGACATAGTAGGTACAATTATGCATCTTGATCCCCCAAGCAAGATAGAAGTCATGTGAAGTAAAAAACATCTGAAAATTGGTTAATGTGTGTGTTTGATGCATCAAAGGTAGGCCCGACGCTGCGTTTCACGAACTTCAATCCACTCTTCAGGAGCCGGATGCATCTAAATTCTATAAAAAATGTATGAAAAGCAATATAGTTTCATGGGTCTAACAAAATCAGCAGAAAAGGGGGAAATTGGACATAATGGGCCATGCCAAAAAGGTTACTCACATGATAGCCAAAACTGGGACCGTGCGACAAAACAAAGCCAGTGGTGAGCCATGGAGCCTGGACGCAAGGGAAAGTTTGCGCCCCCATCCTTAATATCAAGAAAATGTCCTGTTTCCCAGGAGCTGCGATGCATGCTGGTGTCCGCCCTCCTACCTCCCCTCCACAGGGTTGGGGGTGGGCGGCTGGGCGGACCTTTCCACCGTGCATCGGCGCCACACCCCCGGCACTGTGCATGTGACTTCCTTGATTGGGCGTCGCACACACAGACGTCCGGTATATCAGCTGGGCTGACATGCGGTGAGCTTCTCTGGCGTTTGCAGAGGTTTTGCTCCACTGTGTCATGCCTGCGTGACGCTGAGGGGGAGCTGGCATTCCACGCTGGGGCTGCATCTCACTCCCTGCTTCATGGTATTCAGAGATGGTGCTGATACAACCTATGCACACCCTGATCTTCTCCTATCTATGTGGCTTCAAACATCACATGCATTTTTCAAAGTAATCTTCCGGGTGCTTTTTTCAAACACCTTGGTGATATCTGCAGCTTATACCATCTCGTTTTTTGTTACTTGTATCATCATAGATACATTTTATATATTTCCTACATTATAGAAGTCCCCTCCACTGCGGGGTGTTGGTGTGCGCGGTCCGGTGTTCCTCGTTGAGGTCCTCCTCTCAGCTCCAGGGCCAGGCTCCATGGCTCACCCCTGGCTTTGTTTTGTCGCACGGTCCCAGTTTTGGCTGTCATGTGAGTAACCTTTATGGCATGGCCCATTATGCCCAATTTCCCCCTTTTCTGCTGATTTTGTTAGACCCATGAAACTATATTGCTTTTCATACATTTTTTATAGAATTTAGATGCATCCGGCTTCTGAAGAGTGGATTGAAGTCCATGAAACGCAGCATCGGGCCTACCTTTGATGCATCAAACACACATTGACCAATTTTCAGATGTTTTTTACTTCACATGACTTTTATCTTGCTTGGGGGATCAAGATGCATAATTGTACCTACCCATGTCCCATGGTTGTATATACATAGATTTATTGTCTATATGCAATTATTTTATGTCTAATTTTTGCAATGCGTTTTTTTGCCATGTTGATCATTGGTCCTTAATAAACATACATATGTTTGCACTTCAGTGAGTGTGATTGGGCTGCATCATGCGCACCTCATTCAAAGTCCCAACCTTGCCCCCTCTTTTTCGGGTTGTGGGAACAGGTGCGATTTACACTCTGTCCTGCAACCACCTGCACAAGTGTGAACCTAGCAAAAAGCAACACATACAGCAGGTCCTCACATAAACAATATAATAACAAAAAACTATAAACGTGTAGCGGTACCCCCATAAGGGCTGCTGAGAATTGTGGTTTGTCTGTCACCCTGCCCAGCCCTGCATTCACTCTTAGGCACTCCCAGACATAAAACAGTCAGTGAACTTTGTTTTTTTTTTTTTTTTAATTGGGAGGAATAATTTGGATAGGGATGGGTGCTATAGGATGCCCAGCATTGATCAGTAGAAACAGCAATAGGTTTTGGGACAACTATGTACACTACCTGTACATACTTCTATAGCTTCCTCCTGCACAAACTTGCTGGAAGCTTGTCACTCCTCACTCCACCAGCACATCACATGCTGCAGACTGTTACTTCTAGTCACCTCCAGTACAAACTTGCTTGATTCCCCAGGAACAGCTAGCACTACTTGTTGGTTAGGTCTGACACTGACTCAGCCAGGTCTCAGCAAATGCCCTTTGCAGGCTGGGACCGCCAGACCCAATAGTGTAGCAGAAAAGTCCTTGTGCCAGCTACCCTAACTACAGCTACTGATCCCAGTTAGCCCTCTTCGGGCCCTGCCAGCCCTTCTGGCTGCAGCTGCCACTTTCTACTGCCCCTTCCACCACAATCCTCACTTCTGGTTCTGCACCCATCTCAGACTGCAGGCTTCCAGTCCTCTCAAGCGTGCCTCCCCAGTCCCCCTGACTGTGCCTCAGTCAACAGCTCTCCTGGCTGCGACCAGTTGCCCTCCCTGGAGTCTCTTAGCAGTGCTCTCTCCCATTGTCCTCTCCTTGCTCTCTTGTGCCTCCGGTCCTGGACCTCTTCATGTGTTCCTGAAAGTGGTCCCGACTACACCCAAGCCCAGGCCCAAGATCACCCCCCCCAGACTGGGGAGCTCCCTCAAAGGCCCCGACAGCTTCAGCACTCTCTCACTCCAGCTCTTCCACCCGACAACTCCTCCCTGGCTGGGCTGACCCTGGGCATTTAAGGAGGCCTGCCCCCTGCCAATCCAGATTGGGGATTGGTCAGGGCTTCTCAAACAACCCAGGTGGCTCCACCTCCCCTCCCACCTCTTTCCAGAAAGCACTAGAAGCTTCTGGAAAGAAATGGGAGGTCCTGAAGACACCACCTGTGAGTCACCCAGCCCTACCCTGAGCCACTCCCAGCCCAGAATGAAAACAACCAGGCTTAGAAACCAGCCAGGCCTGCTTACATTTACCTATCCTCTCTAGCACACTACTAGAGGGTGCTACAAATAAAATAAACAAAATCACCCTGGGCACAGCTGGGCCTCGTCAAAAAGCAAAAGTGAAACTTCTTGACTGTGCAACCATTAGCCCCAAGCCTACCCCATACTTCACACAACAAGAATGAAGGGGGCATGGTGTAGAAATATACTGTAACTGCCTGTAAAAATAACCTCCTTTGGGTTTTTAATAGGGCTAGAATCCAAAGGTGAAAAAGAAATTCAAAATAACAAATTCAGTTTATGGGACTTATTATATAACCATTTGTAATCATTAAAAGTGTATTACCTGAATAATTCCTAAAAACACAATCCCTACATTAAGAACCTCATTTACAGACTGCCCTATGCTCATAATTTTAAGGAGGACTATGAAAGAATCTCTTGAGAATCCACACAACCTCTGTTTTCTTTTTGCTGGTTGCATCATATTAAAATTTTTTTGCTACCACATTCAACCCTAATGGGATTTGTTAGACATTTTATTGTAAGATGTCCTCAGACTGATGAATATGGCAACATATACCCACAGTTTTCTTTATCCATTAACATTTCTGAAAGAAAATAATGTTCACACAGATGTACAGTATATGTTAAAACAACTTAGGCCCCTTTCACACATGCGGACAGTATGTCCGTATTTCATCCATCCGTTTTCGGATGAAATACGGACATACATGCATCCCTATGGGATAGCGGGTGTCAGCGGATGTACATCCGCTAACACCCGATGTTGTCCGGCTCCGCTCTCGTCCGATTCTGCGGACGGAAGAAAATCCTATTTTTCTATCCGTCTGTAGAGCGGATCGGATGAACACGGACAGACGGTCCGTGTTCCTCCGATCCCCCATAGGGGAGAGCGGAGATCTGACAGGGCGGTCCCTGCACAGTGTGCGGGTCCCGCCCTGTCATCTGCCTGCTCAGCTGGGGAAAACGGAGCGATCCCCGCTGAGCAGCGGATAAACACGGGGCGGATCAACACGGATCCGTCCCGTGTGAAAGGGGCCTTATAAGAACCTGATTGTGAACTATGAAAGTTCCCCCAAAAAGCATTAAACGCATACCTCCCAACATTTTGAGATGGGAATGAGGGACACCTACTAGCAAATGTATGTAGGTATAGGACACGCCCCCTGACACACCCCCTTAAAGGAGAATCAACCAAAAAAAAGGTTAATTGAATCCACAAGGGACTTTTTTTACCACTACTATTCCTTTATATTGGCTTTTAAAATTTACAAATGCAGCAATTTAGAATTTGGATGAAAGGTTTAGCACTGGGAAACACTTTTTGAAAGATAAAAAGTTCATTTTATATATAACTATATAGATCAGACCAAAATGAGGGACAAATGAGGGACAAAGGGACGTTGCTCCAAATCAGGGACAGTCCCTTTAAATCAGGGAAAGTTGGGAGCTACGTTAAAAGTGCTATATTGAAAAGACAGCAGAATTTTGGAATAGGTGAAATTGGGAGGACATTTAAACAAACAAAACTTTCTTGTTCAAGTTCAGCAAAAAGCAAAACAGCAGGTATTAGAAAATAAACATACCAATGAGAGGGGAGAAGCAGAAACAGCACTTTTAACATACTTAGCTAAAGAATTAATTGCAGCAGCAAACTTAATTTGCCTACACTTTGGGAACAAATTAATCTACATAGTGAAATGTTTACAGTATACCTTGGGGACATAAAAGACAGATATTTATACAGGCAGGGCCAAAATTGCAGATAATCCAGACAATTTTGGAATAAAAAGAAAAAGTAGGAAACTATTAGTTTGTGATAGTGCCTGCTACCTAGCTCTCTACCTTGTCATGCCTTGCTTGTCGCTGCCTGTTTAGCATGTCTTTGGAGTCTTTGTTGCTGACTCCTGCCTGGAATGCAGATTGCTGCCTTCCTTGGCCTTGAACTGTTCCCTTTTCTGTTATCTTTGCTCAGTTTAGTGTTGCCTGGCCAGGAACTATAGCACTGTGTATTCATAGCTGCCAACAGTCCCAATTTTCCAGGGACATTCATGGGATTCAGACACTTGTCCCAGTCTGTCCGTGTCCCGGGAAAAATCACAGGAAATTGGCGTTGTCCCCGCAACCCATCACCTGCCCACCACCGGCCACAGCTTCCGGCTATGAAAACATGGCCGTGGGGATCTCCATGCAGCTAGCATGTCTCTTGTGTGTGTACAGTGGAGAGGGGAGGGGCCTCCGACCTGGGCAGCTAATCAGCTTCTCTCAGTGTACAAAGAGAGCAATTCACTTGTACACTGCAGCCGATTAGCTGCCTGTGTCGGAGGCCCCTTCCCTCTCCACTGTACACATGGAAGAAACACGCTAGCCGCATGGAGATCCCGTGGGTATCACAGAGCTGCCGTCTGCCCCCCTTCAATTCTCAGTGAGCTGACAGCCAGAGGTGCAGGGGGGATGCTGCAGGTGAGTGGCCATGCCTGGGGTGATGATCTGCTGGACGTTCTGTGTGTTGGGAGAGGGGGGTATAGAGCGCTGTGTTGGAGGTGCACATCAAGTCTATGTCTGCACCCTCTCACCCACCATGTCTGCACCCTCTCACTGTCAGGGCTGGGCTCAGCCCTTCCTTCTCAAAGCTGGCCCCTCAGCTGTTGGCTAATTGCCAGCTCTGTTCTCTCCACGGTGACTCACCTGTTGATGATATCCTGCTCATCAGTCCTGCCTTTGTAGGCCGTACAGCCCAGATGATTTCTGCCTTCGCCTTGGTCACATCTCTAGAGATGTTCTCCTGTGTTCCTGTTAAAGACTTGCTTGGCTGACATTCCTTCTGGCTCCAGATCCTGCTTGCTGTTTTACTACGCTCATCTCTGGCTCCCTAACATTGTGACTTGTCTGACTATCCGTTCTAGCCCTGAACTCTGGCTATGTTTTGAGTATGTTTACTCTGTTTACCTTTTTATTATTATTATTAAACAAGTGTGATTTAACTGTACTTCTGTCTCAGTCTGATTCATGGTTTCTGACACTCACCCATCATGTCTGCACCCTCTCACCCTCTCCTGTACCATCTCCGCACACTCTCTGACAGTCTCCTGTACCATCTCTGCACACTCTCTGATAGTCTCCTGTATCATTTCTTCACACTCTCTTAGTCTCCTGTATGATCTCCGCACACTCTAACAGTCTCCCGTACCATCACCGCACACTCTCTGACAGTCTCCTGTACCATCTCCGCACCCTCTCTGACCGTCTCTTGTATGATCCCCACACACTCTCTGACTGTCTCCTGTATCATCTCCGCACACTCACTGGCTGTCTCTTGTATCATCTCTACACACTCTCTGACCCTCTCCCTTTCTCTCTTTTTCTCCCTTTCTCTCTTTCTTTCTCTCTCCCTCTTCCTTCTCCCTCCATCCCCCTTTCATCTCAGACTCTAACCACACCCCTGTTAAGCCACGCCCAGTATTTAGGTGAAGCCACGCCCATTTTCGCATAATGTTTTAATCATTGATAAGCCACACCTACAAATGAATGCCCCACCCCTAATTAAATGAAGCCACTGCCTACATACAAAAAAAAGTGTCCCTATTCATTTTTTAAGAATGTTGGCAACTATGTGTATTAAGACATGGGGAGACAACCAATAGACCTGATTTCCCTAAATGAACGGGGGCTGCTAAAGGCAGAAGAAACACCCACCAGCTATAGTTCCTGTCCTAGCTATTGGGCTGAACACCACAGGTTGTAGCAGTGTTGCCAACCCCCCAAAGTGAAATTTACTGACAGAACGCCAAAATTTACAAACTGCACCAATTTTTTACTGGCAAAAAAATCATGAAATTTACTGACAGATCCACATTCTTTACTGGTACTGCAAAAAAGTAGCTAAAATGGCTGTTTTTATTGCTGAACAGTGCAAATATCACAATTTGAATTATAAACACATAACTAGTACTATTAGCAATGTGTTTAAGTTAAACAAAAGTCAAAAAACATATTTCTCAATTTACATGAAGGTCAGGATACTATAACCCAGCCAGCACATAGTTCTCCCTTACATCAGAGTCTGCAGGATGGTGACCAGAGACCACCTTCCACAGAGTGAATACACTAAGGTAAGGGGGATTACTAATATGGGGGGAACTTTTATATCAGTGCCCCCTTACATTATTGTATTCACTCCCTCTTACATCAATGACCCCCCCTCAGACTGGCCTGGCGGCGCTGTCACTGACCTCCTGTCAGGTGCACCGTGCAGGGCTTAGGCAGACGGCTCCAGCTTAGCAGCTCTGGTTTTATGCTATAGACTCCTCTCCACAGTCCACACATGTCTGTCTCTTCCCGTAACCGCCATCCCGGCGGCGCTCCCACTCTTGACTCCTTTCAAGGATCCCCCTCAGAGACTGCAGACATGATAAAAAAACAAGAGATGGTCAGAGGCTGCAGCCATGATACAGGAGGTGGGCAGAGGCTGCGGACATGATATAGGAGGTGGACAAAGGCTGTGGACATGATACAGGAGGTGGACAGAGGCTGCGGAGTGCGGACATGATACAGGAGGTGGACAGAGGCTGCGGACATGATACAGGTGGTGGACAGAGGCTGCAGACATACTACAGGAGGTGGACAGAGGCTGCAGACATACTACAGGAGGTGGACAGAGGCTGCGAACATGATAGTGTCCTCCTCACCCCCTCACAGTAGCCTCCTCCTCCATCATATTACTTCTCCACATCATTGGTGTGCTGTGTCCTCCTCCTGTGCCCCTTTCACCTCTCCACAGGTCAGGGCAGCACAGTGCTGCCCTGACCTGTGGAGAGGTGAAAGGGGCACAGGAGGAGGACACAGCACAATGATGATGTGGACTGGAGAAGTAATATGATGGTGGACAGAGCACATCAGTCTCTGTCCCCTGCATGGAACGGCTTCAGCCTCCCGGCTCCCAGTAATGTCTTCCTCTCACTCTGTCCCCTTTTTGCTATGATGTCCCCCCACAGTTTCACTCTCCTCCTCACCGTCACCCCAAAGAGCGCAGCCTGCAAGTTCAGTCGCCCCTCGCCTCCCAGCAACTGCCTGCCCAGCTGGTGTTCGTGCAATGGATCCTGCCTGGGAGCTTTACCAGATGGCACAGTGTGTGGCAGAGAGGATGCAGGGAAAGCGAGTCATTCAGGAGAGGGTAGAAAGGTTAGAGCGACAGAGCAAGGGAAACTAAATGACAGTGCTATTTCTTCACCAGTAAAATCAGTTGCCTTCGCATTTTCAAACAGATCTCCAGTCAAAAACACAATTCATTAAGAAATAGGCGAGGAATAAGCTACTTACTTGTGTCCACCTTTTGTTTTTGTAGGAAAGGCTGCTGATACACATTAGATTTTAGCCTACAAGTCCTCCTAAAATAAGCTAGTAGCACTAAGATTTATTTATTGCTGGTCACTGTTAACTGTATAATCTAATCTGACAGAAGACCCACCTAGATATATGAAATGCAAACCAATCTGCTACCCCTGAACTGAAGTTCCATTAGACTTCTATTTAAAGCAGAACTTCAGTCTGCAGCAATCTGGTATAACCCCTTCCTGCATGCTATTCAGCTTTCTTCCTTTATTTTATTACGTATCTGCATTCTGGAGTGCACTGCAGGAGTCGCCGCCGCTGGCCGCCGTGGCCTCTCTTGATCATCTATTCAAAAATGTCACCCGGCAGATCGCGTATGAGCTTTCCTGAGCCCAGCTGGCTTCGGAACAGTGCAAGCGCAGCAGTGTTAATTTAGTCGAAAAGAAAAGACTAAAACATTTTAGTCGACTAAATGAATATTATTTTAGTCGACTAAAATACAACTAAATCTAAAATGGCATTTTAGTTTAAAAGACTAAAATGGGACTAAAACTAAAATGCCATTCAAGTCAAAAGACTAAGACTACAGCTAAATTGAAATTTGACTTCAAAATTAACACTGGTCTGTAGTGCATGTTCATACCTCAATACCATAATAAATAACATATTAGATTTTTCACTCTAGCAGTATATAATGAGTTTGGAATTTGTAGAGAAATGTTAACTAATGCATTACAATTTAATTACACCTATTAGATTTTAGATGACTAAAATGAGTTTTAGTTGACTTAAAAGTACTGGAGATTTTAGTCGACTAAAACGTAGGACATTTTAGTCGACTAAAATGTATTGGAGATTAAGTCGACTAAAAAAAGACTAAAACTAAAACAATTGCAGAAGACTAAAATGGGACTAAAACTAAAATGCCATTTTAGCCCTAAGACCAGGGCTTTTTTTCAGCAGGAAAGCGGGGGAACGCAGTTCCGGCACCTCCAGCACTGAATGTATGTAATAGCATGGGGTGTGGGGTTTGCTGGAGGGTCTATTGATGTTGTCTGGTGGGGGACCTATTGTCACTGGTGGGGATCTGATTTTGTGTGAGGGTCTATTGTTGCTGATGGGTAATCTTATGTTGCTGGCTGCTGGGAGATCTGTTGTTGCTGCTGGGGGGTCTAATGTTTCTTGGGTGGATATTTTGTTACTGGATGTGATATTTTGTTGTGGGTGGTTGCTGCTGTTGCTGCAGGGTATCTATTGTTGTTGGAGTGGAGCCCATTGTTGCTGGGGAGTCTATTGTTGTGTGGGGATCTATTGCTGGGATTCTATTGTTGCTGGCTGCAGGGGATCTATTTTACTGCTTTTCTTTTATCATTACCATGTTCCATACAAATGATTTAGCACCACAAAATGATACTTGGTTCTGTATTCTCTAAAAGGGGCAGTACTGGTAGGTGGGTAGGGGGCGGAATCAAGGGACGGTGGTCAGAGGTGGGTAGAGGGCAGAGACAAGGGGTGACTCAGACGGGAGGAGTTCCTGCACCTATTCTCTGAGAAAAAAAAGCCCTGCCTAAGACTAAATCTAAGTCGAAATTTGCTGCCAAAATCAACACTGATGCGCAGTTGCATGGTCGGCTCGCGGCCATCTTTTTTACACGCATCGGTGCCCGTAACGGACTTTAACGGGCAGCCCGGAAAAGGGGTTACATTTACAGGCTGCCCGTAAATCTGCAGGCGGTTGGCAACACTGGGTTGTAGAGACAGCAGGGAAGGTAAGAAAATGCTGCCTATAATCAATTTTGGTTCAGGTTCACTTTAATTAAATAGTTCATTGCATGTCATTTAGAGGGAACAGGGAAAGAATTTCACAGCTGACAGTAATGACGTATTGAAATTCTGCTTTAGACTTAGTCTGTAGTATTAAATTAAGTGATATGAAAGATTATTTTGCATAAATTCACTTCGAACATAGATTGCATAATTTCTCTTTAAAGATCCCTAATAAAAGCAGATTTTCGGAGGATGAATTACAAAACCAAAATAGACAACATTCAAGAAAAACAATATTACTTAAGCCTCTCTGAAGAGCTTAGAGTGTTCTTATCCTATTAATTCCTTTTTTCATGGCTAGGTGTTGAAATTCTGTTGCAACCATTAAATGGAAAGTGCCTTTATTATATGTAAGCAGAACTGTGGAAGTCTTCTTTGAAATGTCTGTTATTCAGTAATGCATGGTGTGGGGCTGCGCTCCATATTTGTTGCACTTCGGATGTAAAAATACCCTAGAATCATTTCAGATTATTATACAACACAAATTCTATTTTTAGTAAACTGTAGCATACAAATAGGATTAGCATCCTACTAGTACTGTATATTGTGCAGCTGTTTATTACACAGCTACAATTCTACACTTGACACAGAAAAGCAAACTGTGAGCAGGATCAGCCTTCCAAAGAATTATACAGCAGTGCAACATTCCTAATTGATGATATCAGTACACAGTTTCAGGTCAATGGTATATGTTTCATTTTATTGAATTCCATAAATATCAGTCCCAATTCTAAATTTAAATAGCATGCTATTTAAATTGGTAACAGCTAGATTTAATAGGGAAAGTGTTTGTCATATATGGGAGCTGTTTTAACTGTCAAAGCATTCGTATTTTTGTCAATCCAGTCATACACTTTTGTCTGGCGGGGGAAGAGACCTGTCTTTTTTTTTCTGCAGCAGTTCATCAACACTTGCAGGTCTTGTTCCCAGTGTTAATTTTGAAGTCAAATTTCAATTAGTTTTAGTCTTAGTCTTTTGACTAAAATTGCATTTTAGTGTTGGTCCCATTTTAGTCTTTTGACTAAAACACCATTTTAGTTTTAGTCGTATTTTAGTCATCTCAGTTGTTTTAGTTTTAGTTGTATTTTGGTTGACTAAAATAGTATTCATTTAGTCGACTAAAATGTTTTAGTCGAAGAAATTAACACGGTTGTTCCTTTCCAACAATTGACTGACCAATAAATGTAAAAGCAACCGACTGATGAGCCCCCCCATGCACACTTTTTAGTATGCACCTTGTGCTGCAAGAAAACTGTTCCTTGTGCATCTTCTCCGCTGTACAGGAACTGCAAGAGGCTAATACCAATTCAAATCCTGGTACTTACACTGCAACGATTTAAAATATAAACCTAAGGATGTATTAATAGTCACCTCTGCAGTAATTTGTGTCTTTTACAGGTGCATCTCAAAAAGTCAGAATATCATCAAAAAAGTTAATTTATTTCAGTAATTTAATTAAAAAGGTGAAACTCATATATTTTATATAGATGCCTTACACACAGAGTGATATATTTCAAGCATTTCTTTCTTTTCATTTTGATGAATATGGCTTACAGCTAGTGAAAACCCCAAATTCGGTATCTCAGAAAATTTGATTACATAGGACCAATTAAAAAAAAAGATTTTTATTACAGAAATGTCGGTTTACTGAAAAGTATGTTTATGTAAGGTTTAGTATGCAATCAGGGCTCCTTTTGCATGATCTACTGCATAAATGCGGCCTGGCATGGAAGCGATCAGCCGGGAGTGATCCCTTCCTTGTCAAGAAAAGTGGAGGGGCCTCCACTTTTCTTGATAAGGAAGGGATCACTTCAGGCCATACTCATATTACATAGGTATTGGCAGTTTTAAGAATGTGTACACATAACACTCATCAGATAAGTGGCGAGAGTATCTGGGTCAGTACATGGCTGATGGTTCCCCTGGTCCTTTTTCTGACTCCTCGGGGGTGCTGGGTGTTACCCTGCCTCAACCCCGGGTGGGACAGTTCATTCCAGACCACCTTGCAATCCTGTTGCTGGAGTTGGGTATAACTTAGGGGCTGTTCTCTTACATATGCATCTTACCCCTGATGATTGGCAGAAGCCATGAAACGCGTTGGGTTGTCAACCAAGGGTGCCCAGCTTAGCTTGTTTCAATCATGAATTTCAACAACATTACCATCCATTGTCTGCTTTGATTATGTGATTTATGCATTTTTGATATGTAATTTTATTGATTTATATATTTATCTGTAAAAATTGTATTAATCATGCCCATTGATTGTCGGTATTAAATTTATTATTATAATTATTATGTTAATCTTTTATGATTATATTCATATTATATTATATTACTTATTCATTATGCTCTCAAACATCATGGACCACCCCTAGAGGTTAATAATATCAATTTAAATTTAATATCAACTCATATATCTATTTATATCTATTATCCACAATGACATGCTTCATCTAAAGTCCCACGCCCACTTCCTATTTTTCTACAGTGTATTTAGGGATGGAAGCATGCCATTGTTTTATTAAGGTTGCAATGGGTCACATTTAATCTTCATTTTCCCTATGCTGACTTTGGACTTGAAAAAACACTGTGAACCAACACCAGCAGATGACATGGCTCTTCAAATCACCACGGACTGTGATACTCGTTTATCATTTTTGGTAGCTTGCAACCCTGTATTTGAAGCCACCTCCTTGTTCCTCCTCTACATTACTACTGTTTTATCTTTACATAGGATGATTGGGACAGGCTGTAATGAGAAATGACAGGACTCTATAATATACTGTATCACCAGATGATACAGTCAAATATGAGGAGTGTTTGCTACCAATCATCATTGGGGACCCACAGACAGGGGCTCCTTTTGCTAACACATGTGTTAGTATGTAGGTTAGCACCCCCTTCTTACCAAAGGTCATCTAGACTAACTGCCCCCACAAACAGAAGGAACATCCACTTAACATATCCTATCAGTGACTCCAGTGTAATGGCACTGACTTGGAGATCATTCAATACCAATACTTGCAATACCGTGGTTCCAGGTCTCTATGATCTGGCGCTGTCGTGGCTGAGAATCATGTAATATTTGTCCAGCCACCCTGATCACCCCACTATTATACACCTACCTATACCTCTTCCTAATGGTTCTAATTAGAGCTTATTGCCCATATATTCCCTCAGACTGGTTGTTTACCCTACGTCTAGGATTGATTTATGTATAGCTATTTTGGTTTTCCAACTTTCTCTCTATGCTGCATTTCCACTTGCTGTTGGAGCTGTTCATCAGCACCTCTTTACCATCAGTAGTGGCCCCAGTCTTTTTCTTTTCCCTTTCCCTTTTTTTTTTTTTTTTTTAGTCTCAGTATGGCAAACTACCTTGGAGAGGATTGGGACACTCTCATGTCCAAAACTCTCGAGGAGTTTGACACGAATGAACTAGTAGAGTCACAACTCATATTTGCATTTTCAAACCTTATTCAACTTGTGGAGAAAAAGGCATCTCTTTGACACAGGGCAAAATCAGTGTCCTTGAAGAGGGTCTCACCTTTTGTCCTGTTGTACAAATTGACAAATTCGAGGCTATCGAAGACATACATCTATTCATATGTAACCTACTAATGAAAAGTCTATATGCCAAGAAAGAAAACAACCCAAGCTCCACATACACACAAAAAGAGATAGAATCAATTGACAATTTGACATCCTTGCTTGAGAAAAATGAACCAAATGACTTCATTGACTCCATCAATCTCAAGACCATTACGACTGAGGTTGATGACATTATTGCAATACCTCCATTGTCCAAATCCAATACAACTAGTCTCAAAAAGAAATCCAGTCTATATTCAGCCCCAAGTTCCAACTCTAATTCTGCAGCATTTATAAAATTAGTATCCAAAAATATTCAAGACCTCTAGTAAATTCAAAGGAAATCTTACTCCTGCCGAATTTAAGTCACGACACTCTCTCATGCAGAACCAAGCGATAACGATCAAGCCAGCCGACAAAGGGGGCAATATCGTCATACAAAACAATGCGGACTACATTCGCATGTGTAGAAATATTCTAGACAATAGATCTAGATCTATACCAAAATCTCTGATCGACGGCTACATCAATAATCTTTGTTGACGGACTACATGAAAAACAGAAATGGAAGATGTGCACACCTAGTGCATTACCAAAGATAATTTAATAATAAAAATGTTTTATATAAAAGTGGGTAATCACAAAATGCAACTGACAAAAGCCCATAAAAACAATGCATGGACATGCACAAAACACGGGGTACACTAACGCGTTTCTGGGGCGCACCCCCTTCCTCAGAGCTAGGCTAGTCTCGTACACGGGCAAGCGCTTTTATAGGGAATGGTGGAATTGAACATTGTGTGTCAAAAACAGCCACGCCCTCAAGGGGGTGGGAAAAGGAAAAAAATGTATATTAATACATATATATAAATATATATATGTATTAATAAATATTTATATCTATATAGATATATATCTATAGATATAGATATATATATATATATATATATATATATATATATATATATATATATATATATATTTATATGTGTGTGTATATATATATATATATATATATATATATATATATATATATATATATATATATATATATATATGTATATATATATATATATATATATATGTATATATATATATATATATATATGTATATATATATATATATATATATATATATACACATATAGTATCTCACAAAAGTGAGTACACCCCTCACATTATTGTAAATATTTTATTATATCTTTTCATGAGACAACACTGAAGAAATGACACTTTGCTACAATGTAAAGTAGTGAGTGTACAGCTTGTATAACAATGTAAATTTGCTGTCCCCCCAAAATAACTCAACACACAGCCATTAATGTCTAAACCGCTGGCAACAAAAGTGAGTACACCCCTAAGTGAAAATGTCCAAATTGGGCCCAATTAGCCATTTTCTCTTCCCGGTGTCATGTGACTCGTTAGTGTTACAAGGTCTCAGGTGTGAATGGGGAGCAGGTGTGTTAAATTTGGTGTTATCGCTCTCACTCTCTCATACTGGTCACTGGAAGTTCAACATGGCACCTCATGGCAAAGAACTCTCTGAGGATCTGAAAAAATGAATTGTTGCTCTACACAAAGATGGCCTGGGATATAAGAAGATTGCCAAGACCCTGAAACTGAGCTGCAGCACGGTGGCCAAAACCATACAATGTTTAACAGGACAGGTTCCACTCAGAACAGGCCTCGCCATGGTTGACCAAAGACGTTGAGTGCACGTGCTCGGCGTCATATCCAGAGATTGTCTTTGGGATATAGAGAAATGAGTGCTGCCAGCACTGATGCAGAGGTTGAAGGGGTGGAGGGTCAGCCTGTCAGTGCTCAGACCATACGCTGCACACTGCATCAACGCGTTAGCTGTACCCCGTGTTCTGTGCATTGTTTTTATGGCCTTTTGTCAGTTGCATTTTGTGAGTACCCACTTTTATATAAAACATTTTTATTATTAAATTATCTTTGGTAATGCACTAGGTGTGCGTGCCTTCCATTTCTGTTTTTCTTGTAGTTCCTTACGAATTACCCCATCTGAGGAAGGCAGCATCCACCCAGTTTTGGATACCATATATTCCTTTCACACCACCATTTTATTTGACATCTGTTACTCCACACACCTTGGAAGACCTATTAGCGCTGGAAGTGACTGCAATTCTTGTTGACGGAGCCTACTATTGTAACATCATTGACAAAAACACATGGGACTTTGTCAGAGGTAGTTTTCCACAAGAGGCCACATTTTATGCCCTCCCTAAGTGGCACAAAAACTCCAAGAAACCCCCAGGAAGGCCAATAGTTCCCGGTAGAGGCTGCCTAACTGAAAACCTTAGCAGGTTTGTCCACAGTCAACTCCAACCCCTTGTAGAGGAGCTTCCATCACACACAAGGGATACCATCCATCTCTTACAGATAACGAGAAATTTATTGAGAATGGGACTTTAGAGTCAGAACAAGTCAGAACAATTGAATAATATAAAAATATAAATCATTTATTCAAAAAACACAAAAAATGATAAAAATATGGTTACAGTTGCAATCATGGTCCTGGGTATGCACACCTAGCCTAACCCTGACCAAATGAGAGAACTGAAGTTACATATATGTTCCTACATCCTGAAATTTCAACATGTTTTGCCGGAACGGCTTCATCAGGAAAAGGACGGAGGCTTTCAATTAATAAATATTAAAAGCAGCAAACTGTGCACAACCTTAGGTGTATGAAGAAAAAACAAAAATTAATACATCACAATGCAAAAAGGAAACTTTAACAGGGCATAACACTGCACATGCATAGTTCACATCGTCCACCAAGAGAAAGAGTTCCCCCCCACCCACACCCCCCCTTCCCCACAAAAAACAACACCCCAAACGGAGCCCAGTCCCCATACCTTAATGGTAGGTCCTGGAGTGAGCACAGCTGGGAGGAATATGAAGTACCTCTAAAGTCCCATTCTTAATAAATTTCTCGTTTACTATTTTCAGGGATGTTGGTACGTTTACATGTTATGTTTTTTCTTTGGTGCTGAACTCTCTCCACATTTTCTAGACATCTCTTACAGATGTTGAACAGCTTCCACATCAATGGTCACATTACCTTGGTGGCGATTGATGTGGAGGTCCTCTACAGTTCAATACCACATGACAAGGGACCCTCAGCTATACAACATGTACTCTCTCGGCAATGCCACTTGGATTCACGACTTGCTGCATTCATACTGGCATCCCTTGACTCTGTGTTATGACATAACGTATTTATCGGCGTATAACATGCACCCCAATTTAGGAGGGAATTTTAAGGAAAAAAAAACTTTTAGGAGGGAAGTTGAAGGGAAAAAAACTTACATTTAAATGTCCATCATTGCAGCCTTCTCAGTGCAGCCTTGTCTCAGTGCAGCCTTGTCAGTGCAGCCTTGTCAGTGCAGCCTTGCCCCAGTGCAGCCATGTCAGTGCAGCCATGTCAGTGCAGCCTTGTCAGTGCAGCCTTGTCAGTGCAGCCTTCCCCAGTGTCCATTGCAGCCTTATCCCAGTGCAGCCTTGCCCCAGTGCAGCCTTGCAGCTCGCAGTTTGATCCCCTGCGATCCTGAGCTTCAAAATCACCGACCGCGATTTGAAAATGGCGCCGCCGGTGCCGAAATACACAGAGCCGGTCCTCGGCTCTTCTGGGCTGCTCTCGTTCACTTTCGGCTCCACTCATAGTCCCGCCCGGGATGGGCGTGACTGTGAGTGGAGCTATCCGAACCTAGCCGAGTACACTCGGCTAGGTTCGGGCGGCGTCGAGTGAAGCCGAAAGTGGCCGAGAAGAGCCGAGGACCGGCTCTGTGTATTTCGGCGCCGGCGGCGCCATTTTCAAATCGCGGTCGGTGATTTTTTAGATCTGTCAGCTCAGGATCGCAGGGGATCGGCGTATAACACACACCCACGATTTTCCCCTGATTTTAAGGGGAAAAAAGTGCGTGTTATATGCCGATAAATACGGTAATTATTTTTCCTTTTCTGGTTTCCACTACCTCCAGGTACAGGGGGTGGCTATGGGAACTTGTTGTGCTCCCTCCTATGCCAACCTGTACCTGGGGGAGCGGGAACAGTTTTTGTTTACAGACAATACAGCGTTCACATTTACTAGACACTAGCTTTGTATCGCTACATCGACGATATTTTGCTTCTATTGGAGGACTCAGTTGCACTTCATTATGAATTTCTTGACTACATCAATCACGAGAATGTATTCAATTTAAAATTTACCATGACTCACAGCTCATCAAGTATTACATTTCTCGACTTAACTAAACTAAAACATCCCAACGGGTATCTTTACAGTGAGCTATTCAGAAATTCCACAGCTGGCAACACAATACTTAAAGCTTCCAGCTTTCATCCCAAACCATTACTGGTCTCCTTACCGTATGGGCAATATATCAGGGCCAGATGGAACTGCTCAACTGAGGCCTTCTTTGAAAAAGAAGCTCAAGTACTCAGAACCAGGCTATGTGAAAGGGGTTGTTCCAACAACATTCCAAAAAAAAAGCTTTCAAAACAGCAAAAGGAGAGACACATACTTATTTACTTTTTTCTCATAAAGCAACAAAAAAGGATGACACCACCAGAGTCATCACCAGATATTGTTGCCAACACAAACAAGTTAGTTCCATTCTGCAAAAATATTGGCACCTTCTGAGTATGGATGCCACTATCGGCCCTCTAGTGTCCGAGAAACCTCAAATCACATATAAAAGGGCCCCATCCTTACGGGACAAACTGGTTCATAGTTACATAGTTACATAGTAAGTGAAGTTGAAAAAAGACACAAGTCCATCAAGTCCAACCTATGTGTGTGATTATATGTCAGTGAATTTAAACACAAAGTCATGGGACCTTTTTGTTATGACCACTATGGCGATTGCCAGTACATGTATATACGTAAACACTTAATGTTGCCCAATGAAGATAAATTTAAACCAAAACACTTTGTCAACCACCGCACTCCCAGTATAGTATATGTAGCACCCTGGAGTTTAGGCAGGGATGCTCCTCACAAAGTTACTTGCCAGGAGTAGTTCACCTGGTCGATTGTTAGAGATCCATTGATTTATCCCTAAGTTTGGCTTTATTGCAGTTTTCTCTTTTACCACTAGATGGCCGTGTACTTGGCGGTACTAGATATGAGAAGGGCAACTCAAGGTCAGGTTATGGTTATATGGAGTATCTCAGCCAATGGGCAGGGGTTTTCTTGGATTCCTTGGCCTGCTGGAAGAACCTATATATTCGGGTGGAGTCGTGTGATCTATGTTCTGTGCCACCCAGATGGCTGTCTGGGTGGACGTGTGTCATGTTGCCCCAGGCTGCTAGGCCGGAGACTGAGCCTATCCCGGGGGCATCTGGCTGCTAGGCTGTCTGAGGGCCTCTCCAGAAGCAAGAGAGAGCAGCGCAGGGTAGGGATTGCTGCTTGCAGTCCAACCAGAAGTGATGGTTCTGCCGGCCGGAGAACCTGTCAGTGGTCGGAGGTAGAGGGGAAGCTGTCGCCACAAAGTGATCATCTGCCTTATTACCAGGGACCACAGTGAGTAACTGAAGCAAGTACCGGAGTCATATTCTCACCGAACGGGCACGGTGAAGAATCAGGAAACTTCAGACGGTGATCAAGTCAAGAACCCAGCCAGCAGACCAGCAGAGGTGATGCTTGCAGAGCAGCCTTGTGTGTCAAGTCAGGGACCGACCTGGCCAGCATGGTTGAAGCTTGAGAAGTATCGGGAGTACCAAGCTAGGGACCCAGAAGAGAGGCGGGGGTGACGCTTGAGGAGGATACCACCGTAAAGATTGGAGGAACTCAAGGGATTCAGTGACAGTGAATCAGTGGGTCTAGTGAGAGACCAGGAGCTCAGTGTGCTGAAGAACTACAAGGAGAAGTTGTAGTGAAAGTGAAGGAACTGTTACGTTTGGTGTTAGGAACTGTTAAAGACAGTGGCCATAAGAGACAGCATTCCTGCACGTGCAAATGTGGCTTCTTGCTAGAGGCTTTTCCCTGCACGGCTGTCCTCTTATTGAAGTCTCGGAGTCTGCTAATTGAATGTGCAACTACTCAAGTGTGTCCTGGCCCTAACCCTCTTTTCCCCATAAAAGTTTGTAAGAGAAATAAACATCTCTTTTGCATTTAAGAAGTGTCTGGCGCCCAATAACTTCCACCTTGCACCCATTATGCCTCACAACCCACCACATACTGAAGGATGTCAGCTATCTCTGGCCCTGGAGGTTCCCATTAGACTGAAGGAGGCCGGAGACCTTGCTACACCTACTTACTGTCATGTGAGTGCGGCTGTTACTATGTGGAGAAAACCAAACTGGAATTTTGGCATAGAATCTACAGGCACATATTGAGTATTATCAAAAAAGATCCTGACCTACCTCTTGGGAGACACAGTCATCTAGTGCATAGGGACACCATACCTCAAGTCAGGTTCCTTGCACTGGACCACATATATACCGCCGACCCACGAGGTGGTGACTTCAATAAGCTGCGTTGGATTTTCCATCTCAAAGCGACTCAAGCACCAGCCCTCAATGAGGCTTTCAATTTCAGACCATACCTATCAGGATTCCAGTCAGTCGTTTGTGAACTGGATCTATAATATTCCCAGAGACCATACTGGCCTACTATGTACACATAGATTTATCATCATGGACTAAGGTTTATTTAATTTTTTAGTACAAATCTTCATTTGTATTCTATTCTATTTTTCATTTTTTTTATTTTTCTATTGCTTGTCACGTCCACAGGACTAGACTATATTACTTCCCTATCAGTTCCACATATCCATAATACAATTGTTTTTCGTTTATGCTTTCTGTCTTTATATTGTGTTTTGTTTGTTTTTTGGTGCAATGTATTGTACTATATTCAATTCTACAAACATATCTATTATTTTTCACATTTATTCATATTTATTTTCATTTTAGTTCCAATTGTCCAATGCATTGTATTCTGTTTACCTATCTTTTATTGCCAATCTTTATTTACTTGTATGTATTTTTCTAGTGGCCACTTCTATGTGATGGTTTCTGACCTGTGGTCCCAAATCTGCGGCCAACAACCTTCTTTTGGGGTTACATCCTGGGGGGTGTCATTGTTTGCCCCCCTACTTTTTTGGGTGGCCGCTCTGGACCAATTCAGCCTTAGGAGCCAAGGAGGTCTCTGCCAACACACTTTACATCTATTTTCCCCAACGTTACCCATACATCATTATTTGTATTGGGGTGACACTGATAGATATAGACATATAGACTTATTGCAAAATACTTGACTACTATGGATAAATTCTAATTTAGACCTTTTGTTCTTATATATACAGACCAACACTGAAGTACTGTGCCCCTTACACACATCACTTATTAGCTTGCTGGCCAGTTTAGGCAGGAACCTATGTTCCAATGCCCAGAGGTCCTTGTAGTTGAGGCATTCACTGTCTCCTCCCCGGTGTTTCCATTCCCCCTTTTGCCATCATTGGTTCCTTTGGCTGTGTGCCTGTGTGACTTGCAGGCTATTGACCATCACATCTCCGGCTTACTGCTCTATCTGCTTGTGCATCTTTTGTAAGTATGGGCCGAACATTGGCATTTACCATATCTAACACTATATGTATATTTACTTGAGAAATTTATATATACGCTACTAATGTATATTGTATATCTACAGTATATTATAGAATTTCTATGACCCAAATGGCATAAAAACCTCTGAAGAAGGACTATGAGGTCCGAAATATTTCAGGTGTTACCACCAGTATGCAACTTTGCAAGCCCACTCACTTTCTAGGGGCAGCTTATTTTACATACAGACAAATGTATTTGGGTATCACTATCTGATGTATTCAATGCATTTTATATTGTATAACATTTTTATGATATTTTTGTAATAAAATGTACTTATTTTACTCACTTGGTCTGTCTATTAAAGTCCTGAGGGGTTAGACCATGCCATTGGCACCAGGTCCTCTTTTTTTTCTATATTATATTGGATTAGACAGACCAGATTATTATACACCTAACTATTCCTCTTTCTAATGACTATAATGACTTTGTGTCTTCTGGCCACCACCACTCCCATCCAGAGCTGACTGTTCCTCCTCCCTGAACTTCACATTGCTCAGTTACCTTTAAGAATTCCCCTGGAAGCTGGAAATCATTAAACCAGACACCACTACTTCAGTGATCTCTACTTACTTCTGAGTCCCGTGCCCCTCTGCTTACTGAACACAGGAAGTTTGCCGCTTAGAACCAGTGCCATTAAGAGAATGGTTTGCATTTTCTGAATGCATGAAAAGTGTTCTCTAATTGGACGAGGTGGAGAGGTGGGGAGGTAAACATTGCAAAGCATTCTCTAAAGTGCACCACTGCCGAGTAGCTGCACCCTGTGTTCACAATACAGGAGAGCAGTCGCTCGGCATGGGACCTGGTAGCAAGTGGAGATCACTGAAGTAGCCATGTCTACTTCAGTGATTTCCAGCTTCCAGGGGCATCTGTCAGGTATGGTGTGTATATCAACATGTCCAAAGGGTTGCACAATAAATGTAGATAGACTCTGGTATGGCGCAATGTAAATGTTTACATTTTTGTTGTATGGTATACTAATAGCTGCTATTCAGGCACCATTTAAAACACCACCTATAAATGAACTAGTTGACATAACTATTTATTTTTTTAAATAATATATTTTAAAAATAGTGCAGAAAGCAGCTTTAGATTATTGCTTATTTGAGCAAGCATGTTGCTGTAAAAATGCAGGGTAACACACTGTATGTTTCTTAGTGTATTACAATGCTATTCATTGCCAATCTGAAAGGGCTGTCTAATTCAACATGTCATGCTGCACCTTAGTGCACGATAGAGTAAGCATTCTAATGCAGAATTCAGTTTTTTTGTTCGTATTTTATTTAAATCCAATAAAACGGTTGGTTAAAAAAAATAGCTTTTTTCACTCAAAATTAACTCAGATTACCTCACATTATTGTATTCATTTAACTCACAATAACCCTATTTTGTTTCTACTCTTCTGCTCTTTCTTCTTAACCTCCCTGGCGGTATGATTATTTCGGATTTTAGGTGCTGAAAGCGGTACAATTATTTTGCATGGAAATTTGGCGTTTTATATTGTAGGTCTGTAATTCTTAACAATAACACACTTAAATTTGTCCAAACAAGAGTCTAGTAGATATCCCGGGTATGATAAAGTTTGAAACACAAAAACATAAATTATAATATAGAAAATAAAAAAAAATAATAAAAAAAAAAAAAATAATAATAAAATAAATTTCCCCACGATTCACTATCACTCAATTCTGCAAGTGTTCTAATTTACTATCGCTGTTTTCTAGCTGATCTAAAGCCACTTTTGACATAAAGGGACACTTTTTGGTTGCTATGGACAATCTCCAGTTTCCAGGCAGAAAGAACAGTATATATAACATAAAACTGCATGCAGGGCATAGGACAAAGCACTGGGGACAAAAGGGATGTGAAATAATTTCATACAGTACTGTAATCTGTAAGATTACAGTACTGTATGTGTTATGTTTTTACAATTTTTTGAATTTGTCGCCAGGCTCCGCCCCCGTGCGTCGCGCCGCTCGCAGGTAACGGAGCCTGGCATGGAGAGGCTTCGGAGGAGGACGGAGCCCGCAGACACAGCAGGGGACATCGCAGGATCCCGGGGACAAGGTAAGTAAAGCCACACCAGGATCCTGCGATGTAATCCCGAGTGTGGCTCGGGGTTACCGCTAATGGTCCTGAATTTTAACCCCGAGCCACACTCGGGAAAACTGCCAGGGAGGCTACGGTCCCTTTCACACTTGTACGACTTGTCCTATGACTTGGGACTGCAAAGTCGTAGGACAAGTCGTTCCCCGTGATTTCCAATGACTACCATTCATATTCGTACGACTTCAAGTCGTGCTGACTTCAAAGTAGTCCCTGCACTACTTTGGTCTGACTTTGATGTGAGTTACACAGGCATTCCCTGAAATCGTGTCAAAATCGCGGCCGCAAAATCACGGCAAAATTGCGCGACTTGGAATTCGCGTTAGTGTGAAAGGGGCCTAAAGAGGAAGGGACTAACCTGAGTTCTAGCACTGCAGAGTAACATGATCTCCTGACAACCCATGTCACCAGGGTGATACAGGAAGCGGTCAATTATAGTGGGAGATGACAGTCACCCCTACAAGCCACAGCCTACAAGCCATCCCCAAAATTCCACAGAGGGAGCCTGCAAAGGACACTCCAGGATAAGTGGCCATATAGGACCTATTTATAAACCTATTGTCGGGTTTCTGTGGTAGTGAGCCCTTGTGGAATGCCAAACCAGGGTTCCCAAGGGCAGAGTCACTACTGTAGTAATTTTGCACTGCTGTACCCTCTGCAATATTTTCATTATTGTAGTAAAGCCCCAGGCTGTTCTCTTTGTCTCCAGTAAATTTAAACCTAGCCTTGCTATTTAAAATGGTCCCTGACCAATTATAGGAAAACTACTGGGCAATTTATATCTGCTGATCAAAGTGGGTCTATTACTGTGTTTTATGAAAAAGTATGTGTTGCTAAAACGACCTGAAATGAAGCTTTTTTGAAACTGAGATAATGCAGATTGAAATGCGGCTACTGTATGTAAGCCAAGCTTATTGAAAAATTAAAAATCCATTTAAAAATTCAATATTTGAATATGCACTACCAAAGCATGTAAGATTGTCTGTAAAAATGGTACTGTTCTGTAGTACCACGTACAGCATTGAGGAATTCCCCAAGCATGTTATTTAAATTATTTGTGTATTTTCAATTCTGTTCTCAAAGCTGCATGAAAAGACCCTTTCCCTGATGTTTGGTATTTTTTTCTTTTTACATTTTTTGTATTTGCACATGTTACCTATTACATTGCCCAGCTACCCGTGCTTGACAGTAGTTTGCCTAGTAGAATAAAAAATGGTTGAAAATTTAACTACAAGGTTAGTCCCCATAGATTTTAATGGGATTTGTTTCCAAGTTAGGGTTCACCTAATTTTGTATATGATTTGCCAGACCCTCGGCGAATCAAACCTGTGCAGATTTACCCATCAATAGTTGACACTGCCATGTTATTTAAACTATTTTGTAACAGTCATTGCTACACTAGTAATTTGGCACTTCCAAAATTCCATATTAGATATCTTATCCCTTTACAGAATGCCTAGGTAAGCAACATTGTAATGCTAAGTGCCTGGAATAAAATGAAGAAGAGGTCCTACCAGCTCAATGTCACCTTTGAGGCCATATGTAAAATACGGGGCCCAGTTTTGAGCAACACATTTTTAACCATATCATTGTAGTTGTGGAAAGGTTAATTAAATAATTAAAAGCTGTTTGTTGGTAACATTAGAGGTATGTAGTTCTATAATGCTTTTTTCTTTCATGCAAAGACCAGGGGTGTGTGTTGCCTCTTTTTTTTTTAAGGTATACCTACTGTATCTACATTATCTTGCTGTATTTTTCAATATTGTGACAGTTTTATTAGCCCTGTTTCCATAAAGAAATTGTTGCCAATGATTTTTTCTGACATTCCATGGCACAAAAATTCTACTTGATATAATTTCCGAGCCTGATCCACAATGCCCTTCAGCTATTTTCGGGAATGCAAGCAATAATATAATCCCACGTTGTTCTGATAATTAACTTTCCCATTATTAGCATCATTAAACATGGGCTAGATTCTGGCTCCTTTCAATCTTCTCATTTTAAAATGGCCACGATCTCTTGCATGGGTTATAGGCACTGGGACTTTGCTGCTAAAAATAATTTCTGGTAAGTGTGCAGTGCTATATATACTGTATATTGAAAAGGTCCTAGTATTTAGCTTTGTGAGTATTGGTGAACATCTCCATTATGATTATGATTTACCCCCTTCCTGACCAGAGCACTTTTTGCGATTCGGCACTGCGTCGCTTTAACTGACAATTGCACGGTCGTGCGACGTTGTACCTAAACAAAATTTTTTTCCCACAAATCTTTTGGTGGTGTTTGATCACCTCTGCGGTTTTTATTTTTTGCGCTATAAACAAAAAAAGTGACAATTTTGAAAAAAAACGCATTATTTTTTACTTTTTGCTATAATAACTATCCCCCAAAAATATATAAAAAAAAAAATTTTCCTCAGTTTAGGCTGATATGTATTCTTCTACATATTTTTGGTAAAAAAAAATCGCAAAAAATCAAGCGTATATTGATTGGTTTGTGCAAAAGTTATAGCTTCTACAAAATAGGGGATAGATTTATAGCATTTTTATTATTTTTTTTTTACTAGTAATAGCGGCGATCTGCGATTTTAATCATGACTGCGACATTATGGCAGACACTTCGGACAATTTTGACACATTTTTGGAACCACTGGCATTAATACAGCAATCAGTGCGATTAAAAATGCATTGATTATGTAAAAATGTCACTGGCAGTGAAGGGGTTAACACTAGGGTGCGGTGAAGGGGTTAACTTTGTTCCCTGGGAGGTGATTCTAACTGAAGGGGGAGGGACTAACTACAGGAAGTGACAGATCATGGTTCCTATCTAATAGGAACACAGGATCTGTCACTCGTTTCAGAACACAACAGGGAATCGTCCCTGTTCTGTGTCTCCAGCTCACGATCGCTCGTGGCTGGCGGTCATCGCGATCATCGGCCACAAGCATCGGCACCCCCGCTGTGCAGCGGGTGCGTGCACGTGCGTGTGCCTGCTATCTGGACCCCGCAAGCCCACGTATAGTTACGTGGTTTCGCGCAGGGGAGCCAACCTGCCACAGTAATGCCCTGTACACGCGGTCGGACATTGATCGGACATTCCGACAACAAAATCCATGGATTTTTTCTGACGGATGTTGGCTCGTACTTGTCTTGCATACACACGGTCACACAAAGTTGTCGGAAAATCCGATCGTTCTGAACGTGGTGACGTAAAACACGTACATCGGGACTATAAACGGGGCAGTAGCCAATAGCTTTCGTTTCTTAATTTATTCTGAGCATGCGTGGCACTTTGTGTGTCGGATTTGTGTACAACGGATTTTGTTGTCGGAAAATTTTATATCCTGCTCTCAAACTTTGTGTGTCGGAAATTCCTATGGAAAATGTGTGATGGAGCCCACACACGGTCGGAATTTCCGACAACAAGGTCCTATCACACATTTTCCATCGGAAAATCCTATCGTGTGTACAGGGCAAAAAACTGCGGCGGCTGGTCCGGAAGCGGTTTTAAAGAGGTCCTCCAGAAAGGTTAAATGAAGCTCATATCAGAGAAGTCTGGAGGCTAAAGACAGACTCAGTTTGACCCAAATGAGTTCTCTTTTATGATTTGTCATATACAATATTAAATGAGTTATGATTAAAACAAAAGGAAAAAATTAAGCAAAGGATAAACTAAGGGCAAATGTTCATATCTGGAGCCTATAGAAATTAACGTTGTCAGCCTACTCCATCCATCCATAGACTTGGACCTTTGCAAGGAAAGTGGAATTTCACATCTCATAGTTATATTAAAGTACAATGTAGATGTAAACCCAATCACTAAAATCTCAAATAAGGTTTAAGACGTTAATGTCATTTAAAGTTGTTTTTTTTTTAAATCTACATTTTTAATTAAAATAATAACAAGTGTTCCCATCTTTGTTCAGGCACTTACTCTGTCACATATCCCTAAGGCCCCTTTCACATACGCGGACCATTTCTCTGTTTTTCATCCATCTGTTGCAGATGAAAAACAGACATCAATGCATCCCTGTGGAAAAATCGATGTCCACGAATGATGATCCATTTACATTCGTTTATATCTGTTTCTGTCAACATCCGTTTTTTGGAACGGATCAAAGCCCTATTTTTCTATCATTAAAAAAATGGATCGGACAAAAAACAGATGTAAATGGACAAGACATCCATTTTTGCATGAAAAAATGGCTCTGGGACTCAAGTGATTAAGGACTTTAGCTGGCGAATATAAAAAGCGGATGTAATAATGGATGGCAAACTGATGTAAACTTCATCCATTTTTTCTTTGAAAAACGTGACTGAACTGATGAGAGGAACGTCCGCATGTGTGCAAGTGGCCTTGCTAAAACACAATGCTTTTTCTTGGTCTGCTTTCTCCTTGCAGGCTTTGATGTAATTCCCAACTTTGTACACTGGAGTTACATTATCTTGGCACAGGACTCCATTCTCTGCATCTGTAAAATGTGCCGCAGCCAGTGTGCAGATTAAAACCTTTTGCTAGCAGACAAGTGAAATAGTTTTCTTGGCAAAAGAGATTTCTAAAATCTCATCTAAAGTCCCCCCCACCAAAAGACCCTACCCGCTGATGAAATTGTGTTTGAGGTTTTACTTCCACTTTAAATTGTGGAGTTGCTTTTATGTACACTACGTTAGATGTGGAAGCAGAGCGGTGCCAAACTGTATGTTGGCAGAGTAGGAGCTTGATCAGGGCAACAATAATGTGCAGAGCTATGGATGGGGGAGGCTTCTTCCTGAGTCATGACCTGACCTGTTTGCTTTTACCAACACAGCTGGGTGATGATCCGGACTCCATCAAACATCACAGTGTATATATGTACTGCATGTGTGTGTATGTACTGTATGTATGTGTGTGTGTTTGTGTGTGTATATATATATATATATATATATATATATATATATATATATATATATATATATATATATATATTATACATGACTCCCAACTGTTCCTGATTTGGAGGGACTGTCCTTGAATTGGAAAAAAAGTCCCTCTGTCCCTCTGTCCCTCTTTCCTCCTCATTTGTCCCTGTTTTGGTCTGATCTATAAAGTTGTATATAAAATGCACTTTTTATCTTTCAAAAAGTTTCCCAGTGCTAAACCTTTTATCCAGTTTCTAAATTGCTGCATTTGTAAATTTCAGAAGCCAGTATAAAGGATTAGTAGTGGTTAAAAAAAAGCACTTGTGGGTTTAATTAATGATTTTTTTTTTGTATAAATCTCCTTTAAGGGGGTGTGGCGGGGGGGGGTGTCTTTGCCTATATACTTTTGCTAATAGGTGTTCCTTGTTCCCATCTCAAAAAGTTGGGCGGTATAAGTGTGTGTGTGCTGAGTGATTTGGAGGATGATTATGCAATACTGATTAGTGACTATAGAAAACCAGATAAAGAAATAGCCAGGTGCAGCAGCTGAACTTGGTGGAATAAAACCTTTCAGGAGTAGTTTGTGTTGACTCAATTCAATTTAAATCAGGGATAGGAAACCCTGGAGAGGTAAAGATCTACCTGAATAATATGGAGGATCAGCAGGGTGCAGCACACCCTTTTTTAGATCCTAGCAAGGCCCCATTAAAAAGTTGGGAAGGTTTGAAGAAAACCAAGAAAAATATAATAATACAAATGTAACTGGAAACATATAGCATTATCCTATAATGTTTAGTTTCAATAATGCAGAGTTTAGACGTTAGTTGTATGCAATGTAGACTGAATGGGTCAGGAGTAAATAATGCAGAGATCAGTAGAATGTAATGTAGAATGCAGAGATCAGGAGTAAGCAATGAAACGTGCAGAGGCCAGTAGTATGTAACACACAGTGCAGGGGTCAGTAGTAAGTAACAGAGTTCAGAGATCTGTGTCAGTACTGCAGAGTTCAACGTTACAGGTACATAACACACTATGCAGAGGTAACTAATCCACATTCCTACTTCATAAGCAAAAATACCCCCTGTCCAGTACAAACATCGACTTCCCTAAGCAAAATTTTCCCACATTTTCTTTCTGCTGCAGATAAGCCAATCATATGTGCTCTAGTGCAAGTCTTGCCCTTTGCCTAACGTGGACATTGAAAGGAATACAGCAGACTGATGAGCTCATCTCTCTGTCACTCTACTCTCTCCTACTATCAACATGCTCCTTGCACTGGATAACAACTGATTAGCTCTTTGTGCTGCTTCTTCTTCTCACAGTCTAAGAACTGCTGTACAGGAACTGCAGGAGACTGATAGCAAGTCAAACGTAGGTTCTTACATAAAAAAATGTAATGATGCATTTTTAAATATAGAGATGCAGTAATTTGTGTATTTTATATCTGTCTGAATTTACGCTTTCATTGAAAATTCCAGCCCAAACATTTGTTTTGTTTTGTTTTGTGTAGCGTGGGTCCATTTGTTACAACCCATGTCAAGTTTTTGTCAGTCTGTGTCCCTGTTGGAGAGACTTTATTTCACTTAACATTGTTAAACAGGAAATCAGGATATGTTTTTCTAACAGAAATTCTTACCTTTCATCAGTCTTTCAGCCAGAAAAAAGGCTTGGCTAAAGTTTTATTTTAACACATACAATAATATTATCAGCAGATTTAAAAACACCAACAAACTGAAGCCAAACTCCAGCTCACATTTTATAATCAGTTACAGCAAAGTCTTAAAGCGGAGTTCCACCCACTTTTTTAATGTTCTCTTATGTAGCATATATATGGCAATAGTTTCATCATCAATCGTTTTTTTTTTTCTGTCACCTTACCATGTTTATAAGCTTTATCATTTTACTTCCCCCTTCTCCCACCCGCGTCATTTCCTGTGGCGCACTGTCTCCTGGGAGCTTGGTGTCATAATTCCCAGGAGTCAGTGTGGATCGCCGCCACTCAGCATCGCAAGATTTAATCGCAAGAGTTTTTCGTTGCCATCACAACAGGGCAGGCACTTCCAACGATGCTGTTGTGATGGCACATTAGAAGTTTACGGCGCTGCAAGCCGAACACACTGCCCATGCGCGAGAACAGGCGGTGCATGCTGGTCGCTGAGCTGCACCCTATCCGGAAAGATTCTGCTTGTGGGCTTCACATGCCCACAAGCAATATGAAAACTGCAGAGACAGCAGAATATAAGGTATTTATTCATCTATAATCTTCAATCTAGCGGCAAAATTAACAAAATAAGCGAGTGACATTAGTCAATGTAATGAGCCTAAGAAATGCATTTAAAAAAAAAAAAATGTAATTGGAACTCCGCGTTAATTAACATTTTAATCACCCCTGCCAATGTTAAGTGGCTTGTCTCATCCATGTAAATTGATACATTCTGCTGGCGCGTTTGTACTGCAAAAAACAACAGACTTGCTGGCTGGATTAGCAGATGAAAATAGAAAAAAGAAAGCCTAAAAATTAAACGAATACAGTTATTACATTTAAGAATTGGTAAGCTGCAAAATAAAAAAAATGTTTGCTTTTGGGTTTAATACTGATTTAATTCAGAGTTACATTTTTAATGCTGGCGGAAAAAAAAAAAAGTAGAACTTCTACTTCCACTCTATCGAGTACAAATGGGAAAAAAAAAATTCTAAGCAGTTGAGCATGAATTTCAGACCATAATGAACACCACATAAGGCTGGAAGTGCTACATGTGCAAGCTCTTCCCATGTGATAGCACATTCACTACAAGTTGCATATTTTTGCATACCAGATGCTCACAATAGTAATGATGTCTAAAAGAGATAAATATTATTTGTAAGCACATTAAAGTTAAATGCTTTTGAGAAACTATGTATATAATACTATCTCAGATAATTAACTCATCAGTGTCTGTCAATTCTAAAGATGTATCCTGTTGTTATTCACCCATATACTGTACTTTAGTATGTACATATGGAGTGCAAATGACGTGTTCATTGACAGTGTTTACTCCTTATGCCCTGTACACACGATCGGACATTGATCAGACATTCTGAAACAACAAAATCCATCGTATTTTTTCCGACGGATATTGGGCCAAACTTGTCTTGCATACACACGGTCGCACAAAGTTGTCGGAAAATCCGATCGTTCTGAACGCGGTGATGTAAAACATGTACGTTGGGACTATAAATGGGGCAGTAGCCAATAGCTTTCATTTCTTAATTTATTCTGAGCATGCGTGGCACTTTGTGTGTCGGATTTGTGTACACACGATCGGAATTTCCGACAACGGATTTTGTTGTCGGAAAATTTTATATCCTGCTCTCAAACTTTGTGTGTCGGAAATTCCTATGGAAAATGTGTGATGGAGCCCACACATGGTCGGAATTTCCGACAACAAGGTCCTATCATACATTTTCCATCGGAAAATCCTATCGTGTGTACAGGGCAAAAAACTGCGGCGGCTGGTCCGGAAGCGGTTTTAAAGAGGTCCTCCAGAAAGGTTAAATGAAGCTCATATCAGAGAAGTCTGGAGGCTAAAGACAGACTCAGTTTGACCCAAATGAGTTCACTTTTATGATTTGTCATATACAGTATTAAATGAGTTATGATTAAAACAAAAGGAAAAAATTAAGATTAAAATTATATTCTGAGCATGCGTGGCACTTTGTGCGTCGGATTTGTGTACACACGAATCGGAATTTAAAAGATCGGATTTTGTTGTCGGAAAATTTTATATCCTGCTCCCAAACTTTGTGTGTCGGAAATTCCGACGGAAAAAGTCCGATGGAGCCCACACACGATCGGAATTTCCGACAACACAATCCGACCGTGTGTACAGGGCAGTACAGTCTGCACTGGACTGTGCTATCAGTAGGACCACTGCACCATTTTACCAGCAAATAAGATATAACTTGCAGATAGAATTAGTATTATCCAGATACTCTAACAGGAGTAGGTAACTGTTACATAGTAAGTCAGGTTGAAAAAAGACCATCTAGTTCAACCAAAAAAAAAAAAAAATCACAGAGACACCGCTCGTCACTGACAGGGGTGAACAGCCACTGGGCATGGCTGTTTACCACGTGATCAGCCATGATGAAGTCACAGCTGATCACGAATGGTAACTCCCCACATTGCATGGCGCATGCGCGCGATCGTGAGCACACTGCGCATGCACGTCGGTGGCTGCGTGTTCCCGGGAACATTGCTCATCACCGACGATAGTAAACAGCCAATGGCTAGGGCTGTGTACCACGTGATTGGCTGTGATCACTTCACAGCCGATCACTAAATGTAAACACAGAGCGGTAACCAGCTGTTACCAGCTCTTCTCTCCTCACACACCATTTCCAGTGTGAGGAGAGAAGAGCCAGCAGCAGTGAGTTACAGATCTGTGTTTAGTAGTGTCTGCACCAACACCACACCTGTCCCATCGTCCCCCCCAATTGTCATCTGTCACCCAACAGTCACCCCATAAAAGTGCACCTGTCACATAAGAGACTGCCATCAGTGAGCATCAGCATTGCAACCGTCACCCATCAGTGACCATGCCCTGTCACCTGTCACCCACCAGTGACCGTGCCCTGTCACCCGTCACCCACCAGTGACCATGCCCTGTCACCCATCACCCATCAGGGACCGTGCCCTGTCACCCATCACCCATCAGTGACCATGCCCTGTCACCCATCACCCATCAGTGACCATGTGCTGTCACCCATCACCCATCAGGGACCTTGCCCTGTCACCCATCACCCATCATTGACTGTGTCCTGTCACCCGTCACCCATCAGTGACCATCAGCGGTGCACCCGTCACCCATCAGTGACTGTGCCCTGTCACACATCACCCATCAGTGACCGTCAGCGATGCACCTGTCACTCATCAGTGTCCGTGGCCTGTCACCCATCACCCGTCACCCATCAGTGACCGTCGCCTGTCACCCATTGTGACCATCACCTGTCACCGTCCGTGGCCTGTCACCCATCAGTGACCATCGCCCATCACACCATCATCACCTATCAGTGAACGTCACCTGCCACCCATCGCACAGGCCATCAGTGACCGTCACATGCCACCCATCTGTCACCCGTCACACAGCTACCCGCCACACAGCCATGTCCAAAAGAGTATATAACAGTGAGGAGGCGTTCCAGATCCTCTCCATGACTGATGAGAGCACCGGGGAGTTCTCATCAGATTCCAATTCTGATTCCGAATCAAATTCGTCATTTGAACCGATCGAGAGTAGTGATGATTCGGATGAAGAATGGGTCCCTCCTAAAAGGGCATGACACTCTGGAAACCAGGCAGCCTCCAGCAACCAGGATTATATTCCCAGGCCCAGTACCAGCGCTGCCGCCAGCAATAGGCCCCAGGAACAAAGGCCCAGTACCAGTGCTGTCGCCAGCAATAGGCCCCACGAACAAATGGCCAGGCCCAGTACCAGTGCTGCCACATCACGCCTGAGTACCAGCACAGGAAATTCAACTCCCCCAACTACTGGAGTGTCACGTCCCCCAAGAGCCAGGGCAGCTACATACATGCCAGATGGTCTTGCCAACCCAACATGGCTGCCTTCCGACTCAGGATCACCAATTATTCCCCCTTTCACAAAACAGTCAGGTGTGCAGGCCAACACCCAAAATTTCACAAAGATCGATTGCTTTCATTTGTTTTTGCCTGACACTTTGCTGCAATTCATTGTGGACCAGACAAATTTGTATGCCCAGCAGTATATTGCCAACAACCCCCAATCATCTTATGCCCGTCCGTTTGAGTGGAGAGATCTGAATTTGGAGGAGTTCAAATTGTTTTTGGGCCTCACCCTAAACATGGGGCTTACAAAAAAATGAAGGAAATGCCTATTGGTCCACCAACCCCATCTACAAAATGCCCATGTATTCTGCCGCAATGCCCAGGTCCCAATATGAGATGATTATGAGATTCTTTCATTTTAACGACAACACCCAGTGCCCTCCCTGCAATCATCCAAATTCCAATAAGTTATATAAGATTCGCCCACTGATAAATTTATTTTCCCAACAATTTGCAGAACTCTTCTCTATGAGAAGCATATATGTGTGGATGAGTCCCTGGTACCATTTTCAGGCCGGCTAGGAATAAAACAATACATTCTTAGCGAAAAAGCCAAATACGGAGTAAAATTTTACAAGCTCTGTGAGAGAGCCACGGGATATCTGTATGCGTTCCACATATATGATAGAAGAGATTCCCAGCTCCAGCCCCCTGAGTGCCCGGCCTACATGGGCACAACTGGAAAAATCGTATGGGACCTGGCTTACCCACTTCTGAAAAAAATATATCATATATACCTTGACAACTTTATACCAGCCTGCCCCTTTTCAGACACCTATACATCGAAAAAACCCTGGCTTGCGGAACCTCAAGCAAAAATAGGAAGGGCTTCCCACAATCCATAGTAAACAAAAAGCTGCAAAGGGGGAAAAGAGCAACACTGAGATGCAATGAAGTGCTGGCCTTGAGGTGGAAGGATAACAGGAACGTGCACATGATGTCCACCATTCACGATGACACTACAGTTGTAGTTCAGCGAAGACGAGGTCCCATTGAAAAACCGACATGTGGCCAAGATTATAATCTCTACATGGGGTGGGTGGATTTCAATGATCAAATGATTCAGCCCTATTTGTCAATAAGGAGGTCCCGATTCTGGTACAAGAATGTAGCAATTTATCTCATCTATTTGGCCGTTTATAATTCCTACATAGTCTACACAAAATCCACAGAAAGCCCCACCCCTTCCTAAAATTCATAGAAGTAGTAGTCACGTCCTTCATCTGTCAACAAAGACCCCCCAGAAGACCTTCGCTCTGATGCTGTTAGCCGACTTCATGAACGCCACTTCCCGTACAACATTCCACCATCTGAAGCAGACCGAAGACGGCAAAAAAGATGTCACGTGTGCAGCAGAAGAGGGTTTCGAAAAGATACCAGCTTCCATTGTCCCCAGTGTCCCTCCCTACCTGGCCTTTGCATCCCTAACTTTATCATACATTCCTAAAATATTAGCCCATATTTTCCCCATTTTCATCATCTGTGCTGACCATTTTCCATGCTTCCCCAAATAACCATGCCACTGCCTTCCACGTGAACTGACCCTGGCCTGCTTTTTGACTATGCCTCTGCCTACCGTTTGGACTGCTTCCACGTGAACTGACCCTGGCCTGTTTTGTGACTATGCCTCTGCCTACCGTTTGGACTGCTTACATGTGAACTGACCCTGGCCTGTTTTGTGACTATGCTTCTGGCTACCGCTTGGACTGCTTGCACGTGAACTGACCCTGGCCTGTTTTATGGACTATGCTTTTGCCTACCGCTTGGACTGATCTGTTGCCCTGCTACTGTAGTACACAGGGGTCTCACATATGTGAGGGGCTCCAGAATAGTTTTTCCGGATGGAGAAAACATTTTTTTGTTTTCTCTGGGTTTTGTAATTTCCGGACTAGGGTCTGGAGTCCGGAGGCTTCATAGAGATTTGGGTGGGTCGAAGCCTCTACCCCTGTGCCCCTGTGCACAGGTCTTACCCGATTGCGGCCCTCAGCCTGCTGCTGACTCACTGCCATCATGCCTTTGCCTGCTGCATGAAGGACCACACCTCTGCCTGCTACCTGGACTATGCAAATAATTAGCTGTAGCAAGAGGCAGTATGTTTATAAAGGGCTGGAGAGCGGTACAATAATGAGTGTCTGCAGGTAACAGTGTAACAGGACCAATAATATGGCTGTGTTGGCTGTCTCTGCCTGGACAATTTCTATGGACAAATGCTTTGGCTGTGCTGACAATATCCTTGTGCTGACTATAGACAATATTCCTGCCTGCTGCCTGGATAATTACTATTGCTGTCGCTAAGCACATCCCTGACTGCTGCCTGGATCTGTGCTCTCTTCTGTGGACACTACTAAAAGCACAGGTAATACTTTTTTTTTACCCTTTCCGCAATAGAATTTATTTTGGATTGTAATTCTTGGTATGTACATGCTATGTGTTAGAAATATGAAGGGCCTTCAAACATGATAGGTTGCCGGGAAATTATCTATGTAATATATGCTCCTAAAACGCCTGATGGTGCTTCCTGGATGTTGGGCCTCTGTATGTGGCCAAGCTGTGTAAAAGTCTCACACATGTGGTATCCCCATACTCAGGAGAAGTAGCAGAATGTATTTTGGGGTGTAATTTTTGCTATTTGTTGGAAATATCTTATAAATGGACAACTTTGTGTAAAAAAAATGCGTTTTTATTTTTTCCCCACATTTTCCAAAAACTTCTGGAAAAAAAATAACCGTTCAAAAGACTCATTATGCCTCATAGATTTTACGTTGGGGTGTTTGCTTTCCAAAATGGGGTCATTTTGTGGGCAATTCCATTGTCCTGGTGCTCCAGGGCCTTCAAGGTGGTTGAGAAATGAGATGTGCAATTTATGCTCGTAGATCGCCTGATGGTGCTACTTCAGTGTTGGGCCTTTGTATGTGGCCAGGCTGTGTAAAAGTCCCACACATGTGGCATCCCCATACTCATGAGGAGTAGCAGAATGTATTTTAGGGTGTAATTTGATGTATGCATATGCTCTGTGAGAGAAATAACCAATTCATATGACAATTTTGTAAAAAAAAAAAAAAAAAAATCTTCCTTTTGCAAAGAATTGTGGGAAAAAATTACAACTTAAAAAAAACTCACCATGCTACTTACTTAATACCTTGGAATGTCTACTTTCTAGAAAGGGGTCATTTGGGGGGTATTTGTACTTTTCTGACTTGTTAGTACCTCAAGAAATGAGATTCACCTGATGTACTGAAGGCCTGATCAGATGTTTTCAATTTTCAGTGATTGGCACCATAGTTTGTAGACTCTATAACTTTCACAAAGACCAAATAATATACACTAATTTGGGTTATTTTTACCAAAGATATAAAGCAGTATAAATTTTGGACAAAATTTATGAACAAAAATTACTAATTTGCTAAATTTTATGACAAAAACAGAGAAAAAGGCAATTTTTCACAAAATTTACGGTCTTTTTTTATTTAATCACTAATGGGTTTTTTATTTTTTGTGCTATTAATACCACCTAAAGAAAGCTCTATTTGTGTGAAAAAAAGGATACAAATTTCATTTGGGTACAGTGTTGCATGACTGAGTAATTGTCATTAAAAGTGTGAGAGCACTGAAAGCTGAAAATTGGTCTGGGCAGGAAGGGGGTTTAAGTGCCCTGTATTGAGGTGGTCAAAGCAATCTACTGAGCTTGCCAGAACCACCTCTGGAGGGAGTCTATTCCACATTTTCACAGCTCTTAATTTGAAGAAACATTTCCATATTTGGAGATTAAATTTTTTTCCCTCTAGATGTAAAAAGTGCCCCCTTGTCCTCTGTGATGACCTTAAAGTGAATAACTCAACACCAAGTTCACTATATGGACCACTTATGTATTTGTACATGATCGTGCCCCTCCTTAACCTCTGCTTCTCAAGAGGGAATCGATTCAGTTCCTCTAATCTTTCCTCATAGCTGAGCTCCTCCATGCCTCCTATCAGTTTGGTTGCACTTCTCTGCACTTCCTTCAGTTCCCCGATATCCTTTTTGAGAACTGGTGCCCAAAACTAAACTGCATATTCCAAATGGGGTCTTACTAATGATTTGTACAGGGACAAAATGATATCTCTCTGTCACTCTGAAATCCATACCTCTCTTAATACAAGAAAGGACTTTACTCGCTTTGGAAAATGCAGCTTGGCACTGCATGCTATTATTAAGATTATGATCCACCAAAACCCCCAGATCCTTCTCCACCATTGATTCCCCTAGTTGTACCCCCCAGTATGTATGATGCATGCATATTCTTAGCCCCCAAGTGCATAACTTTACATTTATCAACATTAAACCTCATTTGCCATTTAGTTGTCATTTATAAAGATATTAAAAAGTAAGGGTCCCAGCACTGAACCTTGGGGGCACCACTGATAACATTAGACCATTCAGAGTAAGAGTCATTAACCACTAAATTCTGAATTCTGACTTTTAGCCAGTTTGCTATCCATTTACAAATTGATCTTTCCAAGCCTGTAGACTTTACCTTACACATTAGCCGTGTATGGGTAACTGTGTCAAACACTTCCAAGTATACCACATCCACAGCCACCCCTCTGTCCAAGGTTTATACCTCCTCATAAAAAGAAATCAGGTTTGTTGGACAAATTCTGTCTTTCATGAATCCATGCTGTCTGTTGCTTAAAATATTTTCTTCCAGCAAGAACTCATCTATGTGGTCTTTTAACTCTTTAAGTTAAACTAACAAGTCTATAGTCACTTGGTAAATACTTTGATCCCCTTTTAAATAGGGGCACCACATTAGCCCTGCGCCAATCCAGTGGTACCATTTTATTCATTAACGAGTCCCTAAATATTAGAAACATTGGCCTTGAAATGACAGAGCTCAATTCTTTTAGGATGGATGCCATCTTTTCCGGGTGCTTTATCCACCTTTATTCAGTCAAAATATTTTTGGACCATATCATTTGGAGCTGTGTCACTACCACCCCCATTATGGACATGAGCTCCCCCATGCTCCTTTGTATACACAGAGCTGAAGAAAGTATTTAATAAATTGGCTTGTTGTCCCCCGTCACCCACTCTAGATTATTTTGTAAAGGGCCTACATGCTCAGACCTGACCTTTTTACTATTAATATATTTGAAGAGTTTTTTTGGGGTTTGTCCTACTATCTTTTGCAATCTGTCATTCGTTTAGAATTTTTGCATCCATGATTTCCTTTTTTACATATTCTGTTATATTCTTTGTAACATTTAAACGATGATAGTGTTTCCTTCATTTTTATATTTTTTAAAAGCTCTTTTTTTATTATTTATAGCCATTTTAACTTTGGTCGTGAGCCACATAGGTTTTATTTTTAGCCTTTAAAACTTATTGCCCAATGGGAATATACTTTGCAGTGAGTTTACATACAGTTACTTTGAAGAATTCCCATTTCTGTTCTGTGTCCATTGATGCCAAAATTCCCTCCCAGTCTAAGTCCTGGAGAGTCCTGCAGCCCTCATCCTTGGAAAATTTGCTCTCTTAAAGTGTTTTTATCTTTCCCTGTATGTGTTTGTTGCTTACAGCTAACATTAAATTAAATCATGTTATGATCACTGCTAGCCAGATGTTGTTTTATATGTATATTGGTAATAAGCTCTGCATGGTTTGAGATTACCAGGCCCAGCAGAGCTTCATCCTAGTCGGGGTCTCAATAAACGGAACCATAAAATTGTCTTGTATAAGGTTTATACATTTTTGCCCTTTAACTGTCCCAGCAGTGCCTTTACTCCATTCAATTTCTGGGTAGTTTAAAAAACAACTATCAATAACTATCAATAAAAAGAAGGCTTGAAGAACATTTAGTGTGTCACAGTGGTGTCCTCTGCCCTCCTTCACATCACTTCCCCCCACAGTAGTATCCCCTCCCCTCCTATTTATATAACTTCACATCACCCCCACAGTAGTGTCTTCTGTCCCCCATCAAATTATTCCCCCTCCTCACAGTAATATACTCTGCCCCCCACAATAGTGTCCTCTGTCCCTCTGCCCCCCACTACACACAGTAGTGCCCTCTGCCCCCCCCACACACACATACAGTAGTGTCCTCTGCCCCTACGACCCCCCCCCCCCCCGAAAGCAGTGTCCTCTGCCTACAAATGTGGGTTTTTCTTATAGTAAGTTAGTTAGCCTGCCCAGACTGGGAATGGGTTAGCTGGATTTGCATTCCTTTCTCTGGCTTTTTGGGTCCTGCCTTCCTGCCCTGTGTTATAAAAAGAGGGGGAAGGCCAGATTCCCAGAGAGAGAGGGAGCTGCTGCCTGCATGGAAAGAAGAGAGAGGCCAGGCTTAAAGATGTAATCTCAGAGAGAGAGAGAAATAGAGGCGAGAGCAAGTCCCCCACTGTTGCTTTTGGCCGCGATCGACATGGAATACTGGGAGGGCCACTGCGCCATGCAGTCTCATGGAACACCGGAACGCTGAAGAATCTGCCGGGTGTTTGGAGAATGCCAAACTTTGGCTTATCAAGGCATGTCTGGGCAGCTTCAGTTTAAGTGGTTAGGGTTGAAATATATTGCACTAAAATGTAATGATTCGTTAAGGACTTTGCCACAAAAAGCTATCAGTAAAGTTTTAAAATGTTCTAAGCCTGATCTAAAGTTATTCGAGAGGTGCATGGTAGAGTATAGCGTATCAGAAGAACAGGGCCTGTAAGGCATGATGGGGAATGAAGCAAGGCCACTACTAAAGGTTAACTTGACAAGACAAGTTGGAGGAGGAATGCAGTGATCATGGGTAACCAGAAACTAATGCAAAGTGAATAGCAGCAGGTCAGAAACGTGGTGCAGTGTTGCCAACCTACCAGATTGAAATTTACTGACACAGCATTCAAAATTTACTGGCACAGTCAAGTTTTTACTGCCATTTCCAAAAGGTACAAAATTACAGTTTTAAGTGCAGATTTCAGTATTTAGGCTACAGACAAGTACAATTAGCAATGTGACAGGACTCAGGGGGGCAGGAAATTAGAATGGGCAGGCACACACACACATAAATGACTCTCACAGTGACAATGACAGCAGTGTGCAGCAGCACAGATAATGATGATACCAAACCGACATGATACACCCCCTCTGAGTCAGTGACAGTATCTCTCCATGACAGGTGGTCCACTTCATCACACAACACGCTCAGGCACCACCTCTGCCAGACCTGCCCCCATCCAAACACACTGTAGCAGGCATTCGGATGGTCTTGGCTGGCTCTGGACCGAAACTGCGCATGCGCAGTTCCAAGCCAAGTTTTAAAGCCATATTTTTAACTGGCAACCTTTTCCTGTCACTGCAATTTACTGGCAGGAGAAAGGTGCCCCTTTTTTTACTGGATACCAGCCAGGCTTTTACTGGATAAAAGCCCATATGCATCCCCAAAGATGGAATACAAAGATATTTTCTCAACTGATGACATGGATGTTGGGTGTGCTAAATGTATTCAGCACAGCATTCGTCTAACAGATAAGCACCCCATTTAGAGAAAGACCCAGGCGCATACTTCCTAAAGATCTGGATGATGTTTGAGAGTGCTTGCACAAAATGAAAGATCAAAACATCATTGCTGGGTCTAAAAGCCCGTATGCATCCCCAATAGTGGTGGTCAGAAAGAAAAATAGCGGAATATGTGTTGATTTTAGGACTCTAAATCGGCAAATGGTCCCAGATCAATACATGCTACCTCGCATTGAGAAAACTCTTGATGCCCTGCAAAGTAGCCAATGGTTCACAGTAATGGATTTAAGATCCGGTTATTACCAAGTACCAATGAGTGAGGAAGATCAAGAAAAGACAGCTTTTATCTGCCCCCTGGGGTTTCTCCAGTTTGCTTGCATGCCTCAGGGCATTAGTGGTGCACCTGCAACCTTCCAGCGTCTAATGGATCGGACACTGGGAGACCTTTGCCACTCAATGTATTGTCTACCTAGATGACATAATTGTTTTGGGCTCCACTCTGGAGGAGCATGACCAAAGACTGTTTAAAGTGCTAGATCGTCTGAGAAAAGAAGGTCTGAAACTCTCCCTGGACAAATGTAAGTTTGCTCGCTCTTCAGTAAACTTTGTGGGTCACATAGTATCTGCAGAAGGGGTAGCAACTGATCGTGCTAAAGTGGAGGCTGTGGTAACCTGGCCCCATCCCACAAATCTGAAAGAACTGAGGTCCTTCTTGTGGTTTTGTGGCTATTATCACCGCTTCATTAGAGGCTATTCCAAGACTGCTCGGCCTCCTAATGACTTGCTCAAAGAAACCCCTGGCATTGACACAACCAGCAAAACTCCTTTCAGTGAGAGGTGGATTCCTGCTTGTGAGGACACTTTTCTACAGCTTAAGAAAAGTCTTACAGAAGCACGAGTGTTGGCTTATGCAGACCCACAAAAGCCATACATTCTGCATGTAGATGCCAGCTATGATGGATTAGGAGGAGTCCTGCATTCAGGAGTACCCAGGGAGACTAAGGCCTGTTGCTTATATTAGTCGCAGTCTAAGCCCAGCAGAAATGAATTATCCTGTTCACAAACTGGAATTTCTTGCCCTGAAGTGGGCTATTGTTGAAAAGCTGCATGACTACTTGTTTGGGGCTCAGTTTGAGGTGAGAACTGACAACAACCCCCTCACTTATGTTTTAACTACAGCTAAGCTGGATGCCACTGGTCATAGGTGGCTTGCTGCCTTGTCTAATTACTAATTCACTTTCAAGTACTGGGCCCAAAAATATTGGGACTGATGCTCTCTCTAGGCATTCTAGGTTGCCAGTGAACTCAGAAGAAAGCGAATGGAAGGAAGTACCTGGGCCTGTTGTGGCTGCCTACTGTGCTACAGCTGCTGTATAAGGAGAAAATTTCTCTGACTTACGAGTTATTGGCTCCTTGGGAGCTGGTGAAGAGTGTATCCCAAACATATATTGCCCCACCACTTTAGGGGTACCAGGAAACATCCAGCTGCAAGAGAAAGATATGATCCTTCTACAAAAGAGAGATCCAGTAATCGGACATGTTAGAGAATCTGTTTTCCGCAAAGATCCTAATTACATGAAAAAAACCCTACCTGAGCAGAGTACCTACTCTCTTAAAGAATGGGATAAACTCAAAATAATTAATGGACTTTTATACAGGGTACATTTGTTCCATGATCATCCTGGAAGGAGACAGCTAGTGCTCCCTCAAGTCTACAGAAAATCTGTTTTGAGAAGTTTGCATGACCAACATGGACATCTAAGAGTTGAAAAAACCTACAGACTAATCCAAGACCATTATGATTGCCAAATCAACTTCACTCTGACCAGGGGCGGGGGACTTTGAAAGTGGCCTAATTAAAGAGCTGTTAACATTGGTTAACATTGACAAGAGACGCACCACACCTTATCATCCAGAGGGTGATGCTCTCCCTAAACTTTTCAATCGCATCTTGTTGAACATGTTGGGTACCCTCCCTAATGGTGCTAAGCAAACCTGGAGCCAACATGTTGGAGCTATGGTACTTGCCTACAATTGTACCAGACATGAATTAACTGGTTTCTGTCCTTATTTTCTCATGTTTGGTAGAGAAGCCCGTCTCCCTATTGACATTCAGTTGGGTGTGTCCACTGATGGAGTGGAAAATAGACATCACTACCAGTATGTGGCACAACTTAAACAGAGTTTAAAATAGGCCTATTAAATGGCTGAGGAAAATACTGCAAAAATAAATGCTGCCAATAAAAGGCGTTTTGATGCCAAAGTTCGTTACAAAGACTTACAACCTGGTGATAAAGAGCTTCTCCACAATTTGGGACCTTCAGCCAAACATAAATTAGCTGATCGCTGGTGAAATGAGTTGTTTGAAGTTATAGAAAAACTGCCTAGAATTCCAGTCTACAGGATTCGAGGACCTGAGGGTCAGATCAAAGCCTGGCATAGGAATCACTTGCTTCCAGTACCACAGGTTGCTACTGCTGATGAGGAGGCACAATCTGTCATTGTTACAGATTCTAATGATGTGCCTTGCGCAGACCATGAAGACCAGAGTGATGATACTGACTGGTTTACACCTCCACCAGTCTCCTGTACAGGTTCCTTCACCTATTACTGATCGGGGCCTTCCTCAGAGGGGAGGTCTGAACCCAGCTACTCCTGTTTTTGAACCAACAGCACAAAACTTTGTGCCTACAGTTCCAGGCATGGTTGGAGCACCAAGTTTTCCCACTAATGCTGTCCCAGAGTTATCTGGACTAATGCCTGAGGGTGTGAGGAGAGGAGATCGTGTTTGATGACCAGTTTTTACTTATGACACCTTGGGAAGACCCTGCTATGCTGTACAGAACTATGTACAACCTCATGTTCTGATGGACATGATTGCAGCTCATTCTAGACTGGTTAGCATGATGACTATATGTTACTAACCATATTTCCTTTGCAGCTAATCTCTGTAATAGATTGCTTCTGGAGAAGTGGTCTGCAGAAGGCGACAACGATGTGAACTTTTGCTATGTTTTGAGTGTATACTATATCCTTGCCGGGTCAGAAGGATTTTCAGCAGGGGGAGAATGTAGTGATGTGATCATTTCTTTGCCCATTTACCAAATGTATACTCTTGTTATGCAGTGTTTGTTTGCCTTTTTCCAATATGGTTGCTATGCTCTCTCTCTCACCAAGGGTGAGGTCATCAAGAAGATCAGGGGATGGCAAGGGGTTTGTGGATAAGTGGGTGGAGAGAGAGACATGTGGAGAGAAAGACATGTGGAGAGAGAACAGTGAATTCCTGCTAAGAGAACACAGAATGTATAAGTGCTGCGGATTCACCTCACTGAGACATACATAGAGACTGTTAATGATTTCATGTTCCTGTTTGGAAGATACTTTATGTTGGATGGTTCACTGAATGTTATTTCTTCAATACATGGACTTTCAAATACAATGCTGTGTGGATTTCTGTCTATGTGAAGATATATTTCTCAGTTGGGATTTCACTTGTTATTCACAAGCCCCAATTGAGTGGAGGCACTGTGCTTGTTAAAGATCCTGCCCTGATCACACTGATTATGAAGACTCTGCTCCTAAATACTATACAGGTGGCACCATCATACCTCAATAGCCGCAGAGAGAGAGAAAAATAGTGCTACACTATCAATCGACTTGTGTACAGCGACTATAGTTGGCAACACTGATGATTGTATTCTAACAGCAGGGAAGGTTCCCCACTATTAGAATAGAATACCACAGGGAGAAGGATTCACCCATCCACCTTGAATGTGTACATTGGGGAATCTGATCATTTTTTTCTTTCTTTTAACCCGCTGGTTGAACAAAATAAAATGCCCTAAACTGCATCGGTCAAAAACAATTAAAGATGATCAGTTCATATGGAATACTGCAGTCAGTAAATTGTTCTTTACGTAAATGATCCTCAGTGTGGCTGATGTATGACAAGTTTACTTGAAGAAAAATGTCTTATTGCCCATTGCAGCCAACCAGCTTTCCACTGTCATCCCTAAAGAATGTGTTTGAAAATGAATCAAGGATTCTGACTGGTTATTAGTGGCAACATGAAACCTAATTTTTAGCACACTTTTCATGTTAGGTTTTTATGACCATTATTTTTATATAGAGAGAGGAATGGTTTTCTTAATGTGTTTTGTAGGCAACATAAAAGAAACATAATCACCAGCTCTAAATCATATTATGAACAATAGAAAAATAACATATCATGACCAATCAGTTTCTTCCTTAATAACTAATGTATTTATCTCATTGAGGGTAGGTATAATTTAATGACTTAGCTCCAAAATTATCCCTCTGGAGGGAACCTCTGTGGATTCTCCTGCAATGCAATCCAGGAACATTCATTAAAGCCATTTTAATGCAATCTACAGATATTAATTTGCATTGCTTTACACTACGGCATGAAAAATATGTAAATAAACCTAATAGAAAGGACCTCACTAGGGACTGCCCTGATTTATTTATAGATTTTAAGCTGCATCTTGGCAATTTTAAAATAAAAGGACATGCACAGTTTGCCTTTTTCATCTTTCACCCTGTAAACAAGAACTTTGTGCTAAAGTATGTAGAATGTGCTTTTTATTTGCTTGGCGAAATCTTTACACTTTACTTAAGCCTAGTACACACAATGAGATTATTGGATGAATGATCTTTTTTTTGGATGCTAATCTCCATATCGAAAAGGAATAGGTGACTAAAGTACGAAAATTCTCATACAACAGAATAAAAATTTGGAAGTGATGTAATGTGTTATAGTGTATTTGTATTGTATTTTAGAATGAAAACTGTACGGATTAAACGGAAATTATACAATCTGGTATCATACCAGTACAATTTTTTTGGATGCTAATCTCCATATCAAAAAGGAATAGGTGACTAAAGTACGAAAATTCTCGTACAACAGAATAAAAATTTGGAAGTGATGTAATATGTTTTAGTGTATTTGTAATGTATTTTAGGATGAAAACTGTACGGATTAAACGGAAATTGTATGATCTGGTATCGTACCAGTACAATTTTTGTGTTTGTCCCTTCAGGTTACGGTAAGTTTGTGGTATTTTTTGTATGCTATTCCGATCGTGTGTACGGGGCTTTACTCAACATCAGCTATCATGGTCAAAGCCATAAAGAAAATAAATAGATTGATTTTACAGTCCTATATTTGTTTTAGAAATAAAACAGTACAAACCAAAGGTATTATATGGCAGTTTATGCAACAGATCTAGCATTTAGTGGTCTTTTTTAACAATTATTATGTTTAAACAATGAACTGTTGGAAAATAACTGTGAAAATCATGAATATCGGTCAAATAAATCTTTCCACATGGTAAATACAAGTAATTTGAGAGGCTGATACTGAACAGTCAATGGGAACAATAGAATTTACATCTTGTAGTTTTACTAATGAACTACCCATCAATGGGCAAGTGGTAACATATAGTTATATAGCATAATGTATATTTCAGGTAAATGAGAGCCTTAATACTTCTAAGCACCAGCAGGCAAACTAAAGGAATTATATTTCATGGGAAAAATACATGCTTAAGACTTTTGTCTATGCATCTGTTATTTCCTCCACTAACATTTCAACAGTAAATATTTTAAATATTTTATTTTAGTAGCTATAGTTGTTAAAAGCAGACTTTGTCAGGGTGTGACTTGACACCAGAATAGTATGGCTGCTTTAGCTCAGAGCTCTGTTCTGGACCATCTCTTCCCTCACAACCAACAGCAACTGCAGCCTTTTTACCACACTTGTAAGGGCCCTCTACTACCCAGCTATGACCAGGGGATCAACCGCCCACCACCAAAATGAGCCCACACAACCAAAACAGCTCTAAAACTTTTTTCCTGGTGCTAGCAAGGAGGAAACCCAAAATGGTGCCAGAGCCCACACCCTGCATCCGCTGTCACATTTTAGAGCAGACATCAGTGCCTGCTTCATGGATTTTTTTTCTCCTGGACACTTTACAGGAGGAACAAACACCTTGGCTGCTTCGCCTTCTTCCTTACCTTTATCAAATCAAGGGGCCCAGTGACTAAAAAGTTGCATGAATCTCCTCCAGAAGATAGCACTCAGCACACACTAAAAGACACCCTACCTGCATTCACTAACAAAGATGAGCCTACTTCTAAATACTGTACATAAGGAGATGTTGCTCTTTCTCAAAAATCTCAGTAAGATCTGCACAAAATGTCTCCAATTTGCAGATTCAGGTAGAATAAGTGGAGGAAAAGGCTAACCATACTGAATGAAAACTATGGGAATATACAGCTGCTCAAAATGACCTAGTACTGTAGATGGTCAAAATGAGCACCCCACTGATATTAAAGTGTTTTATACCCCAAGTCTAGTTTTTACACACTTTGTGATTTAATGATTTTATCTGGTGTGTTTAATTGCTATACATGTTGGTCAGCCAATGAAACCGGGCTCTTTTTGTTGCATCACTTTTGGGTGAAGCATTTAAATAGCTCAGGTTTGGGGCTACATTTTTGTTGTGAACAAGCACAAGTTATCCTTATGAAAACGGTCTACCAATGTTCCTGTAACGCCCTGTCTACGTCCTTTGGCACTTTGACAATAAAGTAACTATTCTACAGAAGTTCTTCCTTCCATGGTGTGCGACCACTCTTCTTTTTCTTCAATAAAACTGTACACACCCAGCTCAGATCTCTTTTGGTACATTTACAAAGTATTACCTCATTAGATTTCTCATCAATGTAATGACTACATTTTTTCAATTTCCTGGCCGGCAGAATCTCAATAGTGAAAATGCTTTTGCTTTTAACCATTCTCTACTTTTTTTGAATGCTCTAAATCTCCCTTCCCACAACCCATTTAAAAATTGTTTTTGTTTTATGCTTTAGGAAGTGTCTTGTTGCTTATAGTCTTGTAGGTCGAATTATAACTGTACAATGCGTTAGTGTCTTGTCTCACGATCATGTGCATCTAAGACCTCTATATATATTGCAAATTGTAATAAAATTAGATACTGTAGGTCCTTATTGATGCCAAACTAGGCTGAGTATATGGAAATGTTTTCTTGTGAACATGATTTACAATCAACAGAGAAAAGCTGTTGACCGCAAAACCCATCTCCAGTTAATTCAAATGTTAGGAGGAAATGGCAATGTGCGGGAATACATCAAAGATAGAAAGCAAAAAAAAAGATTTGCATATAGTGTAGATTTGTAGACAGGTTGTGGTGAGACAGGAGCATATAGGATCTAAAATCTCCAGAAAACCACTTGGTTACACAGTTGGGACGTCATACCATGTCATTACTTCTATCATAAACCAAAACATGAGGGGTTTATTACTCATTTAAGAGTAGTGACTGGAACCATGTCATTTAAAAAAAAAAAAAATGGGCCCCAGGGCTGCTGGTTATTATCACTAATAGGGCTTATGTTGCTTTTTTTGCATCAGAACTGCTTATCTCTCCATACAATTCAATAGTTGATGCAGCATATAAGGTGGTTAAACACAGGTCAGAGGGAGGTCAACTGCAGGTCAAATTCACAGTCAATGAACTGCAAATGATCTAAGAAGCATGTCAGACTGTTGTCAAATGCAAGTGTTTTTAGAAGGCTCTGTAAGTCAAATTATCTCTTTTCTATATATTTATTCATTGAGCATCGTTAACAACTTTGTATTGTTACCCACCTGTTTTTCTCCACTCGGTCGTCTGTAACTTAAAAGTAGTTCCACAGCTCCCACCACTTCCTTCCTTATTGCATACAACAGAGCATCGCCCACATATACACTGTGACTGAGTAAAAGCTCCATGATTTCCAAGTTCTCGTTCTCTATGGCTATGAGAAGAGCACTGCGGCCAAGTGGATCCATGCAGTTGATGTTGATATTGTAGTAGATTTCGGCTTCCGCCAGAGCATGCTTGACGCTGGCATAATCTCCCTTCTCCACGGCAATGAGGTAGGCCTTTTCTTCCAGTGATAACTCTGCTTCTGCCCGCACAATCTGCAGAGGAATCCGATCTCTGTAGGGTGAGTAATTCACCTTTTTGTAGTACAGCTGGGCCATTGTTCATAATGACATTACAACCTGTAGGACAAAGTGTAGAAGAATCGAATCATTAAGAGAAGCAAAATTAAAATAATAAATTATAGACATGAAACTCATAATTACACATTTATAGGACCACATAAAAATTACCTGTTCCTTACAAACATGTTATATTTACCCGCTCTGTGCAATGGTTTTGCACAGAGCAGCTCCTATCCTCCTCTTCTTGGGCCCTCTGCCAGTGCTCCTGGCTCCTTATCCCAGTGTGCCAAATCCTGAGCCGCGCTGCCTGCATCTTTTGACACAGACAGTGTGGCTCAGCTGTGCTCCCTTTACAGAATTTGGCTCCCACTGCTATCAATCTGCCCTATGAGGAGGGAGAGAGTGGAAAGAGCTGATGCTCTCAGGCACAGCACTGGATCGAGATTGGGCTCATTTAAGTATAAGGGAGGCCTGAGAGCTGAACACATAGGGTTGTTTGCATAGAATGCATTAAGGTAAAAAAACCTTCTACCTTTACAACCACTTTAAAGGAATTTTCCAGGTTAAAATCTGTCACAAATGGCAACTTACAGAACTATAATAGGTAGATAAAAAGGTGTGCAAAAAAGACATCATAATTCTACCCCTACCAAAACCTAGGTACTCTATGCAGGGTCACTACATCGAGAAGTGTTTCCCAACCTGCTCAAAGGATACATTTTCTAAAGAAAAAATAATAAAAGCATATTTTTTTAGGTAAAAAAATGTCCGTTTACTATATTTTTAATGAGCCTGGAAAGCATTGCACCAGCGATCAGCAGATCATAGATAGCATGGTTCGGCCTCAACCTTCATCATAGGATTTGACTGACAGCAGCGTGAGCAAATGGCATGTGAGAGCAGGGAGAGCTGCTACAGATGGACGCAGCGCTGGATCAAGTGAGGACTCAGCTATCTATAAGGGGCGTTAGGGGGCAATACAGGTACTGGAACATTTTTTACCTTAATGCAGGAAATGGTGAATTGGTAGTCATGATATAATAGTTTGGTTAAACACCATTACAGTATTGAAAGCACTGTATAAATGATTCCACTCCTTTGGTCTCCATGACTGCACTCTTCGTTGGTTCTCATCCTACCTATCCCACCACACCTTCACTGTCACTTACAATTCTACCTCCTCCTCTCCTCTTCCTTTTTCTCTCAGGGTCCCCATGGTTCTGTTCTTGGACCTCTCTTATTCTCAAACTACACCTCCTCCCTTGGTCAGCTTTTCTATGCTGATGAAACCAAAATCTATCTTTCTATCCCTCAGCTCACTCCATCAGACTTTCTTATGCATCACTAATTTACTGACAGACATAGCAGTCTGGATGACACACCACTTCCCCCAAGTCAATCTAACCAAAACCAATAATATTTTCTCCACGATATGCGTCTCTGTCAAGATCGATGGCACAACTATCAGCCCATCCCAGCTTGGTGTTAGGCATAATCCTGGACTCTGAACTTTCCTTTCAGCTCCACATCCAACTACTGTCCAAATCTTTGTGCCTCAACCTTCGCAACACATCCAAAGTACGCCCTTTTTAACCAATGTCACCACAAAGCTACTAATTTATTCCCATCCCGGCTTGGTGTTAGGCATAATCCTGGACTCTGAACTTTCCTTTCAGCTCCACATCCAACTACTGTCCAAATCTTTGTGCCTCAACCTTCGCAACACATCCAAAGTACGCCCTTTTTAACCAATGTCACCACAAAGCTACTAATTTATTCCCTGGTTGTCTCTCGCCTCCACTACTGCAACTCCCCCCTCTTCGGATTACCTTTACATAGGCTATCCCTCCTTCAGTCCATCATAAAAGCTGCTGACACATTCATCCTCCTTACCAACCGCTCAGTGTCTGCTACACCTCTCTGCCAATCCCTCCATTGGCTCCCACTCTCCCAAAGAATACAATTTAAAAACTAAGCCATCCATGACTCTGCCCCCAGCTATATTACTAACCTTGTCTCAAAATATCAACCAAATCATTCTCTTCATTCCTTCCAAGACCTCCTGCTTTCTAGTTCCCTTGTCATGTCTTGAGCCTCTCCCATCCTTTGGAACTTCCTACCAAAATCTGTCTGAGTATGTCCTACTCTGTCCACATTTAGGTGATCCCTGAAAACCCCTGTCTTTGGAGAAGCTTATCCTGCCTCCACCTAACAACCGTACTTTTATTTTCTCAATAAGCTCATACCCCACAGTTATTACCTTTTGTGTCACTTGACCATCCCTTTTAGATTGTAAGCTCCTATGAGCAGGGCACTCTGATTCGTCCTGTATTGAACTGTATTGTAACTGTACTGACTGCCCTCATGTTGTAAAGCGCTGCACAAACTGTTAGAGCTATATAAATCCTGTATAATAATAATAATGATTTCCAGACATTAAGTTGTTTTTCAACCTTAGCTTCCTTGTTTAGATAGGCGATTCCATGTGGAATACATACAATATTTTTTCAAGAAATAATGAGGGATGATCAGGATAAATCCACTTATGTAAATTTGTGTTTTTAGCCACCAGGAAGATAATAAGGAGTTGCTTACAGCCTTTAGAACCCTAAGTACTGGGAACATCCAACATGCAAAAAGTGCCCATTCAGGTGTTAAGGGTGGGAGGGCGAAATGCATTAGGTGGGAACTTCCGGTGACGTCATGATCGGCATTTGGCACGGACGCACGCTACTCTGCTGGTTCTGTACCGGTGTTACATGCTTGTTTGCACAGGAAACTTGTGAGTGTGAAATTTGGGTTTTAAATATTTTTAACAATAAAGCAC